>NC_082687.1:30343934-31642548 GCF_949987515.2 Delphinus delphis | reverse complement strand
TGACTAAATCTAGGTGGAAGGTGTATGAACAGAAATCATATTGTTCTTTCAATGTTTCTGTATGTTTAAAAATTGTCATAATGAAAATCTGAAAAATGACAATACGACTGAAGGTTTCTAGCCTGTGATCATTTATTTGCTTATCAAGAGAACAAAGCAGTCACCCAATTATTCATAAAATATATCATCAGATGATAATATAGCTCAAATAGTTTTAGATGGAACTGGCTGGGGTCAAGTATAAAGCCTAGGACATATTGGCACCGGACCGTGAACTCCATGAAGCCAGGACACCATTGTTTTCACCATTATACGTCCAGCACTTAGTCAAGTGCTAGGAAATAGTAGGTGGTAAGTAAATTTGTTCATTGAATGGTGAAGTAAATGTGAAAGTTCTATGCTTAGAATAGATATTCCAACCCTTTTGTGTTTTTCTACGTACCACTGCTTTTTGGAAGACAAAAAATATACAAATAATATTTATGCATCTGGTACCTTTGGCAACTCCCTACCGTTAATTCAATAACTCAGTTTTGAATTTCAAGCCAAAACATTTAGAAACCTGTGCTTTTCAGAGCTAAGTTATGTGTAAGCCTACCTTAATATTTTTATGAAGTTATTTTCTTTAAGGCTGCTTTCACTCGATACTTTATTTTAAAAATAACAGTCAGATTTTACTGGATAAAAATAGTGACTATTAATGACAAAATCAAATGAAGGATTCTTCTGAAACTTTAAAGGTAAATTATCAAACATAACAAAATTATTTCAAAATCATTTAAATTTATTTTCCATTAAAACTAGTAGTCATCTATCATTCATTTTTAGAATCAACCTTTATGCAAACCTAGATGATGATAAAGGCCACACAGGGACAATCTTATCAAACAGTTGATAAGTTTTCTAGATTGATTTGTTCCTGTATTTAAAAATGTCTTTCAAGTTCTGATATATTCCAACATTTTTAACAGCATTATGATATTATTAGGGAGCTGATCACCAAATCCGAGGGCGTTTGCTGCATCATTTTGACACTACCAACCACTTTGTTTTGTTTTTTCAGATGTTGAGGAAGTATGGTAATTCTCTGGAGAGGCGATGGGGCCTAGTGACAGACTGGCTACAAGGGATGAAGGCAAGAGTGGAGAAATCTGCTTTTTAAAAAGCAGGTTTCCATGTAACCCCTTTTTATCACTATTATTTATATTAATCTCTAAAAATTTTATTCTTTTATTTTATTTTTAATTTTTTTTCGGTACGCGGGCCTCTCACTGTTGTGGCCTCTCCCGTTGCGGAGCACAGGCTCCGGACGCGCATGCTCAGCGGCCATGGCTCACGGGCCCAGCCGCTCCGTGGCATGTGGGATCCTCCCAGACCGGCGCACGAACCCGTGTCCCCTGCATCGGCAGGCGGACTCTCAACCACTGCGCCACCAGGGAAGCCCCTATTCTTTTATTTTTATTTAGACCAATCTTAATCTGATCCTAAAGCTGTTAGGCTTAAAATAAAGTAACCTTATCCAACGGTAGAATAAGAGGTTTGCCATGTGGAAGTGAAAAATACTCTATAGACCAGGAGAATTAATTTACCTTACTGCTCCAGGAGCCTGAGGACCACTGTGATATAATAGCGAGCCTGAGGGCCACTGTGATATAATAGCGAGCATACTCTATTTTGAAGACTTGGGGCCGAGTCCAGGCTTCCTTTTTACTTGCTCTTCTGACCCTGGGTAAGTCATTTAATTTCTCTGGGTCTTCCTCCAGCCTTATAATATCACTGACTCTAAACAAAGAACTGACAGAAAAGAAAATGATAAAACAGTCAAGTAGAATATGCTGGGAAAATTTGCCAGGGAGTGACATGGATAGTATGTATTTGATATTAATGAGTAAAATGAAAAAACAAACAAAGTATGTATTTTAGCAGGAACTTTAGGAGGAAAGAAAAAGCCATTGTGATTTTTATAAAATGAATGAACATTGGAAACGAAAAAAAATTTGTGCTGGTGAAACAATTTGTTACACAGTTGCCTATAAAATACAAAGCAACAAAGAATAGACTTTAGTCACACAGATTCAAGAGAATAAACATCTGGCTTTACATACTTGAGGGAAACTAAGTCACAACAAAACCGGAAACCACCATGATGGATTCCAGCAACAATTTAGTAGCCGAAAGCATGGCATTATTTTGGAATGTAAAAAATATAGCCTTATAGGGCTTCCCTGGTGGTGCAGTGGTTGAGAGTCTGCCTGCCGATGCAGGGGACACGGGTTCGTGCCCCGGTCCAGGAAGATCCCACAGGCCGCGGAGCGGCTGGTCCCGTGAGCCATGGCCGCTGAGCCTGCGCGTCTGGAGCCTGTGCTCCGCAACGGGAGAGGCCACAACAGTGAGAGGCCTGCGTACCGCAAAAAAAAAAAAAAAAAAAAAAAAAAAAAAAAATATATATATCTATATATATCTCTATATATATAGCCTTATAGTCCTACTTTTAAGAAGTTTATCATCAAATTCATAAGAGATAATTAGGTAAACTATAATTATCCTTATTTTGGAAAGAACTTGTCCCAAATGTAACTCATTTGGTAGTATTACCTTACCTGAACTATATCATTCAAAAGTGGACTATAAAAGGATATTGGAAAATCGGGTATCTCGGTGATTAGGCATGAAAACGATAACACATTTCACAAAATAAGAAATACAAATGGCTAGTTGATCTATGAAAACGTCCTCAATAGCATCAGCAATCAGGGAAGTGCAAGTTAAAACCACAATGATAAGTATACACCCCCACCAAGCTGGCAAAGCTGAAAAGGACTGACTATACCAAATGTGGTTGAGGGTGTGGAGCCATGAGGCTCATACACAGTGGGCGTGAGTGTAACACTTTAGAAAACAGTGCGGCATGATTCGTTCACATTTATAATACACATAACCCCTCCCAGGTATACACCATACAGAAACTCACATAGACGTGATGGAATACATACATGAGGAATATTTACAGCAGCATTTGTAACAGTTCCAAACTGGAACAACCTAGATATCCATCAACAATAGAATGCCTAATAAATGACGGCATATTGCTACAATAGAACACTGTAATATGCAACAATTAAAATGAATAAATTACAGTTATAGGAACAACATATGGATTAAACACGATGTTGAGCGAAGCCGTAAGCACAACAGGTTACATATTATTTTGTTCCAAGAAAGGGCAAAACCAAACAATATACTGTTTAGGGATGCATGCATACTTGTGATAAAACAATAGAGAAAAGCAAGGAAATGGTTATCACAAAAGTTAGAATAATGGTTACCTCTAAAAGGGAGGGAAAGAGTTGTGTTCAGGAAGGTCACTGGGGGACTTCTGGGGTGCTGGCAGTGTTCCAGTTCTTGACCTGGTTGGTTACATGGAGGTTTCTTTTACAATTACTCATTACAACTGAATAACTGATTTATGCATTTTAATGCATATGTCACAATAAAACCGCTAAAAGTAACTGAATATTGTAGATGGAATTTCTAGAAAGAAAGTTTGCTAGAAAATTTAGCTTATGAAATCTTTGACAGCAAAAGCTACTGATGTGGTATAATAAAACTGATAAAATAGTTTCTCAGACGAGCTCACTTTCAAGTGTAGCAGAGAAGAGCCTTATACAAATATCCCATTGTTATATTTTAACATAGTATGCAGATCTTTATCACACAAACTGATGTACCAGGCAAAGAACGCTGTTACCTAAAACTTCGGATTTTTTTTGGAATTGCGAATGAACCAGCTGTTTTCTCCTCTGGATTAATAAGAAGTAAAAGAACTAAAGAGATGCAGACCAAGTTGGAAATGTTTGAACTTCCTTCTCTGCCGTCACCAGTTCCAGCTGTTTCCTCCAGTTACCATACTGGGTGAAGTGGGTGGATCTTGCCTAGTAAGCTAGTGCAGCTGTAACTTCATCAGTAGGTGGCTGAGTGCCATTCTGCCTCTCAGCACCAAAGTTCTCTGGTGGAGCCACTGACAACGAAAACAGATCAGGCTGCTGAAAAGCTCCATGTGGTTACACACTTTTCTGGAGGTGTCCTCTGCTGGGTTGCAGAGCTCTGATGTTTGCATTCTTTTCATCCAAAGCTCTCAGAGGTGCTTGGCTTTACAAAATCCCCTCATTCTGTATATTTTATTCTTGCCATTTTCATCAAAAAATTAGGAGGAGGAGCAAAATCCAAAAAGATTTACTTTGTAGCCATGTGGGGCCATCACTTGCTGGTTTGATTTCCTGTGAGTCTTATTTGGAAGGACCTGGCAAGGACTGGTCACTAGAAGAGAGTCAAATCCAGGGTAGCTGAAAAGTAGGAGAGTTAACCTGGTTCTTAGAACTTTGGATGAAGGTCAGCTGTGCAGACGCTACTTTGTGAGTCTCTTCTTGCTTTGGCAATATCCATCTCCCTCCTCCCATCACTTTTACTGCAGCATTTTAATAAAAATGAGCCCTTGGATTTTACCCAGTTACAAGTTTCCTTGGCCTATTTGCATATGGTGGTGGCAGGAGTGTCAGGAACTCTAAGCTCCCCAGATCTGCCTATAAACACTTGCGCCTCACCCCCTGAGGTGGAAAGACCTGTAACAGCCACTACTGCTGCTTCCAGACGAGGCAAGGAGCGCCAGAGTCCGGAGACCCAACTGTGGAATCTGCTTCCTTTCATCACTGCTGCTTTTATCCCGTTCTCACACTATTCACCAGGACAGGTTCAAGACAGATTTCTGAGGATTCTGAAATCCTTTTATCTTAAAATTTCTTGTCCTAGAGAACCACCCTTTCAACCTCATGAGTTTTTTACTTTGATTTACTTTCCAGGATAACACCCGTAGGAAGACCTGCCTAAATGGTAATGATATTTTACAAAGGAAACAGCCTTTGAGTCAGACCTGAAACACAGGCCAAAATTTCTTGATGACGGTAATGGACACTGATTAACAACCAATACCAGCTCTCCAAAGCTCCAAACCACAAGCAAGAATGATTCCTGAAAGGGAGGCACTGCTAAATTCTCCTCCTGAAAAAGTCAAAAATCCTTCCACACTCTCCGGGAGGATGGCTCCCTTCCCTCGTCCCAGCAATTCGCCTCCTTTTTCACTAAAGACTCAAGTTGTGTGACTCCTCACTCAAGCCGCACCCCTATTTCCTTGCGGGGAGGGGGACGGGGGGGGGAGAGGGATGTGTTACAACTCTCATCTTTACAATGCTACGCAGTTTACAAAGCGCTTGCACTTCCGTAAAACTCCTCTGAGCTCCGCGAGGGAGGGAGGGAGGCATTCATTCATTCATTCATCAAACATTTGCTCGGCCCGACCACGCGTTACCGGGCGCTGGGTCTCGCCCCACACGGCGGGAAGGGTGGGGCGCTCGCTCCCTCGAGCAGGTGCAGCGGATCAAGCTGTAAGATAACTTCTCGCTCAGCTGGGCTTTTCGAAGGCCCGTTGGGGCCAAATGCCTCACCTTCGGGTGATGCGCGCCCGAGCATGGCCGCGCGGCCTGGGCCTCCTCCTTGCTCCCCAAGGAGCAGTCACCACCTGCTCTGAAGGAAACCGCTACGGAACAAGCTCTCTCCACTGCCCTCGGGTCAGGGGTAAGCTTAGGCGGCAGCTTAGGCTCCACGCGGCTCCTCCCCTTCCTCTCCTCAGTTCTGACGCGGCCGTAGAGGCGGCGGCAGCGGCGGCGAGTCCCGCGGCCCGAGGCGCACCCACCCGCTCGCCGAGCCCGACTTCCTCTTCCCTTGGAGCGTCATCGTGCGCGCCAGAGGCGCCCAGGGCGGGGTGGTTGGAAAGGGGAAAAAAGGCCCGCGGAGGAAGCCTCCGAGCGGAGAGAAAAGGGAGGGGGGAAGAGAGCGGTTGCTAGGTGACTTGCGTCATCGGTCCGCGCCGTTTTCCTCCCGCCCCTCTCTCTGGAGTGAGGCGAGAGCCCCGCACTGAGCGAGGGAGACAGCGAGCTGAGCTCGGGGCGCTACCGCTGCCGCCGCCGAGAGCGTGAGAGCGAGGGAGCATCCGAGAGACCCAGCGCCCTTGCACTGGCCGCCGCCGAGACCTCCGCCTTAACCTGGGCCAGAGGGAGCCGCGGCCACCCCTCTTCTCCCCCCCTCGCCTTCCCGGCCGGCAGCGGCGGCTGCACACGCCGGAGCCCGAGCCCGAGCCGGAGCCGGCGGCTGGGGGGCAGGGAGGCGGCTACCTCGGGTCGGGACTAGTCGGCTGCTCCGCGGTGAGAGGACGCTGAGGAGGGGCCGGAGCTTCTGTCCGTTCCGGGGCGCGGGGCGAGGGACCCCCAAGGTGGAGGGAGGGGGTCCCAGCCGCAGCGACACATGCTGGAGCCGGGAGCGGGGGCGGCGCCGAGCGGAGCCGGCCGGGTCCCCCACCTCGCCGCCGCCTCGGCCACCCGCCCGGGGCCGTAGCATCTTGCCCTGGAGTGTATGAGCCGGGACCCCAAGCCCGGCAACCACCCCCCGACCGGGGGGGCGGGGACCCCGATGTGAAGCGGAGGCCGGGGCGGCGGGGACAGCAGGACCGGCGCCGCCGTCCTTTCCTTCCCTGCCCCCTCCCCTCCGCCCCCTCGGGGGTCTTCTTTCTCGGCCAGTCGCCGGCCCCCCGGCTCCTCGGCAGGACTCCGGGAGGAGTTCTTAGAGCCCCCTCCCCTGCCCCAGCCCCGAGGGCGGCGGGGCCGGGGGGGACCCGGGGGGCCGGCCGCAGCCTCCGCCCAGAAGAAACTTTTCAAAAACAAAATCCGGAGCCTCCCAAACGTGACTGTCTGGGGAGAAGTGGCCCGGGACGGGCAGAAGACCCAGCCTGAAGAGACCCAGGAAGAGGAAAAGAGGAGGTAAGCGGGGCCGCCGCCTCGTCTGCTCCGGCGGCGCGGAAGAGTCCCGGGTGGCCGCCGGCTTAGCGATCCCAGCCCCGCTTCTTCCTCACTAACGCTCCGGAGCCTGCCGCAGCTGCCGCCTGAGTCCCAAGAAGGAAGGGAAGCACCCCACGCTCTCAGCGCCCGGCTCTTCTCTAAAGTGTGAGTGGCCCTGGGAAAGGGAATGGAGGGATAGAAAGGGGGAGGATGCTGGGGCGTCCTCCGGAGTTTTGCCGGTGTTTTCCAGGAGTGTTGGGAGTGTATAGACGAGAGGGGTACCTTAGTCCTCACTGCGGGGAGAGGCATCCGGCAGTCCAGTGTTTTGTAACCTTTTAGCGCTCTGTACGTGTGATACGCAAGCCCACAGGTTTCTCTTCGAGGAGTTCTGTCTTTCTCCAGGGTGGACACTTGGTATCTTTCTGGCCAGTAATTGGCAAAAGGAAATTGAGGAAGCCAGAGCCTGTGTGCGCACAAGGGACATCTCTGTAATACACATTTTCCTGGTACACCCGGTGGGAAACAGCGCGGTAGTTTTTGTCTCTGGGCAACTCTTATTTGGTTCCCAAGTGGGAACCCCTGACTCTTTGAACCCCTGAAAGTAAAATTGCTTTCTTTTTTGCCAGTCTTCCTTGAGAGATTTCATTTCAGTACCTAGTGGTACAGGAATTTTTTTTACCTTCTCATTTCCTGGGTGCAGTTCCTGCGTATCAGGAAGACACTGTAACATTTCAGTTACTCAGGAAATTCTGAGGTCTTTTGATCACAACTGATTTGGGGGAGAGCATTTAGTACTTTAACCAGTTTATAAAAGGTGTTAAATTTTCTCCTTACCCAAATGCTTTTTTTTTTTTTTCAGTAGCATATGTCCTAATTGCTAGCAGTTTTTTGTTTGTTGGAATGACTTGAAGCTTTGCTTATTTGAGTTATCTCATGCTTCTGTATCAAATGAGGAGAAACTTCTGATGTTTAATTCTTTGAAGAATGATGTTTTTCCTCTTCCTTTATTTTAAAGGTGAAGTCTGTAAAATCTTTGATTTGTAATTTAGGTATCCCCTCAGAGTGCCAAATTAAGGTGCAGGAAAGTAACTGACATTTCATATGTTTATACAGACCTTAGGGTTAAGCATAGGGTGGAATTTTATATAACAGAACATAGGCAGTACTAAGAATTATGGCCCCTCCAGACAATTGTGTGAGCTTACACTCTCTGAAGCCACTGCTGAGAGAAACTTTGTGGGAGTGAAGCCTGGATTATCCATGTAACCTGGTATGCAATATGAGTATCCAATAACCTGGATTATCCATGCTAACTTTTCCATTCAGGATCTTGATTAAACTTATTTAAAACTTTCTCAAACACTTTTCATCCTGTACTTTTTCTCTTTTGAAGAGATGAATTCTGCAAGTTTACTAGCCCCTGAATTATGTAACAGTTCATTTATTTATCCCAAACCTGTCTCTTTATAAAGTTTCAAGACACATCCCAAGTTCGTATTTTGAGAATTGCTAGAACAAGCTGGAGTTCATCTTTTCCTGGTTTGTAGATTTTGATTGTTCCTCTTTACTATCATCTTTCCTGACTTTTTGTCTTAAAATAATTTCTTCCATCCTTTTGATCACTTTGCCCTCCTCTGGAACTTCACCAGCTGTTTTGTTTTTCTTTATATGCCTTTTCCTTGTTATGCTTTTGTTAGGAACCTTTAATTCTACTTTAAATAAGTACTGGCATCAAAATATTGAGTAGTGGGGCTTCCCTGGTGGCGCAGTGGTTGAGAGTCCGCCTGCCGATGCAGGGGACACGTGTTCGTGCCCCGGTCCGGGAAGATCTCACCTGCTGCGGAGAGGCTGGGCCCGTGAGCCATGGCCGCTGAGCCTGCGTGTGCTCCGCAGCGGGACAGGCCACAGCAGTGAGAGGCCCACGTACCGCAAAAATATATATATATATATTGAGTAGTGGATGTAGTGTTAGATGTGGAATCAAAAACAAATTTCGCGGGCTGCCCTGGTGGCGCAGTGGTTGAGAGTCCGCCTGCCAATGCAGGGGGACATGGGTTCGTGCCTCGGTCTGGGAAGATCCCACATGCCGCCGAGCGGCTGGGCCCGTGAGCCATGGCCGCTGAGCCTGCGCGTCCGTGAGCCTGTGCTCCGCAACGGGAGAGGCCACGACAGTGAGAGGCCCGCGTACCGCAAAAACAAAACAAAACAAAACAAAAAAAACAAATGTCTCTAGATCTGTTATTTTGTGACCTTGAGGAAGTCATGTATCCCATACTTCACAAACATAGGAGAAAGAGAAATCTAGTCTTGCATAGGCTGTTTTTTGGGGGAGGAAAAGTGGACAGACCAACAAACTAGTTTGAACGTAGATTATACTCCATCAGAGTTGCTTACAACTTTGACTTGTATTGTTTTGACTATAGATTGGTTAAAAATCATGGTAATGTTTAATGTATATTTGGGTAGCAAAGAAACAACAGAGCATTTGTGGGTCCCTGCCTTTGAGATGCTTTTGCTTATGGGTGGCAGAGGCAGTGAAACGCAGATTGCACAAAATTATATAAAAGGAGGAATGGACCAGTTTTTATCTACGATGACTGTGTGTCAGCAACTGTTTGATACCTTATAGATGTACATGTATTTGTACATTTTTCACTAGAGAAATGTTGATGTTGGACTATACAGAACTTATTGGAGTGTCTGAGCCAGGAGAAAGTGTTTTTTAGGAAGAAAAGAACAGGTGGAGATAAAGTGTTTAAGACTTTTGGAATTGGAGGGGGTGAGGGACAAATGTAATTAGGAAGTTAGCTTATGGGAATACAGAGGGAGATTGTTGAATAGGCTTAGGGCCAATTTGTGTTTGTGTGGATACATGTTTACAGCCCAAAGAATGAACTGAGAACAATGTTTCTGAGAGGGTAGTTTTAGACCACTGAGAAGAAATCGTATTTTAAGCCAAGAGACATTATACCTGGATTAGGGTTTTGTTTTTCTAGAGAACTAACATTTTTACACTACAGTCATTGAAGAGCTGTACAGATGGAGGAGTGAAAAAGAAGGTGCTTCCAGTATGTTGGTATGGTGCTAGTGGTTTCTTATAAAAAGTAATTCAGAAATGAGGCAGTGGACTTTGGACATTAAATTTTAGGGTTAAAGTTGGATACCAATGCAATCTTAAGACAGTAAAATAATGAGTGATATGCTGAAAATGTAGAATTGGGAGTCATTATAAAAGTACTAAGGTTTCTCTATAGTGCTGATGGAGAGTAGAGAGCTGAAAAATGGGTATTTGGGGGGAGGGGAATGTGTTAAAGTTAGCAAAGATACAGGAAGAGGAGAATGGATGAGACTCTCCTGTTTTAAAAGTAAATAAGGGTTGAAATTGAAAAAGGAGGAACAACCTTTAAACATGGGCACCAGTTCAGTCTTAGGGCAGATGATTATTTTTGAAATACTAACAAGCTTTTTGTAAGGTATATAGGTCCCTTGAGATTGTTCAGAAGAATATATAAGATTTCAGTGTTAAGGAACTTATACATAAAAGGACAGATCTGTTTCATCAAATTCATGTTTTTAAAGTTTGCCTTTCAGTATTATCCTAAGTTTGGTCTCTAACATGACGAAGTGGGGCTAAAAATAGCTGGCAAAGAACGCTGCTTCCCCTGCTCGCAGTTGGTGTGTGTCTTTGTGTCCCATACAATGGAGGGGATATCCCTGTGTTGGCACAGCAGTGCTGAAAATGCCTTAAAAAAAAATCTTTTTATTAAAAAACAAACAAAAACCAATTTGGCACTTAAAAAAATTCAGACGTCTTCGAAGCATTTATGGACATTGGAAGACTGATTTTTTTAAAAATTAAAATTTAAAATTTTTGTGGTGAAACTTGCATTTAGTGTTGACACTAACAAGGATTAAGAATTGTGAGGTAGGGAATATGTATATCCACACTTTTTTGTGTTCCTTAGTTCCAATTCACCGTCTTAGTAGCCTGTTTGGCCTCTTCTTAAGAGTGATAATTCAAATGGCAGGACCTTCTGGGCCACAGCTATTTAGACAGGGAGCTAGATCTATGGTGGTTCTAGGATCTGGAATATATGCCATATGAGTGCCTTCTCTCCTCACCCACTATTTTCCACAACAGTTTTTATGCAGGCGAAATCATGTTTCGATGAACTTTAAAGGGCAGCCTTTTGGGGTTAACATGATTTACTAGTGAAGGCAAGTGGGGAAGGTGGGACCCTGGTAGTAGGGAGTGATCACCTCGTGTGCTCTGCCTTGGCAACTTTGGGACTGATATGGGATGATTAAAGAGCCTTGAGGGTGTGTGTTTGTGTGTTTTATCACCGGATGGTCCCAAAGCCCACACCTAGGCTAGCAGCAGCCCAATTCGTGTACTTGGAGATGGTTTTTGGAGAAGTCTTGTGTTGCCTCCGGCATCTCATTGTGTAGAGGAGGGGTTGGCATACTTTTTTTTGGTGAAAGGCCAGTTATTGAATAGTAAATAGTTTAGATTTTGTGGACCATATGGTCTGTGTCGCAACAATGCAGTTCTGCTCTTGAAGTGCTCTTGAACGCCACAGACAGTATGTAAGTGAATGAATGTGAATGTGTTCTAATAAAACCTTATACATAAAAACAGGAGGTAGGTTGGGTTTGGCTCGTTGTTTATGGACCCCTGGTATAGAACACTGACTGCCAAGTCAACCAACATGCAGTATGAGCTTCATTCCACTACAAAGCTGGGACTGGCTCTTTTAGCTGGTCTCTGTTTTCTAAATGAGATGTGTTCCTTGGAGGCAGTCTTAAAATGATTCTGCATAAAGCACAGAGTCTACTGTTCAAGGTACTTTTGCCTCCACAGTGATGAAAACTATGGACTGAGGAGCAGGGGCAATGCCATCTATAAGGTGATGAAGCTAAAAAGTAGGTAGGACTACTTGTATTTCTTATTCAAAGATACCATACCATATAAGATACCATATAGTGATATACTGGCCGTGTGTCATGGCCAGAAGTATCTTTGAAGAAACTTGTGAGTATAATTTTGAAAGGTTCTGAAAATAAGTTGTAAAGCATTTACTTTAGATGTAAAATTAGAAGTATTGATGGTTTGTTTGAATCAGATGAAAATATTTGTCAAACTATAAGAACATTAAGGTTTGGTACTTCTGTTTCTTAAAGCTTTTATCTTTTGCAGTGACCAAGTTCATTGTGTAGAATTATTAGCTCCACAATTTTTGTTTTGTTAATTTCAAGTATTATATCTTACCAGATCACTTAAATCATTTAACTCTGTACTTTAAAAAGTTTTGCTGTGTTCTTAAGGGTAAATGTAGCATGGGTTAATAGATTCACCCAAAAAATAAATCTCAGATGTGTTGTTTAGAAAGGATAATTCACTTTGTGCAATTTTACATCACAGCTAATATCAAAACATCTGTTTCATATGTCAGCATTGGACGGTGGTATATTTTTACCCTGGTTTCATAAATCTTATTTATCTCAGGAGTCCCCTGTTTATGGCAGGGGAAGGGGTTATTCTTGCAGTAGTGACCACTTTTTAGTTTCAAACCTGCTTTTACTTTATATAATGTTTCTACATATATAATTGATACTTCAATTCCTCTTCCTTTAAAAAAGAGGTCTGACAATTTTACATGACCTGACAATTTTAGTATACCTTTTAGAAAGAAGGTCACTGTAAAGTTGCTTTTTTTTTTTTGGCGGTACGCGGGCCTCTCACTGTTGTGGCCTCTCCCGTTGCGGAGCACAGGCTCTAGACGCGCAGGCTCGGCGGCCATGGCTCACGGGCCCAGCCGCTCCGCGGCGTCTTCCTGGACCGGGGCACGAACCCGTGTCCCCTGCATTGGCAGGTGGACTCTCAACCCCTGCGCCACCAGGGAAGCCCTAAAGTTGCTTTTTTATTCATTAGGAGAGGATTCTTTCCTTGCTTTTTAAAAAAATCTTGCTTTTATTTCAAGCTTAAGGATGAGTGGCAATTTAAAAGACACAAGGTGTCCATCTGCTATCTCCTGCCTTCTATCCAAATAGTAATATTCTGTGTTGGTGACATTTCCAGTGGACCAGGGAAAAGAGTGGTGTATTAGGTTTCATTTATTTATTTATTTTAATGTAGCTGAATTGTCATTACAGATGAGTAAAGTTGTTTTCAAATAATGAACTCTTGCTGTTAAACATTTCTACTTTGAGACTTTTCCCCACTGAGTGTCAAACCAGTCTGTCTTATGCCTTAGTTTAGTTTTAGATTTTTGCTACTTTTTTATGATACCTCATTGATACTGTCTCATGATCCCTTTCACACTGTGTTTGGAGTCTGTTTCCTAAATCTACATGAAATTTCCTGAACACTATAGGATATATATTTTCTAATAATTATACTTTTACACACATGTATATTTAAAATTTCCTCCTGTTCTACCTTCAGAATTGTGAAATATTTGAGGAAACATCTGTACTTGATCTGGATATTGAGTGACAAACCAATGTATACAGTTTTTTCTAAAATGTTCCCTTAAAAAATTTTGAGTAACAATTGATTTCTCTAAAACTAAGAAAATATTATGTTTGTGTTGTATTATCCTGCAATACAGGTAGTTGGAAAATAATAAAAAAAATGGGCAAGAGACGTTATTGTTTGGTATCTTATTTTTTGCTCTTTCCCCTCATCTAAGGGATAGCTAGTAGATCAGTCTGATATTGTGCAGTTTCTGTTGCTCTGCTGTTTCACCTCAGCCCTTTTTTTCCAGCTGAAGGTTAGCTACTGGAAATCTGGGTGGCTTTAGGCAGGAGATAGCGTGTGCTGTTTGTGTGTCTGTGTGTACATGTATCATGCTAGATGCTCCTTCATGACTGCTGTGGAATTTAGGAAATATTAAAAGATAGTGGTACAAAATATTTTTAATATCACTTAGCCTTTCCTCTGAGAGGATCACCATAGGAGAAGATACTGAACCCATCAATATATGTTAGGCCAAATGTGAAGTGTCAAGACAGATTGCTTGTTTGTTTTTGGAAGAATGTATATAACTTAATGAGACTTTTAGGATGGCATGCTTTTCAGGGTAGTGTAAGGGGTAGTAATAGACCTTTGCATGACATCCTCTAGGTCTGAGAAGGACTTGTCCCACTAATAATGGTGGGTAATTTATAACTATCTAATGGTTGAAAATATGCATACATGGAGCCAGCAACAGTTGCTAATTCATTTCTCCTTTTCCTCATAAAATACATTGATACTCTGGAGGCAGAAGACTCATTAGTCAGGCAGTACCTTTCTTGGCTTTGTGGCACGGGACAAGCTACTTATCCTTTTACTGTCGACTTTATCACCTGTTGATGGGGACATGTCTTACACAGGGTTGTTGTTAGGATTAAATGAGATAATGTAAAACATATGCAAAGCTCTTCCAGTGCCTGGCATATAGTAAGGTGACCCATCACTGTTAACTTATTAAGTTAAAGATCTTTTAAACTGTGGCATAGACGGAAGGCTAAAGTCAGGCTTTATATTGCCGAACACTTAAATTCAGCCATTGAGTTTGACAAATAATACTGAAGTAATTCTGCCGTGTTTCCAAAAGCCTCTGAAACAGTGTATCATTCATTAATGTTTTTATTTTAAAAAAATCTTAAAAAGTAAAGAAATGGCAGAACTGCTGTGCTTATTGTTTATAGAAAAGAAAGACTGATTTGAACATAACTGGAATTTGAATTCATCCCTAAAGACTTCAATAGTGCTTAGATCAGAAAGGACTCTTTTTTGAATAATTTATTATCTCTGAAAATGACTGTGGTTTAAATTGTCCATTTAGAAATATCAGGATGTAATTGGATTATCCAGTCTTTAAACTATTCATCTCTTTAACACTGGGAATAAAAAACTTAAAAAAAACCCGTGAAGTTTAATAAGTTTTATTTGTATCGTTACATCTCAAATTAAGATTGAAGGAATTTTATTTGAAGGATTTTATTGAAGGATTTTGTTTTAACTAAATTTTTAGTTTTCTCCTTTTCCTAAAATGATGAGAGTGAGGGAGGGAGGGTTGGCTATTCCCTTTTCATGCTTAATATTTATTAAATACAGGATCAGTTTTCAGAAATAACTTTTCCTTCAAACTTGGCATAATCAGTGTTCTATTGGCCAATTCAAGAAATAAATGCTTCTTGATAGTTTTTTGTATTTGGAAAGTATTTCTACTTTGAGAACAATTCGTCTATGCCTTCATAGTTTGTTTGTTTAATAGAACTGTATACTTAAGATAAGTGTATGAAAAAAATCCAAAGGCAGAAAGAAAAGATGGAGCTATGTTCCTTAGCACTGTTTGTCTTGCCAACTCTTGTTCTCATTCTTTAACTTTTCTTTTAAGGCAGATTTGCTTTAGATTTTGGTGTAAATGCAGAAATCAGATTGACTTATATATTAGTGGATCTCTGGTTAAGTAGTTAATTTAATGAATATTCTAGTTTTTAAACAAAGTCAGTATTTTAAATATTTCTCTCTGTTGGTAGTGATTGGAGTTATAATTCTGGAGTTAGCTTCTTTCCATTTTAGAGATTTTCAGAAAGAATTATAATTATGAATAGGTTACTGGATAGATGGGAGAAGAGCATAATCTCTAGTGAGTTTAATTTCTTCCTGTTTATTTATTATGTCTATAATACCAGGTTATATAAATAAATATGCTGGTCATCAGCTTTCTTTTGCATGATTGGTTGTCTCTTCATTGACTAACATAACTTTTGGAATGCTGCTCTAATGAGTAGGGAACCTTTTTTCTACCTGAGTATTACACAGGTAGACTTTTTTTCCTTAGAGAAATATAAAAGTTTTAGCTAGATTAGAAATTGAGAGTAGGAAACACAAAATTTCCAAGTTTTTGTAAAGGCCTTTTAGTAGGAGAGGAGAGATGGGATGTATAGAGGAGGGGAGAGACGCAGAGCGAAGGAGGGAGGGAAGTGGCAGATTCGGGGAGAATGGGTCAGGAAATTTTGAGGTCAGCCTTAGTCAGAGGTCACACCCTGTTATTTCTTTGGGTTGTGGACACGGGGTGTTACCACTCGTTATCTACCACCCTTTGAAATGTTGATTAGATGATTGACTCTAGCTCCTAGTTTTTCAACATCTGGATTCTTTAAACCATTGAAGTTTTAATCTGTATGGGATAATCAGTGTATTCTAGGGTGGGAAAAAATCCACAGTACCTGCTAGGAGAGGGGGCGGACATATGGTTTTTGACTACATTGGAATTTCTTTTTGGTTCTGGTTTGTTGTCTTTCCTCATTGGCTACATTTCCCTAGCTTTGCCTTAGAAGGATACTTGTAATTCTATGTATGTGACATAGTAGTTGAGAGGCAAGCCTTGGAGTTGATAGACCCAGGTTCCAGCTGTGCTGCTTTGTGACCTTGGTCAAGTTGTTTATTCTGTGTGTGAACCTGTAAAACTGGGATGATAATAATAGTACCTACCTCTCTAAAAAGGTAGTTAAGGGGATTGAGACAATGGATCACAGTGTCTGGCTCAGAGTTAGTGCTTAATAAATGTTAGTTGTTGCAAAAATAATAAATATTACAATATTATTGTTATTTTTTTGTGGTTGCTGAAGGTCTTTGTAACCTTTGTTTCTGAATATGTCACTATTTTGAATAGTGCCTTTATTCAGCAGCAGATATTTACTGAACACTTACTGTGCCAGGCATTGATCTAAGTGAACAGAACATTATAATCCCTGCCCTCTTGAAACTTACATTTTGGCTGAAGGAGACAAAATACATAAAGCAAAGTAGATGACCCATCACTCTTCTTATGAAATTTAGTGTTTGACTCATATGTCTAAGCCTCCATTAACCAACCCTACCAGTCTTCACCTTTAGGTCTTTTGCATTCATTCCTGTTGCTGTGCTTGAGAGTGTTTGTGGCAGGAACACCCTAAAAGCACACAACTAGTGTCATTGTCTCCAGCTATTGGGCGATCTTAATTTTAAGACAGACTTATTACTCCATCATTTCCTTGGCTTACTGTTTAAGTTGGCTATCACAAATCTTTCCTTTCAGTCCTCATACTTCTGTTTCACATTGTTTACAGAAGTGTTGCTCCTCCCCAGCTTATCATGTTTTGCTCATCCATTTCATTTCCAAAAGGGGATAATAGAAACCTCTTTTCAGAAGTATTCCCTGACTAATCTAACTATATACTTTCCTTCTGCTCTTTTTTAACTTCTCACCTTCTATGTGTTGTTAACGGAGATATTTAACTTGCTTATTCTGTCTTTTTAAAAAAATACTGTTCTTTTATCTTCAATTAAATTGTAAGCCTTATTAGGTCAGGGACTACTTTTCTATTCTGAGCCTTAGCTTCTTCACTTGAAAAAAAGATAATACCTACCTCACAGGGATGTTGTGAGATTTCAGAGAGAGAATGTATGGAAAAGATAATACCAAATCCTTAATAAACATAGTTTTCTTTTCTTTGAACCACTCTAGTTCCCAAAATTTGTACGGGGCATGCATACAGTCAGTGCTTAAAAAAATACTTGTTAATTTATCCTGAATTGAGGTTGGGAGTCTTTTAATTTAATTTCCACTTGTGTGGATAATTTTAGTTTTTACTTCCAGATAAGATTCAAAATATTAACTTTCCAAGTATCTGATGAAAAAAGCTGAGGCATGAATAAGAGACAACAGAACCGTGCTTAGAGTAGGGATTGAATCCCTGTTGTGTGGGTTCAGTTCGGGCTGGTTGTGTGACTTTTAGCAGGTTGTTTAACTCTTGGCCTCAGTTTCTTTATTTGTAAGATGGGGAAAATAATAACTACCTCATGGATACTATGTTGTTAGATTAAATGAGAATAAATGAGAAGCACAGAACATTGCCTGGCATATAGCAGTAGCCTCAGGGAACATTTGGCAATATCCAGAGATGTTTTAGATGGTCACAGCTGGGGGAGAGGTATGTGTGAGGGTGCTACTAGTATTTTGTGGGGAGAGGCCAGGTATAATCATTGTACACAGGACAGCACCCCGCGAAGAGGGATTATCTGGTTCAAAAGATCAATGGTGCCAAGATTAGGAAACTTTGCTTTATCGTTAAGCTGTTTCTCATTTGCTTATCTTTGTAGTATAAGGTACTTTGCCAGTTAGATTCTGTATAAATACTGACATCCTTCACTTGTATCTAAAAACTGACTGTATATCCATTTGTATGCAACATATGCATATTTGTGTGTGTGTGTATGTATATGCTTTTACGTATGTCTCTGTACCTTGCTATTTCCTCTGCCTGGAGTATTATTTCCCTTTCATCTGTGAAACATTTATCTCTTAAGACTGTACTTAAATATCATCTCCTCTAGGAAGCCTGTCCTGGTTAATGTGAGTAGAGTTAGTTGTTCTTTCTTCTGGTTACCCACAGTATCTATGTGACTTTTACAGCACTTAACATAGTTACTTGTATTTTTCTCTTTTACTGGTCTGTCAAGTTTTTGAGAACAGGGGTTCTATCTTATTCATCTTTTCAGTAAATATCTCCTTCTGCCAAATGCCTAACATTTGCTGCCACATAGTAGGCATATATTAAGTTAATGAATGGAAGAGAGAAAAACAAACTGGAAAGATTTTTTAATAGGCTCTACAAGAAAAGGATATTATCTTGTCACCTTTGTTTCCAAGTGAGTGCTTAGTGTTCAGTGAATATTTATTGAATGAATTAGAGGCCAGTTGCAAAAGTTGATAGATATTTCATGTGACCTTTTTTCTTCATTTCTACAAAGTGTATCCTAGAAGTAAAACAGCCTAGATACTTGGTGCATGTGATGCATTAAGTCGACCTTTCTTTCCTTGACTCGCTTAATGAGACTTGATCCAGCAGGTACTTCCTGAAAGATGTTTTTGGTTGATTTCTTTTTCACCTGTGTGTCCATTCTAGTGTTGAGCTTGTTGGAAAGATGAACGTGTGGTATCAGTCTTACATTATAGATGAGCTGTCATTAAGTACAAGTGTTAAATAAGGCTTTTGATCTCCTTTACATTTGGGCCCAAACTGAGTGAGTATGTATTTACTCTCAAGTATGGATAATGACTGAGGCTAGTGAAGCATGGGAGAAAAGGAGGGTGAGGAAGTTGCCTACTAGGTCTCTTTTTCTTGATAATGACTGCTTTTTACCTCAGAGCTGCCCCCAGCTATTTATAAAGCATTAGCTAGGAGAGGGTTGTGAATCTAGAGGATAAGAATATAGGTTTGATAATTTGATAAAATCAATTAATAATTTGACAAGTCATGGTTTTTTAAATTTATTTTGTTGAAGTATAGTTGTTTTACAATGTGTGTTAATTTCTACTGTATAGCAGAGTGATTCATTTATACATATATATGCATTCTTTTTCATATTCTTTTCCATTATGGTTTAGCCCAGGATATTGAATATAGTTCCCTGTGCTGTACAGTAGGGCCTTGTTGCTTATCCATTCTATATACAATAGTTTACATCTGCTAATCCCAAACTCCCAATCTATCCCTCCTCCACCCCCTCCCACACCGCCCCTTGACAACCACAAGTCTGTTCTCTATGTCTGTGAGTCTGTTTCTCTTTTGTAGATAAGTTCATTTGTGTCCTGTTTTAGATTCCACATATAAGTGATATCATGTGGTATTTGTCTTTCTTTTTCTGTTGACAGTCATTGTTTTGATTATCATAGTTATCACTTATTGAATGTTTGATATATGTCAGGCACTGTGCTAAGGAATTTTACATGCTTTTTAAATTTATTCTTCACAGCAGTGCCTATGAAATACATACTAATAAGCCTGTTTTATGGCAGAAGAAACAGATTCACAGAATTTTCTAAGAACATATAGCTAGGAATTTGAACGCGCAGACCTGAGATTCAAATCCAGATCCATTGACTCTGTGGTCTATGTTTTAATGACTGTGCTGCTGCCTCCTAAGTTTCAGTGGAGGAGTTTTGTATTGAAAGTGGTAGTACTGAGGTAGGAGGGGAAAATAATAGGATTTCATCCTGTACAGATATTAGAACGAAGAAGATTAACAGACTCATGGAGAAGCAATTCCCAAGTTTATGTCCTTATACAAAATAATTATGAAATTTAAACGTGTGATTTAACTAACTTACACTAACCTGCATTTTTTATTAAATTTAGTCTTGCTCTTGGTATCAACATCAGGACAGGTGTCCCAGATACATCTTTAGCAGTAGAAGAAAACTTTCTAGGTAAAATCTAAAAGATCATGAAGCAAAGTGATTTTTATAAATAATTTTTTTTCTATATGTAAAATGTGTTTTGTAGTTAGAGTTAAGTCTTTTGAAAGAGATTTTTGTTTAGGGGATAAGCCTCAGAATTATATTATTTAGGACTTGAAAACCTATGATTTGTTATGCTTGGAAGGTGTAGCAGAAAATTTGATAATTGACACTTGCTAGTCTCTAAGATATAAATTATTTAAGTCAGTGGATATCTGTGGAGTACGTTTGCTCAGACGGTGTTTGTCATTAAAAAAAATTACTTTTTCCTTCCTTCCCATACTTTGTACTGGACTATTTTTTACACAGCTAGTTTACTTATGGGTGTTGTACATTTAATAAATAAAGTGAGAACATAGTTTTGACGTCTGTGCACTATTATTTTTATTCATTAGGAGATTTAAATAGTTTTAAATTTTATTTTGTTACCTTAAAAAGAGCTAAACCTGGATATTGGTCTTAAAAAAGTTTCTTGAAAGATTTTCTCTTTCCTCTTGGTTGTGTTTTAATACTGTATTTGTAATCATAGTTATATGCATTTGAACTTTGCTCCTTTCAGAATTATAATTCAGTGCTTTTGTAAGATTTTATCAAAAGTTACATGCAAACACTAAGAGCAGTGTGCTGAATGATGTTATATTAAAGACTAAAGATGCCTGAATGAAATTGAGCTCTGGTAAATAAGAATTTAGGGTTGGGGTACAGGGAATCAGATAATCACGTCAAGATTTTAGGATTCTAAGTCTTAGGCTTGTTAGTGCTGTCACATTATCTACCACAGGTTGCCTTTCTTTTTTTCTTCCAGGCAAACAAGTTTTATTTTCACCTTACAAGCTTGCATACTTATAAAAAAATGTAGTTTTGTAAAAAGTTTAAGGTTATACAAAGTTTATAAATAATCCTGCAACCATACATAGTAGACAATCAAGTAAATGTGCATTAACTTTGAACTACATCAGCAGTAAATAACATAATTTCTTTGTAATTCACGGGCTTGGTCATAGGTGCACTTGTCTCCAGGTGTAAAGGTTGGGTTTCAGTATTTTAGTGTCCTGTTTCCAGCATTCATACATTTTCAAACTCGATCAGGTGGAATTGCATTCAATCTAGTGATGGAAAACTTAGTATAAACTTACTATACCAGAACCACTATTCTAGTAGTTCCCGAGCTTTAGCATGCATCAGGATCACCTGGAAACCTTGCTAAACTATAAATTGCTGGTCCACAAACCTAGTATTTGATTCAGTAGGTCTGGGGTGAGACCCCAAAATGTAATAATTCTTACAGTTTCACAAGTGATACTGTTGATCGAGGGACCAAACTTTGAGAACCACTGTATTATACTAATGAGGTGATATCAAATCAGTTATTTCAAAAGTTCAAGTACTTGCATATAAAGATTAAGACCTTGAATTTGTAACCTTAATTAGCAGTACCCAGTCGTAGGCATCAGTTTTTCATGTTACAGTTGTGACCTAATCCCACTTCTTGGTGGCTTGTGCCATTTTTTGGTTATAAAGCAACAACATTAGCTGTAAACCAATATTTATTTGAATTTGAATATTGCATTCTAGTATTTTATTTGCATAAAATAATATTTTTGAAAGGCTTCTATGGCCTAAATAATGTTATTTTCTCCTTAAAATATCCTGAAAAATAGTGTTTCACCTGCTGTGAAAAGACTGAATAGCATCCAGGAGCCTTAAAGGCACAGAAAAGGAAGTAATGAGCATTAAGAGAAGAAGAAAAAAGCCTGCAATGTTATCCCTCCCATGGAAAAGAAACATAAACTATATTGGCCAAATGCACTGTGTCTTTTGGGATTGTGCATTTCTAACAAGCATCTAGGTGATGCTGATTTGGTGGCCCTCAAAACTATATTTTGCATAGCAAAGCCCTAGAATGTCAGTTTTTAATGTTTCCATATAAGTTTCAATTAGTATTTAACATAGGAACAGACATAATACTCAAACCCGTAAACATATCATTAAGGTTAAAAAATACAGTAATAATTTTTAACTGTGCCCTGGCAGATTCATACAATTAAATAAAACTAAAAGCCACCCAGGGGGACAGTACGGCAGGTTCCTCAGCAAATACACAGTTTGCCTTTGTTAGAGGTAACTGTTAATATGATATTATTATAAAAATAATATTGATGTCATCATTTGAGTGCTTAATATGTGCCAGGCATTCTTCTATGTCCTTTGTATATATTAACTCATTCAGTCTTCACTATAACCCTGTCAGGTAAGTATTGTTAATGTCCCTATTTTTTAGTTGAAAATTTGGCCCAGAGAAGTTAAACATGCTCAAGATCTCACCTTTAGTTAGTAGTGGACCTGGGATTGTATCCAGGCAGTCTGGTTCTGCAGCCTGGGATCGTAATCACTATTCTGTACTATATTTATCGTCTATACATTTATTTCTTATATATTATTTAGAGAACAGTGCCTGGCACACAATAAGATCTATAGAAGTGCAGGCTGTTTTCAGTGGCATTTAATTGTATACTACATAAGGTTGGCAGAGCAAGTGTTATTATCCATTTTTGTATGTATATTTTTCTTCTAGTAATTAGATTCCAGACTTTATTCAGGTTTCTCTTAGTCTTTTTTTTTTTTTTTTTAAATACCTAAGTTCCCTGAGGTCTTAGAAACTGGTTGTCCCAAATTATATGGCCTTGCTAGATCTAAAAATTAGCTTTTCTTATCACACATTCATCTTTACTTTCATTCCTTTAGAAAGTGATAAGGACTGAGATATTTACTTATTTATTTTTGGTATGTCACTGGTTTAGAAAGACAGAAGCAAATATACTAAATTTGTGTGCCCAGTTGATGGAGGAAATAAATTCTTAGATGTTATAAAGTTGTTTTTTTTTTGCCTGTAAAGTTTTGAGAGTGGTATCACTTCATCCTACTGATTTGTGAAATTGAATAATAACACTAATAATAATGTGAAGTATAAGAAATTGTTCTGATGATAGAGCAGATTAGCAGCGTTTAAGAGAAATAATATAAACCATATTTCCTCAAATCTAAGAAGGCATCTGTGTTAGTTTTCCATTGCTGCATTGCAGATTACCACAACTTTAGCAGTTTATCTCACACTTCCTGTTGGTCAGGAGTCTAGCCGTGGTTTAGCTGGGTCCTGTCCTCAGGGTCTTACCAGAGTGAAATCAAGGTGTCATCCAGAGCTGTGATCTTATCTGAGGCTCATGGTTCTCTTCTAGGCTCAGTGGTGGTTCGCAGAATTCAATTCTTTGCGTTTGTAGGAATGGCATCCCTGTTTTCTTGCTGGCTCTCTGTCATGGACCACTCAGTCCCCTAGAGGCTTCTAGAGGCCACTTTGAGTTCTTGCCGTGTGGTCTTCCCTATGGGCAGTTCACAGCATGGTGGTTTGCTACTTTAAGGACAATAGGAGACACTCTGCATTCTTTTAAGAACTGATCTCTAGGTCAGGCCTACTACAATAATCTCAGTAATTTAAAGTCAACTGATTAGAGATTTTAACTACATCTGTAAAATCCCTTCACAACAGCATTTAGATTAATATTTGGTTGAATAACTTTGAGAAGATGTGTACACCAAGGTGTTAGAATCTTGGAGGCCATCTTAGAATACTATCTACCACATGATCAATTTTAAGACAAATTGTTATTTTATTTATCACTAAGGAAGAAAATGCTGGCTTAAAGTATGATACAGTACATTATTAGTACTTGGATGTTGTCTTCTTTAAAAAAAAAAAGCGGGATTGTGGTCATTCTTCTAAGCACAAATACTTGCTTCACGAATGTCAAACTTATTCCCCATTGCTGCTTTTCTGTGCTTTTTTGCAAGCATAATTTTTTGTTTCAATGCTGAATCATAGTGTAGTCTTTTAGGGGACATTTAAAATTGGGAAGTAGACTCGACATGTGTGTACCAAAAGTACACAGAATTCAGTAAAAATTATGGTGATATAAACTGCCATGACCAAATTCCCATATGCACAGGGAATGGCAGCTACATTGTGACTGCCACAGGGCAAATGGTGATTGCTTTTTTTTGTTTGTTTGTTTCCTATTTCTTTTCATTCAGCTTTATTGAGGTATAATATGTACAGTAAACTACAACCATTTAAAGAGTTTCAGTTGATGAGTTTTGACAAGTGTATACATGAAACCATTACCACAATCAAGACATTTCCATCAGCCTGAGAAGAGTCAGCCCCAGGCAGTCACTGATCTGTTTTTTTGTTAGTGTAGATTAGTTAGCATTTTCTGGTATTTTAAGCGGTGAGAAAAAAATTAAGACAGTGTTCTTAATTTTTGTGTTTTCTTCAGATGCCCCTCATTCTTAAAGAAATCGTTTCTTTGTTAGGTCCTAGGTTTATTCCTTCATTGTGGGGGTAAAATGGTTCTCTTCGAACCTTTCTGAACTCAATTCTGGGATGTTCTTGACTTCTTCTTTGCCTAGGTATTTTTTTCCAGCATAATCAGGGTTGGCTCTGCTAAACCATACTTGTGCTTGCATGGCTTCCTGGTCCACTTTTCTACTTACTGTCTTTGAAAGGGCCATAAACAGAAGCAGTTTTCAGCTGGAAGTTCTAAGCTCCTAAAATATTACACTTTGTTATTGCCTGAAGCTTTTCCCTTGTTACTTAAGATAGTCCTAACCCCCAAGAGAATCTCAAAATGTACTCATCTCAGTTTTTCTTGTTAAGATTCATAGTACAATTTGAATTTTAGGAAACGTAGGAGATTTCCCTCCTAGTCACTTCTTAGGATTATTACTTGTTTCATGTTGCCTGGTGTGTGCAGTGCTTTCCAGTATAAGAAACACTCTGGGAAAAGTCTTACTTCCTGCGTATAAGACAAAGGGAATTGAAGGAGGACTCATGAAGCTCTGAAAAAGCTCATTTAGCTGCCATTTAACACAACATTGTCCAATAGAAATATAATGTCAGTCAACCTCATTTGAATCAGCCTCTGATACATGAACTCAAAATCATTCATTTTCTAGTTAACACTATTAGCAGTTTATTTTTTCTGGGGCCTCAGTTTTGTTTTTTTTTTAACTTATCTAGATAGAGTCAGTCTTTTTCTGCTTTTGACACATCTGAAATAGTAAAAGTAAAATATTTTTACACCTATTTAAAAATTATAGAATGTCTTTATGTGCATGCGTGCATGCGTACACACGCAGAGATACAAGCACAGATGTATAGTGGTATTCTCTCCTATTTTACAGAAAAAAGATCATAGTATACAGACTTAAAAAAAAAATTTCACAGTGTATCCTAGAAATCTTTTCATAATAGTACATTGAGAACTTTCTCATTTTTTTCCCCTGTAGAATAACTTCTTCAAATTACTGGCTTAAAAAGTGTATCCACTTGAATTTTGATTACCTATACTTAGAAAAAGAGATAAGGGAATATCAGTGCGGAAAAAGGACACTATGAATGGACTTTTGGACTTTGTTTACAAATGAAAAAATGGAGGATCAGAAATTTTAAATAATTGCCCCTGGTCATGCAACCAGTGCAGGGTCAGGATGCTAATCTAGGTGTGCCTGATTTTAACTAAGCTCCTGGCCTTTCTGTTATATCCATATTGCATTTGATGAACAAAAGGGGAGATAAGTCATGCCAACTTCTTTTTGGAGAAAAATAATCAAATTCCAGACTTTATTTTTGGGATCAGTCCTTTAAGAAGCTTTGCATTCTGAAGCCCATAGGTGTGCTTTTCAGTTTTCAGAAGAACTATTTCTGATATTAAGAAGTATCCTGAAATGATAGTAAATGAAACACTCTAGGATGAATTTGAGAAAAGTACTTAAAAAAGAGATCCCAATATACATAGGTATTTATCACAGGCAGCATTTCAAATTGGTGAGGGAAAAGTTGGCTGATTTGGTAAATTATGTTGCAACAACTTTCTTATCATTTGGCAATAACAAAAATCAACTGTTCATTGCTTTACTTTTTACATAAAAATAATTAAAAATTAAAACAAAAGATAATATAAAAAGACTTTGTGAGGTTAGCCTTTTTACTAAAAAGACTGAACTCAGTGAGTATAGTCATGAAAGTTTCATTTTTTTTTCCCAGTCACTATCTTTTGAAGTTTCTTCAGTTGCCCCTTAACATCATCTTGGGTCAAGCTCATAGCTTTCCCAGTATTTTTTTCAGTTACAAAATGTCTAATTCTGCTCTTGTCCCTTATTAGGCTTGACCTGTGGCTGGAGGGATCTATAGTACTCTTTCAGGCTCCTTCCCCCGTTGTTGGGAGTGTAAATTTATGCAACCTTTTTGGAGAGCAGTTTGACAATATCTGTGGAAAAGAAATGCAGTGTGTAAGCCCTTTGACTCAGGAGTTATACTTCCAGGAATTTAGTACTACAGATATACTCACACTACTTTATTTGAAAGGTGAGTCCATTAGGGGTGAAAATTCTTTGTTAGTTCTGATAAAAATTCAGAAAACTTAATGTAACTTAATGTTTGTTAACAAGAGCGCTGTTAAACTTATTCTGACTCTTCCAGTGAAATGGTGAGATATGTTATAATTTAACTACTGGACACTTAAGTTGTTCCCAGTTTTTTAAATAAATATAAAAAAATGCTGCAGTGAACATCTTTGTGTATATGCTACTCATTCACGAGTGTTGAGAATGTTTCTTAATGGCCGTATTGAGAAAAGTCTTCTGCTTTATATTTTGCCCCCCCCCCCAACGCCCCCATACTTTAAGGAGCACAGGAGACCTCAGTTTAAATCACAACTAATTGTCTAAATGGGTGTGTGACTTTATGACGGCACTTTAACCTTCCTGAGCAGGAGGTTCTGCAAATCTGGGCGTCTCAGGCTGACATTTAACAGCTGTAACAAATGCACTCTTCATTGTTGCCCACTATCACATTCTTCACCATCCTGTAGAGAGTATGTGTCAATAGGGGTGCTGTTAGTATTTTGGATAAGACAATCCATTGGTGAGATAGTCCCATGCTTTTCTGGTCTCCTCCTCCATTGTGATGTCACTGTGCTGCAATTGTGTATAATTACAGATTCAAAAAGCAACTTCAACAGTTATTAAGGAGATAGTACTGCTCCCAGTTGAAAACTACTATAGTAAAAACTTTTGGCAGGAATTATATAAGATTATTTCTGATTTTTATTGGCTTTTCTTTATCGCATTCTTTTAGCAAGAAGCGGTGGTAGTTTAAGTTATTTAATCTCAGTATCTACCCTAGAACATGTCATTTTGTTTATTATCCCCATAAAAGACTGTGAATAGTTTCTTCACAGATACATCAATAATTTGGTATGATATAAAAACAAGACTGTATTCTGATTTATTAGCTTTGTTTTTTAGGTGGTTTTACATTTTTTTTTTCAAACTGAGGAAAAGAATGGCAAAAATATTGCCACGAATTCTCATACAGCCTTCATCCAGGTTCCCCAAGTGTTAACATCTTACACAGTGACAGTGCAGTTATGAAAATCAGGGAACTAACGTTGATATAATACCGTTATCTAATCTCCAAGCTTTATTCAGATTTCACCAGTTGTCTCACTAATGTCCTTTCTCTGTCCAGGATCTAATGCAGTTGCATTTTAGTATTCATGTCTCTGCTTAGTTTTCTTTAATCTGAAACAATTCCAAAATCTTTGTCTTTCATAACTATTACACTGTGAAGAGTACTAGCCAGTAATTTTGTAGAATGTCCCACAATTTGGATTTATGTGATTTCCTCCATGATTCAAATAATGTTGAACGTTTTGGTTGAGAGTACTATAGAAGTGACATTTTTAAGCTTAGTAGGAGGCACATGATACTGATTTATACAATTACCAGTGATGTTAATTTTGTTCATTGGTTAAGGTGATACAGTTGTCCCCCATAGTTGTGTTTTTCCTTTGTAATTAATAGGTATTCTGTAAGAAGATACTTTGTGGTCAGATAATTATCTTATTTTTCATCATACCTCTCTACTTTTTACTTTCATTGATGATTCATACCTGAAATGATTATTACTAAGGTGTTTGCCAAATGGTGATTTTCTATTTCCATCATTCCTTTTACATTTTGCACTAATTAGAACTGGAGGATTTCTTTATAAGTTACATTGTGCCAAATATGTTATTTCATGGAAACGTGGTTGAAAATTTTATTTGGTTTTATTGGGTATTTGATAATAACAGTTTTAAAAACTTTTCTAAGAGCTTCCTTCTAATGCTTATGGCATAGAAATGTTTGTATCCTTTATGTATTTATTTAGTATAGTGGTCTCAATTTTTTTCCTTAAGAAAAATCTTGACTTTGACTTAAGTTCTTGGTTCGTTTACAAAAGGTGGGTTGGCCATCTATCCAGAGTACATTTTTAGTTAAGCTGTACAATATCTACAAAAGATTTCAGGCTTTTCTGCTCATTTAACTTCTGAAACACATGTTTGCTCTTAATATACAATATACATTAGATCCCTGTCCCAGACTATAACTTTAAATTTGCAGTCTCTAAAAGTCGGAAAAGGAAAATTGTAAAGCATTATTTACAAGCCATCAGCTCCTAGATATTTGAGCTTTTAACTAAGGGCGGGATGAGATTAGAACCTCATGTTCTTAGACTGTGTTGTTTTGGCACCACAGAATTCATTCATACTGTCCATTAATTTATCTTGATTTTACCTTGAATTTATTTGTACATTGTCCTTACCAGTGGTTCTCAAAGATGGTCCCCTACCATTAGTAGTGTCAACCTCATGTCAGAACTGGTTAGAAATGTAAACTTCTTAGGATCCACCCAGAGGAAGCAGTCTGTGTTAACCAGCCCTCCAGGTGATCCTGATGCGGGAGAAACATTGCAGTATACATTTCCTATAAATTGTTTTGGATTGTTGGTGGAGGTAGAGAATAGAGTGCCAGTTTATCCATCTGCTGTGTTACATTATCTGTTTTACCTAGCTTGTAGGGGTAGTGAGATATTTTGAAGATTAACTCTCTATTCTCTACCCACCCCCGGCCCCCGAACCTGGTAACCTCAAATTTACTTTCTGTCTCTATGAATTTGTCCATTCTAGATATTTCACATAAGTGAAGATTCATGCCATATTTTTCCTTTGTGTCTGACTTATTTCACATAACATAATGTTTTCAGGGTCCATCCATGTTGTAGCATATACATCATAATTTCATTTCTTTTTATAGTTGAATAGTAGTCTATTGTATGTATATATCATATTTTGATTATCCATTCATTTGTTCATGTATACTTGGGTTATTTTCACCTTTTGGCTATTGTGAATAAGTCTGCAAAGAACCTTGGTGTTAGAGCCCCTTTTTTCAACTCTTGGGTATATACCTAGAAATGGAATTTCAGGTCATAACGGTAATTTTGTGTTTGTCTTTTTGAGAAACTGCCAAACTATTTCCCACAGTGGCTGCACTGTTATACATTCCCACCAACAATGTACAGTTTCTCCACATCCTTGCCAGTATTTACTATTTTTTTCTTTACAAAATGTATTAAAAATAATTATAGCTATCCTAGTAGGTGTGAAGTGGTGTCTCATTGTGATTTTGATTCTCATTTCCCTAATGACTAATGATGTTAAGCATTTTTTCATATGCTTATTTGGCCATTTATATTTCTCCTTTGAAGAAATGTCTGTTCAAGTACTTTGCCCATTTTAAAATTGTTTTTTTTGCCTTTTTGTTGTGCTATAGGAATTCTTTATATATTCTGGATATTATTAAACTCTTATCAGATATATGGCTTACAAATACTTTCACCCATTTGGTAGGTTATCTTTTAATTTTCTTGATATCTTGATGTATGAAAGTTTTAAATTTGATGAAGTCCAATATATCTATTTTTTTCTTTTGTTGCATATACTGCTGTCATATCTAAGAATCCATTGCCATGATTGTGGCAATCCAAGATCATGTAGGTTTACCCTGTGTTTTTGTGTGACAGTTTTTTGGTTTTAGCTTTTACATTTAGATTTTTGATCCATTTGAGTTAATTTTTGCGTATAATGTGAGGCAGGGATCAACTTCATTCTTTTACATGTGGAAAAAATTCATTGAAGAGACCATTCTTTCTCCGTTGAGTGGACTTGGCACCCTTATTGAAAATCACTTGGCCATAGATATATGGTTTAAAGTCTGGACTCTCAATTCTGTTCCATTTGTGTATATTTTCTGTCCTTATGTACTATGGTATTTTGATTATAAATTTCTCATGCCATTTTATTTACTTAAAAAAAACTCTTGGCACTTTGCTGTTTTAACTTTTTGTTCTTAATAAAACTAAAATTATGAGTAACCTTAAACATTAAAAATACTACACTTAGTAAATTCTAAATAAATAAATTTAGTATCATGTGATAGGTACTCTCCTGAGCTTCTGTGGGAAGCATGAGGATGGGCAAGACTTGTTTCTGTTCTCTAACAACTTGCAATTCAGTTCACTAACTTAAAAAGTACTATACTTTTGCTTTGTCATTCTGTTTTTTGTGTGAGTCCAACCTTGTGATGTCTTTAGTTCAGGACATGAGATGCTTACTCCTGTTGCAGCAAAATTGGAATGTTTAGCTGTTATAGTATTACTTTTTTTTTTCTTTTTTGCTGTTGTATAGTTTGTGTCTTTACCTTAATAAGCACCTAATTTTATTACTCTCCTTATCTTTTTGTAATTTGCTTCCATTATATTCTGCAACTAGTTTCATAGAGAACGGTTCTCCCCTGTTTTAGTTTTATAAAAGACTGAGCTGTTATAACACTGAAGTTTGCCTCTTTCTGTATGTTTTTTACGTATCCATTTGCAAACAACTGAATCTTTCTTAGGCACATTTATAGTCTGATACTGAGACTTGTTCACTGTGTGTTGTGCATATAGTGGGATGGGCTATTGTAATGTGAACTTCCAGGGTGAATTTTTTTTTTTTTTTTTTGCGGTACGCGGGCCTCTCACTGTTGTGGCCTCTCCCGTTGCGGAGCACAGGTTCCGGACGCGCAGGCTCAGCGGCCACGGCTCACGGGCCCAGCCGCTCCGCGGCACGTGGGATCTTCCCGGACCGGGGCACGAACCCGTGTCCCCTGCATCGGCAGGCGGACTCTCAACCACTGCGCCACCAGGGAAGCCCCAGGGTGAATTTTTAGTAGTTGATAGTGATGTTCTAAAGAATGTGCTCTTCTTGCAAGAACATAATTACATTCATTTTTAGTTAATCTTGCCTAGAATAGCACTGTGTGTTAGAAATATAATTTGAGCCACATAAGTAATTTAAAATTTTCTAGTAGCCTCATTTTAAAAAGTTTAAAAGAAGATTAGATTTATTTTAATATATTTTAGTTAATCTGACATATCCAAAATACTATCATTCTAACATATAAACAATATAAAAATATTGAGATATTTTACATTTCTTTTTTGGACCAATTCTTTGAAGCCTGGTAGATGTTTTATATCTCAATTTGATCACCAAATTTTTATCAGAAATATGTCATCTTTCTGACTTCATAAAAATTTATGGTTGAAAAAGTAGATTCACATACCTAAGTTGTTCCAAATAAACTTATGCTTTTCAATATCTGAATTAAGTGCCAAAAAATAAATTTCGCTTGTATTTGCATCCAAATTGATAAAACTGTTTCATATTTTTTTAATAGACTTCATTAGACTTTGAAGCAAAAGCTTAACAGTTTCAAAACTGTGCTACTCAAATTAAGTAAATTCACTGACTCGTGTCAACTCAGTATTATTAACCTCAGATTCCTTAAGGATATTGCATACGTTGAAAAGCAACACGAAATTCAGTCAGTATCATAGTGTTCAACTGTTTTCTTGTCATTTTCTCAGCCAGTTTTCATAAAACTGTCCATTGTAATTAAAATATTGTGTATATGGATTCATGTTAGGGAAAAGTGTATTAATCAATCTTTATTATTGATTTGTATTGTGAAAGCTTTCAGTTCCAACACAAAAGTTTCCATACCTTGTAGCTAGGTCATAAATAAACTTTTTCTTTCTTTGATACTTCAGATTAAGCTTGTTTACATATAGTGAGATACCAGTGACAAAGAATACTGCCATTTTTGTTTTTGATTATTGCATATTGAAAAGCAATCCTTACTTGAATCAGAGTCAGTACAGTAATACAGTAAATCTTTGTGAAGTTCTTCCACTACTCAACCACTGAGCAAAGAGTACAAGATTATTAAATTATTAAATCTTCTGGTTTTTCAACAGCTTTGTAAACTGGCTAGGATTCGTATTATTTGCATGTACATACTTCTCAATTTTAACAAGTTAATCCATTACACTTTTCATAGTTTTAGAAAGCTGAGCACAGATATTTTCAATGTATATCATACAATGGAACAAAACAATAAGATAAACATCAGTTTCTTCTTTTAAAATTCCAATAAGCGTGGATGTTTGAGCTAACGTGACTGGAACTGTCTGTTGAGATAGAAACTAATTTTTTAATATATAGCTGAAATTCTTTGATAGATGTAAAAGATGAGAAGAGGTCTGTGCCACAATTTTGATTTTTTAAAGCTACATATCGACATTTCTTTTTAAATTTCAAAGTCCTTTCAAACAAAATGTGTCTAAAGTTTTAATTTGGCAGTGGCTCTCATATCACATGGCTATCTAAAGCTAAAAGAAAAATAATTTCTCAAATCTATTGATTTTTTTATACTGTTAGAAAGGTCTTCCATATGATGGACAATTGTTTGGTGGCTTAAATGAAGACCTTCCACTTTTTGTAAAGTAACCTTTTTAGTATTCCTCATAATGTTCTAACAAAATGTCTATAATTGAAATATCTTTACTATCTTTCCATTTAAATATGGTTTCCTTCCTCCCTCCTTCCCTCCCTGTCTCCTTTCCTCTTCCCCTTTCCTCCCTCCCTCTCTCTCTCTCTCTCTCTCTCTCTCTCTCTCTCTCTCTGTCTGTCTTCCTCCCTCCCTTCCTTCCTTTGCCATTTTATAGATGACCAGAGTCATAAACCCAGATCCCTTAAAAATCTTTTAAAAATGTTTGTGGGACATTTAATTCTATATCAGGTGACTAATTTTGTTGCTTCTCTTTTTTTAATATAAATTTATTTATTTATTTTTGGCTGCATTGGGTCTTTGTTGCTGAGCATGGGCTTTCTCTGGTTGGTGGTGAGCAGGGGCTACTCTTCGTTGCCGTGTGCCGGCTTCTCATTGCAGTGGCTTCTCTTGTTGCAGAGCACGGGTTCTAGGCGCCCGGGCTTCGGTAGTTGTGGCATGTGGGCTCGTTAGTTGTGGCTCGCGGGCTGTAGAGTGCAGGCTTAGTAGTAGTGGCGCATGGGCTTAGTTGCTCTGTGGCATGTGGGATCTTCCCGGACCAGGGCTTGAACCTGTGTCCCTGGCACTGGCAGGTGGATTCTTAATCACTGCACCACCAGGAAAGTCCCTGTTGCTTCTCTTTTGACTTAGGAAACTTCTTATAAAAATTTATTGCATACTTGCTGAAAATGTCTCTTAATATTGTCCACTTTTTTATTTGAAAAATTTTCTACATAAGAAACAGCTTTTTAATTTTGCTGTACCACAGCTAATTGTGATTATTATCCCTATTAGAATTTGTGGATTATCTTCTTCCAGTCTCACTTCACTGTTCTAGTGATAGTACTAACTTCTGTGTCTCTCCTTCATTGTGCAGGGGTAGAATGCCTTTGTTTTAATTTAAAATTTTTGTTTACCCCCACCACCCTTTTGTCCATTTGTTTTTTTAAAGTTAAAGGAAACAATTATATTCAAAATATATTAAAATTTAAAAATTAAAGTAAAAATTAAAAAGTATCTCCATTTGGTTATCAGTTATGATATACATAGGCATCACTGCAACTTGTGTTCTTTGCAAAAAAAAAATTAAGTAAATGCTTGACACTATCATTACATTGGTATGTAGAAAAAAAGTCATTTCAGTTGAATAGTTAATTGATGCCGCTGAGATCACAACAATACAGTTTTCTTTAATAGGAAGACATTTTACATGACTTCAGCTTTTAAATTTAGATAAAATTAATTATAATTAAATAAAAATTCAATTCCTCGGTAATGGTAGTCAACATTTCAAGTGTTCACTAGTCACATGCAGCCAATGGCTATTGTATTGGAAATTAAACTTTGATAGTTGGTTATATACTGTATACTTCCAGGTCTGGAAATGAAAACCTTGAGAGTTGGGCTTAAAATATTTTGGTGACTTGAGACCAAGCATTATAGTCTTTTTTTGATAATGCTAATGTTACAGGAGCAGTACCAAGAGGACTTAAGAATCAAGAACCCTGGAAAGAGTTGCTTAGAACTACAGGAATACCTTGTTTTTGTTTTGCACTTTGCTTTAGTGAGCTTCGCAGATATTGTGTTTTTTTTTTTTTTAACAAATTGAAGGTTTGTGGCAACCCTGTGTCAATCAAGTCTGTTGGTGCCATTTTTCCAACAGCTTTTGCTCACTTCATGTCTGTGTGTCACATTTTGGCAATTCTTGCAGTATTTCAAACTTTTTCATTATTATTGTATTTGTAATGGTTATCTGTGATCAGTGATCTTTGATGTTACTATTGTCATTGTTTTGGGGCACCACAAACCACACCCATGTAAGATGGCAAACTTAATTGATAAATGCAGTGTGTTCTGACTGTTCCATCAACTGGTCATTCCCCCGTCTCTCTCCCTCTTCTCAGGCCTCCCTGTTCCCTGGGACACAACAATATTGAAATCAGGCCAATTAATAACCCTACAATGGCCCCAGTGTTTAAGTGAAAGGAAGAGTTGCATGTCTCTCACTTTAAATTGAAAACTAGAAACAATTAAGCATAGTAAGGAAGACATGCTGAAGCTGAGATAGGCTGAAAACTAGGCCTCTTGTGCCAGTGCGCCAAGTTGTGAGCAAAGGAAAAGTGTTTGAAGGAAATTAAAAGTGCTACTCCAGTGAATACACAAATGATAAGAAAGCAAAACAACCTTATTGCTGATATGGAGAAAATTTTAGTGGTCTGGATAGAACATCAAACCAGCCACAATATTCTCTTAAGCCAAAGCCTAATTCAGAGCAAGGCCCTAACTCTCTTCAATTCCCTGAAAGCTGAGAGAGGTGAGAAAGCTGCAGAAGAAAAGTTTGAAGGTAGCAGAGGTTGGTTCATGAGGTTTAAGGAAAGAAGCTGTCTCCATAAAAGTGCAAGGTGAAGCAGCAAGTGCTGATGTAGGAGCTGCAGCAAGTTATCCTCAAGATCTAGCTAAGATGATTAATGATGGTGACTACACTAAACAACACATTTTCAGTGTTGATGAAACAGACATATTGGAAGATGCCATCTAGGACTTTCATAGCTAGAGAGGAGAAGTCAATGTCTGGCTTCAGAAAGCTTCAAGAGAGTCAGGCTGACTCTCTTATTAGGGCCTAATGTAGCTGGTGAGTTTCAGTTGAAACCAATACTTACTTACTATTCTGAAAATCATCAGGCCCTTAAGAATTATGTTCAGTCTGCTCTACTGTGCTCTGTAGATGGAACAACAAAACCTAGATGACAGCACATTTGTTTACTACATGGTTTACTGAATATTTTAAATCCACTGTTGAGACCTGCTGCTCAGAAAAAAAGATTCCTTTCAAAATATTATTGCTCATTGACAATGCACCTGGTCACCCAAGAGCTCTGATAGAAATGTACAACAAGATTAATGTTTCTGTGCCTGCCAACAACATCCATTCCGCAGCCCATGGACCAAGGAGTAATTACAACTTTCAAGTCTTATTATTTAAGAAATGCATTTTGTAAGGCTAAAGCTGTCATAGATAGTGATTCCTCAGGTGAATCTGGGCAAAGTAAAGTGAAAACCTTCTGGAAATGATTCACAATTTTAAATGCCATTAAGAACATTTGTGATTCATGGGAAGAGGTCAAAATATCAGCATTAACAGGAGTTTGAAAGAAGTTGATTCTAACCTTCATGGATGACTTTTTTAAGGGGGTTCAAGCCTTCAGTGGAGGAAGGAGCTACAGATTTCTCTTGCTACAGAAATAGCGAGAGAACTAGAATTTGAAGTGGAGCCTGAAGATGTGACTGAATTGCTGCCATCTCATGATAAAACTTGAACGAAGAGTTTGCTCCTTATGGATGAGCAAAGAAAGTGATTTCTTGAGATGGAATCTACTCCTGCTGTGAAGATTGTTGAAATAACAACAAAGGATTTAGAATATTACATAAACTTAGTTGATAAAGCAGCAGTAGGATTTGAGAGGACTGACTCCAGTTTTGAAAGAAGTTCTACTGTGGGTAAAGTGCTATTAAACAGCACCACATGCTACAGAGAAATCATTTGTGAAAGGAAGAGTCAGTCGATGTGGCAAACTTCACTGCTTTAAGAAATGGCCATAGCCGCTCCAGCCTTCAGCAGCTACCATCCTGATTCAGTCAGCAGCCACCAACACGGAGGCAAGTGCTTCCACCAGCAACAAGATTACAACTCACTGTAGGCTCAGATGATGGTTAGCATTTTTTAGCAATGAAGTATTTTTTAAAAAATTTATTTATGCATTTATTTATTTTTGGCTGCATTGGGTCTTTGTTGCTGAGCATGGGCTTTCTCTAGTTGGTGGTGAGCAGGGGCTACGCTTCGCTGAGGTGTGCGGGCTTCTCATTGCAGTGGCTTCTCTTGTTGCAGAGCATAGGCTATGGGCAGGCGGGCTTCAGTGGTTGTGGCACGTGGGCTCAGTAGTTGTGGCTCGCAGTCTCTAGAGTGCAGGCTCAGTAGTTGTGGCTTGCAGGCTCTAGAGCACAGGCTCAGTAGTTGTGGCACATGGGCTTAGTTGCTCCACAGCATGTGGGATCTTCCTGGACCAGGGCTCGAACCTGTGTCCCCTGCACTGGCAGGCGGATTCTTAACCACTGTGCCACCACGGAAGTCCAGCAATAAAGTATTTTTTGATTACGGTATGTACATTGTTGTTTTAGACATAATGCTGTTGCACTCTTAATAGACTATAGTATAGTGTAAACATGACTTTGTACTGGGAACCCCGTAAATTCGTGAGACTCACTTTATCGTGATGTTCACTTTACTGCGGTGGTCTGGAACCAAGCCTGCAATATCTCTGAGACATGCCTGTATTTGCATTTTCTTTGTGGCATGCCTCATAGTCATGAAAAATTAAAAACATTTCAAACATTGTTTATGAGTTAAAGGATATTTAGTAATAAAATACTTGGACACGTGTATTATATATGAAGTCATGGCCCGCCCGCCTTTTATCCTCCAAGTGTTCTGTAGGAGTACTTGGAGAGTGGGAACATGTCTATATTCTGAAAACTATTTCATCACTTCGGTGAAAGACCAAGCAACAACAAAATTAGGGGAGTTATTTTTTTTAAGTGCTCTCTCACAAAAAATTAACATTTTATCTGTAGAGATCTATAGGGGTCTCATCAGGTTCACAACAGATCTTTAAATTATGAAATTTAATTTCAGTTGACATGGACTGTGGAAAGATTGTTAATGGAGCTTAAGTATTTAATATTCTGAGTTTGGTTAAATATGAAAATGTTTTATTAAGTATCCCTCAACTCCTTTGTGGTTCTTAAATTAGGAGGGGCCATATCTCAACTAGTTATAGCACCAACCTTTTTTCTTTTCTTTCCTTTCTTTTCTATCTTTCTTTCTTTCTTTTTGTTCTTTTCGTTCTTTTCTTTCTTTCTTTTTTGTTCTTTTTTTTTCTTTTCTTTTTTTATTTTTTTGCTGTTGTCTTCTGAACAAGCAGTAAGTTCTCCAAAGTTTCTGATTTTCCCAAAATAAAGGAATGACAATGTTTATTCATTCTCAGTTATGATCTGTGAATACAGGGGGATGTCTAAAGACCTGTTTTAAAAATCAGAGGAGCAAGTCTGTGAATAAAAAGGGAAATGAAACTTGTCTTAATAGAATTTGTCCACTAGATTGTTTCCAAAATTTGTTCTGTAGAAGTAGTCACTAGCGATGGTCCTTGAAGAATGCTTTCTGTGATTAAGTTTGAAGAAATACTATATACCATAATAATGGCCTATTGAAGATTCACAATGCACAGTGATATATTAAAGACTCTGGGACATCTTACAAGAAAGAAACTTGCTAAAGCTTGTTTATCCTGTGTTTCTTAAACTTCTTGGACAATGGAACTCTTTTATTTGTCAAACCTGTCTATCCTATGAGAAATGCTGCCCTCTAGAGGCATAAATTCAGTTGCTCTTGAATTTGAGTACCATAATGCTGCCTCATCTTAGTATGTAGAAGTTGTAACAATAAATAGTAAATACATAACAAAATAAAATAGAAAAATCTTATTTTGTTGAATTTTAATAAAATTTGGGGAGATGGAGCAGCAATGTAAAATATATGCTCCTCTTTTTATTGGACATATGCCATATTTATGGCTGCTAATAATCTTTTGAATACATTTTCTTTATTTAGGGAATTATGAACACAAGGCAAGTCAAGTCTCTAAACACCATAAAGTCTCTCTTGCTGTCAGAAGTCATCTTTCCCTGTCTTCTTTGAAGACTTGTAACAATCTTGCTTATGAAAGTTACCGTTCAGGGGGAAGCCAGTTTCCTCATAGCCCTTCCCATAATTCTCATTGTTTCCAGATCTGTAACTGGAGTCAGATTGTAGCATGCTGTACTTTTGGATAGTCAAAATGAGAAGAAGGGATTATATATCAACTTAAAATTTTTTGCTAACATATCAGAAAAAATTTCAGGAGTATGTGTAGACGTGGGTTCTGATGATGAGAGGGAAACATGCTTTTACATTTGGCTCAGAGTATTGGCATGGTGCAATTACCAGAGATTCTCAATTCATTATTCCAGCTCAAGCAGCTAAGAGAGGTAATTGTTTGTTTCTTTGACTGATCTCAACATTGGCCTATACTAATGAACTTGAATGCCTATGAACTCATGGTATAATGTAGAGGAAGAAGTTAAAAGATTAAGGGTCAGAGGACTGATGGAGTGGATTTTTCATTGTGCCCATTCACCCACCTCTTTTATTCTGTCTCCACTATTATCCACTAAGAGGTCCAGAAGACACTTTACTCACCAAGGTAATGTGGAATACGTTGAGGACAAATAGCAATAATTGCTATTGTCTGTAGGTAGGAGACCTACCTGCATTTAATTTAATTCAATTCCATTGAAATTGTCTTTCTGATTTCAGATGGTGGGAGTCTAGGGTGCCTCTAAATTTCACAGGCAAGGTGGGCATCATTTCCATAAGGTAGCATGACCCGCATGATGATGAGAGATGCAGCGACCTGAATGCTTCTTTTTGGCTGTGGCTAAATGATCATGGGATCTCTAGATCTAAAGTAGATGGGCGGACCATTAAGGTCCTACTATATCTGTATAACCAAAAGTTTTAGGTTTCACAAGGGAAGGTCTGAAGAGTGAGTTGTAGTTCTTCACACGGTTCCTAGACCCAGGTCAGGTCTCTAGAACCTATTAAGTTTTCCTTCTCTCAGTGTTTATGCATTTAAAAAATATTTTCATTTGTTTTTCCATTCCGTTGCAGTTTTGTCCATAGGTTATAGAAGAAACCAGGAGGGCGGGGGACACGACCCAGAGGTTCTGATATTGGAGCTGTGCACAATAACTGATGAGACTGGTTCTCATCGCCCTTTGAGGAACAGAGAGTTTTGTTTGTACAAGGCTTGGTTATAATCTGTCAGGCTTGAGAATCTTGTTTGGCGCTTGAAGTTTGGAATAAATGTTCATGTTGTTCATTAGCCAAGACTTGGTCTGTATTTGGTCTTATTTCAAATAACCTCCCACTGTTGGATAAATTGGTATGTTAGGAGTGCTACAGAAGGCAGAACTCAGTTTCCTAACATCCCTTGCAGCTAGGACATGGGCACATGACCTAGATTCTGTTGATCAGATGCATCTGTGGAATACATGAATTCAGAAGAGAGAATTGCAGGGTAGCAGCTCGTGCTTGGATTGCTTCTTAACGTGGATGTTGGGTGCTGAGACGTTGAGCTTTTAGTGTGGCCGGACGTTCTGGTGAGCCTTACAGTCTGAGGCTCTACTTTCATGGCACCAAGGGCTCAAAGAGTGGGAATAATTAATTGGTGAGGATACTTAGGTATTTTTCTGGCTGTTATACCCCCAAGCTGATTCTTTGCTTCTTTGCAGGGAATTCTGTGTATCATCTAATGTGTTTTAATGAATTCCTTTTCTGGTGAAACTACGGGAGATAGGTTCTGTTGTTTGTAGGTAGAAACCCTGATTGATCTACTGATTGTAAAGACTTTGTTTATTGTCAAAGTATTTTATTTTTCTAACTAAGATCCAAAAATTACCAAGCACTTGCACTCTATTTTTTCTCCCTGGAGGTGTACCATTTTTTTTTCTACCTAGAATGCCAATTTTTGTACCTTGTGAATTGCTTCCTGTCCTTCACTGCTCAGCATGAGTTCCACTGCTGTGGTGAATGAAACCTTTCTTTTACATCGCAGCAGCCTGATGGATTCTTTCCTTCCTCTGAATTCCGGTGGCACTTGTTTAGGCGTTAAGTGCTAGTTTTTTTCTTTCTGTATGCATCTTAGCTCTCACACTAAGGGATAAGCTTCCTGAGAACTGGTAGTATACCTCTTTCTGTCCCTTGCATTATCTAGCAGAATGCCTAGCACCTGTTGGATTCAAGGTCCAGCACGGTCACTTTTATAACATGTGGTGATTAGAGTTGCTTGAGAATCACAATGATGCCAGGTCAAGTGAGCTGAGATGATAAACTGATTAGACTCTATCTTGGTCCTAGTGAGACAAAATTGTCTGGCCACGAGGCCCAATTTCATCTTCCTCAGGAAGTCTGAGACTTGCCTCTCGTCCCTGTTTTCATCACTAGGTGGCCATATCTTTTAAATTACCATCTTCAAAATGTTTTGTAAGTTTTTGCCTTGACAGAAGCCTTCCATGTATTTCTCTCTTACTTTCTAGTTACTTGCATTGTACCCTCTGGAATTGCTGTTCATAATCAATGAGCTTACTGTTTTAAATCTCTTAAAATGAAATAACTCAAACATACAAAAACGTACAGGAAGTAATATAACAAATACTTGTGCCTCGCCTCAAGATCAAGCACATGTTAACTTTTTTCATTTGCTTTTTCTCTTCTTTTAAAATTCTCCCCTCCTCATCCTTTCTTCCCTCCTTCAGAGGTACCCATTATCCTGAAGTCCTGGTGCACCATTCCCCTGTTCTTTCACATGTAGGTTTAGTTCATTCTTTTTAACTGCTGTTTGGTATTCCATGTTGAATGAAACCCAGTTTTATACTGAGAGATAACTAGGTTCTACCTTTTGGCAAATAGTATTGTAATGAATAGACTTGTACATAGATACCTAGTCACTGTGTAAATTTATCTAGACTAGACACCCAGCAGTAGAATTGCTTAATCACAGGGTATAGGTGCCACTTTATCTTACCAGGTAAAGCCAAGTCCAGTCCAAAGTGGAGGTACTACTTTGTAGCCACCAGCATGTTTTTCCACATCTTAACGACATTTTATTTTATCTAGCTCCTAATTTTTGCCTCTCTGAAAGATAGGAAATGGAATTTCATAGTTTTCATTTCATTACTTTGATTTTTAGTAGAGTAGAATGTCTTTGCATTTTGGTCTCCTAGTCTGTGAATCTTTTCTCAGTGTCCTTTGCAATTTTTTTTTCTTTCCTCTTAGGCGTTGGCTTTTATTGATTTGTGGCAATTCTTTTTATAATCTGGATATTAATGTTTTTGGTAATACGCATTGCAAATATCTTTCTAGTCTGGATTGTTTTTAACTTTGTTTAAAAGTATTTGATTTGTCTACTTTCATGTCACTATCATACTGTGTTAATTACAGCCGTTTTGATATGTCTTGATGTCTGATAAAGTATCTTCTCTCTCTTAATGAATTTTAGGTCAGTTTGTCAAATTTCACCCCACCTCAAAGAAAATCCAAAAAAAACAAACCCCAAACCGCGTTTGGGGTTGTGATTGGAATTTCTTTGAATTTACTGGTTTACAGTCGGGATAATTGTCATCTTATTGGATGACTGTGGTATACATCTCTATTTAGGTATTCTCTAATATTTTTCAATACAGTTGTATTGTTTTCATGAAAGTGTTCTATTAGACTTATTCTTAGGTTTTTTATGATTTTTGTTGTGAATGATACATTTTTATAAAAGTACGTTTTGTAAATGGTGGTTACATACTAGTAACCACCAGTAACCAATTAATGTGGGAAACAAATTGCTATTTGTGTATTGGTTTTGTATTCAGCAACCTTGCTGAACTCTTAATTCTAATGATAGATTCTCTTGGGTGCCCTATGTAGTTAACCATATAATCAGGGAATAGTGATGTTTTTGTTGCTCTCTAGGCTTAAGCCTCTTTATTTTACTTGTCTTATTGAGATGTTCAGGGTCCCTTACTAAAATTGCAGCCCTCCCTGGGTCTATATGAGTGTTAATGTACAGAAGAGGAAGGGGGATCTGAGTTCTAAAGTCTCTCACCAAGGGCCAAAATTCTCATCTGCAATGCCTGCATATGAATTAAAGGGCAAATATATAGGTTAAGACTAGTAACCCATCCTAGGGCAGAAGCACTGCCAATTTGTAATCTTGTTAGTTTTTCCTGTATTACCGGCACTTAAAGATTTTTCTTTCATGGTAGCTAAAAGATTTATTTAAGTGAATGATTTTGATTTATCCTTTCTGGATGAAGTTTTTGTGGGAAGGCTTTTCATGTGATCTAATCTGATATATTGTTGGGACTAAAGGATAGCCTATGCTTTATACATTTCTGTAATTGAAATTTCACTCTGGGGATTCTTTGTGGTCTGTACTGCTGTCACCTTGGTTTTTGATGTATTGCAGTATCATATTGCATAGTGATTTAAGAGAACAACCTTTGTTAAATCTCTTAAAACTTCTCTGAGTTTGTTTCTTCATCTGTTGTAGTAGTAGTAGTAGTATCATTTTTTCCTTATAGGTTATTGAAGGAATTAAGTAAATTAATACATATAAAGCTTTAAAACAGTGTCAATTATTGTTCTTAGCCTCCTTTTAGCTGCCACCTACTGCCTTCCTGGTAGATTCTGCTTATTTCTCTAAGACAATGGCTCATTGCTCCTATCTCCTTGTACATTCCAGGTCCTACAGTGATTCTGGATGATTTCAGCATCTGTATGAATGATGCACCAACATTCTGAGTCTCATTTCCCTGACCTCACCAAATCCAGTGACTTTCTCCTCCAGTCTACCCTATTCCTCAATCTCATGGGAATTATTATATTAATAACTGTTACATCTAGTAAATCATTAATAAGCACTTTGTATCCCTTAGGGTTGTTTGATTAGCTATATAACTGTTGATTAGCCATTATAACTGTTCTACCAGTTCATTTATACTTCGTCTTTTGGCCTCTCATTTTTCCAATCATCATACTTTTCCATTTTTCATATCTCTTGTTAACTAAGAGTCTGTTGTCTACTTCTTGTTCATATCCTAAATTTCTTTTACTTGCATGTATTTCTCCCAGTTCTTTGGCAAAATCCCAATTCAGAATTATCTGCTTCCTCCCTTTGTAAAGCACATGAATACTGCAGTCAAAATCATCTGAAAGGACGTAGTTCTTTCATTATAAATTCATGATAATTTAAACCACAATGAGATATCATCTCACACCTGTCAGAATGACTGTCATCAAAAAGAGCACAAATAACAAATGTTGGTGAGGATGTGGAGAAAAGGGAACCCTCATACACTGTGAGAATGTAAATTGGTGCAGCTACTGTGGAAAGCAGTATGGAGATATCTCAAAAAACTAGACATAGAACTACCATATGACCCAGCAATTTCACTCCTGGGTATATATCTGAAAAAAAATGAAAACACTAATACGAAAAGATACATGCACCCCAGTGTTCATCGCAGCATTATTTACAGTTGCCAAGATATGGAAGCAACCTAAGTGTCCATCAACAGATGAATGGATAAAGAAGATGTGGTGTATGTGTGTGTGTATACACACACACGCACACACACACACACACACAATGGAATATTACTCAGCCATAGAAAAGAATGAAAATTTTGCCATTTGCAACATCGTGGATGGACTTGGGGAGGGTATTATGCTAGGCCAGACAGAGGAAGACAAATACTGTATGATATCACTTATATGTGGAATCTAAAAAATAAACTAGTGAATACAACAAAAAAAAAGTGCATTCACAGATATGGAGAATAAACTAGTGGTTCCCAGTGGGGAGAGAAAAGCAGGGAGGGGCAAGATGGGGTAGAGGATTAGGAGATACAAGCTATTATGTATAAAATAAATAAGCTACAAGGATGTGTTTTATTATGTGTAAAATAAGCTACACCGGGAATATATTCAATATTTTATAATAACTATAAATGGAGTATAACCTTAAAAATTGTGAATCACTGTTGTATACGTGTTATATAATATTCTGTTTTCAACTATGCTTCAATAAAAATTAATTAAAATAATTTGTGATCTTCAACCATAAGTAGGCCGTACTACTTCTTGGAAATCTGTTGCATTACTCTTGTCAGCTGGTCTCGTCATCACTGTAACTGTTTCAGTCTTCCACTCTCCTCACACTTCCTCCACTATGGCCCTTTTCCTCCTCCAGAATGCTTTTCCTATTACTTTACAGTGAAATAGAAGTACCCGTAGTTGCCCACTATCTTTACTATTTTTTCTTCTTCTTTTATGTTAAAATACAGGCAACACTGCTTTTTGTCTAAGGCTCTCTCCGTTTCCTTCCCTCCCTCTTGGGTACCTTACACTGTTAATTATCTCCTCCTTCTTTTGTATATTCAGTTTCTTTCCTTACACTGGATTCTTCTCATCAGTGTTTAAACATACCCAGTTCTCAATATTTAAATAACCAAAACTATATGTCTTCATAGGTACTAACATTACTGATCTTTTTGTTCTCTTTCCTAGCCAGATGCTTGAAATCATTGCTTAAGTTTGTTTCCATTTCTCACCTTTGACTCACCTCTTCAATTTATTTACTCCACCAAATAGTATTTGCTAATGATACCAGTGACCTCTGTGTTAATAAATTAAGTGGATATTTTTAGACTGGCTCTTACTTGACCCTTGTGTTAGTTTGCTAGGGTTGCCACAACGAAATACCACAGACTGGGTGGCTTAAGCAACAAAAATTTATTTTCTCCCAATTCTGGAGGCTAGAAGTCCAAAGTCAAGGTGTCTAGAAGTTTGGCTTCCTCTAAGACATCTCTCATTGGCTTGTAAATGGCCACCTTCTTGCTGTGTCTTTCTCACATGGTTTTTCCTTGGTGTCTCTGCATTTCCTCTTATAAGGACAAGTCACAGATTGGATTAAGACCTAGGTGATGACAGAATCACCTCTTTAAAGGCCTGTTCCCAAATGCAGTTATGTTCTGAGGTACTGGAAGTTAGAGCTTCTATATTTGGATTTTAAGGAACACAATTCAGGTTAGAACAACCTCCTGGAAGCTTTTGGCATTGTTGACAACTCCTTCAAACCTTTTGGGTCTATTACTCTTACACCTTTTTTTAAAATAAGCTTCTCTTCTGCTTGGTTATTAAAAATTGTAATTTCATGAGGTTTGGTCCTGGCTGGTTTCTCTTGCTTTTTTGTTCTTTCTCCCCAGGCAGTCTCACCATTTTGATTTTCACTAATGAAGTGATTTACGTGTTTGTTGCTTTAGCCCTTCCTTATCTAAGTTCCAGACCTATTTTATAACTCTATTTAGCTATCCCAGAGGCACCTCAAACAAAAAGTCTGAATCTGAACTCATGATAATTTCCATGTGATTTAACTAGTCTGTTCCTTGCTATAGCCATTGCTGGCCTCTTTATCCAAATGTGATATATCTTTTACTCCAGAGCATTTGCTCTTGTTATTTTCTATGTCAGTACACTCCTCACCTTCATTTAAAAAATTCCCAATTTTTAAAATATATCAAAGTTATAATATAAACATTAGTCATTAAGGAAATGCAAGTTGAAACCATGAGGTGGCCACTTAAAACCAACTAGAAGGGCTAAATTAAAAAAGACTGTAACAACAAATTTTCCGGTTAGATACCCAGAACTCTCATAAGTTGCTGGCATGGGTATAAAATGGGAGAGCCACTTCGGAAAACCATTTGCCATTTATCAGTTTAAGCATACATCTACTTTTGAATCCAGCAATTTTGCTCCTGGGTGTTTTCCCAAGAGAAATGAAAACATACGTCCACAAAAAGCCTTTTTCAAGAATTTTTGTAGTAGATTTATTCATTATAGTTAATAACTGGAAAAACCCAAATATCATCAACAGGATAATGGATTAAAAGGTTTTGGTATATTCATACCTTGGAATGCTAGTCAGTAATAGAAAGGAACATGCATGCAAATAAGGTGGATGAATGTCACAAACACAGTGGAAGATGCTGGGCACAATATGGCATGACTCTATTTATATTAGAATCTAGAACAGGCAAAGCTAATCTGTGGTTAAAGAAAAAAATTGAACTCAAAATTGTTCAAAAGAATTGAACATGGTTCAGTTCTTTTGGTTGTGGGGAGTGCTGGCGCTCCACTGGGAAGAGGCAGACGGGAGGTTCCTGAAGTGATGAACACGTTTAGTATCTAATAGAGATGTGGGTTACCCGAGTTTATCTGCTTGTCAAGAGTTGTATGGTTGTATAGTTAAGTTGTATAGTTAAGAAGTGTATATTTCAATATATGTAAATTTTACCTAAAAATATAAAAACAGCAGTCAAGTTGGTGGCAGGATGTGGAGGGTATAGATGAAACAAGAATGGCAGGATGTTGATGGTTGCTGAAGTTGGGTAATGAGTATATAGGAATTTATTATGCTATTCTGTTTATTTTGTGTATGTTTGAAATTTTCCACATAAAAAGTTTTTTTTAATCTGAAAGTTACAAAGACACAAACAGCCCCATGTTCTCACCACCATCTTAATAAATAAAACCTTACCAGTATAATTCTCTTACCTGTGAACCACACCCTGATTCCATGTCCCATCTCCCACCAACCACTATCCTGAATCCCTCTTCTCTCTTAAACATTTCCAAATCTCACTCTAAATGTCACTTCCTTGGGGGAAGGTCTTCCTGATTCAAAACACTCACTAGGTTAAGTGCCCCTGTTATGTGCTTTCATGGCTTTTATCACAGTTGTGATTTATTTGAGTACTCCATATTATTAATCTCTCCAGTAGACTAAGTTTTCTGAGGGCAGAGTATATTTATTTTTGCCGTCTTAGTGCGTAGCATAATAAATTTATTAAATGACTGTGTTGGTGTAGTTTTTTTTCTTTATTTCAATGAAGATATCTTAAAAATTGGAGAGCTGTTCTATTATTGCATACTTAGATTGATGGGTCATGTGTTATAAAAAGTTATGAATGTGAGAGAATGATTGATAGGTAGTAATTCTTTCTGATTTTATTGGCATCAGATAAAAAAGGAGCAATAATACTGTGTCCTTAGATTGAAACCATGTCCAAAAGGACTGCCACTTGGTTCCCAAATGCTCCTGAGCTTTATTATTATTTATTTTTATAAGTTTATTTATTTTATTTATTTATTTTTGGCTGCATTGGGTCTTTGTTGCTGCAGGGGTTTTCTCTAGTTGCAGCGAGCAGGGTCTACTCTTGGTTGCAGCGCGTGGGCTCCTCATTGCGGTGGCTTCTCTTGTTGCGGAGCACGGGCTGTGGGCACATGGGCTTCAGTAGTTATGGCACGTGGGCTCAGTAGTTGTGGCTCGCAGGCTCCAGAGTTCAGGCTCAGCAGTTGTGGCACATGGGCTTAGTTGCTCCACGGTATGTGAGATCCTCCCAGACCAGGGCTCGAACCCGTGTCCCCTGCGTTGGCAGGCCAGTTCCTAACCACTGCGCCACCAGGGAAGCCCCGTGAGCTTTATTATGTTGTCTTGGAAGCCATGTGAGTGAAAGACCCCTTTCCTGTTTACAAAGATTATTTCTAAATACCTTTTCTTTTTCTCTTCTCTAATGTGCTTCCTCCTTTGGTTATTAGTTTTGGTGTTTATCAGGGATAATGATCTTTAAGGGCTTGTTGTTTTCTTATTTTTTATACTGATACTATATATTTTAAACTTTGATATGACTTACTGCCAAATGACAGTATGAACTAATAAATAATAGAGATTAATAAAAATGCTTTGCTTATAATTGTACCATTAAACATTATCATTAATGCAAATAGACATTAAAAGTATTGAAGGGGAAGGATTGTATTTTGATTTTTGCCATTTTATATTTACAAGGAATACTTAGGCAGTTTAACACAGTAGTTAAATTTCTGCTATGATTGTTTTTTGTTTTATAAACTTTTGCTGTCTCTGGAAGACTCAGACCGCCAGGGTTTGAGTCCCGGTTCCATTATTTCCTAACTGTGTGACATTGACTAAATGACTTAACTGCTTTGTGCTTCAGTTTCCTTATCATTAAAACAGATATTAATAGTACCTGGAAGCATTGTCGTGGGGATCATATGAGGTGGTATGTACAGTGACTGATACTTAGTAAATGTTAGATACTTACTACTTTTTGGGTTCTAGGGAACCTAATAAAACCTTTTCCTTTTTTTTTTTTTTTTTTTTACTGTGGTAAAATACACATAAAATAGAAACCATTTTCACCATCTTTAAGTATACAATTCAGTGGCATTAAGTAAATTCACAGTGTTATGCAGCTGTCATCACTATCCATTTCTAGAACTTTTTCATTGTCTCAAACAGAAACTCACTAAAAAAGCTCTCTACCCATTAAATAAAGTTCTCCATCTTCCCCTCCCCATAGTCCCTGATACCCTTTATTCTCCTCTCTGTCTCTATGAATTTGACTATTCAAGGTTCCACATATAAGTGGAACCATGTATTTGTCCTTTTGTGACTGGCTTATTTCATTTGGCATAATGATTTCAAGGTTCATCCATATTGTAGAATGTTATGGTAGCCATTGATTTTTCTTTTCATTCTCTTGTGATTGGAGAAGATACTTTATATGAGTTCATTCTCTGAAATTTTTGAGACCTGTTTTTTGGCCTAACATACGTAGAATTCTTGGAAGAATGTATATTCTGCTGCTTTGGGGTGACATGTTCTGTAGATATCTGTTCTGTCACTTCGGGTTGACATGAAAAGACACAACTTTCATTCACATGAAGAAATGAAGAGAACCATTACTTTTCATGTCAACCTGAATGATTTCTTTTAGTACTTCTTGTAAGGCAGGTCTGCTAGTGATGAATTCACTGTTTTTGTTTATCTAGGAATTTCTTAATCTCTCTTTCATTTTTGAAAGATAATTTTGCTGGATATTCTTGGTTGACAGTCTTTCTTTTGGCATTCTGACCTCCTTGGTTTCTGATGATAAATTTGTTGTTGATCTTATTCAGGATCTCTTATACATTAGATTAGCTTTTTAAATCAAATTTTGGAAGTTTTTGGCTGCTATTTCTTGTAATATTCTTGTTGCCTCCTTTTCTCCTTTCCTTCTGGAATTTCCATTTTGTATATGTTGGTAAGCTTGATCGTGTCCCAGAGGTTCTCTGAGAATCAATTCCTGTTTCTTCATTCTTTTTTCTTTTCTGTTCCTCAGACAGGTTAATTTCAATTGACTTGTCTTCAGATTTGCTGATTATTTCTTCTACCTGCTGAATTCTGCTGTTGAACCCCTCCAGTGAGTTTTTCATTTTAGCTGTTGTACTTTTTAATTCCAGAATTTTTATTTGGTTCTTTAAAAAATGTCTTTCTCCTTATCGATATTCTTCATTTGTTGAGATACTATTATCTGACCTTTAGTTCTTTTGGCATGCTTTCCTTTAGTTCGTTGAACATGTTGAAAATAGCTGATTGAAAGTCTTTGTCTAGTAAGTCCAGTGTCAGGGCTTCCACAGGGATAGTTTCTTTTGACTGCTTTTTTTTCTCTGTGCATGAGCCATACTTTGAAGTTTCTTTGCATGTGTTGTAATTTTTTGTTGGAAACTGGACACTTTAAATTATATAGTGTGGCAACTCTGGAAATCAGTTTCTTCTCCCTCTCAAGACTTGCTTTTGTTGTTACTTTTTTTTTTTTAAAGTGATCTTTCTCAACTAGTTTTGTAAAGTCTGAGTTCTTTGTTGTGAAGCCACTGAAGTCTTTGCTCAGTTAGCTTAGTAGTCAGCTAAGAATTGAACAGAGACTTCCTTGAATTCATGGAAGCAGTAAGTCTACTGGAGAGATTGTTATGAAGTACTGAAACAAATTAATCACAGCTGTGATAAAAGCCATGAAAGCACATAATAGGGACACAACCTAGTGAGTGTTTTGAGTCAGGAAAGACCTTCCCCTAAGGAAGTGACATTTAGACTGATATTTGGAGAATGTTTAAAAGTGAAGAGTGATTCAGGATAGTGGTTGGTGGGGGATGGGACATGGAATCAGGGTGTGGTTCACAGGGAAGAGATTTATATTGGTAAGGTTTTATTTATTAAGCTAGTGGTGAGAACATAGGTACTGTTTATGTGTCTTCAGAACTTTCAGGTAAAAAAAACTTTTTATGTGGAGAATTTCAAACATACACAATATAAACAGAATCGTATATTAAATAAACTTTTTTCCTTCATGTTTTTCAGTGGAGACTGGCTTTTCCACATTGTGGGAAACCTGCAGAAAGAGCCAGTCTGAATTTTTTATCTTAGCACATCAGCCGCTAAAGAGGATCTGATTAATTTTTGAGCCCCAAGCATTAATAGACTCACTGGTATGGCTTGGTCAAGTTGGACTAATTCACTGTAGTCCAGGGTCATGTAAGAACACTGAGTTCCCAAGGTAGCTGTTGGGATGTGTGTGAAAGGTGGGGAGTTAGGGAAAAGAGATGGTGCTTGGAGGAAGGCAAGGGTGCTAGGCAGACAGTACCTTGGATGTTTGCACTAAGGATTACAGTGAACTGAATTTTGTGACTTAATTTATAGATTCTAAATGCAATCTGTTGACTTTAACTGAAACTCATAAAATTGACCAATAATATGACTTTACAATATATGAAAACTGATGTTTTTCTAATACTTTGAAGGGGTTTAAAATGCCTGATTATTATTAGAACCAGTATTTTATTTATTCATTGATAGTTCTCTTTGATTAGCAATTAGTTTAGAAAATGCTAATGTTAAATTAGCAGTACATAATAGATATATAATTATACTGAGCATGAATCATATTTGAAAATCTAGCATTCATGTATTCCTGGGGTACCCTGCATGCCCCAAAGCATTATGTATTCTGAAGTTACTGAAAATAGAAGCTTTTGGGGGTTCACATATCTCAGGAGTAAACTTTCTAAGACAACAAACCTGAACACCATATATCTTATAGTCTTATATATCTTATAATCTTTTAATGACTACCCATTGCATAGAATAAAGTCCAAATTCTAGAGCAATAAAAACATGGCCTTTCAAGGACTGACAGACATTTCCTACTAACTCCCTACACATATGATACATTCTAGCCTTGCTAAATTAATTAAAAATATCTGAGTTTATTGTGGTGTTTCATGTATCTGTTTTGTATATGTTATTCACTAAGCCTAAGGTATACTTTCCTTTATTTAGCTTCAAGAATCTCCTCATTAAAGACTTATCTTGTTTAAGCTCAGTTAATGATATCCTTCATGCTATTATATTTAGTAGTTAATACTATTATAAGCTACCTTATAGTAATTTTTTTAGATGCCTGTCTTGCTCCTTAAAATGAATTGCTCGAGGGCAAGGATTGTGTATTAATCTTTGCAGTATCTTCCATGCCTTGCTTACTGTAGTTGATTGATTAATGCTGATTGGGTAAATGAACATTTTTGTTCTTCATTTTGAGACTGTTATAGGTGTTGTTCCTTTAGTTGTTTATGAGAAGATGGCACAGATTTCTACACAACTTGGCTCCATGGGAAAACAGAAGAGAGTAATTAAATAAAATATAAGTAGTTTCATCTAGGAACAGCTTTCTGAAGTTGGAACTAATATGTTATTAAATTACCTGGAGTGGAAGGTCAGATTTCTAGAATGATCATGTTTTAGTTGTTAAAGCAAATGGCATGTAAGAGAACTTTCAAGTTCGTATGGCAAAAACAGGGAAAAATTGCAAAGTTAGAGTCTCTGAGGTTTCTGATGTTTCATAGACTAACAAAAGGTTGCTTTATTAGCAGCATTAATGAAGGAATCGCTTTATTGGCTTAGGCATACTGGTAGCTTTGTCGGTCCAAAGAGCTAAGAGTTCTTATTTCAATTCATGATTATGTTGGAGTAGTGAAGTGAAAGCCGTTGACCTTCTCTTAAGCAGAAAATAGAAAGTTTTTACAAATAGATTAAAGCATTATAAGGAATGTGATGAAGAACTAACTTATGATCAAATCACTTAAAATTTGAGTTTTCAGAATCTTTTTGTGCACCATTTTTACAACAGTAGTAGATTTTTTATAGACTTATTAATTGGTATTTAAAGTTATAACTTTAATAGGATGGTTATGTAAAATTAGGTCAAAATGATTGAAAAAAACCTGAATTATTAGAATGGATAAACTTTCAGTTCTCCAAATGGTGATACATATTAAGAGCAATATGAGATACAGGAAGTATCAAACTTTAGAGATGGTGTAATGCCACTCAGATGGTGTACCTTCCAAGTTGTTTTTTATTTAGGTAAATGAAATGCATTTTGCTTTTTAGAATCATTTTGAAAGGGCTGATTTGCTTCTGTTAATTTACATCAGAGATTAAAGCAGAAGGAGACACTGGGGGCCTGCTTCTAAATTAAAGTTCTTCAAATCAGTAGTTTTAAATACCAGGAATTACAGAACTAAGTATTATATAGGTGTATAACAGAATTAAGGTTTTTGTATAGCAGCAATTCATTTAAAATTTTAAATTTCTAAATGATGGAATATTTAAAAGTATAAAAATTACAGGGACGAATATAAAGTGCTCATGTATCCATACTGACCAAATTAACAGATATTAATATTTTGCTATAATTGTTTCAGAACTTTTAAAATAAATTAAAATATGGCTGAAGATTTCTAATCTCATTCTTTTGCTTCCAAGAGGTAATTACTAATCTCAAGGTATCTTTTAAGTTTTTTATACTTTTATGCACACATTTATATAAAAAGATAAATAGTATTGATTTGGTTTTAAAATGTAAATTAAGTAGTATCATATTGTTTACATACATTTGTAACATGCTTTTTTTCACTCAGTGTTCGAGATTTATACATGTTGATATATGTATGTACTTAAAGTTTGCTTATTTTACCCTTTGTATTATTATGTTTGTTCCATTATTTGTGATGTTAAGCTAGATTATTTGGTTTAGCTGGTGCTGCCAAATGTCTCTGTTGTAAAGGTATTACAAAGGTATTTTTCCCTTTGGTAATTAATCTATGCCTTCAGGCTGAGTTAATATTGTTTCTCAATAACCTTTGACCTAATGATTTTAGTATCCTTTGTTGATTTTTGCCTGAACCGTTGATTATATTGATGCTTGAAAAATGATGATTTTCTAGTTTATTATTCTTCCCACATTTATTAGCTGGCAGAGTTTCATGGATTATTTTTTTATTCAGTGGGCTAAGATCCATTATTGTTACATTTCTTTTGAAGGCTCAAAATGTTAAAATTCAGCAGTAGGAACTCATTCAGTCTGGTTTTTATGTCTCTTTGATATGTACCATTATTTTAGATCACTTCTTTACTTTCTGGCACAACAAAATGTTCCATTCTTATTACCTTATGCTTTCACTGCCCCTAGACCTGGAAACAGCTATTTCTCCAGGAATCCCCGTTCCTCTTGTTGGGTGCTTAAAAGCTACCTCATGAGCTCTGAATGTGTTCTGTATTACTGGTCGTCATTGCTTCTAGGGGTTCTTTTCATTGGACAGAGAACAAAGAGTTATACTTAAAAAAACTACTAATATTTGTGATTCCAGTCGAGTACCCCAGGGTCCTTCTCTTCTCCTGTTTCATATTTGGATCTCTCTTCTCCCACAGTGAGGATATTGGTTAACAGTAGCATCAATATACATATATTAATTTTCTCTGACCTATAAATATACATGATGTAATATTGGAATTACCACACCAATACTACTGCCAACAATAAACCCAGTAAGTAAAGAAAGTTGAAGATTTCTGTGCATTTTGTTCATGTAATATATCCCAATGAAGGTATGCATCAGAGTACTATGCTCATAAATTATTTTAATTAGTGATATATTTTTATGCCACCAGTTTGATAAACACTAGGTTCATTTGTTTTTGCTTCTGTTCAGTTTTAGCGCCCCCATTATTGATTTAATTTTTTAAAAAATTTGAGACTAGTAAAACAGTAAAATGGCTAAAAGTCAAAACTATGTAAAAAGGCATTCTCAAAAGTCTTACTCCCTTCTTCTTCCCTGTTTTCTATTTTCACTCTCTGTAGGTTACCAATTTCATTAGTTTCTTGTTTATCCTTATGTGTCCTTTTATAAAAATAGGCATATTATGTGTTCATGCATTTCTGTTTGTATCTTTATTCATATTCTTATTTTATATAAACAAGAATGTGCTATATATACATATTCTCTATGAGTGAAGTTGAACATCAGCTTATTGAGCTCTAGGAAAACAGTTGTTGGTGTTTTTATTTGAATAATGTTATTCATTAACTTGGGGAAATCAGTATCTTTATGAGGCTAAGTCATACTTTCCAAAAGAATAGGGGATGTTTTTTCATTTGTTTACTTTGGTTTGTATCTTTCAGAAGTGTTCTAAAGTTTTCCTTTTAGAGGTTTTACACATTTATGTTTAATCCTAAATATGTTTTCTTTTTTGTTGTTTTTGTAAATACTGTTTTCTCTTCAAATAAGCAGTTTGAAACTTTTTCCTTTTAATAGGAGAGTTAAGCCTATTTATATATCTTGATATGACAGTGTTTCTTCTAATTGATACATTGCACTTACTGCTGTTTTATGATGTACTTACTTTTTTTCTTCTCTATGGGCTGTTTTTCTACTCTTTTTGAAGATTATTTTCTTATTTAGGAAGGTTGATGTTTTTGTTTTAATGGCTAACTTTATAGTAATACCTTTTATAATATCATTAGGGTCCCTTTAGGCAAAGGCTTAGACTGCTGATAATTGCTTTGTTTGCATTAAATGAATATCCTCTGACATTCACTTATTACCTATTCAACTCCAATGAGCTGATTCTTCTGTTTTTTACTTGTTTTCTTCACATTAAAAAAATTGCATGATAATTTGTCAGAGAATATAATATTTGAGTACTATTCTTCTGTCTTTGTCCATATCTTTGTTTTAGTAATATATCTAAAATTAAATATAGTCAATGTTTATCCCACTGTTTAGTAAAGTTTTTGCCAAAGTTTTTGCTGTCTTTTTTTAATGGGATGAATCTCATTCTTTTGTAGATTGCTCAGAATGGGCTATGAATAGAATAGTCCCAGAGTTCTTGCATGTTTATTTCTGTAATAGACTTTGTAGTAATAAGGATACATGACTGGATATAAAATCCTTAGTTTACACTTTCATTCCTTGGGTTTCTAGAAAAAGATGCTACACTGTTACCTCACTTTGACTGTTGCTCTTCAGAAATCTGATGCCAGCCTTACCTTCAGTCCTGTGTAAGAGGCTTAGTGTTTTTTGTCTGGAGGACCCAAAGATTTTTTTCCTTACTTCCTTTTGAAGTTTTACTAGGCTATATTTTGGAGTTTATTATTCTGGGTTTTTCCAAGTGTATAGTAGGTTGTTGCCAGAATTAATGTATCTTGTACTTCCTCCTGCCCACCACAACATACAAATACATATTTGTTTTGGAAATACTCTATAAATTATAGTTTTAAATATTTATTCCTTTATTTTGCTTTTTATTCTTCAGAGTTTTCAGTTATACATATAACTTCTTTAAAGGTATATGTTAATAATGTTTTTCTCCAATCATTTTTTTCTTCTATAGTTTTATTCTCTTGGCTGACGTTTTCTTGTTCCTTATTTTCCTTTATATTTTTACTTGAATCCAACCTTACTTTTTTTTTTTTTTTTTTGCGGTACGCAGGCCTCTCACTGTAGTGGCCTCTCCCGTTGCGGAGCACAGGCTCCAGACGCGCAGGATTAGCAGCCTCGGGCCCAGCCGCTCTGCGGCATGTGGGATCTTCCAGGACCGAGGCACGAACCCGTGTCCCCTGCTTCAGCAGGCGGACTCTCAACCACTGCGCCACCAGGGAAGCCCCAACCTTCCTTTTCATTACTTTTTTTTTGGCCCTGCCAGAGTGTGGGATCTTAGTGCAGCATGTGGGTGAGATCTTAGTTCCCCGACCAGGAATCAAACCCACACCCCCTGCATTTGAAAGCATGGAGTCTTAACCACTGGACCACCAGGGAAGTCCCTTTATTACATATTTTAAAAGTGATTTGTCTTTTTCTCAATCCCCCCCCCTTCCTGAGCATGCTCAGTTCTTGTTTCATATCTTGTGTTTTGACCATTTCTGTTTTTGATTTTTGGTTCAAGATTTTTAAAAAATATGTAAAAGTCTGTTACAGATTCATTTTGGAATATTATTTTACAGTTTTCTGTTTGTGGATTTTTTTTCCTTTGGTGAGAATTTTCATTAGCTGGAGTGTTTGGACTTGGAATGTCTGTGTTCTTACAGTAGCTTTTAAAATTAGTGTTGTCTGCTATTTCTGTTCATTTCATGGCTCAGCATTACAACTTGTATGTAGATGGGGTGAGGAATTTGCTTAGTTTATAAGGTTTTCAGTTCACGAAATCGCATTTTTGTTGGTATGGTGCAGTATAATTTCTTTAATCTACAAGTTTTTTGTTTTTTGTTGTTTTGGTCTGTGAGGGGGAAGGGGTAGGTATATTGTACAGTTTTTGAAATTCTTTTTTGTTCTTTCAGAGTACTTAATTTCTACCCTTTGCTTCCTTCTTTTCCCTTCACCACCAGGCATCTAAGGGGTACCCAATCCAAATTATTTTACTGTCTCCCAGAACTGTTGCCTTCCTGGGACTGCCATCTTTGATCCTGCGTACTTTACGTCCTCCTTTTCTGTTCTTTAGTAGCCAGTGATCTGATCTACCCTTGTCTCAGATGCCTTTTCTCAATATTTTCTATTTTCTATTTTCTCAATATTTTCTATTCACTTTTCTCAATATTTTCTATTCAACATTTTCTATTCACTGATAGCAATAATTATTTGTATTTACTGAAACAAGGGTTCAGGCTAACATTTTAGCACCTATTGTGTGTACTTATTATCTGATTTGTTCTTAAGCCGTTGTAACATGTAGGTATTACTATGCCTGTTTTACTTTGATGAAACTGAAGCTTAGAAAAGTTAAATAATTGTATTCAATAAATATTGAGTGCCTACTATATCTAAGGTTGTTTCCTATATGCTAAATGTGGAGTCATAAATAAAACTGATACTATTACAAAGATTTTAAAAAAGACATAATGATCCTTGATAATTATAAAATGTAGAATTGCTTGGTTATGTTGTTTGTTACATATATTTTAAATAGGTAAAGAAACACATTAACCAGAATTTGCAAAATAGACAAAAAAATAGAAACCACCTGCATAATCTGCTATCCTTTCCTGAAAAAATATTGTAATTCATATCTACTTCCTTGATAGTTACTTGGCATCTAATATTTATTGCCACAAGTTTATTTAATATTTCAATAATATGTCTAAGTGACATATGACAGTTTTTTATGTACAAAACAAAATGTAGTTGTATTGCATATTGTAAAGCAGATCATTTTTAGATACCACATGGCTGTGTTTTAGTAAATAGATTAAATAAAAGTGAACCTTTTTGGTTGGGTCTTAATGATATTGCATGATGGAAGGTATCTATATTGAGATTATGTTTATATCTGTATCCTTGTTTATAGAAAAGGGATATTCATTCTAACTTTGCTCTGAAGTCATGTTATGGGCTGCTGTGGGGCTGGGGAGTTTCCACCAATAATATAATATATCCTAATATTGATAATGTAATGAGTAGATATCATTCTACTCTAAGGAAAAGAATAAAAGGAGCAGAAAATGATAAACTTGGAGTGCATATACAAATTTCTCTTTTGTAAAATAATTCATTTACACTTGGAAACTTGATTAAGTAATTTGGGTTGTTTGCTGTGATATTTTGCTTACTGTAATGCCTTTTTAAAAGAGGTATGCATGACCTGAATGTTAACTGAATATTTTCCATATGGAAGTAATTGGAGATAGGACGCATGGGACTAGAGACTGAGAACTTTTTGAGTACAGAGCTGTGCAGCCAAGTTTTACTTTCCGTGGCTTATTCCCAAATATTTATGCTTAGAAAAGTTTCAAGTCATCTTATTAGTTACCCCATTGGAAAGTTTGGAATCTTCTGTATATTTTCTTAAATACATAAGCTTATTATTATGCCAAGGTTATGTACATTGGTGTATATTATTTCTTTTCTTAGTGCTAGATAAAATTTGTTAAAACAGGTTTTGGTGCTTGAGAAAATGTATGTTTCCAGATTTTCCTCATTTGTAAAGATTATTATTAAAGATAAAATAGAAGACAATTCAAAACTTTTGTAAAATGACCATTAAAGATAAATTAAATGATAGGTTAAAAAGATCATTGTTACAATCCTTTCAATTATGAATGAAAACTACGTAATTATTTAGTAACTATAAATGTCCACTGTGGTCGTATTTAAAGGAAAACCAAATACTACTTTTAGTTAGTTCCTGATTTAAAAATTATTATTTTGCCAAATTTTGTTAAAAGTATTAGAAATACACACACACACACACACACACACACACACACATATCTCTATATATGCTTGTTTCTATTCAGTTATTATGAACTTATATTTTCTGTCATTATGAACTTAACGTTAAAGGAAAAATATATCTTATGAACTAGTATCATTTGATTTTACTTCTCACCTTTACTGTTAGATTCTTGTTTTTAAAGAAATTTATGAGGTCTTACTTTTATACCTGATTTAAATAGGAACTTTAAATATTTGACTGTTTAACCATAAAGTATTTGTCTATCAGGGAATATATTAATGTGTATTTTGTTTATATTGTCTTGTTCTCGATTTTCTAAGGTCTGCTTTTTATGTATAATTCCCTAGCATTTGGTGGTGTGGTCTAGTATGGTCTAGCCTGTGTGAAGGGAGAGTCATGTACCCATAAGATAAATACTATTTGTTAGAGCATCAGTTTTACTTGAAGAGTTGGAAAAAGGGAACATTAGGCAATTTAACTGTTAAGTAATTAGAAGGTTATTTATATAATAGAATGAATTCACAAATAATACAAAGTTGAATGCAAAATGTGTGTTAATTTTTAATGTGAGTCAAGCATTCCAAACAATTTGGCTTTCATGTAGGCTGTTTCAGACTGTACTTTTCATTGTCACAGGTTAGATGGAGCTGAAGAGTAGGGGGGATAAGATCGTTATATGTTTTTTACTTTTACCTTTGGTGGTTTTTTGCTAAACTGAAATGTGAGAAGTATTGTCCTAAGGTATTTACCCCTAACTCTTCAGCTGCCTCTGGATACCTTCTTTGTGCCTAGGATACCTTCCTAGGAAATCAGTTTGCCAGCATCTGCTTATCAGGACAAGGCCTGTTTCTGGGTTGGTAGTATAATACCTAAAGGCTTTCTTGTCTTGAGGTGTATCATCAGCAGAAGTTTGTCTTCCTGTCTGTAGATCTTTAGAATTTTAATCTTAGCCCTTAGATAGTGCTTTCAGTCTTTCTTGGTATTTTTATTGTCATTACTATGTTTAATTTTGTTAACTAGAATCTGCATTTTCTTTTTTTCTGTCCATTTAGTTGGGCTTTATACTTTTCTTTGCAAAAATCTTGTGTCCTGAGGTAAATTTGCATCTGAGCATTTAATAATTAAACAAATTACCATTGTGAGTGGATTTATTTTATATGAATAGTGTGCCACAACTAAATTGTACTACGGTTGATTTTTCCTTTTTGTGGAGCTTTTACAGTGTTGACAGTATTTTTGTTTGCTTGCTCCCCCATATGTATAGCTAAGTAATTACCAAAAAAGGTGTTTTTTGCCATATTTATTCTGTAATTGCTACTGTGCAATTGAACTGCAAAAGGAGGACATTCTCACAGTGGTTATATGTCACTGCAATAAAGTGATCAGTTGAGACTTGTATTGATTTAAGGAGTATGAAGGTGGTAGTGAAAGATATAAGACCCAGGCTTAATGAGAAGTATGTTGTAAAAACTTGGCAATTGACAAGAACTGTGAGGAATTTAGAAATACTTTTAAGGTTTGTGGAAATGTTGAAGAAAAGCGATGAGAGCATAACTTTATAAAGGTGTAATTGTGTAGTGAAAAGGATTATAAAAATGCAGGTAAATTGTACTGAAACTTATGTTTTGTAATGTTTTAATAACTGGGGCAAGTAAGATATTTTAAAAGTATCATGTGTTTCTTTTTAAATTTGTTGGTAGTTTCTATGAGACTGTCATCAGAACATTGAGGGATTCCTTTCAAACTGTTGGAGGCATTGTGGAAGCATTCCTTTGCAGTTTTGTAGCAATCAGGCAAGAAGCTTGAGAGGATAAATGCTGAGTGCTGTGTCTTCTTTGTTCAAGAAATAGAAATGCAGCATGAGATTTTTAAAGTAAAATTTTACATCTTTTACAAAAAATTATGATAGTGTGGAGTTTTTTGAAGATATGTGAAGGATAAAATAGGATTTAGTTCTCTATAAGGTAGGGATAAACTGTCGATTTGGATTGTGTTGATTTGTGAAATATTGTAATTAGGGTAAATTGAATGGGTGATGGGCAGTTTGAGAAGTGATTGCTAATGCTTTTTTTTTTTTTCGGTGAAGATATTTTATTTTTCATAAAAATATAATTGTACAATGCTCTTCAGAGAAAGAAAAATTCCTTCAGTGCCCCAAAATACCATGTGATTTAGTAGTAATTTTCCTCTCCTTTAAAACTAAAAATGTAATTGATAATAGGCAACTGATTTCTTGTGAAACATCGCATTTATGTTTTTAAATTTTATTTGCCTTTGTTTTAACTAAAGGTAAGTCTGGTTTTAACCTATAGTTTTTGGAATGAGCCAAATCAAGCCTATCAGTTCAAAGATGATAAAATAAAATGCTAAATGGTGATGCTGATAGATACTGTCAGATAGCTGGTAAACAGTGATATCGATTTGCTGCAGCAAGATTCTGATTCCGATATATTAGAAAGATTTTAGGTAAAATAGAAAAAAAATTTAAGAACTTCAAGTATATCCTAAAATTTGATCTAGTCAAACTTATTCCATATTATACTCAGTTGCTCTAATATACAACGAATCTATGCTAAATTAATGACAGAAAATTAATGACTGGTCTAAATTTTCCCCCTTTCCTTTCCTTCTTTGGGAAAAGGAAAAAGGAAACATTACTCTGTGTACTCTACAGAGCAAGGAGAACAGCAGAACAGATGAAAGGGGACTGAGCTCACTGACTCTTCAACCGGCTTCTGTTCTCTCTCAGCCTGTATGTTGTCCTTATAGGTGAGTGAGAGATGCTAGGATTTCAGCATGCTGCTCCTTAACTGGAATGGGACAATTACTTAATTTATAATTCAAGATCTGATATCTATGTAACAACTTAAAACTCTTGACTAGCTGAGACCTTGCTTTTTAGATATTTTTCACCAGTCTGGCTCTAACTTTTCCACCTCTAAAATTAAAATAGAAAACAGCAACAAAAAATAACAGAATCCTAAGAAAATATATCATTAGCATTATTCAAAGATGCTAGCTTTTCAAATACCAGTTTTTACATAGTTATCATTAATGAGCAATCTGTATTAGATTTATTGCTGACTGAACAGTGTGTAGTCACTGAATTCACTATGCATCTTTTGTTTTAGGGGAAGACTGCTGTGCTTACATCCTTATTGTCCTCTCTGGGATTTTTAGTGTATTACTAGAAATCATGAAGTTAGATAATTTTCCTAACAAACCTTTGTCTAGCCCTGTAGGTTCTTTAGATTTGGGATGGATCTATTGGCTCTCTGCTTCAAAATAGGTCCTAAATCGTGATCATGGTCCTTCTCTTAGTGTTTGTCTGTCTTATTTTAGTGAGATGTGTGACCTCTGGGGAGGTCTCCTTACATTTAGTAAGTTGATCTTTCTCTTTTAGGTAGATAAGCCAAACTTCTCTTGAGGGAGAGTTTTTTTGCCTGTATTTTCTAAAGTGCCTCTCAAATGAACACTGTTGTTCATTTCAAAAGTTGCCCAAAGTGGGAACCTGTAAGTCTTAAGTTGTTCTTAGTGAAAATATACAATTTAGAAAGATAAGTACCTGAATTAGAAGAAGTGGGTGTCTGGCTTGGGGGTGGGTTGACTGATGAAAAAAGTCAGTTTTGTGCAAGTGTTGCTTTTGCACCTTATGTCTTAGAACCACAACTGAATGGTTGGCTACTTTCAAGTAGAAACCTGATAAATCCTGGCTGGTTGGAGGTTTGGAGAGATCTCTACCAGGCCAGACTCGTAGGTAAGGCAACCCAAGACTGAGGAAAGTTATTGTAAGGTTTTGATGAGTCGTCTAATGTTTGTCCAAAGGATACTCAGACTCTGGGAATTGTTCAGGGAACTAACCTGTTGGGGCCTATGCCATTCTGTTCCTCTGAACATTGTCTTAAGAGACTTATATGACAGACCCCACCCCCAGCTCAAGACAAATCTGTCTTATGCAAATAAGACAGATTTCCATCAATGATACAAGTTTTCAAATCTGATCAAATAATGGTATCATTTAATTTAGAGAGAAGTTAGGTGAAAAAAATAGTTATTAGGTAAATATAATGGAAAAATAAAAGGATATACAGATGAAACTGTTTATATTTTTAATAAAGAAGGTATACCATTGTAAGTATCAACGTAAAAAGTTTTAGATATGTAAGAATATTTATTTGGAAGACTTTTCTTCAAACGGTTACTGGTTTTTAATAGTCTTAAATTTTTTCTGAGAAACAGGGCCAAGTGGTGTGCCTTAAGGTTTTTATGAATGCCTGTCTTGGCCATACAATTGCTTTTAAAATCAACTTCTGAGTTAGCTATTAATACTTTTAATATGTGTGAAGTTATACATTTGTGAACCTAACTTGAGCCTATGTAGAACAGGCATTGGCAAGACTTCATGCAAAACTTTCTCTGCTATTAATAGAAAATCATAAGGAATCCCTTCTTGGTAAAATTTATATTTACATTGAGACTATTCTTAAAACTTATTAATACAAAATAACCAGACATATTTACTTTACCTTTATGCAGTCTATAGAAATAAATTGAAATACATTGTTAGGAGATCCAGATTTTCAAATGAGTGAGTTACAGATCATTAGTACAATGACCTGGAGTTATTTAACTGAGAAGTGATTTTTCATCTATTTTATTTTTTTTTAAATAAACTTTTAGGGACGTCCCTGGCGGTCCAGTGGTTAAGACTCTGTGCTTCCAATGCAGGGGGTGTGGGTTCAATCCCTAGTTGGGGAACTAAGATCCCACATGCTGCAAGGCGTGGCCAAAAAGAAGTAAAAAAAGTAAAAAAAAAAAAAAAGGAAACTTTTAAAATAATTGAAGTATAGTTTATATACAGAAAAGTTTAGGTGAACTTTTCTATACTGATGAACTTTTACAAAGTGAACACACCTTTGTAACCATACCTAGATCAAGGTATCCACTCCTCTGAAGCCTCCCTCTGTTCTGCCCCAGTCAAATAACCCATTCACCCGAAGTTAACTACTGTTCTGACTTTGTGATCAGAGATTAGTTTGGTTTGTTTTTGAATTCAATAGAATAATATATAGGCTTCTCCTCCCCTCCCCGCCAGCTGCTTCATATAGCATTGTGTTTGTGAGATGTATCTTAATTTTGTGTATGGCACTAGTTTTCTCATTTTCACTGAGGTGTAGGAATCCACTGTATAAACTACAGTTTATTTCTCCTTCCTACTGCTGACGGACATTTGGGTCGTGAGTTTTGGGCTCCTTAAATAATGTTACTATGATAAATCTTGTACATATCTTTCTGTGCACAAACATATACATTTCTATTGATTGTATACACAGGAGTTGTATTACTTAGTCATTGGGTATGTATATTTTCACCTTTAGTAGATATTTCCAAATAGTTTTCCATACTGGTTATACGAATTTCCATTTCTACCTGCAGTGCATGAGAATGCCATTTGCTGCACATGCTCACTTACATTTGGTATTCTCTGATTTTTCGATTAAAAACTAGCCATTTTGGTGTGTAGTAGTATCTTATTGTGTTGTTTATCTGTGTTTTCCTGAGGATTAGTGATGTTGAGTACCTTTTCAATATGCTTATTGGTTTTTGAAATTATCTTTTATGAAGTTTTTTTTTGGTCTTTAGCTTATCTTAAAAACTGGGTTGTCTTTTTCTTGGTGATTTAAAGTTGTTTTTTTGTTTTTTAATATTTCATACATGAGTCCTTTGGACATGTGCATTGAGAAGATCTTCTCCTACCCTGTAGCTTTTTCATTTTAAGAACACAACTTTTTAATGAAGTCCAATTTGCTGTGTTTATCTTTGTGTCTTGTTTAAGAAATCTTTGCCTACCTCAAAGTAATGACAGTATTCACCTGTCATCTCACAGCTTTATTGTTTTAAACTTTATTGTTCAGGTCATACTTTCTTCTTCCCTCCTGTTCCATGGCCTGTGGATGGATGTGATTCATTTGACTGATTTTGATTTTAATAGTAGTAGTGATAGAAAATATACTGGTATGGCTTACTCATAAGAAAATGTTTTTATTTGATTTTTATATATGGCATTATAATTTCTGTATGATAACTTATTGCTAGTTAAAATAGATGATTTTTATTTTGTTGATTCTTTAAAAGGAATTTAAAAACTTTTTTTTTGTCTGACTCTAAAAGAGGCAATCAGTTTTACTATATACTATGTCATGTTCTGTCTTATTTGTTTTGTTTTTGAGGAGTCATAGTGTGATGCCTTAAAGACATTGGATTGTGCAGTCAATGGCAGCTACTATATTTAAGCAGATGAATGAATCTCTATAAGGTTTGGTTTTGTAATCTATAAAATGGAGAGTAAATAAGGTGATTAAAAAAAGTGTGCGTAAGTTTTTTCAAATCTTTGGCAATGTGCCTGACAAACACTAAGAGCACTATAATATTTAGTGCTTTTTTCTTGAATTTTTGAACTTCATTTTGAAGATTATTTTGACCTGAGACTTGACTGAAAGGACATATACTATGTTTATTATAAAATTATTCACAGCTAACTTTTGTAAGTAGTAAAATTAATTTGTAAGTTTATGCATTTCTTTTTATTGTGGGTAAAATCTTAATTTTTTTTAGTATCAACATAAGGTGGATTTAAAAATACTTATGTTAATTTTTAATAAAATAGAATATAATAAAATAAATAAATAGAAAATATATATTAATAAATATTTTAAAATATCTTTCTATTTCATTGGCTCTACTTTAACTCTGTAGATGCTACAGTTACATTGTCTAGCTGCTACTTAAAAGGTGGTAACTAGATACTAGAATGTAGAGCTTGGCATTGTATGTTGATGGTTAGGAATAATTTAACATATGGATGCTTTTCTAAGACATTGTTAGTATGCTGTTATCTGATTTGTTATAGAGCTCACTCTTTGTAGTCTAGTAACTGCCAATATCTGATAATTCATTAACTTTTCCATATATTACATTTAAACTTTCAGTTGTTTATAAGGTTAGGAAAAATTTTGTTAATCATTTGCCAAAGTTCAGCACGTGCTTTGGGTTTTAAAGTAGTGTGAAAAAACAAATTGCTGTCATGAAAATGGGATTCCTGCATACACTTTACAGATTAGAGGTAACTCCGAAGTTGAAAAATTATTCCTGATATATTTATTTTTTTATTATTTAGGGAGTCTCAACGAGATTTTTAAAAGGCTATCAAATATTTGGTAAGTACATATTCTCCATGTTAAATACTTTGCATGTTACTTAAGTTTACATGTATATTACATTAATGGCATTTATAATAATAGCCTGTGTAAATTATAATTTATATTTCTTTTAATTTTTACCCAGTATTGGAATTTCTTCTCTTTATATTCTGATCCTCTTCTGATTCTTTCTACACATTGCATCAAGAAAATTCTTCTAGCATGCAGGCTAAGTATTAAAAGAGTTCAAAGAAAATAGTAGCCTTCATGGGCAGAAATGCTAATACTTTGTGAATGAAACAGGATTTTCCTCACTTGAGATTTTTGTAACAGTTTTTGATTAGCTGTTGATACGAGTACAGATATCAAGATTCTTCAGCCATCCCTTGCTCTACTCCTTACATTAGGTCCAGTTCATCACAATAAGCCAATGTGAAGACTCCGATCAGACCTTATGCTGTTTCCTATTTGGGCCACTCCAGTTTCTTTGTAATAACATTATAATATGAAAATTTGATAAGGGCCTGTAATTAAGAATTTCATAAACTTTTGATTTCACTAGATAGTGCTTTTACTGTTTTTACTTTTTTTTTTTTTTTTTTTTTTTTTTTGCGGTACGCGGGCCTCTCACTGTTGTGGCCTCTCCCGTTGCGGAGCACAGGCTCTGGACGCGCAGGCTCAGCGGCCATGGCTCACGGGCCTAGCCGCTCCTCGGCATGTGGGATCTTCCCGGACCGGGGCACAAACCCGCGTTCCCTGCATCGGCAGGCGGACTCTCAACCACTGCGCCACCAGGGAAGCCCTACTTTTTAAAATTTTTGAGTGAAAGTGGGAGAATTAATCTCAGAATGTGTTTCACTTCACTATATAGGATTTTAGAGTTTTGTGCTGTGGTGATTATATAGGTGTAACAATGCTTTGGTTGGTTACTCATGATAGATTTAAAAATTTTTGGATATACTTCAACAGTGAGGGGAAAGTATCAAGTGGCATATGTAGATTTTGATTATTTTAATATAGTAATAAAATTTTTTTAAGGATGAATACATTTACTTGATTAGCTAAAGGAAATTTCCTAGATACATGAAGAAATATTTAATCATTAATTTCTTTTATTATACTTTTTATGTATTTGAAACAATAAATATTCAACTGAATGATATTTCTAAAATTCTGTAATAATCATAGTTAATGTAAGTATTCAACAAATTATACCACTCTATTTACTGTATATTTATAATAAATATAACATTTTTAGGAGCAAATGATGTTACAAAAATCTCTTAAACAAAATTTTACTACTTTAAAATGTGGTAACTGATTTCTGGTGATGTATTAAGTGGAAAAAGCAATTTACTGCTGTCTTTTCCCCCATTGATGCAAATATTTGAGTTAGTTTGAGTGAACCATATTCAGAGTTGTGTATTCATTACTGCTATCTAGTTTTAGACATCTCCCCCCCCCCACCCCCTAGGCAACCAGTAATATACTTTTTCTATGAATTGTGTATTCTGGACATTTCTTATAAATGCAATCATACAATATTTGTCATTTTGTGTCTGGCATCTTTCACTTAGCATAATATTTTCAAGGTTCACCCATGTGGTAGCGTGTATCATTTATTTTTATGGCTAAAAAAGATTCCATTGTATACCACATTTTGTTTATCCATTCATCAGTTGGTGGGTTGTATCTACGTTTAGGCTATTAGGAATGCTTCTGCAGTGAACATTCTTGCATAAGTTTTTGTGTGCACTTACGTTTTCATTTCCTTTGGGTGTATACTTATAAGGGGCAGAGTTGCAGGTTAGTATCGTAACTGTGTGTAACTCTGAGGAACTGTCAAAATGGATGCACTGTGTTACAATCTCACCCCAGTGTATGAGGGTTCCAATTTCTCCACACTCTTGCAGACATTGATTGTTACACTGTCAATCTTTTTTGTATTTTAGCCATCCAGATAGATGTGAAGTGGTATTTCATTGTGGTTTTGATTTAGATGTGAAATGGTATTTCATTGTGGTTTTGATTTTCATTTCCGTAATGACTAATGATGAGCATTATTTCATGTGCTTATTGACCATTTACATATGTCCTTTGGAGAAATGTCTCTTCACATCCTTTGCCCATTTTTTAATTAGGTTGTCTTTTTATTGTTAAACTATACACGTTCTTTATATATTCTGGAAACTAGCCCCTTATGAGATAATATGATTTGCAAATACTTTCCCCCATTCTGTGGATTGTCTTTTCACTTTCTTTCTGGTGTCCTTTGAAGCACAAAAGTTTTTAATTTTGATGAAGTCTGATTTATCTCTTTTTTTCTTTTGTTGCTTATGCTTTTGGTGTCATATTGCAAAATTATCTTTAAATAAATATTCATTGATAGTCTAGGTCTGTGACAAGGTTTTAATTATCACAGGGCTGTAAAGCATTGACATTTCCTGTGTTTGACAGCCAAAGCCCAAAGGAAGCAATTATCCTTGTATTTGTGCTTCAATTCCTCAGCTAATTGTTTTAAGCAAAACATTATGTTTTGATTCCATGTGTTGCCATGAAAACGTTAGCTGTGTGTGATATGTTTATTGATATTGGTCTCATGAATTCATAGTTAGTTTTTTAGATTGGAGAAGAACTAAGTATTTAGTTTATATGGTGTTTATTGCATATTTGATTTCATACCTTAATAAACCATCGCTTTTTAGGCTAAGAGTATTATCAGGGTTCTTTTTAGCTTTCCTGTGAGGAAAAAATAGATTTTGAGAATCTTATTGATTTTAATCTTGTGCAGGTTATTTGTAGCAGTGATATTTTGATGTTTTTGTAAACCTACATATGGAATACGTATATTTTTCTTCTGCTTTATTAAGTATGTGCCTTTTTAATTTTTATGGGACCATTTTAGTTTCTTATTTTTTACATTATGTGGTTTTTAAATCAACTGGAGGCATATTTCAGGATGTATTGGCCTGTAATGTCTAATTCAGTTTTTTAGAAAAATGGCATGTGACAATGAAGTGTCACTACTCTTAGTAGATTGGCTTTCTGTGTAAGGGCAAGAGGTTGTAATACAGTATAACAAATATATTTTTATTTGGGGAATTTACTTTTGTATCTTTCATATTATCTAATAGTATTCTGTGTTAACTTCAGGTTAACCAAAGTCTATTTTAATGAAATTTTATAGAGCTAAGATCATTGATATTCTTCTTGTTAGTTGATTTGAAATCATAGTGTCCATTGATGAACAGTCCTTAAGTGCCCATTGGATGAGTGATATTGTTCTTTACATTGATGTGTGTTATACTATCTGTGGACATTTTGCAGTGGAAAAGGAAATAAAAACTGACATCTCATTCATGGTGGTATTAATTGTGGTGGTATTAATTGTGATAAAAATAAGGAAAAGATTTAGCTGAGAGAGTTACCTCCTCCTATGGTTATATGTCAGATATGGTGATTAAGAGGATTTTGATGATCTATTTATGGCTGAATTAAGGTGAAATGGCTTTTGTGCACTATTCTTTCCCCCTTCCCTTCTCTTGTTCTAAATGCTTATTTACTAACATAATAACTGAATATATATTAATTCTCTTTGAGTATTTATATTTGAAATGAGGTTTTAATATTAGTAGAGACCTCTTTTTCTTGCAAGGGTAGGAAGGATTACCCTTTAGTTAAACCACTAATTTGTCACTAAAGTCAGTAAGGCCTGCCTTATACTACAGGGGGCAGCTTCTCAGCACATATACTAGAGTTTGCCATTCCGCTGATCCATAATACCTTGGAGATATTGGTCAGGGTTGTATGGATAGAACAATTAAACTATTCTTCATCAGAGGGGTCTTTCACTACTTGCTTTTTTTTTTTTTTTTTTTTTGCGGTACGCGGGCCTCTCACTGTTGTGGCCTCTCCCGTTGTGGAGCACAGGCTCTGGCCGCACAGGCCCAGCGACCATGGCTCACGGGCGCAGCCGCTCTGCGGCATGTGGGATCCTCCCGGACCGGGGCACAAACCCGCATCCCCTTGCTGTGCGTGGGCTTTCTTTCTGTAGTTGCGGCGAGCGGTGGCTACTCTTCGTTGCGGCAGGTGGGCTTTTCATTGTGGTGGCTTCTCTTGTGGCTCTAGGCATGCGGGCTTCAGTAGTTGTGGCACGTGGGCTCAGTAGTTGTGGCTCGCGGGCTCTAGAGTGTGGGCTCAGTAGTTGTGGCACACGGGATTAGTTGCTCCATGGTATGTGGGATCTTCCTGGACCAGGGCTTGAACCTGTGTCCCCTGCATTGGGAGGCGGATTCTTAGCCACTGCGCCACCAGGGAAGTCCCTCTTTCACTACTTTCTAATCTCAGGAAAGCTCAGCTAGACTTGAATTATTCTAAATGTCACACTGTTTTTTGCACAAATGTCTGAAAGCTATCGCACAAGTAGTATGACTTTTTTTTTCTCCCAATACAGTTACTGTAGTAACCACATCATGCAGAGAAGTTTTCCTAAAAGCTTTTTCCTTCAGAACTTACTTTTAAAAAAATTTTTTTAATTTAATTTTATTTACTTTTTTTATACAGTAGGTTCTTATTAGTCCTCAATTTTATACACATTAGTGTATACATGTCAATCCCAATCGCCCTATTCATCACACCACCATCCCCACCCCCCCACAGCTTCCCCCCCTTGGTGTTCATATGTTTGCAGAACTTACTTTTTAAATGAAGACTTAATCCAGATTAACTCACATTCAGTCTAGTAGCCATCTTAATTTTATTCTTATTAATATCTAAGATTTCCATTCTCTTGATCTTTCTTCAGAAATTTCTCAGTCTATTAATCCAGGGGTCCCCAGTCCCCGGGCCGGGAGCCAGTACTGGTCCAAGGCCAGTTAGGAACCAGACTGCACAGCAGGAGGTGAGCGGTGGACAAGTGAGCGAAGCTTCATCTGTGGTTCCCCATTGCTCACGTTACCGCCTGAATCACCCTCCGCATCCCCATGGAAAAATTGTTTTCCACAAAACTGGTCCTGGTGCCAAAAAGGTTGGGGACCACTGTATTAATCTAAAGAGTTACAACCGTTCATTTCTTCTGTTTTATCCCCTGTTCGTGGACTGCTTTATTTTGCTAGAGTGATATCAGTTTACTGTCTTGAGAGGTTCCTAGTATAAATTCACATCCCCCCGGCCCTGCCCCAGTATAGCCTCAGTGCTTCTTGGTCATCTTTATCTCTTTTTCATCTTCTATTTCATTCCACATTATTAGTTATTTGGAACCTTTCCACTCTCCTCAAATGACCAGTCCTGTCCCTATTTGGCTTATTCTTTCTTCATTTCATATTTTATACTCTTTCTTTCCCCAGTCTAAGTTTACTCAAGGAATAAAATGTTTTCATTTCTTTCAAAAGCTAACATCTATATTCTCAGTCTTATTCCTCCTTTCCTTCACTGGAACCTTGTTATTCTTCCTTTTATGCTCCATGCCGGGTTCTCTGCCTTATCACACTAAATCTTGAAAAATATCTTACTTCTACTATTTTCCTATCTTTCCCGTTATCACTGAGCTTGTTTGATTTATAGTTGTTGACTCTAGGTGTCCAATTTCTCAACTTTTATTCAACTACCTTCTGCAGTTTGACTATTGTTTCTACTAGTGTTCTGCTTCCTCAAATGAAAGTAAACCACTTTTCTTACCTACCCAGATAGACATTGGTTAGGTTGATGATAGAATGTTCTGTATCATCCCCCAAATAAGACTGAGTTCCAATTGCTAATCTGTGTCTTTTCTTTTCTCATCCTGTCCTACCTTTTTCAGCATTTGGTATTTTGCTTCTCCTTAACATTCAGTTCTCCCTTGTCTTCTGTAATACTTTAATGGTTTTTCTACTACCTCTCCAACTAAATGCTTGCTTTCTTTGTTATTGCTTTTTTCCTTTACATACCCCTTATGTATAAACTGGGTTGAAGCTTTGCTCCTCCTCATTATATATCATTTTTAGGAGGTGGTCTCTGCTTTTATTATGTAAATTATCACAAATTTGTGATGACTCACAGATGCCACATTTTCCTTTATTACGTGTTTTACTTGAGTCATTAGGTCTTAAGCACCACAAAATTAAATTAATATTTCTCAAGCTGAAAATATTGCCTCGATATATGCGTGGAACTCAGTAAATACTTGTTGAATCACTGAATGACTCATCTTAGTCTCCCGGTCTGTTTAGTCTGTTCTTTTTGTTTTAGATAACAATTTTAACCATTCACCTATTCTCATATTGCAAGGCTTATAACATCTTTGACCACCTCTTGTCTGTGCTGGTTAATATTAGTTATCGTATTTTGGTCCTAAGCTTAACTAATGAGGCAGATGATATTCCCATTTGCAGATGGTAAAAATAAGGATCACAGAGGTTGTGATTTGCTTATAATTTCACAGGTAGTGGTGGAGTTGAAAATTAACATCTGATTCCTTATCACATGTTTTCTGGTTTTCACAGAAAACATTCTAATGATAAAAGCAGTATGATGGACAAGAAATTATTGTCAGTGTACTGTGTGAGTTAAGGTAGAGAAAACAGGAAGGTGGGAATACTTTAAATTGTTACGTGATGAGATGAAGTCCTAATTTGGTGGGAGGAATGAAAATCAAGGATGTGAGAAGTTTGTCCCTGAAGATTAATAGAATTTTGACATCTGTTAGTGATGCAGGGATGCCGGTAAAGTATTGAATGATCCCTCAAATAACAGTGATAAAATCCGGATAAAATATTGAAAGAAAAACTATTTAAAAGCAGCAGAAAATGACCAAAAGGAGACAGAAGTCAGCTGAGAAGTTATCCTTTAAAGCCTGAAAATACAATGTGTAAGAGTTGTACATTTGTGGTTTCCTTGCTTTTGAGTGCATCCCAACCTCCTGTATTTCCAGTAGTACAGGACAGAAGTTAAATCTAGCCAAGTAGCTGGAAATTTATTGAGGGAAATCCTAGAAGCAAGTGAACCACTGAAAAGTAAACAAAAACTGATGGAATTTTTTGCCAGCCCACCACCATTACAAGCAATTCTAAAGGAAGTTCATCAGTCTGAAGGGAAATGGCACCAGATTTCAAGTGTTATTTACAGGAAGAAACCAACATCAAAAATAGTGAGTAATTGGGTAATTATAAAAAACTATATACAGTTGACCCTTGAACATTATGGCATTAGGAGCACCGACCCTCCACACTGTTGATAATCTGAATATAACTTTACAGTTGACTCTCTGTATCTGGGTTCCGCATCTGAGGATTCAACCAACCATGGATTGTGTAGTACATATTTAGTGAAAAAAATCGATGTATAAGGGGACCTGAACAGTTCAAATCTGTGTTGTTTAAGGGTCCACTCTGTGTGTGTGTGTGTGTGTGTGTGTGTGTGTGTGTGTGTGTATATATATATATATATATATATATATATATATATATATATATATATTGTGCGGTACGCGGGCCTCTCACCGGCGCAGCCTCTCCCGTTGCGGAGCAACAGGCTCTGGACGCACAGGCCCAGCGGCCATGACCCACGGGCCCAGCCGCTACGCGGCACGTGGGATCCTCCCGGACCGGGGCACGAACCCGTGTCCCCTGCATCAGCAGGCGGACTCTCAACCACTGCGCCACCAGGGAAACCCTCCACTGTATACTTTTATTATTAAAAAAAAATTACTGATTAAAGCAAAACTTATAATACTGTATTTTTGGGTTTGTAATGTATATATGAGAACAACAGCACAAAGTTGGGGGTGTTGTGTTCTTGTATTTCTCTGATGTTAATGTTGAGCATCTTTTCATGTGTTATTGACTATTTGAATATCTTTGGTGAAGTATCTGATCAAGATTTTAAGAATTGACATATTACACAGTATTTAATATAACATGTCATAATAAGACCTATTATGACAAATTGACGTACTAAGCAATATTTAGTCTTTTTTTTTTGGCTGCACTGTGCGACTTGTGGGATCTTAGTTCTCTGACCAGGGATTGAACCTGAGCCCTTGGCAGTGAAAGCACTCAGCCCTAACCACTGAGCCCCCAGGAATTCCCAACAATGTTTAGTCTTCTAACTTATGAACATGGTATATCTTTCATTTATTTAGATTGTTCTTTCATTTCTCTCAGTAATGTATGGTAGTTTTTTTTTCTTAAGGTGGTAAAAAAAACTGAACTCTGTACACATTAAGCAATAATTTCTCATTTCCCCCTCTCCCAGGCCCCAGTAGTATCTAATTTACTTTCTGTCTGTATGAATTTGCCTATTTTAGATATTTCATACAAGTGTACTGTCATCCAGTATTTGTTCTTTTGTGTCTGGCTTATTTCACTGGCATAATGTTTTCAAAGTACATCTGTGTTGGAGCATGCATCAGAATTTCCTTCCTTTTTATGGCTGAATGATGTTCCATTGCAGTATTCCACATTTTGTTTATCTGTTCATCTATTGATGGACACTTGGGTTGTTTTCACTTTTTGGCTGTTGTGAATAATGCTGCAATGAAATTTGGTGTACAAGTACCTGAGTCCTCTTTTCAGTTCTCTTGGGTGTATATCTAGGAGTGGAATTGCTGGGTCATATGGTAGTTCTATGTTTAGCTTTTTGTGAAGCTGCTAAACTGATTTCCATTGTGGCTTCACCATTTTACATTACCATCAGCGATTTACAAGGGTTATAGTTTCTCCACATCCTCATCAGTGCTTGTTATTTCCTATCTGTAGTACCTTTGTGGGGCAGATTCCTTAGGATTTTCTACATAAACAATCATGTGAACAGAGACAGTTTTACTTCCTTTTTGATCTTTTTGCTTTTCTTTTTCTTACCTTTTTGTTTGGAATTTCTACAATATAATGTTGAATATAAGTAAGGAGAATAGACATTCTTGCCATGCTCCCAAACTTAGGGAGAGTATATTCGATATTTCATTATTAAGTATGTTGTTAACCATAGGACTTTCATAGGTACTCTATCTGGTTGAAAAAGTTCTTTGCTGAATGGTTTTGTTTGTCTGTTTTTAATCATTAATGGTATTTGATTTTATCACTGACTTCTGCATCTATTGCCACAATCATATAGATTTTCTCTTGAACTATTAGTGTGGTTGAATTACATTAATTATTTTTCATGTTCACTCAACCCTGCATTCCTAGATAAACTTTACTTTGTTAGACTGTATTACTGTTTTTATGTATCACTGGATTTGCTGAAAATTTTGGCAAAACTGGAAAGTGTCCTCTTTTCCTCTATTTTGTATACTACTGGCATATGTTTATATGCCAAATATATAGTTTGTGTAAATCTGGCATATGTTTTCCTTAACTGTTTGGTAGAATTCACCAGTGAAATCATCTTGGTCAAGAGTATGTTTTGAAGGAAGGTTTTGGATTTATGGATTTTTTATTCTTCCTGGTTTTATTTTTTTATGGGTAAGTCAGCTGTTTTAGTAATTGGTGCTTACCTGGTTAATCCATTTTTCTGTTATGAAATCTGGTTACTGGATTGGATTTTTTTCTCTCTTTTCAAATAGTAGTTTTATTCCTCATTTAGTTTCCTTGGGTTAGTTACAGTAATGAAGAGAGCTACATCTTAAGTATTTAGTGATTTAAAAATATGTAAATGGACTTATATATACTACCAAGTGTAAAATAGATAGCTAGTGGGAAGCAGCCACATAGAACAGGGAGATCAGCTCGGTGCTTTGTGACCCCCTAGAGGGATTGGATAGGGAGGGTGAGAGGGAGACGCAAGAGGGAGGAGATATGGGGATATATGTATATGTATAGCTGATTCACTTTGTTATACAGCAGAAACTAACACACCATTGTAAAGCAGTTATACTCCAATAAAGATGTTTAAAAAAATGTAAATGTATAAATTGTCTTCGGTTCACCCATGTGTCACCTAGGTTTTGAACTGCTTTTTCCTCCCTGTTTTAATGTTTTTGCTTGGATGCTAAAGAGGACTTTAGTTCATTGTAGTTTTGTACTGTAGGATTCTTATAATAGCTTTTTGTGTATATGTCTGTGTGGTCCTATGTTGTAGTATAGTCTTGCCAGGGAAAACTTGATTTTGCTTGATTTAAGGTCTGGTAAATGCCATTCTTCCTCCTGTACATTTACTGCTACCCCAGCACAACCTTATATATAATAAAAACAAATTTCTTTCCTAAACTGTAATGTGAACTTTTGATCTATAATAGTTTTAACCTAACTCACAGTATACAGAGTAGGCAAATGTGAAAAATACCCAGCTGGTTATTTGGCATATGGCAGTTTAATAAGTTAAAAAAATTCCTGTTATTGCCTATTTTGAAATTGCATAGTGTTTTGAACTAACTAGTGTGATTTGAACCTAAATTTTAATGTGAGGCACGTTCTAATCCTGCTTCTCTCACTTACCTTTCTCACTGTGAATTTCGTAATACTTTGATTATATTCTTTGTACTTTATTAGAGATCCATTTTTTATTTTCTGTTGCACTTTCTGAAATTTGTTAGTAATTTTTTTTTCTTCTCCTAATGTTACATAAGATTTGAATTCCTGGGACAAAACTCTGGTAACAGTGGGTAATTCTTTTAATATTAGCACTTCTTTCTCTCATTCAGTTATGTAGTTATTGCCTGGCAAATGTCTGAAAAGATCTTTTAACACAAATTTAAAGATTTCTGTAGGTATAAGTGGCAGACAATTTGTTTGGTTTTGGCTAAAGTAATCTGAGCTGGGGATATATTTCATTTAATTTGGGTGTAGTGGTATATATTTATATGGAGATCAGTCATGACCATGTATAATTGTAGGGATGTGTTCTTAATGTCCAGTGGCTCTAGCCATTGAGACAGGAATGTATAAGGCTAGAGCGCATATACATTATGAAAGTGTCCTGCGATGGTCGTTACTAGAAGTATGAGTACACTACTAGTAGCAGCAAAGGAGAAACTAGGTTTGAAATTTACAAAGTCAGAATCAAGTCTATGGAAATGTTTACAGATACATATCTAAAACTGTAAGATTAGGTTTTCATCCTACTCATTCAAAATGTCTGTACTCCTGTATAGAAAATAATACATAATGTAATGTGTATATTGTATATTCACCAAATATTTTTCCTATTTTAGTTGAAATAGCATATTTAATAAAATTAAAATATGTGATTTCATCTGCCTATTGGAACACTTTAGTAAAGCAAGTATGAAATAATAGACTTCTGATTTGGAAGTATGTTGAAGGTGTATTCTTTTGTCATATTTACATTTATTTAAGAATTAAGATAAAATTTAGATTAAATTAGTGGAATATGAAACAAAAATGGTTAAAGATGTGCCACAAGTAATTAGAAGTTATTCTGACATTGCAAAGTGAATTGTGACATAAAAATGTTTTGATCATGCAAAAACAGTAATTCATTTAAGAGGAAAAAATATAAACAGAAGTAATAGGCTCTTGGTTTTTTGATAGTCCAATTAATGAAAATGAATCTTATGAAAATATTGGAAAAATATTTAAAGAACTTACTTGTTTGAAACCAGAATCTCTGATCAGTGAACATAGCATAAAACTCATAACCCACCAAGAATGACATTGATGATTGTCTTATCATCAATGAATGTCTTAAATTTAGGGTATGTAAGATTAGTTACTGCACAAGAAAACTTGAATTGAAATCTCAAGTTTATATATGAAAGGAGCGTGATAGGAGTTCCTCATATTTGTCAACTCTCTCAAAAATTTACACGACATTCCCAATAACAGGTTGTGAAATTTGAAGTTTGTAAACTTTGAATAATAAAAAATAAATTACGATAAACTATGCTAGAGGAAAGACTAAATTATCCTCCTAATCTCTGTATAAGAAACAGTATAAAATTTTGTCACATGAAAAGCCAAGCAAAGATTACTCAACCAAAAAATGAAGGAATTATGGCATAACAGAATTGTGTCAGACATTTAATTAACGTGTTATTTTTCTGGATTTATTTATGGTATTTGTCAGTCTTTTAAAAATTAGTATTTTGTTATTTTTTCACATTTCAAATATGTATTCACTTTCATTTCTAATTTTGTATTTGTAATTTTGTATTCTTTCTTTTAAATCCTCCAATTTTTAGAAGCTTCAGGCCCCTTAAAACTTAGATGTGCCCCTATTAAAGGGATAGAGCACACACAGATGCAAGTGCAGTCTGATGGGCTTGGCGAGGGATGGTTTAGAGAGACTGTCTTTCTGAAGAGGTGGCACTTGAACAAAGATCTGATTAAAGGCATGGAGAGAACCTTATGAGGGTTTGGCGGAAAGAGCAATTCAAGTAGGGGCACTGTTGTGGGAATGTCTGGTATGCTTATTAAGAGGAGGCAATGAGGTTGGAGCCCAGTGGTTGGAGATGAGATTGAAAAGGAAAGCAAATTATATACTTAAAGCAATTATATATGGCCTGGACAAAAATTTAAGGAATTTAGATTTTGATTCTAGTTATAATAAGCTTACCATTGTAGAATTTTTCACATTTTCAAACTGGCAATGAAACTTTTTCAAGTGCTCATTTGGGGACCCAGTTTGCTTTCATCTTTTAGGTCCTTCATCCTTGTGCTTTATTTTCATGTTCCAACTGCATTAGGAAGGAGAAATAATCTGCATACCCACTCTCTTAAAATGCCCAATGCAGAACGGCACACATAGTTTCTAAAATTCATTTTCCTTTGATGAGAATTTAGGTGTAATTGTAAGGCAGAGTGCCCTGCTACATTGCCGTTACTATGGAAGGCGAGAATGAATTTTGGTTAGAAAATTTGTTGTCACTACCACATTAATACTTAGGTGTTAGGACCTAATATCTGACTTATTCTGACTTCTTCTTAGGATTCCATATGAAGGTTGTACTATAGTTTAATGTTTAGCCATTCTCTTATTGCTAGATTAACGTAATTTTTAAGTTCTTGGTATCATAAGCAAGGCTGCAACAAGCAACTTTGTTATGTTTACTTGAATATTAGGGTAGCTAACAAAAAGTATAATTGCTGTATAATAAACATTAAAAAAATGTAATAGATACTGTGAAATTGTCCTTCACGTGTTACTCTCGTCAGTGGATGGGTATATCCATTTCACTACCTCCCCATTAATACTTGATGTTGTTTTTGATAATCTTTTAACTGAAAAATATATTCTCTTTGTTTTGGTTTGCATTTTCTTAATTATTGGTGAGGCTAAACACCTTTTTGTAAGTTTTTGGTAATTCTTTCTACTGTGAATTGTCTACTTATATATTCCCATTTTTTCTATTAAAATTGTCTTTAAAAAATATAATCTGGTTATCATTTTAATCCTTTGGATTTTCCGTCTCTTTCAAAAACATTGTCCCAGTTTTTTGCCAGTTAAAAAAATTTTGTTAAATGGTGTTTTATATCGTACGTGGTATTTCTATATTGTTTCAATATAGAAATGGAAAATATTGATATATTACTGGTTTCCAAACTACTCTGTGGAAGCAAATATTTTACAGATTCTATAGACTAAAGTTTTTTAGATTAAAAACATCTAATGTTTATTTATTTTCTCCTTTTTAAAAAATTTCAAACCTACAGGTGAGAAAATAATACAGTGAACACCTGTATACTCTTCACTTAGACTCAACCAGTTGTTAACATTTTGTTAATATTTTGCCACATTTTTTCCAGTCTGTATCTCTATTTCTATTCATACCCATATCTGCATTTACATATATACATATAATCTTCTTTTGATTACACATTTAGAAAGTAAGTTTTGAGCAAGCAGGTGGTTGCCAGAAGGGAGGAGGGGGTTGGAGGAAAGAACTAGGTGAAGGCAATTAAGAACTACAAACTTCCATTTGCAAAATAAATGAGTCATGGGTAAGAAATGAACATTGTGGGGAATATGGTCATTAACTATGTAAAATCTTTGTACAGTGACATATTGTAACTATACTTAACATGGTGATCATCCTGAAATGTATAGAAAAACTGATTCACTATGTTAACAGGAACGAACATAGTGCTTGAGGTCAGTTATACTTCAAAAACAAACAAACAAACATACATACATAGAAAAGGAGAACAAATGTGTAGTTACCAGAGGTGGGGTATGTGGGGAGGGTAATTGGATGAAGGCAGTGAAAAGGTATAAGCTTCCAGTTATAAGACAAGTACTAGGGGTATAATGTACATGATAAATGTAATTAACACCACTGTGTGTTATATATGAAAATTGTTAAGAGAGTAAATCCTAAGAGTTCTCATCACAAAGAAAATTTTTTTTCCTGTTTCTTTAATTCTGCATCTATAGGAGATGATGGATGCTCACTAAACTTACTGTGGTGATCATTTCATGATGTATGTAAGTCAAATCATTTTGCTGTACACCTTAAACTTATACAGTGCTATATGTCAATTATATCTCAAAGCTGGAAAAAAAAAGTTTTGTACGTTCTGACATTTAACTGCTAAATACTAAGCATGTTTGATATAAAAATAAGATTTTTGAAAATGTATAGCAACAGTATCATTATTGTACCCATGAAAATTAGCCTTGATTTGATAAAATCTAATAATACTGTCCATTTTCAAATTTTCCTAACTGCTTTCTAAAGATTTTTATAATCCCCACCCCCATCTGCTGCCTGCCCAATCTAGGATCTAATCCAGGATCACTCGTATTTGGTTATAATGGTTTTTTTAGTCTCTCTTAATCTGAAACAGTCTCTTGCCTTTATTTTATATTTTATGACACTGACTTTTTAAAGAGTCCCAGCTAGTTGCCTTGTAGGCATTTTTACATTTTCAAATTTTTCTGAGTATTTCCTTATGATTGGATTCAGGTTAAAACATTTTGGCAAAACTAAAACATAGGTGATAGTGTATGCTTTTCAGTGTATCACACATGCCAGTTTGGTTCATTATTGTTCATGATAAGTTTGATTATTTTCTCAAGGTGGTGATGGCCAGATTTCTTTATTATAAAGCTACTTCTCCCTTATCGTTTATAAGTAACCTGAGGGTGATACTTTGAGGCCATGTGGATATGTTTCCTACCAAGTTTTCATCCAACAGTTTTATCGTCTATTGATGATTCTTGCTTGAATCAGTTATTACACTGAGTTTTAGTGTTTATGGTATTTAAAAACACAAATTTAAATTAAACACAAATTTAAAACAGTTGTGGTATATCAAATTTTAAAGTGTTAGACACCACTAGTATATTAACTTGTGCTGTCAGAGCAGCTTTTTAAAAGCATTTCCTGCTTTCTTCTAAATGTATTGTCAATGCCCTCCAGCAAAGAGCACCAGAAGCATACCTGCAGTTGGACAAGTTGGGTGTACTACTCATTGCAGCAAGGGAGCACACACACTATGGGAGACCATGGGGTCCCAGTAAGAGGGTGTCAGGACTTAAAGGATTTGGGCTTTGGTTGAGTGATTTTGGGAATGGTCCAAGGTAGCAGAAGTCCACTCTGGATTAGGTACTGTCAAAAAGCGGGAACAGTTTTATGATTTCGTACCCCAACAAATCTTATCTATAGGGACAGCAGAATAAAGTGAGACTAGAGCTGTAATTGTTAAAGAAGCAGCATTCACTCATACCTTTTGCAAGAGGGGGATGTTTGGTATTTTGTGGCTTGGAGAGTGTTCATATTTTGCCTGTGTCCAGATGTGATTACTGAGTGGTCTTGTAGTCACGGTTCATCCTGATCAGAGTGACCATGTCTAATGCAAATGTTCTTTGAAATTGTTTTATGTTCAACAGAAGAATATCAAGGCTGGCAGATGGTACTAGGCAAGTTCCTGGATATTAGGAGTTCTTTTCCATCTCTCAGTGTCATTTAAAAGAAAGTTTTAAACTCACCAGTGTTTTTTAAGGAAGTTTTCCAACTGGATATATTCTGTATGTAAAGTTTAAGAATGATGACTCTACTGCATAGGTGAGGGGACTGGAGGGTGTGGGCTCAGCTAAATGTGGCTGAGACTCAGATGCATATACAGCTCCTGTGTTCTTTTTGTGCTTTGTCAATAATGTATATAGTCATTGTGCAGTTAATGAATCTGTAAATATTTCGAGCATATTGTATTACAGATAATATTAGTACTCATTTTAAATTTGGGGTGTTTAGTTTTATACATTTATAATAAGTTAACAGTTGTTGGAAACTGTTAGTGATTTAGCTTTGGATTGAAATGTTCCAATGTATCTTTTAGAAATTACTTATTCAGGTACTTATCTTTATGTATCAGGATTTTCTTAATATAGTCTAACCCATACAATACAGAAATAAATTGCTGAAACTGATAAAAACTCATGACTACATATTTTTACATTTATTAGACAGCCACATTGTTTTATTAATTCTCTTTATGTAAGTAAATATAACTTAACATAACTTTACACTAATAATATTGTTAATATCTTTCAAATATAGTTCCATTTAAGATTTTGTTTGCAGATATTGTTAATATCTTTCAAATACTATAGTTCCATTTAAGATTTTGTTTGGGAGGAAATGGTTGAATATCACTATCTTATGAATAGCATAAAGTAAACATTTTCTGTTTGTTTGGTATTGTTACTTCTTTAACTCAGAATCGGTATAGTACATATTTATTTATATAGTAATGTATATTTATCTGTATTACATCCCCAGATCTTGCTTTTGAGGATTTCTGACTTCTCCGAATCTATTTGTTATGGAAATTAGCAATTTTAGCTCCAATATAATTAGAAACTTTATGATAAAATGTAAATTCCACAGAATTTGTTCTGGATAGTAAAAAGAAAAATTTTAATGTTTTTGATATGACTATTTTAATAATATGTCGTACACTTTGCTTTTTTAAAAAGTAGCATATCATGACCATAGTTCATTTTTGGATAACTTAGGGTCCCATTTGAATCTCGGTTATTGTACAGGGATGCCATTGCAGAGAGTTTACAGTTTAACTCATCCCTGACTTTTCCAAATAGGCAAGTCAGTGCCCTAGGGCATTTTTCTTTCCGCATTCCCTCCTTTCCCCCTCCCTTAATACCTATTAAAACCATTGTTACACTCCATTTTATAGTTATGGCAGAAGGTTTGCCCTCCCCCATCCTTACCTATTATTATCCACAGTTGGAAGGTGTTAGTATTAGGGATTTATAAAGTATTACTTTCTGTACTTTGTAGTACAAAGAAAATTGGTGTTTTTATTGTAGTATTGATTGTGCTTTTTCAAACCACACTTACCCCATGGTTTGGAATCACTGCTGTATTAATGTAAGGTCAGTCTGCCTATGATATGATTCCCCATTTATCACCAGGGTTAACTGAATTAACTGCTGTCTATAAAAAGAATCTTAGGAATGACTATCGGGTTTGCTCTTTGCATGTTTTGGCTACTCTTGTAGTTAACTTGGCTATAGTATTGTAGCGACTTATTTGCCTCAAAGAGATATGCCCCAAAGCTTGATTGAAAAAAGTGGATCTGCTGATAGTTTTGAAAATATGATGATCCTGAAGTCATCTTTCTGGCTTGACTATTTTTCTCATGGCATTAATGATAGATGGGATGTTATTTTAGGTAGTAAAGTTATGTTGTAGTCTGAACTTGCTGTACTATTTTGGCTAGTAACTTAGCGGAGAATACCACTTTCTTAGTGGCGTGCAGGCTTCTCTCTAGTTGTGGCATGCACGTTCTTTTCTCTCTTCTAGTTGTGGTGCATAGGCTCCAGGGCACGTGGGCTCTGTAGTTGTGGCACGCGGGTTCCAGAAAGTGTGGGCTCTCTAGTTGAGGCATGCGAGTTCAGTAGTTGTGGCACACAGGTTTAGTTGCCCCGAGGCATGTGGGATCTTAGTTCCCGACCAGGAATCGAACCCACGTCCCCTGCGTTGGAAGGTGGATTCTTTACCACTGGACCACCACTTCTCACCTGTCATTTGGGGCTGTTTCACTGCACCTTGCAGTGAATATGCAGAGGAGTAACTAGATCCTAATTTCCATAAGTTGATCATGCCAGTTGGGGAACATTTTAATTGTGGTTGTCTAGCTATGTTAGGGCTGTTATTGGTTTTGCTTTCAGCTGTGCTACAAAGTGGAAAAGATTGAATTGCTTATCAATCTCTCATCACATGCTAAGACTTTCCAGTGACCCATAGAAGTGACATAGCAAACCAAACATAACTGGGGTGGTTTTCCAATCACAAGCTCCCACCTTCCTCTCTCTGTCTCTCTCTGTCTGTCTCTCTCTCCCTCCCTCTTTCTCTGTTTGATTTTTGGACTTGTTTCTTTTCATACCCATACTGTAAGCAGTGCTTTCCAGTTAGAAGTCAGTTGACTCTTAACAGAGCTGGTTTACACAGAGATGGGACTAGGGTAGCAATCCAACATGAGATTATTATGCTGTCATTTTAAAATGAGCAAATGGCTGTTTATGAGATGGTGGTTTGTCTAAGATAGTATTGCCTACTGAGGTTTGTCTGACCTGGAGCCCAGATGTGTTGATTTCCTAATAATGTCTCAGTGTTATGATGGATCATGCACATCTGGATCATTCTTTTCAGTTGAGTAAGTTGATACATATCTTTTATCTCTGAGAGTTAAAAATATTAAAAAAGTCAGAAATTTATTAGTCACTCTCTCTGAAGGTGAAAATAAATGTGCCTCAGAAACTAGTAAAGTTTATTTTTGACCACTGTGTCAATCTGCTTAGAAAGTTTATTTTAAACATCAACTTACAAAAGTCTCCTGAACTTTCTCCTTTTTATGGTGTTGGGGAGGATAAGAGTGGTGGAGAAGTCCAGTGGAAACTGAGTACCACTACCGTTTTCCTTTACCTTCTAACCAGAAATCTTTCCTAAATTCCACAGTTAATATCTGTATTCCAGCTCCAATTCTCAGGTGTCCTACAATTCAGTTTAATTCAGTTTGGAAACTATCTATCGTTAATGTTAAATCCCACAAGTTAAAGGGCAAGGTTTCCAACAAAACTGCCTTTACTTGAGATGCCAGTCACAAGTGTGTTCCCCAAGCTACCTGCTCTTCTGTCTGACCTGTTTACAAATTCAGAGGTTTGTACAACTAGAAAGATTGGATGATTCCCTAGAATGATTCACAGAACTCGCTGAAAACTCTGTACTTATGATTATACTTTTATTTTAAAGGATACAACTCAGCCAAATGGAAGAGAGGAATAGGCAAGGTCTGGGGTGAGGGTAGGGGCCATATAGAGCTTGCATGTCCTCTCCTCACGCTTTCTGTGAATGCCACCTCCTACCATATCAATGCATCCACCAACAAGGGAGATCCCTTAAGCCACAATGTTTAGTGTTTTTATCAAGGTCTTATTATGTAGGGGTAATTGATTAAACCATTGGTTTTGTGTGATCGAATTTAATCTCCAGCCCCTCTCCTGTCCCTGGAGATTGAGAGGTGGGGCTGAAAGTTTTTCTGGTGACCAACCCCCATCCTGAAGCTCTGTAATACCACTTTTAGTCACCTAATTAGCATAAACTCAGGAGTGGTTGAAAGGGGCTTTGACAGAGGTAGTGTCAGAATGGAAGGATTGTACCTTTAATTTGTGCATTCTGACACTAACTCTGGTTAGTATCAGAATTGAATTGAATTGTAGGACACCTAGTTGTTATCCGAGAATGAATAACAAAAGACACTTTTATCACTCAGGAAAGTCACGGGCTTTTGCCGGGAACTGGGGCCAAAGACCAAATACATATATTGAATGTATTTTAAATTGTATTACAGTGTCAGTGTAACATCTTTAATCTTTCAAGTTGTCTTTGGTATTCTTTACTTTGCAGACTGTTTATTAAGATTCTACCAAAAAAATAGGTTTCAGATTTTAATTTCTCTGCTTCATTTCCATGTTCTAATTTTTAAATTTAAAAAGTTTAGTTTTATTTAGATGTAATTAATGCATAATTTGATGACTTTTGACACATGTATGTACTCATGAAGCCATCACCACATTCAAGATGAATATATACGTCATCCCCAAAATCCTCCTTATAACTCTGTAATTCCTCCCTCCCCTCTCCCACTTTCCCGGCAAACACTGATTTTCCTTTCTGTCATTACAGGTTAGTTTGTATTTTCTTGAATGTTATATAGGTAGAATCATATAATACGTCTCCTCTTTTCTCTGGCTTCCTTCCCCCAGGTTAATAAATTGGAGATTTATCCATATTGTTGGATGGACTATCAATACTTTGTCCCTTTTTATTATGGAATACTAAAATTTTGATTTGATTTTGATACGTCACAATTTGTTTTCCATTTACCTGTTGCTGTGTTGGGTTGTTAACAGTTTTTGGCTATTGCAAATCGGCTACAAACATTTGCATGGATTTTTTCATGTGGACATGTGCTTTCCTTTTTCCTCTGAGTGCAATAGTGGAATCATATAGTAGGTATATGTTTACCTTTATAAGAAACTAGTCCTTTGTGTAACTGTTTGAGGTTTTTCCCTGTTTGTGGCTTGCATTTCATTTTTTTTAACCAATGTCTTTTGAAGTTTAGAAGTTTTTCATTTTGATGAAGCTGAGTTTATATCTTTTTCTTTTATATTTCATGCTTTTTTGGTATATTGTGGGAGGTTGACTAGTATCCCCAGCCCCAAAAATGTCCATGTCCTAATTTCCAAAATCTGTGACTATACTATCTTATGTGGCTAAAGGAACTTTTCATATGTGATTAAGTTAAGGATCTTGAGATGGGGAGTTTATCCTGAATTACCCTGGTGGGCCCAGTATAATCACAGACTCCTTAAAAGAGGGAGGTAAGAAGGTCAGGGCAGAAGAAAGAGATGGGAGACTGAAGGTAAGAGGTTAGAGTGGTACACTCTGAAGATTTAGGAAAGGGCCAGGAGCTAAGGAATGAGGCAGCTTTCTAAAAGTTAGAAAAGGCAAGGAAACAGATTCTCTTTTAGAGCCTTTAGAAAGAACACTGGCCTGCCAACACCTTGATTTTTTTTTTTTTTTTTTTTTTTTTTTTGCGGTACGCGAGCTTCTCACTGTCGTGGCCTCTCCCGTTGCGGAGCACAGGCTCCGGACGCGCAGGCTTAGCGGCCATGGCTCACGGGTCCAGCCGCTCCGCGGCATATGGGATCTTCCCACAATGGGGCACGAACCCGTGTTCCCTGCATCGGCAGGCGGACTCTCAACCACTGCGCCACCAGGGAAGCCCCAACACCTGGATTTTTAGCCCACTGAAACTGATTTTGGGCTTCTGACCTCAAGAACTGGAAGAGAATAAATTCATGTCGTGATATGCCAGCAGCCTTGTGGTAATGTGTTACAGCAGCCCTAGGAAGCTAGTACAGAAGTGGGCGGAGCTGCTGTAACCAATATCTGCACATATAGAAGCGACTTTGAGATTGGGTAATGAGTAGAATTTTGAGGAATATGGTAGGAAAAGCGTAGATTGCCTTGAATGTACTGTTGGTAGAAACATGGATGGTAAAGATCCTGAAGATGAGGACTCAGAAGAAAGTAAAGAAAGCCTATAGCTTCTTAAAGAAATGCCAAAATGTCATAAACAGAATTTGGTGGAAACATGAACATTAATGGTACTGCTGGTAGGGGCTCGGAAGGAAGTGCACATGTTATTGGAAACTGGAGTAAAGGGGATCCTTGTTAGATAGTAACAGAAAGCTTGCCTGACTTTTGTCCTATAGTAACCTAGCTATCTCTCTTCTGTCTTGCCTTGGTAGAGTAGCAGTCATGTTTGTATAAATTTTGCTCTTCTTTTATGTACTTGCATAAAGTACTTCAGTTTTAATTAAAGTGACAGATTTATATTTTTATATAAATTAAATTTACATTTTAACAAAATGTCAGGATTTTTCAGAGCAAACATCTTAGTAGTAGTAGTAGTAGACTATGCTTATTCTTGAGATGTCATTATTACTGGTCTTTTTGCAGTTTCCCTTTGAATAAATGGATATGCAAAAACAACTTGCTGTAAAACCCTTAATTTCTGGATTTTCCTGATGACTTCAAGAAATCTATTTTTCAAAACATAATTTTAACTTACCATTTTGAACTAAAATGGCTATTATAAAACACGTACCTTGGTTTTAATGTATATATGCTCATTGAAGAAAAATATTTAGAAAGTAGAAATGTATTGTTTGGTAAAATAATTTTAAATGATAGCTTTTGTTAATGGTTATTATTTATTAGTATGATACAACTTATAAATATCTGTGCATTCAGTCTTTACCCTGTTCTTGCAAATCTTTTTCTTCTGTATTCTAGGGTTTTTGTTTGTTTTGTTTTTGGAGGGAGGATATATAAAGTAGTAATCATTACTATATTTTCAACCATTGCCACGTTGAAACTCAGTGTTTAAATTTGAAACTAAAGTTAGTGCTATTTAAATGTGGAATTCCTAAATATTATAGTTCCCTCTTCTGTCTTTTCAGAGCTATTGCACCACGTTAAATGTTTCAAATTAATTTCAGCAAGTGTTTGAAAATTACCAATAGCCTTAAATTGCTGTTTGATTCTCTGGAGTTAGAAGGACTCCTGTGTCTGCCACCTCAAATCTCTAGTATTTCTGTTAAATTTGGAATTTGGAATAGTCATTATCAAAAATTATTTGTGGGAAATAGGAAAGATTGGGGTACAGGGTAAATGACATAGTGAAGAAGCATATAGACAGTTTCAGGATATAAGAAAACTAACGTGGTTTCTGCAAGTCAGTGGCATGAAAAAGAGGGGCAGGGGAGTTGCTCTCAAATGAAAGAGATGTGAGAAACAAGAATCACATACCAAGAGTAGTTCTTTTTGGATTCTGTTTAGATCACATTATCTAAAATAGACATTCTTGAGGCAGTCTTAGAAATTTGAGTATTGACTGGTATTAGTTAATACCTTGGAAGCTTAATTTGATAAGTGTGATAATAGTGATTTTGTTATTATATAAGGCAATGGCAAAATTAAAGATATGTGTGTGGGTGGGGGAAGGGAGTGACATGATATCTGGGATTTACTTTAAAAATACCTTAAAAACAAAAACAAAAGACAAATATAGAAATATTGATAATATCTTGAATCATATTCCTAAATCTTTAAAAGTATTATTTATATTTCTAATAAGAAAAATGAGGCTTTTCCCGGCCATTTCGTTCTTCTTCTTTTTTTTCTCCTTATGATTTATCACCATCTCCTATAGTAAATATCTGTTTTGTTGTTGTGTGTCTTCTCCTGGAATATAAGTTTAATGAAGGTAGGAGGGATTTTTATCTGTTTTGTGCATTGCAACTTCTTCATTACGTATCCCTGCCTAGCACATGGTTGGTGCTTAGTAAATAGTTGAATGAATGAACGAATGGGAACTAAAGCTCTTGAATACTGAGGACATGGGGTTTGGCCAAAGACAACTAAGGAGAACCCCTTTGAAAATTAACCATGTGGAACTTACAGGGGAAAACGTGGCCTAGTACATTAAAATTTAAGGTGATAAGCCGTCTATCCCGTGTTAGACTATAAAGTCATAATATATCAAATATTCAACATATTCTCAGCAATAGGAGTTGCTATAAAGTAATTGTTGTCTTACTGTAATTTCTCTAGTTGTCTTTCATATAGTCTTTATCGTTTCTTCTCCCCCCAGTCATCTGTTTATCACATCTTGAGGTGTACAGCCATCCCTTGGTGTCTGCGGGAGGTTGTTTCCAGGACCCCCCCCAGACACCAAAGTTCGCAGATGCTCAAGTCTCTCATGTAAATGGTGTAGTGCAGTTGGCTCTCCGTATCCGTGGGTTCCACATCTGCCTATATGGAGGGCTGACTCTTTTATTTGAAGGCTATGTATTTCTTCTTAGGGGGAAAAAAATGATTTAAAACTAGTAATTTTGTACAGATAAGATGAATTTTAGAAACTGTTCTTATGGTTTATTTTTATGTTAGAATATATGTAATCTCACATTTCTCCTTTTTCTAACAACTGCTTTGCTCTCTTTTTCACTGTATATGTGTTTACAAGCTAGATTTTAATATCTCACTTATGAACATAATTATCAGTTATCTACTACTTTTAAAAAATAGATTTTAGTTTTTAGCATTACTGTGAGACACAGCTGATAATAATTGTACTCAATAATTAAGGTGACCAAGTTGAGTATTAAAATGACATCAGTGAAAATTCAGAAACTTTTTATATTTGATATTCTAAAACGAATGTTTTTAGAATCACTGCTTTTAAAATTGCTGAAGTCATTTTTATAAACCCAAACTGTAAGCCTTGACTGAAGGAAAAATGTGAGCAAAAATTTTTAGTCAGTGTCAACTTTTTTGTGTTTCAGGACCCTATTATACTCTTAGAAATTATTTAGGACCCCAAAGACGTTTGATTTATTTGAGTTATATTTCTCAATATTTAACCTATTAGAAAGTAAAACTGAGAAGTTTAAAAAGTACTGTATTCATTCTTTTAAATTCACTGAAAAATAACTGGTAATTACATGTTAACGCAATTAATATATTTTGGGGGAATTAGCCTTATTTTCCCCAAACAAAAAAAGTCAATAAGAAAGATGACATTGTCTTACGTTTCTACAAATGTATTTAAAGTCTGGCTTAATGAAAGATAGTTGGATTCTCTTATCTGCTTCTGCATTCAGTCTGTTAAGATATAACAAACCATGTTGTCTGAGGAAAACTTCATCGTATACTCATGAGAGATTGAGAGTGAAAAACACAACTAACATCTTAGTATTATGAAAATAATTTTGATCTCATAGACTTTATGTCAGGGTCTCAGAGACCACACCCAAGTCCATATTTTGAGAACTGCTGGAATAATTTCTCTGGGAAACTGTATGTGGCAATATCTTAAAGTCTTTAAAATGAAAGACAAGTTTTAAATATATAATAGTGTCAATTGAGTGTTTCTGTTCCATATGCTCTACTTTAGGGGAACTATTGAAGTTAGCGTGTGCTTACTTATGTATATATCAATACATTTGGGCATTGAGGAAGGATGCCCTGACCTGCAGGGCTGTGTTTGTAGATTTCACATGTTTTAGACTACCATGTAATAGAACTGGTCACCTTATTTCTTAGAGAAGTAGAAATTTATTCAATAGTAATAGATGGTTAAAATTTTTAAAGCAAGTTTTTGGTATTCAGAGTTACTTGTAATTAAGGGGCAAAGCACAACTTTAAAATGCAGTTAATTTATTAAAAAATAATCATGATGCTTAATGTCATTAGTGAGCAAATATTAGTGTTGTTTCCACCTCTTGGTGAATATAACTCTAGCCATACAAAGATAACTGTTAACTGTTTTTTTTCCCTAAATATGTTATGTTTCATTTTCTGAGAGTTTTTAAAGCTGTTTCTTTGTTGACTTGCCTTCTGCCTCCATCTGTATGCAACCTAAAAATCAATAGTACATTAAATTAGCTGACACAGAAGGAAAAATAATAAGTAAAGAAAATAGCACTTATTGCTTACATTCGATTTTAGTTATAACTAGTGTAAGATCCAGAGGGTATTGATGGGGAATGAGGAAAACGAAGCACTACACATCAAGTTATTTCACAAGTAGTAATCTATACTTTTGCATCTTTTATTTCATGGTTTTGTTTAGAAACAACATTGATGCTGAGTAGCTAGTAAAATAACTTACTTTCACTAACAGCATTTGGTGAGGATTGTTATTGATGCTTGTCTGTAATATTAGACACAATGATTTATTTAAAGGCTGTGTTAATTATAAAGCTAATAAAAACCTCATATTATTATGGGCATGCTATATATTTGTTGACAATATAAATTGCATGAGGTTTTAATGCTCAGTACATTGTCCTTACGTTCGGATGATGTACTAATTTTTTCATTACCTCTCTAAGCTTCCCAATCTCGCACATTTGCTAGGAGGAGTGCATTAGCAGCAATAAGATCTTTTTCTCCAACGTGTCTGACAAGCCTCTGAAAATGTGATGGAGCAAGCTATAGCTAGATTTTAGAAGTTCTTTTGTTAAATCATGTAAGAAACTTAAACTTACAGTACTTCACATTTTCCATGGTAATTTGCTCTTTCGATGAATAGCTGGGTAGCAGCAGCACAGGAAAAGCAGAGTACTTGGCAATACCAGCTCAATTGCCTCTGCAGATAAGGATTTAAAATTCTATGCAGCAGACAGTACCTCCAGCAGGCGAGTAAAAGGTTACTGCATTATTTTGCTTGTTTGTTTCCTTTATCTACAAGCGGATTTTTAAAAATGCAATGTGAAGTGCATGCCTGTTTTTAGATATTCTGGAAATTGATTTAAGTTTAACATGAATATCAAAAGGGCAGCGCAAGGTGAAGGAAGAGGCAATACTGGTTCTTTTTAGATTTAAACCAAAGAAGAAATTGAACATGAGATATACACAAATAAAGAACCTTTCAATGCCACAGAAAACAGGAAGTTTTTAAAATATACATTTTAATACAAGGTATTTCTTTTTAGTTTTTAGACTATCTTCCTCAAAAATGGTGCTGTTAACAGACTGATAATCGTGGATCTGTGAATGTTCATTAAGTTACAGTTGTTTGAAGTCTGATTATTTGGGAAGACTATAAAGTATTTGTATTAATGTGACCCTCTCTTGTCCTGTGGATTATAATTACATGGTATACATACATATATATATCTTTATACATTATTGGCAAAAGATACTAGAGTATGGCTAACATAATTAATACTGTTGTTTATGTTTTCAGGGTGGTTTGTGGTTTTTGAATCTTTTTAATGAGATGCAGGTAACCAGGTAGGAGAAGATTCAGTATCAAAACAACCAGGTTTTTGGTGGCTTTTCACTTATTGTCAATACCTATCTATGTAGTCACATGCCCTTTCCTTCTCATTTTAAACTCTTCTTACATTTATGATAGCAGGGGTCTCCTTGGATTCTCTTTCTTAGTTATTCTGTCATTATCAACACCACTGGTTTTGCTATAGAATTGTATTGCTCCATATTTCTCAAGTTTAAGTACAGTATTCAGAAGGAAGTTTTTACTTTGCCTATCAACCACCGTCCTGCCCTCTTCCAGCAATACTCAAAGATTTTTACTAGCTACTGTCTAAATTTTGTTTAAAAAAATAGTTATGCCTATGTTTTTGTATTTTAGATTGAATAACAAGATTGAAAACAATCCTATAAATTAATCTGTAATAAAGAAGTAAAATCAGTTGATTATTCTTACTGTGAGAGTTTGGCTGGCTTCTTGAATCGTAGAGTCATAAAGGGTCAGCAGTTCTGATTGGTAAGTTAAAGAATCCGTCCAGTAATTTGCTCCCTGTTGTTTCTCAAAGCAATGCAGCAGCAGTTCTTTTCCAGATATTGAGCGGTTCTTGAACAGAGTGTATGGGGACAGGGAGGGGTGGGGCTCATTCCTGTTGGTTGTTGAGACAGTGTGCATTTACAGAGGGAACAGGTTGGATAGGCTGAGCCGGAGGAGTAGGCAAGCAGATCTAAACTGATGGAGGACAGAAAGAGTGGTTAGTATAATTTGGGGGTACATTATCTTGAGTTTGCTCCTTTATTCAGTACTTGGGCTTTAATATAAAACAGTTTAAAATATTAAAGCACCCTACCTTCTTTCTAAAGAGTAGCCGGGAGACTTCTGCTTTTAATATCGAGTTTTTCTTGGCAATGAGTTTGTGGCTGGTATCTTCTGTGGAAGCTGTTGTTTTATTCTTTTTTAACAGTGTTTCTTTCAGCCAGAGAGCTGCAGAATGAGGCAGTTAGCCAATTTTGAGTATACATGGGACATTACCAGTTCTGATTTTTTAAGTTAAATTCTCTGATTTTTTAAGTTAAATGAGCAAGTCAATGTGTGGCTGTGGCTGCAGCGTTATTTCTTCTTTAATGAAGAGGTTGAGCCGTTCGACCTGCTGCTCCGACCTGTTCCCTGGTAGCCATACATCAGACCAGTTGCAGAGATTATCCATCGAGTGTCCCAGGCAACCAAAGGTAACTACATAGATTTATTTCAAATAAAAATATACAATTAAAATGGATGCATTATAACTAAGACCAAATGATTAAAAATAAAAGATCAATTAAAGATGTTCTGAGCAGTTTTCTTGACCTTGCAGTAGCTATCCAGTATCATTTTGTCATCATCAGATTGTGTAGCAATGGAAATGCACTGCAGTAATTGATTTTGTAATAGGATCAGGTGATTTACTAGCTGCACTGACAACCACTTGCTTGCCTGCTCTGAGCTGTGGAGGACTCTAATGGATGTTGTGATTGCAGCCCCGAGTTGCTGTGAGGCTGCTGGCCACTTAAAGCAGCAGCATGTATTTTTAAAATTAGAATAGTAAGTTTCTCTTTTTTTGTTTTCTTTGCTGTAAGTTATGGGTAACCTCAGTAATTTTACAGGTAATTGAATGCCCCCATGAAATTTTAGAGATTATGTGTTATTTCATCCATCAGTTCGTAAAAAGTTCATTGGTACTAGTAGTCTTGAATATAATCTCTGCTCCCTGCTCCTAGTTTAGCATCAACATGTGTATCAACATACTTTGGTGTTGAACATGAGAGCACATCTCTAAAATATAACAATTTATGTTAACTGTCCTATGTCATCTAAATGAAACAGAATATTTCTCACATTTGTAAATTTCATCAATTTCATCTAGCTATAATTATGATAATGGGATTATGGTAAATTCTTGTACTAGTGAGGAGTTGTATTAAGAGTTGTTTTGTATCCTTTTTTGGTCTTTTGCTTTCTTAGTGGTCTCATAGATATAACAACATTTAGGAACTCTGAGTTGAACCAATTCTAAGGAATGTTGATGAAAACATAGTAGCTATTTTAGAGTAGTGTTTAAGGGTATAGCAATTTAAAAATTTAAAAATTGGATATTAAAAATTTAATATCCAAGATTATGAATTTTCAGTGATTATATTTTAATAATCTTTGCTTTCATCTTTCCTTTATGCATTTTAAACAAATAGTTGATTATAAATATAGAAGTATAAGACCAAAGCTTAAAACAGAATAGAACTAGTGTTATGTAAAGGACCATCAGACTCAGGTGCCCAAGATTTTGCCCACTTTGAAGTTCTGCTTAGGGCTTTGCATTAGGAAAGAAAATTATCTCCCCTCTTTACATTCCTCACCAACTCCTTTACCTCTCTAACTATCTAACATGTGAAGTGTTTTGTACACAGCCTGATACATAAAAATACTGAATTCTCTGTCCTTCCCTAATTTACATTCTTAAATCATATTTATTTTCTTGCCACAATAGAGGTGCTATTTCTTTCAACCACATCTAAAACATTTACATTAATTAATGTTAATAATTTGCTATAGAAGCAATTGGGCATAAAATTGCCATTGTATATGATAGTCAAACCTCCAAGTGAGGACAGCTTCTCTTTGTGATGTACTTAAATACTTGCCCGTAGTATTTGAGGCCTTTGTGTTTCTTGAAAGATGCAAACATTTCCAATATCATTCTATACTTTATCCTAAATTCAGATACTTAAAACTTTAATTATGGAAGACTAATATAATTTAAACACTAGTATTTGAAATCTTTTATTATTCAATTGGTAACAAGTTTATTAACCCCCCGCCCACCCCCACCCCCACCCCCCAAAAAAACCCTCTATGAACACTGATAACATGAACATAAGGATGTTAATACCATAAGAGATTTGGTCAAGGATGTGTTGAAATTTCATATATATTGAAATGTTAAGTGGTGGATTACCAATAAATTACTAGTAAGTTTCACTGGATTGGTGAAAGCTTTTTTGCAGTGGGGCGGGCAAATAGGAGGAAAGGAAGTGAATATCAGAAGTGTTGACTACTTTTTTAAAAAATTGGTTATAAAAGATAGGAGATACTGTGACCTGTAATTCAACACTCTGTGAAGTCCTAGCCCTAGTGGAACTGCTTTTTCTTAAGAGCTCTAAATCAAGCATTAAAAGACCTGGATTTAATCACACTCTGCCACTAATATGTTGTACTTGATGACCTTGATCAATTTGTATATGAACATTTTCAGGGTTCCTTAAGCATGCTTCTAAAATGTCCATTAAAAAGAAATGAGTTGACTCTTACCACTGTGAGGTATGGTAATACTTGACCTGGAAGCATGTTAAAGTTAGGAGGAAGGATGAAATTTCTTAAAGAACCAGGTTCTAGGTGATATTGAAATGTCTCCTTTCATTTTTCCTGTTTTGGGGCTGGAGGGCAGAGAGGCACATGTTTTTGCTTAAGAACACTTGTCTTGTTGATATCCAGTATTCTCTAAATAGGATAATTATTCTAGATAATAAATAAAAGAACAAGTTTGGGATTAAATTCTGGAGCTGCCATTTTTTCCTATGCTCTCTAACAAAGATAATGTTGTTAAAGAGTTTGTTTCCACACCTGGCATATTTTTTAGTCAGCATTTTTTTTTAAAGGCAGCCTTTATGTTGCTACTGCTTTTTCCATATAGGGCCTATCAGATAAGCTGAACACAGTCCTCTTTTTTGCCTGGGCAAAGTCATTCGTGGCTTGATTGAATTAGGTGCATTCACCATGATGATCGTGTCATAATAATTATAACAAAGATTTATTGGACCCTTAACTTGGACCAGATGCTATCCTAAGCACTTCTACATTAATTATGCCATTTATGAGATAGGTGTTCTTACTGTCATTTTTAAAAATGAGGAAACTGAGGCTCTGAGAGGTTACATAACTGACGTTAAATCACACAGCTAGGAAATAGCAGAGCCAATATTAAAACTTATACTTAAAAAAATATATTTTTTAATTGTGGTAAAATACTGTACTTTAATATACTTTTAAAGTATTTGCACTTTCAATTAAGCAGTGACTGCAGAGATGAAGCCAAGTTTTTGTCTGAAGACATTATATGATTACTTAATTTTTGTGTCTTGAATGAGAAGAAAGTGATATATTCCCTTCTTACTCAGCTTTTTGGAATATACTTCTCATTGTTGCAATAATCATTCATTTAAAGCATTTGTACTATGTTTGCAGTAATGTTTCTCAAAGTGCGGTTCAGAGATCACTTATATCTGTATCATTCAGGATGGTAGTTGAATGCACAAATACACATCAGAACCCACTGACAGAATCACTAGAATTGGGTCCAGGGATTTTCATTTTTAAACAGTCCACTCAGGTGATTCATATGCATATCAAATTTTATATGTCCATACACATGTAGTGCATGTATGGTGTTAGGTTGAACCGTATGAAATTGCCATTTTTGTAGGCCTAGTGGTTTAATATCGACATTTTCATGGAGTTTAACCTACCATGACATCAATTTTGAAAATATGTATTAGTTGCACATTGTAGTGAGGGAGACTGGAAGCAAATACAACAAATTTATAAAGTGATTATCTCTGGATGATGAGATTATAGATAATTTAAAATATTTCTTCTTTACATGCCTAGGTTTTTCATGTCTTCTTTACATACTAGGTCTTAGATTTGACCTTTATAATAAGGCAAAACAAGTTGCCTTACTGATAACGGTTCTAATAAAAATATTAATATAGCTAAACATTTGTACCCAACATCAGTTAGTCTTCTCCTTTGAAATGTAGGTCCATGAGGGCATTCAATTCTCTTTAAGGTAAATTGTCCAAATTAAATATTCTGATCCAGGATGTAGCCTCCTTTAGTAGTCCTCCCTACCCCCAACCCCCCTTTTCTTAAGAAAAAGGAAACATGGGAAAGGTATTTTCATGGATTATTTATCTGTACTCACAGCTTGGCCAGATAATTTAACATTGTGGAAGTCCTAGCAGTTCTTGACCATTAACCGGCCTCTGCTTGGCCTCTTCTACAAAATTTTTAGTTTTTTTTTCCTTAAGGTCATCATATATTGCTAAGGCTCTCTCTGTGAGGAAGCTTGTCCCTGATGGCTTTAAAACATTACTATGCTGGAGAATATTTTTTCTGGGCCAATGTGACTTTTACATTATTCTGACCTCATCCCTTAATGATGAATGAATGAAGTAATTCTCACTACAGAAACGTGTTTTGTAGAAAAATAGTAGCCTCTAGTTGTCCCATTGCTTTGTCATCATTCATGTATTGAACTATATTTGTGCACATTCATGTTTATATTTATATATTACCATGTAGTAAAGGAAAGGGGCTTTGGAGTTAGGCTGATTTGTCGGAATGAATCAAATTTAGGTGACTGAGTTTTGGTTGTGTGAGGATAATACTAATTATCTGGTAGGATTCTTTTGAAGATTAAGACAGAATGTACATAAAACATCTAGCACAGTGATTGGCATATAGCAGATAACAAATGTTACTTCCTTTTCTAATGCTGACATTGGAGACTGCAAAGATTAAGTGACTTGCCCAAGGTTACCCCTCGGCAAGCAAAGGGGCAGGTAGCAAAAGTCAGATTCACTGACTACTGTAATTGCTATCTTAATTCCTATCCTATCCTAATTCCTGTATGTACACATATACATACATTTGGGTGCATACATGAGATTCTCCTACTGATTTAAGGTTTATTCTTCCCTTAGTTGATTAGTGTCTCACTAATTCATATTCTTTTCTATTCAGATATTGATGCTGATAATGGTAAAAGATTGGTAGGGAAGCTCTTTACTTTATGTAAGTTCCTGTTCTAATTAGACTAGTACTGCTTTGAAGTGAAGGATGCTGTACTTAAGGTTGTGTCAGCAGTTTTATTCATGCCTGTTTGCACTTTTCCAGTAGACTGTAAACTGTTTCCCTAGTTACACAATAATAGACAGGCATTGGCAAATTCATTGTTTACTTTTTTAAAAAACATGGCATCTTCCCCCAGTCAAAATAAAATATACCAGTTTACTTATTTTATACTAATGCATTATGTTGATCATACAAGTTTTCCTTTGGAGTAATTTATAAATGAATATGAAATTAATTTGGTTAATATGAAATTAACCCCTTTCTATTTGTTTCTCAGTAAAATTTCTATTCTTTAATATGGTCATTATTTTATTCTTCTATTTATAGATAAAAATACAGCAACAAAGATTATTTTCTTTTCCCAAGCTTGCTACCTTTTAGTATAAAAAAGAAGGAATATCTTCCTATATTTCTGTAACTGAGATTTGTGTACATTATCTGCAGTTATTTACCTCACAATACCATTTGCAGTAATGTTAGAGGATACGCATGCTGTAGATTTTATGGAGGATGTGTTATATGAGTTTGTAGTGGTTGTTATTATGTTCTTTTATGTTTTGAAATTTTAAGAATCAGAACTCATAGGATTTGACATTGCACCATGTCTGGCTTTCATTAAATTTTTGAACTGTTACTCATAATAAAAATTATAATTACATATCCAAATTTGCATGTAGTAAGTGATTAATTTTGAAATCATGTTAACATACAATATTAGAATCAATTGATATATTTGATCAAATCTATGAAGCTTGAGGTACACAATTATTTTAACTATTAGAAAAGGAAAAATGCTGCTTATTTAAACTATGGCATGCCATCAATTTCAGAGAAGCTGAGATATGAAAAAAATGTGCCTTTTAGAATCTATGAAATATTTCAGGTGTGTATTCAGATTTTAGGGCTCTTTTTCAGTGAGGAGCAAATTTTGTGTTGCTAGTTGTTGAGGACCCTACTTAATTCTCTGTATATGTACAACTTCACCAATTCTTTTTGTTCATTTGTTCTGCCTTTAGTATTTATCTAGTGTCTTTCATGTGCAGAGCTGTGTCATGTTTCTGGCCACGTAAGATTTCTTCCTCCTTGGAACTTCTATTACATATCCAGAGCATAACAGAAAACCAAGTTATTGGTAATACAAAGTAGTACTTACTTGTATCTCCAGCTAGGTTTCAGGCTATCTTAGGGCAAGATTGTTGGTTTTTATGTGTCATGTATCTGCTTCATTTCCTATCACATACTTGGTAATTCATTGTAATTTCTTGATTAAACTTTGTTTAAAATGGTAGGAAAGAGAAGTAGCACATACACCTCAAAAGAGTGTCTGTATGATTATGTTTTAATAGTAGTTTGTATCTCTTAATCTCCTATCCCTACTACTATGTATAAAATAAATAACAATGATACATTGTATAGCATAGAGAAATGTAACCATTATTTTATAACAACTTTAAATGGAGTATAATGTATAAAAATATTGAATCACTATGTGATTCAATTATTATAACTATGTTAGTTATAATACTAACATTTTGCAGCCTCCAATAAATTAATGGATGGAGACACCGAATATCAACAGCTGCTAACATCATGAAAGGAAGGACACCAGACGCTAGGTGACTCCTAATGAAATAACTCACCACGCTGTGACAGAGGGACCAAACCAAGCCTAATAAAGCCTCTGGATCCAGCTGCCAGTTTGAATGAGGAAATACAAAGGACGGATAAATGTGTTGAACTGTATCACGTGTATGCAATTAGTCAAATCCAGACTATGAAAAACAGATCAAACAGATAAATTTTAAGAAAGGTATAGAAAATAAATCTGTAGATTGAAATAGACTTAAAAGAAACATCAACCGTTTTTTTTTTTAATGGTCAAGATTGAAAAACAGTATCTAGGGAGACATACTTCAGTGAGAGAATCATAAATAAAAGGAAGTGATTTCTGCAAGAGCAACTTAGAGGAAAGGAGTTACTTAAAGGAAGGGAAGGGGCTATGATTGAGTCAGGGCACTTGGAGGCACTTCTGGGATAGTTGGCAAACTTCTAAGTATTGAGCTGTGTGGTAGTTATAAGAATGTATATCCATGAATATAAAAAAAATCTGATTAGAAAATGGGCAGAAGATCTGAATAGACATTTTTCCAAAGAAGACATACAGATGGCTAACAGACACATAAAAAATGCTCAACATCGTTAATCACCAGAAATGCAAATCAAAACCACAATGAAATATCAGCTCTCATATGTCAGAATGGCCATCATCAAAAGTCTGTGAATAATGAAACGTTGTCAAGGACATATAGAAAAGGGAACCCTAGTACACTGTTGGTGGGAATGTAAACTGGTGCAGCCACTATGGAAATAATATGGAGGTTCCTCAAAAAACTAAAAGTGGAACTACCATATGACCCAGCAATTCCACTCCTGGGTATATATACGAAAAAAACAAAAACACTAATTCGAACAGGTACACGCACCCCAATGTTCATAGCAGCATTATTTGCAACTGCCAAGATATGGAAGCAACCTAAGTGTCTATAAACAGATGAGTGGATAAAGAAGGTGTATATACATATACACAATGGAATATTACTCAGCCATAAAAAGGAATGAAATTCTGCCATTTGCAACATCACAGATGGGCCTAGAGGGTATTATGCTTAGTGAAATAAGACAGAGAAACACAAATACTGTATGTTATCAATTATATGTGGAATCTAAAAAATAAAACGAATGAATATAACAAAACAGAAACAGACTCACAGATGTAGAGAACACACTAGTGGTTACCAGGGGGAAAGAAAAGGGGAAAGATAGGTTGATTCCATATCTTAGCTATGGTGAATAATGCTGCAGTGATCATGGGAGTGCAGATATCTCTTCAGTATCCTGTTTCCATTTCCTTTGGATATATACCCAGAAGTGGTTGCTGGATCATATGGTACTTCTATTTCTAACCTTTTGAGGAACATCTATACTGTTTTCCATAGTGGCTATACAAGTTTGCATTCCCACCAGTAGTGTACAGTAGTTCTCTTTTCTCCACACACTCTCCGTGAATATTTGGTATATTTGGGTTTGGAAGGTAGTTACTCTGACCTTGTAAGTAGTACCCAAATTGAGTTAAGGTTTGAATTAGATGTCTTTAATGACTGCTAATCTCCTTTCTTCTGTGTCATATTTAACTCATGATGAGGTAACCTATTTTAAATATATATTTTTAAATTTTTATTTATTTATTTGGTTGTGCTGGGTCTTAGTTGCAGCACGTGGGCTCCTTAGTTGTGGCCTGTGAGATCTTAGTTGTGGCATGCATGTGGGATCTAGTTCCCTGACCAGGGATTGAAACTGGGCCCCCTGCATTGGGAGCGCGGAGTCTTAACCACTGCGCCCACCAGGAGAGTCCCTGAGGTAACCTATTTTAAAGTGTTTTTAAAATTGGTAACAGAAGGTTGTTTAATAGCTAATAACATATTAAGTACTCACTATGTGTCAGACACATCTTTAAACATTTTACATGTATTATCTCTCTAATCCTCACAATAATCTTGTGATATAGAGGTGCCGTTTTAAATTTCCTTTTGCAGATGAGGTAACTGAGATTTAAAGGTGTTGAGTGATATATCCAAATTTACATAGCTAGGTAGTGGTAGAACTAGAATCTGTATTGTCATCTACTACTGAACATGGGCTCTTGACCACTGGGATTTATAACCTCAATTTTATGCAGCTGTTTCCCTATCAATTTGGCTTTGACCAAATGGATCCCCAGCCCACTGTCCCTGACTCTGATTGGGAGAAAGGTGATGTTTAGGGGTCTGAGAAAGCAGAGTGGGCCCTATCTTAAGGGGCTTTTATATGAAAGAGATAGTTGTAGTGGTGTCATGTTACTGTCACCTGTGCCCATTGTTTTTCTTGGTGCTTCAAGATTTTTATTATGCCATGTTGGAAGACAGGTTGGTCTAATGGAATGAACATAAACCATGGCTCAGACATATCTGAGTTTCAAACATGTTACTAAATCTTACTAACTGTAAATCTTTGGGCAAGTGACCTTAATCCGAGGCTGTTTCCTGTTTTGTAAAATGGAAGTAATGATCTCAGGGTTGTAGATTAAATGAATGTGCTGTACCTAGCATCGTGTTGGTCCCTAGTGGACACTCTGTAAATGTTTGTTGATTACATTAATGCATTGGAAGTATCTTTACTAATTTGAATATAAAAACAGTCTTCTTAACCTATAAGATTCCCTACTAATATTTTGGTTTCTATATCCGGAGGAATCGAATTGCTGCAGTAGAAAAATAAAGGCCTATTTTATGGCTTTCAATTAATTATTATTATTATTATTCTTTTGACTTAACCTTCTACTTTTGTCTAGGGGAGAGGAGTAACTTCAGAATGAAGGAATCCTATCCAGAAACTTGGAAGTTCTAAGAAATATTCCTTCCAACAAATCTGAAAATCAGTAGTTTTGGAGAGCAGCGACCACCGTTATTGTCTTTCCAGTTATTTGAATGGCTGAGTTTAGTGGTAAAATCCTTAGGCCGTCCTCATTGTGATAAGGAATTCAAGTTGTGACCAACCCACAATGCTTCCTCTTAGTTTTAGATTGAGTGTACAACACAGCATTGTTTGTACTGAAATTGAGGGTGTTTGGAAGTTTGAGAGTGTTGTACAACTACTGCCTTGTTAGGTTTGTCCAGAAATACTGTTCTATAACCTGAAAAATTTTAAAAATTTCTTGTCTGAAAAATAACAGATCATTACATAAGGGATCTAGTTTACTGATTTAATCATTATGACAGTGTTGCTTTATTTCTACATAAATAGAAAACGTCTTTGTCAGAAGATCATATTTCTTACTATTTAAAAAATAATAGCTCGTAGTCTTTACTAAAAAGAAAGAATAGTTTTGAGTGGATTATAATTGTTTCTTGCTATTAGAATTAGTATTTTACATGTTATTTTCTTAGTGGTGGTGATGGTTTTTACCTTTTTTTTTTTTTCTTTTTCAGTTACTGTAGACATTGGTGGGCACTGATGAAACTGGGCTAGAATGAAGTTTATTTTACCTGGTTTCTACTATAATTATATAACTTTTAGAAGTTTTTTTGTCCATATATCTTACAAAGGTCTAACTAGGGTAGATGTTTGTCTCATAATTTTTAAAAAATAATATCTTTATAGCGATTGCACTCTACTTTTTGGATGCAGGGTTTATGTCTTTGGTCAGCATTGTATCCCCAGTGCCTGGCGCATGTTAGAGTTTAAATCTTTTCTCTTTTTCAGTTCAAATACACATTTTCTGAAGGCACGTTGCGTGCAGTGCAGTCACGCACTATCTTCCCCCAATATGTCCACTCAACCTTCCTGCCAAGAATTTGAAGAGGAAGATGGAGTGGTTGTTTCTGAGAGTCTACATGTGAATAGTGATTTTCTGGCATATTCATCTAAATGAGGTCATTGTTTTGCCTCAGAGAGCAAGAAAAGAAATCTAGGCAGGAGTTACCTGAGTTCTAATTGCACACATACTGACTGACACTTCCTAGGGATCCAGGCATGGGGGGGATCAAGCAATAGCAAATGAGAATAGGATTCCTAGATTTAAAAAGCAAATAATAAGACGACATTTTTTTCCGCTTGTTGTTTTTCTATAGTTGCCAAGCTAAAATTATGCTCACCAAGATAGGAACCCTATTTAAAAAACAGACTCACTGGTTTTCTATAGACAATACATTTTCTATATTACAGTGGTGTGCTTTTTCTGAAGTGCAAAACCTTGTAAAATGATAGTGAGGCAGAGTAGAGGCCAGAGTTCCAGGATTTGTTCGTCAGTAGTTGCTCATTGTGATGGTATTGAGGCTTTCCTTAAAGATGCTGAGTTATTTCTGAAATTAAGCAGATTCTGGCTTTCTTTGGTCCTGTGATCACTGGCTCTTTAGGTAGTGGCTTCAGATGTTGCTTCTTCTAAGTACGGTTGCTTATGTGTCCCTATTGTATTCTTCATTCCAAATTCTGTCTGCTTGCTACAGAATGTTTCACAGTGAACCATGTGTTGCTGACTCTTCATCTATGGGCCCAGAGCAAAGAAGACCTAAGCCTTCTTCAGCATGTAACAGTCTTCAGCACGATGGGAGAGTCAAGGAAGGCAGAGAAGTTTTTGCATTGTCTTCAGTTAATTACACATTTTTCATTGAGGTGCTTTTATGTAAAGTGAAGGTACAGATGAGTTTTGACCAATGTATGCACTTATGTAACCATAACCAACACCTCAATCAATATACAGAGTATTTCTGTCACCCCCACCCCCACCAAATTTCTCTCATGCTCCATTCCATTCAGTCCACACTTAGGCAACTACTGTTCTGATTACTCTCACTGTAGATTAGTTCTGTGTATTTGCAAACATCATATAAACAGAATCACATAATGTTGCTTTTTTGTGTCTGACTTCTTTCATTCAGTGTACTGTTTTTGCCATCCATGTTGTTGCATGTATCAGAAGTGCATTCTTTTTTATTTCTGTGTACTATTCCATCACATGAATACAATTCAATTAATCCATTCTTCTGTTGATGAATATTTGAGTTGTTTCCAGTTTTGGCTATTCTGAATAAAGCTGCTATAAACCTTCTTGTACCAGCCTTTTTTATGGACATTTCTCTTGGGTAGGTACCTAGGAGTGTATATGCTAGCTCACCGCATAAGTGTGTGTTTGTAAGAAACTGCCAAGTGGTTTTCTACAGTGGTGGTACCATTTTATAGTCCAGTAGCCAAATATGAGAGTTTCAGTTGTTTCCTATTTTCAGCAACATATGGTGGTGCTTGGTCTCTTTTAATTTTAGTAATTCTTGTGGATGAGAAGATCTTCTGCATTGTGGTTTTAATTTGCATCTCCTTGATGGCTGATGTTATTGAGCACCTTTTCATGTGTTTATCAACCCTTTATATCTTCTTTTAGTCAACTGTTTGTCTTTCACCCAATTTTTTGACCTATTTAATGTTTGAATGGTGAATGACTGAATTACTACATGACTGAATTCTGTGATTATTTACCTTACTTACCCAGGTTTCAGCTTTCATATCCAAACTCGACACCCCTCTTGCTCCAAGCCATGATGACAGCACCACTCTACCTAAAAGACTTCTAGGAAGGTTGTTTGCTCAGTCATAAGGTTTTTTTCAGTAGACTTCAGTTCAGTAGACTTCTTGAACTACCACAAAGAAATAGAAATATCTGGTAACAACTTAAGATGGACACTTACATTTTTGTTTTAAAAATCTATAATCACTAAGCTTTTTTGTTTACAGTCTATGAGAAAAGTGATTGAACATAAAGGCAAAGCAGTGTGTATTGAAGATGGATAGAGGTGAGACCAGATTGGGTATGTCTTAAGTACTGTGCTTAGGATTTTAGATTTATCCTACAGAATGGTAGTTTTCAGAAGTTTTGCAGAGTCACTCGAGGGTTGCTAATTCTCTCTTCTCCCCTGCTCTCACAAGCTCTCTCTTCACCTTTTTAATATTTTGCTCTCATTTGAGCAAAGGGTTCAACATGTAAAAAGTTTAAAAGCTGCCACTGAGTTGTTGACATTTCCTGTTCTGGCAGCAGTATAGAGGGTAGATGAGAGGGGCAGGAGACAAAAGATAGGGAGATTACTAGGGATGTTATTCAAGTAGTTTGGGCAAGAGGCAGATGGCATGCGCTTATTAAACAGTACTAGAAAAGTGGGACTGGTTGTAGTGGACTTAGGAGAACTTATGATGTGAGTGGGTGACAGAAGTGTGGGGATAGGCAAGGGTAGTTTGTAACAAATGATAGGAACCAGAATGACATCCAGATTTCTCCTTTTACCCCCTTATTTCAGAAAAGTTCCAAGTACAGTGCTAAGAACTTATTTTGCCCCAGAACCATTTGATAAGTTGCCAAAATGATGCACCATCACTCCCAAACACTTGAGTATGCATTTCTTATAAACAAGGACATTCTTCTGCATAATCACAATATAACCATTAAAATCAGGACATTGGCACTGGTATATTAGATTGTTTATTCCTCAGACCCCATTGTTGTTCAAATAATATCTCGTATAAGGACAAGATTCCATTCAAAATCATGAGTTGCATTTATTATCATGTATCCAGAACAGTCCCTTGATCTTTTATTTTCATTCCTTTAACACTTTTGAAGATTACAGGCCAGTCATTTTGAACTGGGACCCTTAATTTGTGTTTCCTCTTGTTTCCTCATTAGGTTAGGCATCATTGACAGGAATATCACAACAGAAGGGATGCTGTGTTACTCCCACTGCTTCCTATTAAGTAAACATAATTTCAGTTTGTCCCATTACTGATTTTCACTTTCAGCCTTTCTCACTCTTACACTGGGAAAACACTTAAAATAATTTTCTGATCTTGAGAAACCTACGTAAAAATTATTTTATCTACAGCTCATGGTATATTCGCTTGATCAGAAGTTGTAGATATAATGATTCATTGATAATTGTCAGTGCTCTTTTGAGTACAGAATGCTTTTTTTTCTCTGTGGACATGTTTATACTGGCAAATTTATTAGCCTCTTCTTTTCGTGTGGTTCCCCCTTCCCACAAAGGATGTCAGCTCCAATACAAGTTAATGGAGCAGATAGAGGAAACTCCAGTTTTTTCTTTTTTTAACTTTACCTTCTTAACCTTGACCACATAGGCCTTACCACAAATTCTTACTATTTGAGATCCAAATGAGATATGGTACGTGCAAGAGCAGTCCCCCTTTCCGCCCCAATATTTAAGACTAAACATTTTAGCCACCTTTTCTTGGGGGAAAATACAACCCCCTGGTAATTAAGCTTAACTTACTTTCCTTGAAATAAATCTCTTTTAGGGAATTCCCTGGTGGTCCAGTGGTTAGGACTGTGTGCTTTCACTGCCAAGAGCCCAGGTTCAGTCCCTGGTCGGGGAACTAAGATCCCACAAGCCACGTGGCTCGGCCAAAAAAAAAAAAAAAAAAAAAGAAAAGAAAGAAAATCTCTTTTATCATTTCATAAATTTTGCAAACTCATAAGAAACATAATAAATTTCATGTAACTAACTTAAACCAAAATGGGACTCAATTTTTCTTAATGTAGGCTTAGCAGATTTAATTTAAATAAAGGTTATAAATTAGTTTTAATTAATGTTATTTACAGCATGAAAATTTATTGACAGTGTCGAATAGTAGAGCAACTGAAATCATAAGCCAAAGCAATATGAATAAAAATATTGCCTAGACACAATTTTATACAAGACTGAAAAAACATTTCCTTATTCAGTGACATGATCAGGCTCAAATATAGACCAAGCAGTTAGAAAATTACTTCTTTTATAGGCTCATATACACATAAAAGTGTTGTTTTTGAATCTTAAAAATTATATTTACCTCCTTACAGTGAATTTACCTTTTTAATGTAAAAATTGTATTTATCTTGTGTGCTTGTTCTTTGCTTTAGAAATACCATTCAGGGTCAAACATGGGATGAGCAAGCACATACAAATTTTTCTTTCAGCTGAAATGAGACCATTTTTTTAGCTTACTCTTGATGTTCATTGAATAAGTAAAAGATTGCTCAAATGTGTGAAAAGTTGGAAACTGTAGCATAATGTTCATTGTTTCCTATGATAGCAGGATATTCTTTTCTTTGCAGAAATCCAAAACTTGTCTGGGCAGATCAATAAAACTCATCTTGAATGTATTAGACTGCAGCTTCTTCCTTTTTTCTCAAGTCAAATTCTCACAATCAGAAGATTCAGAAAAAGAGTACCTGCTCATTGATAACACTTGTTTTTGAAAGGGAAGGAAAATCGTTTCAGTTTGTTCTTCAGCTTCACTAGGTGGTTTCCAGTAAGACTTGAGACTTGCTGATGACTTCTTCACTTGGGCCCGAGCAGCAGTGGAAACATTTTAGGATTTCTTTTTTGTAACACGATGTTTTCTAAAAGCGTATTTTCCTTTTAAATCCAAGAATTTTGTCCCTTGAAGTCAAAAACATTAGAGACTGAAGAGCAAGTGTGAGATCTGCAGCCGTTCTTCATCTTCAAAGTATTCAACAAAATCTCTTCCTCTGTTGTCTTAAAAGGACCCCTTTCAGCTCAAATACCCTGTTGAGAATTTTTCCTCTGCTAAGCCACTGGATTTCTTTATGTAGTAGGAGATGTTCTTTAAATACTCTGGAGTGAAATGACCTTTGTTTAATGAAGTTAACCATTTTGTAGTGTCTTCCAGAACAGTTTTATTTCATCCCGAGTGTTTTTGACACCGGTACGTGAATACCTTCTGTGTCAGTTCAGGTCCCCAGAGAAACAGATGTCAAGACAAGATTTGATGTGCAGGGAGCCCCATCCAGAGTTGGCTATTGGAGCATTCCCACCATGCTCAGGCTTCTGCTGGGAGAAGTCTAGAGGAAGCATGGCCAGGTGTGAATGTTACTGTGGATTCCAAGGTGAGGTAGCTGGGGGCTGTCAGGCAGCTCTGCTCCTCATAGCAGGTTCTGTTGAAGGGATATCTGAGCAGGGCACCACTGTGGCCACCACACCCACGATATCCCATTTGGGCTCTGACGCCATCCTGTCATGTGGATGCCTTTCTTACCCTGCTGACGTTCGACACGCCCACCCAAGTAGAACTTCTCATTCTGCTCTGCCTTTGCCCTTCTGGGTCTCTCTGCTGTATGGATCACTCCTCACCTTGCTCATAGTCAGGCTGTTTCCTCCCACCTTCCCCCACATACTGGGAAGCCCTCCTCCCACTGCTTGGACTGACCCCTCTGCTGGACTGCCACCACCTCCCACACGTACACCTAACTTGCCTGGCTCCACTTAATGGCTTTAGGACTGAATTGTTGAGGGGAGGGGATAGTAGAAGGAGGTAGAAGAGGAAGAACCATTTGGGTTTCTTAAATCTGCAACTGACTAGAATATGCTTCCATTCACCGAGGTAGAGAAAATAGGAGGAGGACCTAAGAAGAAACTTGGGGGTGTGTGTGTGTACAGGAATTTGCGTTTTAAAATAACGAATTTGGGGCAACTGTGGGATATCTTGATAAAACTAATAGGCTTAGTGGAGGAGTTTGGCTAGAGAGAATAGAATTGGTTGTCATTAGCTTCTATGTGGTAGTTAAAATCCCAGGTTGCAAAGAAACTGCAGAGAAGGAAGGAGCTGTCAGTGGAGAGCAATAGTGCTGCCTGGTGGACAATACTAAGAAAAGGATTATATCAAGGGAAACTAAGGGATGTGAGAATTGTAAAGAGGGGAGTGCTTGTTTAGTAATGTCAAAAGTTTACATTTTTTACAAAAATGGTAAAAGATCCAGTGGGATTTAGCAACCAGTTTAAAATTTAGTTATAATGGAGTAAACCCAGATTGCAGAGGGAGTGGAGGTGAACGGGAGTGAGGAATTAAATTTGGCCAGAAATAGGTATGTTATTTAACTTACATACACATATGTATACGTAAGTTAAATAACATAAAAAGTAGGTATTGACATATGGACTGAAAAATAGTGTTTTTCATCCTTTCTAGTAAAGATATACATGATTGATGAGGCATGTGGATTTAAAATATTCAGTTCAGAACCATAAAACTTCAAATGAATAATTGCTGGTTGTATGAATACTTGTATGATGTGCCCCGTATTGTTCATTTTGTGTTGATTTTATTAATCTACAGTACTAAGGATCTGTTCAGCTAATTTTGCAGCCTCTGGAAGATTTTCACCTTAAGCTGCATAAATGATTTCCCAGTTAGCTGCAGTATGGGAGATGTGAAACTAGAATTACTCCACAAATTATGTGCTTTTGAAGTATTCATCTTTTTAGTCACACATTTTTTATAACATGTGCTGAAAATAACAAGAAATTTGATAAAGGGAAAATATCTTTATGACTTAGAGGAAGATAATTTATAAATAAATGTTAACATATTAGATTTATACCCTCTGAGTTTCAAGAGTACTACAAGTGACTTGTTCAGTACAGACTACAACTTAAAAAAATGTGTTCAAAATATCTGGTACTTTTTTGTGACCTGGCTTGTAGCTCTTCTTTGATGAGGAAAGAATTCTCAGCACACGACTGGCTTTAAAAAGATGTAATAATTATTTACTCACTAAATGTTTTGAGGACCGACTGAGCCAAGCATTTTTGTAGGTGCTGAAGATAGTGGTGAAAAAGGTAAGTCTCTTTCCTTATGGAGCTTAAATTCTAGTGGGAAGAGGCGGATAATACATGAAGAAATGAATGGATGGATGGATGGATGCATGGATAGATAGATAGATAGGTAGGCACTCTATATAAACAGACAGTATTGCAGTGCTTTTATACAGTGCTTGGAGCAGAATAAAGCAGGGCAAAGGGGAATAATGTGATGCAAGGGAGTGATTATTTTAAATAAGATTATTAGGGAAAGTGCATTTCTTAGAGGATGTTTGAAAAGAGTCCTGAAGGAAATAATGGGAAGAACCATGCAGATATATGAGGGAGAGCATTCAGATAGAAGGTGTATCCAGTGCAAAGGCTCTGAGGTAGCAGCGTATTTTCCTCTTCCAGAAAGAACAAGGACAGAAAGAGTGGAGCAAGGTGGAAAAGAGAGAAGAGTGGAATATGAGCTCAGAGTGGTGGGATGTGTGTCGATTATACAGGGCCTAAAATACAACCATTTAAAAAAAAATGACCTTTATTGTGAGTGAGATGGGAAGCTCTTGGTGGATTTTGAGTAGCAGATACTAAGTATCTAAGTAAGTGATACTTAGTATGTGTTCCAGATACTTACCTTTAATCAGTTTGAACATAGGGATTAATACTAAATTATTAATTTGTCATATAGAGAGTTCATAATATGCAGTACTATTAAGTGGTGCGTCCAGAAGAGGAATCCTGGTGATTAGTGAGGTTCTTTTAGGATTCATTGAAAATCCTAACCTGCTTATAGAAGGTGATTCCCAGCTTTGAGTTATCCTTCTCGATGATCAGTACAATTTGGTTGATTTTCCTACCATCTATATCTTAAAGCTTCTTAACTGACTTTGTAGACCAAGCCTAGTGGCTTCTGAAAATGTTATTGCACAGTCTTTGAAGGCTTTGACAATTTGCTTGTCACCCCGTGTACATTAGTGTAACCAGTATTAGTGTCTACTATGATTTCAAGGTTAATCTTTGCCTGGTAATCTTTGGAGGCTCACAATTCTGGTTCACTCTGAGATAGGCTTTCAGAGCTCACTTTAACATGTATACTATGCCCTCTTTAACTCGTTTAGGCAACCTAAAATAAGCTGTTCAAATGATTTTGGATAATCAAAGGTCTTTTGAGAAGCGACGTTCATAAGAAACTATTTAAAAAGTTTGTGAGAAACTTAAACAAAAAAAGGCACTGAAATTAGGTCTGAAGTGCTGCGAATGTAACCAGGTATAATGACTAAAAGTTACCCTGTATTTTCTAGGACTTGGGGAAAGTCACATAGTAGTTCTCTTTTATCTCAATAACCTTATTATTGAATTTTTTTGAAGAGCAATTTATTATAATACTTATAATACTTCTCCTTCATCCTGGAATGGAGATGCCTGTAGGCGTCTCTTCCTTTAGGTACCCTTAGGTTTGGGCCTCTCTGGACTTTCACACTGCCAGGAGAAGCCTGTTCTCCCCACTTACCTAAGGAAAAGTGGTGCCCCTTTTCCCTTTTCTTTCTCCAGCCGTTACTTTATACAAAGTCCAGCTTTATTTAATATGGGATTTGCCTACTCACTAAAATTCATTTGTAACACCAAAAATCAGTACTTGTGGTACTTTCACAGTCATTTGTGGATGTTCGCATGCACAGGGTGGCAAAAAATTTGAGTCACCTGACATGGACTTTCCCGTCTGAACCAGGTGACACTCTGCTTTCTTGTTTCAGCTCTCATATTCTACACAAGTGTCCTTTTCATCGTCTGTTTACTGAAACATTTTTCACTAAAAGCTTTTTGTGTTTATTGTTTGTGGTTTTGCTGTTCAAAATGATTCCCAAGCAGTTTTGAGGTACTGCCTAGTGTTGTGATGGAAAACATACATGTTAGATAAGCTTCTTTCAGGCATGAATTTATAGTACTGTTGACCATGAGTTCAATGTTAATCAACTATACATTAAATAACATGTCTTTAAATAGAAATACACATATAAAAAGATTATGTATTGATCAGTTGGCAAAAACGTGACTAGCGGCTTGCAGGAACTCAACCGTGTATTTCCCTTAGGAACACTCGTTTGGTATTTGTGGCAACTTTATAGAACACAATTACTGTGAATAATGAGAGTCGACTGGGACTTCCCTGGTGGCGCAGTGGTTAAGAATCTGCTTGCCAGTGCGGGGGACACGGGTTCGAGCCCTGGTCTGGGAAGATCGCACATGCCGTGGAGCAACTAAGCCTGTGCACCACAACTACTGAGCCTACACTCTAGAGCCCGTGAGCCACAACTACTGAGCCTGCATGCCGCAACTATTGAAGCCCGTGCGCCTAGAGCACGTGCTCCGCAACAAGAGAAGCCACCGCAATGAGAAGCCTGTGCACCGCAAGGAAGAGTGACCCCCCACTCGCTGCAACTAGAGAAAGCCCGCACACAGCAACGAAGACCCAATGCAGCCAAAAATAAATACGTAAATTAAAAAAAATAATGAAAACGAACTATGTTTAATTAAGGGTAGTGATTTATAGAGACTTTAGGTATAAACATTTCATCATTCCCTCTCACTGAAACCATCGTTTTAGATTTGTTTAAATACATGCATAAAGAGTTGTAACGTAAAATTTAATTTTGCTATGGGTTCAGGTTAAAAGTCACTGATTAACTTGTAAAGAAACATTTCTAAACATTATCTTCTACAAAATTAATATGTGCCTGAGGCATATTGAGTGCTCAGTGAGTATTTATTTTAGAGTAATAATTTTTGAGCATTGTAGGATTCTGGTTTTGGAGAAGAAGGCAATATCAGTGTTAGAGAATAATATTCTTTTAAGACTTTATCATATGTAGTTATGTAGACTGAGGCACATGAAAGAAAACTCAGTTGAATGTCAATTTCTGGTCCCTGCTTTGCTCTAAGCTAGCTAATCTTGAGAAATACGTACTCTCTTTGAGCCCAATTGCTTTGTCTGTGAAGTGAGGAACATTTTCAATTTGTTCAGTTTCATTTTCTTTTGTCAGTATTATTCCTGACCTTAAATCATTTCCATTCTCATCAAGGAAATCATACAATTTAATGTCAAAATACATTAGCTGTCACATTTTGTTTTACTGACTTCAACTTCAGTCTCACTGATTATTGATAAAAATGTAAGTTATGTATATGATATATCTGACATTATATACTGGTAAGAAGAAATAAAAGAACATCCTTAAATTTTACATAATTTTTTTTTTTTAGGATATAGGATTCTGTTTGTTGATGTTTGTGTTTCATATGATACAGTGTCCTAAATCATACAAAAAGTTTTCTCTAAAAACAGTTTAAAATTAGAATTATAAAAAGCAAAAATGTGCTTTTATTAATACCTCATTTATTAATATTTCCTGTATGGCAGAAGTTTTAGATTATGGGTGCTTAGTTTTTTTTTGTGGGACTTTATAAACTAATTGTTTTTTTTTTGGAAAAATTGCTTTATGAAGCCTTAAGAAGCACTGAGTATAATTAAACTGTAGTCCAGAGTTAGATACAATTTAATAATAGTTCAATTCCAAAATAAAAGTTATTGTAGGTGAGACCATGAAATTTCCTAACACGTGATTTTAATAGTTTGCCCTAAATTTTCTAAAACGACTCAGAGGAACCAATATTTACAGTAGATGGCATATTTATGAAAAATCTGACATCACCTATTTCATATATATATATATATATATATATATATATATATATAAAACCTAAGATTATACGACCTAGGAAATAGATGTTGTATATCTCAACAGCAATACTAGAATGCAGAGTTTGAGACTGGGATTTATAACGTGAGATTTGGAAAAGGAGCAGACATCTTGTTTTCAAAACCTGAAGTTTTTCTCAAGACCGAAGTCAACATTGTAACTGCCACAGAACAGGAAAAGGGAAGCTTTTCTCGCTTTACTTGTTCATCTGCATCAGAAAGTCCAGTATCCCTGAGATAGGAACCACTGCAGTAAGAAGGGAGTGAATAGGTTCTCCTAAAGGAAGATTGTTACTTCATTATGCCTCTGCCCTGGTCACCAGGAGTGAACTTTGCATTTCCCAACCTAATGCTTGGCAGCACCGAGACGTTTCAGTAATGGTTCATCATAAACCCAGCATTCTCCATCTTCATGAAATGACCTGTCTCCCGTTGAATTTCCTTTTGTTTCCTTTCTCGGGCTTCTGCTCTTTGTCTTTCTTCAAGTCTGTGCTTGGCTTCAGTTGCTGCATCAGTGTCTCTGATTTTTAAGTTGAAAGTGACATCCTTCCAAAGGCAGTGGGTTTCACACTCATTCTGATCTTCCAACTTCCTCACTTTCTTCTTGATTATAGGCAACTTCTTGGTTGCCTATAAAAACTACATTTTCCCCTGTTGAGTATTTTGCATACATTATACCATTCCATTCCCCATCAATTGAGCAGAAAGATTTCGTGTCATTTGGAGAAAAAATCTCAGCAGTAATTCTGTGCTTCTTGCCCCCATAGAAAGGTTTAGTGTGGAAGACGATATTGGTACTATAGCCAGTTTTGGAACAATTAATATTGCATTCTCCGCCTAGTTCCACGCAGGGCACTGTGTGGAGAGACCTTCCACGACCATTGCGGAATGTGAGAATGTAATGTTCATCATAAGGTACTATTTTACAGCCTGAACCATTCGGTCTGTGGCATCCTTCTGGTCACTAATACTCACAAACAGGTCCGGATGTGCAAAAAAGTCTGCATACATTTCTAAAAGAGATCTTCTTTCAAGAATAAATGTTGGAAGAACTACCTTAGTAAGATCCATTCCAAGCCTAACCTGTGACAACAGATGCAGGATAACACTCTTGTGCTCTTCCACTGACCCTGCCTCCCCTTCATCATCTCTCTCATCATGTGAATCGAAAAGTTCAGCATCACTTGTCCCATTGGACATGGAAGAATTAAGTGATTCCGTGGTATCTGGGCACTTTAGACTATTCCCTAAGCTGCTGTGTGTCAAGACTGAGGCAGATCCAGAGGAATCTATTAAGTGCTGTGGGGATGAGCCACTCTGATGGAATTCATCCACATCATAGAATTCATCTTCACATCTAGAATAAGAGAACTCTGGGACTGTGTTTGGAGACAAGTTGACATGGCTTGGAGAAGTTAGACTGCTTCTAGGTGGTGAGTGCCCACTGCCTGTACTATTTGGTGTTGGAGTCTGATGATGTCCCAAGGTAGCTAATACGGGTGCAACTGGTAGAGAAGATGGATGCTGCTCTGACTTAACACAACTGAGCAGGTTCTGGAGGTAAGACAGTCTGGGAAGGCATTGTGTTGATCACACGTTCCAAGGGACTAGGTTGATATATTGCACCTACAGGATTAATAGTACTTTTAGCGATCTGCAGCAACACAATGCAGTGTTTGATTGATTCTACCATGCTATTTGTTGTCTCTTTGAGAGTTGCAGTTTTCTTTCTCTGTTCATCATCTTTGCAGTTTTGAAGTTTGTCATCAAAAAGCTTTAACTGTTCTATCAAGATTTGTAGGTAAGCATCAGCCTCTGTAAGTTTCTTATCAAAGTTCTGGACACTAGGAACAAATCCTGAATCAAACCCCCAGGGGGCGGCGGGAAGGAGGCAGGGAGAGAACGATATCCATATTCGTGCCCGATATTCGTGCCCGCGGCCCCGGCAAGAAGCAGGGTCCCTGGGGACTCAGGAGTGGGAGCCGGCCCCTCCCTCTCCCAGGCCCTCCGGGTCTAATTAGCAAGTAGCCATCAAGAAAGCCATTCGCCAAGGCCCCTGCCTTCTGTGCCTCCAGGGGAGAGAGCCTAGGGCCGCTTCCGAGCACCCACTCTTCTCCACCGTCTGCCGGATCACCGGGCTGCTGCGCAGTCGGTCCGGTCCGGTTCAGCCGGTCCCCCGGTACAGCCCTTCGCCCCCTGTGTAAACTAATTTTTGAATGTTTTTTTCCCCCTTAAAAGTGTTTAATAGTTGATTCTGATTTCCTATTAATTATTGGATAAATATTATTTTAATTAAGTCATTAGCTTATTTAATAGATTATTACTAGGAAGAACACATTTTCTAAAAATACTGTTTTTTAAATTAATATCAACAGAAAATGAAAATTTCCTCTTAGTTTCTATATATTTATTACTATTTTCCACTCCCAGAATGAGTCAGAGAAGTCCAATTTTTATGTAAGTCTATCAGTTAGATATTTTCAGCCTCTTCAAATATTCTGGAATTCCTGTAATTTGACTTTCAGTTGTGTCATTGAATATTTTTTATTGGCTGTGCTTTAAATCTGATTCTTCTACTTGGATTTTCCATTATTGACCAGGTCTATCTTTAAGAGTCTGTATTATTTTGAAAGCTGTTTACGTGCTACACTGTAAATATGAGTCAGTTTATTGGCTTAAGACATTTCTTCTCTGTTCCCCTCAATATTACACTAAAGTTATACAATGACAGTGATTTGTATTTTTATTATTCATAATTGGTAACAGAAGTGTTCTTCAGTGACCAGGTACTGTTTTTGAAATGCCGGTTATAAACTTTCTATTTGTTGATAGGCTGGCTGCTTACCAACAGTCTCCTCCCTTTATGCACATTCTTTATGCTTTGTTTTATGATCTTGGTTCTCTCATTTTTTTACTTTGTAAGTTGCTCTTAGTATGTCATTTAACCTGTTTCAGTCTTGTAAAAATATGCCTGTTAGGTTGGGTACACAAAGGGCAATTTTCTTGGGGCCTGCATTATCCCAGGCAGTGTCCCTGATTTCATGCCATTCTGTGAATAAACATCCAAGTGAAAAACGTTCTCGTTAGTGTTACGAGAGCTAGACTTTAGATACAGTTACTAAAGCAAGATTTTGATTCTAGCCTTGAAGAAATCCTGTGTATAGCAGATTTACTTTTATATACACAGGGGTAGTGTGTGTGTGTGTGTGTGTGTGTGTGTGTGTGTGTGTGTGTGTGTGTGTTTGTGTGTATTTTTTCATTTGTGTAGGTCACTGTGTTTCAGTATGTTATTTTTAACTTGATTTCCTGTGATATTTTCATAGTTTGTCTTTGACATATACTAGCCAGCAAGATTTTGATGACCTTTATTTTCTGTAGTTTATCTTCTGAAAACAATGGATATATATATTCCTTTTTCTAAGGAACCCTACCTGCTACCTCAAAGATAAAGTTTGTATTGTGCTTGCCTGAGTTGTAAATAAGAACCACTTGACTTTTACTTTTATTTTTTTTCTTCAAAAGCATAATAACATTTTATTTTTAATTTTTATTTTACACTGGAGTATAGTTGATGAACAATGTTGTGTTAGTTTCAGGTGTACAGCAGAGTGATTCAGTTATACATGTATCTATTCTTTTTCAAATTCTTTTCCCATTTAGGTTTTTACAGAATATTTGACAGAGTTCTCTGTGCTCTACAGTAGGTTCTTGTTGGTTATCTATTAGAACTACTTGACTTTTAAAAGCCGCATTTAATATATATTACATCATAGTTTATTGATTACATTTGATCATCAAAATCTCTTGCGTGAAAGAAGGTTCCCTTCCTCTTTCTCTAGAGGGCTATTTCATGTCTTTCTCTTCAAATTTGTAACATCACTCTCAGCTGATAACCTTACTTCTTCCTATTTTACAAAGAAAAGGAAAAAATAATTGAAGGAATGAGCAGGGAACTTCCAAAGACTCTGACCACTATAAAAATCTACCTGCTTCCAACTGTTCCCACATTGAGAAATATGCTAAAAAGAAGTAAAGTATTTATATAATACTATACTGCTTTTCCATCTATGACCGTAAATGTAGTATCCCCTTTTCTAACTATCCCCTTTTCTAACGTTTGAATGCTTTCTCATCACCCCCTTTTTAATTACTTAAGGATATCACTTCACTATTTCTTCTCTCTTGATTACATTATTGACTTTTTTGTTTTGTGCTGGATCATTCTTGTCAGTGTACAGATATGCTGCTAGTTCGCTAGTCTTAATCAAGAATCTTCTCTTGACCCCGTTTTCCCTACCAATTACTACTCCCTTTCTTTTGTTCCCTTTTGCATCAAACTGCAAACTCTTCCATACCCACCATCTCTATTCTCTTTTCCCAGTCTCTTAAATCTACTTTTATCAGACTTCAACTAACGAAAACTCCTCCTATTACTAGTGACTTCCATGTTACTGAATCCAGTGGTCAGTTCTCTGTCTCCATCCTACTTGATCTCTTGGCGGTAGTTGTCATCATTTACTTTCTCCTGCTGGATATGCTTTCTTAACTTGGCTTTACGGGTAACTCTGGTTCTTGGTTTTCCTACTTAGTCACCTTTGCTGGCTACTTCTCTTCTTTTAGAATGTTGGAGGGTCTCAGGGGTCCATCTTTAGAACTCTTCTCTTTCTACATTTATACTTCTAGAGTAAGTAGAATTTAAGAATTCCCCCCCCCCACACTGTAGCTTATTTCTTAGAAATTGTTGATTATAGAAGAGAAAATAAAATACTGTTATTTAAAAACTATCTTTTGGACTTTCTTGACCCCATCTTAAAGTTTGCCATGAGAACTGTGGACCTTTGGGGGAGTGACCATCTAGGGGCAAGGGTTGGAGAGGTGGATAAGGCTGTTTTATTTAAAGATCATTGTGATATAATGTAGTAACTCTTAGGGCATGATAGAAAATGGATATTGTATTTCCTTATCTCATAAACCTTAAAGGTATTTTTAAAAGGAATTTTATATAAACTTGTGTAATGTGTTGGCATTATTTTCTGTAACCTCAAGCATGTCCATATAGGTATCTGCAAAGGATGAAATTTAAAAAGGAACGTTATGAAAAGATTCTATATCAGATCAAATTTTAGAGCCACGGTTAAAAACATAAAAGTAAACATGCTTGATGCATAAAATTTGAGAAATACGGTAAAAAAATGAATTAAAACACCTATCATACCACTGCCTAAATGCAGTTTATATTTTGAAATATTTCTTCAATCTAGTCTTGTGCAGTTTAAAAATCATTCTATGATCATATAATGTCCATCATTTTGTGAAAACGTCCATGTTTTCACAATTTTTTTTATGAACATTATGTTTAGGGATTGTACTAAATATATCCCATCTCATGGGTTCATATGTCTTGAACATTTGGGTTTTGATTATTTTAATTTACATTTATTTTTGTTTTTTGTTTTTGTGGATAAAGCTGCAGTGAGCATCCTCTGCATCATTTTTTTTTTCTGTTTTAGGATTACTTCCTTAGGATAGATTGCCAGAAGTGGAGTGACTGGGTCAGAGGGTATGAACTTACGAATGGTTTTTCTTTTCTTTTTTTGAAATAAAATTTTTTATTTATTTGATGTCTAGTTGATTTATATTCATTATGAAAAATGAAAATCATAGTGATTATATTTGGTAACTGTCAGAAAACTGTGTCTAAAGGCAAGGTTCTGTGATCCGAAAAGTTTGGGAAATTCCTAAAGTTAAAAAAAAAAGCCTTTTAATCTTGGTTTATCTCAGCATTTCCTGAACTTAACTGAGCATTGAATAGGTTTTTTTGTGATACACTTCTTAACATTTTGTGGAAGTTTGACAAAGGGTATAGTTTATGAGCTACTGATCTAAAATTTAAAAATGTTTTATTGGTTAGATTATGTTTTATTGGTCAAAGCAACTAAACTATAAACCTTTGTTCTAAAATTATTTTTAAAAGGAGATTAAAATAAAGCTGTTTACTATATGATTTTTGTGTATGTCTTTATAAAGTCTCATACTTTTATAATTTAAACTTTCTATACTGACTCCAAAAGAACATCTTAATGTCTCCATGGCATCAAATACTTTTTACAGTCTTTAATGAAATTTGGAATATAGACATATAACATAAAAGTAGAAGATAATGTAGATTGTACAAACCTTTTTTCCCTCCCCCCATTTTTCTCTACAGAATGTGAAAACCTTTGCATCTTCTGATAGTCTAGCCAAGGTCCAAGAAGTAGCAAGCTGGCTTTTGGAAATGAATCAGGAACTGCTCTCTGTGGGCAGCAAAAGACGACGAACTGGAGGCTCTCTGAGAGGTAACCCTTCCTCAAGCCAGGCAGATGAGGAGCAGATGAATCGCGTGGTGGAGGAGGAACAGCAGCAGCAGCTAAGACAACAAGAGGAGGAGCACACTGCAAGGAATGGTGAAGTCGTTGGAGCAGAACCTAGACCTGGAGACCAAAGTGATTCCCAGCAAGGACAATTGGAAGAAAACAATAACCGGTTTATTTCAGTAGATGAGGACTCCTCGGGAAACCAAGAGGAACAAGAGGAAGACGAGGAACATGCTGGTGAACAAGATGAGGAGGATGAAGAGGAAGAGGAAATGGACCAGGAGAGTGATGATTTTGATCAGTCTGATGACAGCAGCAGGGAAGATGAACATACACATAGTAACAGTGTCACAAACTCTAGTAGTATCGTGGACCTGCCTATTCACCAACTCTCCTCCCCGTTCTATACAAAGACAACAAAAGTAAGTACATTTAGTCTGCTCTTCACCTGAGGAATTTTACATATCCGTATTAATTGTAACGAAACTTTCCTCACAGTCTTTGTAGTATTGCAAAATTAATCTTCAGATGTGTAGTAATAAAATGAACTAATTTTTGTTTTACAGAAGGTATTAGAAAGTATTAGAAATAGAAATACTGATAATGGGACAATGTTATTACACATGGAGAGAGGGTATTTGATCCTATTACTATGAAAAATCATTAATATCAAATTTCATTATCAGTTTTGTCCCTGGGACAGAGGTTAGTAGGTTGCATGTAGTGGAGAGGGTTGGAGTGAAACATGGTTTGTGTAGATCAAGTAGTGAAGGCTCTTTTCTTATTTACCAAGTGCAGCTGGGCTGGTGGGCTGTGTATTCACAGGTGTTACTCCAAGGCAGTAGTTACTGGAAGCTACCTCACAATTAGTTTTCTTATTATGATGAATAAGATATATCCTTTGTAAATAGTTTTCTCTTTGTTATGTAAACAAGGTAAAATTACAGTCTGAATATTAGTATTTGGTTGTTGGGGAAATCTGAGTAGGTATTTTTAAAAGTTAAAATGCTAGACGCCGACGTATTTAAGATTATGAAACATTTTTCCTACTTTATAAAACAACAAGAATGTATGGTGCTGTCTTCACTGCTTGTTTTCTTCTAGTTATTTTATTAAAGTTAAAGCATTTAGGAACCCCAGAGGATTTTTTTTTTTTTTTCCTGATTCCATTTTAGTGGAACACTCCATTTGCTTCTCCAGGCAATTTGAATATTAAGTATAGGATAACCACACCATTTTGGTTGGTATTTGACTGTGAGAAATAGGAGGTGATATGAAGATGCACTTAGATTCCCAACTTTCGCTCAAGTTACTGCCACGACTTCCCTTGCTTGCAGTTTTCCTTTCCTTTTGTTCCTGGGAGACAGCTCTGTTGGATCTGCCTCCTTATCTCATTTAGCTGGTGGTAGCCCATGGAAACTAGCCATAGCCATGTTTTAAAAGGTGGACAGTTAGACTCTTGTCTAAACTAGAGGAATCCTATCAGTTCAGGGACTTGGTGACTAATCTAGTGCTGAGAGACAATTCCATTTTATACAGTCCTTGGAGGCTGTGCCAGAGTTAAGGACTGGATACACTGTCACTATCACACACCGTCATTGCTTCCCAGAATTGTCCTTGCTGGATAGGCAGGGAGCTGCTGTCTGAGGTGGAAGCGGGAAGTGTTTGAGTAAATATGGAATTGCCAGTGCTAATTCTGTGGGGTGGCATGTGGGCTTCTTTCCTCAAAACATTCCTGGAATTATCACTTAAAATTGCGGTCATAACAAGGGGCAGGGATTGTGGAGAGAAAGAGGAAGCATTGCTCACTACCCAGTCTTTCTATTGTATTCCCTTTCCCCCATCAAATTACAGTCAAAATGAAATGATATAGTGTCTGGGCTTTGCTTCAAAATAATACCAAAGGGGAGAATAGGAAGGAGGGTATAGATTGGCCATGAGTTAGTTGCTAATTGTTGAAGCCGGGTTATAGGGACATGGGGGTTCATGGGTATTCTATGTAGTTTTCCAAGTATGTTTAAAGTTTTCCATAATAAAAAAAAATTAAGTTGTAAAGAATATGAACACACACACACACACACACACACACACACACACACAACCCAAAGCTGGAAATGAGACTTTTCTTTACATACCTTGGTCTTGTTCACTAGCTCCTCAGTCATCTAAGTGCTGACTTCTCTTCTGCATTGACATTTATTTTCTCTGTATTTTGGTGCTATTGAAATTACAGGAAATTCAATAAGGACATCATGTGCATTTTGCTGGAGTTAGAATTTATCTTAATCAATATTTTAGGCAGTGTTGCTAAGCAGTGGTCTATATAAAGAGGAGAGAACGTAAAAAGAATTATATTCAGAATGAATGAGGTATATAGCATAACTTCTATCCTTTTTTTCCCTTCAGGCTTCTTCGCTCATAGATCTTTATCTTTGCATGCTTTCTGTTTCTTTATCATTTAGAAATTAGGTAAAAATCATGAATATCCATGTAGAGTAGACTGTGAGTTAAACAATTCTTTGGAAAGGAGCATTTTAACTGAAATAATATCTTACTTATTTTACAGACATTAAAATAAATAATGGCTGAGGTAGTTTATCCTCTTATTCGCTTACTTGTAAATTTTACAGTGAATCATTTATTTAGCCCATAAACAACACACAAACAGATTTAACATCATCCTCTTTAACTTGACCTGCAATAAAATAGCTTAGACACTCGGTTTAATAGTTGAATTGCTGTATCAGTTTTGCTTCGGCTTGTGAACCTTAAACTCTTTCTAAAACATGTTTATCCCTAATTTCCCTAGCCTGTCTGCAAGTTTAGATTTTATTTAATTGGTTTGATCTAAGAAGGAAGTGGCTTCAAGTGGTGGTTTTCATCCCTTTTACCATCCCTGTCTCAAGGTGTTGAAGTGGTGCTTTGGAACTCAGCCAGATGGCTCTAACACAACCAATGGCAAAGCTCAAACCTTTTATAGTGCAATTTGCCCAGCTTATATACCTGATCTCTTGATTTCTCTCCCTCAAGGTTACTATCTCAAAAGAGGAAATTTATATCTCTCCTGTTTTTTTCTGAGGATTCAGATGGAGGAATAGGGATTTAGTATTTAATTACATTATCTTATTTAAGAAAGAAGTTTAATCAAAACTAAGCCTTTCAGAACAATGCAAAGCTATCAATGAATTCTGCTGCATTTTAAATTAAAAACTAGAAAGCCAGCTAGATGAAATGTATCATTTACCTAAAGGAGAAGTCATCATAGTGTTCAGTAGGAAAATTTCCAGTATACAGATTTGACAGATGCTTTATATTTCCCTTCTCTTCAAGATGAAACCATAAACAGAACTTTTAGATATGTCTTATACAGATTAGCTACCTCCTTAAAAACAAACATACTGAATTTAAGTCTGTTTCCCCTAGTGACTCTTGAGTTGTGAACACAATTATTGTGTTATACATACAAGGCCGCAGGAGTGGACTGAGTACTAACAGCAACAGAGCTAGATGTGTTCATGTGTTTATGTGAGTGTGTGTGTGTGTGTGTGTGTGTGTGTGTGTGTGTGTAAAATGCACTTTTGATATGCTGTTTATCTTGAGGTCATTTGCCTTAATAAGTATGGCAAGAAGAATATAAAACTATTTGATTGCCAAGGCAGAGATGCCCTTCTAATAAGTAGGATGTCAATCTGAGATTGGCTCGTTTTCCTTTTTGTTTGTTCTTGAAACGCTTCTTCAGGATCATTCCCAACAACATTTTATTTTTTCAACAACATTTAAAAAAATCACCTAGTACTGTGTTACTTCGAAAGAAAATGTCGGTCACCCATGTGTATAAATCTTTTAACTACAGTAAACAGGGGGAAAGCTCTCACTGTTTCAAAATTACTTTATTTTGGAGCAGCTCCAAATTATTGATTATTATAAACATAAGACACTTTAAACTCTTGATCATTATAAACATAAGACACTTCTAAACCCTAAGCCACAATTTCTTTTAAATCCTCTTAAACTATAACTTTTGAGAAGAGTAGAGGTATAATAAGTATTTTTAAAATCCCATTTTTTAATGTTAACATGGGATTAGCCTTCTACAGTCTTACCCAGCATACCTTTCAAATGTTTTTGTTTGTTTGTTTGTTTGTTTGTTTTTGGGCAGTTTCTTAAACATACCCTTTGGACCACTATACTTATTTGGCATTCCTGAACATGCTATATATGCAAATATGATATTAATGAGAAAAACCATTTTTGGTCCTTCATTGTATTGGGCTTTTCTTTGAAAGCATATTGGAAACTATCAAAACTCTTAGGACAATCTTTTTTCCCTCTAGTCACCAAAGATTTATTCTAATGGGAGTCTATGGCAATAATATAAATTAGAAATTCCAGACTTTCTTAATGTTAAGAGTCAAGGACAGTGGCAGTCAAGAATTGGTGCTTATTAAGTCCATACTTAAGTTTGTTTGAACTTGCAAACAAACTTAAGTAAGCAGAGCTTGCAGAGAGGCCAACACCCCAAAATTTCACTGTAAGTGGCAAGAGATTTTAAGACAGATCTGCCTAATTTCAGAAAAACCCTTTCTTTCCATGCGCTATGCTGCCCCCTATGGTAGAGTTTGGCAAACATTACTAAACAAGATCTTCAGCAGAATTTTAAGTCTCTAGGTTCTAGGCTTTGGAGTATGGTGGTTTTCTAATACCATATCACATTTGAAATCAACAGAGCTATCCTTTAGAAAGTACAGATTGCTTAGTTAAATGCTTTTCTTTGTGATATTTAACAAGTACTGTACTGAAGTTATGAGGGCTCAAGGCTAAAGTTATAACAGGAAGAAGTGACAATGAAATTTGTGACTGGATAACAGATATCAATTCTCTCTGGATTCCATCAAATGTGCTTCTTAATTAGTGGTTGTGTGCCAGCTATTTCTGTAAGTTTGGTTAGTCTGCCTGCAAATTTGAAATTCAACTTGCTTCCCCGAATAGAAATGCCCATCTCTTCAGTTTTAACTCCCTGTGTCAACAGTCTTTTATATATATATATAATTTTTTTTTAAAATCTTGTTTCCTGAAGAGATGCCCAGCCCATACTAAAGACTTCTTTTCCATGTTTAATGTAGAGTATCAACTCATTTTCTACTAAAATGAAAAGCAAATGAGATTACCATCAGGCCAGATCTTGTATCCTCCTGATCTTCTCATGAAGAGAACCATGTTTGAGCACCGATTTCTGCTTCTTCCATGTCTATCATAGTGCGTTTTATTTGTTCTCACATAACTTCATTCCTTATCTCAAGTTAATATATCTTTTTTGCCATCCTGATTGTTAGATTTCTCCTGGTAACTAAGCCTTTTTTTTTTTTTTTTAGCTGTGCCGCACGGCACGTGGGATCTTAGTTCCCCAACCAGGGATCAAACCCACACCCCCTGCAGTGGAAGCGCAGAGTCTTAACCACTGGACTGCCAGGGAAGTCCCTAAGCAGTTTTTTTAAAATCCTTTTTCCCTCAAATAAGAAATAAGTGTTTAGTAAAAATATGTATATATTCAAAGAAGCAGTATGTTAGTGTATAAGAGGCCTGAGACTTTCTTGTCTCTAGATTCAAAACAATAGAGGAGCTAGGGACAAGGATCACTAACCAGTCAGGGGATCAAAACTACAGTTTTGTTTCTAGTCCAGCATTTTTCAGCTGCTCCCTTGAGCCAGACCTACTGGCAAACTTTGTAGGACAATGTGGGTAACAACTGAAATCAAGTAGGGTTCTAAATTCTACTTTATTTAGGTAGAGTTCTAGAGAGCGATGGCCATGTCATGAAGTCCCTGGCCTTGTCTTGTTCTTGTAAGACAAAGAACCAAAGTTTAAATTCTGTTAGGTGGAGAGAGGTCCAGAGATCAGTCATCTTGAATAACATCCACTAGGAAACATAGCCCAACAAATAGCCATGCCTCCTGCATTTGTGAAGGAGAACAGACTGGAAACATTCACTCAGCCCAGTTTAACCCAATTTTAAACATGTGGAGAGGGTGGAAGCGGAGGGAAGGGGACACACTGGAGGAGATGGGTTTCCCCTAACTTAGTAGAGTGAAAAGAGCTTTTCAGGCTTGAACTTGAATTCTGATTTTGCCGCTCATTATATGGCCATAAATATGTAATCTCATTGAACTGTTTCCTTATCTGTAAAATAAGACTATAATACCTACTTCACAGGGTTTTTATAAGGATTGAGTAAAATAATTTATGTAAAGCAAGTAGTGTAGTGCCTGGGACGTGCAAGTAGTTTGCAGATGTAAGCCTGTGACCTCATTTTGTCTGTCTCTTATCCTTCATCCCTAATCTCACAGAACACACTTCATTCCCCACAGAAGATATCAGTCTATGTACTTTTTATGACCTTTAGTGTTCAGTCATCATATCACCCTCTAGTGGAAAAAGTTATTAATAGAGAAATAGATAAATACTTTTAAAAGGATGCTCAGGAGGAGTGGGAGCATATTATAATAAGTGGGCTGATTTCTGATAAAAATAAGAATAGAACAAATTTCCACGGGGATGCTTTTCACAGATCGTCCTGGTTGATAGGTAGGCATCATTTCCTTCTATTAGAATTTGTCAGTTTCTCTAAATTTTCTTCTTTAAAACATCTGTATACTTTAAATGCTTTGTGAATTTTACAACTGGATGCCCAAATGAACTTTAGTTTATGGTCAATTTCTAATTAATTCCTGTTAGTGCAGTTTTAAAAATACTTATTAACATTATTTTAAACCATAATAGCTCTCATGTTGGTCATGTTTAAATCTGTTATCCTGTTCACTGCAAATAATTAATTAATTATGGATTTTAATTATAGACCAAAACAAATCTTCCCACAGAATGGAGAATTTAAAAAATTTTTAATAGTGTTCCATTGATTTGTACTTTATGCAGATGATAACCTTCTCTGAAGTATCCACAAATACCAAAGATAGTTATACTCAAAATGTTTCTGAGGCAGATTATTTCATATGTATATAATAAAAATGAACTGATGTTTATTCATGTTGTTTTTGTTGGTGATAAAGAAGAGGGTATGAAAAGGATAAAGGGGTTCTGTTTTTACTTTGGTAGGTAACTCCAAAATTAAGTCTCAAGGGCCCATCATTCACCCAGGCCTCAGTCCTGCATTTCTACCTGTCTCTTGGGCATTGTCACCTGAGCGGTCCACTGAAAGCTAAAACTACTACTGTATGTATTTCTTCCTACCAGTTTTTAATTTTCCTCTTTAGATTTTCTAGTCTCTTAATATCCTAGTCTTCTGTTCATTTGGTGAAAAAATGGTTTGACTTTTTCTTATCGTCTGAGTCTGTGGGTTTGCTGAAGAGTTTAACACATATGAACACTTGATCTTCCTTTTTCTTACCCCCAGGCACTTGTAAGATAAAAATTGAAGGGTCATGTTTAAAAATCTTAAGAGCATCTTTGCTTAATGTTTCTGTTTGCACCAGGCTATAACGCCATGTCCTTGACAATGTGTTGCCAGTATGAATTATTGGATGAATTTTTAAAAATGAATTTTTGTTCTGTGTGGATCAGTAACCTCAATTTTAAGTATCTGGTGCTCCATTTCCCCCTGATGAAGCCAAATCCATAGGTGGACACTTGAAGTGTTTCACAATCTTACCAATTTTTTTCTACCTGATTTCATCTCCATTTCTCCCCTTGCTTTTAATAAACTCTAGCCAGATCCTTCAAATTCCAGGCCAAATTCCATCTGTGTCTTTACACCTTCCTAGAATTAGAAAATTCAATTCCTTGAACCCGTTGTTGGTTCTCTATGTTACAGTTCATTTGGTGTTACCTTGTGACTCTTGCGGTAAGTTTTATCTTGAATTGACATTTAATTCTTTTATTTTTTGAACAGTAGAAATTTGATGTATTTGTTTCTAGTGCTGATTCAGGTTGAGAATTGAAGTTTCACAGATTGCAATGTGAGCAATTCTCATTTCACCTCTTAAGATGTACCCAAGCTAGACTATAAATTATAAATAAGCATGCCATTTAAGTTTAGTTTAAAACTCAGATATTCATTATAAAGATAGTTACATTGAGGAACATTATAATAACAATTAGCAGTTGACTCCCCGGAGGAGAAGTTAAAACCCTAGTTTAAGAACTGTGTTGCTAAGATGCAGAAATCAATTGCGGGTAACTTATACAGTCATTAAAAGTCATATTTTTACAGGAAATTTAATAACAGGAAAACCTTAAAAATATAACATTTACTAAATATATAGAACTCAAAACTATGTATATAATATGATCCTAACTATGAAATAAACATACAATAATCTATATATATATGCATGGGAAAAGATCAGAAAGAATTAAACCAAATGTTAGAAATTATCTCTGAATGTGGTTGAGTTATTTCTCTTTTTTCTTATATACTTTTCAGAATTTCCCAAGCTTGTTATAACAGGCATATATTACTGTTATTTATTAGGGAAAAAAACTATATCTATTAGAAACCAGTTTTTATTCTACTTACTTAGTCTTTTTAGGTAACTTTCATAATGTATAATGCTCCAGTAGAAGACTGGATAAAAAGACATCTTTCACAAGTAAGGGCATTATATAATGATCTCTTCATGAAAATGCAGCTGAATATAGTGGGAAAAAAGCAATGAAATCTTTAAAAGTTCTTTGAATAACCAATTCTTCACCTCTCTAGGACTCAGGTGCCATCCCGGCAATTCTCTAAGGTCACCTTACCACATTATTAGAGGAGGAGTAGTTAGCATGGTGGTATCTTTCTTTGTTTTCAAGACATTTATTTAATATATGGTTTCTTCAGAGTTACTTAGAGTAGCCTTGGCAGCACTTTTGGCTGTCCCTGAAACATGAATATCTTTCATTTAAACATCCTGTGAGCAATTTCAGAATCCATCTTTTTAAATATAATTCTGCAGTGCTTTACCAGGAAGTCACCAGTGCTTTTCTTCCTGTCCCCTGGTCCCAACGCTTCATTTCTTCAAACTGATTAATATATTTAAACTGCTTAGGTTTTCCATCCTAGTTTTAAGTCTCCTGAGATAGAATCCGAAGGAGACCTTTGAGATCACCAAGTCCAGACCTGTGCCCAGTAGCTTTATCAAGAGACTTGGGCTTGAAAATGAAGTCGTCACTAGGGAATACTACAGTGTGAAGTAGCATTGTATTTTTAGACAGTTCTTTATGTGGACATCTATTACCTTTCTTTGGTCCTTTCTCTTCCATGTAGAGCAGTAACAGCCTTTCTTATAGGAGAAGACTGCTGTCATATTCATCCATAATCTTCTCACCAGACTTAATGCCTTCAACATGTTTTCTAGGATCACCATCCTGGTTGCCCTTCTCTGCACAAATTGATCTTGAAGTGTTGTATGCTGTAGTCAATGGAGGTGCTGCTCAGGTGTAGTAGAGCCAGACTATTCCCTGTTCTTACTCTGAACCTCATCAGTGCAATGGCAAGCTGCACTGATAAAAATGCTACTACTACTAATAAACCACTTACTGAACACTATTTACTATGTGCTAGGACACTGCTAAATACTCTCCATATATAACCTCATTTAATCTCAACAGTCCTGTTATGTTGGTTCTGAGTTTTATCTCCATATTAGAGGTGAGAAACAAGTGAAGAGAAGTTAAGTAATTTGTCAGTGGTCAGTCATGTGGTAAGTAGTGGAGCTAGGAATTTGAGCCTAGATCTCATTCTGGGTCCAAGTTGCACTTTTGTTAAAATTTGAAAATTCAATGAAACAGTAATTTTGGGAGGAGGGGAACAGTAAAATAAACCATAAAGCCAGCTAGTATCTGTTTTTATCCCCCCCGCCCCAAGAGTTTCCCTATCTTAATCTCTACTCCCATGCTATATTTATTATGACTCATTTCGTATTATATTAAATTTGTTTTCCTATCTCCCTCCTATTCAAGCCTTTTGATTTCTTATCTTGCCTAGAGTACTTATCATGTGTAAGGCACCCATATACCTAATAATTTGTCACTAAATAATTAGTGAATAAATTTTTATGTATTACTTGCCAGTCCTTAACCACACAGATACATATTTTGCATAGCTAGGGTCAGTGTATATACTGTTTCTCATTTCTGCTGCTTCTAACATCCATGTGAAGGTTTTTGTGTAGGCAGAAGTTTTCATCTCTTTTGGGTAAATACCAATGAGCATGATTGCTGGATAGTATGGTAAGAGTATGTTTAATTTTGTAAGAAATTGGCAAACTCTTCCAGAGTGGCTGTACCGTTCAGCATTCCCACCAGCAATGAATGAGAGTTCCTGTTGCCAGCATTTGATGTTGTCAGTGTTTTGGATTTTGGCCACTCTAATAAGCATGTAGTAGTATTTCATTGTTGTTTTAATTTGAAATTCCCTAATGACATAGGATATTCACCATCTTTTCATATGTTTACTTGCCATTTGTATATCTTCTTTGGTGAGGTGTCTGTACAGATCTTTTGCCTGTTTTTTAATCAGGTTGTTTGTTTTCTTATTGTTTAGTTTTAAGACTTCTTTATATATTTTGGATAACAGGCCTCTATCATATTGTCTCTTACAAGTATTTTCTCCTAATCAGTGGCTTGTCTTCTCATTCTCTTGACATCGTTTTTCACAGAGCAGTTTTTAATGAAGTCCAGTTATCAATTATTTCTTTCATAGATTGTACCTTTAGTGTTGTATTTAGAAAGTCTTCATCATATCTAATGTCATCTAGGTTTTCTTCTATGTTATTTTCTAGGAGTTTTATAGTTTTGTGTTTTACATTTAGGTCTATGATCTATTTTTAGTTAGTTTTTGCATGTGCATGTCCAGTTGTTCCAGTACCATTTGTTGAATAGGCTATCTTTGTCCCATTGTATTGCCTTTGCTCCTTTGTCAAAGATCAGTCAGTTGATTATATTTATAATGTAATGTAGGTCTGTTTCTGGGCTCTTTCTTTTGTTACTTTTTTTTTGTATCCACAACATCTTTCCCCAGCATGACCTGTGTAAGTCATTGTTGGATAGCTTTCCTCTGTTGAATCACAACCCTGGTGTATAGGTTAGGCAGGTAATATTAGACAGACTTGTGTTCTGAAAAGAATAGGAGGTAAGAAGGCTTACCTGTTCTCTCTCATCCATTAACCTCCTTGAGCCTCAGTTTCTTCATCATTAAACAGGAATAGGATACCTGACCTTATTGCAAAGTGTTGTGTGGAGTTGAAATGACATGATGAATGTGAAATGCTTTGCAAGTGTTAAAAAGTTGTGCAAACATACGTGTCATTTTTATCATCCTTATTATCTCCATTGGTGACATGATCATAAGCAAGGCAGGGATTATCCAGTGTTGCCCTTGCATATTTTTGCTTATTCATTTGCTTACTGGGTTTCTTCTTCCCCAGTTGAGACATGCATCTTTGCTCTTGTGATCAGTGAAGGATTCCTTCCAACATGATAAGAGGTGAACCTAAATGATGATAAGCTAATTACTACAAGTTTTAAGACTTACTTACTGTGGAGAAATGCTTGTGCATTATCAAGAAAACAAGTTTGGAAAGGAAAATGAGGACATTTTGTCCCTTTGATTGATTTGTCTATTCTTCTTCCAGTACCACACTGTCTTGATTAGTCAGTCCTCTGCCTCTGACTTTGTTGCTTTCTTTCAATATTGAATTGGCTATTCTGGGTCTTTTGCCTCTCTGTATAAACTTTAGAATCAGCTTATCAATATCCACAAAGTAACTTGCTGGGATTTTGATTGGGATTACATTGAATCTATACATCAGGTTGTGAAAAACTGACATCTTGATAATGAGTCTTCCTATCTAAGATCATGGACTATGTCTCCATTTAGTTAGTTCTTTGGTATCTTTCATCAGAGTAATAGTTTTCCTCATAGAGACCTTGGACATGTTTTGTTAGATTTATGACTATTTCATTTTGGGGGGTGCTAATGTAAAGGGTAATGCATTTTTAATTTCAAGTTTACTTGTTTATTGCTGGTATATAGGAAGGTGATTCCTTGCTATGATCACTTATTAGTTCCAGTAGTTTTTTTCTTGTTGTTGATCCTTTCTGATTTTCTTCATAGATGATCATGTCATATGTGAAGACAGACAGTTTTATTTCTTCCTTCCTAATCTGCATGTTCCTTATTTCCTTTTCTTGTCTTATTGCATTTGCTCGAACTCCCAGTATGATGTCAAAAAACAGTAGTGAGAGAAGACACCCTTGCCTTGCTCCTGATCTTATTTCCTTCAGCTTGTTTCTGCCCTACTGTCTACCTCAGCAGCAGCAGTTTATTTGACATTTCTGAGAACAGAGGAATTCAGACTACTTTGATACCTTTGCTTAAGCTTTTTCCTTCTCTTTTAAATGTCTTCTTCCCTCTGTACCCTCTTTCAAATTTCTGTCCTTCTTTTTAAGATCCATTTCAACTCTTACCTCCCTTACAAATATTTCACAGAACTCCGAGCAAAATTCTGTATCTCCATTAGGTCTTTGTTTTTAACTTATATTGTGATAGTTGTAGTCAGCTTCTTTTTTTTAAATTTATATATATTTAGATTGTTGATGCTCTAGATCATTAATTCATCAGATTGTAGATTCTCTAAGATTCTGCTGTGTCTTACAGGACTTTGTACTTTGCATGTAGAAAATGCTTAAAAATTGAATTCAGTTTTCAGAAAACAAAATCTTACGTATTTTTATAAACACAGTCTAGTTTAATCCTGTTCCACTTAATGTGAATGTTTATAGGTTTTTGAACCTAAGTACAAGACTTTAAATTTGTTCCTATTAGATTTTCTATCGTTATTTGCCATCATGCCTCCATCCTCACTGAGTTCACATTTTGGCTCCTTTACCAAGTTCTTGTTTGTTTGTTTTTTCTAAAAATAAATTTATTTATTTTTGGCTGTGTTGGGTCTTTGTTGCTACGCTTGGGCTTTCTTTAGTTGTGGCGAACGGAGGCTGCTCTTCATTGTGGTGCATGGGTTTCTCATGGCTTGTGTGGAGCATGGGCTACAGGTGCGTGGGCTTCAGTAGTTGTGGCTCGCAGGCTCTAGGGTGCAGGCTCAGTAGTTGTGGCACACGGGCTTAGTTGCTCCACGGCATGTGGGATCTTCCCTGACCAGGGCTCAAACCCGTGTCCCCTGCATTAGCAGGCAGATTCCTAACCACTGTGACACAAGAGAAGTCCCCAAGTTCTTGTTTACTAAGATTATTTTGTATTAAAATTCTGTCTTCCAGCATTTTCATTGTTCCTCCCACTTTTGTAGTTCTCAACACATATGCATCCACATTCAAATAATTAAATCAGTGATATCTTCAGTGAGGAAATGAAAGCTAGGCTGAGACCTATAGGATAGGAATTAGTGTTGGGAGGCTGTAAAGAAATGAAAATGAGGAGTTGTAACTTTTTTGAATAGTGGCAGAATTTTTAGAAGTAATTATAAAACCTTTCTAGGTGACTATTTGAATATATTCCACATATCTATATGGGTTAATATTGGGCAAATTTGTGTAAATTTTCTTTGTTTGTATCCTGTCTTTTTCTAGTGATTTACTGATGGCTAAGTCGTACTTTGAGGGGTCATTTGTAGAGTTTCCAGGCTGTAGTCAACTTACTACCTTGACATTTGGAGGATTGATCTCGATACCAAGTACAAGAACTTCAGATCTTTCTGTGGTTTCTGAAGTTTTAACTCGGAAATATTATTTGCTTAAAGTTATAGGAAGTGAATGACAGAGCTGGAGTATAATTTAGATCTTGCTCATATACCAGTCGCCACCTTCCCCGTACAAAACTCCAATATATAAACAATAAATATATATTTTTAAAACATGTAATAAACTTAGGTCCATTTTGAAATTAGTGTTTCACCAACTTTATTTAGACAGTAATAATCAATTTTATGTAATAAAAAATAATAATCCATTTTTCACCAGTGCTTACAATCTTAATCTCCTCTGAGTCTACTTTTTTACTCTTGACTCTTGTCCTAAAATCTCAATCCCATCTTTGACCTCTCTTCTGGGGAATACAGTTTTCATGTATTTCATTGCTTTGGTTGCTGTAATGAATGTCATCTATAAATTATGATAAAGGTAAAAAACGAAGTTGGATGAATTATAGAAGTAGAATACAGAGAAAGGAAAATACGATTAGAGAACATGGATTAGTTGTGTTCTAAATACCTACCTAATTTGTAGTCATGACACTATTATTTTTGTTTCTTCTTTGAAAATTTCCTTAAATTTAATACTGTTTAGTTTTAATTGAGAAATGTTGTTTCTTCTCTGTTTAGAATTGGGTTTTTTTTTATGGAAAATCTTTTTATGGAAATGTTTTTATGGAAAACATTTAAGAATTCTTTCAGAATCTTTTGGATACTCCAAACATGGATGGTAGTTCAAAAGAAAGCACATAGAAGTAAAGCCACAGAAGATACAAACTATTTGGGTTTTTGTAGAAGTCACAAATGAACATGTTTAACATACTTAGTAAATCAGAGAAAGTATTATTTTTTACTATGAAATGTCATATATAAGAGTTAAGAATTCATCTGTTTCTTCATTGAACACTAGAGGGCCGTATGGTACCTTGTTGTTGCTTTTAACATGTTTAAATATAGTTAGTAAGTGCTTTTTTCTCTTATACTTTGTGTTCTAGTACACTATTCCTTGCTCAGAATTAGAAGTTAATATTTGGAGTAGTTATGTGCCCTGTCATATAATATGTGAGATACCTAGTGGTGTCTTTTTTTTTTAACCAGCAGCTAGCATATATTCATTTTGCTATTTTAAAACAACAATGCCAACAAAAAGTGAACAAAAAGTGAGCCTTGGGATGACAGTACATATGTGCCCAGACTTACTGTGCTTTGGGAATATGTGTATGCTTTTTGAAAATTTCTCGAGTATATGCACATAAGTGCATTAAAAACAAAAGTCTTGTCGTTAGTTGCTCTGGGCATCCTCATCATGGATGTGAGAAAAGAATGATCCGTCCAGTCCAAGATGCTATCTTTCTTGTTTTGATTTCCTCTTTTGTTAACATAGAACGTAATATTGCAGCATAGAGCCAGATCATCCTGAACTAAAGAATATTTGAGCAGATGATTCTTCTTCCTCAATTTCTTTTAGTTGCTTGGGGTGAAGAAATGAGAAATATAATCTACAATTCCCAAACAGGTGGTGTGAATGAGTGAAGGAAGAGTCATGACTGAGCCAGTAAGATTGCTCAGGCTCTTACGAACCGCAGGGCACATTTGTGCAGGATCCAAAAACACTGACTTTGAGCCACGTTTGATCTCTGGATTACTGTTTATCTTTGATAGCTTCTGAAAAAGAAATTCAACATCTTAAGTATAGCCTTGGTTAAATTTTTATTTCCCCCTCAGACGTACTTTAAAGAAAACTGCTCGTTATTAATTTCTATATTATGTTTTGGAGGGAAAATAAGGGCGTTTTCTCTTCAGCTACTATTTATACTTCCCTCTTTGTGAAGGAAGATTAGAATGAACTCAGCAGAAACACATTGTTTATACCTAGAGGAGGGCCTGATCATGTGACAGAGAGAACGTGCAATAATAGTTGAAGACTTCAAAGAACCTTATCTTTTGAGTTTCTCTTCCTTGTATTTGTTAATTTTAATGTCTTAAATTATTTCCTCAGATTAGTTACTATCAATATAATGAAGTGACAAAACTTCGATCTTTAATTCTAAATTACACTGAGGAGTTAGTCCTTTTGAATATTGATGAACTTCTTTTCAACTTAGTCACTGCTATGATAAACAGTATTCTCTAACTGATAAAGTTATATTTTGTATATGTTTGCTTTTTTTGGAATCATTACCATTTTCTGAAAACCGCATTTATTGCTATATTTTTACAGCTAACATTAGCCTAAGTGATTAAACACTGAGCTAGAATTCTGATCTTTTTGCTCAGATAATGAAATTTGCTACTAATAGAATAATTTATTTGGTGAATGTTAAATGGTCAGTAGTGTAAAACGTGGGGAAAAAAAACAGATCAGTATCTGGATATGGTGAAAAACACCTGAACTTCTCCTTGCTAGAGAAGGAGAGGTATTAGATGCTCTTGATGGATTGAAGACATTAAAATCCTGCCTCTGTAACATGTTTCTGGATTTTTTTTTTTTGCGGTACGCGGGCCTCTCACTGTTGTGGCTTCTCCCGTTGCGGAGCACAGGCTCCGGACGTGCAGGCTCAGCGGCCATGGCTCACGGGCCCAGCCGCTCAGCTGCACGTGGGATCTTCCCGGCCCGGGGCACGAACCCGTGTCCCCTGCATCGGCAGGCGGACTCTCAACGACTGCGCCACCAGGGAAGCCCTGATCCTAGCTTTTATGGGAGTGGGGAGAGGAAGGCGTGGGGCACAGTACTACTGTAAATGCATACAACCACCATAAGGGTGTCATGTTTCCAAAGGTTAATGGGGGAGGGGCAAGTGCAGGCTTGAGGGTATGGGGTATTTCACAAAGGTTTGGGAAAATCTGGTTAGTATGAGTACTAGAAATGTTTCTAGAATACCATTCACCTGTCTTGTAACTAGTTTCCAGCAGTGATTCCTGGACTATGCTGAAATGATTTTCTTCCAGAAAATCTTCTTAATCTCATTTCCCCCATCACAATTTATAGGAGACACAAACCCAAGGCATAGGGGCCAGAAAGGTAATTTAAACGAATGAAATAGACTAAATATAAGACCTGGGGAGCCAAAGCATCTCTAGATAAAGGAGATGACTGAAAATTGGGATACTGATATTACCATATTTTCCAATTTTTCAAAAGTCACTGGAATTCCAGATTTTTCAATGATAATTTCTCAATTTTTTGTATGTTGGCATCCATATTTTTTAAATACATTTCTGTGGGCTGGCTTGACCTATAGACCACCCGTTTCTACTAGACGTTATATGTGGAAGAAGAGTGCTGTTCATCGCTCATTGCAGAATTAAAATAGTTTGCATCTAGTGCAGATCCATTAAGGGCATTGAGTTGGTTGGAGTGGGAGAGCACCATATGCAGAGCCCATTAAGTGTTTTAGCAGGGACCTACAGACTTTTTGCTTTATGAATTTAATATACTGGTTTTAGGTATTGAACTGCCAAATGAATTAGCCTCGTTTGAAAGAAATATGTATCCTAACTTTCACAAGGAATTTGAGGTGACCTATATATAGGAGAAACACATATAATAAAATAATCAAGTGTACATGAAAATCAGAGCCAGGGAAAATAGTGGAGTAGACTATGAAGACAAGGCCATGAGAAGAAGTAAGGAATGAATTATGATGAGTTGGAGTAAGCTGTTCATAGGTTACAGGTTGGCCACTCATAAGGACCAGTATTCTTTAAAGTGTGACCCATCAGAAATATCTGGAATGCTTACTAAAAGTGCAAGTTGCAGGCTTACACTGCAGAACTACTTAACCAAATCTCTAAGGGTGGGATATGTATTTTTAACAGGCTCCCACGTGATTCTAATGTAGACTAAAGTTTGCAGAACATTGGACTGTTAGTCTCTCTGCTTCCTTGTGATAAAATTAAGAGGAGAAAGTGCTGAGTCCTCTCACGAGAAAACATGTCAGTCACACACACACACACACACACACACACACACACACACACACACACACACACACACGCACCCCTTTTCCTAACATTATATAAAAGGAATTTCTCACATGGGACTTCATGAGTGATTCAGTAAACAGTGCCCTCAATAAGCATAACATCTATAACAAATGCATCAATGCTTATAAATACTGGTAAGTAGAGATCGTGATCTCTGAAGTCAGACTGTGTTTTCACAGTCTGTCACTTCATGGCACTTTGACCTTGGGCAAACTGTTAACTGCTGTTATATAGTTATTTTAAGGATGATAGTAGTATCATAATAACACAGTATTATTGAGAGGATTCAATGAGATAATGTTTGTAAAGTACTTAGAAAGTAACTGGCAGATAGTTAAGTCCTTAACAAGTGTTAAGTATTATATTTTGTAAGATTTATTATAGTGTTAAAAGACTATGCTAAAACTAGCTTAACGAACTAGTCCAGGCTAGATAGTGCTATGCAAAATGTTTTTGGTTTCAAAGATCAACTCTCTTAGGTGGGTTGAAACTATTCCACTAATTTTTGCCTGAATTATTTTGACTTTTAGAGTAGTGTTCAGCTGTTTGGTACTGTAAATTTAGTATTTTGTATTTAGTACTAACTGTGAAGCACTTTAGCTCTCTGATGGGTGTTTGTTTTCCTAATTGATTGTTAATGTTGAACCTAGAAGGAATTTGAAAGAAAACCTAAAAGTACATTTGGTAGTCTTGGGGCTTTGATTCCTCACATGAGGACTAGTTCTATTCTATAATGTTAGTTCTTGAACTGAATAGCTGGGGAGCTGGGATATATGCAAGGGAAAATTCTCTTTGGTACTTCTGTAGAAATTCTAGAATTACAGCTTGATACTATAGGAAATACCTACATTTTCATAATTAAGAGAGTATTGTAAACAAATAAAAGCCATCTTTACAAATGGAAGAATAGTTTCAGTCAAGTTAAAATGATCTCTACTTAGGATATATTTTAGGGAACACATTTTGTAAAATGTTGGTATAAGCTACTGGATGTATCTGATGTTCAATATTAACTCAATTGCTCCTAATACTAAGAATTATTGTCAGAGTAGCACCTTGCATATAAACCTTAACCTCTAATTATATGAAATGTAAATAGAAGAATGATGATTATTTTCATAGATCACCAGGGCTAAAAATAATGTATAAGATTGGGGGGGGGGGCGTCCAGAAAAGGATTTATTTTGTTGAAATGTACCATGTTCTTCTGTTCAGTGGTCTTTGCTGATGGTAGTATTAAAAGGTAGCTTCTGTGCTTTAGAGTAGCTATTGCTTTTAGAAGATACTTTACTTTCAAAGTGAAAAATGCTTTTTTTCTGTGTTTCTGGTTGGTCTTAAATGACAATTTCTGGTTATTGAAATCAGATGCAAATGAGAAATGGAAGTACGAAGAAAATACTGGTGAATTTGGGAGCTAAGTGCCAAGAGTCATTCATTTGCTTAGCTATAGGTGTTGGTTTTATACGTCAACATTATAAATTTAATTGTTAAGAATGAATTGTTTGTACTTTACCGATATACTGCCATCTGTCTTACGGTCTAATGAGTGAAAACATTAAATATGCTGAGGTGCATCTGTAATGTTTATCACTTAAATTTTCAGTTTTCTGATTTGTTTCTTATTTCACTCTGTCAACAGGTATAGAAAAGAAGATTAAAACATTTAGAATCATTATTCTATGTCATTTAGATATCAGTAATCTTATATTTAATCTTTATTATATTTTTATGCTTCTTTACTCCAGAGAAGAACAGAGCAGAGATTGCAAACTAGTGTCTTATATAGTGTTTTGTTTTTTTTAACGAATTTAACTATGTTGCGAACACTTAAAAATCTGGAGAGTTCACATAAAAATATTGATTCTTCACCTTCTTTTGCAAATGTGGACTGTCTGTCCTTACTGGGTTCCCGTGCTTACATGACAACAATCAACGGCACCTTTTAAATGGCCTTTCCAGGCCTTAAACCTGACCTGTTTTTCTCCTTTATTTTACCTGAGTGCTCCTCTAGTCATTTGAGTTTGCTTAGAATGACGACAAAAGCATTACTGTCGGAAATGCAAAAGTAAGTTGATTTTTTCTTTATTTGTCACATGTCAAACTAGTTTGGATGAAGATCCAAGTCGAAGTAATATGTAACCGTTTGTCAAGTTTATTATTAAAATAGAGATTTGCTAAACACCACATTTCTAATGGGTATTATCAAGGTGGGAATTTGTCACCAAAGCTTTTACCAACCTCCAAATACCTACTCGTTTAAATTTTCATTCTAGCTCACCTGTTATCTTTCCCATTCTTGTTAAATTTTGAAGTTAAAACTCTACTAGGATGACTGTCATATTACAACAGTAAACCAGTGTTCTTGGAGCTTCTTATTTTGGAAGATGTTTCAGTTATCTATTGCCACCTGTCACCCCAAAGATTTATGATTATAACAAGCAACAATTATTTTATTATTTCTCATTGTTCTTGTAGGTTATGAATTTAGGAAGGGCTCACTTGAGCATTGTTGATTTGGGGTTGCAGTCAGATGGTGGCTGGAGGTGGAATACCAGGGGGCTAGAACAGCTAGCTGGGATCTAGCCAAAAATCTCCTCTTCATATAGTCTCAGGACTTACCCAGATATGGTCTTTTTACCCGGGTTAGTTTGGGCTTCTTCATGGCATGGTGACCTCAGGGCAATCAGACTACTTACAACAGAGCTACCATGTGAGTATTCCAACAAGCAAGATGGAAATGGAATCTCTTTTGTATGACTTAGCCTAGGAAATCGCATTCTGTCTTGGTTGAAACAGACTCACCTCTCAGTGGAAGGAGTGTTGCAGTACATTGTAAGAAGAGCATGCGAAGATGTGGGATATTGCTGTGACCATCTTTGAGACACACAGTGTACTATAGAAGGTCATAATATCTTTGCTTTTAGAAGTTTTTGTTTTTCATTTGTACTTCATAAAAATCAGGCTCATTAAAACAGATTTCATATGTAATATATGTATCTTATGTAATTTCTTAAAATGTAGACTAATGATACCTCACAGTCTTGTTATGATATTTAAGTGAAAGAAAGCATGATCTACTAGGAACTCTGTCAGTCTTTTATCCTTCCCTCATATCATTGTACCAATCTGAAATAATATGTATTTTTTCTAAGCCCTGTAGCTGCAAACTTCCTTTATATCTCCTATTGATCTCTGATAGTCTCCTACTATCCATAGACTTCCTCCTTCTATCCCAAGATCTTTCTGTTTCAGGCATAATCAAGAATTATAGGGATTGAGTTTTGTTTTTTCTTTGTTTCTAATGTTTCTTGATAAACAGTGTTTTATTTATTGGAAAGAATGAAAACTTGGACTGTCAGTTTAATTTAAACTTCAGTCGATGTTTATCAGACGATGTATTTTGTTGAATATGTAATTTTTTAATTAGTTGTCTGCATTGGGTGTTAGCTGAAGCACGTGGGATCTTTTGTTGTGGCATGCAGGCTCTTCATTGCAGCGCATGGGCTTCTCTCTAGTTGTGTGTGGGCTCCAGAGCACATGGGCTCAGTAGTTGTGGCATGCAGCCTCTCTAGTTGTGGTGCACAGTCTCTTTAGTTGCGGTGCATGGGCTCTCTAGTTGTGGTGCATGGGCTCTCCAGTCATGGTGTTCAGGCTCAGTAGTTGCGGCACACAGGCTCACTAGTTGTGGCACATGAGCTCTAGAGCGCGCAGGCTTAGTTGCCCTGAAACATGTGGGATCTTAGTTCCCCAACCAGGGATCGAACCCATGTCCCCTGCATTGGAAGGTGGATTCTTAACCACTGGAGCACCAGGGAAGTCCCTGAATATATAATTTTGACAATGTAAAAAGGCCAGTGGTGTCAACTGTCAGCCCATCCAAGAATGAGACCCTAAATATATATTTTCTATAGCTTAATTCTATATTAAAGTATTTTCTATGCTTAAAGTAACTCTATACTTAAATTTGATGCTGAAGTGAATATTGACAAATGAATATTTATAATGAAGAAATTATTCAGTGAATATTGTTAAGACTCATATGCTTTAATAGCATGTTATTGAAAATTATACAATTGAAGTCGTGGAACTATGTTCACCTCACTCATAATTGATTTTTACTTATAATTGCATCAAAAACTCAACAGCGTAGGGGATATAATTATCTCCGCGCCTCCTTACTGTTTTACTTTCTTAAATTGTTAACACTGTCAAGTATCTTACATGTCCATTTATTTTTCATAGGATACATTCCTACAGTGTGTTAAGCCATCAATTTGGTGAACTTCCTGCGTTATAGCTTAGTTTAATTTTTTTTAAGTGCAGAAAGAAACCACCTACATTACTTACTGTGCTTTAAAGGAATTAATAGTATTATGTCCCTACTTATTACTCCCTGGCCTATAACACTTTTCAGAATTTTTACAAGAGAGATAAATGATTGATAAATTGTATTTAGTTTAACTGAAAGGTTAATGAAACTTTTATGCTTAAACTTGTTCATAAAAGTAACAAATCATAAACCTTAAAAAACTGATATTAAAGAAGTTTTTGTCCTCTTTGTTGCACTTAAATTTTATTTTGAGAATTGTAGAAAATTAAGTTGCTTTTAAATCACTCTGTCATCACATGAGGCTTTTGCATGATTGAAATACCTGTAATTACTATGTCATTTTTGTCATTGTTGACTTAAAGGTGTAACTATAATAATCATCTGCTAAATTCTTGGAGAGCAGCTGTATAAGACCGATTTAACAGCTGGGGTAACCCAGCACAGACTGTAAGAGTTAAACTTAATCTTGAGGCAAGTTATGTTATGGTCGTTGAGGACTTCATACTGGGCATTTCTGAAATACTTAAAAAATTCAATCCAATAATTGGATTTTTGTTTTATCACAAATATTTCTTTAAATGTTTAATGAAAGAGTGAGGAAAAGTATCATTTTGATATTAACAACTAAAGTTTTCAGACAAAATATGGGAATAAAATCCAAAGTTTACTCATTAAAAAAAATCAGATATACTCTGAATGTCACTGTTCATGCCACCATGGTAAATAGGAAAGGAGAAATACGTTAAAAATATTATGGAATAATATGGAATCAGAAAAATTCTAAGATCCTTATCTTGAATTTCATCTTTTAAAATCATGTTTTAAAAAATCATTTATGCCTGTAACTTTTTTCCATTGAAAATGTTTTCTTATTGTTATGCAACATTAATATATATTCACAACACAAGGATAGATGCCTGTTTTTAGAAGCTATACACAGAAATGAATTGAAGTAGTGAATTTTATTTGGATATATTTTGTAAAACTGTAACTACTTACTAAACTACAATAAAGGAAGGCTCACCAAATTGACAGTCCAACACATTACAAGAAGGTGCTATACTCGTTGCTATTAGAACTGCAGTATATATATTCTTAAAGCTGTAAGGGACTTCATTCTTAATCATTTTGTCCAACCTTCTCATTCCTCATTCTAGAAATCTGAAATCTGAGACAGCTTAAGAGACTTACCTAAGGTCACTGGTTAGTGGTAGAGCTGAAAGTAGAACTTAAAGTTCACCCTATATTTTTTGTATACTGGTAAGTTTACCTGGAGTATTAATTTCAGGTAATTTGGATGAAAGTTGATTGAGGCAATAATTAAGAGTAATTTGATTGTAAATGAATTTAGTTGTAAATAAGTCAGTAAATAGTTGGTGTTTTTTGAGTCATGGAATTTCTAGTGCACTATGCAATGGTGTCGTCATATTTAATTTTTCAGGACTTTTTTGGGTTTTTTTTATAGTCTTTACCTTGTAACTTTATTTTCAGCCAATTTAAAAAAATTAACTGGAATTTTCCAGCAGAATTTGGAAATAACCTAAATGTCCAGCAATCAGACCTTGATTATACAAATCAAAGCAGTTCCAGTACTATATAAAACCTGATATTGTAACATTCTTATTTTGAAAATGCTACACATATATGTATATATGTAATGCTTTTATTTTGCAAATGTCTAATTACCAGGTCACATTTTTATAACACTTATATAAACTGTATGTGCTGCTTTAGAATCCAAGCTAATTTCTCTTACGTCCTTAGGGGCTACATGTACTCAGGGGCTACACTAAGTCCCTGGATAAAGAAAATTAGCAAGGAAGTACAGTAATAAGTTATGACTCATTAAATGTTTACATGAATATAATATCTTAAATGCATTATAATTAGATGTTGTAATCTTTCTTAGGAACACTTTGAGCATTTAAATGTTTCAGAATTTTTTAAGGAAATGTTTTGAATGTGATTTTAATTTTTATAAAACATTTCTGTTCGTTTGACTTATGCCTTTTATGAATAATAAAACTTAAAGAGGACTGCCATATATTTAAATTTTTCCTTCATAGTAAATTTAATTGTGTTTTTAGTTTCTACAATTAAAGTACAATATGTTATTTGGATTTTTTTTTTTGCAATTGTTTTTTGGTTTTTTTGCAGTTGTTTCTAATACAAGCTTGACTGTTCATCATTAAGCAAAGAACTTAATTTCTTGATTCATCATCATTTTTCTCTGTTTTTAAATTGTTCTATCTTTGTACATGAATTGCTTAGACTAGGGAGATAACTTTTAACGCTCTGGTATCTAAGGTGTTAGGAAAGACTAAAAACAATGACTTAGATACAGAGAATAATCTGTTTCACTCTATATCCCAGAATAAATGAGTATGCTCTTTATAATACCGTATTTTCATCTCAAAAGGATATTGATTCTGATTTATTTTACTTTAGGAGTGGTGTTAATTTTTAGAATCTGGAATTCTTTTGTTTCTACAGAAGAGTAAGTCACTTGTTGCTTAAATTCACAGAAGTAATAAATAATACTGAATTTAAATGGTGTATGCTGATAGTCTCCTTGTCAAAATTTTTTGATGTGAGACTGAAAACTTTTGGTTAAAATCATAAATACTTGTAGGTAAACTTGTATCTTCCAAGCGATTTGTTTTAGCTGATTCAAAAATAGTTTATGAAAAACAGAAAATCTTTATGCTGCTTATATGATGTGGCCTTTGATCTGGAGCAGTTAAATCCTGGCCTTCTGTATAATAATGAATGTAAGAAATGGTAGAAATCCAGAATAAACTACTATAAATCTTTTTGTCATTGTTGTAAGAGAATTGGAGTGTATGGAACTGTAATACATTTTAGAAATACTGTATTGGTGATATTTTGTTACATGCAACATTTATATATAATCATCTTTGACTAATACAAACTTTTATTTATTTATTTATTTATTTGGCGGTTCGCGGGCCTCTCACTGTTGTGGCCTCTCCCATTGCGGAATACAGGCTCCGGACGCGCAGGCTCAGCGGCCATGGCTCACGGGCCCAGCCGCTCCGCGGCATGTGGGATCTTCCCGGGCCGGGGCACGAACCCGTGTCGCCTGCATCGGCAGGCAGACTCTAAACCACTGCGCCACCAGGGAAGCCCTACAAACTTTTAGAAGAAAGAAAAATCAGAGAGTGATAAACAGGCAAAATATCTTGTATAGAGATCTTCTGTTTATCACAAGTTCCCCATTGTTGAGTTCTTCTTGGTTGGATAGTGATACCTGAAGTCTTAAAATGCCAAGGCACAACTACTAAGATGCTACAGCTTAACTTTTAGATAAAAATCGTGACAGAATTTAGGAAGTCTTTCTAAAACTTGTAGATGATTGTGTTTCAAAATATTGTACTCCAAAGTTATTATAGGTGGATTTTGCATCTTTGCTTGCTTTCTTAGTGATTTTTAAGATTGAAATGTAATCTGCAAAGCTCTACGTGATTTTTTTTTATCCTAGTAGTAGTAGTAATGGCAGCTAACAGTATTGAGCACTTACTAAATGTGAAGCATTGTTCTTTGTGTTTCACTTATATTAACCGTTGTAATCCTCGTAACTGTCCTATGAGGTAGGTTCTATATAGATGAAATTGAGGCACAGAGGCATTGATTTAAGGACATACCACTAATAAGTGGTAGAACCAGGCTTTGAACTATGGCCGTTTGACTCCAGCATATATATTCCTACCTACTGTATTATACTCCCATAATATTTATTGATATCATCTTAAAAAGAGCTTGTCTATTTTGAAAAGTCTCAGTTTGGGTGGGGGGGCGTTAATAATTAAGACTATCTTAAATGCTTTTAAAAGGATCATTGAAACCAAGACTTTATTTTTTCTTGAACGTGTGGAACTAGCTGCATTTTAAAATATTAGCAATTGAGGTTCTCCTACCCATTGTCTTCAGCTTCCCTCACTGACTAGGGTTTTCTTCTGTATTTGAAGATTTTGTAGTTTGAATGTTTCCATGCTGATTTAGAGCATTGCTTTAGAAGTACTATTAACTTGAATCCTCAGAAAAAAGATGGAACTCGGTAGTTTGGAAATTAGTACTCACTTTGCTCAATCACTAATAATGTCTCTTTCACAAAAGTATATTGTTAAAGACACATAATTTGATTTAGCGTTTGCTTGAGTTGCAGTGCTCTGTACTATCCAGTTGAGGGCAGCTACTTACCAATTTAAAAAATGAGTTGAATTAGAATGCCACCACTTTGTATTTACCAAAACTTGGTATCTAGTGTAAAACACAACATTTAATATACAAGACTGCTTTAATTTTCACTCCTATTTTTACCATAAATAATTTCTTAAAAATGAAAAACTAGTTTTACTTCATGGTAATTTCTGCCCTTTCATAAGTACTTTATGTGTATTTTAATTTTCCTAATCCAAATTCTTTTCAATTCCAATCTCCTCCCCCTCCCTTGCTTTAGGATCAGACTCCAAGAAGATTAGAGAGGTTCATATCATCCTTATCTTCAAACTACCTACATGTAAATACATGTGATTATAAATTTCAATATAAAAGTGAAAACTAATTTTCAGTATGGTGATCTTTATTAAGTGAAAGTCAAAATTGGAGTTGATCTGTTTGATTCATTTTTCTCTGCAGAATATGTTAAATTTGTGGAATGAAGTACTCTTCTAATTTTTCTGGATTGAAATAACACATAGTTTAAATTACATCTTCTGTGTGGTATCAAGAAATGAATTTTGGGGGTTAATTAACTATCTGATTCAAAGATATCACTGAGACAGAATTTTTTTGAGAATAAAGAATGTCTACCTGAAACTATATGTAATACTAACAAAGTGACCCTGATAGTAACTTGGAGAGGGGGCATTCCACGGGAGCTGCCTCAACAAAGAGATTTTTCTAATAAGGAGAAACAGACACAATATGACTGAAGGTTATGTTATACAAAAAAAAAAAAAAAAATTAGACTTGTGTTAAGGAATAAAGTGAGCACCAGAGGAGATGCTGAGATTAGAATGAGGCTAGAGACATTCATTCTGCAAGGTAGTAAGTAGTCTAGTGGGGCCGTAGACATCCATATCTCAGGTATCAGTCTCACCTTGTTGTACCATATCAACTTAACAGATTTCCAGTACCCTCTCTCCTATCCCTAGATCTCTGTTGGGTTTTTTCAGTGGTTATGGTTGTATTCTTAGTCATTTACTTTTTTACTAAAACAATTTTTGTATTGTGATTAAATACCCATAACATAAAATTTACCATTTTAACCATGTTTAAGTGTACAATTCAGTAGCATTAAGTACATTCACAGTGTTGTGCAGCCGTTACCACTGTCCATGTCCAGAAGTTTTTATCTTTTCCAGCAAAAATTCGGTACCCATTAAACACTAACACCTCATTCATTTCTCCCCCGAGCCCCTGGCAACCACCATTCTACTTTCTATCTATAAATTTAACTACTCTAGGGACCTCAGATAAGTGGAATCATACAATATATATCCTTTTTTGACTGACTTATTTCACTTAGCATTATATCTTCAAGGTTCATCCATGTTGTGTCAGAATCTTCTCCCTTTTTAGGCTGAATAATATTCCGTTGTATGTGTATGTACCACATTTTTTTACCCATTCATCCATTATTGGTTACTTAGGTTGTCTCCGCCTCTAGGCTGTTGTGAATAATGCTGCTATGAACATGGTTGTACAAATATCTGTGTGAGCCCTGCTTTCAATTCTTTGGGGGTGTATATCCAAAAGTGGAATTGCTGGATCACATAGTAATATTTTGAGGACTTTCCATATTTTCCACAGTAGCTCTGTCCATTTTACGTTCTTACCAACAGTACACAAGGGTTCCAGTTTCTCCACATTGTTGCCAACACATATTTGTGTGTGTCTGTGTTTAAATAATAGCCGTAATAATGGGTGTACAGTGTGGTTCTGGTTTTGATTTGCATTTCCCTAATTATTAGTGAAATTGAGCATCTTTACATTTACTTATTGATCGTTTACATATCTACTTTGGAGGAATTCAGTTTTTTACTTTCGTGTCACTAAAAATTTCTTCTCTGCTTAATGATTTTGCATTTTCAACTACATTTTAAATTGTGATATCAGAGAAAGGTGTACTTTAAGAAAGTAGCATCATGGTAGGACTAGGGGGTATTTCTTGTGTGTGAATTGACTTCCCAGCAACCCACTTCGTGTATTTAGTAAGACAGATCTCACCGAAGTCAAAGAAGAGACCACCCATTTCTGACATTCTCCTTTTTAACTCTCTCCATATCACATTCTAAATTCCCACTTATAAAAATCCATAAAAGCAGGTGGAAGGAGAGATACGTGAGATGACGGGCTGTTGGAAGAAAAAAACAGAATGGAAGGAGAGAACAAACATTAGCTGAGCACTGTGAATGGATAGTTCACTTCTATTATCTATCTATTAAAACTACTATCAATTCTCACACTAGGCTTTTTTTAAATCATCATAATGTTCTAGTTCCTGGGCTTGGAAATGAAATGTAGCATAAAGATTAATTAGCATGGCATAAGTAGTTAATTTAGGGAAATATTTGAGATAATTCCGAAAAAGTGAGTTTGGGGCCACTTTGAGGAGAGTCTTCATCTCCAAACTTTATCTTAGGCTTTGGGGAACCATTGGAAGTTCTTGAGGAGTGTATTGTACACCACATTCCGTCTCCATGTTTTAGGAAGATGTATCTGACTATGGTATGTTAAAGAAATGAAGCCCTAAGGATTTGTGATGAACTGGTTAGTTATTATTCATTTTACTTTAATTACTTCCCAACACAGGTTACATTTATAAATACCTGGGTTTCTAAATATATTTAATCAGTCAAATTACTGTTATACTTTCAAGTGGAATCCCTAAGTGTTTCAGAATTATAGAGATTGAACTGAAATTTGCAAACAACTAAAATGTCTCCTGGTAAAATTAACCTGCAGTGCATATTAATAGCTATTGAGAGCTTCAGTTGATTTAATGTCTTAGTTTGAGATAAAGACTGGTACATATGGAAGAGGAAAAGAGAGCATGCTTAAGACAAACACTTGAAGATATAATGCTCATTCTGAATATATCTAAGATAGAACAAATATATGTTTGTCTTTTTTGAGCGTGCATAAATGCTGTCCTTAAATTTGAAGCACGATTCGAAACACTCCTAAAATATTAATGCTGATATTTGGGTAAGGAAGACTTAATAAATATTTAAGAGAAAATACAATGTTTATCTTTTGGATTTTTGTAAAGACAAGTTTACTTTCACTTTCTAGGGAATACCTAGGTTAGTCACTGGAGAAGTTTCCAAAGGGACCCTGTAGCACAGCCCTGCTTCGGTTGTCTTCGCATTACTGACTTTGTATGGGAGGTGCACCAGCTGTTTGACTGGCAGGAGCAGGAGCTTTCACTTCAGTAGTTTATAACTCCTGGCTATTCTAGGATAGCTTGCACTTCACCAAGCCTCAGACAGGTCAGGACATTTGGTAGGAGAAGGTTGAAAGACAAAAGCAGCAGGCCTTGGGTTCTCAGCCTTTTTTTTAAATTAGAAAGTTATATTTTAATTCGGTGGTTAGAGTTTCTAGTAATGTGCCTGTATTACATGTAGAGAGTATTCATCAGCCAAGAGGAGTTTTAAAATGTCAAAACCGGGAAAAGCTACTCTAAACCATGGCTTGGTTCCTGTTGATCTTAAAAGTGCAAAAGAGCCTCTACCACATCAAACCATGATGAAGATATTTAGCATTAGCATCATTGCCCAAGGCCTCCCCTTTTGTCGAAGACGGGTAAGTCTCACACATTTGAAAAATAGGAATATTTATTTAAATGAACTACTTCTGCCTCTTTTGGTGAAGAAATGGTTCAAATTTCAATTGGTATTTATAACTAAAACTATCAGTGCATTATGTAGCCAGTGAAAACTTCTGTAAGTGATAGTTTTAATAGTGTGATAGAGAGCCTCGAGGGCAAGGTTACCTAATTCACCGGTTTGTGTCTCTCATTTATTTTTATGGTATTAGAATTCTTTAAACTTACTTAAACTTGGTAAATTTAAAAAGTATGTTTTGAAATATGTCGGCAAATACTAACACCCCAAATTTGTCGTTTTTATTTTGTGGGAAAAGTAAAAAGCTGGTGGTATGGTCCATATACATGATAATTAAAGCATTTAGCTCTCTTAAAGAGTTTATCTGCCAATTTAAGCTAGATTGTTTTTAAATCACTATTTCTTAAATTCAGACCTAACATAATAGAGACGTTACTTTTTGCTGTTATATGAAATAAAAATAGCATGCTATTGTGTGGCAGTTACGATACAGTTTATATATAGACAATTCTGAAGTAATATTTTGTAGAACTTGTGCTAATCTATAATCAGGTTATGATCTATTGGATGTTTTTTGGGATTATATTCTCCTCCTCGCCAGATTTTGACCCTGTTAGTATTAACAGTTTTGTTGTATTTTCTGTGTTACTTGGTATTACCATTTTGAATTATTAACTAGAGTGATATATTTTTAGATCTAAAATATGTTTAGTATCCTGAACACATTAAACCAAAAAATACCTGTTGGAGAGTCATTGAGTGTTTTTATATATCAGTGCTATTAGTGTTTTAGTTCCTTTTACCAGCTCCCCCCACACCCCGCTTTTTTTTTTTTTTTTTTTTTTTACTAAAAGGGAAACATTCTATTAAACAAGTAGGTTAACTTACCAACACCGGAAAAATATTTTTCCTCTTTAGTGAACAGAATCTTCTATTTGCTTGGACTTAAATAGCCTTTGTAAAAATATGTTTTCTAATTACCTTAGTTCTTTTTGAATTGTTTCTACTTCTACTCCAATAAATGGTAGCCATGTTGAAAAACGTTTTGAGTAAGTTTTAAATGTAATACAGTTTAAACATTGAAAATAGAATATAAATATCTCTGTCACCCACTTACTTTCTTCTTAACTATATTTTCAGAAAGTGTGTCTTTTGTTTTGTCTTCTGTCACTTTTATAACTTCTGAATGAGGTCACTGCTCTGATTTAAACATTTACACAGAGGCCTCTAGTAGCTTTAAGGTCATTAATAAACTAATTTATTATTTTAATACTTCTGTAAAAAAATACCAATACAAGTAAACTTTCAAATTAAGGAGAAGAAGTGTGAGTTTTTAAAATTAAGGGGTTAAGATCTTAAAAAGATAATTTTGTTCTTGTTGAATATTTCTAATAAACTTAAGTACAGTTTATAGCAGATTATTCATTATGTCACACTGTATGTTTTCTATCTGTATCTTCTTTACAAGTGCATGAAACTTAAAAGGCTCAGGAGCAGGTTCTCTAAGAAAAATTAATAGAGAACTTAAGGGCTTTCCTTGCAGGTTTCCTAGGGTCACTATTCAGTTTGACTTTTCTAGGTTACTGTTATGATAAATTATAGCCTGGCATTTGTAATTATAGAAGAGGACTAAATTCAAAAAATAAAATTCAAACTATAACATAGTTCTAGTTTGGGGGAAGATAGATAACAAAATTAACACATTCAGTTTTAGACTGCCTGCCAATAATTTACTATTGTATAACTCATTGACTCTGACTACTAGAAATATTAGAGGGATCGTGTAATTATAACTTCTCCCCTCCTTTTTGCAACTGGTTAATTTAGGTAGCTTTAAATTGATTCACATGTTCTTTGTTGTTTTAACTTACTAACATTCCCTTGGTAATGTTAATGATAGATACTTTTTTATATATATATATATATATATATTTTTTTTTTTTTTTTTTTTTTTTTTTTTTTTTTTCCTTACACGGGCCTCTCACTGTTGTGGCCTCTCCCATTGCGGAGCACAGGCTCCGGACGCGCAGGCTCAGCGGCCGTGGCTCACAGGCCCAGCCGCTCCGCGGCATGTGGGATCTTCCCGGACCGGGGCACGAACCCATGTCCCCTGCATCGGCAGGTGGACTCTCAACCACTGCGCCACCAGGGAAGCCCTTTAATATATTTCTTATCAAAGATTTTAAAAAGACTTTTGGTGTGATATGTAATTAATCACATTGTGTATCTAACATCCAGTATATCTTTTCCATTAGGTATGTTTAGCCTCTTTCAATCAGATTGTTATACACTGACAACAAGTGTACAGACTTCTCTATTTTGTAGGCCTTTTTTATCCTTCCAAGTAGTGAGCTAATGTATAGTGAACTCTTACAAGACTGTATGTAGTCTTGGCCTATTAAAAGTTGAAAAACATGTTATTGCGCCTCCATCCATCATAGGTGTTGATCCATTTAATGTTTGCACAGTAAAATAATTTTGAAAATTGTGAAAAATTCTTTAAAATAGTTATCATAACTACAGCTTCAATTTATAGCTCTCGAAATGTTTTCAGGAAATTTATTTACCTCATTATTAAGTACTATTAGTAATGATAGTCTAATTTATTATTATGTAAATTATTCTAGCTCCTCATCAGAGATACTTTGGACTTAATACTAACGACAGTAAAGAAATAGCAATCTAGCTATTAACCAGTTACCGTCAATCAAAGTGTTTTTAGTATTTAGGTCCTCATAGTTCATATAAGTCCTACAGGTAATTCTTAGCATCAGGAATATTTGAGAATATTACTTGAGTATATAACTTTTTATTTTAAAAGAACTGATCGTCCTTTAAAGGAAGAGAATATTTACAGGAAAAACTTACTTAGTCTATAAAATCACTGGAAAATTGTTTTTCTTTGAAATTGGAATACCTAGTTATGGTAATACTGTATTTCCTAAATCCTAAGATACATTATTTTTCTACATTTTAAACATATGTAAAATTAGTATACGTCTGGATGGAATTTCATAGCTTAGCTGGCAGCATTTTTTTCTTTCTAGTGATAAGAGAAATAATATCTTACAATTAATAATAGTATATTGAAAGAAAAGTCATTAAAATGTTTATATTTCATTTATTAACTCGTTTTTGTTTGGAGACTTTCAAGCATTGACAATATTCTCATAAAGTTATTCTTCAATGTTACTATTTTGGTAGAAATTTCCAAAAGACATGCAATTGGTTATGTATATAGGGCTTTTAAAGATATCTGGTTGACTGTGTTGGTTTATAGAAGGAAAATGTTTTTAGAGTGCCTTTATATTCTTGGGTTTGAACCGATTGTGTAGCATAAGCATCAGCAACAGAGCTAAGAAAATGAGGTAGAGCTGCTGGTGGGAGCAGCAGGGAGGCGAGGTGGGAGCAACGTGGTATCAAGGACTTGTTCACCTGAAACCCAAGAGCTCAGGCAACAATGAAATGTATGACTAGATTTCTGATAGTTGAAAACAATTTTGTACTGGTTATATTCCATATCCAGTTCTGTTTAAGGTACCATATTTAAAATAATCTTTCTTTAAAGTGAAAAAGGAAATAAAATTGAAATAGAATATTTGAGTCATTTGAGAAAATATTTGAGTTAATATCACTCCTGTGTATTTTTATCTTTGAGGGTTAGCTTAAGTCAGGGGTCCACAAACTTTTTCTGCAAAGGGCCAGCAGCTATTTTATACTTCGTGGACCAGATAGTCACTGTTAGAACTATTCAGCTCTGCCATTGTAGCATGAAAGCAGATGTAGGCAATACTTAAAGGAGTAGTTGAATGAGCATGATTGTGTTTTAGTAAAACTTTATTTACGAGACCGTGAAATACAGATTTTTATGATTACAGTAATACTATAGTAAATCTTCTTGTGCTTGAATATAAGTTTCAGCTAACAGTAAATTTTTAGAAAGAGATTGTTAGAGCCATGACGTTTCATTTTCTTTAAAAACCCTCATTCTCTCTTCTAATTCTTTTGTAGCTATATAGAGAAAAAATTTTATGTGTATAATCACTAGAATTTTAACATACTGCTCTTTTTTTGTTTTTATTTGTTTTTTTTTTTTTTTGCGGTATGCGGGCCTCTCCCGTTGCGGAGCACAGGCTCCGGACATGCAGGTTCAGTGGCTGTGGCTCACAGGCCCAGCTGCTCCGCAGCATGTGGGATCCTCCTGGACCGGGGCACGAACCCGTGTCCCCTGCATCGGCGGGCGGACTCTCAACCACTGCACCGCTGGGGAAGCCCAACATACTGCTTTTTAATTTTCCTTCTCGATGTACAGTAGTAGCATAATAATGCTATTAATAATTGCTCTTATTTTAAAAGGACCTACTATATATTCTAGGCATTGTCCAGCTATTTTTTATATTTTAAATAATTCTTAAATGATTTAAACGTTTGTTAAGTACGGTAAGTTAGGTATTATCTCCATTCAGTAGACTAGAAAGCTGAGGCTCAAACAAGTTACCTCTCCCCAGTTTTCTTGGTAAATAGTAAAGCTGGTATTTAACTTCAGGACTCTAATGCTGCAGGTAGTAGCCATTCTCTTTCTACTGTGTTTTGTGACCTTTTCTTATGAACTTAACTTTTTTCAACTACTATTATATTCATATTTTGGTGGGTAAACCTGGGAGCCTATCATTGTTGACATTGTTTCTTTGAGAAAATTCAAAGATTCAAATAATTGAACTACAAATAACTTGGTAGCATGTTACATTTATAAATTTAGGATTTTTTGTGTAATCTCTTTCAAGATGTTTCATTTGTAAAGTTATCCCACAGATGATGCAATGATTATAGTGATAAAAAACTAGAAATATTCAAACAGTATGCATGTTTGTAGTCTTTCTGTAAGCTGAGGGATGATACCTGTTAAAGAAAAAATCATTCATGAACCTTGTTAAAATCGTAAGACAGATTTTATTCAGGGGGACTGTCATGATATGTATAGGGACTACTACAAGGGGAGTTTGCAGTAGGGGAGATAGATTGGGCTCAACTGTTAATAGAACAAAGAAAAGTGAGAATTTATAGCCAAGGAGCAGCATGGAATTCAGTGGGTAGCTAATTTCTAAGAGGAAGCATCAGGGGTAAAGGGTGGGGGGTGCTCTGGTTAAATGAACTTAACCAAAGTGGTCAGAAATCCCCTGGGGGATGGTGGAGGATGGCGAACCCAACAGATATGGAGAGGGTGACCAGGTTCCACAGGTGATTGACATCAAGGGTGGGGAATTCTGGTTAGACTGATTTAGCAGGATTCTTGCTAAAATTTGGTTCCTGAGAACATGCCGAAGGACAGGTCCTAGTTGAAAAAGAGCTCAGGAGCCTGACTAGAGTTTGGTTAAGGAGAGAATCGTTGTCATACCTCAGGGTCTGTGTTTCGTAGGAAACAACTCAGAACAGGGTGTCTGACAGATTAACCATCCTCAAACTGCAGTGCAGTACCACTCTCATCAGTTTGTTCATTTAGTACTTTTGACTATGATGACAAAAATTAAAAACAGCATTATACCTCTCTTAGCTTCAATACTGTCTTGGATTCAAGTTTTTTCTTTATTGTTGAACTATTGATGATACTAATTAAAAAAAAACCTATATTCAAAATTTTAATCTCATTCAGGCATAATCTATTCTGCTGTTTTTGTGTGTATAATCTTCAGTTAGTTCAAGGTATATATAATTATAGTCTATTAAGCTCCTTTAATAGACTTTTCAGCAAAGGTCTGCCAGTTTTATCAAACAGTTGTATTGTCTTTGTTTCAAAAAACAACCTCTCTAATTATTTATTCTACAATAAAATTGTCACTTGTAGGAAGATTTTATAATCCATCATAAGTTCTGTTGGTAAAGCAAATTTGTGAGTTATTACCTTCCTGAATTTAATAATTTGATAATCCCCTAAATTCCCTGAGTTGAATTATGATATAGAGAATTTTTATTTTCTTCCAGTAGTTAATATCTTTTACTTCTGTTTATAAAAATTAGACATGCTCAGTATGTAAAATGCAGAAGAAATGTTTCTTTACATTTTCCTAAATTATCAGTAATTCCACTGCTCAGAAATAACCACAGTAAAAATTTTAAGTAAATAACTCTTTAAACAAAATCGATACTTTAATCCATTTTTCATATATTGCTAGTACTTCCTCATGGCTATAGTTATTCAAAAGTGTATAATCTGCCAAATGAATGTGTCATCATTTTCTAACTGCTGTTGATTTGGTCAGTGACCTGCTCTGAACTTTTTTATACATAAATCTTTAACATCTCTATATACATTTTTCCAGAAGTGGAATTACTGGGTCAAGGAGTGTGAATTCTTTTAGATTCTTAATAAATACTGCTAAATTGTTTTCCAGAAAGATTGTACCAAATAAAAAACAGCACTAGGGACTTCTAATGTTGTTTAACAAGAGAAAGAAATCATATCTTAAGCAAATTTATTCCTACCATGGCAAAGTTTTATGGATTTTACTTAGTTGATACTATATCATTATATTTCTATGTTTATTCTAGGTTTTCTATTGAAGGAATTTTTTTTTCATTTTGAGAAAATAATGATATGTGTTTATACTTACAACATCATTAGGAAAATATATAAATAGATCAAGAAATTATTTGTTGTTCATGGTGATTTTTAAAAATAATGCTTTCTGGAAAATAATGTTTGCCATAAACCTGTCACCAATATTATTTTCGACTATAATTTTCTTCTACTCTTCCCATAGTTTTAAAACTATTATCTCTGTTTTTGTCTAAACAGATGGTCCATGTGTATGGTTTTATAATTTATCATTGATTTAACACATTTTTACTGTGTCTTATGGTTATCTCAGTTTTTGTCATCTTAGTTTATACTTTTACATTTCTGAGTTTTAGTGTGTTGTTTGTACAGTTTAAATGACAGTTTCTCCCAAAGTATATTGCTATTAATAATCTTTACTACAGGAGTACTTTTCATGCTAGCAAAAGCAGCTGCCAGAAATACTTGCCTATTTCTTAAAGCACTGCAACTTAGTCTTACATTTCTGACATAGCTTTGCCTTTTGCCCCAATCCAGGTTCACCTTTTATTTTTATTTTTTAATTCTAGTCTAGCTATGATTAATTCTCATTTAAAATAGTTGTAGCAAGTCTCCCATTCTAAAATGCCTTGATGCCTGAAAGACATTTCATGAAACTCAACGTTTGTTTCATGGAACTCTTAACCAAGAGGAAATAGATGGATATTTCCTTAACATATAGAAATATGAAACCTTTAAAAAGCCAGTGTCATGTTCCCTTCCCCCATACTAATCTATTCAGTATCTGCCAGTTACATTTGTGCCTCTTTCTCCAAATCCTTTCCATGACCTCACAGTCTAGCTTGTCTCTCTGGTTGGAACCTTCCTCCTGGCACTGGTTGCATCTACCGTTGTCCTTATCCATTAGTGGAACGTATTGTAGTTGTTGCAATTACCTTTGGTGCTTAGACATATATGTACTGCTCAGTGGTGTTATTTGACAGCTTCATTTAGTTATCTTGTTTCCTCAGTTGAGGCTATGAACTCTTATTAGACTTCAGAAATTATCTCTAGGGCTTCCCTGGTGGCACAGTGGTTGAGAGTCCACCTGCCGATGCAGGGGACATGGGTTCGTGCCCAGGTTCGTGCCCCGGTCCGGGAAGATCCCACATGCCACGGAGCGGCTGGGCCCGTGAGCCATGGCCGCTGAGCCTGCGTGTCTGGAGCCTGTGCTCCACAACGGGAGAGGCCACAACAGTGAGAGGCCCGCGTACTGCAAAAAACAAAAACAGAAATTATCTCTAATATCTTTTCATGCTCCCAGTGATGTGCAAGAGAAAGTTAGTGTAAATATTTGTATGACCAATTTGTTGAAACTTTTGTTAAGTTTGGAAAATTCTTTAAGGAGTTTTTGTACTGTTAGAATATGGCATGTTTTTGTTTACTAAATGTTTTTAAATGACTGTGCAGCTGTGATTTTGAATATTTCATTTTCTAAATATAACTAAATTCAGATACAGTTTGACACTTAATTTTAAAAGTAATTACTACTTAGCAGTTCCGAAAACGAAGGAGAAACAAACATAGGGTGTACTTGTTTAGATGGCACTTTTGAGAGTCTGCAGTAGCCAGACAAGTCAGAAAATGCTAAAATAAAAATTATTACAATGCTTTGGAGAGAAGGAAGAACAGGGTGGTGCTATGAGCAGATTTGGAGGGAGATTTTAATAGTTTTATCTGATTTTTTTTTTTGAGTAAACTAAAATGTGGCTTCCTAAAGTTTTTTTCCACAGATATATTCCATTGGAACTTGGGGGAAAATTGGCATTTTCAGATCATCTGATATCTTTTTTTGTGTGTGTGTGGTATGCGGGCCTCTCACTGTTGTGGCCGCTCCCATTGTGGAGCACAGGCTCCTGACGTGCAGGCCCAGCGGCCATGGCTCACGAGCCCAGCCACTCCGTGGCATGTGAGATCTTCTCGGACCGGGGCACGAACCCTTGTCCTCTTGCATCGGCAGGCGGACTCTCAACCACTGCGCCACCAGGGAAGCCCCATCTGATATCTTTTATTGTCACTACTTATTTTATCAATAAAGGAATTAACTAGTTACCACATACCAGGTCATTCTATTTTTGATCCTATCAGTTTCTTCTTAAGAATGTTTCATACATCATGCATAAACATGAGTAAACAATATAAATTGTAAATTTTCTTCTGGTCTTATTTTCTGTACTGTGCAAGGCGGTGGCTGTAAATAAAAAGGTGATGATTCTTCCTCTCTGCCTCTGGACATACAAAAATGAAAATTACAATCCGTTAAGCATTTAATAGGTAGTGGTAAAACCACAAACAAACCCTTAGACCAAAGGATAATTGCTTTAAATGGACCCATATACAAAGTACTGTGGGAGCATGAGAGGGCCACCCAAGTCTCAATTCAAATGGCTCAGGAAAGGCTTCATAGTAACTTTAAATGAAAATGTGAAGGATGTTTGCTAAGCAGATGATCAGAGAAGTTATGGACAGAAGGAACTTGTATTATTGCTTGGTCTTACATCTTGTTTTTTTCACGTTAATTATACTGCTGCAAAATTATTCACTTATATCTGGATATGAAGTTTATTAATAGTAGTAACAGCCCCAAAATATGTATTAAGGACTTAGAACAGAGTTGGGAACTTTTCTAGAACCTGTAGATATAACAGTAAAGTAGATGGACAAAGGCCATGCTCTCGTGGAGCTTAGATTCTAATTTAGGGAAACAGAAAAGTAACTGTTAATGCTAATGTTTTGATGATGATAAAACAGGGTAGCAGTATATAATAGAGTCTAACTTGGGATGCAGAGGAAACACTATTCTAAGTATTTTCCACATATGAACTCATTTAATCCTTAAAATAACCTCATGAAGTAGATTGCATTATATTATCCATATTTTATAGATGTAGAATCAGAGGTATAGGAAGTTTAACTAACTTGCCCTAGAGCTAGTAAATGATGGAGCTAAGATTCTAACCTAGGTGTCTGGCTCCAGCATCATGAACAGTGTGGTGTACTGACCTGGGTAAGGGTTTGTTGAGTGAATGGATCCTTAGTTTCCAAATATTTCAAGGTTAACTTTTGCCATGTAATCCTGGATTTTTAAATACGTAATTTATACTTTGTTTTCACAATTTATGAAGACCTCAATATCTAATTACTGTTAACATTGCTTTCTAGATGTTTTTGTCATCAGGTGATGTCATAGTATTAGGTTGTGCCTCAGTTATCAGATACAAACGCTAACATGATTTGTAAATCTACAACTACAGCATAGAAATAACTGCCCTGAATTGTTAGCCCTTTTGTTGATAGTTAATCTGTACAAATAGTATAGTAATTTTAACATCACAGGGCAAGGCTATTTAAATTTGTAGGTTATATTTTACAGAAACTAAATATTAAGACTTGGAGTATGGGAGACAGATGAAAAATATGCTAAAAATAAACTTGTTACAAAGCTTCTGGCTGGGTAAACAAGTATGAAATAAATCCACGGTCCCTTGTCTGCAAATCAGGAGTCCAGTAAGCCCTGAAAACTAAGAAGTGTTTTAACAAGTTGGCCAAACCTAACCCTAACTAACTAAGACAGTCACTTTTATTGTTTATCTGAATATTTGTATATTTTGCTGCAGAAATGTTTGTACGTGATGTACTGGAAGTGTTGTGCCATACGCTGTATATGTACCATATTACCCTTCTAAACTCCAAAGGTTTTGAAGTCAGGAACACAGCTTTCTCCAAAATTGTGGAGCTAACTGCAGACCTTTGAGTTTTACAGGTATCATCCACATTTAGAAATGGAATACACTTTGAAATGTCGAAGTAACCTAAGCCTTATCTTCAGTTTCTTAAGTACATTCATATTTAACTGCTTTAAAACATACATTACATAAATGAATACCTAAATTTTATTAACCTAGTTATAGGCAGCTCAATATAGTATGATAATAGTTCAGAGCTTTTATATTATTTATCTTCTGTGATTAAAGGCAACTCATGCTATCAGATAGATACTTTAAATGAGGAATGAGAACCGCAACAACTTTTTAAATTTTTCTCAGTATTTCCGTGGAATATTAACACCTCTAAATTAATTTTAATTCTGCTAGTATGTATTAGGCGTATACATACTCCCTGCTTGTGATGCTAATGTAACAAAGGTGAATAAGGCAGAGACCTTCCCTTAAGGAGGCCACTGATGCTTTCCTGTCTCTGAGAGACTTATTGTCACCATTCCATGATATCCTCATGATATCAATCAGAGGAACATGGATTAATTAATCCATTCAACAAATAAGCATCTACTAATTGCCAGGCACAGTTCTAGATACATTATTGAACAAAACAAACAAACAAAAATCCTACCTTTTTATAATTTAACATTTTGGTGACCCTGAGAATTCCACCTAGGCATGGAGAGCATGTTTGATCTGCTCCAGTATACAGTGTTTCATCAGACTCCTTTATTCAGTTGTACACTTTTCATTTCCAAGTCAACTGGTGATCATTTGTAGTTTATAGTTTCTCCATATGTATATAAAGATACCTCCATACACATGCCTGCATATGCAGACACTCTACCTGACTTGATAGGATTATTTTGGTAACTTAAGTGAAATGTATTGATAGTAAAACCTACAAGTTTTCAAATACTGTTAGGTAGTATCCAGTATATTATTTTGAGGCTCTGAAAGATTAAATATGATTCCATATTATTTAATTTTTCATGTTCTTGCCAGAAAACTTTAGTCTTTAATATCCTATCAGGTCCACCATAGTGATTTCTTTCTGGATTGTACCTGGGTCAGAATTAGAGTTCTTGGCCCTATCCCTGACTTGTTGTGGAAAGTTGCATAAATTAATGTGTCTCACATATAAATAAGTTAACTAATGGTAGATTAATTGCGGTAGATGCAAATAATGATAGATATAATGTAGGATTTTTAAAATGTGATGTAAGTTTTACTATAGAAATAATACCAGAAAGGACTACCATTTGTGATAAAAGCAATGACATTCTTATTTCCTTTTACAAAGACCTATTGATGCAGCACATCTCTTTATTTGCATATATAGTGCTTTATTCCTACAATGTTGTAAAAGGTAAAATAATTACAGTAGATTTTTTAAAAGTAAATCTGGTATTAGATTAATAAAAGTTTCTGTTGTGGTTTTGGTAGTACCTATGTATATATGTGTTTATGTATACATTTATGAGCTTTATAGAAATTTATTTAGGTCTGGGGGAAACGATTCAATGGTTAGTATTTCTCAAACATTAATATATAAACATTGATCCCAGAAGCACATAGGTGAGTAGCTATTTGTTTATGGTTATTTTATGATATCTTCATGTAAGGTTGGGGAAATCTGTTTTGAGAGAAAAAAATATAATGTTGGATGAAATTCTCTTAAGTTTCTTCTCCTTGCTAGTATTGAAAGTGAAAATTGAAACTTATGGGTTACTCCTATTTTTAACTACCTTTTTATGTGTGGGTGATTTCATATCATTCACTTGGGAACAATTTGAGCTTAAAGAGCTTTTCAGTAATCCACAGAAATCTCTACATTATCACTTTAGATTTTGAAATGTCATTGTTACTACTAGTTTGAACATGTAGGGGCAGTATAGTACTGTTTTTGTAAATCTCATCTGAATTTGTGGGTTTTTTAAATCTGTAAGTGTTCTTTGAGGAAATACAACTTATGTGTTACTTTTTAAGAGATGATTGGTGCTGTTTTATTAAGTTGGAACTATTCTTTCAATTCAGGTTCATATATATATATATATAGTACAAAAGCTTTTATATTATAGAAGCTCATGGCCCTGATTTATATTTGAAGTCAAGGAATACGTTAAGCTAGTTAACAGGGAAAATGCATTCTTACAGTTAGACAATAAAAACGAGGACAAGTGGATTCATGGAAATGCTAAAATCAGTGCAATTTTGCTTTTATTCATTCTGTACCAACCTTTCAAAATGAATGTTTAATCATGAGAATTTTAAAAATTTAGTCTTAATTTTTCAACCTGATAAGAGATTCCTAAACAGTCTTATTTTAAGATTCTTTAATTGGTAAATAATTCTTCTAGTATCAAAATGATTAAGGGTTTTTACAAAATTTATGATTGCCTTTTTTTTCCACTTAAAGTGATGTACACTTAATAAAAAAACAACTGATCAGTTATCTCTTCTATCCATTCCATCTATTTATTCAATCTATTCAACAACTTCTATGAACCAAGGACTACTTTAGACATTTGGAGTACAGTAGTGAATGAAACAGACCCACATCTTTGCCCTTGTGGAGTTTATGTCAGGATGGCAGACTGCTTAAGAACATAGAGATAGAGTCAGTTAGACCTGAGGTTAAGTTTTTAGCTCCATCACTTACTAAGCCACCTCTGTAGGATGGCAATAATAGTACTACCTACTTCACAGGATAGTTTTATGGGTAAAATGAAATAACATAGAGAAAGTATGGTTATATAATAAGAACTTAGTAACTGTTATGAAGTCCACATAAGACTTATTTAGATGTGTTGGTAAAAATATAATTAATTCTCCTCATATAATAGTACTTATTTCTTTCACTTACGGTTAGTATTTTGAATATTTTTTCATTTTTACTTTCTTCAGATTGTGAGAGAAAATGCATAACACCAATTTTGATAGTCATTTTTCTTAAAGTTTCCTGATTGACTGTTAATCTCTAAATGGAAAGATACTGCACATAAAAAATTAATGTGATTTGGATCTTCTTGCATTATATAGAGTCATTCAGTGTGACTCTCATGTATATAAAAATTAACCCCAATATGTCTTCCTGAATTAAGAAGGTAACATGTGCCACTTAGTATTTTGTTTGGAGTTTCTCTGTTCAGAATAAATGTGTTGGCTTCAAATACCATTAAATTTTTAGAAATTAAATTGCTATATAAGAATTAAAAACATAGTTTGATGATTCACATATTATGTTAGCAGCTAAAATGTCTAGGAAATAGTTTTCATTATGATTCTTAAATTTTGACGCCATTTCTTTCCCTAAATTAGGCCCCAAAATGAGTTAATTAAGAAATGGAACGTAACTTGTTAACATCTTTGAAAACTAGCTTGTCCAAATGGCACCTGGTATATTATTACCATATAGGAGTTGAGACTTAAAACATTTAAAGAATTGATTCACAAGTCTTAACAAAAGTACTCAGAAATTTAGATCCTTCTTGGGTACCCTGTACTACTCTTGGTTCTTTTTATTTTTTAATTATGTGGAAGACCCATGTTTAACACACACGTGCGTGCACAGGCACAAGCATACATCCCCCACATACAAACAAATAAAATTCTCATCACCACCCCCAACCCCCGTTTAACAGCTTATCTGCTGTGTTCATGGGACAACCGCTTCATTGAGGGGAAGTCGTTGTTCTGCCGTTTTCGTATTAGCTTTGTTATCATGCAGGATTTTCAGCTGCTCACACTCATTACCATACAGCTGGTATGTAGAGAAGGAAGCAAGCAGAAGTTGTACTGTCTACAAGAATAAGAAGCTCTCTTGCAGATGGGGTGCTGGCAGATGGGGCATGTGTTTGAACAGGTTTTACTAATGACAGAGTGCATTAAAAATCATTCTGAGAAAGTCTAAGGTCAGTGCCATGAATTCAGAGCTTGAGAGGTTGTTCAGCTTTTTGTAGACCTTTTTAGAATATTAATTAACTCTAATGCAAATAAGTAATAAATGGCCCAACCACAATCTCTTCCAAAATTTTTTTTATCAGTTTTCCTTTTTTATTTTAGTATAATTTGTTTTTCTTTAATATAATTTAAAAAGCACTGTTAGCTAGTGTTTCTCATCATCTTGCACTATATTTTGTAGTCTTCAAATATATTTACTTAACATTCCAGAGTATGTTTATATACAAAAGTGTTTTGTATACATGCTTTGAAATGTATACATGTATACATTCTTTGAGCAATGTAATAACATTCCTCAGTTTTGATATATGAGAGTATTTATCAGAAGATGAAAACCAAAGAGGATTTGGAAATCCATATGTGTAGTATTGACTTCATTGAAGATTAAGATGAGGTATGTTCTATCTGCATGCAAAATTAGAAGTGGGGCTTCCCAGGTGGCTCAGTGGTTGAGAGTCCGCCTGCTGATGCAGGGGACACGGGTTCGTGCCCCGGTCTGGGACGATCCCACATGCCGTGGAGCGGCTAGGCCCGTGAGCCATGGCTGCTGAGCCTGCGCGTCCGGAGCCTGTGCTCCGCAATGGGAGAGGCCACAACAGTGAGAGGCCCGCATACCGCAAAAAAAAAAAAAAAAAAAAAAAGTGAATGGTATGCCCCAAATGTATCTATTGTTAAAATTATTACTTGCATATGTTCCATATTCACAAAACCAAAATGAATAAAGTAGTAGTTGAAATATCTATCAATATATTTTTTAAGATATTTCAGTGGGATCTTAGTTCTTTTGACCCTTTTCATTAAATGTAGTGTTTCTTGATATATCCTATCTCAATGGGAGATGGTGATAAAAAGCAGGTGAAGCAAAATAAAGCTAGGCAATTATATGTAAAAATGCAGTTTTCAATTTAATTTTAATGGAAATGGAACTCAGCCTGTTATTCTGTTCATAGGGATTAAGATATATATTGCCAAAGGTTTTTCTTAGTTATAATGCTTTTGGTAACTCTCAAAAACTTACATGCTGTAGATTTCCTGTCAGTAAAATTGAAGCACAAAAATGCTATCTGTTAGGTTAATACCTATGAATCAATAGAATACTTGGTAAGTGAGATCTGTAGGAAATGGTGTACGTTAAGTGTTGTTAAAACTGCATACTGCCTTTATCAGTAAAAGTTTATATTCTGTTGGGCATTTTTAAAGGTACAGGAAGTCCCAAACCAGGGTGGCTTTTAACAACAAAGATAGTTGCATTTTCATTGCATATCAAACTGTATATTTTCTTCCAATTTAATTTATACTTGACTTGTGTAACTGATAAATATGTAGAAAATTTTATTACTTTTCCCTGAGGGGGAAAACATATAAAATATTATAAGTAATAATATGTATAGTGCAATAGTAAATAAATAATAAATATGTGAAATGTATTGTTTACCTATTAATATTTTTCAGTTATTATTTCTGTACTTCTGTCATTGTAGATTAGAGTGTATCTCACATTCTTAATTATCTCATATAAATATTATTTATTGATACCCTGATATGTGCAAGAACTGTGTGAGGAGCTGAGATACAACAGGAATCAAAATAGATGTGGTCACTGCTTTTATGGAACTTACAGTCTAATGGTGAAGAGAGACAAATAATTAGTGTGCACACATTGTGACAGGGTGTTGGGTTCAAGCACTGTGATTCACAGCTTTAAAATGAGGAGGAGGTGGCCTATACACGGTTAATTCCCATGTTTTTATCTTCAATCTAGACCTTTTTTTGAGCTCCAGAGCCAGTTGGAGCATGATATGAGTTGAGACCTGGATGTCTCAAAGACACCTCAAACCAAATAAGACTAAAAATGGAATTTGTGATCCTCCCTACTCTAGAAAACAAACACCGACCTTGTTTAGTGTCCTATGTCATCTTCCATCCAGTTGCATAAGTAAGAAACTTTGGTGTTCTTGTTAATAACTAACTCCTTCTCCTTTATTTCCCATGACCAATCTGTCACCAAATCCTATGAGTTTTATGTCCTAAATATCTCCTAACTCTTCACTTCTGTCCGTCTGTAATGCACCTAGCTAGTCCAGGCCAACATTATCTCTTGCATGGTCTAATGGAATAGCTTCCTCCTCAGCCTCTCCACATCAACTCTCACTTACTTCCCCATTCTGCTCTTTTTTATTTTCTTCTTTTTAATTTTTACTGGAGTATAGTTGCTTTACAATGCTGTTAGTTTCTACTGTACGCAAAGTGAATCAGCTATACATATACATATATCCCCTCTTTTTTGGATTTCCTTCCCATTTAGGTCACCACAGAGCATTGAGTAGAGTTCCCTGAGCTATACTGCAGGTTCTCATTAGTTAGCTATTTTATACATAAGTGTATATATGTCAATCCAATTTCCCAATTCATCCCACCCCCCTTCCCCCTTGATAGCCATACGTCAGCCATACATCTGTTCTCCGCATCTGTCTCTATTTGTACTCCTCATTCTGTTCTTAACATTACATTCAGAATGATATTGCAAGAGGTATATCTGGGTCATGCCCTTCCCTTGACTGACTTTACTTTTCATTATTCTTATGGTAAAGACCAAAATCCTTTATGAGGTCTTGCATAAGCTGTCCTTTCTCTACTTCTCTAGCCTCATCTTGCACCTGCCATAATACCTTTATTCTGTGCACTGCAGCCCAATGGGTGCCCCTCCCCCGCCACAGCACAGCTTAGTCGTTCCTTTAGAGAAGAGAAGCATTCTCTGAACCCCCAAACTAGGTCAAAACCTTAACGTTATGCATTTTTCTAACGCTGTGTAGCGTATACTAGTTTCAGCTTTGCTCTGTTTTAATTGTTTATGCTTTCTCCCCTACTACACTGTGAACTCCAGTCATGAAGCTGAGACCATACTTAATTTAGCTTGTGTATAATAGGCAACCAAGTAAATGTTGAGTGAATGAGTGTCTGTGGGAGATTAAAATAACCATATAAATCTAAATTTGTTGTAATTGTGTATCCTACTTAGAATAAAGGTAATTAGAGATAGTTGAAACAAATTGTAGGATAGACTCATAGAGATATGCATGTATCAACAATGGTGTTTACTGCTAGAAAGTGATAACCACACATGGATCAAATTGACATTTCTTAAAGATGGATTGGCTCTTAGAAAAAGGTCATATGTGATGAAATTAAGAAACATGGCCAAAGTGATAATCACATATTGAAGAGTATGTTCTGTATGTACTCAGATGGAAAAATGCTGTGTGTGTGTGTGTGTGTGTGTGTGTATGCACACACACATACACATTACTTAGTTAATAAGTATTTTTAGGCTGTCTGCTAAATTAAGCTAAATTAAAAATCAAGTAGAAGTCATAATTCCCTGTTAAGTGTATTTGGGTTAGAGTAACCAATAAAGATCACTTGAAGCAGTTCCTTCAGTAAGTGTTAAAATGTATACAATAACTTTTGCCTATCTGCTATAGCGTTCAGATCATTTTGGTAATGGTGAGAGACCCAGTAGCCTCTTTGAAAGGACCTTCCAGTGAAGACACTTTCGTTGTATTCTGTTCTCAGCTCTTTTTCATTATTTCACGTTTTGGGGAAATAAAGCATGGAATATAAAGAAATAAGGGTAGGAGATAGAAGTTCTTAGAGTATTTGGGAAAAGAAGGCAAAACCCATGTGTTGTTGTGAGCACCTTCCATCAGACTTTCTTCCACTCTGCCTACTGATGGCTGCTTAGCCTCAGTACATGTCCAAGATGCCATCATCTTGGAGCAGTTCTTCACCAAGTAAGCATTGGCAGTAGTGCGTTAACTCTTTGTGAAGTTGCTCTTAGTAAATTCCCACAAATAAAGTGTATCAGAGTACATAATTAGCTGCCTAGTTTGTCTTTTCTTTCTCTGTGTCTACTGTGAGTCTAACATAAATTTCATCCGTACATCACACATTTGCATACTGAAATAGCCCAGGAAGCATCCCAAAGATTTCTTAACTACCAATACTTCTTGCTATATATGTAGAAAACCCTATTTCATTTTCTATAAACTGGAGACCAAGATCTCCCTGTGGTTAAATTGCTGTTACCAACTCTATAGTTGTGTGACCTTGGGAAAGTTACTTAAACTCACTGTGCCTGTTCCTTATTTGTAAAATGGGTTAATAGTAGTACCTACTTCTTAGGGTTGTTAACAGTTTCAGTGAGTTAATATAAGTAAAGCACCTAGAAGAGTGCCTGGCATATAGTAAGTTCTCTTCCCTGTATATTTCATTTTCTTAAGAGATCATTTTTTTTAAGAGTTGATTATTCAAAGCTGAATAGTTTATAGTATCTTTGATAGTGAGCACTGAAGGAGCACTCAAGTCAGAATGACATCTAGTGTTTATTTTTCCTTTATTCTTTTGGTTTAAAATATTGCCATGTGTGACAACATTTATTTCTTCCTCTTTCTAGGTCTGTGTATTGTCGTATAAACTGAGCAATTTTATTTATCAGTTATATTGCTTTGTCATTTTTTTATTGATTTGTCTGTCCTTCCCTCTGAATTGGGGAGTTCTTCCAGAATAGAGACTACATCTTGCTCAATTTTCCATTCTTTTTTGCTTGGAGTCTGGCTTTCAGTAACCTTGGCTAAATATTTCTAGAATGTGGTAGGTCTAGATCTATAAAAATAAAATGTTTGAGTCACTGTTTAGTTTTTTTCCACCTCTTGTTTCATTGTTCAGAAAATAGAGAACCATTATATGACTCAGGATTCATTTGGATGAGACTGATAATATTGAAATGAAATGTGGGGTTAGAAGCTCACCATAAATTTTTCTCACAGTAATTTCCTTTTCCTTTGCTACGTATATATAAACACACAGAGTGAACTTCACAAAGTTAAGGTCTTTGAAATAAATGAATTGGTGGGGAGTAAATTACACCTTGGCCTAACAAAATCTGTTTATTATAATTGTTCAGTAAAAGCTAGTTGAGTAAAAATATCTTAGAAGATACCATCTAATTTTAGTCTTGGTTTTTTACATTGTGATCATGATGATTAATATCACCTCATTCAACATCTCTGGAAAAAATTCTAAGTTCTTAATTTGCTGTTTTGTCTCCTGATAGAATAACTCTAAAGGAAAGGCTTAAAATGAAGAGGGGTGTGTGTGTTTCTGTGTGTGTGTGTCTGTCTTTATCCTAAGAGCTAACAAAATATTACAATTTTAAGAATATCCTAAACTTCAACATCTTTTTGCTAGCTTTAACTTTATATTCTTTGGTAGATTTAAGCTGTTCCTCATAGAATTTTTTTTTTCATGTTGTAAAAGTTTGAACATGCATTGACTCAATAAAAATAAAATTTAGATTTAGTTTTTTGAAGTGGTCTCATACCACCATGTAACAGTTTCCAGCAGACCAGCTGTGTGCATAAAGCAGTTCTTAATTAAGTTGTATGCAAATTTGTTTAATAGTCAGCATGCCATCACTACATACCATGCTTTCATGCAACTGGTGGGGAAAGCCTGATATCCATCCTACAGAAAGAACTGTTTAGAGTCATGTATCAAGTGTGACAGACTTTCAAAGTTAATTTGTAAACATTTGGAGGCCTCAAGTATTTATAGGTAAATATTTTTTAAGTTATGTGCTAAATTTTAAAGAACTTTTTAATAAAGAAAATGAACTTATAAATAAAATATTTCTATTACAATAGTCTTGCCAAGATATCAAAGTACTCCTAGTCATTTGCAATCTTACAGTTCATTGCAAATAAAAGACTACTGTAGATCAGATACTTTTTCAAATTAATAGTTATTTTGAAAATGTCTCCATGACAGACAAAATTATGTCAAACCCTACTCATGACTATTTCCAGCAATATTTCTTTGTACTCAGATTTTATTTACTGAATCTTCACAGTCTTTTGGAATCTCCTGAAAAGGTAGGAGATCATGTAAGTGTTATGCTAGTCATATAATTCTTGATAGTTTCAAAGTAAAGAATGCAGTTTGTTAAATTATAGGTACAGTAATTGCTTTAAAATGTAAATTGATGTTTCTCAAATGAATATTTAGAATCCTCCTTTTTATATGTAGTGGGGGCATGATTACTAGGTTCTTCCCTACTCACTTGACAGCTACATCAAACACTTGAATACTTAAAGAGCAGGCAAGCGACTCTAAAATAAGTAAAGGATTGATTAAAGATCACTATGATGTACACTTTCTAGAGGAAGAACCCAGTGTGATTTATGTTTCTTACTGACCTAGCACCAATGTGGAATAGGTACTTAATAAATGTTTTTAAGTAAGGGAAATAAGTTCAGGTTCACAGACCTTGATTCCTGACTGGAGTTTGAAGAGAATGGTTTAAGCTATCCCTTCTCATTTTGAATTCTTCTGGAAATTTTTTAAGATATTTGGAAAGAGATGTTATGTTTTAAAAAGTGCAGTAAGTTTGAATCTGGACTTTATGTGTCTGCTAGTCAAATATTTATAATTGAACATAATTATCAAAATCAGTAAGCCAACTAATAGAAGACCACAGAGTTAAGAATAACTTAGTATTTTAGGTTAACCAGGTCCTGGATGACAACATGCTAGTGAAAGTATACGTAAGAGTGTAACGGAGGCTGTACTAAACTTTAGTTGAAGGCTTTTTCCAACCTTAAGATTCAGTGATTATGTTCTGAATTCCTTTATGATTACAGAGAAGCAGTTTTAAAAAGTGTACCATGGGTAAAATCATTTCACCTCCAATAACTAAGGGTGACCATGTCTTTCACCATTGTAGACATTTGCTAAAGTAAGGCTGGCAGATGCATTAACAATCTACAGAGATCTGAGCCCAGTATCTCTCTCTTTCTCAAAAAGAGTAAATTATCAAATTTAAAGATAAAATCAGGGCATAGAAAGTGGAAGAGCAAGGAAATAGAGATGATATGGTAGATACCCTTTCATTCTTATAGAATGGAGTTACTAGATATAAAGGCTTTAGAATGGTGCTTGGTTCATGGTACAGAATAATTAAGTATTACCTACTATTCCAATTCTCTTCCTTTTCCAAGTTTAAGAATCTTGGAATAGGTGCTAAGTTTGAGAATTAGTATGAGGTGACAAGTGATAAGGGAAATGGAAGAGTAATTGAACATGAAAGAGTTGAAAAGATTTTTATGCATTTTCTCTATATGTCTAATTTCAGCAAGTGAGAATTAATTACTTTGTGAGTGGTCTTCAATTTTATATACATTTTTTAAATATAAAAAATAATATTAAAACATATACACAGAAATTGTGTATTCTCGAAATCCTCGGAATCCTCTAATGGCTTCACATTGCACTAGAATTCCTTAAATCCTAACTCTTGACCGTGGCCAAGATCCTACATGATCTGGCCCTTGGTTACCTCTCCATCTTCATCTTGTACCAGTCACTTTACCTAGCCAGATTGGCCTTATTCTTGCTGAGTCTAGACTCTACTCCATTTTGACTTAAAAGTTGTTTCCTGGGTAATACCTTTCAAAATTAGCTACAGTTCTCTACTACCCTCTGTTAACTACTTACTTCTTTCATAGTACCTACCCTGTTTTATTTCTCTCTTAGAGCTTAGCATTATATGAAATTATCTTTTTCATTTATTAGTTTATTTATTGTGTGTTTTACCCCACTCCAGAATACAAACTGTATGAGACTAGGGAGCTCATCTGCATTGTTTGCTACCTTATACCCAGTGCCTGGAACAGTTGTTAGCACATAATAAGGAATACTGGTTTATTGACAAGTTAAAAGAAAAAGAAGGAAAATCTCTTATTAAGCAATTTAGATGACCACTGTGCACATTTTTATATATTTATGTAGGCTTTTCCCCATCCATACACATGTGTGCATGCACACACACACACACACACACTTAAATATACGTGTATATATTTTCGAAAGGACCATACTTTTTATCATGTGTTTGAATCTCACAACTCCTGCTTTACAGTAACCTTTCTCCTAGTTTTGTATATGGTGAACAGTTTCTGTGCCTTCAGAATGCTCTATACTGAAATCTATTCCTTAGCAGGAGGCTTTGAGTCTGGAGGCTGGAGGGGCAAGGCATGGGAAGAAAGGGCTGGGAGTGGAACAAGACAAAGTATTTCATTTTCCAAGCAAGCTGTGTTTTTGAATAGTAGAAGTCCTTTTGGCCACATGTTGGTGAGAATGAGCCAGGTATCCACCTTGGCCCTGAGTTACATTTTTTATTGTCTTTTCATAAAGTTTTTTGGTGAATATGACATTTGAATGTTTATTTAAGAACTCTCTTATATCTGTACCATCCCCGCCTATATTCAAGAGTACAACCTGCCTTTATATATGATTTCTGTATGAGTACCTTTGGAAACAGAAGGACCCCTTCATAGTCAGTGTTTGTAACTAAAATAAAAGGTCTACAGTCTTCACACCCACACAGTAAAGTTCTTCTTGTACAGAAAGACACATATTAGCCCTAAAGTGGAAGAATGAGTCATGGCAGGAAGTACTTTTGAAGAAACCATTACTAGTAAGTTAAAGGCTATTTTAACTGTAGTATTAAGTGTTTGAATTAGGAGATAATAATATTAAAAAGGTTATTCCCTAATGAGCCTTATAAAACTAGTGACTGCTAGAAGTCTTATATTGTCAATCCTTCAAGTTAATGATTGTGGCATTTCCACATATATCTTAGGTCCACAGATGGTAATTTCCTTCTATCTCCTCAACATCTACCAAACTTACGTCTTTTAAATTTAGAAGCAAGATCGTATGTTTTATGAAATCTCAGACTAGTTAAATGATTTCTCCATTTTCTGACTTCTTACACTACCCAATTTGGCACTTGATATCCAGTCAAATATTGTTCTCTATTAGTCTCTTGTCTTGCCAGTTGGATTTTAAGTATCTTAGGGGTGGAGGGTTATTGCAATGTTTTTATTTGACTTCAGTATCATTTTGCAGATAGTGGGTGATTTTTTCTTAATTGATTGATTTCATTTAAGCTAACTCTTTCTCTCAGTTTCTGTTACCTTTTCCCCAATTACCATGTCTTTGCCTCAGATTCCCAAGTGTAGCAGAAGCATAGTTACATAGACCTAGATATTCATTCCATGAACTGAATAAATAAAGATTTAGTTGTGGTTTGCATATTTCATTGATATTTGCAATTAATATGCATATATCGCAATATATATTTGCAAAATATAACACTTTTTTCCTTCTTTAGTAATGTCTGATTTTTTTAGCTGGACTTGAGCCCTCACAGAGCTAATGCAAATCAGTTAAAAGTAGTGAACGTGGGACCTGAGCCTACGCCTCTAAAATAACTGTATGACCCTGAGCAAGAAAATTCTCTACCTTACCTTTCTCACCTGTAAATAATAGTTATTATTTTATAGGGGCACCTCTGTGTTTTCACAATGACTCTGTGGCCTAGGTTGGTAAGGTAAATGGTATTACCACCACATTTAAGAGAAAACTGGAACTCATCATGGTCAAATAACCCCTACCGAGGTTAACACTCTAGTAATGGCGTAACTGTTGTTTAAACTCAGATTTCTCCGATTCCAAAACTTAGGTTCATTCCACAAATGAAGGAGAATTAGATTAGGTGATTTCCAAGATCCCTTCTAGTTCTACACTCAATGGCTTCCTGCTATTAGTGGTTTTTTTGTTGATTCAGTGGATATAACTTTTTTACTTCTTAGCCTTTATCTCTTTTCTCAAAGCTTTTTAGTCATGACTAGTAGCTGGTATAAGAAATTAATTTCAGAATTTTAAGCAGTGCTTAAAATGAAAGGTTATTTTAATATTAAAATACAAGGTTGATATACCACATCTATAGGAAATTTTTCTCAAGCCAGGTAAATATATTTGAACATTACGAACAGCAGCAGTAAATATCCAGTTGGATAAAGAAAGAAGAGCAAATGTGGTTCTAAGCAATACATGGAAGGAAAATTGATTTCATTCTTTCTCCATGTTAATTAAATTCATTCCTGGGTCATATTTGCTGTTTTATTTTTCTTGAACTTAACCTTTCAAAAAATAGTTTCCCATGGTATTTTTCTTACTTTACTGAAGGGATTACTACAAAAAATTTATAATAAAAATTTGAGAGGAAACTCCTAGGTATGAATTCAAGATGCTTACTGGTAGTTTATTTTGGATTCTAAGCATGAGATTTAAAGATTAATTGCCTTCTAGATAATTCAGGATAAACTCCAGAGTGACTTACCAACTTTGTCAAATTATTGCAGATGTTGCTTGTCTACAAAGAAGTATTGTAAGTAATGTTTTGGTATGTGTAGTAAGTCTCTGACAGCTCTATAACAATATAAATTTTAGAAGAGCAAACAGACAGAGCTCCCATCTTCATTATTTTCTTGTGTGCCTGTGATAAATAGAACTCTTAACTTGCATTATTGTATGAAATTCTGTATGTGTCTATATTTATTTATTGGTAGATACATATATTTGTGCGTGTTTATCAGATCAGTAATTTGGCCCAAATTAAGGGATGAAAAAAACCTTTATCTTGAATCAATATTGTAATGTGTGTCAAATCTTCAGGGGCTGCATTTTTATAAAGCATGTTATAAATATTTTAAACATCAGGAATAAGAAAAAAAATTTTAAGTACCACTCCTACAATCATAGTTATCTTAAAATTTTTTTAAACCAGTCTAAGCTGTGATAGTTTGATTTGCATTTTGATTTACTGAGGTTAGGATTTTGTATATTATTAGAAGCATCCCCCTCACTTCCCAACAAGTGTATTTTAAACAAAGTTGTTATATATTACAATATTTAGTGTTTGGGATATTTTCTAATGCAGTAGTATTTTAATATTTGTTTCCTTGGATGGTAATTTCAAACTAAATCTGGCTTACCTTGTTTCGTTTTACATATTCTCAAAAAATTTTTTGAACTAATTTCAGTGTGAGTTCTAAGAATCAGATGTGTATATGTATCACCCTATTCTCTGTCTTAAATTGAGCATAAATTCAATGGAGGAAGAAAAAGTTTTTTAAATTATGTACTATCCTGTGCCTGACACATAGTTGGTGTAAATAAATGCTTAATGAATGAATAAATGTGAAAATAGCTTATTGATCAATACTGCCACCTACTTGTATTAGGGAAAATGTAGGTGCTGGGCATACATCCTATTTTAATAGATAATACCTGTGATAGAACAGGTTTATTAACTTGCCAATTTCAGTTGTGAACCTTTTAATAAGAACTAGCACCCCAGAAACCTGATGATTGTGGGTTAGTGAGATTTCAAGTTTGTTTCAACCTCAACATGCTTGCCATTCCTTTCTTTGATGTTGAAATCCCAAACTGTCTCTAATCTAAATTCTGTGCTCAGGGCAAGACGGCTAACTGTGCTAGGTGGTTTTCTTAGTGTAACATCAGAGTAAAGAATGTTGTCATAATAGTAATGAAGAAAATCACTGATGTACAAATATAAACACATTATCCTACTATTATAAAATGGAAATAAAATTTTAAATGTTGGCAAAGTAATGCAAAGAACCAATAGTATTTATAGTATCATCAACTAATTATAATACAATAGTTGGACTTTTAGCACTAAGTATAATTTAGTACTAGTTATATATTTATGCTTTAGAAAAATGATGCCATGGTTGCTACTACTTGTTTGTATGGTCAGTGATTCAAAACTATTAATTATTTGTTACATATCATTTTTCTGCTATGTCTTAGAAAGCTGTGAACCTTTGAGTGGTAGGGGAGAGGGATGTATAAAAATTACAATGAGGTATGATAAGTGCAATGGAAGAATATATTTAAAATGGAAATAATGAACTCTGAGAGTCAAGGTGAGGAAAAGTACTCTATTAACGACTCCTTCCTCTGTCGACACCATGTATAAGATACATACTTCTCTGAAGACACATGATACATGAAGACTGTTTTACTGTTTGTATTTTTCTCACTATTTACATGTAGATTGTTTTTTGTATCTGCCCATAACCACAGCTTGCTCTTCTGAAAACGTAGTCATCCCCACCAATTGCTTAGAAAGAGCCGTTTCTCTTATACTAGCTCACAAGTTAATCGTTCTACTGCTACTGTTTCCCAGAGGCTTACACTCTGGGGCAGTACATCTTCATATCTTTGTGCTGTTTTTCAGTTTTCAAGCTACTGCCCTCGTGCATTGCTCATACACCTAGCTCAATGGAGTTGTGATGAAATGAGCACTGAGTCTGAATTAGCAGATAGGCTATGATCTAAGGACTTCATTGTTAGTCACTCCCTTACTAATAGATTTTCAGCAAGGTTTATAGCACGTCCGTCAGCACAAGAAATAATTCTTTATAGAATGGGAAATTCATTGCTTAGCTGATATTACATGAAGATTTAGTTTATTGTAGTGAAAATGATATTGAATACACTGAGATATTAATTCTAAAAATGTGGATGAGAAACACAAGTATTTTCTTAGCTATAATGATTAACTAGCTTTTTCAGTGAACTTAGTAGCTAACATTCTAGCATAAAGCATAAAATACTTTTTTTGGTAAACTTATTTAACATAGATTATGGACTGACCTCAGTTTTACAATGTTTCTGTCTACCACAGGGATAAGATAGATAAAGATTCACACACAAAGCCTTTTTCAGTCATATTAGTAAAAACCTTAAATCTCTGAATAAAGTTTTAAATGTTTGTATTTTAACCAAGACTCCCAGAAACAGGAATTTGAGAATGATTTCATTTGCTTTGTTCATATATAGATTATGATGAAAATAATATAATAGATCACAATTTTCATCCCTAGTACTTTAGAGAATATTGAAAATCATTCATTTTTATTCTGTTAATTTGGAATCTACTTAGAGACTTGGTTGACTAGCTTTGCTTAAATTCTTTCTTCGCAATTCAAATTAACATTATAAACAAGATATTAGGGAGAATTGTTTAAATATTTGGAAAAATTAAGTCTTTGTGAGTATTTATAAGCATACACATTCTCACTTAAAGGATAAACAAACTAATGAAAATCATTTCCAAGTGGGAACCATGGTAGATGGGTGGGTGGGGGTGTTGGAGAGTCTTCTCAGTGTTTACTTTTTGCATATCATTTTGATTTTTGAGCCAGATAAATATTTCACCTGTTTAAAAATAAGATATGAATACACATACCTACATATAAACATACATTTGTGGGAATCAGGTTTTCCTGTAACTTCATAGCCATGCATAGGAGCCATATGACCAGAAGAGCATTCCGTTGAATGTACAAAGTTAAGATATTTTCTTCTTCAATTATCCTAGATTTTGAGACGGCATTCCTGGTTTATTAAAGTTGGTCGGTGTCCTCAACTGAGTAGACTTAATTTGAAAAGGTTAGTTCAACTAGAGGTAGGACATGATTTCAATTGAAGTCAAGGTATATACCAGTATGTGACTGGTAGGTAGTCTCTTTGTCCTCCGACAAGCTTTAGAGGGAATTTCAGGTGTTCATTTTACAATTAGTTTCTTCAGACAGCCCAGAATGGCGGGAGGGGGTATCGTTTTTTTTTTTTTTTTTTTTTTTTTTTTAAATCCTGCATGCTCTGAAGCTCTAATAAAAGGGTTTATGGGTCTGTTCCTAACATTTGGGATTTTTTTTCCTAAGAGTAAGAGATTTCTTTTTAAAAGGAACTTTCCTTTGAAGTAAGCTAATTGTTTATTTAGAAAACTAACTTTTGCTGGGTACATGTACATATTGTTTCTGAGGGTAAGAATTAGTTTAAGAGCCAGGAAGGGGATTTTTTTTTTTTAAAGATAATATGTAGACTATAACTTCCAGGAGAAGACCCAAGATGTACATTTTCATAAAATTTTAGATTATCTTATTTATGTTTTAAAGTAAAAGACAGGAGGGAGACGCAAGAGGGAGGAGATATGGGGATATATGTATATGTATAGCTGATTCACTTTGTTATAAAGCAGAAACTAACACACCATTGTAAAGTAATTATACTCCAATAAAGATGTTTAAAAAAATATAAAGTAAAAGAGGTTATACTGACTTAATGTCTTAATTAAAAAGGTAAACATTTATTTTTAAAATTATACTACTTTATGCAGTATTTAGAATCATTTTTCTAACAAAAGCCATTTATTACCATAGCAGAGAGTATTAAAATGTAGTAAGTCAAAATAGTATTTCTTTTTTCCTGAAGAAACTTTTTAAGTACTTAAGTAACTATAGGCACACAGTTTGCTTGTAATAAAGAACATTAATGGGGAGGGTAGGAGTTAATTAACTAGGCCCTTAATAATGGGCCTTTCTAGTCCAAGGAATCTTATAATTGCCTCTGAAGCTGGTTTTGTAGCAAGTTGAGTGATGAAATATCTAGATTTGCGTAGTAGTCATTCTAAGAAAAAGGTTGCCTTCAGGCAAACTTTAGTACCTTTATTATTCTATAAAATAACTTTTTAATGATAAGCAGTACACATTGTGAAAGTAAGTTTAGAGGTAGAAATCCAGTGCCTCCTGTTTACTCAACAGTAAATGAACAAATAATTATAAGACTCTCCAATGAGCACAGTTTTTGCTCTCTTGGGAGAAACAGAACCTTTCAGCCAGACTTTATATACTTAGTTTGTTAATCATAAAAAGATATTCTCATGATTAGTAAGGATTGGCAGTGTGTGGTAATTTTCTTGAAGACTATGTTTTAAATGAATGGAATGGGAAAGCAAAGGGAATATTTACATTAAATCTTAATATAAGAAATATACAGATTGAAGTATAACTTATTACATAATTTCTGCAAATGTCGTATGCTCTAAACTGGTTTACCTTTTTGTAAATTGCCCCAAAGAATATCTAATTCCTCCCTTTGGAATTGCCCATTTTGGACTGTCCAAGCTACTTGAAAAACCTAATCCAGGACTGACTGTAATAGGGTAGCAGTTAGTGAAAATAGACTGCTTTGCTTCCGTTGGGAGGACCATATGAAAATATATTCCATTTTCAAAATGTTTCTGAAAGGACTTATTTGCGGAAACGATGCTTGCCATTTAAAACTCTTCAAAAATGCAGGTTTTACAAAATACAAAAATAACCTCCTGAAAGTTTGAAAGGGGAGAGAGGGGGCTGTGGTATGGGGGCGGTCTCCTTCGTTGCCCACCTCCTCCCTCTGTTCAGCGCGCTGTGTGCTTACGGGTTCCCTGGAGCGGATCACCATGTAATTGATGTGCAGTCTGCATTGCTGAATCCTGGACTGCACCATTCTGTGTTCAAGGGAAGATGTAATCTGATCCCTCTGCTGCTGAGGGAGGAATCTGTTCAGTCCAGGCTTTGACAGGGCATAGTCTCCTCCAATAATCTTCTCGGTTCTCTCTCATTATTCCCTTGAGTTCTCCTCAGTCAAGCTGCATGTATGTATGTGTGTCCCAAGAAGCGGTTTGATACTGAGCTGCATTTGCCTCTACTGTGGAGTTTTGTTGCCGGTTCTGCTCCCTAATCTTCCTTTTCTGACGTGCCTGAGCATGTCCACATTAGAATCTGTGACATACCTACCTGAAAAAGGTTTATATTGTCAGAGACTGCCAAGCAGCCGGACACACGGGGGCACAGAATCACTGAAGGGGAAAAATCCAGAAAATATGGGTTTCTACGGCACACTAAAAATGATTTTTTACAAAGTAAGTAAGCTGTTTTCTTCCTGTGTTGTATGATTGTGTGTGTGTGCCTGCCTGGGAAGGAAAATCTGTATCATCAGAGATGGCTGCAGTATCCTCTAATTTTGGTGGGTGGCTGGATGTCTGATATTCTGTTTTATATCATGAATGTAAGCAAATAATGGAAAGACAACATAAACTGGAAAAAGCTTTACATTTAAAATAAAATGTACATTTTAATGTGAGAATTTTCCTCTAAAAATATATTCAGACTTTAGAAATGTGCCTCCGTTAAATGCTGACCTGGAAATACTCTATCCTTAGTTAGCTTTTAGTGAACCTTTTGCCTGTAATTTTTCTATACCTTATATATAGGTTTTTCTTTTTTCTTTAGTTACCTCTCTTAAAGTCTAGAATTGCTAGAATATTGGGGATTTATATTTAAAGAGGTTATATTTACTTTCGGTACCCTTTCAAAATTGCAGGATTGATTTTTGGTTCTAAAGTCGGTATTTTCAGTAAACAATATAATATTTAAAAGACATATAGTCATACAGAAAGTGCTTTATTTTATAAAATATTCTAAATTTAAAAATCCTTTCACAGCAGTTCCCTTGATATGAATTTCAGGCATTTTTATTCATTGAAGGGATTTCTAAGATGGAAATAAAGTTTGCTTTAGTGGCAAATGGCATTTGCACCAATGTATTTACAAGATATCCAGGGAAGTTCTGAAAGCCAGTATTACAAACTTAATTACAGTGAATATCAAAGTTTATCATAACAACTTTGAAAATGAGGGTTTGTGGAAGTTATAAAAAAATAGATTTTTAAGGTAATCTGTACTGACTGACCTTCCTGATGGATACATTTGTGTGTATGTGTACATGTGTGTCTATAATTTATATATATGCAAGCATGTGGCTACCTATGTATTAAAGTATTTATTTTTGCCTTTTATTAAAATTATTTGGAGAAAGAAAATAATGGGTTTTGAGAGGAATCACTTTAAAACAATGTTATGAGCACAGAAACTTCTGAAGGGTTGAAATAAGACCAATTCCGTTTCTGTCGGTATTTCATGAACTAAGGTATAAATTGTGGATGAGCTTGTCGTATGCTCACCTCTTGCCTCTAACGTTGTAAGATTATCCCTGTGTTTTAGAATACTTTCTTCATGATGATAAAAACAGTCTTTATTACCCAGAGTGTGGTTCAAAAAGCTTTTAGTCTTGTTGCTTCTCTCTGGTATTTACAGTGTGGCATGCTGTGTTATGACGTTCCCGTGTGAGGAATAGGTAAGAAAATAAGGCTGCTGCAAAGCAAGGGTTTTCACCTTATTACAAAAATGAGGGTAACTTTCTATCACTCTGGGATTCCCCCGCTTCCATCATTTTCAATGATACAGTAATTAATTAGCAGACACAAATCTTAGAGGGGTTGCTGAAATAGAGAAAGTTGAATCTTCTCAGATCTTATTTTATAGTTTTATAACATATCTATAGTAAGATGACCTCAGTTAACCAATAGTAAAATATAAAAATATATATATTTCAATATTGATGACGACAAAATATAATTCTGAATATATTTACAATATTACATACCTATATAGCATAATAAAATACTTTAAAACTACAGATGTCGGGTATACCTTACAAAGATGCATAACTCATTCTTTTTAAATCTTTCTGTTTTTCTTGTTGGTTTTCAAGTTAGAATATTTTGTCCTGAGTGAGTATCTGTCAGTAGAGCTATGTATTCTGTGTAAAATATCAATTGATGGCTTTTTTCCTACCGTTATTATACCATCTCCAGATTTCCCTCTTATTATGGACTTACTTATTTGTACTGTCTTCATTGCCCATATTCATTGCTTTATGCCTTATCATAATTACTTTTCAAGAGCATTTTATTTACATTATTCTCCTTACCCTTTTATAATAATGTGTTTTAAATTCAGTGACTATTACTTCCATTCTGATTTTGAAATTTTGAATTTGTTGTTTATCTTTCTTAAAATACGTTTTTAAAGGAAAATGTAAATCACTAAGAACAGTATATTAAATATGGTTCTTTTCTGTGTGGGTTAACATGACATGTTCCTCTGTGTTGGTTCTTAAACTAGAAAATGTGAAAGATATAGTACTCTCAAGGAATATATACGATGGATATCAATTTTTAAATCACCATACACTGTTCTTCTGGACAAATATTAGGGGGGAAAATTCACCTTTCCAGTCTTGTAAAGAGTAAAACAAAGTAGAACTAATAGAAGAAAGTATGAAACATTTATTTTCTATATTAATTAACTATGCCTAATTAACATTGAGGGCATTTGAAAACTTAAGAATTTTTTCAGTATTACTGATGCTAACATTAAGATTTGATAGTTGGACAGGTGATTTTTTTTCAACATATCTCATTTGTTTTACCTTATAGATGAAAAGAAAGTTGGACCATGGTTCTGAGGTCCGCTCTTTTTCTTTGGGAAAGAAACCATGCAAAGTCTCAGAATATACAAGGTAATATTAAGTATAATAATTCATTCTCTCATGATTCTCATGTTTCTTTAAAGAGTTGATGATTCTGTCACTAATGCTGTTGACTGTTTTAACACATTTTGAGATCACTGAAAGTTGAGAAACATACATTTTAAATAAGGAGAAGAATGACTGCCACTGTGGCTTTATATTACTAATACATTGAAGTAAGACACAAGCAGAAGTTCTCTTATCTACAAAATTTTTAAATCATAATTTTTAAGGAATTCTAAAAAGTAAATCGTAAAATATGGATATGAGCAAATGTATCTTGTTACTATAGCAACAGCTGTTCTAGGGTGGATAGTTATATATGCATAACTGAAGATACATTTGTTAACAGTGAAATAGACCACACAATTACTAACTGAATCTTATTTCATGAGATTACTATGTTAGAAACTCCCTTTATTTGCTTCGTAAGTCTTATGTTTTTAACACATACATTTCCACACCAGTAGAATAGTTTCCATAACAACTAAATACAACTGTACTCTTGTTTCCTGCACCATTCCATCATTTTTGGATTTTGCATCAGTATAAAACTTTTCCCACTCTCACGCTAATTAGGCTAACTTAAGCACAATATCTATTACCCAGCTAATTAAAAATGGCTTTGGATGTCATTTGGAATGTGGTATTTTAAAATTTAAATGACAAAAGCATCTTAAGGGTTTTATGGGGGGTCTTTTTTGCATAATTGTCACTTCTTCAAATAACTGATTGAAAGTTATAGAAACCATAAGAACTTCATTATGGTGACATTTCTTTTTTTTCCCCTCAATATTTTGATTTAGATTTATTTTTACTCTTTAAGATACAATAAAATTAACATTGCTCAGACATAAGTTTATGTGATTGAACATTGTTACAGATTGCATCTCTTTTTTCCAGGGAACCAGTTTATACTTTTACTTCATTCAGTTGTGGAAAATATTTCTTTCAGATGCTCTTTGGTGAAACTTAGAAATCATAATAATTAGAGTAGTTTTATATACAAAAATGATACAAAAGAGAAAAATAAAGCTATTTCTTGGTTACTCAGGAAATGCTTTTTGTGTGATGATCCCATGTTAATTGTTCCCTTCCTCCCTCTTATGTAGGCTTTGCCTTTTGAAAATTTCACTGTGTTTTGGCACTTCCGCCAGAGGGTGTGGAGTGATAGACAAGTGAAACTATTCACTTCATTTTTGTTTTTTTTCTTCTAATCTTGATAAACTGTTTCTTGGATGAGAAAATTGAGTTTAATGTTTAAAATGTGCTGTTTTTTTTAATGTATAGATTTCAGTTAACCATATAATTTTGGTCTTCAATTAATATGGCTAATGCCAGGGCAAAAGTGTTAAATGGTTCAGTTGTTTTTAAGGCAGTTTATAAATGACTGCTGAATTTTTACCACAGAACACATTTTAGTAAAATTTTTCTTCAGTTGCCGACTTTTTTATTGAGAAAGTACCTGCAAAGGTGAAAGTTTTATTTTTAGCCTTTTAACACACAGTCTTACTAAAGCAAACCAGACAGCATATTGATTGCCGTGTCTTTTTGGAGACTTGATCAGTGTATTTTTGATGTTCTTTAATTTTGTTGAAAGATTTTCTAATAATAAGATGAAACTATGATTTTTCATCATTTTTGTTAGAAAATTTAAGTTATAATCACATCCTATTTCATTTCAGAGAAGAAAATAGAGCTTACCTTTGAAATTTGATAAAAGAAAAATAGATTTAGTTGTTGAATGTTAGAGACCATCTTAGATGTATAATGCTAAAAGATTTAAAGGTGGTAGATATGAAGATTTTTCTGTATTATCTGGTGACTGAGATGCATTTTTAAGCAAATAATGAGATATGCTGGATAAAAAAGAATTGGAGTTGTTTCATTAGTAATTTTTCAGAGCTTGATAGTTAACTGTTAGGATATAATTTATACGTTCTTTGGATTTAAAACACTTTACTGTCATAGCTCAATAAAATGAAGATTATTTTACAAACACGGTTTTGTTACCTGAATCTTTCTGCTCCTTTTTTTCCACGTGTCTCTAAGATAGAGATGTTCAGTACTTACCTCGAGTTTAACTAATTTAATTAGGCATTGAAATTAGAAAGCAAAGTTTAATATACTAATAACATAGTTCTAACTACTTTTTCTGCTATTAGGCATTTTTAGGAGAGTTGAACAATTTTAGAGATAGATCATCTCTTATTTTACTAGTGGCAGAATTAATTGAATTTCAGGTTTGTGGTGTTTTTTTTTTTTTTAACTGTCTCAAAATTTAAATTATTGGCTAAAAGTATTTAGCCAAAATGATCTCATTTTACAGTATTTAATTTTGCATATAATAAAATAAGTTCTACCTACCTACCTGTTTGAGTAAACACATTTCTAATCAAGGCTTATTCCTGTTAAATATTATTTAGACTAAGCTTAATCATAGCAATAGAAATTAGAGAGGAATAGACAAATATTATAAATAACTTAGAAGGCATCTGGGGCAAACTTAAGGAATAATGTGACTAGTGAAATGTCTAAAACATTGAACAGACTACTGCTACATATGATTTTTTTTAAAGCATTAATAATCTCACACCCCTTTTTGTGAAAGAAATTTAAACTTTTGTTTAATTATGATGCTGAAGACCAGACATAGGCAAGTGGAACCTGAATCTTCTAAGCAAATATTTTAACATTATTTGTATGTTACCAACAACTTACAGTTTTGCCATAGAGATTCTGTCATTTGGTTGCAATTAGCTGTGCCGGGATAAAAACAGGTGGTTATGTAGGAGGGAGGAAGCTTACTCTACAATAGCAGAAAAGGTTTTGTGCATCCTTGCTCTCTGGGAACAAGCAAATAAAAATAATAGTTTGATTGATGTTTGAAATATGCCGTGTCATCCCATTCTTATTAAACTAGAGCCCATTATTCTTAATAAATATCTGTCTTTGTCTCCACTCTTGTATTTTCTTGTAGTACCGCTGGCCTCGTACCATGTTCAGCAACACCGACAACTTTTGGAGACCTGAGAGCAGCCAATGGCCAAGGGCAACAACGACGCCGAATTACATCTGTCCAACCACCTACAGGCCTCCAGGAGTGGCTGAAAATGTTTCAGGTGACATGTCTAAACACAGTACTTGAAATGCTTCACTTATTTGCTGCAAAAAATAAGGGATTATTCAGCCATGAAAAGGAACATGCTACACCATGGATGAACCTTGAAAACCTTATGCTAAGTAAAAGAAGCCAGACACAAAAGGCCACATAATGTATGATTATATGAAATATCCAGAACAGGAAAATCCATAGAGACAGAAAGGAGATTAGTGATTGAGGTGATGTTAGGAGGGCAGGTTGGGACTAACTGCCGATAGGTATGGGGCTTCTTTTGGGGGTGATGGAAGTTTTCTGGAATTGGATAGTGGTGATGGTTGCACAGCAAGATGGGTGTGCTGGGAACTATTGAAGTGTACACTTAAATGGTGAATTTTATGTTTGTGAAGTATATCTCAATTAAAAATGTTATTAAAAATAAGGGAACTCACTTTAATTTTTAGGTATATTAATCAAGAGAGTCCAGTGCTTGTTTTGTGTAAGTGTGCATTTGCATTGTTTATTGCTTTTTAGATAATAAGACCTTTCTTTTTCTCCTTTATGTTTGGGTTTCTGGTATTACTGAATGTACTTGTTTTCTAAACTGCACTGTTTGGAAGTTAAGCATTCTAAGAACTCTGCCTATTAGTCACTAGTGGTAACTTATCCATCACTGTTACCCTTGTAGCCTCCAAGAGTTGATGCAGCTTCTTTCCATCAGTGCCATGCTTGTGTGTGGCTTACTGTGCTCAAAATTCTGATTACTATATTTTACTAGCATTTAAAGTTTTGGGAATTTTACCGGGAAGTTCAGCTACAACCAAACCTTGAATCTTATGGATTTTATAGCTCATGATAGTGATATTAATTGATTTATCTTTTCTTCTAGTGAGATAACACATAGAAGTCAAGTATTTAGCAAAGTAGTTGGCATCAATTAAACACTTGGTTAATTATTCCTTGTAAATAGTGAATAATATAAAGTATGTAAAGTGAAGGTATCTCTGATACTAGCCACTGTACTAATGTAAAATGAATATATTTCCTTACCTCTGGCTACTTTATTGATGGTATTTTATGAATGCATAGGGGAATAATGGTTGAAATAGAAGATATTGCATAGATTTTATATGATATTTCATATTTTATGGTGTCCATTTTTATAAATCCCAATATTTTAAATACCTGGGCAATAACTAAGTAAATGTCCCAGTTTTTTTCTTCTGGAGCTGGAAAACTCACTTGAAGCAATGTTTATTTAAAATGGATTTTTAAAATTGTTTTCTACCCTTCAGGTGATTTCAGAGAAATTAGGATAACTTCTTTTTTCGGTTGATAACTGAAAGGTTAGAGCAGCACGTCTCGACAGGGGGCAAATTTTCCCTTGGTTGAAACATTTTTAGTTCTTACAACTGCCTGGGTCGGGGGTAGGACACTGCTGGCATCTGATGGGTGGAGCCAGTGTAAGGAACAGCCTCCCCCAACACAGAGTTATCCAGCCCAAAATATCAATTGCTGAGGTTGAGAATCTATGGCTTCGAGGCATAGAAGTTATACTTCACTGTTACAATAATGTTATGAACCACTACAGTTACAAAGATTTTGTGTTTTATTTTCACAGTCATTTGTTAATTAAACTTACCTTTTCTTAAGGATCATTCCCTCCCCTCATCTGAGTTCTTTTATCTTAGGTTCATGATTTTTAAATTTTATTTTAATTTTTTCCTACACATGGCCTCAGAATTCTAAATTATTTGTCACATCCTTTCTTTTTTTTTTTTTTTTTTGCTGTACGCGGGCCTCTCACTGTTGTGGCCTTTCCCGTTGCGGAGCACAGGCTCCAGACGCGCAGGCTCAGCGGCCGTGGCTAACGGGCCCAGCCGCTCCGCGGCATGTGGGATCTTCCCGGACCGGGGCACGAACCCATGTCCCCTGCATCGGCAGGCGGACTCTCAACCACTGCACCACCAGGGAAGCCCCTGTCACATCCTTTTAAAAAGAGATGTATCCCGCCAATTAGAGGTGAAAATAGCACTCAGACACTTACAAAGCCTAAAAAAAATGCTTTAAAGACTTGCATCATCTCTGATTAAGCCAAGGAGACAGGAATATGGGTGTGGATTGTCATGCTTACACGCACATGTAGTGTGAGCAGCACAGCACTTGAGAGTATGCAGAGGCTGATTTCATATCATTTTTATAGGAAAGTACCAACATGATGGAAAATTACACTATTAGTAATAGTTTTATCATCATTGTAGACAGCCTCCAAAATGTTTATTTTATATGCAAAGCTTTATTTCTTATCAGAAGGTAGTCTAGACTGAGATTTATTTTGTATGTGGTATGGACCTATTTTTTTTCAATGTTTCAGAGGCCCAGAATATTCTTTGCTAGCCATTTAGGGTTTTTTTTTTTTACCAGTTTTAAGAGAACTATCTCAAATACTGATATATAAAATATAGTTTTAAGAGAACTATCTCAAATACTGATATATAGTAGGGGGCATTTGTGCTCTATTTTGCAGTGAGGGTGTTTTAGGGAGTCCTTTGTACAATGTTGGCTTGTTTATTAGCTCACTCATGCTTTTCTTAATGAAACGTCCTCGTGTTACCACATACTGTATGTCATCAAATCAGAGATACCATAGATTATTAGATGCATCCCAAATTTAGAAATGTTCATTGTAATTTTAAAAACTTGTTTTTTTAGAATTAATGATATTCAATAAACTATATTAGGCTAGCTTTTGTCCTATAAAAAGGCCCATTTGATCACTTTTCATAGGAGAAGTAGAAAACTTGTTCTCAGTTAATAGGAATAACATAGAATTATCCCTGCAGGTGTAGTACTATATTTTTTTTTTCACATACATATTCTGTAGCAAAGAAGTTTACTAGCAACAGAAGGTCAGCTAGACGGGTAGATCAAGACCTTAATCCTTTGAGTACCATTTCTGCCTTGACACACCCAAGACCCCATTGTGGTACACTGCCCTTAATTTTCAGGGCTGGTGCCAAACTAACTAGAAATGAATCCTTTGCCTAAAGGCTTACAATGCTTTAATGCTTAACTTGTAGAGAGAGATAATTTCATAGTAAAGTGGGGGAGTCATGAGTTGACCTATGTGGTATACTTGAGGGACAATTAAACTGGCATGATTTCTACAGATGTGCTATGCGGGCATTTAATGATGACTTTTCTGTGGCATAACAAGCAAAATGGGAGAGCTTGTCCCCTTACTGTTCTGCTATTCCTCCTAAGATGGTGGTACAGCATTGTTTCGGTCCAGCTCCATCTATTCTGACAAAGTACTCTGTACTCAATTTATAAATTGAATGAGAACAAATGATACACCATTTTAGGAAAAGGGAAACTGAAACAGAATGCCACTCTAAAATAGAAGTACCAATTAAAAACAAAACTAAAAAAAAAAAAAACAAATTTTGTACTGTTTGAATTTTCAGTTGCCCTTGATTCTGCTTTTTTTGGCAGCCCCAGGTTGATGCTTTCAGATTGTTAATTTGGGGGAAGAGGATTGGTCACTTTTTTATTTTGTTTATGTCATTTGAGTGTAAATATATAGTTTTTCACTTGCAAATAGTAGACTAGGTAAAGACACCAATAACATTGACATTCTCTGATGTTGAAATTGATATTCAGAGGTATCCTGATATAATGAGAAGCACTTTGACTTAGAAGAAAAAGCTCTTAGTACAAATTCTGGCTTTCCCTCTTAATAACTGGGTAATTTCATTGATATTATGTAACTACTTTTGCCTGTGTTCTTATCCTCTGTAAAATAGATATAACACTAAAAAGTTGTCGAAAGGGAGAAAACATGTAAATGTGCTTAAAGCTGTTCTTGGAAATACAGTGGAAACTCAATAAATGTTAGTTTCCTCTCTTGGTTAAGAAATAGCCTTTGTGAACCTCAGTTTTCTCAGGTGTTAAAAGAAGCTATTAACACTAGCTTCATGCAAATGTCATCAGATTAACATTATTAGCATTATTTTAATCAAAGCATATTTGTATTGTATTAAAATTATGAATGTACTTTGAAAATGCCTGTTATACTCCATAATATTTTTTTGAATGATAAAGTAGAAAATACTTCTGTGTTTTGAAATTAAAAGTGGAGTAAAAACTATTCCTTTGAAGGACTTAATCAAGTTTTATGGTAACACTTAGAAATTGTACATGTTTTCTAACTTATTTGGATCTCTTTTATTTGCTAGCCAACGACATGTTAAAACAGCAAGGTACCAAAAGAAAATGAATTCAGTAATACTTTGCCATTGTATTTGAAACAGTATGATCAAGAAGTCCTGTTGGGTGATGAAGAGTTAAAGAAAGTCATGTATTTAGCCAGAGAAGACTAAGGGAGAAATGTTGTTTCTGTCTAACGTTTTAAAGACTTTTGTATAAAAGTAGAATCAGACTGATTCTTGGTTTCTTCAGCAAACAAAACCTGAATCATATTCTTTGAGTCAGATTTTGGTGTAAGTTGAACTTAACAATTTGAACTGACCCAGAGTAGAATGGGAGCTAGTAAGTCTCCACTCCTGGAACTGTTCAAACAGACTAAGTAACCATCTTCTGGAGGTACTAGAGAAGTGAGTTCTTTACCACATGAAATGCAGGTGCTAGACTGCCTAAAGTCATAAAAATATATATATCTGAATGAGATACCACCAAGGATCATCCAGACTAATAACCACTGCTGGTTTGTGAATCATCCACATCCGTACGGGATGAGTTGGTTATTTAAAGCATAAACTGCCCTCAGCCCCACCATGACCACTGAATCAGACTCTTTGATGGTGGGCTGGGGGACTCCATGATTCTTGCACCACTCAGACAGCACTTGGGAACCCCTGGTATGGCCAAGCCCCTCATTATACAGGTGGGGTCTCTGAGACGCAGACTCATTAAGGGGCTTCCCTGCAGTTCCACAGTGAGTTTACTGGTGAAACCTTGGCCCCTGATTACGGCTCAGTGCTCCTTCTACTCTTCTCTACTACCTTCAGGTATTCTCTGATTACCTGAAATCAAATACCGCTTCCATGGGGAATTTTCAAGTTTGCATTTGCAATTTTGTCCACAAATTAAATTTTGTTTATCTTGATTCTTTCTGATTTTGGAATGTTTTTCCTATCCCTTTCAATGTGTTCCCAGTAACTTTACCATGAAAGACCAAAGGAAAGTGCTTTTTTTCTTTTCCAGAAGAACTACTTTTCAGAGCAGAAATAAAATAATTATCAGAATTTACAGCACTTTTTCAGATAAAGAAACTAAAGCCTGCAGAGGTAAATTGTAACCTGATTAGTGGCAGTTATCTTCTCCAAAAGTTGTGTTTCCTGATCCCCAATTCGGTATTCTTTCCTCCAGTCCTCATTAAAGATCGGTGTGGGTTCAACAATCCACACCGATAATAATAAAATATTCTTTTATTTTAATATAGTCATTAACTGCAAGGTTTTCAAGTTAATACATCCTTCCCTTGCTGTTAAATCGTGTATGTATCAAAACTGGGAACCAGTCTCGGAACCAGACTAAGCAAGCAAGTCCCAGCGATACCATCAGGTACATAGATTAGAAACTTTCTCAAGAAAGAGGGGTTTTTTTTTTGGTTTTCTTGTTTTTTTTTGTTTTTGCGGTATGCGGGCCTCTCACTGTTGTGGCCTCTCCCATTGCGGAGCACAGGCTCCGGACGCGTAGGCTCAGCGGCCATGGCTCACGGGCCCAGCCGCTCTGCGGCATGTGGGATCTTCCCAGACCGGGGCATGAACCTGTGTCCCCTGCATCGGCAGGCGGACTCTCAACCACTGCACCACCAGGGAAGCCCAAGAAAGAGTTTTAAGATAGCATTGGTGCAGTATTTCCTGACTCTTTGGGGATTCATTCATTTATTCAACAAATATTTACTGAGTATCTGTCAGGTGCTAGGCCCTAATTTGGATCTGGGATACAGTAATTAACAAAACAGACAAAAACCCTTTTTTGGAGAACTTAACTCTAGTCAGGAAAGGGAGGGGGTTGGGGGATTTCAAACTAGTTTGCAGTTTTAGAAAATTGCACAGAGAAGGTCTCAGAGAAGGAGGTAGGGAAGTAAAGCACGTGGGTGTCTAGGGAAAGAATAGTCCAGGGATCAGCAAGTGAAAAGGCTCTGAAGCAGAGCATGCTGGGTGTGTTTGAGGCACAGAAGGAGTATCTATGGCTAAAGTAGAGTAAGCGAGGGAAAGGAATAGGAAATTAGAACCTTGTAGGCCAACCTGAAAACTTTGGTTTTTGCTTGGAGTGAAGTGGGAAGCCACTGGAGGGCTTCAAGCAGAAGAGTGAGTGAGTGACTTTTAGCACGGTCACTCTGACTGCTTTGTGGAGAACAGAACTAGGAGGGCAAAGGTGGGAAGCTGGGAGACTGGGTAAGAGGTTATAGGAATAACCCAGGTGAGAGACAATAGTAGCTTAGACCAATGTAGTAATAGTCAGATTCTGGGTATATTTTGAATTTTAAGGTCTTAGAATTCACTGATGGATCAGAACTATCTGATGGTGAAAGTAAGAGAGTTGGGGATGACTCCAGAGCTTTGGGCCTGAACAAACTAATATAATAAGAGTTACAGCTTACTGAAACAGGGAAGATTGTGGACATGCATATTTGAAGAGATAGGTCATGGATATAGTTTCTATTACATACCCAAGAATACATGTTGAATAAGCAATTTTATAAACAGCTCTGGAGTTCAGGAAAGAAATCCAGGCTGGAGAGAGAAAAACTAGGGACTACATGGTCCAGACCTTTGCTTTAACCATCTAAGAGATGTGACTTAAAGTAATTGGACTGTCAAATATGTATGGTCGGTGAAAACAGTCTCATTTACTTTGTAGATTACAGCTTGTTACTAATCTTTGTCAGTTGTATACTTTTCAGTAAAATGTCACAAAGTAACATCTGCTGAATATATGTATAATTCAAATTGAAATATAATTTAAATTTTATTTAACTTATTAAATATTATCTTAAAACAGAATAAAACTATTGTTTAAAGTCTTAGAAGCATTTTGCTCTATGGGCATAATTTTCATCATGGACTTTGCCTTAAATATATAGAAGTTTCTGACACAGTTTCTAACATTTACCTAAGGTCTGAATTGTTTATCTTCTGTTCTGGCTTTTTTCGTTCTGTACTCCAGCCCCTAAAATCCTGGAAAGGATATTTTTTCATCTGTTAGCAGTTATATACCATGTATTGATACTGTTTTTCTATTCCTTCCTTTTTTAAACACTGTAATAATATGTTAACTGAAAAAAAAACAAAACATGAAACTTGTATAGTATATTAACCTTTAATTAGAAATATTCATAATAGTTGTAATTTATATAGAATAGTAATATATTAAATTATATAGAATATAAATTATAATTAGTAATATAAATAGTAATATGTTAAAAGATGTTTCACTATCTTTTTACCATAGAAGATCACATACCTTTATTTAACCATAAATATTTCCAAATATTTCCAAAAATATCTGTAAAGCTGGCGTTCATATATGCAAAGGAGATTTAAAAGTTTACATTAAAATTATTCTATCAAGTGTCTTAATTAAAGCTGCATTTTAATCAAGTCAGCATAGTTATCCATCACCCAAAATGGGCATGTTTTTATACTAGTGTCCATGAATTCTTATAATGTAGATGGAGAGGAACAGCATATTATAAAAACCCACCTCAAATCCTGTGAGGAATATAAATCAGTAACTTAGAGTTTATAGTATTGGTACTGTCAGGGATGAGTGGCGATTGATCAGCAAGAGTTTTGTCAAAGAGGTATTAAGTTTTGAACCAGGATTTTAAGCTATGTGAGGGAAATGGAGTGAAATAAACTTCAAATTAACTGCTTTTAATTGGTCGTGTGTGTGCATATACATGTATATGAGTATTTTTAACTTCTATGTATAAATCCTCACCCTAACCAAAAAGGATACACAGTGAGTACTCAAGGAGAATGTTCTGGGTATATGTATGTGTCAAAGGAAAAAGAAAGGACACAGCTTATTAGAGCCTCTGTTTCCTCATATTTGATGGTAAAATGAGGATATTCTCCAGGGTTTTTATTGATGATTAAGTGAGATATACATATATAGTAGTACTGTGGAAATACTACTGAAATGTTTGCTAGTATTAGTGTAGTCTACACTTTATGATAGGAAAGAAGAGATGAGATTTCATTGTAGATTCTGATAAATATTTTAAGAAATACTTTAAAAAGTAGTGATATTCTGAATACGGCTTCCAGTATCCTCAGTATCTCAGTTTTCAACTATTATCTATTTCACATGTTACAAAATCCAGGTTCCTAGTTTGAGCAAGAAAGGGAATGTCAAAATCCAGATCTTTCTAGCTCCAAACCTCACCTATTGTTCTCTCTTCTCCCACTTTCAAAGTGGACATAATAATTCACAAAGGTACTATATCAGCTTGCTCAAGGATGTTTTTTCACCTAAGTGTTTCAAGGTTATTTAAATGTTTTACTTGATTTTTGTGAGGGGAGGTCCTAACATTTTAAATGATTCATGTGGCTTTTTAGTTTCTCCTTTTAAGAATCATGGCATTTCTGTGCAGGTGTTCCACACTGGGGAAACAACCCCCTTAGTATGGTTTAAAGGAGCTCATATTTTTGAGGTATAATTGTTTTTGTTTTTCCATAGCATATACTTTATTTCTTACCCTCTTTTAGCCTTTGTTCATATTCTAATTTTACTATTAAGTCAGCTACCATTTTCTGTTGTTTTCTTTCTTTCTTTTTTTTTTTTTTTTTTTTGCAGTACACGGGCCTCTCACTGTTGGGGCCTCTCCCGTTGTGGAGCACAGGCTCCGGACGTGCAGGCTCAGCGGCCATGGCTCACGGGCCTAGCCGCTCCGCGGCATGTGGGATCTTCCCGGCCCGGGGCACGAACCTGTGTCCCCTGCATCGGCAGGCGGACTCTCAACCACTGCGCCACCAGGGAAGCCCTTGTTTGCTGTTTTTTATTTGAAATTATTTTCACATAGCAAATCAAAGCCCTTTTAATTTGTAGAAGACACTTGTCAGATGTGCAGTCTATCCAGTTATTAATTTTTCTCTAGTTGATGCTGCCAGTCTCAGATGAGTGCCTTACTAAAACCATCAAGTTTTATGGTGCCCACTAGAAAGAAAGGGAAGAAAGGAAAATCATCTGTCAAAATTCATTTACTTAGTGGCCCAAACCGATGTTTCTGAATAAAATTTTGGTTTCTCAACCAGTATCTTGGTGGTGGATGGACGAACATATAACAGTTATAATAATACAATGCAAAAATATTTTTCTGTCTATCAAGCCTAAAAAAAACTTTTACACAATAAAGGTAGCTAATAAACTTGATGAGACTAAATGATTGTCACTTCAGTGCCTTCTACTGTAAGCAGCCACTTTTTATGTTGTGTGTGGATGTGGATTTTCCTTTATGAGTTTATAATTTGAGACATTTATTAAAATAATAGATAAAAATTTCTAATTCCTCTTTGATAGAGCTGGAGTGGACCAGAGAAATTGCTTGCTTTAGATGAACTTATTGATAGTTGTGAACCAACACAAGTAAAACATATGATGCAAGTGATAGAACCCCAGTTTCAGCGAGACTTCATTTCCTTGCTCCCTAAAGAGGTAAGGATTATCAATTATATTCTTCATTAGTGCTATTTGAAAATAAAAATCAACAGCTACCATCTTTAGACATTGTCATGCTAATTATGGTATTCAGTATTGTCAGTTTAACACTCTTAATTAGTATTACAGGGGGCTGTAAATGATAAGGTGCTGTGACTTAATATAATTTTCAGATTAAATTATACTTACAGACTAAGTGTCTTCTTTCCATCACTGGAATAAGTCATATGTGAGACTAAGCTATTGAGTTTCGTTAATTTGACTGTTTCTTTACCAAGAATTTTTCCTAGGTTATTTGAAGTCCAACCTTTAGTTGTCTTGGTATGTTCATTTATAGTAGTAGATTTTTTTAAATTCTGATTTTATTAAAACAGCAATATTTTTTTTCTTATTTTGTTTTTTGTTTATCCTAAGTCCCTTCAAGACTAATAGTTTCATGATTCTATTGGATAGTAGTTCTCAGTGACTTACATTATGTAATTATTTTGAAGTGTATGGAATTTCACATGTACGTCATCTTCTATAAATCATTCCCCTTTCTGCCGCATCACACACACACACACACAATCACAGATTTCCCATACCAGTTACATTCTTATAGTATTTCTTTTAGAATTATTTATGCCCATTTGTTTTAATATCTTTATATAAAATAAAACATCTTTGATTTTTTATCATAGATTGATTATGATCACATGTGCATTCTTGACTATGTAAATGAGGCATAGTTTAGATGTAGTTCTTTTATTGATGTTGTAGCCTTCATAGTTTCATTTTTGTCAGCAAACGGAAATAAGATAACATTAAATAATCAATGTTACCATGATTTATATTTTCACAAAAGTTTTATATATGCCACTAATCATACATAGATCAGCTAAGAAGACAATATAAAATACCATTTATGTTAATATAAATATAAATGCAAATGGTCCTGAAACTTCACATTTGAAGAGAAAGGAAGTTGATTTTTTTTTTTTTCAGATACCCATGCTAAATATCCTAAGGGCATTAAAGATAGTCCCAATACTAATTTCACAACGGATATTAATAAAATGGTTTCATCATAGTTAATGGATAAAATTAAGCATAACTACAGGAAAAAGCAAAGTGGAAAAAAATATCTTTTTCCTGAGATGTTGCTTCTTTGGAGTGATTTTTAAAATGACATTGTCCCAGAAAAAAAAATCTTTATTCTTGATGGCTCATTCTAAAACTGAACTCTTTGGATAGATTTCGCTTATGAAAGTGGCATAAGCTCTCTCTCTTTGCTTCCAGAAGGGTGGTAATAATAGGAAGCACTTTTATAAGTATTTGACTGAAACTGAATTTATTCTCCTTTGATATATTTTTCATAGTTTTCCTTGATATCCTTCATATTTTAGAAGGTAGTATTTTTGTTAAAATATAGACTTTTTCTCAGTCTAATTTATCCTCTTATGTCTAAAGATTGTGAGGTTTTTGTTTTGTTTCGTTTTTTCTTTATTTGGATTTCCACAGAAGCTTCATAACACAAAAAAAACATGATTTGAAATCAGAAGAATATTAAAGTATTCTTAAGAATCTAAAAATTAAGCACAAATTATCCATAACCAGGGCAGTAAAGATTTTCTTGAATTAAGTGTTCCTTTGAAGATTGCCTGAGGGGAAAGAAGCTTTGCTAGATAGAATGAGTGAGCCTGACTTAGCATGGCACCTGTCCCCCCATCTTTTTTAATTTGTTTTTTATTGAAGTATAGTATTGTATATAAGTATAGTATTGTATATTGAATTACAGTGTTGAGTTAATTACTACTATACAGCAAAGTGACTCAGTTATACATACATATACATTCTTTTTCATATGCTTTTCCATTATGGTTTATCAAAGGATATTGAATCTAGTTTTAACTGCTAGAAAAAAACGTTTTCTTTTTTGAAAAATGCTTTATTTTATGTGTAGAGAAATAATGGTATAGATCTAAGTCCTGAAGGAAACTAACATCTTATTGGAGACTAAGTACTATCATTATTTAAAACAGTATTACCTTCATGTCAGGAAATGGACTTATAGTAATTTTCTTATAATTCCTTTCAACAGATCGCAAAGCTCTTTACCAACATTTACTTACTAATCTCAAAAACCTTGACAGAAATCTCACTAGTCTCACATGGGAGACTTGTGATAAAGAGCACTATCTTTATTTTGTAAGTAAATGCCAAGAAAAGCATAGTGATACAGTAGATGATCTAGAACAAAGCCTAAATTCTTAACATAGGATTGGCCAACATTTTCTTTATTCTTTTCTTTTCTTTTTCTTTCACTATTTCAATCCACTGAAATATAGCAATTCTGGGAAAGTATTAGCTACTTTTTAAATATAATATGGTGGTCTTTTATATTGGGTTGGCCAAAACGTTTGTTCAGTTTTAAGTAAAAATAAAAGACACGTTTTTTCATTTTCACCAAGAATTTTACTGAACAATGTATTCACTAACCGAATGAACTTTTTGGCCAACCCAATATAAGTTATAGTGAAAAACAAAAAACAGCAACTCTCATTGAAATGACAAGTTTGGCCAAAGAAAAGATAATTATCTGAAATGAATTTTCAATATAAGAGATTTTCTTGTGTGGAAGTAGTCCTTAGGAAGAATTACTAATCTAGAGTTTACCTTTAATACAATTTAATAGAAAACTGCATTAGCTAGACCATTCAATTTGGCTCCAAGAAACCTGTAACCCCCTCTGTGGTATTGTAGAGATGTAGTTTGGGACAATGCCCACTCTCTGTCCCCTATAAGGAACCCTACATGACAAAACCTTGTTTCCTTTGAGGAACTGGTATAACTAATTGCTGTTTTCTTTTTGCTTGGCAGCCTAATTAAAAAACCATGTAAAATACTGTTGCCAGTGTATTTGTGTTCTACTTTTCCTCTAGTTTAAACCTTTTCTATTTATATTTTTCCTGGTTCTGATTTTCTTATTCATATTTTTCTATGTATATTTTCTCTTTTTTAAAAAATTTTATTATTTGGCTGCATCAGGTCTTAGTTGCGGCATGAGGGATCTTCATCGCAGCATGCGGGCTTCTCTAGTTGTGGCACATGGGCTTCTCTCTAGTTGTGATGTGCGGGCTCCAGAGTGCACAGGCTCAGTAGTTGCGGCTTGCGGGCTCTCTAGTGGCGTACGGGCTCGGTAGCTGCTGAGCGTGGGCTTAGTTGCCCCACGGCATGTGGGATTTTAGTTCCCCAACCAGGGATTGAAACCTTGTCCTCTGCATTGGAAGGCAGATTCTCAACCACTGGACCATGAGAGAAGTCCCATGCTATGTGTATTTTCTATAATACAGGGATGTTTTGATGGCATGGACAAACATTTAATAAGTTGAAGTTTATGGTTGAGTTAGGGACTTTGCTGTTCTAAAGGAACGGGCACCAGTTACCTATGGAGTTAGCACTTCAAATTTCTTTAGCACCTGAGTGTTTCTTTACATTTCTTTTTAATGCATGCAGACACTGGACTAGATGATCTCTTAATCACCAGTAATGACAGAAATTTTACCTGTTGATTTAAGGATAAATCTAACCTGCTCTGGATTTGTTTCTTAGCATTTAGGATCCATTGAATGTTTCTATAACTTACCTGATTTCTGCTTCAGCTGGATAGCTAAAATAAGAGTAGGCTTTTTCATATGACCATTCTCAATATCTTGGGCATTAACTAGCATCTCTTTTCCACAAATATAACTTTGTGCCTGATAATTTCAATGTTAAATATCAGTTTCACATAGAAGATTAATAGTATGCTGTTAGACTGACACTAAGCAAACTTGTCTAGGCTTTGATTGATTGAGAATTTCAAAATTAATTGGTTTATGGGGCATCCATTTAAAAATATATTGTTGAGTTATGTATGTATGTGTATATTTGTATATGTGAACACACACGCATATATAGATTGTTTAATATAGTTATGCCTTTTCATTTTAAATGACTCCGTTTCTGTATATAATACTGAATGGTCTTCTCTGATAGACCAAAAATAATTATTCCACAAAAAGTTTTTCACTGTCATTTGTCAGTAGTAGTATTACGTTGAATACTGACTGGTTGAAGTACTTTCTATATAGAATATACTCAATAAATATGTGATTAATGATGAACTCTGTATATATATTGATACAAAGTCATTGGGAAAACATAATTTATTTCATGTAATTCCTGTTTAGCATCAAAAAATAATTCAGATTGTGCTTTTTTACTCCCTGTATGACCCTAGGTCCTTTAAATGATAGTTTGTTTTAATCTTTGTAACTTAGTTTATGTGAAAAGTAAACTTTACTACTCTGTTTAGATCATTCTGTCCTAATATCATAATTTAAATTTTTATGTGATTTGTGAGGCTAATTGAACGAGCATAGTCGGAAGCTGTTGTTCTCCTTTTTCTTCTATTTCCTTTTCTTTTATTTATTTGAATTGACTTTACACACTGGAAGAAAAATTGATGGTTTGCAAGTATTGGAAACAAAATTTTTAAATCAGTGATATATCAAAGACTTAGCTCAAATATACAACTCTATCTGGCCCATCCAGAAAATCTCCATAAGCAATATAAAGGAATTAGAACCCAATTACTTTTATAGGTCTAGGAAGCAGTTTAATAATTGTTCCTTTTTGTCATTTACAGTAAAGGATTAAATGTTTGAAAAGTACATCACTGTGATATAAACAGTTTGATACGATAAAGAACTATTAATTATATCTAACTATCTGAAGGATTCTGAAATTACGCCACACAGAGTATATAGGAATCTCATTTCTTAAGTCAAATTATATTGTAGTGAGGACAGAAAAAGACAAAATTTAAACAACTAATAAAGTAAAAAATATATAAATAAATAGTAGAATTCTTGAGATGAGATTCACAGAGCAAAGGCAAGAGAAGAGGCAGAGAGGTTTAATAAGTATTCCTTGAAGAGGTGAGGAGCTAGTGGGGTGAAGTTCATAAAAACCAATAGGGTGTTTTTAAATCTGGTATGTGTTTGTTAAAATTGAATATTAGAAGGTACTGCCTTTCATAATTTTAGAAATTAGAATGTAAAATTATATTACATTTATAAGTACTTTATACCATAGGGAATAATTAACTTATTTTTTATCGTTAAAAAGAGACACATGGTATACTATGCTTTTTCTTTTCATAGCTGGCACTTTATGTGCTTTCATTCCTGGAACCCAAAGACCTGCTACAAGCGGCTCAGACGTGTCGCTACTGGAGAATTTTGGCTGAAGACAACCTTCTCTGGAGAGAGAAATGTAAAGAAGAGGGTAAGGTTCAAAATCACAGAGAGAAAATATTTGTAGTTCGAAAAAGCAAAGTGATTCTGAAAAATAATAATAAGTTTTATGTGCACATAGAATAAAGTGGTGGATAAATAAAAAAAGAGAACTTTGGCAGCCTATCAAAGAATCAAGACTGTGTCTTCATTTACATTCACCTACTTATATAAAATCCACAGGTTACTCCACACGTTCAGATGTGCCAAATCTTGCCACTAACCCCTTTAGTGAGCACTGTAACTAATAGTGAATATATCTCATTTGCTTCCCAGTCTCCAGTAGAATTAATAAACAATGAGAAAGTCAAGATGAGGACAACTTAAAGAGAACCCCCAAATTAAATTAGCAATTAAATACTCAAATATTTGTAGTCTATTCATTTCTTCCACAAATATTTCTTGAGCACCTCTTATGTGCTAGATATTCTTAAATCCTGGGGATGTAGTAGTAAAGTCCCATTTTCTTCCTACCATGGAGCCTGTGTTCTGAGACCTGTTTAAAAAAAAAAAAATCCCCTTTCCTAGTAATGGAGTAGGTATCATACATATTAAGAAAGGACATTTTTTCTTTCCAGCAGGCATCTAGAAAAATATTACTTTTGAAAAAAATATTATTTGCCTCAACAAGCAAAGTTTTTAAGAAAGAATCATAGAGTGTAAGACAGATGCGCTATAGGTTCTCTTTAGTAAAGCTGAGAGGTAAAGAAAGATCCAGGATACTTGGTTTCTAATCCTGCCTCTGCCCTGCCTGTGGCTTGGACTACTCAGTGAAACCTTCTCTTCTCAGATATATATAAAGTGGGATTAATTATCCCTGCCTTACCTTCTCATAGAATCATTATTTTAATGACTTTTTTAAATTGTGATAATTTATACGTAAAATAGAATTTATCACTTTCACCATTTTTAAGTGTATAGTTCAGCAGCATCAAGTATGCTGACTTTGCTGTGGAACCATCACCACCATCCATCTCCAGAACTTTATCATCTTCCCCAGCTGCAACTCCATACCCATTTAACAGTAACTCCCTATTCCTCTTCCCTGCAGCACTGGCAACCACCATTTTGTTTTCTGTCTCTATAAATTTGACGACTCTAGGGACCTCATATAAGTGGAATCATACGGTATTTGTCTTTTTGTGACTGTCTTATTTCACTTAGCATAATGTCTTCAAGGTTCATCCAAATGTATCAGAATTCCCTCCTTTTTTAAGACTAAACATTCCATTGTATGTATATACCACACTTTTTTCTCCATTTATCCGTCAGTGGACACTTGGGTTGCTTCCACCTCTTGGCTGTTATAAATAATGCTGCTACGAACATGGATGTACAAATACCTGTTCAAGTCCCTGCTTTCAGTTCTTTTGGGTGTATGTTCAGAAGTGGAATTGCTGGATCATATGGTAATTTTATGGTTAATTTATTTTGAGTAACCACCATACTGTTTTCCATAGCAGCAACATTATTTTATAGTCCCACAAGCATTGCACAAGGGTTCCAATTTCTCCACATCCTCACCAACATTTCATAGAATTATTCTGAGAGAAATGAAATAGTCAGTAGACAACATGCCATACAGATTGCAAATTTACATTAGTGTCTCATAATAACAGTGTTAGAAATTAGTGTTCTGCATTTCAGTGGTTTTCAGCATAGGAGAAAATGAGATGCATTATAAAATGTGTAATTTGTATTATTGGTGAAGGCAATTATACTCTAAATTTTCTAAACCTTAGGTATTGATGAACCATTGCACATCAAGAGAAGAAAAGTAATAAAACCAGGTTTCATACACAGTCCATGGAAGAGTGCATACATCAGGCAGCACAGAATTGATACTAACTGGAGGCGAGGAGAACTCAAATCCCCTAAGGTAACTGAACTCTTGCATGATGTAACAGAAACCATTAATCAGTGTTAGTACGTAGTGTACTCTTTCGTATCTGACAAGTAGTATAACTTGACAACCTATGTCCTGTCGAAAGAAAACAATATATTTTAAAATAACTGAAAATGTAACTGACAGTATTCCTCTGTGCTAATATCTCTAGTCTGACAACTAACTGTACTTGAATAAAAGACGAATTGACTTACGTGTTGTTCTGTCTATTGCATGTAAATGAAAATTTCTGAATATCCTGTTGAATTTTGTGTCATATACGTTCTACCTAAGAATTTGCTCCCTCTCTGACCAAACATGATTTTTTGAGGAGTACCCATGTTTGGGGGGTTTTTTGATGGCTTTTGTGTGTTTTAATTTTATAAATTTAAGCATAATTCTGATTTTCTGCCTTATAACATTTCAATTATATAAAGAATGGCAAAAACACTTGAAATCCTTAGCTATATTTTTTTCAACTGGAAAAAAAGCAATTTGGGGAGACATTTTGTATTAAAACGTATACATTATGACAGGCTTTTTTGTTTAAGTTGAAAAAGTTGATGATTATTGTCTTTCTACTTAGTAGGTACTTTTGTGTGTCAAAATTGCACAACTTAAGTGCATATTCTTTTGGTTTGAGCGGATAAAATAGATGATTATAAAATACGTTTGTGTTTGAACCATATTTATGAGGTCTTGACTGAGTAAAATTTTAATAGTTGATGTCTCAAGTATAAATAATAGAATATGGAAACAATAAAATGTTTAATACTTAATTCATCTGCCAGGAAGGATGCTTCATATTTTATACAAATTTTTACTCTGGAAATAGACTATGGATTACTGTTGCTATTTATGGCCTCATTTTTCTTTTCACTAGTATTTTAAAAAACATAATGTAGTAACATACTTCTGATCTGTACATCTATGTTGTAGGTGCTGAAAGGACATGATGATCACGTGATCACATGCTTACAGTTTTGTGGTAACCGAATAGTTAGCGGTTCTGATGACAACACTTTAAAAGTTTGGTCAGCAGTCACAGGCAAAGTAAGTGTACTTCTCTCTACACTTCGTAAAGTCACCATTTGGTACATACCTTTACAAGGATCAACCAGTGAAAGGAAAACAAGGATTCATTTTTGAGTCTAGCTTATTTTGATAGCAAATATCAGAGCTTCTAATTCAGCTTTTTTCTTGGCATGAAAATGATGTTTCTCATGATAGGGATGTCATTAGTTTCTTCTTCATTTAAATAGTTTGTCTATCTTTGTGGCTTAGCTATTTTAAGATTTTACAGATGTGCTTTTTTTTCTTTCTTTTTTGGGGGTTAGTTTTTCCCACTTTTATTAACCATAAAAGTTATATCTCCTTCCTTTTTAATCTTTTTCAAAACTATGACTGAGGGATATATTTTTTTCCTTGTAAACTTTGTTGATAACCTACCTGGAGTTTAAAAGTTAAATAAATCATGTTAATTTTGAGTTATCTCAAACCCTGTAAGATAGAAGTTAAGCAGGCTAGTTAGTTATGTAAATAGGAGTTTGAAGGAAACAAAGCAGTCCAAGCAGTCAGTTTCACTTCATACAATACTATACTTTAATGGTTCTCTACTGAATACTTATTTTTATCTGTCCAATGGAAAATATTTTCTTGAATTAGGTAATTGACCACCTAAAAAAGAATAGAAGAAAGTGTGTGGGGAGGGGGAAATCTGTCTTTTAAAATGTCTTATAACATGTTGATTCTTGGGCAAGAATCTTCTAAATATTCCAAGTCAGATGTAAAAGTTTTTTTAAAACTGCTTCGTATTTCCGTAGTGTAATATTAGTTTTGGATTTATTTCAGGGTTTTAGTGTCTGTCTTTACTTGTCTAGAAGTACCTTGCCATAGAAGTACCCTCACTACTGCCTTGGGGCAGATTCAGATGAAATGTGGAATGTAGCCACACCCAACTCTGTTGGCATTCTTTCACTGAATCCATTCCCGTGGAAGAAACCAAGTTGCAATTTTAGTATTATTTTATCAAAGAGGCCAGGCCAGAGTTGTCATACTTTAGTGAGAAAGGTTTACTGTCTGCATACTTGTTCCCCGACTGTGTGTGTGTGTGTGTAATATGCAGTGCTGCTGAATAAACAAAGAAATACACAGTGATGGGATCATGTTATATTGATGTGAAAAATTATTTTCTAATATGCCAAACATTCCAACTGAGTAAATAACTTTACTTCAGATTTTAATGAACTGCTAAAATCTTATTTACATTGTTTTTCTTTCTACCCAAAAGTAATCATCTTAAGTGTTTTTGCAGTGTCTGAGGACATTAGTGGGACACACAGGTGGAGTATGGTCATCACAGATGAGAGACAATATCATTATTAGTGGATCTACAGATCGGACTCTCAAAGTGTGGAATGCGGAGACGGGAGAATGTATACACACCTTATATGGGCATACTTCCACTGTACGTTGTATGCATCTCCATGAAAAAAGGTAGGGGAAACCCTGTAGGGGTTGGGAATTCTTTCTCTGTTACTTGTGAACTTGGGGCCTTTTGTATAGAGTTCAGTTGTACAGTACTTACTATGTCTAACAGAGAGATAGTGATAATATGCTCCTAAACTAGACTCATCATTCAACTTCAGATATTTCTCTGCTAGGAAAGCAGTAGTGTATTGCCTTAAGATTGGGCAGTAGGGTATTGCCTTTAAATTTCCGTCCTCATTTAATGTGTTGTTGGCTTCCACCTTGAAACTCTGTTCTCTGATCTTGACTAACACCTTACTTGATTGTTCTAAATCTTTGATGACTCATCATCTTCAAAAAAAAATGGGGAGGGGCATATATTTCCAGTAGTGGGACAAATTCAGTAATTCAGGCTTCAAGTCTCTGAGTCTTTTTAATTACCCACCACCCTTCCCCCACTCCATCATATCCCCTGTGTCTGGGCAAAAGCTGAGGCCTGTGGGTTTTAACTTATTCTCTCATTACCTATCACCTGAACTACTGACAGAGCTTTCAAACTTGGTCACCTTTTACACAGCTGCAGAGAACCTCCTCTAATTACGGTAGTACCACTGCCCTTTGGGAGCCTACTGTTACCTACCGAATTAAGGAAGAAACCCTCAATCCAGTTTTCAAAATAGTTTAAGCCAAACCAGACTGCTTGACTTTTTCTTCTCAGCATCTTTGCTGTTGCTTTTATCTCCTCCTACAGAGCCCTCCTATTAAAGTCCTTTCTATCTTCCATTGGCGTGTCTTCACAGTACCCCTGTTAAACAGATGTGATTTCTACCTCCTTTGTCAGAAAAGGTCTCTCTGAAGGGTCCTTACAGTGAATCCACTCCAGTTTTTACCGTTCATTCATTCTGTCCATAGCATCTTCTTTATCAAGAACCATTACATTTAGCAGATTTCACTTTAGATTTGTAATATGTGCAGAAAAGTACCTTCTCACTTGTAATTTGAATCTACTTTGAACAGTGTGCTGTACTATTAAAATTGGGGGGGATTGGTATCAAGAGACCTTGCATTTCAGTTTCCATTATATTCTGACTTAAATCTCTCAATGCTTCCATTATCTACTGTCCCAAAGGTGGAAACTCTGGCCTTTCTTAATCTCTTAGGAATGACATTAAAGACATCTGAGTTTTCAGCTCTCCTTTGTAATCCAAAGGTGATTGCCATATTTGTATCACTCTGGTCTTCGGAAGAGAATAATGTTGGGTCAGAGTTTCAAGGGATTTCCATTGCCCCTACATGCGTATGTTCTAAAAATCTGTATGTCTTAATGCCCCGGTAGCCTACAGAATATTTTTAAATATAAGCATAAGCAGCCTTTGTTTGAGGACATGTTTAAAACTGGTTAATTTAACCAGAGTATATGGTGTAAAGCACATATGTTTAGCTGTTTAAATTCCAAATTCTGATTTGTTTTGTTGAAAAACCTTTATTGAATTTTTTCCCTAGTCACGAAGGGACTTTGTGCTCATAATTAAAATAGGGGGAAATGACAAAGAATAAAGAAGAAAATTTAAGTTTTTCAAAATACTACCATCCATTAGCATTTTACACATATTGCCCACACTAACATTTTATTTCTAAAATCAAGATCTTATTGTATGTGTTTAGAGCTGGCTGCTTCCGCTGCTGCTTCTTTATCTTCTTTGACTTGGTCTTCCTCTCCTTCCTCTTTGTCATTTCTAATTACAGTACAGTAGTCTTAAAACTGTTCCACAGGACCCCAAGGTGCTCCTGGGTCCCTCATAGGTGGAGGAATCAAACAGGCAGAATTCTAGGCTTTCCAACTTCCCATCCCAATCAGAGTAACTCAACTTTTGCATGTTTATATATCAAGGTTTTACATAGTATGTATTTATTTTGAAAACAGGTATTTCTGCTTAAGAAAAGGTAAAAAAGTTTTAATAACCACAGACTTTTTATGTATCATGTTTTCTCACAATATCAAAATTCTAATACATTCTTTTTTCTGTTTTCCCCCCCTACAGAGTTGTTAGTGGTTCTCGAGATGCCACCCTTAGGGTTTGGGATATTGAGACAGGCCAGTGTTTACATGTTTTGATGGGTCATGTAGCAGCGGTCCGCTGTGTTCAATATGATGGCAGAAGGGTTGTGAGTGGAGCGTATGACTTTATGGTGAAGGTGTGGGACCCAGAGACAGAGACCTGTCTGCACACGTTGCAGGGGCACACCAACAGGGTCTACTCGTTACAGGTAAGAGACCTATCTCTCCTGCTCTTCAGATGCTATATTTTTGAGTCATAAGGTTGTCTTACTCATAATCACTGTCAGATTGCTGATCCAATACAGTCCAAAAACAGATGAATCAAATTATTCTGCCGTTTACATATACTTTATTTATTTTTTAAATAAACTTTATTTATTTATTGGCTGCACTGGGTCTTCATTGCTGTGCGCGTGCTTCCTCTAGTTGCAGCGAGCGGGGGCTACTCTTTCGTTGCGGTGCGCAGGCTTCTCCTGTTGCGGAGCATGGGCTCTAGGCGCAGGCTTCAGTAGTTGTGGCTCGCGGGCTCTAGAGTGCAGGCTCAGTAGTTGTGGCTTGCGGGCTGTAGAGTGCAGGCTCAGTACTTGTGGCACATGGGCTTAGTTGCTCCATGGCATGTGGGATCTTCCCAGACCCGGGCTCGAACCCGTGTCCCCTGCACTGGCAGGTGGATTCATAACCACTGTGCCACCAGGGAAGTCCCTACATGTACTTTAAAATTGGCATGAAGAAAGCATAAATTTTGAAATTATTTAAATGATTTCTTTCAGTTTTTCTGTGATTGATTTCCCTCTAAAATACAAATATTTGTCTTGGAACCTGAGACTTCGGGGCCTTAAATTTTGCTGTGTTAATTAATGGGTAGATAGTCTCCTAGGAGAATAACCTGGATTTTAATAAACTCCTTAGAGGATTAATTTGGCCCAAAGCTGCCCCTTTGCCTTGATAGCTGGAAGTTGATGGACCACGTAATTGTGATTCCGTCCCCATTCAAAGTGGAAGTGAACTTCGCACAAAGCTGCTCTGCCGTCACAGGGCTGCTGGTTTGTAGTCATGAAGAAGTAAATTTGACTTAAACTGATTTTTGGTTTGTTTTCATTTGAACCTGATATCCTAGAATAGATTGCCATATTTTGACATAAATAACTAGATTAATAGCAAGTTTAGAAAATAGATCTTGTTTCGTTTCGTGAAAGACAACATTTTCAATTCAAAACTACAGTTGACCCTTGAACAACTTAGGAGTCAGGGGCACCAACCACCCCCTCCCCACCCCCAACTCCAGTCGAAAATCCTTGAATAACTTTACAGTTGGCCCTCAGTATTTGCAGTTCCACATCCAAGAATCCAACCAACCTGGGATTGTGTAGTAGGTATTTAGCAAAAGAAATTCGAGTATAGGTGTGGACCCTCCCGGTTCAAACCCATGTTGTTCAAGGGTCAGCTGTATTTCTTATTACTTACATAGCTTGTTTACCAGTTACTGCCCGTTAGTAATCAGCAAATTAGTATGTAGTCCCAGGGCTCACAGTTCTGTCGTTGGGGTATTTGTATCTTAACTGATGGAATACTCTCCATGTCATGAAATATTGACATATAATAAAGATGTCTGTTAACTTAGGAAAGGTTATGAATTTGGAGGAGAGGGAATTGGCTGCAATTGTTTGTATGTTTTGTGATATGTTCGAACCTTAATGAATATAATAATCTTATTTAAATAAGCCATTAGATTGAAGAAAGAGGTGGTAACATTATTATAGATCTGGGAATTGGTAGATATTTGTTGACTTTGGGTATAGCTGGGAAGCTGGAGAAGAGATGCTGTATATGGTTTGCTTTTGTTCTCAAAATGCCACCACTTCTAATTCCAGATATAATTGTCTGTTGGCACATTTCCTAAATAGCATTAGGTTCTTGTAAATGAAATTTTTATTTTACATACAATTTTTAATGGAACTTACTTTGAAGTATCATGAAAGCTATCTCCAGCCCTTTTCTTGCCATAGGTGTTGATAAGCACACCCTTTATTCATAAACCACGTCAGCAGTTTTAGCTTCCTATTGGGAAGTAAAACTCAAATGGCAATCCATATTGAATCATTCATGATAGGTAGCTAGTAAGTGTGGCCAGATGATCTGAAAATAATATGTTCATTTTAGGTGGTTTTTTGAAAATTGTTTCTGCATCTAGTTTGAAGCCACTGGCCATAAAAAATTAGCATTTCTGGTAGAAGCTTCTGAGAACATGCCCTGTAGAGTTGCTTGATTGCATGCACTTTGTCTTGTACCCCATTTTGTTCCTGGCATTTTGTTCTCATGCTTTACTCGCGTCCCCTTTTAGGATTAAGGTCAATAAGTAATATCAAGAATGTGTACACTTCTAGTCTAATAAACTGTGTCTGTTGTAGTTTGATGGCATCCATGTGGTGAGTGGATCTCTTGATACATCAATCCGAGTTTGGGATGTGGAGACAGGGAATTGCATTCACACGTTAACAGGACACCAGTCATTAACAAGCGGCATGGAACTCAAAGACAACATTCTTGTCTCTGGGAATGCAGATTCTACAGTTAAAATCTGGGATATCAAAACAGGACAGTGTTTACAAACATTGCAAGGTAAATATTGGCTACCCACCTTTAGTTGCGTTCCTTAAAAATGAGATTGTTGGTCAGAAGAGAAATGTGGAGCTTTTGTGTCACAGAAGGAAGTAACCTCATACAAAATGAAAACTTATTTTGGATAAGTTTATGAGCCTTTCCACTCTGACTTGAGTAGGAGTGGAAGTAGGATGGGAAGGATTCACAGTGCCCACTGAACTAGAGGAAGAAACATGTGAAAGCCGCTAATACTAAATGAGGCAGAGCAGTGTTAACTTCTTATATCTTGATTAACTTCTTTTTATTAGTCATAGCCCTTAGAAAGTGTTTTTTTCATTGAGGCCATCTGGTGGGCTATACTGCAGCTTTTTTACTCATTGATTTTGTCTCTTCCGCAGAGTTTTGGAATAGTGTCCATTCAGCCTTTGCCTTTGACTGGTTAGTTCAGAGTGGTAGGGTAATAGATTGTCCATGGGCAGAATACGTGATGCTGGTACTATCTACATCACCACCGAGAGAAGTGCTCATTCATGCAACCAGGACACAAAATGTATGCCTGGTAGCTAACCACGCTTCCTGGAACACAGAACCCTCAGAGATTAACGTTTCAGTTACAAATAGCTACCAGATTTTCTTACATCCCTGCCGATCCTAAAATACTCAGAACACAGTTTCTAAATGTGCAGCGGTTTAAATATTTCATTTATTGTGTGTTCCAATATAGATTCCACAAATTACAGTATAGCTGACCCTTAGTCATGATTTCTAACCAGTAACGAAATTCCTTTGGTTTTGCCTAGGTCCCAACAAGCATCAGAGTGCTGTGACCTGTTTACAGTTCAACAAGAACTTTGTAATTACCAGCTCAGATGATGGAACTGTAAAACTATGGGACTTGAAAACGGGTGAATTTATTCGCAACCTAGTCACATTGGAGAGTGGGGGGAGCGGGGGAGTCGTGTGGCGGATCAGAGCCTCAAACACAAAGCTGGTGTGTGCAGTAGGGAGTCGCAACGGGACGGAGGAAACCAAGCTGCTGGTGCTGGACTTTGATGTGGACATGAAGTGAGGAGCAGGAAAGGTGGCATCGTCCCAACGTGTAGACGACATACTCCCTGCCCTTCCCCCTGCAAAAGAAAAAAAGAGAAAAAAAGAAAAAAGAAAAGAAAAAGAAAAAAAATCCCTTGTTCTCAGTGGTGCAGGATGTTGGCTTGGGGCAACAGAGCGAAAAGACCTACAGACTCAGAAGGAAAAGAGGAAGCGATGACAAACCGCAACTGACAAGAGAGGCGCCTGCCGGCTCGTCCCGGAAAAAGCTTCACTTTGGACTGAGGGCAGCTTTGCAAAACGAGACTTTCGAAATCAAACCAGGTGCAATTATTTCTTTATTTTCTTCTCCAGTGGTCGCTGGGCAGTGTTACTGCAGAGATGTCGTTACAGATTCTGCTAGCCTGTTCTTTCACCACTGAGACCTAGAAAGAAGCTGCAGTAACATCCACACAGTACCGGTGGACTTTCTCACCAGAGAGCATCTGCAACAAAAAGTCATTTTTCTGGAGCGGAAAAGCTAAAAAGGAAAAAAATTACTGTGAATTGTTTTTGTACAGTTATCATGAAAAGCTTTTTTTTTTTTTTTTTTTTTTTTGCCAACCATTGCCAATGTCAATCAATCACAGTATTAGCCTCTGTTAATCTATTCCTGTCGCTTCCACATACACTCTGCAATGCCTGTGTTGCTCAAAGGTGGCAAGTTGTCCTGGGTTCTGTGAGTCCCGAGATGGATTTAATTCTTGATGCTGGTGCTAGAAGTAGGTCTTCAAATATGGGATTGTGTCCCACCCCTGTACTGTACTCCCAGTGGCCAAACTTATTTATGCTGCTAAATGAAAGAAAGAAAAAAAAAAGCAAATTATTTTTTTTTATTTTTTTTCTGCTGTGACGTTTTAGTCCCAGACTGAATTCCAAATTTGCTCTAGTTTGGTTACGGAAAAAAAAAGACTTTTTGCCACTGAAACTTGAACCATCTGTGCCTCTAAGAGGCTGAGAATGGGCGAGTTTCAGAAAATAAAGAGTGAAGTTTGCCTGCAAGTAAAGAATTGAGAGTGTGTGCAAAGCTTATTTTCTTTTATCTGGGCAAAAATTAAAACACATTCCTTGGAACAGAGCTGTTGCCGCCTGTTCTGTGGAGAAACTTTTCTTTTTGAGGGCTGTGGTGAATGGATGAACATACATAATAAAACTGACAAAATATTTTAAAAATATATAAAACACAAAATTAAAATAAAGTTGCTGGTCAGTCTTAGTGTTTTACAGTATTTGGGAAAACAACTGTTACAGTTTTATTGCTCTGAGTAACTGACAAAGCAGAAACTATCCAGTTTTTGTAGTAAAGGCGTCACATGCAAACAAGCAAAATGAATGAAAAAGTCAAATGGTTTGCCTCATTCTCCAAGAGCCACAACTCAAGCTGAACTGTGAAAGTGGTTTAACACTGTATCCTAGGTGATCTTTTTTTCCTCCTCCTGTTTATTTTTTTTGTTTGTTTTATTTATAGTCTGATTTAAAACAATCAGATTCAAGTTGGTTAATTTTAGTTATGTAACAACCTGACATGATGGAGGAAAACAACCTTTAAAGGGATTGTGTCTATGGTTTGATTCACTTAGAAATTTTATTTTCTTATAACTTAAGTGCAATAAAATGTGTTTTTTCATGTTAGTATGCCTGTTTCTTCCACTGAGGTAATAACACTTCATTATCAGTATTTAGGGTTTGTCTCTGATATTTTAATCTTCGCATCCCCTGTAGTGCGGCATGGAAATTGATGCTTCCAGGCCTGTTGTCCACAGCCAAAGTAAGAACAGTGGGCTGCAAGATGCCAATTATATTTATTTAGACTGTGCAGGAGGATGTGGTGCTGTGCTCATCTCTATTACATTGGGGTATATATGTATGAAATCTGGTCCCTCAAAGAGCCACCAGACTTTTATGGTAGTTACAACTAGAATTCCTGTAGGAAGTTCATTTTTAAAACGTGACCACATGTCGACTACTTACCAGGAACTTTCTACGCGTTCGTTCTGAAGCTCCCACCATCCTGAGATGGAGACACCGTTCTCTCCACTTTAAAGATGAGGGCAGGACTGCAGCTCACACGGGTTAGGTGTTTGTCAGGAGTCAGGTACCTGGCCAAGCACCAGGATTCACACTCATGCCCTTTAAGGAGAAAGAAACCTAGAATTTTGACAGACTAAAGCAAGATTTGTGGCGGGGAGGATCATTTTTTGGTAATTTCAGGCTCTTTTGTCTCTGTTTTATTGAATAAATCTAGCATTTTATAAAGTAAGGGAAAAAAATGAAGTTCAGTTACTCAAATTAGGTAACCTCTCAAGAAGCAGGTTTCTGCCATGTGTGTATCTCCAGGAATCTCAACTATCCAGGCCCAAGGTGAACATTGGAAAGTTAACAAATATTGATGCTACTTAGAGAATAAATTTCTCACAGTCACAAAGCATGTGTTCTTTACTCCTAAGGCAGCAATTATTGGGCCTCGCTCTCCCACAACTGCTGAATGAGAACATCTGGGGGTGGGACCCAAGAATCTGCATTTAAACTAGCTCACCAGGTGGGGTATGGACACGACTTTAAGAACCACTGCCCTAGAGACCTTCCAGTACGTTTGGTTATTTGGTTTTTTAGTCCACAGCACATTACAGGCACAAGAACATCAGAAAGAAGTGACAGGTTAAGGGAAAAGACAGAAAGCCACATGGTTAAAGACAAAAGTCGTATTAGGCAATGAAGTGCGGGTGAGCGGCCCGGCCTGCTTTAGGGAGAACCGGGGCGAAGCCCAGAGCCATGACTGCTGTTCACATGGACAACTCGGTGATCAAGAAGAAGCTGTAATCCTACTTGGTAGTCTTGAAACTGCTTGATTTTTCATAACGTAAGTGTGGCTTGATTCTAATACAATTGAAGAACATCATCAATAAAAATAAGTGTGCAGAACAGAATAGAATGAGTTCACAGACAGAGACGCCTGAATCCAAATCCCAGTTCTGTCTGTTTACGGGACCGTCATCAGATTACTTGACCTCATCTTCTAGGAGGCAGAGAGTACCTACCTCCTAAGGTTATCGTAGGGATTAAACGCAATGTTTTAAAGCACATAGCACGCTGTTGGCACTTGTAGCTCAATTCAGTGGTAGCTGCTATTACAACTTTAAGAAAATAGACCCAGATAATTGTAACTTGCTAGATTTGGGAGCAATTGAATGTATTTGTGACTCACTCAGGTATGAAATAAAAATAGTATTTCTATAGAGCAATTTACATTTTTTAAGTAGAGTCACATAGATTTCTCATTTGAGTCTTACAGAAACCTTGTAAAAGACAGATAAGGAGCACCTAGGAGTGATTTTATATATGTTCATTAAGTATTATTTATGAATAAATGGATAATCTTTATTACAGTGGATCTGTTCCTGAAAGGGAAAATATTACCCTCATCCTAAAGGAATTAAAGTATTGTCATTGAAGGAAGAAAGGTCACAAAGGGACCCCTGCTTTGTGGCCTCCTTAATGAAGAAATTCACCACCTTATATAACTGTGAATTTTCAACTCTTTATACTGGAGTAAAGGCAGTCCCCACATTTAGATGTTACAATTTCCCAAAGATCAAACATTGCCTGAAACTAAAATTAGGACACAGAGTAACCCATAAAAGCTCAGTAAATACCTGTTGAACTGAGCAAAGAGAGTTTACTATCTCTCTCTCTTTTTTCTTAATTGGAATTGTTTATAATTTTGCCACTTGGAAACTCCTTGCTGTTTAAGAAGCAAAGCTATTTCATTAATTTGTAACAGCTAGTACATGCCAAATGGTTAAGTTAAGTAAATGTTTCAACCTACCTATTTGTTTAATTTCAAAAGGTAGTTGACATTTAGTTAAGTGTATTAACTGTTTTTAAGCCATTTTCTCTATGCCTTTTGGGCTAGCCTGTTACAAAGTCTCCTTTCTACTTCTCCGAATTGATTGGCGGCTACAATCAAATAACAACAGGGCTTCCCTGGTGGTGCAGTGGTTGAGAGTCAGCCTGCCGATGCAGGGGACACGGGTTCGTGCCCCGGTCCAGGAGGATCCTACATGCCGCAGAGCGGCTGGGCCTGTGAGCCCTGGCCGCTGAGCCTGCACGTCCAGAGCCTGTGCTCCACAACGAGAGAGGCCACAACAGTGAGAGGCCCGCGTACCGCAAAAAAAAAACCACCACCAACAACAAAGAGCTCTGTGCCTTTCTCTTCCCTGAAGTGAAACAGGATAGAGGGCAGCTTCCCCAGACCCAGGCTGTGCCTTGTTTTCTGCACACTTTTCCCGGATGCACTGACTGCACTCTGTGAAACAAAGACACCAATGTGGACAGAGAAACTACCTGGCGGAGCCTGCCCAGCTCTATCCTGTCTCCTATAACTCCTAGCATCCCATATTAATAGAAACCAGAAACAAGCGGCTTGCTTGGCACGAGTAGATTAGATTCATATCACATTGATTCTGATTCCTTCCCTCAGATACAACTTTTATTCATTCACCCCCAATAAACGAGTCAGTGTTGTAACCTCTACTCTATCAGATTCATCGGCAACAGAGGATTCAACCTTGTCGTCCCTTGCAGCAATTCTAGGAGAAACTCCTAGTTTGTAAAGCCATTTGGAATTCTACCGATAGTCAAAGTGGTTTAGTGTTGCTGGTGAATTAATTTGAATAAATGCTTCTGACACAGGTTGTTTTCACATTCCCTGACTCACTGCGTTTTGGAGATAGGTTATGTGTGTGCATGTGTACACAACGTGCATCTACAAGAATATATTGGAACCTGTTTATATAACATTTCCATTAAGCCTTTCCCCTCATCATCCGTGAAAAAAAAGAATGGGCCATACGAAGGGAAGGTTGTTGGTGGCCAAGAGACTTCCCAAGTCTTTTCTGTGATAGATCAATGGCCTCTGTGTGAAGAGGGTGTGTTTTCACACAATGTTCTGCATTAAACAAATGGTAATTACCATATGGTAACTTGAAAAGTGGGTGCACGGTTTTTTATTTTGGCATTGCCTGCCAAGGAGATGGATTTTAAATTGGTCCAAAGTGGCTGCACCCAGCTCCCCATTTTGGGGAGTGCCAGGCGTCTATTTGAATTGCAAACAAACATAGCGTGGCATAGTTCACTAGCCAACACGTCTCATTGTCCATTTGATTAATACTAGTGATGCCCAAAGGTGGGAGGTTCTTGCCAACTTCGTTCCTCTGCCACCTTCTCTTTCTAGGTGGAGGAGATCAGAAATATTAAAAGGTAATTTCAAAGGTTCTTCAAAAAAAGGAAAAGCACCAAAAGCTGAAATGACTCAGAATGCACCTTCCTCCCAAAGTGTAAATAAATTCTAGACCCAGTTCCTAGGAAGACTCATTGCTGAGATGAAAGCCTGGCAACTTCCCAGTTTGCAATTGGGTATAAAAATAGCAGAGTTTCTATTTCAGATGATCTGATTCTCCCCAGGATTCTTAAGGACAAGGAACCACTGAGCGGACATTTTGATGTTTTATTCTTTGCTTTGGAAAATCTATCGTGGCCAAACTTACGAAGGCTGTTTATCTTTGGGTTTTGCTTTGCTTCAGCAGTCATGCTCTGCAAAAGGAAAATTATGTTGAAATCACTCTTGCAAATCAAAGGTTCAAACATAATAGAGCACAGAAATATATTGCCAGTTTACTGCTTTTCTAGGAGATTCATAGATTATAAAAGAGACATCAAACCACTATTCCCAATAAGAGGAAGGAAGGTTACTTGCAAGACTTTTTAAACCTATATTAATGAAGCCCATTAATACTTCACCAAACCATTATGCCTTACTAAACGCAGGCAGCAAGACAGTCTAGTCCCCTGCTACCATGAGCCTTTCCGTTTGAGGATTCTCTCCATTCCTATAAAGTGACTTTATGATCTTAAATCAATCTAGCAAGGACATAATACGGTGTAGAGATTAAAAGTAAGACCAGATGCACCTCTGTTAAGAGTCAGATTTGAGTTTGGGAGACCTGAAGCTCATAAGCTTAAGGACCCTCTTAAAGAAAAGAAAAAACTTACAAAATTAGATCCCAAAGTGAACATTTAGAACGATAAAGATTATGACAACTTACTGAGGCCTTGGTAATTCAGATCCCTTTCTCTGAGATCTCTTCAGGCAATTGCTAGAGTTGCTTAGTAGAAGTGCTTCTGACTGCAGGCTGGCTTCTCCTCCCCGCTGCACCTCCTAGCACCCCCAGCTCTCACAGGGATCTGTTAAAGGAGGGGCCCTGAAGCTCAGCTTCATCAGTTTCAGGGAAAATCCTCCTCTGTTCTCCCAACTCTAATCCACTCATCTGTAAATGGGGTAACATGTCATGGGGATTACATGTCATGAGACATTGTATGTTGAGCATTTAGCAATGTGCCTGGTATGCAGTAAGTATTCATTAATGGGTTGTAGATATCAACAGTAATAATGGTAGCTAGCTGCTATCATACACTTATTATAACTTAGCACGGTGACGAGTACTTTAAAATCATTTATTACTCATTAATCTTCTCAGCTGTCCCATGATATATTATTATTAGCCCTATTTTACAGATGAGGAAACAGGTACAGAGATGTCAAGGCACTTGCTCAAGGCCACGCAGTTAAGAAGAAGAAAAAAAAAAACTTGTAGAAACTGGGATTCAAACCTGGGCTTGTGGCCCCAGAGCCCAAGCTCTTACCCACTTTATTATGCATTGATTCACAACTGCCTTGCAAATAGAGGAACATGTAGTATGTTGTAGATCATACCAGCAAATGACACGGTCTCAGTCCCAACCTGCCGACCTGGGAGCTGACAAAGCCACAGAAGCAGGCATGGGCCTGGATTTCAACGAGAGAGCCCTGAAGAACAGTGGGTAGTAGATTCCTGCTATGGTTTGGCTGTAATGAATCCCCTTTTGTTGGAAAATTGGAATCACTTTTTCCAGTTGCAGAGTCAAAAGAGAGTGAGTTGCCTGAAAAGAAAGGCATAGCAATGAAAATATAGGAATAATGGGTAAAATAGTGTATTATTAAAAGAAAGTTTGCTTCCAGATCATTTCGGGAAAAATATATGCTATTCCTACAAAAGATGGACACTTCAGTTATACGAGAATTTTTTTTTTTTATAAATCACGATTGATGCATTTGTGCCCCCAAACAACTAGGCAAATGAGGAGCAAGCTTTTGCATTCTCAGGATTGATACATGGTGAATCCTCAATAAATGTTAGCAGCCTTTGTTGTTGTTATTATTATCAAGAAATACAGCTGTAGTCAAATTCCATCTCAGCCACTTGTGTGACTCCGGAAGACTTTTTTTTTTTTTAATCTTTCTGAACCTCTGTCATCATCTGTAGAGGAGAAAGTTGTGAATGTTACATGAGATAACTCATAAAGCACCTGGTACCATCTTGGCTAATTATATACTCAATGAATGGTAGTTATCTTTAGTATCATCACCACCACTAACAACAGAGATAGTGGTGACTGCGTTTCAGGGCGTCATTTCAAGCTAAATCTGGAACAGCAGACCTGTAAGACTTCTAGAACACCGTGCCCCAACTACCTTCCAAAATATGCCAGGAACAGATATGCCAGAGAGCAGTCTCCCCTGTTAGAAAGTAATCCAGTTTAAAGTGACAATTCTATTTCTTTCCAAAGACTTATTTAAATAATAGGAGAGAAATTAAACAGGCATAATCCCAAAAGGGGAGCAGGAGAGGAGAGCCAAGTAGACCAAAGATTTCACCAACTTTGGATGAAGGAAAACAGATGGAGTGGTGGTCTTTAGACGAGTAGGTTAGAGAAACTACAACCTAAAGTGCCCACGAAGAGGGGGGCACTAATGGGAAGTGAGCTGACCCCTCTATGTGGACGGCGAGGCCAGACACAGGGCTCAGAACTGGGGACTGATTGTAAGTAAGAGCAGGGGTGAGTGGGACCTACCTCTCTTTCTCATCTTCTTACAGCCAGGGGACCATCTGTGTTGAACCCACCCCTCTCCAGGCCCAACACACCCGCCATTTACAAGAACTATGAAGGGGTGTGACCCAAACTGCATACCCAGGCTTAGGTAGAGGCAGCAGGGAGTGGGTTCAGAAGTGAAAATGGAGATTAAGTTACAGTCTGCAGTTCTCCCCCACTCTGTTCCAGAAGGCCAACAGTCTGGCATATACCAGAGGATTCTTCCCCAGAGAAGCGAACAACAGGGAAAAAAGTTTCCATGTACTGGTGTTGGTGGGAGAGGCGAGAGTTCCTCCAATGAAAACTGACTCCCCTCCCAATCAAAGGAGAAACTCCTCTTCCAGAGAACCCCAACCAATACAGAGAGCCTTCTCTCTGATTTTTAGTGTCTGTCTCTTAAATATGAACAGATAGTCAAGAATCACCAAACATCTGAGAAAGACCTCCAATTTGAAAGACTAAGCCAAAAACGTATGAAATAAACTTGGAAAAAGAACAGTAGAAAGGTAAAATACTATCTTATAATACAGGAACAGGATGTAATATTTTAAAGGCCTCGTGGAAACTAAAATGTGGTAGAAATTCAAAAAGAAAAACCTTCAATAGAAAATAAAAATTTAGCAAATCAAACAGAAATTTTAAAAAGAGATGGAAATTAGCAGCGAAAACATAAAAGACTTAGAAGATCAGTCTGAGACATCTTACAACTAATAAGTGTCAAAAAAGAAAATAGCACAGAATAAATTATGCAAAAATTAATATAAGAAAAATTAGCAGAATTGAAGGACAGAAAACCTCTAGATTGAAAGGGCCACTCAGTGTCCTTTGAATAAATGGATGAAAAAAATCCATACCATGATTTATTATTATGAAAGTTTGGAACACCTGGGCTATAAAGAAGTCCCTAAAAATTTGTGGAGGGAAAAATCAGGATTAAAAAAATGAGAAATGGAATTCTGGACTTCTCAATAGCAACATCAGATGCTAGAAGACGAAAGTCTTTGAAATTCTACAGGCAAATTATTTTTAATTTATAATTGTACACCCAGCCAAATTATTGACCAAGTGAGAGGGAGAATTAAAAACATTCCCAGACAAAGGACTCCAAACACTACCTCTCACAAACTCTTTCTTAAGTGGCTGTGGACAATGTGGTCCAACAGAACAATGAAATAAACCATGGAAGAGGAAAACATAGTACACAGAAATTTGGGATTTCAATACAGGAGAGGGAGTTCTAGGGTGATAGACGGGCATTTGGACTCAAGAACTACCAGTCGAGGTGTGAGCAGGGAGGGCCTTAGGAGGAAGGCCCTAAGAATACAAAGGAAGTGATAATTCATCTCACAATCATGGTACAGCATTTAGAGAAAAACATTTCTCAGAATTCAGGACATCAGATGATAAATTCAGAAAAATTTTAAAAGGTTCAATGTATTAAAAGCTATGCAACACATCAAAATGAGGCAATTTTTTTTTTTTTTTTTTTTTTTGCGGTACGCGGCCGTCTCACTATTGTGGCCTCTCCCATTGCGGAGCACAGGCTCCGGATGCGCAGGCTCAGCGGCCATGGCTCATGGGCCCAGCCGCTCCACCGCATGTGGGATCTTCCCGGACCGGGGCACAAACCCGTGTCCCCTGCATCGGCAGGCGGACTCTCAACCACTGTGCCACCAGGGAAGCCCGAGGCAATTATTAATTCAAAATAGTATGTGAAAAAACTTAAGCATAGTTGGTACACTGTGTAGCCCTGCAGTAAACCATATTCATGCAGCTATAAAAATGTGAATACTGATTAGAGACTGTGCTAAAACATATGTGAGGGAGGGGAGGGATGTGGGATGGTGGGAGAGTTAAATCCTCCTCTACCATAATTAGAAGTTATTAATGTTTAATATGAAAAAAAAGCTAAAAATAAGAGGATGAGCACATTATGAAAAGATTGGAGATAGCATCGTAGAATTAGCTAAAAGAGTTAGAAATGTTTGCTTTGTGCTTGAGGAGACAGGAGAGGGGTGCAGCATTTTGATATGCTTTACTTTTTTTGCATTCCTTTGCTAAAAATATGTATTTTAAAGGAAGGCCAAATAAAAATTAGTAGGGCAGGACTTCCCTGGTGACGCAGTGCTTAAGAATCCGCCTGCCGATGCAGGTGACGTGGGTTCGATCCCTGGTCCGGGAGGATCCCACATGCCGCGGAGCAGCTAAGCCCGTGTGCCACAACTACAGAGCCCGCAATCCTAGAGCCCATGTTCCACAACAAGAGAAACCACCGCAAGGAGAAGCCCACGTACCGCAGTGAAGAGTAGCCCCTGCTCGCCCCAACTAGAAAGAAAAGCCCATGCACAGCAACGAAGAACCAACAGAGCCCCCCCAAAAAATTAGTAGGGCAAATTTCAGAACCAAAGGTACTTCTTTACCCATGCCAGCCGGCATCCATTAACAAGGCACTGATCAAGCTAGTCACCATGAGTTACTAGTCTAATGGCAAAAAAGAGGGGCATGGGGGCGCTCCTCTGGAGGAGTTCCACAGGGTGAGAGCCGTGTGGGCACAAATGACCTAGGTTCTCTTTGTCCCCATTTTTCATCTGTAAAATGGGCCCAATGATAAGCCCCCTCCTTAATACACGATGCATGTGATGTGCTCAGCATAGTCTCTGGCTCACGAGTTTTTAATAAAGGGAGCTTTATTTTTACCACCACCCCTCAGTCTCAGGGTGAAAGCTAACTTACATTAAGATCTGGAACTAGTAGCATCCAGTACTTTTGACTTCAGGTTCTAATTTGAGCATGAAGAGATGGGTAACCTGAGTTATAACCCCGTGTATCTTATATCAGGAGGATTAGACACTTGTGGAGACCCAAGGATATAGACCTCATCCCCTCCCCAACCTGTTTGCCATCATCTCTTTTTTTTAAACTTAATTTTTATTTTATATTGGAGTATAGTTGATTTACAATGTTTTGTTAGATTCAGATGTACAGCAAAGTGATTCAGTTATACATATACATATATATATTCTTTTTCAGATTCTTTTTCCATATAGGTTATTACAGAGTATTAAGTAGAGTTCCCTGTGCTATACAGTAGGTCCTTGCTAGTTATCTATTTTGTATATAGTAGTGTGTCTATGTCAATCCCAAACTCCTAATTTATCCCTCCCCCGCCACTTTACACTTTGGTAACCATAAGTTTGTTTTTAAAGTCTGTGGGTCTGTTTCTGTTTTGTAAATAAGTTCATTTGTATCATTTTTTTAGATTCCATATATAAGGGATATCATATGATATTTGTCTGTCTCTGTCTGACTTCACGTAGTATGATAATCTCTAGGTCCATCCATGTTGCTGCAAATGGCATTATTTCATTCTTTTTTATGGTTGAATAATATTCCATTGTATATATGTACCACATCTTCTTTGTCCATTCATCTGTCAATGGACATTTGGGTTGTTTCTATGTCTTGGCTATTGTAAATAGTGCTGCAGTGAACATTGGGGTGCATGTATCTTTTTTGAATTATGGTTTACTCTGGATATATGTCCAAGAGTTGGGTTGCTGGATCATATGGTAGCTCTATTTTTAGTCTTTTAAGGAACCTCCATACTGTTCTCCACAGTGGTTGCACCAATTTACGTTCCCACCAACAGTGTAGGAGGGTTTCCTTTTCCCCAGGCCCTCTCCAGCATTTATTATTTGTAGACTTTTTGATGATGGCCATTCAATCATCTCTTTTTAACTAGCTTTGGGTTTTACTTCCAAATTCTCCCACCAGGTATCTTAAGCTTTTTCTCTACTTGGAAATACTTCTCAAATGAAAATGACTAAACTTTTTGTAATGTGAAATCCAGAGTATCTCTTTTGGACACTCTGTCTTTCCCTTAAAATTCTAGATCAAAATTTCAAAAAGGCCAGAGAGGGGTGAGTAGAAGAGCAGAAGCGATGAATTGGAAGGACTTCCATTGTGTCTGCATTAGGTCCTGCTAAATGAAGCACTGAGGGTGAGTGCACAATTCCTCCCAAGCCAAAAGGCTTTTTCCTACCTGGGAAGTGTGCAGCATGAATTAGTCTGGGTGCGTATTGGTCCCCAGCACAGCAGAGCTGTGACAGGTGTGCTGTCCCTGTGAGTTACTCCTGACCTTCCAAGCCTGCCTAAAACAGACAGCAGCAGTGCCGTGAGTTCTTCATCTGCCCTGGCTGCTCTGTCTAAAGGCTCTAGAACCAGTGGAAGCCTCAGAGGTGCACAGGGTTTGGGGACTGGGGCTGGGGGTCGGTGTGGGCTTGCTGCTGTCAGCTCAGCTCTCCAGGCTGAGTTCTAAGAACCACGTGACCGGCTGCAGCCACCTGATCCTTTTGAACACATCCCAGATGGCCAGAAAGCCCCCCAACCACAGACCTTCCTTGTGGCGCCTGGGTCCTGAGCGCCAGGCTGGTCATTCGTGTACATTTCCCTGTGGCTTTCTGGTTGGCGATCTAGACTCTCACCCAACAAGATTCCTGTAGGTTTCAAGGCAACTAGAGGGACCGATAGCAAGCCTGTCTTTTTTGAGGACTGTATAACCATCACTTGACAACTGAAATCAGCTGTTGGTTGAAGTGGGCGGTGTCTTCATTTTCTGAAGTCATCAGTGACTTCATAAGTTGTATCCTCGAATGTTAAGGATGTGTGAACAGATCAGGCCTAGTATCATTACCCTCAGTGAAGGTTCTGTGTTGTGGTTTCGTTTTTGTTTTTGTTTTTAATTTAAAGCAGCCATCAGAGGCCCAGGGTCTAATTTAATTAAGCAACTCGGCTTCATGACCAGGGCTCCAATGAAAGAGTCTTCAGAATTGATTTGCTGCTTCTGGAAGTTGGCCCAAGTTCCCACACAGGTGTTGAGAACACCTAGTTCTAGTTGGAGAAGAAATACCAAGGAGAGAAATGCTGTGACATTTCCTCTTCTCTCAGAACCCAAGTCCTTTGCTTTGGTGAATACAATTCTTTAAAACTCCTAGGAGAGGGATTCTGGTACTTTGCTTGCAAAAGCCTCGCTACCTTGATCACACACACACACCCCATCCGCAGGGCCTGAGCCTACACACACCCTGGTGTTTCTGTTTATTTCCACTGAGCTAAGGAGTCATTGCAATGGGGAAAATAAATTAGAACTCAATTAGACGGACATTCAGAGTCCTGGAAGCATGACTGCCTATGAGCATTACTGGTTGTTTTATGTCTCCACTGCCTGGGGGGTGGGGGTGGGGTGGCTTCCCACATCAGTAACGGGCAATCTGGCTAATCAGTGCACAGAACAGAAATCTGGAGAGAGGTCCAAATCTGTTAAGCTGGAGAGTGGCATACAGCAATTCAAGTTGTATCCATCTCTAAGAAAAAGAAAAATCACTTACCTACAGAATATACTCAAATTGTTGAAAAGCTCTTACTTCACTCTCTTCCCTTGCTTACCCTAATCTGGAGAAATCCAAATTAGAAAACTTCCTATTTAAGATAACCAACAGAGGAGAACAACAGATCAACTTGGCCTAATATCAGTAGCAGTGAAGACCAATTAACAAATTCATGAATTGTGTTGTTTACACTTCTTGTCCTAAAGTTAATTATGCGATCAAGTAATAGCTGTTGCCTTGATTACAGGGCCCTTAGGAAATAAAAGTGTGTTTCCACTTTACAAGTATGTTTGCATTTCAGTCCTGCATTGAAAGCACAGGAACTGAGCTTAGTAAGTATCACCTGTACACACCACTGTAGTCAAAGGAGAGGGTTGTTAAAAAAAGAGACAACAGGGCTTCCCTGGTGGCGCAGTGGTTGAGAGTCCGCCTGCCGATGCAGGGGACACGGGTTCGTGCCCCAGTGTGGGAAGATCCCCCATGCCGCAGAGTGTCTGGGCCCGTGAGCCACGGCCGCTGAGCCTGCGCGTCTGGAGCCTGTGCTCCGCAACGGGAGAGGCCACAACAGTGAGAGGCCCGCGTACCGCCAAAAAAAAAAAGAGACAACAGGCCCTAAATGGAGTCACTTGTGCTAAGCCCACGTCACCAAACTGAGACTTAATAGCCAACCTAATTGCAGTTTCAGCCTCTCCCAGCAAAGTAATCTTAACCAGTCAGTCTGGAATTTCCTGGTCAGCCCTAGAGAGGTAATTCAACTGATAGACCCTGGCTGTCCCCCAGAGGAAGGAGACCCTGCCTGGAACAATCCACTCTTTGCTAGAATAACTTCCTCGCCCACCTCCTTCTGCCTATAAAAGTCTCATTTTTGCAGCTCTTCAGAGCTCCTTTCTATTTGCTAGATGGGGTACTGCCCAATTCATGAATTGTTGAATAAATCCAAAAGCCAACAAGATCTTTAAAATTTACTCAGTTGAATTTTGTTTTTTAACAGGGTCTTAGCCCCAAGACTCGATGTGTAAACAGAAACATAATTCGTAGAAGTACTAACATCCACCTATACATTTTTCCCCTCTCTCTGCTTTAGACTATTTGTATTGTCCATTCTTTCCAGATGTTGTAGATTGGAGAGTGCAGGTCTTTTCTCATTATTCCCTATTGGGAAGAATCAGTAAAATTAGCTACTTGGCCTTCAATATATGTACAGAAAAAAGAAACGTCACCTACATTTTCAGGGGACAATCTTAGCAAGCCTGTTCTAGGTCCCTATGAATAGTGGCAGCTTACATTTTTTGAGAGATTGGCCCATGACAGGCAACTCACATGAATTAATTTGTGTAGTTTTTACAATAAGCCTATGAGGTAGTGCAGGGGAGCCAAAGCTGCCACCCCAAAATGTCTCTTTGGACCTTGATTATTTCGAGTTAAAAACAATCAACGTCCAAGAGAGGAAGACACTCTGACCTTTCCCCTAACTGCCTAAAAGAATTTACACAGAGGGCCAGTTCCCGGAATAGAGCTATCTCCAGAGAGATCTGCTAGGAATATGGCCGAGGTATGGTGGGAAAACTTGGGCATGACCTAGAAATCAGAGTCCACTTTGTGTCCCAGTCTCTGCAGGGCCCAGCCAACATTTATTTACCAAATATTTGCTTTTCTATCTCCATGTGAATTGCCTTCCCCCCCTTTGAAGTCTCAAACCTGTAGCCCCAGCATTCTCTTTTGTCTTTAGCTGAAGATGGTATTTGAGACGAGGGCTTCGGCCATTTTGGCGAGTGCCTCAGGTTTTCCTGGGTCTCTCCCATGTACACATGTTATTAAACTTTGGTGTGATTTTCTCCTGTTCATCTGTCTCATGTCAATTTAATTCTTAGACCAGCCAGAAGATGCTAGAAGGGTAGAGGAATACGTCTTCTCCCAGACAGTAGATACTATCATTTCCATCATCTCTCCTCTGCAGGTGAGAAAACGGAGGCATTGAGAGATTATGCAAACTGGCCAAGACCCTAGCGGCTAGTTAAGTCGGGATTTGAACCCAGGCAATCTGGCTCCAGAGCCTCCACACTTAACTACCATGTGCTATTGTTTCTCCCTTTGGGCCCCGACTCTGGTTTGCAGTATTAGAGGATAGTGGGTTATTTCAACAAAATGGAGAAGCAACACCTAGAAGGTATATCGTGTCGTTTGTAAACTTTAAATTGAGGTGCAAAAGTTAACCTCTTCTGCATGCCATCACTTTGGAGTAATCTGACCCAAAGTAATCAAAAAGATCATTGGTTTCTTTGGGGGCTGCCAAAAGTATTACCAAGATACGACCAGAGCTAGCTGATGTCTGGCTGACTCTCCCTGCCTTTCCTGGAGCCCTGGACTGGCCCATGTCCTCAGGGCAGCAGGGCTGCCCTGGGCTGCATGGATGCAAACCCTGATCAACGGTGTGGATGATGAAGAAAGGACTTATTGGCTAATTTAACAAGGGCTCACCACAGAATTCTCTGGATGAAGATCAGGGTACCAAATTCACTTTCTGTTTTTCTTTTCACTAAAAAAGAGAGGAGGTATGTATAGCAGCTGTGAGTTCGGGCTGCAGGGCCAGACTGAACTAAATCAAACCCGGTCTCTGCCGTTTACAGCCAGGTGACTTGGGGTGTGTTCCTTAATCTTGCACCTCAGCGACCTCATCCGTAAAAGAGTGTCTACCTCATAGGTTGTCGTGAAGATGAAATCTGATAAACATGGTAAAGAGACTCAAAATGGGGTCCTCAGACCAGCAGCAACAGCATCACCGGTGAGCTTCTCAGAGATGCAGGCTCTCAGGCCCCATCCCAGACCATTCACCTGAATGGTGGGCCCTTCATCTCAAATACTAAAGACTGATCAGTGAAGTGAAACACAACGATCGCTATTAGTTGTAATTATATAAAGTCAGATCATCTGCCATCCAAGTGGCTTCAGCGTCACCCTCCCAGGAAGAAAGTGTTAGGCGGGACCTCGGGAATGGGCCACAAGGCCCAGGTTGCAAATCCCCTCCCCTGCCTCAACTGTTCCTCATTTTCTAAATTCTCAGCGATGAAAAGAAAACCTCTGAAGAAAGTAATGGAGACTTTCTGGGAAAAGCCAAAGTCGGGGAAACAGCCATAAAACGTGCAGCTTTCGCACCGGCAATGATGGCAGCTGGCAGCCCTTGCCAGCACCTAAACTAAGAAAGCCGTTTGTAACAATTATTATTTTTTTTTTTTCAGCACAGCCCGTTTCCTGCCCGATCGTGGCTTTTAATTTAAGTGTACAGTTGCTGCTCAAAAGTGAGTCGCCGGCCTTTGAAGAGCCACTCTCCTTTAGAAGTCTGTTGAGAATGCAGAGGGTTTGAAGATTAGTGTTGGCAGTGAGAGCGTCTGACTGCCCAAGTAGTCAATCTCCCAGGGACTTAGAGATTTCCCTGCGGGAAACTGATGTTCATTAAACTGTAAGCAAATTAGAGTTCAAGCCAAAGGTATAAAGGAAGACATAATTAGTGTACTGGAGCCAGCCACCATCGTTTGACTTCTCTTAGGTGAGAATCTTATACTTCGGAATTAGTTCCTTGCACAAGAGAGAATCATACAGCTGCTTTTATGCGGGCTGCTGATGCTGTTTCATCGCACTCAATTTACAATGAAATGAAGCGGAAGCCAGCAAGATGGCATTAAAGCTTTAATTTTTCTTTTGCGTTTTACCTCCATTTTATCTTTAGAGGAAACAGGAATGGGTTGATACATAGAGTATTTTGCCAGTCAATAAATAAAACAGCTATTTTTACCAAGTGGACGCTGAATGGCTACAGCACAGGACAGAAGCTTCCTGGGAGTCAGAGGATGGGAAGGCATGCCACCCTTCAGCAAAATCGATTTGGGGAAAAAAGCATTGCTCCCTGTCCCCCGAAACCTGGCCACCCTGAAGTAATGTGGTTCTCAAGGACTCCTGACACACCCTGGGGGCTACCCTACCAGGCCTAGGTTCCAGGCACAACTTGAGGGAAACAGACAAAGGAACTGAACTCCCAGAGGAAAATAAATCTCATCAGACATAGTGTAGCAACAAGTCTGTGGCTCCATGAGGAGTTTTGTAAGGAATGAAATACCCAGTTCTCCCTCGCCCCACCCTGAAACACTTTTCCCGTTGCGGAGCACAGGCTCCGGACGCGCGGGCTCAGTGGCCGTGGCTCACGGGCCCAGCCGCTCCGCGGTATGTGGGATCCTCCCGGACTGGGGCACGAACCCGTGTGCCCTGCATCGGCAGGCGGACTCTCAACCACTGCGCCACCAGGGAAGCCCTGGGAGTCACATTTGAGTCTGTAGAACCTGCCCCACTCCACACTCCCTCCCACCATCCCTCCCCAGGTACTGGGAGTTGAAAGAGCTCGGGAAAGGCCCTCCCTTGGATCTGGAAGGTAATCATAGATCAGCAAGGGCAGGTGGGCAGGCCATGGACTGGGACCCCAATTCCCTGGGTCTGCAGGGCGGGGAACGACACGCCTGGGTCTGGACTGAAAGGGAAAGCCGTGGATGCAACGGCAGCCAAATGCATCCTTGAAAGAGGAACAGCAACATGGCGGCTCCCTGCAGGGGCTGAGAGGGGAACCTGAGCGGGCTGGGGAGTTTGGGCTCGCTCAGCAGGTGTGCTGCATCTAGATCATCCCTGACCAGCAGCCTCCAGGTCTGACTTGGTAGGAAAGATGCTGCTGTGACTGAATGGGTTGGGAACGGGAACACTGCTTTGGAAACTAGAATAATGTCAGTCGTCATAGACACCTCTCCGAGAGCCCCTTTTTATAGTGAGTCTGAGAAGTAGATTGGTTTTACCTGTGTTTCACCAATAAGGGAAGAGAAGCGAAGTGCACACCTGCCATTTGCCTAAAGTCACCCAAACAGAGGATGGGAGAGATTGAAGAGTAGCCTCCACCTAGGAAACTAAAACTGGCCCCCCCTCTGCCCAGTTCCAGAAAGTTCTGAAATCTGGGAAATGTGTAAGACAAAAGAAGGAACTTGGAACATGATTTCTACTTTTCCTTTTCTAAAGACTCAATGTCTTTTTAAAAAATTAATTAATTTATTTTTGGCTGTGTTGGGTCTTTGTTTCTGTGCGCGGGCTTTTCTCTCTAGTTGCGGCGAGCAGGGGCTACTCTTCATTTTGGTGCGCAGGCTTCTCATTGCAGTGGCTTCTCTTGTTGCAGAGCACGGGCTCCAGGTGCGTGGGCTTCAGTAGTTGCAGGACATGGGCTCAGTATTTGTGGCTCGCGGGCTCTAGAGCGCAGGCTCGGTAGTTGTGACGCACAGGCTTAGTTGCTCCGTAGCATGTGGGATCTTCCTGGACCAGGGCTCGAACCTGTGTCCCCTGCCTTGGCAGATGGATTCTTAGCCACTGAGCCACCAGGGAAGTCCTGGGGACATGATTTCTGAGGGAGGGAGTAGAATGTCCAGAAAAATGGAGGAAGTGGAGATTCAGGAAAGCAGGGAAGGAATAAAAAGAAAGAGGGATCCCAAGAAGGAGAGAGCAGGGTGTTAGGAATGGAAGGAAATTCATGGTCCCAAGTTCTGGGCAGTGAGGAGTGAGGCTTTCCAATTCTGTTCCTCATCTTGCTTGAGTCAAGAACCTCAGAAACTTCCTGGAGCCTTGAGTGTGGGGACAGTGGCCAGGATGGAATCTGGAGGGACATGACACAAACCACACCAGAAATTCCTCCATCATGGAATATGGGGCAGTAGGGCGGCCAATGTCCTGGCAACAACCTCAGCTGGAGCCCGAGACCCCTCCCCAGAATTTCTCTTGCCCAGAGGACAGGAAAGCACTCCCTAGCGACACTCTCCCATAGCGGCAGGAAGTGGTCCCGACACCAGTCCCTGTTGACTCCCTGCTCTAAAGGAGGCCCTGGGGTGGGGCCACACTGGCCTTTGTAACAGAGGGGAGCTGGGGTGGGAGAGTGTGTGTAATGCCAGGACCAGATCACAGAAAGGAGTTTTTTTCTGGAGCTCTGTCCGTTAATGTTGGTTTGATTCCACCCAATGCCCGTCTTCCTAAGAGTACCATAAAGTGTTTTTTTTTGTTGTTTGTTTTATAAAGTGTTTATTTTAAATTTCATCTTCTCAGTGGCTCTTAAGATCCTTTCACCAAGACTTTGGAACCACTCATTGAAACATTGATGGGGTGGGGGGGGGGTGGGGGAATGAAGCAGAGAGAGAGGAGACGAAAAGAATAGTCCTTTCTCCCAGCTCTATAAATGAATCATTAAAAAAATTCCCCAAGCAGCACTAGATCAGCCATTTGGCCTGGGAAGAGTGCACCTAACACGCACAAGCTGCTTCCCGGGCTGGGTCTGTCAGTGCCTGGCCTCATCACATCAACTAACATTTCTGAAAAGCCCTTCAATGCCCCAGTGAGGGTGCTCAGTTTGCTGTCCTGTGTATCCGTCAGGCAGCTGATCCATCATATTTTGTAAAAGAAACCAGTCCTGCAGCTCTGGTGGAGAAGCGGGGATCTATGGGCATACACGATGCAGAACGAGGAGAGGCCAGGGAAGCTAGGGATAGGGGCCCCAAGAAGGACCCAAGGAAGTTCACCAGCCTGGACCCCTCCCTGGGGACCAGGAGGGAAGCCACTGGCCCAGGAGTCCCCTCGAGAGGACAGTTAGGAGCTGCAGAGGTGGAAACGAAAGAGGAGGCACCTTAGTCACATGGATGCCAAGTGTTCTGAGATTCCCGGGACTGTCTTGATTCCCTATTATATGCTTTTCAGTAAAGATGTGCTGGCATTTCTGCTCTATCGTCGTATATACATTGCTAAAACCCTGAGTTCTACAAAGTGGCACGCTAAAAAAATGATAGGTCTTATGGGAAAAATAGAGTTGGGGCAGTCTGTAAAAATCTATGGAACTTGGTAACCAGAACACTAGCAAAAACAATCACAACTCTCATGAAATACGAGCCCAGCTACATGTCCCTGGCATTTGCACAGCGTCACTGGCTGTGATGCCTTGCAGCCTTTCCCCGGGGCTTTCACGTCCTTCTTCTAAACCCGGGTCCTGGAGGGTGTTCGCTTCCACTGGAGATAAGTGTCAGCGAAATGAAAAGTCTGAGTCAGGGTGAAGGCATCCTTAATAATGTTTTCATCTTTGGGGGAAATATAATCAAACTCCTAGATCTAACTCTATAAGAAACACTGAAGATGGATTTATCGATCATATTAAATACATGAAGATAGAACTAGCTAAATCCACTGTAAACCTGGTTTGAACAAACTAACTGTAAAAATGCTTTTTTTTTAACAGAGAAAAATAAACACTGACTTGTAATAGGTGATATTCAGCATTAGTATTCACTTTTGTTGGGTGTGATAGTGATTTTGTGGTTATGTTCTTTCAATCTTTATCTATTAGACGTAAAAATAGAAAAACAGATGGGGGGACTTCCCTGGTGGCACAGTGGTTAAGAATCCGCCTGCCAATTCAGGGGACACAGGTTTGAGCCCTGGTCTGGGAAGATTCCACATGCCATGGGGCAACTAAACCCTTGCGCCACAACTACTGAGCCTGTACTCTAGAGCCCGCGAGCCACAACTACTGAAGCTCACAAGCCTAGAGCCCGTGCTCTGCAACAAGAGAAGCCACTGCAAGGAGAAGCCCGTGCACCACAACAAAGAGTAGTCCCCGCTCGCCACAACTAGAGAAAGCCTGTACACAGCAACGAAGACACAATGCAGCCAAAAATAAATAAATTGATTAATTTAAAAAATAAATATTACATTAAAAAGAAAGAAAAAAACAGATGGGGTAGTTATGTCAAAAAAAATGTTAACAGTTGTTAAGTCTGAAAGGTGAGTATCTGAAGTTTCTTTATACTATTCACTTTTCTGTTTGAGACTTTTTTGTAATAAAAAATAAATAGGATCTCATCTTGTACTGCCAGAAAGTAAGGAAGGGCTCAGAAAAACAAAACACCATCAATTATGGGAGCAGGCCAACTGAAAGAGCTCCCAGTAGCTAAAGTTGGAACAATTTGAGCAAAGAAAAAAAAAAGTAGCACTAGATTATAACCGAAAGTATAAAATAAATATCTCTAAGTCCATACTGATATTAAAAAATGATCGAATAAATAAATAAATGGGAGAGAAGAGACAAATCTTCTGTGCAAAAGAATTCCAAGTAATTCACGTGTTAATGTCTACTCTGTCCTCCACGAGTGGAGCATAACCTTCCTCCTTAGTGACAGCTGCCAGAGTGACTACCTTCCAATGAGTACCGTACGTATGGAAAGGGGGAGAGGAGTACTTTGCAAGGGGAGAAACCCAATAGGTAGTACCTCAGCCTGGTGGCGATCAAGGTCAACATCAACTGTGAGAAATCATGCCGATATTGTGTACCCTTGATATATGATAAAAAACAGCACTTCACCTCTGTGATCTGCCTCAAAAATCCTATAACCACTGTCTAATTATGAGAAAAACATTGGACAAATCCCAATGGAGGAACAGTCTACAAAACAACTGACCAGTGCTCTTTAAAACTGTCCAGGTCATCAAAAACAAGGAAAGTCTGAGAAACTGAGCCTAAGAGAGTTGATGGCTAAATGAACCGTGGGATCCTGTGTGGGATCGTGGAATGGAAAAAGGACATCAGGTAAGGAAACCTGAATAAAGTACAGACTTGAGATAATAGTAGTGTATCAATATTGGCTCATTAATTGTGACAAATGTACCACACTAATCTAAGGTGTTACTAAGATGTGCAGGGTAGATGCGAACTCTCTGTACCATCTTCACAGTTTTTCTGTAAATCTAAAACTTAAAAAAAATAAATAGTTTATTTTTAAAAACTAGGAGCACCCAATGTTCATTGCAGCACTATTTACAATAGCCAAGATATGGAAGCAACCTAAATGCCCACAGACAGAGGAATGGATAAAGAAGATATGGTACATATATACAATGGAATATTATTCAGCCATAAAAAATAATGCCATTTGCAGCAACATGGATGAACCTAGAGATTATCATACTAAGTGAAGTAAGTCAGACAGAAAAAGATAAATATCATATGATATCACTTATATGTGGAATCTAATAAAACAAAAATGATTCAAATGAACTTTTTTCACAGCAGAAACAGTCTCACAGATCTCAAAATCAAATTTATGGTTACCAAAGGGGAAACATGGGGAGAAGAAATGGACTGGGAGATTGAGATTAACATATACACACTACTTATATATAAGAGTATATAACATATACACACTACTATACATACCCACTGTATAGCACAGGGAACTCTACTCAGTGTTTTGTGGTGACCTATATGGGAAAATAATCTGAAACAGAATTTTATATATATATATATATATATATATATATATATATATATATATATATATATATATATATATATATAAATAATATATATATATATCTTCTTTGATGGATGGTTTGTTTCTTGGTAACAGCTTTATTGCCATATAATTCATGTAACCCAAAGTTCACTGTTTTAAAATGTACAATTCAGTTGTACATTGGTTCATGGCAGCACTATTTACAATAGCCAGGTCATGGAAGCAACCTAAATGCCCATCGACAGATGAATGGATAAAGAAGATGTAGTACATATATGCAATGGAATATTACTCAGACATAAAAAGGAATGAAATTTGGTCATTTGTAGAGATGTGGATGGATCTAGAGACTGTCATACAGAGTGAAGTAAGTCAGAAAGAGAAAAACGAATATCACATATTAACGCATATATGTGGAACCTAGAAAAATGTACAGATGAACTGGTTTTCAGGGCAGAAATTGAGACACAGATGCAGAGAACAAACGTATGGATACCAAGGGGGGAAACGGCAGGGGCTGGGGGGTGGTGGTGTGATGAATTGGGAGATTGGGATTGACATATATACACTAATATGTATAAAATAGATAACTGATAACAACCTGCTGTATAAAAGATAAATAAAATAAAATTCAAAAAAAATTTCAATAGAAAATGTCATTACTTACAGAGTAACACATGTAAATCCTATCAGACTAACTGGAAATGTGTATACCTTTACCTCTAAATGTAGGACGCTGTAAATTTAGTTTATTTGAGAAATGGTGTTGGTAATCTTGTGTGGTGTTGAAGGTAGAGCCACACATTAGACAGAGGTTTAAAGTCAATTTAATAAAAGTAAATTAATAACCTATTAATGTGAATTTTTTTTAAATTAATTAATTAATTATTTATTTATTTTTTTGTGCACCGGGTCTTAGTTGCAGCAGGTGGGCTCCTTAGTTGTGGCTCGCCGACTTTTTAGTTGCAGCACGTGGGCTCTTTAGTTGTGGCATGCGAACTCTTAGTTGAGGCATGCATATGGGATCTAGTTCCCTGACCAGGGATCAAACCAGGACCCCCTGCATTGGGAGCATGGTGTCTTACCCAGTGCACCACCATGGAAGTCCCCTCCATTCTTTTTTATGGCTGAATATTATCTCATCGTATGGGGATATACCATATTTTGTGTATCCATCCATCAGTTGATGGATGTTTGGGTAGTTCCCACTTTGGGGCTATTGTGAATAATGTCACTATGAGCATTCATTTGCAAGTTATGTGTGAACATATGTTTTCATTTCTCTTGTGTATATACCTAAGAATGGAATTACTTGGTCATGTGGTAAGTCTATGTTTAACTTTTTGAGAAACTACCAAACTGTTTTCTAAAGTGGCTTCGTTGTTTTCTCATCCCGCCAGGAATGTATTACGGTCCCAATTTCTCCTCACCAACACTTGTTATTGTCTGTCTTTTTTTATTTTACCCATCCTAGTGGGTATGAATCATATTGTGATTCTGATTTGCATTTCTTTAGTAACTATTAATGTTGAATACCTTTTTTCCCCAGCTTTATCATGGTATAATTGACAAATAAAAATTATATATAGGTAACATGTACAACTTGATGTTTTAATTTATGTATACATGGTAAAATAATGACCATGGTCAAGCTAATTACACATCCATCATACCAGATGTTGAACACCTTTTCATGTGCTTATTAGATATTTGTTCATCTTCTTTATAGAAATGTCTATTCAAATCCTTTACCCATTAAAAATTATATTGTCTTTTTATTGATGAGTGATGAGTTCTTTATATATTCTGGATATGAGTCCCTTATCAGACATACAATTTGCAAATGTTTTCTCCAATACCATGGGTTGTCTTTTCACTTTTTAAATGGTGTCCTTTAAAGCACAAAAGTTTTTAATGTTGATGAAGTCCTATTTATTTATTTAGTTATTTAATCTCTTGTGCTGTATGTGTTGTATCTAAGAAATCATTGCTTAACCCAAGGTCATGAAGAGTTATGCTTATGTGTTCTACTAAAAGTTTTATAGTTTTACGTCTTATATTTAGGTCTATGATCCATTTTAAGTTAAATGCATTTTTGTGTATGGTGTGAGGTAGGGATCCAACTTCATTCTTTTGCATGTGGATATCCAGTTACCCCGGCATCCTTCATTGAAAGGACTCTTCTTTCCCCTGTGGAATTATCTTGCCGCTCTTACTGATGATCAACTGACCATAAATGTAAGGGTTTATTTCTACTTCCTTGTTTTTTAATAACTATTATTTTCTTGATATAAAAAACAATATTTTTTCATTGCAGAAGTTTTGGAAAATACAACAACGACAAAAGAGAATACATTAAAACATGCTATAATCTCATCCTCTAGAGCAAACCAGATTTTCAAAACCTGATTTCAAAATTTTTGAAATTTGAAGCATTTTTTCTTGTAAATCAAAAACCTTGTGGGTGGGGGTAGAGGGTGGTTCTGATGTGTAGCCAGAGTTGAGAACCACACCAAGAAAGGCCATCATGGGCTGTGCAGATGTGCTCAGATAAGCTCTGTGGATGAGAGCTGTGCAAGCATCCCAGAGAGTAAGTGGCCCAGGACGGCATCCCAGGAGCCCAACTGTCAGGGGAGTCAGGGCATGTGAAGTGCTGGTCTCCCTCACATGTCCCCACCCTCCTGCTCTTGTCCTTCTTAGAAAAGCACACCCATGCTACTTCTCCTCTTGTGACCCACCAGACTCGGGATTCAGCCTCCCTCTGTTTCTGCCATTACTGCTTCTGATTCTGCTTCTTCTTCTGTTTGGATTTCTTCCTAATGTCTCTCTTTTCCTAAGTCACAAATTCACAAGCCTCCAAGAGAAGATCTGACTGGTGTTTCATAATTCAACATGAAACAACATGGAATCCTCCATCCAGGTCACTGGAGGTGACCATATGATTTGTCATTCGAGTTGGGACACCTTTGAGAGTGAACATGAGGGCTGATTGTAATTGAGCTGGAGTAACAGGTATAAACCGAGACTACGCTGGGCAGACTGAGCTGCATGATCACCCTACTCTAACATTTTCCAAATGTGCTGTGTGTGAAACACAACATATTATATACTCCCTCTTCCTACCTCTTTCTTGGTGGTTTACAGAGCACATTAGCCTATTAAAGGCTGAGAAGAAACCTGAGTAACTTTATTTAACATTTTCCATATTCATTTGACTATTTTTTCTTTATGTAATATGTGTTTGGTGGACTCCTTTTCCACATGGATTCTTCCTTTTACCCCTGGCAACCTGGCTCCAGCCAACTGGGGCATCCCTTCCCATCCCCTTGAACTCAGTGATTGGGTCAGGGATAGTCATGTGATAGAACTGGGGCAAATGAGGGGATTGATCCCAGAACTTGCACAAAAGCTACCAAAGATTTTCTCTCTCCTCCTCTGGAAGAGATGAGGTAAAGACAAAATTACTGCAGCCATAAAGTGAAAATAAGCTTAACAACACCATCAGCTCCCGCAAAGGGCAGAGAAGAAAGCATCCGCGTCCTGCTCCATCTAAGGGGTAATGAAATAAGGGATGACTCAGCAACCTCCCAGCAGAGATTAAAAAATGGCAATTATCCCCATCAACGATCACCTCAGAGGCCATTCATAAGGAAAAATGGGGGGAGAGAAAATAACTTCCCTAGAAAGAAACCAGGTGACATTGTTGAACCACTGATGGTTTCTCAGCTGAATCCAGCCCTGACTTGTGTTATTTGCCGATTAAATATCTTTTGTTCCTAGGCCTGTTTGGTTTGGGTTTTCTTTCACCAACATTTTTTTTTAAAAAGCCAACTAGGAGAAAGCTGATTTTTGTCTTAGTTTTCTAGACCACAGACCTCTGGGCCAGGGTAGTGGAGGAGGGAGGAAGTGTCACATATCACAAACGCATGTGGCTGCTGATGGCTGATGACAACTTATTCAGGAGAGGGCTGTGGTCATGGCAGTCTGGCTGTACTCCTCAGTATTTTGACAATTTACCACGAACTATTTCCTATGTCATCAAACATACTTCTGCAACATGATTTATGATCGCTGCATAGTATTCCATTGTATGCATTTGTTATCCGTTTAATTAACCAGCCCCCTATATTTGTCCCTTTTAAAAATAATTATAAATAATGCTATGATGAACATCTTGTGCATAATTGTTCATGTCTATCTCTGATTATTTTCTTTTGATTAATTACCAGAAGTGGAATTGCTAGGTCAGGTGGTACGATGTGGTCTTAAATCTTTATATACCATTGCCGATTGCCTTCCAGGAACATTGCATCAAGTTACATGCCCAATACACACACACGAGAGGATGGATGCCCATGAGTCCACACGTGGTCATTTAAAAAATTTTGCCAATCAACTATACCTCAATAAAATAAAATTTAAAAAAATCTTTGCCAGTTGATAGGTAGGAGATAGGATCTCATTGTTCTAATGTGCCTTCATTTTACTGTTAATTGGCCATCATGGACTTGTATAGGTTATCTCTAGTCCAAGAATTAAGAAAGGTCCCCAAAGGACGCGGACTACAAATACACAGAGGAAGATGAGCCCTACCCTGGAGCCCGTGGTGAGGGGCACCTGTGGGCTGAGAAGGTGAGTCAGGTAAGAGCATCGTCTCCCAGGGGTCTGGAGCCAGGCCTGGGACATGCAACGGAAGAGCCCAAGAGAAAAGGGCAGGACATGAAGGAGGGGAGACTTTACAGGATGTATCAGCATCAGGTGCAGTTCCTCCAGAGAGATCTGGAGAGGACAGAAGAAGAGGAAGAGAGAAAGAAAAGGAAAAAAAATACTCAGTCCTTTCCAGAGGAGGAAAGGGCAGCCTGTGGGTCAGAGGGCGTCTCTGGCCTACCGCACCTGGCCCCCTCAAACTTCACACTCTGCGCCTGCCTTTCCTGGACTAGAGGCCAGTTCTCACTTCAGAAGTAAAATTGTATACATTTTGTCGTTCATCTGAGGAACGTACCGACACTCATTTCTCCTGGCCAGCTCTGCCCTGGCCGGCAGCCCCGCTTTTCCTATTTGAACCTTTTTCCTCATCACCATTTGCCTGTGGGTTTGGGCTATTACACACACCACACCCCAAAGGCATTGGGACCTAAGATTGATTTTAAAAACACATGCTTTTTTTTTTTTTTTTTTTACTGACTGCAAAATACACACAAGCACAAGAGCCATAAATAAATATAAACCGCACATAATTCCACCAGAGATAACGCCGACTAATATGATAATCTACATACTCAGTGGCTTTCCTTGGCATATACGTATCATCTTTTCAAAGTGTCATTTTTTCTAAAGGAAATTTCTTCCCGAGTCCTCGCCTCCCCATCCTTTACCCATTTGCTCTGAATAAAATGTGTGCAGCAGACTCATGAGCTTATTGGAGAAAGAGAGAACATGACTCTTTAGAGAACATTCTCTGTGATAAACATGAAAGAGATGACCACCTAACATACATTTCAGAGATTTTCTGTTGTACACATATGACCTGTCAGATGTCCCCTGCTTTCCAAGCTTCCAGAAGGTTATTGTGAAAGAGATTCTTTATTTTCTTTAACAATCATAAATGGAAAATCAGTTCCAAGCTGGGTAGTCCCCGAGGCTGAGCGATCCCTGGGAGAATGAGGTGCTGACAGGAGCAGAGAGCAGGGTAGCCGAGAGGAGGGGTCCCCCCTTGGCCGGCAGCAGGCAGGGCGGTTTTCAGACAAGCTTAGGGGGCCTCCACTGGCCTCACTCAGGACCCAGTGCAGCCTGGCAGCCCAGATGCAACACTGGTTCTGGTATCTTCTTTGGTGCCCCTTGTTCTGGCCTCCTGGGTGCTGGAGGTGTTTAAGTGCAAGTTTACTGATGATGCCCTGAGGACGGATGGGGATGTCCCAGCTATAGCAGCTGCTGAGAACTGCTGTATCCCAGGGCACCCCACCTCCTGACCCCTGTGGCTCAAAGGCTCCTGCCAATAGGTTTTCTCTACTTGGTAGATGAGCTCTGGGTCCAACTTGGTCATTTGAAGCCAGAGAATTTTGGAAGGGGGGACTTCTGGAACTTCAGTTGGCTCATCCAATTTGATGAGATTTCTTTAAAAAGAATAATAAAGTTGTTAGGGACTTCCCTGGTGGTCCAGTGGTTAAGACTCCACGCTTCCACTGCAGGGGGTGCAGGTTCGAGCCCTGGTTGGAGAACTAAGATCCCCCACGCTGTGCAGCGCAGCCAAAAAATTAAAAAAAAAAAAAAGAATTAAAAAAAAGAATAGTAAAGTTGTTATCCTGATAAAACAAAGGTAGTTTTTACTCAGATGCTTTATTGGTCCTTTAAGCTCTTTAAGAAGACTTTAGAGCAGTGTTTCTCAAAGTGTGGTCCCAGACTAGCACCATCAACTTGCCAGAAGTGGAAATCACGGCTCCCCCAGACCTACTGAGTCTGAAAATCAGACGTCCTGTCTCAGCAGTCTGCGATTCTGGTGTCTGCTAAGTTTTGAGAGCCATTGCTTAGAAGACACACACGTGGATGTGACTAGGAGTGACTGAAAGCAAAAAGCATTCCGTTGGAGCTCCACTTGGGGAAGACTTGGTAGAAAGACCTTGCTGACCCCTCTGTCCCCAGGGGCCCAAGTGCATAGTCAGAATACAATGGCCAGAGCAAATGGCTCCTTTAATAGGCTCATCTTTGCAAAACGAACTCATCCTTCCCTGGACTCTTGCTCCCGTCTCCCTCCCTCCCAGTTCCCCACTCTTCTTCCATCCCTCTCCTCCCGCCCTTACATTTTCTTTCCTTGCCCTGGAAAATCCCCTTCATGACTTCATGACCAGCTCCCCCTCCAGGAAGCCCTCTCTGACTCTCCCCAGTGGGAAGGCCTGCTCCCTTTGCTCAACTCCCACGACATTCTGTCTGAATCCTGATCTAAGCTCTCGGACCACCAGGAAAGGAGATCTGAGCTGGAGTCACTTTGCCGCACCCTCAGTGGAGCCTGCCACAGAAAGGATGAACACACCTCAGAGGCAGGAACAGCAAATAAGAAATCGTAGCACAGAGGGTTGTGGAGGACTTTGAGGGAAGGAGAATGAAAAGGCGCAGAAATAAGTTAACATCTGAATGCTGAAACGAAGACCAAGACAAATGGGCCCCTTAGTTTTCAGTTTAAAGATCGATTATCACATTAATGTTAAATTTTATTTAAATGGACCTATTTCTTCACAGTGGGCATTCAATAAAGTATCCCTATGGAACAGAATATAGGAGAAAAGAAGAAAGGCTCAGTGAAGATGGGCATCACTAAAGGGAAAACCAGCTGCATCCGTACAAATCTCTCTCTAAGACTCGTGTCCCGCGTCTCCAAGGGCGTCATCCCCCTGCTTATTTCTGCTACCAGTGCAGGTTGCTCCCTTGTGTGATTAACAGTGAGCCCTTTAATTTTCGGCCACTTGACCATGCACCATTCAGTAAGGTGCGTCCTTATTTCCCCAGCCTTTTCTGTCACTTTGACCTTTCATTTCAGGAATGTAACTATTGAAAGGCAGCCTCTGAATCCCACAAAGCTAGAACAGCCTTCCTTGTTTTAGGCTCCACCTCATTCCCCCTGTTTTTTTTTTTTTTTCTTGCGGTACGCGGGCCTCTCACTGCTGTGGCCTCTCCCGTCGCGGATCACAGGCTCTGGACGCGCAGGCTCAGCGGCCATGGCTCATGGGCCCAGCCACTCCGCGGCACGTGGGATCCTCCCGGACCGGGGCACGAACCCACGTCCCCTGCATCGGCAGGCGGACCCTCAACCACTGTGCCACCAGGGAAGCCCCATTCCCCCTGTTTTGCGTTGATCCACTGAACTTAGTTCAACACCAGCACATCCAAAACATCTCACACAGACTGTTGGTGGGAGGCGAGACCTCAGAGAACTGTCCCATCCTTCCCGTCCAGTCCAATTGCAACTGCCCTTGATCCCAGGCTCTGTGAAAATAGCACATTCAAATTGTAGTTGTTTCCACCAGACAAGTGGGGACCAGAACCAGCTGTGCTTCTGGTTGCCTGTGGACCCTGGAGATCCACGGGAGCCTGCCTGACCTGGTTGGCTCCTGCCCGAGCATTTGCAGGCTGTGTGCCACTGACTTGTAGCTTCACCTCCCTCGGCTCAGGGTGCCTCTCCTGTAAAATCCCTGCCTCAAAGGGTGGTTGTGAGGACTGGCACAGTGGCTAGCACGTAGTAAGCACTCAATAAAAGATAGCTGTTAGCTAATAATTCTAATGGTAACTGACATTCTGCCCAGGATCCCTGGTACCTATTTGTTGTTGTTGTTTGCCAGTCACCTCTCTCTAACCTGCTCCTGTCAGAGAAGCTGAAGCCCGTGCATGAAAACAGCAAGCCCGCTGTGGGGAGGGAGGTTCATCACATCACACAATCCTCAGTTCATTTTGTGGAGCCAGACTCTTCCCCTCTGTCACCTGGCTTTTAACAACTCGAGAACAGAGACGATGCTGTTTAGTTCTTGCTGAATGAATGAATGAATGAATACAAAAGCGACCCTGCCCAGCTCCACATCCTCTCTAACTCCTCCCGGGTCACCCCTTGCTCTGCTCGCCCCTGTCCCTTGGGCTCTGGTTCCTCCAGGGAGGGGGCTGTCTCCTCTCCCGTTGCCCATGCACACCTCTCCCCTTTCCGCCTGGACCTGCATGCTCTCCCTTCTCGGGAACACTAGGGGTGATGTAGCCAGGCTGAGCTCAGCGGTGGTGGAGGATCCAGGCACGCCCTCTGCCAAGGAAAAAGAGCCAGTGATGGGATAAGGCTGTGCTGTTTAGGACAGTAACCCGGACCCTGTCCTTCCCCAATCTAACTTCACACAGAAGGAAGAACTTCTATTTGAAGGCCCTTCAATTTTAAACATTATCAATCAATGTGCATTTAAAAGCACCAGAAACGTGTTTGGCATTTCATGCAGAGAGCAAGAAAGACAAACTGTATTGTTGTGAATATCAAGAAAGTTTCCCTTACAGTTTTAGAATAAAACATGCCTTTCTGATCTCTGCTTTACTGGTGACCCCAGCCCCATCTCCCTTATACGCTCAAACTTCACCTCTAGGAAGGAAACCAGGGGGTCAAAGGATATTGGAGTGGGAAAGTGTGATCACAGCCCAGGATTTGACTCCTGTTAATAACATTTTCATATCAACTCAAGTCAATAAACATGATATAGCATTTTGGTACAAAATAAACATAGAGGTACCAATTCAATATAGTTTAAACTAAATGTAAGCTGTTGTCAATTAATATTTAACTCTGATTTCCTTTTTCATTTGAACAAACATCTTTTCACCCTTTCACGTGTGTTGGACCAAGTTCCAGACCTTTCAACTTCCACAGTTCCACTGTGTTCGTTGATGCAAGGAACAGAGATGCCGAAAAGTGACCTCCCAGGATGGCCAAGGAAGGATGCTTGTGGGAATTAAAAAGACAGGACCTCCCAGGAGCACAGGCCCAGCCACACAGCCAGGGCTTGAAGAGATTGGAAGACAGCACAGGACATGGAAGGATCCAGCACAGCTCTTCAGACTGGGTTCTCTCGCTGCTTCCTTGGGAGTTTCTTGATCCTTTGCCCTTACTGGCATCCCCACTCTGCCTTGGTTTCTATCATTCCTGTCTTTACCATGAACTCCCACAGCCTGTGGCCAGGAGGGCCTATACCTCATAGATTCTGTACATTTTCTTTATGCTATCTCGGGTCTTCCCTGGGCCTCTCTTAGCCCCTGCTCTTTGATGTGCATATGAATCTTTTCTGCTTCTAGTTCTGAAACTGAGCAGGAGGACCCTGTGGGGCTCCTGGGCACAGAAGCCTTTCTGTGTCCCTCATTTCTTGATTACAGGAAATAGGCTTCATTCAGCCTCCACGACCTTCCCTGAGTTCCAACAAGGCAGGTTCAAACAGATGCTAATCAGGGAAGGGAGGGGATACAGAGACAAGGGAGGAGCAGTCAAGAAACAACAGTGCAGCCTTGGGGCAGGGTCCTGGTTCCCCCTCAAGGGATACACATAACAATACTTTTGAGCTGTTCTGCAGATACTGACACCCCCACCAGGTGGGAGAAGTTAACTGTATGCTGCCCACAAGCACGTAGACCCCAGACTGGTTGGAACCAGAAGGCTGATGACGCTGACTCCTGCTTACCTCCCCACCAACCGGTCAGAATAATGTCCACGAGCTGACCACGTCCCTTTGAACCATTACTATAAAACTCCTCACTACCCGCTCCAGGTTGGAACTGCAGTTTTGAGGGCATTAGCCTGCCATGGCCCTGTTTGCCTGGCAAAGCAATAAAGCTATTCTTTTCTACTTCACCCAAAACTCTGTCTCTGAGATTAGATTTAATTCAGTGTCGGGGTACAGAGCCTGGATTCGGCATCAGTTCCATTACTCCACTGATGAATTATCTCATTTTTCCCCCAGTTGGATCCTTAGAAAGAGAGACTCAGATTTCAGCAGCTGATCACCATTGTCTCGGCCTGGGACACGTGCTGCTCTGGGCCAGCTCGCAGGTCACAAGACAACATATGGATTAGCTGTCCTCAGGCCAGTGCCCACGCCACAGCCAGGACGGAAGACAATAAGACCATCTTTGGCATCTCCCTAAGCCCAGCACCATGATGGCAAGTCCATGTCAGGAACACTTGGGCTTCTAGCGAGATGCTCCTAGCCTTTCTCCTGCCATCCTGGACTGAGGTGTCCTCCAGCTCTCAGCTGCTCCTCAGTTTATAGCATAAAGTTGGTTCACATTTATCAGAATATTTTTTGGAATGTTGGGTGTCACTGAAAGGTTTTTTTCTGCACTTCTTTGCTTGGCTAAGTCCTACTCAGTTGAGGCCCAATTCAGCAGATTAACTTCCATGCTGCCTCCATCATACTTGGTTATTTCAACTTCTCTGGAATCATGAAGCATTCTGGGTATGCGTCAGTCTCATGTTCGCACCTTATACTGTAGTGGTTTATTTTATCGTAGTGAACAACTGTCATTCACAGAGACCTCAAATCTTTTGAACTGCTTCTCCATATTCTGCTGGTTCCCCATGATATAAATCTCACATTCCCATCAAAGAATGCCTTATGTTTCCCAGACTCTTGCGCTAGAGTACAGATACTGATTTATGATCTGCCAGTCAGATACACTCATGCAAGACTTGGATTCAGATCTAACTTTCATGGGAAAAGAAGCAGGACATGGACCATTCTTTCTGCTGGCTCCGGTAATGGCAGACGTGATGTGGTTACAGAGCCAGCCGTGGTGGTGATGGCTTTCCATTTCAGAGGTTCTTGTCTGTGGCAAGGATAGCTTGTCTTTTGGCAAAAGCTATTTTGGTGGAGTCTTGGAAACCCAGCCTGGAGCTTGTTTCTTCCCAATGATTTTGTGAGATATTTATAAACCTTAATTAACCCCTTTCAGCTTAAACTAGCTAGAATGGATCATATTGTCTGCAACCAAGAACCTTGACTTTTTTCCTATTAGACTGAACCTTACGAAGGCAGGAACCAAGTCATGTTTGTTTTTGTATCCTTAGCACAGCACATTTGTGGCACAGAGTAGGGTTTCAATAAATGTTTATGGAAGTGCTTTAGTCATCTATACAGGCTTACCTGTGTACAACTCTTTCTAACTAGTTAGTATTTTTTTGTTGTTGTTTTTTTGTGGTACGCGGGCCTCTCACTGTTGTGGCCTCTCCCATCGTGGAGCACAGGCTCCGGATGCGCAGGCTCAGCGGCCATGGCTCACGGGCCCAGCCGCTCCGCAGCATGTGGGATCTTCCCGGACGGGGGCACGAACCCGTGTCCCCTGCGTTGGCAGGTGGACTCTCAACCACTGCACCATCAGGGAAGCCCTAGTTAGTATTTTTGTTGAAGGCAAAACTATTCTTTTGAGAAATCTTATATTTATATGCTTATCCAGATTATTATCTATTCCAGCAGCTGTGTTGGGCTATGCATATAATGTTGAATAAGATACAGTCTTCATTCCTCCCTCAAATCATTGGGGAGATCTGTCATTTTACTATATAAATGTGATTTGTAGCTCATGCTTGGAGTGAGAAAGAAAGCAAGTGAGATGCTATTTTCCTATCCTAAGATGAGGTATGATTGAACACTAAAAATACTGTTTATGGAATTTCTAAAATATTCCCCATTTAACCAGCATCAGCTCTTGATTATTTCCTTCCTGATGGCAGGGGAAACAGCTTTGACTATCTTCAAGAAGCTGATCAATCAAATAACATTTATATGGGGCTTTGGGACTTTTTTTAAAAAAATGATGGCAGAATCTTATGTTCTGGGAATTTATTTCAAGCAGCACGATGAAGCAGAACTGGAAAAACTTGACTCGGTTGGATCTGGGAATCCATCCAGTTTCCCTAGCCTGCCCCTCTGTTCAAACCTCTCCTCTAACGGTCTCAATGCTAGGAATAGACTCTTCATCGGGCGGTTTAACGCAGAGCATCACCCAGAGCAGAGCTGCCCTTACTGAATCTTTCTGAGAGTTGGAATATCATTAAGTGTTTCATTTCCACAGGGTTTCCCTGTTGGGGTCCAGGGTTTATAGGAAATCAGAGCAACACACAGTTGAGGTGACAATGAAGGAGAGAGAAAATAATCAGTGGCTTGAAAGCTACTGAAAAGATAGAGCCTAATCTGTTGACAACCCTTGGATAGATTTTATGTGTCTCTATTTTCTGCATTGCCTTGAAAAAACTACTTTTCTTTAACTCTCCTGGAATCCCAAATTTCCTCACATAATAGCCATTCTTGGCATTTACTTCTGGCCAAACACTGGGCTAAAAGCTTCCCCTGCATTATCTCATTTAATCCTCATACTGACCCTCCCTGGTATGTATTTGAATTCCAGTGTTACAGATGAGAAAACAGCTCAGAGGCCATAAAGAAGGAAACGTGCCTAAGACCATATAGGCAAGGATTCAAGCTCTGGTTGTTCTGGCTCCAAAAACTGTGTACTCACAACTACGCTACAGCTAGCCAACAACAAGGAACACAAGAGTCAGTTCCAAAACTTCCTCTTGTCCTTTTCAACATTTGGAGGGACTCACGAGATTTTGCATTCTTACCCTCCTTCAAAATTGGGTCCCTTCAGATTATTTTCAATAGATAAGCCCTTAGGTATAAAAACCTACCCGTCATATTTTTAATAAACTTATTCCATAATAGAGAATCACATTCTCCCCACAAAGGGCTGCTTTCATGGTTGTGTGTGTGTGTGTGTGTGTGCATGAAAACCTACTATGCACCTTCTGAAACATGACCTTAGGGGTCTGGAAAATAACATCTCATGTGTCTATGGTGCTTTTTTGTTTACAAAGGGATCATGAATCCATTATCTACTTGTAATCTCACCACAAAGCTGTGAGATAGGTATTAGCATTATATTTCACACATAAGAAAACCAAGGCTCAAAAAGGATAGGCAACATGCCGCGCTCACACAGCTGTGAAGTGGCAAAGCTGAGCTGGGCGCGGGCGTCCTCGGACCACAGGCTTCCCCGCACAGCTACCGAGACAGCACCAGCACCGCTGCCTCTGCTCTGACAGCTCAGTTGAGGAGAAAGGCCCTGCTGAAGTGACAGACCATCGAAAACAGGACTCAGAAAGCTCACCTGTAACTTCCCACAAAAGGATAAGGCTTCAGAACAGGCCACAATTAAGTTTCCATCGGCATCAACGTTCCTTACAGTGAGTTTCAGAAACACGATGGCAGCCAAATGGCCGCTCTTCAGAGTAAGCGGAAGAACTAAGTGTAACTTCACAATTTAGGGCTCACTTTTTACACTTTTTCAAGTAGCTTTCTGGGAGGATCTTGCATTTTGGGGGTGGTTGGTGCTGACACGTCCTGGCACTTTACAGCCTCCCTGAACTCTGAGAAGAGGTCTTCGCGGGCTGGTGGCTAATACTTCCCCCTCCTTGACGATTTCCTGCCCAACTTCCCGCCTTCTGCAAACGACCCAAGACAAAACTCCCAAAGCAGCTCTCAGAGCTGCATTTGTCCGCATCAAGGAAACTTAAAACACCTGCATCATACATGATCCAAAGTTTGAGGCTTCATCTGCATATTTTATTGACCCCACGCACCTTTCTTTCAAGAAGGAAAAAGCGTCAATCTGGCGGCCTTTACCTGCATCATCATGTGAACACTTAGACTGGTTTGGAAATCCCTGGGAGGCAAAATAACATCGCAAAACCCTGAGGATGGCGTTCATCTCAGAGCCTTCTCAGTTACTAGACTCAAAATTTGCCCAGTAAAATCAGTCTTACCATCATAAACATTCAGTAATGTAGAGTCCCTCTACACAATTTTTTTCAGATCTGAAAGTTCTCTTACAGGTATGGGGAAACCTAAGAAAGAAAAGCATGAGAAGAGGGTTTCTTCCATTTTCTTGGGTTTGTTGTCTGACTTTTTTAGGTAGTTTCTGAACAGGGCTTAGGTAGATGGGGAAAATACAGATGTACACACACGCGTATGTATGTGTGTGTGTGCCCCTCTCCATGTACCTATTTCATTGAAACCCTCCGGAAGAGGAGAACTACCCCCACCCTCCTTTGGCTACCATGTCTAGCATTGGGAATAGGTAAGTCAGGACTCAAAGACTTTAGGAACGTGTGTCAGGAAACCCAATTCAAGCCAGTTTAAACAACAATGTAAAGAAACAGTTAGATTTCTTTAGCTCGTTTAGCAGGAGAGTCTACAAGTAGTGAAGCTTCAGGCATGGCTAGATCCAAGGGGTCATAATCATACAATGCCCCAGGAACTGGTCTCCTTTCTTGGTCTTTTAGTGTTGATTTCATCCCCAGCCAGACATTCTTTATCCGGTGGTCCTCATCAATAGATTTAGTAAAAAGTCCTGGGTCAGCAGTCAGCTTGGTTTATGTGTCTGTTGGGCTACACCCCACAGGCCTACGGTACCTGTGCTTGCCCAGCTTCAAGACTGAAGAAAGAGCCCGGAGTCAGGAACAGAGACATCAGTGGTTTCATGGAAGCTGGAGCTTACCTGTGTGGAGCAAGGTTCTGGTGTGACACCCTACCATGTGTGGTGGACGGCGGGCAGGACATGGCAGGCAAGCTTTGCTCCCAGGGAGAAGGGGAGGTGACCAGTTACGGGGGGAACTGACGTCAGGTGGGCTCATTAGTTACCAGGGAAACCAGCAGAGGGGCACGCCCCGCACTACCCCTTTGATAAGAACAATCACTAGCTGGGGCCTGGGGCAAGTATTGGAAGGTCAGTCAGGTGAGTGGGGTATAGGTGAAGCAGGCACTGGCTGGGCAGGCGATGCACTGGTTGGACAGCAAGAGAACAGCTGTCTTGAGTGGCCTGACCATACAGTGTCCGTCCCTGAATCAGCAATGGATAGATAGGGGGCTAGAACATGTGGCAAGGCCAGGGCTGAGCCAGGTACCCGCCCTCAGAGCTCAGGATGGGCTCAACCACCTGCACGTGTGGTCCCCGGGGGAGGGATGGTTTCCCAAAGCGAAATACAAGTTCACCGGAAGGGGGCATGGCTGCTGGGAGGCCAAATCCACAGATGTCTACTGCATTTACAGACTCCTCAGGACAGGTTAAAAACCTCTTGTTTTCTCTGGGTTAGTCCCATTATTCTCCATAAACTATTTTTTCACAGATAGGAATCCTATTAAGCAGAGAGATGTCTGCCTTACCTTCCTAGTTAAACTGTCCTAACTCTACCTGGTGGAGTTTAATCTTCAAAAAGATCTGCTGTGTGATAAAATTGCATAGAAGTAAACACACACATAAACACACATGAGAGCATGTAAAATTGGTGACACCTGAATAAGGCTGGTGGGTGATCTCAACGTCAATTTCCTGGTTGTGGTTCGGATGGTCGCGCAGGATGTTACCATGGAGGGAAACTGCAGGAAGGGTGCACAGGCTCTCTTTTGTATTATTTCTTACAATGCATGTGCATCTACAATTATCTCAAAATAAAAAGCTTTTAAAGAAGTTCCTTGCCCTTTCCTGGGAAAAATTCCTATTGATGCCAACTCCGTTGATGGCAGACTTGGTCACGTCTTGTTTCGGCCAATGAAGTGTGAGCAAAGACAGTGCTTAGCTGAAGCTTCAAGAGTGAGATCACTGCTTGCCATGTTCTCGTCTCCCTCTGCCATGAGGACTGGCAATGTTCAGACAGAGGGTGCCGGCTGCGCCAGCCCGGGTCTTGGAGAAGAGCACAACCGGCCCACGGTGGACAAGTTTTGTGAGCAAGAAAGCAATCTTTGTCACCATGAGCCATTGAGATGTGAGGGTTATTTGTTACTGCGGCAGATCCTAGCCCAGTGCTCCTCCGGTTCTGTAGCTTGCTCCGGAACCATCTAGAGAGCTTGTTAAAACACAGATTTCAGAGCCCTGCCCCAGAGATTCTGATTCAGTGCTTTTGGGGGGTGTGGGTTGAGAATTTGTATTTCTTTTTTTTTTTTTTGCGTTACGCGGGCCCCTCACTGCTGTGGCCTCTCCCGTTGCGGAGCACAGGCTCCGGACGTGCAGGCTCAGCGGCCATGGCTCACAGGCCCAGACGCTCCGTGGCATGTGGGATCCTCCCGGACCGGGGCACAAACCCGTGTCCCCTGCATCGGCAGGCGGACTCTCAACCACTGCACCACCAGGGAAGCCCGAGAATTTGCATTTCTAATAGCTTATGCTGATGGGGCTCATCTAGGAGTGTGAGTAGCACTGACCTGGCTTATCTTAACTGATAAAACTTTAATTCTCCAGTGACCCTTCTCTCAAACTTTCCCAACTTGTTCACGTCCCTCCTATCACAGAATCCAGAGCTTGGCCTGGGACAGTGCTTGACATGTTTTCAATGGTTCTGCTGAATGAATATATGGTCCAGTGTTCTTGACAGAACCTAATCTACCAGCTCAAGTGGAAAAATGATCTTCCTAGCCTTATAATCCCAGTAAAATGATTGTGATCTTTAAAAAGTATGTTAATTTTTTTCCCTGATTACACAATAAGAAAATGTTCATTGGAGAAAATTTTGTGTCAAACACAAAAGTAGAAAACAACCCACAGCTGAATCACCCAGAGGAAGATACTGTCAAATTTTGGTACATATCCTTCTGTTTTGTGTTGCCCACAGTTTCAGCGGAGTTGCACAGAGTACCAGCCCAGGTTCACATCATTGTTCATTCAGACTTCTTACTTCCCTTTACTCAGAACTGTTCTTGTCCAATCGTTTCCTCCTTTGTGTTTTTACAGTTCTCCCCAAGGGTTTCATCAGGCATTGGTCACTAGTGTTCTTTGTTTTGATACTATGAAGCCAGCAAGTGACTAACAGGCCATTGCCCAGGAGTTAGAGTTGCTCTTTCAGTAACCCCTGAAGGGCTCCCCATGCTGGTGTGAACCCACGTCCACTTCTCTCCTAGGCCTGAGCTCCCTGCTCTGCACTCGGCAACTTTGGGCCTCATGGCTCATGGGAGAACCAGGTCGGGATCCACACCACCATGGGTCCTGATGGGGCCTGGGCAGAGCCCTCCAAGGGAGAATGTCAGATCTGCCCCCTGCCTTCAGGAGGAGCACAGAGATGTCAGCGATTCCCGTAGACCAGAAGCTCAGCAATGGAGTCAGGTTACCACTGGAAGTCTGACAAGGGAGGGAAGGAAGTAAGCTTTATTGAGCACCTACTATGTGCTGGGACCTTCCCATGCCATCTTCTTGGTCCTCATGTGAGACAGCTTTTAGGTTTTACGTTTTATAGTTGAAGGAACTGAGAGTCAATGAGGTTTGGGTACTATTTGTGTGACTAAAAGAAAGGAGAGGGATATCTTGTTTAATTTCCAGGGATTGTTAAACCAGGCAAATAAGAGAATGAACGTCTACATGAAGACAGAATGATGTGCTCACACTCTCCAGCCTAGAAACTCTGAGAAAGAGTGTGTTCAAGGACTAGAACATGAAACAGAAGCTTGTGCTTGACCATGGACTGGTCCACTCAATCCCAGTTCCCCACAACAGAGGGAAGATACCAGGGTGAGGGAGGGGATGGACCCTCAGCCTTGGGACTCCAACTGCTCAGGTTCAAATCCTCATCTTGTGAACTCTGTACCCTTCAGCAAGCCCTTTGATCTCCACCTCAGTTTCCTCATCTGTTTAAGAAAGGGTGGTAATGATAGTATCCACATCACAGAGTTTCTTTAAAGATTAGAAGAAGTGACATATATAAAGCACCTTGCAGAAGGCCTGGTACCACAGTACCACGGTATTAGCTATTTTAATCTGGGAACATGTTGTACAGTCTAAACGAGGTAACTGTAGATGAAAACAAAGCTTACTTCCCAGGTGGGAAGTAAACTTGCTAAACCTATCAGCCCCAAAGACGGCACAAACGGAAAATATAAATGAAATAGAAAAAGGTTAGCTCAGGGGTGGATAACATTTTCTCTACCCTGAGCCAAGGACACACAGGGAAAACACATCCATCTCTGGCCCTGGTAAGTCAGGGAAGCCATCATGGGCTGTGGAGGGAGTTCAGTTAGTCGCTGGTTGCCATGCCAATGCAAACCTTCCACCCACTCCCCCGTCAACACATTTGAATAAGTAACAATGATAACAGCATGCACTAAAAATGCTATTTTTAAAAAAGTTAAAGGCACTTCTGTCAAAAGTCTGGTTTTCAGAAATAATTGCTGTAGGCCAGATAAAGATTTGCATAGAATCCCTAAGATGGGTTGGGTATAGTCACAGAAGAGAAAGCGTCTATAGATCGTTAAGGGTCTCCGGATCTGGGGGGGGAGGGGGGGTTGAGGGGGATGGGGTCCACCTAACGTTCCAAGCTTGACAAACGTCCCCTTTGTGGTGTCAGAAGCGAGGGTGAGACAGCCCTCGGGTGACACTGCCTCCTTCATCCCCTACTGCCTAATGTGAATCCCTGGTCCTCATGGTCCCTTCTGTAAGCATTACTTGAATATTCACAATTTGGTGATGTGTATCTAAAACTTAAAACAAAACAAAAAACTTTGATCTAAGAATTTAATTTCCCATAATCAATCCTGAGAAAAACCATAACTGACATGCAATCAGATTTATAATAGCAAAATAAAAGAAATGAAAACAAAAACAATAGAACTAAGCTAAATGTCTAAATGAAATTGTTGTGCATCCTTATGTTAGAATATGATGAACTATTAAAAATGAGATGGTCAAAGACCATTTGATGATGTGGAAAATTATTATACATTGTTAAGTGAAACAAGCAGGTTACAGAGCAAGGATTTGGTGAAATCCGAATTCGATGTATGCAATTTTATGCAAATATATGCATAGGAAAAACTAGCAGTGTGTTACTCTAAAATGTTAATGTTTATTTTGGGATAATAGGAGTACAGGTGGCTTTTTGTTGTCTTTGTGCCATTTTCTCAAAAAACACTTTTTATGATGATTTCATATTTCTTCTGTAATCAGGGAAAAAAATCCAATGAATATCATATACAGAGAACCAAGGGCCTGCTCTGTGTCTGAGGCATGAGAAGGAAGAACTTCGGGGGGGGGTGCTGCAGTTGGGTCATCTGTGGCCAGACCCTCACCTCACTCAGGGCACCAGAGGTCACGGCTGAGGTGTCAGCCGAGCTGACTTAGGTTCAAGTCTGAAATGACCTGGGCTCTCAAAGGATCTGTCAGCTCCCTGAGGAAGCCTTTCACACTTGAGCTTGGCTTCACCCAGCCCCATTATTAAGAGTGTTTCAGTGTCTGTGACTGGTCTGCACATTCTGGTCCCTGCGACGATGGCAGATGTGCCCAAACGGGAGACAGTTTTCTCATGGAAGTTTGTGGGTGTGTGTTGGGGGGCTTTATGGGGCTTGTGGAAGCGTCACATGAAGTTTTATGACCAAATAAGCCACCCATCACCTTGCCCTCTCTCCCACAATGCCTTTTCCATCCCCTGGGACCCAGGAGCCCCACATAAAAGGTAATCAGAGAAGCTGTATCCCTAGGACCGCAACGTGGACCATCATGTACAATAAGACTATGATGGTGCTGATGAGCAAAGTCAGCCTAAGAGATGGACATTCCTTTTCTGCAGGATTTCTTAAAGTTCAGCCCTTCAACCACCTGACCCCAATTTCCTGGCTAGAACATGCACATTCCTGGGTCCACCCCAGACCTACCACAATCAGAATCTCTGGGAGTCAGGAGTAATTCTATGCGCCCTAGAATAGGAGAATTGCCTCCCCAAGAACTGGAAGTGGGGAAGAAAAATGCCCAAGGGTCTGGACTAAGAAGTACAGAGGGACACATCCCCTAAACTGGGCGCCCCATCTTTGTGCACTCCAATCTAAAACAACGGCTATTCATTGAGTGCCTACTGTGTGCTAGGAATACTCCTGGTGCTGTATATTCATTACCTCAAATAATCTTCTCTACCACCCTTCCAGGGCACTTTTTATCTCGATGAGGAAACGGAGTAAGAGGGTTCACTGGAACTCACCTAGAAGTCCTTTTATTTGAACTTGACCCCTGTAAACTGTCCATTGTCTATCTTCTGTTTTCTCTTCTCCTTCTCAAACCTTGGCGCACATAAAGTGTTTCCTTTGAGATGAAATTCCAAAGACTCTCCCACACCACTGGCCCCATGGTTGTCCTCTCTCCTGGTCCCTTCCTTAAAGGTTTATCCTCAGTGCTTCAGCAGGTGGGAGGTCTGGCTGCATAACTGCACCATGTGTAGAGTAGGGCCAGGTATGGATTCAGCAGGGGGTGGACTTGTCCTGGCTGAGCACTGGGTCTCAGCTCTCTTCACTGGCCTCTGCTGCAGGGAGTGCCCAGGCTGCCCTGTTTCCACCACGCGGCCCTCCTAGGCTCTCCCTCCGTCCCGCCACCATGACTAAGGCACCTGCATGTACCGTGTACCCGAGACGGCTGCTTGCCACGCATTGACAGCCTAGCAAAGAGGCATTTCCTGGGCAACTTTGAGGCCAGGCTTAGTCATGTGGATAAATTCGGGCCCTGGGAGTGGAGGTGACTCATGCCATTCCAGGGCTCCTGCGGTATGGGTGTGGTGGTGAGCAATCTTGGACCATTTAGGCAAAGTCGCCACCCTAGGATGATGGAATAACAAAATGCAAGGAGCCTGGATCTCGGAGAACTTTGCAGAGAAGGGCTGCCGTGGCACTCTCAGGAGAGAAAACAGATGCTCTTGTTTAACTGTGATTTGCGGTCTCCTCGCTGCAGTGGTTCAGCTGACACCCAAACAAATGCACTGAACCCACTAAGGGTCTTTCCCAGGAATTTGGAATGGATACCCTGGGAATTAGCTGTCAGGGGGTCCAAAGGTCATGGCCACAGTCGGAGCCATGGCCAGCCTAAACAGAGACCCTGGATAAGCAGAGGAAGCCAGAGAGAGGAGCATGAAGAGAGGTGCAGTGAGAAAAGAGTGGAGAAGAAACAAGGTAGGGAGGGGGCTGCTGCCCCTCTCAATGGCACCCCAGTCCCCGCACCCCAGTCCCAGGCACAGTTCCTGCAGAGCTCCGGATGTATCCTGCTGTTCGATGTCATAAAATTGTCCTGTGACCTTTCACTACTATGACTGAGTTTCTCTTCTTTGCAACCAGGTGAGTTGTAATTAAAATACAGTGCCCTTTATTATTTTATTACTGTATCTATTACTTTATATTACTATTATTATATTACTATAAATTATATTATTATAGTTCTTCAGATCTCAGATGCACATCTCCCCCCAGCAATTTAATATTTCTGAAAATGGTATGCACTTTAATCTCACTTTTTACCTAATTATTTATGTCTGGTACAGTAGATGTTTTATATTTTTCCCTCTCAAAGCAGGTGGTCCATCACGGCTTTGTCTGGTGACCACTCTCTTCTATTGGTACAGAAGCTGCCCAAGGTAGGGCTTTGTTTTGGGGCCAGCACAGTGCTGGGCACACAGATGCTCAGTAAATGTCCAGTGGAGCAAGGGACCCAGTTAGTCCTGGGTGTCGCTGAATCAATAAATGATTACGTAGGAGCCATGGGGGGAGCTGCCAGGACTCACTCCCGAGCCCCAGCTCACTCCCCTCCCCTTGCTCTTTCTACTGCCATGTCGGTATTTTGGCCCAAGCTCTTTCCAAACCCTGAGCATGTTCTTTCTTCTCTCTTCCTTTATTTTAAAGTCTCACTCCAACATTTAAATCTCTGCTCTGCTTGCCCTCCTCTGGGGGCTTTCTTAGAGAAATCTACCCCTCAGTGCATTAACAATACTGCTGCCCTCACCCTGAGGTCACCCTATCACCACCACTGGCCAGGAAAGGCTGGTCCTTGTGTACTTCACCAGGTGGATCATCAGTCCCTTTGGGTGCAGGATCAGAACCGATCTTGGCATAGAGATGGCCAACAGGCACATGAAAAGATGCTCAACATCGCTAATTATTAGAGAAATGCAAATCAGAACTACAATGAGGTATCACCTCACAGTGGTCAGAATGGCCATCATTAAAAAGTCTACAGGGCTTCCCTGGTGGCGCAGTGGTTGAGACTCCGCCTGCCAATGCAGGGGACGTGGGTTCGTGCCCTGGTCCGGGAAGATCCCACATGCCGCGGAACGGCTGGGCCCGTGAGCCATGGCTGCTGAGCCCACGCGTCCGGAGCCTGTGCCCCGCAACAGGAGAGGCCACAACAGTGAGAGGCCCGCATACCGCAAAAAAAAAAAAAAAAGAAGAAGAAAAAGTCTACAAATAACAAATGCTGGAGAGGGTGTGGAGAAAAGGGACAGTCCTACACTGTTGGTGGGAATGTAAATTGGTGCAGCCACTTTGGAGAACAGTATGGAGGTTCCTTAAAAAACTAAAAATGGAACTACCATATGACCCAGCAACCCACTCCTGGGCTTATATCTGGAGAAAACTCTAATTCGAAAAGATACATGCACACCAATGTTCATAGCAGCACTATTTACAATAGCCAAGACACGGAAATGACCTAAATGTCTATCAACAGATAAATGGATAAAGAAAATGTGGTACATATATATAATGGAATGTTACTCAGCCATAAAAAAGAACAAAATAATGCCATTTGCAGCAACATGGATGGACCTAGAGATTTTCATACTATCATACTACTAAAGACATGCTAAGTCCTTCTGACTTACTTTCTGAGGTAAATCAGAAAGAGAAAGACAAATACCATATGACATCACTTATATGTGGACTCTAAAATACAACACAAATTAACTTTTATGAAACAGAAACAGATTCACAAACATAGAGAACAGACTTACGGTTGCCAAGGGGGGTGGGGTAGGAGAGGGATGGAGTGGGAGTTTGGGATTAGCAGATGCAAACTATTATATATAGAATGGATAAACAACAAGGTCCTACTCTACAGCACAGGGAACTATATTCAACACTCTGTGATAAACCATAATTGAAAAGGATATTATAAAAGAGAATGTGTGTGTGTATATATATATATATATATATATATATATATATATATATATATATAACTGAATCACTTTGCTGTACAGCAGAAATTAACAAGACTTTGTAAATCAACTATATTTCAATTAAAATAAAAAGAACTTGTCTTGGCTGTCCAGCAGGGCACACACGCCGGCTCCTCCCTTACCACCAGCCTGTCGCATCCGGCTCTAGGCACGGTGATGGTGTGATGCTGGCCCAGAGTGGCCTCTCCCTCCCAACACACTGCTCCAGGCTCTGGGAACCCAGCGGCGGACAAGACATGTCAACATTTATCCTCAAGGGCAGTTACCACTGATGACGTGCCGCACGTGGGCGGGACTCTTCCGAGGCTCTTCTCTCCATCTGTGCGGGTCGTGGTCTGCCGTGCTGGAGGCTGAGGGTTAGAATCGATAAGATCGGTCCCTGCCCTCCTGGAACTTGAAGAGTCAGAGTGAAGGATACAGGCAGAGAGAGAGGCAAGTTCATGCTCTAAAGTGTTCTGCTGCAGGACCAGCTGGCTGGGAACCGCTCCCGGGCCTTTGTCTGAGGCGCTTCTCCTCTCTTGTCACGGCTGCGGGGCTGGGGGCAGTGACGAGCACCGGCCTGAGGCGGCTACTTCCTGCCCCTCACTCCAAGTCTGTGGTCTGAGGCCTGGAAGGTCCAGGTCACCCAACCATGCAGGTGAGCTCTAGACTCCTGGTTCTCCAGTTTGGGGCTGGCGCTGGGTGACCTGAACGGTTTTCCTGCCATGGCAGAACAATGCAAAGTTCAGGAAGGCCCTGCTTGCATCGTCAGGGGAGCCCCATGGCCCACCCAGCCCATATAAAAGGGAGGCTCATGGGGGGCTGCTGCTGACCCTGGAATTAGTATCAACAGGGCCAGAGCAGGTGCCGGAGAGGAGGGAGCAGGGGCGGAGGCGGGCAGTGTCGCAGAGGCATCAAGATTTGACGCCTAGGGAGACCTTCAGGAATGCCTTCTGGGGTGGGTGAGGGGAGCCGGGATGCACGGTCAGGAACTCTCGCAGGTGGGAGGGAGACCGCAGAATCAGAAGGGGCTTTGACCAGAGGAAACCCAGGGCCACCACGCTCACCCAAGCGTGCCATCCAGAAGCCTCACTCATTCCTGGCATGGGAGCCCTCCTGTAGCCGGGGCAGGACAGGGAGCTGCCCTTAGAGCTGGCCCGACAGGTTTACGGAATAATTACAGGGGCCCTGGTGTGGAGGTGTGGAGCCTGTTTGCATATGATTTGCATATGATTTGCACATGAATAGCCTGCGCTTTGGGTTCCCAGGCACTTTTCAACTTAAATATTAATTGTTGCTGCCCTTAGGGTTTTCATTGGTTGGTTCTGTTTTCTCTGTTTCTTCTCACCCACTTGCTGTCAGTGACTCCGATCTGTGTGTGTGTGTGTGTGTGTGTGTGTGTGTGTGTGTGTGTGAGCGGGGAAGCAGCCCAGGTGTGGAGGATCAGGTGTCTACTCGGTGCAGAAAGCAGTAGCCGCGCAAAGCAACAAACCAGCCAATGATGCTAAAGAAACTTCCGGATTCCTCCCGGGCCCAGCAGGCTCTCCTCTCTGGTGGTGATGTGGGACGTGTGGCCCCCAGCCCCGGCTGCGGCGCAGTACCAGACTCAGCAACTGCCTGCCAGCCTGCCCGCCCCCCAGATCTGCCAGCTCCTGCCCGCTCTGTCACCAGAGGCCCAGCCACACGCGGCACGGAGACAGGGAAAGGTGAGGCTGTGCAGAGCAGCGTTTAGCTCACAGGCTCTGAGGCTGTGCTGCATCTGGATCTTGGCTCTGTATCCTAAGTAACTTTGCAACTCTGGGCAACTGACTGACCACCCTCGCGCCCCAGGGTCCTCTTCTGTAAAACAGAGTGACCCAGAGTGCCTGCCTCATTGTGAGGTGGGGACGAGGCCAGCGACTGCGTGTGGAGCCCCTGGCCCTGGGCCTCCCTGGTACACAGACTGTGCTCCCTGCCGCTGAGCTGCAGGCATCCCACCCCAGCTGTGGGTCACCTGGTCCCAGCCTTGCCCAGTGCGGGACATCCCATGCCAGCACGGCATCATTTGGCTTTGGCACCAACGTCCCCTGAGACGGAGGCTCACTCCTGTTCTCCTGAGGGCTGTTCCCAGCACACACACGATAACCCCGTTAAAGGACCCTTAGAAGGGAGCTCAGAGCTCTTCCAGGAGCTGGCCTCTGTGCCCGGCTCTCATCCGGAGAAAGGACTTCCTTGGGCGGCCCCTCGGCTCCCCGCAAGTCGACTCGAGTCTGGTGTCTGGGGTCCTGCAGCCCGCAGCTCCCCTTCTCTCCGAGAGCCCAGGAAAAATTGCAGGATGTGCTCCCTTCTTGCGCCTTCTCAACCCAAGCTGCTTAGACCGAGCACCTTGCTCTTGCCCCAGAACAAGGTGGGGCACCAGGGTGACTCCGAGACACTGACACAGGCCTCTTTGAGCTTTTCTCCTCCAGCGCCTGACGGGGTCCGTAGAGTCCTCCTGGGAAGCGTGACGAGCAGCCTGAGGTTGGCTGAGGATGGCGGCCACTGCTCAGTGCGCCAGGCAACATGCTGCGGGCTCTAAATACACGTGCTCGAAGGGGTAAGTGCTATTATTATTCCCATTTCACGGCTGTGGGAAGCGAGGCTTAGAAAAGCTAAGGAATTTGCCCCGAATGGCTCGGCTTCTACGCTGGGGAGCCTGGTGGTGATGCAGACAGGCTGGCTCCAGACACTGGCTGCTACCAGCTGCAGGACTACTTCTCTAAAGGCATTTTTCTCACAACTGGGTTTTCTTCTCTTTTTCTTCTGTAAGAGGTGACTGGCTCAAGAGGTGAATCCTTCTAGAATCTGCCTGTCTCCATATCTGTGTTGCAAGCACGATTTGGGTATGTAGCGAGCAATGGTCTTTATTTCTTTTGGCTTCGCTTATAGATCTGAGGTCTTGAGTTGACCCTGGGGCGCCCTTATCTAGAGGGGTGGCTACACAACACCCCCCTCCCACCAGGCATCTCAGCACCTCTGAGCCAAGGGCACAACGATTCCCCTCTCATAAGCTCCAACCCAGATTTCTCCTCCTCCTTCCATGTTACCATCATAAAACCTGCTCACACAGGCTCCACCCCAGGCCCCCTTTCACCAGCCCCGATGCTGGGGCCCTGACCTCCCAGAAAAATGCAACTTCCGGAGAGCACTCTGGGCTCGGCAGTCTGTGAGCTTTTTCTCCCCGGGGGTGAAGAATCAAGGCCCCACTTAAGTCATAAAATCACCTCTGATGACCATGACCTTATTAGAACTGCATCCAAATGTGGTGTTCCCACTAAGCTCAGAAGAAAGGTCCAGAAATTTCTGCAAAACTTCAGCCATGCTTGGGGAGTGGGGGGACATCGTTAGGAAAACGGCGAACAAAGTTGTTATTTTCCTCATATCTCCAAGGAAACAGCTCTAGAGTAGGGCTCTTACCCAAAACGTCAGGAGTTTGTGACATGTGAGGAGGATGGGTTGATTCTGACTGTATTGTGAGGACCCAAGGAATGGCTGAATTTTTCTTTGAAAATCCAAGAGACAGCACCTGGGAAGAGGAGGCCGCATATTCATAGTCTTATTTACCTGGACAGGGCATAGCTACTGGTCAGCAAGGCTGCTGATTGGGGAGGTTAGAAGTTCGAAAATCGCCCATTCGAGTGCCATCCGTATTCTGTCTGGAGAATTCCAGGAGCAGCCTGGGAACGATGGACTGCTTCCAGCTCCCTCTCTGTCTTCAGCTTCCCCTCTCTGGTCCTCAGTCTCTGCAAAATAAAGAGGTACGCCTATATCTTCAGTTTCCAAACTTTTAAAACAGCAGTGGCTTCTCTTTAAAAAAAAAAATTTCTTGTGAAAGTCCAAAGTATATGACAGATCAAAGAGCAGCAGCTTTGGCTGAGTTTTCTGGGGATGGTTCCCTCAGGGCCCTGGGAAATCTGACAGGTCAGTCTGGGAACCTCTCCCTACCTGAGCTCTAGGTGCCCATCAGCTCCAGGGAAAACAAAGGAGACTCTGGTTCCTGGAGCTTGGACTTAGCCCAGGGAACTTGGCCTTGACCTTGGATGGGCGAAGCAGCTGGAGTGCACTGTGGATAGAATTTTACGGCATGACGTTTGGTGGTCTTTTCCCTTTCTTTCCTTTCACCTTTTCTCCCACTTTCCCAGTTCTTTTCCTTCTCTCTCGGGCACCTGGAGGCAGGGCTCAGCACCAGCTGTGGTTTGCATTGTGGAGCTTAAAAGCTGCTGCTAAATCTTTTTTTTTTTTTTTTTTTGGTACGCGGGCCTCTCACTGCTGTGGCGTCACCCGCTGCAGAGCACAGGCTCCGGACGCGCAGGCTCAGCGGCCATGGCTCACGGGCCCAGCCGCTCCGCGACATGTGGGATCCTCCCAGACCGGGGCACGAACCCGTGTCCCCTGCATCGGCAGGCGGACTCTCAATCACTGCGCCACCAGGGAAGCCCGCTGCTAAATCTTAATCTGGAAAGATCTCCCAGTCCTACCGAGAAGATTTACCAGCGTTCTCCCAGGACCCCAGCCAGCGGTCCACACTACCTGGAGAACGGCTACCGTGGGGCCCATCGCAAATGAGTGGGGAGGGGTTGTCCAAACCAGGCCATTATTTCTTGAATTTATCACCTCCTTTACCTGTGTCACTGTCGCCAGGAGAAATGTGTTTTAATGTCCTGGATCATTAAAACCCAATAATCGCTTTGAAATGGCTTAACTGCTTCCTGCATGGAGATAAAGTAAATAAAACTGTCGTCTCTGTGTCTGCTGTCACTGTGTGATGCGGCAACTCTTTTCCTTTTTTAATAACTGCATTCATTTTAGCTCAGGCCAATGCATTTATGCCACGCTGGTGGTGTATAAATCTGGTAATTAAATCCTGTTATCTTGACACAATGGGCAGAATAAGAAGCAGTTGTGATGTTTCAGAGAGGAAAAGACACTGTGGGAAGAGAGAGAAGGAGATTTGTTTTGTATTTTTTAAAAAATCATTTTCATGGAGTCTTTTTTTAGGACTGACGAGCTGACAGATGCCTGACTAACAGCGAGATCCTTGTGTGGGGGAAGGATTCTAGAGAATCCTGTGAAATTGCTCTTCACTTTGTTGTCCACCCCGGCAGAGTAGAAAGTGTATGGTATTTGTAATCCTACAGACCCGGAATTGTATCTAAGCTCAGTGGCTTAGCTGTAGGACCTCAGGTCAGTCACTCACTTCTGTATCTGTCAGGGTGCTTGTGGCTGCAAATAAGAAAAATCCCTTTCCAGAATGACCAAATCATTAAAGAAAATGTTTACGATCCTATAATAAGAAATTCTGATTTGAGGTAACTCCAGGGATGTTGAATTCAGCAGCTTATCAATGTGAGTGAAGAGCCCAGATCCTTTCCAACATTTTCCTCTGCCCTCCTTCAGGGATTGGCTTGGGCTCCTAACCTCGCCCTATGATAGCAAGATGGCTGCCTCATTTCCAGGAATCCCACGCAGACCCAACAGTGTGCAGCAGCAGCAGAGGGCCTCTTTCATCAGCAAGAAAGCATTTCCTGGAAGCTCTCTAGGAGACACAGCCTCACATCCTATTGGCCAGAAGTGTGTCTCATGCCACTTCTAAACCAATCACTGGCAAAGGGGAGAAAGGGACTCATTATGATTGGCTCGCATGAATCAGAGTTTCCTCCTCCTCCCAGCCAGGCTGGGGATGGGACCCCTGAAATGCCTGCCACGCAGATAAGACAGGATACTTAAGTAAAACCAGGGTTCTATTAGGAAGAAAGATGAGAGGTGCAACGTTGCTGGGTGGGCAACTGATGGTATCTGCCACAACCTGTTTGAGTCTGTTTCTTCGTCTGTAAAACTAGGATCATAAATACTTACCTTAAAAATCCTGTTGTGGGGATTCAAAGAGATGAATAATATATCAGACTCTTCTGTCATACACAGAGTGTGAGCAGGATAGAGAGCTGATTTGGGGTTAGCCATCTTCTCCTGAAAAGGCTCATTGGTAGACATGGGTTTGCGTCTTATTCAGTCCCAAGAGGGCCAGAGAATCAGGCTTCTACTAATGATGGAACTTTGTGCTGAATGCTCCCACCACATGCGTGGCTGGCCTTGGTGGGTCCTCCAGGTGGCCTGGAGACTTGCCTCCTGTGGTCGGCCTTTTACTTTTTCTAATGTGTTCGTGAATCATGTAACTGGAATATGGAAGGGCCCCTTGTTTTCTGACTCAAAAGGTGTCTCCAGCCAGCAAACGGTGCAATCTGGGCTCATCTCCGATTCCAGTGTTGAGTCTGCTTTATGATCCTTAGGAAGAGATGGAGGTGAAGCCCAGGCCATCTTGGAGCCACTGCAGCTCCTCATCCTCCAGACCAGACAGGCAGGAACACCAGGGAGATAAAAGAAGTTCTCTCCTGAACCATCAGGAGAGTTCTCAGATGAGTAAGCAGTATGGGGGACCAGAAGTTGGAAACTTCATCAACTCAACCAACACCCTTTGCCCAACATAAGGGAGCCAGACCTGAATCATGGAAAACGGTATCTACCATGGATGTTCCTTCCCATCCAACACTCCCTTTGTTACCCCCTTGCCCATGAGGTCCCCTCTTTCAAGTCGCTTGGTCTTCCATCTTCATCCTCTTCCTTGGGAGACCCCATGCCTCCTCACAGGAGCAAGAATTTCCTTCCCCATCCCTTCCCAAGTCTCACTGACCGACCCTGGGGAGACAATAGATTCCAGAAGCACCAGCGAGAGTGATGGAGGGTGTGTTGATGCTAATTCAGTCTGCAGTGTCCGCTTCCTCAGCGGTTCATCAAAGAGGTAAGCATGCCTCACCTAGGCAAGGTTTAACTTGTCTTGGAGCCTACCCAATCTTAACGTGTGTGAAGGCAATTGCATTGCTCCTATTAGAAGAGCTTTCTTCTTGTCCTTTCCGTAACATTAGCCCTTGCCCTTATTGTACTAGGAAGCATTTGGGTTTTTCTTGAATCTGCTATTGTATTACATTACAAGAGCCTCGCTTTGACAGTAAAATGGCTCTGTCTGTGGTACCCAGGAGGGATGGCACCCGCTTGGATGACATCTTGGATGAAAGAAGAGGGGGAGGGCTTCCAGTTTATTTCACTCCGTGCATTTTCCCTTTTAGTCTGTGAACGCATTGTTCCTTCCGTGAAAGGTAGAAGTGGGGTAGCCATGGGCCTATTCGTCATATTCTGGAACGGCAGGTAGGTAGGTAACCTGTAAAGTTTGTACATTAGGACAAAAGGAGGAAATGCCATATTGCTCACCAGAAAACAAACGTTTCAAACTTCTTGCCCCAAGTGGTGGAAAAATTAAAGTTATAAATAGCCTTTAAAAGATTAGGTTTTCACATAGTATGCTTATTTACCAGGGCAAGCCAAAGAAATTAACTAAAAAGATGTTAGGATTAATAAAATAATTTTGTATAAATGTTGGGTAAAAGAAGAGGATACAAAAATCAATGATATCCAATAACACTCCTGTGTACTTGGAATACGCAGTCAGAAAAATACAAAGGACAAACAAGCAAAAAGTGTTTGGCCCGTTCCTTCTCTGTGGGGTTTTGTCCCGCTACCGCCTACCTATTAATCAGATAGAATCGTAGATGTTATGCCCTCAGAAAGGGCTTCCCAGATCCTTACACTGGCTAGGTCCCTCTGTAGTGTGCTTTCTGGGCACCCCATACTTATCTTGTTCATTGGAATTACCAACTATTGCTTAAGTGTCTCTTTCCTTCTAGACTGTAAGCTTCTCCACTAGACTGTATCCTGAGGGTAGGACAGAGGGGTCTTGCTTACTGCTTAATTCCTAGAGCTTTGCACAATATTCTTGAATGAATTAAAAAATTAACAAGACAGAACATTCCTTGGAAACATCTCTCTGTAGAGAAATGTGTGTGCCCTATATGAAGAAAAATGACACACTTTACAAAAGGTCAAAGAAAACTTGAAAAGGAGTGACCAGGTGCTTTGCTTTTGGAGGGACAACTGGTATCTACCATAGAGTTGTCCCTTCTGCTCAGAATAATGTACAGTATTGACTTAATGTAACATCAAGTAAAGTCCTCACAGAATTATTGGGAAAATTATTATAAAATTATTCTGGAAGAAAATGACCATAAAAGAAAGTTCTGGAAAACTAAGCTATGAGCTTCCTGTGTATAGCATCCTGTTATCTCTCCCCTTTGTCTCCAAGTAGTCTTTCACTCACAGCACAGCACAGAAACCCCCGATGTGTTCTGTCGGAGGGGCAGGGAGGGGCAGGCTCTCCAAGACAGTAGAAATACCCAGGCAGCAAGTCCCCAGGCTCCGGTCTTTCACCCCAGAAAGCAGTGGGAGCTCAGGGCAGGCAGGGACAAGACCAGTTCATGAATGCTCGTCTGGAATTTAGCACTGATATTGACAGTCTGGGACTGGACCAGATGCAGCTAGAGCTCACAAGGCTCTGTGCAAGCAGTTATGTCCCCTCCCAGGGCCCTTCCCCGAAAAGGCCCCTCTCCAAATGCTCCTCTGACTGTATCAGTGCCCCTATTGTCCCGCCTCTGTGCACTGTTTGCCTGATCATTGCTCCTTAGAGAAGTAGCTGGAGCAGCATCTCCCAGGAAGAGAGGATTCTGTGTCTCGTTCTCCGGTTGTCTCCAGGAGGGTCTCGCCGACTGCAGAGGCTCTTCTAGGCTTCTTGCCCAGGAGTGTCTGTAAATCAAGACCACCTCACTCTGAATGGGGACGCCCCCATCTCCCTTTGACACGTCTGGCTCAGTTGACTTAGCTATAGTTCTCAATACAGAGTCAAAAAGAACAATGTGAAGCCTTAGGCAATCAAGCGTTTAAATACCTCATTCTTGAACCAATCAAGCAGTGTTTGACACCATGCTCCCTCACCTCAAACCTCATTCAATCAACTTCGATTTAACGTCCTATAAAAATATACCCACCGTGTCACTTTACTGTGTCCCTGAAATTGGAACATACATTGTAAGTTATAACATCCAACCCCATCCTCTCAAACATTTAAACCCACGAGAAGAACTCTTATCATTATTACCAAGTCCCACAATTCCAATTGCAGTGAATTTCCCACAGGACATGGGATCACAAATATTCCCATTGGCTGCAGTTTTAGTAATATTGATATCTTTGCACCAGGCTGGGAAAATAATTTCTCTTTCCCATTTTTGCTTCTAAATGGCTCCAGCTCGAAATGATTACAACGGGAGATTGAAGTCAGGAGTTGCAGAGAGCAAGAAAGCAGGTGGGGGAATTTAAGGTCTAAGAAGCAGAAGAGGGATCTAGTGGGTTCTGAGGCCAAGGGACCCAAGAATGCCGCTGGGGTGGGGAATTCAGGACAAAAATGCAGGGAGCATGGGGGTGGGGGTGGGAGGTGGGGAACTCCTGGGAAGCCATCAAGAGCAATTCTGGAGCCGGTATTGTACTGCTGATACTCCAGGTACCAGTCACAGGTGGGCTTGGGTGCACGTGGGGAGGAATAAACAGGACCCCAGGGCTTCATTCCACGGAGCCTCGTCTCTCTCCGTCTTCCCTTGGGGAGCTGAGCCAGCGTGAGCCCCAGCCAGAGCCGGCCCTGACATCTGCTATCTTTGCGTGCGGCTTGAACAGACTCCACCCTGCAGATGACCCAGGATCCCATTGTTCATGGAGAACCACACTGTCTAGAAGTCCTCTGGGCTCTGCTGTCAACCTTGGGTGTTGTAGGTCCTTGAACTGTACTCATGGTAGGGGACTATCGGTTCCTTCCTTAGAGGACTGACCAGCTGCCCTAGTCCATTTCCTCCAACCACTGCCCCGTGCTAGCCACATGCTTGACCTCAACTTGCTTCCATTGCACCAGCTGAAGCTCTCAGAACACTCTGTGGCTAGGGCCGTGCACAAATCAATGACCAGTAGTGATAAGAATGGGATTAGGAGCTCTAGAATGCTGGATTGAAGTCTCAACTATGCCATCTACTCTCTGGGTCACTTTGAGCAAAGGCATGTAGCCTTTCGAAGCTTGAGTTCTCCCATCCACAAAGATGGAACTAGTAAGTTGTACCTCCTCTGGGGTTGACATGTGAGTTATAAATGAGAGGCTGTACATGAATACACCTAGCACTCAATCAATACATCTTTAATCACATTCATGAATCTTGTAGGACAGGGTACAGTTTATCATTCCCACCGGAAAAGTCATCCTAGTTTAACCCTGTGGTAGGGACTGTATCACTTTGTCCCATTCTTCATCAATAGGTGAGCTCCTTGCTGGCAGAGACTGAATGAAACCCACAAAGTCAATCTCAAAGATTCCTATCCTGGGACCACATGTTCCAAGACAGCCCAGCCATGCTGCCCACGTGAGAGCTCCCTCAGATACCCGTGGGGAACGGCCAAGGGACTCAGCGGATTCTGTGTTCACACTTGTGCACACACGGTCACACTGCCAGCAGGCTTAACCGGCAGCCAGAAAGCGACTGCATAAATATGATCTACACACACCCCTGTAGATTAAAAATATAGGCCAATATCTACTTGCCAAGGAAAGGACTAAGATATTTTCTCAAAGGGATATATTTAGACCTGACAGCAAGTCCCAGTATTTGCCGAGAAGGGGTCTAGGTCTGATACCATCGCTTTCCCACCCGAGAAGGGCTCGTCCTTCACAGCACCTGTGGGCTCCATGCTTGGCCGAGTTATGGTTTTGACAGGTGAGGTGAGGCAGCCTCCAGAAAGCCTGGTTAACTTCAGAGGTGAAATAGCAGGAGTGACAGTTACGGTGATTCCCCACAGTAAGGCCATTGAAACGGTGTTGGTGGAGGGGTGGATGGAAATGGTTCTGATGTCTTCTGAACATGGTGGCGAAGGATCATATTTAATAAGCATTTTGTGCCTGCCTCTCTGGACCTGTTGAGTGGCTTATCCTCCTCTCAATAGCAGGATATGGCTCCTATTAATCTCAGAGAGAGCAAGGGGGGAACTAGAGGGAACCAGCCTCCCAAGGGAGGCTTTCACTTAGGCTTGAGATTTCCATGGACCCAGTGGTTGGCCGGAGAGTTTCCTAGGAATAAAAATGAGTAGGTGGGTGTTTGGAACGGAATCAATTCCACATGCTCCAGACTCTCAATCCCACTACGTGCAGCCCAGAATATTCGAATGTGGACTTCATAAAAGGAGGGTGGGGCCACAGAAGTAGCCTAGCTGAGAGCCCACGTGAAGCTGCTTTACAAGAGGACAAACTGGACATCTCTCGCCATTTTTTTCCCCCCTGGCAGGCGGGAAGTTTTCCTACTTGATTTTGTCACTCTTGGCACTGATGGTTGGGTTGGATTTAGGACCACATTTGGACTTGAGTTCATTCTCAGTTACTTGGCTTGATTTCTCATGAGTCATGGCTTGCCAGGAAGCTCTGAGATGCTGGGCCAAGCACATGGCCTGTTGGATCTGCCCTCCATTTCTCATTAGCTTACCTCTTTGGAAGTCACGTAGTAGCTTCACCACCACTGGTAGCCTCCCTTCACTGTGGGAAAATGCTATGCGGGGCTCAGGCAGTGAATAAGTAGGGGTGGAACCAGGGCCCCTGTTTTCAAAGTCATCATTCTCTGAACTTGCCTTGTGGAACCCCAGCACCCAGCCTTTGGAAGGATTGCAGGTCTGCTCTCTCTGCTCTCTTTCTCCCACAGGAAGTGAGGCAACTTTGCTGCAAGAAACATATTCTGACACACATCCAGGGCTTGGATTTGTTTGGAAATGGATGACCTGAAGTCATCCCTTTACGTTTTAGTACGTGTGACTCAAATGCCTGGGTATGTGTGTGCGTGTCTTTGTTTCCCTCTGCTGAATGCATTCACAGACTGTCCTCTTTTCTTTATTCTCTCTGGCTGCAAGCAGTAAAAGTGAGGAGTCCTTGCTATTTAAAAACCTTTAAAGCCCTGCCACTGTCTACAGGAAAGTGCTAATTCCTGAGTGTCCGGATGATTCTTGCCTCTCTGTGGATCACTCTGAGCTTTGGTGCTTTGGGCTATAATCAGTCTTATTCTTCACCTTTCATGTCTTTCCTGTCTGTGACACATGGTGTTCCCTGCCAGCTCCCACTTCCTCTCTCATCCATCTATCTCTATCTACTGGCCTGGTTATATATATCTACCTGTCTCTCTCTCTCTCTCTCTCTCTCTCTCTCTCTCTCCATCTCTATGCTCAGAGTTGACAAATGCCAGCAAGACCCATAATGAAAGAGCCCCTCCCAGTTTAATGTACAGCAAATACACTTCAGTGTAGACCTGAACCCACACTGGATCCTCCATCACACCTCCTCGGGAGAGGATTATTATCTTTTGTAGTGCTTGAGAGGAGAGCAGGAGGAGAAGACGATGCCCATTTCTGGAGAGCATCTTCTTCTGAAAGGCTAAAACTCTTCTGAAGTTCATTACTTACCGAGCACTGCTTAGGTGACGGGCACTGTAATGGGCCAGAGGTTCAGAGATGAACAGGCCATAGCCTCTGACCTCCAGGACTGGCCAATAAGTCTAGTGGATGAGGAATCAAGCTGAAGACATTGCAAATGACTGAGTCGGTACCAGCTGTCGCAAACTGGTCTAGAGAAAAGACTCAGTAGAAAGTGGACACTCAGCCCGGGTCATCCAACTGGGAGAACTGGGGAGAGAGGAGGAAAATCTGGCAAAATAAGGTTGGAAAATAGTAACCACCACCGGACCATGAGTTCAGAGAACTTGGCTCTGTTGTTCATTGTTGTATTCCTAGGGTCAAGAACAATACCTGGAACATATCAGGCATACAAAAAATTATTTGTTGAATCCAGGGATAAATCTCAGTGGCTCATTTCCCTTGCCATTTGCTGGAAGGAATCCCCCCTCCTCCCCAATATAGGACAATGCCATTAGGCAGGTGTACCTTGGGAATTTGCACCATCTGTTTGGGGCCCCATGGAGAGGGTGTACCAGATGGACTTGAGGTCTATTTTGGTCTTTTCTTTGCATGTTTCTTGTTTTTCTGCATCCCATGCAGATGGATACTGTCAGGTTATTTATAGCAGGAGTTTGCTAACAATAATAGAACAGTTGCTCTAATTCCAATGCCAATTGAATTACTTTGGCTTTGCATTCTTTGGAGGACCTGTAGCAAGCACAGTGTTAAATAGCTGTGGGACCAGGACGGTTCCTATATAGCATCAGCTGCCACCCATTCTGACCCTCTTCCCCAAAACAATTCTCTTTGAAACATGGGACACAGTGACATTGTTTGCATGCATTCCACAGGTTTCAGGAACAGTCTATTCATAGATGCAAAACTTTATAAAATACAGTGCTGGAAAACATATTATTTAATAGTGTATTAAATAATTAATACACATAGCCAAGAATGCAAAGATGGTTCTTATGTACAAGAATATTCAGGATTTTAGAATTTATACTATTACACAGCAAAGGAAACCATAAACAAAATGAAAAGACAACCTACAGAATAGTAGAAAATATTTGCAAACGTTGGAACTGACAAGTGATTAATCTCCAAAATATACAAACAGCTCATACAAAACAAATATACAAACAGCTCCATATCAAATATACAAAATATACAAACAGCTCCATGTCAAAACAAACAAACAAACAACTCAATCAAAAAATGCGCAGAAGACCTAAATAGGTATTTCTCCAAAGAAGACATACAGATGGCCAACCGGCACATGAAAAATGCTCAATATCACTAATCATTAGAGAAATGCAAATCAAAACTACAATGAGGTATCACCTCACATCAGGCAGAATGGTCGTCATCAAAAAATCTACAAATAATAAATGCTGGAGAGGGTGTGGAGAAAAGGGAACCCTTCTGCACTGTTCGTGTGAATGTAAATTGGTGCAGACACTATGGAAAACAGTATGGAGGTTCCTTAAAAAACTAAAAATAGAGTTATTATGTGATCTTGCAATCCCACTCCTGGACATACATCTAGAAAAAACTCTAATTTGAAAAGACACATGCACCCCAATGTTCATAGCAGCACTATTTACAATAGCCAAGATAGGGAAGCAACCTAAGTGTCCACCAACAGATGAATGGATAAGGAAGATGTGGTGTATTTATACAATGGAATATTACTCAGCTATAAAAAAGAATGAAATAATGCCATTTGCAGCAACATGGATGGACCTAGAGATTATCACAGTAAGTGAAGTAAGTCAGACAGAGAAAGACAAATACCATATGATATCACTCATATGAGGAATCTAAAAAAAGGATACAAATGAACTTATTTACAAAACAGAAATAGACTCACAGACATAGAAAACAATCTTATGGTACCGAAGGGGAAAGGGGGTGGGGAGGGATCAATTAGGATTTTGGGATACACACTAATATATATATAATAGGTAAATAACAAGGACCTACTTATAGCATAGGGAACTATACTCAATATCTTGTAATAACCTATAATGAAAAAATATCTGAAAAAGAATATATATATACACATCTATATGTATAACTGAATCACTTTTCTCTACACCTGAAACATTGTAAATCGACTCTACTTCAATAAAGAATAAAGTTAAGAAAAGAATTTATAATCGTGAAGACTTGAAAACAACCTATATGTTCAACAATAGGGGCCTTGTCTAGAAAATTATCATATGTTCATATGATACAATACTCTATAGCTATCAAGAGTGTATTTCAGGATAATAGTTAATAATATGAGAAAGTGGATATGATATATTAAGTGAAAACCTGCAGATCGTACACATACATACACAAACATATGATCTAATCTTATAAAAAACTGTGCATGCCTAGGAAAAAAAGACTGAAAATATACAGTGAGTAATTTCTCAATGGGAAGATCATGAGTGATGACTTTTCTGTTTTTAACAAGATTTCTAAAATGAACATTTATTACTTTTGTATCTAAAAAAGTATGCTATTTTGAAGGATAGTCCCTTTGGTTGTTTCCAGGTGGGGTTTTGTATCTGAAGTTTATATTAAAGACTAGCTCAGGCCATCTGCTAATAGAGATGAACAAAGGGAAAAGAGGAAGTGTACAGTCATGGTCTTTAAAGTAGGCATTTAAAAGGTTGCTTTTAATTTAATCTCAAAAGGAAGAGGTAGGGGGTGTCTTCTCTGCAGATATTTATTAATGCTGGTTTGTACATTATCCAGGCATCTCTCACTTGCCCTAAAGCCTGTCTATAAAGAACCGGCATGTGTAGGCAGCACGTGTGTTTTCCATATCCATAAACTGTGTATTGCTCAAGGCCGGTCGTCTATTACGTCTGCCCAGGAATGAAGACCAACCTGTGGAACCTCATATAGTCAATAGCAGAAAAGCTTTTGGGGAGAGGAGGTTTATGAAGAGGAGAACTGTGGACCCTACTTTTTCTTATATCCTCCTGCTTGCCTGTCCCCTGTCTTGGAACCTGGGCCCTGATCAGGCATTTGGAGCAAACTTGTTATGCACAAGCTCCTGTGTAAACCCATCTTGGTTAAAGACACCAGTTTTCTAAAGCCTGAGGGAGGAACAGTCTGACTCATAGTCACTGTTTTAACTTGAACAGTCAAACTATAATAGCTACACAGCCGGCTCCAACGATTAGCAGCAGAATTTATCTTTCCTGGATTGCATTTACAGTGACACACTCAATGTTATCCACCCAGATACAGCATCTATAAAGTCAGTTGTATCATGCTCACTATTTTTAACTATAAGAAGAGGAGTCATATCTAATGTAATCTATATAGTGCTGTAATTAAAATGTCCTGCATAATGAGAACATCTAATAAATACAGTACAGCAAGTATTATGTTTCAGAACAAACAAATGCTGGGATTTAGGCTGCCTTAAAATCCGCATTTGAGAAATGAGGACCAGTCTTTGATAGCAGAGAAAACAAGATTAGGGACACCTTTCCAACAACTGTTGGAGAGATATAGAGAACACAATTTACTTGACAAAAACTGGTCATCTAAGGCAACCTGGAAAGATGAAAAGAAATGGATTAGAGATTGAATCTATTCTGATTCTACTGTAGAATCTGATAATGCTTTTTAAAAAATAATGATACATCAACATCAAAATAAAATAAAATCAAAACAAACATACTTTGCTTAGCTCTTTACAATCAACTTTACTACCATTGCTAATTGTATCAAATTGTTCTGTCACTGCAGTTCTAAGGAAACTTTGGTGGCTATTGTCCTTACATTTCCACTTGAAATTTGCTTCTAGGAAACCCATGGATGTTATTGGTTTCCTCTTATATCTCCCACACGATCTTTGAAATATCTTCTAGACAAGAAAAAAGATCAGTCCTTTAGTCCTATGAGACGTTTCACTTTAGAGTGGAGAGAATACGGAGGAGACCTTTCACATTAAAAGAGAGAATGGAAAATACAGTATATGAAGTAGAAAGTCAAGAAGACAAGAAAATACCCAGGGGTGCTCTGTATCACCTTTTGGTGAAGAATTGCAGTGTTTGTCATCCCTCTGAGCATGAGACTATGCCCAATGCCTCTGACTTTGAGCAGAATGACCATGGGAAATGGACAGGCTGTGATGTCCTGATTGCAGGAGAAACTAAATTCTGGGCAGCTCTTGTAGATCAGCAACTAGAGAACAGACAAAGCTGGCTCAGGATTTCCATGTTGGAGCTATTAGCAGCTACAGCTGTTCCCAGGAGCCCAGGGCTCTGCAGCTTCCATCTGAATGACTTCCACAATGCCAGATTAAGCATTTATTGAATGAATATATAAATCAATGAACTGCATAATTGGAGAAATGAAGGAAAGCTTCGCTAAACCCTGAGGTTACAAAATTCCCTCTAAGTACCACTATCTACATCCTATAAGTTTTAACATGTAGTATTATTGTTACAGTTCATAATGATTTTATTGTAGTTTCATTATTATTTCATTTTTAACACACTAATAACATAGAGATAAGGTTTTAGTTTAAAATGAATGTTTTACGAAGTTTATCTTTTTATTATTCATTTTAAAGCTAATTGCACTTAGTTATAAAATATGGTCTGCAAATAGAACAGATTCTTCAAAATATATTGAGACTTACTTATTGACCTTTATTCATACCTGTGTTTTCTGATTTTTAATCCAGGACTCTCTACATGTGTATTAAATCAAACTGTTAATTGTGTGGTCAAACCTTTTATACTTTAATTTTTTTGCCTGCTAGATCTATTAGTTTCAAAGAGAGGTATGTTAAACTCTCCCACCATGTTTATGGATTTGTCAATGACACCTTATAATTCTATCAGATGTGATTTATATATTTGATGCTATGTGATTAGTTCATACAAAATTAAAATTGTTATTTTTCCTAGTGAATTTAACATTTTATCATTATGAAGTGGCCCCCTAACATTTAAAAGACTTAAAGTCTATTTAATCTATATTAATATAACTATATATGAATTCTTTTGGCTAATATTTGTATAATATTCATATTTAATTGGTTACTTTCAATTCAGTCTTTCCATTCCTTATATTTTAGATATGCCTCTTATAAACAGCATATAGCTGGATATTAAAAATGTAATCTGATAATCTCTAATTGGCAACTTTAGCCCATTTACACTTATTGTGATTTATACTTATTTTTACCATCCTGTGCTATTTGTTTGATATTTGAACACCTTTTTTATACCATTTTTATACTTATTTTTACCATCCTTAACAGGATGGTAAAATATGATATTTGAACACCTTTTTTCTTATTTTGTACCTTTTTTGGATTGATAATTTTTTTAATAAAACATTTTTCTATTACTTTTTGGAAATTATAAACTCTAGTTTCATTATTTTAGTGGTTACCCATAAAAGTTTAATTGTACAGTGGACCTTTGAGCAACACAGGTTTGAACTACATGGGTCCACTTATACATGGATACTTTTCAATAGTAAATAATACAGTACTACATGGTCTGTGGTTGGTTGAATCTGCGGCTGCAGAAGAACCATGGATATGGAGGGCCAACCATAAATTATACATGGATTAACTCCTGCAAAGTTCATGGGTCAACTGTACTTAACAAAGCCTAGAGTTACATAGAACCTCTTACTCTTTTCTGAACCTTTTAGCACATTTAAATCTGACCACTCCCTCACATCTTAGACACTATTGTTGACTGCTTTTTTAAAATCTCTAAACTATGTACTATTATTGTAGCTCCATACAGTAACTATTCATTTACATTTATTTGCATGTTTGCCTATTCTTGGCTTACATTTCTTCTTGCGTCTTAGATCTTCCCTGAGAGAGAATTTTCTTTCTTCCAAAGATGTGTCTTTTAAAGTTCCTTTTATGATAATTTGTTGGTGACAAACTCAGTTTTTATGTCTGATGGAATCTAATATACCTCAGAATGGAGTTGGCAGGATTTGCAGATGGCTGGAATAGAGAGAGAGGGAAACAGGACAGCCAGGAGAGGTTCTAGCAGAGCACTCCCCCATAGAGGCACCTAAAAGATACTTACAGATGGTGCAGTGGGAAACATTGAAGGGTACTGCTGCTGACCACAATAAATACTGCCTGATAGACATGTAGGTTCAAGGATTAAATCCTGGGTCCCCAAGACCTTTATAAAAAATTCCAGGTATTCATTCATCCGCCAATTCACATTTTGGACTTACCAAATCTACTACTTGTTTATTTGTTCTTTAATTTTTATTTAAACAGATTTTTAAAGCATCTGCTATGTATTAGGCATAATGTTAAGAGATGAGGATGTGAAAATGGGCAAATCCTTGCCCTTGTGGGTCAGACAGCCTTGTGGGAGAACAAATAGTAATCAAGTATTCAATCAAACAAATCAGTGTAAATGTGTGATTGTGATAAGTGCTGTGAAGAAAGGCACCTTGTGCTCTGAGGACCTACATTGGGAGGTTTGACTACCTGGAGGTCAGAGTAGGTTTCTCACAGGAAGAAAAATTTGAGCTGATTGCTGAAGTCTGATGAGGCACAAACTAGGCACAGAGTGGGTGAGAGAACCTTCCAGGCTGAGGAAATGGCAAGTGTCACAGCCCTGTGGCAGAAAATGGCAGGTACAAAGCCTCGTGGTGGGGAGATGGGCATGGATGGGGCAGCAGATCGGTGTGGCTGGAGCAGAGAGAAGAAAGAGAGGGATTTAGGCAGAGTCTGGAACAATAAGGAAGGGACAGACTCGCGTCCTTATAGGCCACTCAGGGAGGTGGCCTTATCCTGGGAAAAGAGCTGCTGATGCGATTTAGGCAGAGGGAGTGACCAGATCAGATTTGTGTTTTGAAGAGAAACCATACAAGCTTCCCAGCTTCTTCTCCTGCACTGGCTCACTCAGGGGACGGCACAGTGATTCTGGCTTTTTCCAAACAACAATTCTCTGCCTTTGTCGGGGTGGTGGGGTGGGGGTGGTCTGGACACTGTCCTGCCGGAGATGCTCATAAAACTTTCAACACAGGTGGAAATGGCTGGCAGGAGGCTTTCAGGGACAGGCACTGGGACTGTCGGTTTCCCCTTCTGTGCTCTAAGCCAACTCTCAGGAATATGTTCTAAGCGCCTCCAGGAAGCAAAGGTATAATTAATCAAGAACAGCCAGAAAAGTTCTCCTAAACCTTTGATCCTGGAGGAATGGGAAGATGTAGCTGAGGAGTCAGGCCAGGGCTGCTCAAGGCACTGTGTTCTGTGAGCTCCTCTCCTGGTGGGGCTCCCCCTCATCCTTCTCCCCTCTGAGCCCTCTGGAGCGGGAGGGGCAAGATGGGATCAGTGAAACAGGAAGAGGAAGAAGGAAGGCGAGAGTCAGGAAGGAAGAGGGGGTCACAGTGTCAAATGCAGGGCCCTTGAGGAAAGAGGGTCCAAGGAGAGCTCTGGTGCCGGTTCCAGGCCTCACTCTGCACCTAATCCGCTGTGTGACCTCAGGCAGATGATGTAACCTCTCTGTTGGCTTCTGTGTCCTCATCTGTAAATGAGGGCTTTCCGAACGGTGTCCACACACTTGGGGGGTGTGGTGAGTGAGGTCTGTGAATAAAGATGATGCAACTTCCTGTGGAGGATCAATCTTTTTTGAGGAAAAAAATGTTATTCTTATATTAAAACAAATACAGATGCAAAATTTGTACTTAAAGAGAAAAGGATTCAATAAGCAACAGCCAAAAAATTGGTTCATGTTCTTTCCCTTATTATTCAGGGTACTTGGGTGGAGAGGGTTAGAAAGCATTGGATCAGATGTGCGCTGAGATGCCCTCCAGCTCCTTAGCATGATGATCCTTTGGTTTTATGATGCAGATCAAGGAGAAGGAGAATTATCACTATGTGGACTCTAAAAGGATTTAGGCGACCTTTTAGGTTTGCAAAGGAGTGAGTATGAATGTGGGCATTCAGCTGTGCCTCACGCTCCCTCACGCCCTCGTCCTTCCTGCCCGCCTGGCTTATTCCTCCTTGTTCTGTCAGAGCTGTCCTCGTGTCCCCTCCTAGGGGATGTTTTGTCACTTCCTTTGTCCTTCCTGCCCCAATCCTCTAAACTGTCGACTTAGGCTCTGCCCAGCTCCTTGTGCCCACAGAACTCACCACGCAGCTCAGAGTTTGCACTCACTGGGCTACGCTGTATCACTGTTTTCTGGCCTCATTGTGTTCATCTGCTATTTAACAAGCCTTCATGTTATTTGGAGAATAAAGTCCCAATGTGCCGACAAGCCCTTCATGACATACCCTTGCTGACCTTTCCTGATTTGCATCTCATAACTCTCTGATTTTTGGTCTGGACTGTGGGCATGTCCAACAACTTGTAGTTCCTCCAAGTGCCACGTTGTTCCCTGTCTTTTGTATCTGTTTCCTGGAATGCTGTTTTCTGGAATGATTCTACCCTTGTCCATGTGAAGAATTCCTCTTTATCCTTCACGAATCGGTTCTGTAACCTCCCCTTGGAGAAGCCTTTGCTGGCCTCTCATGGCTTCCCTGTGTGATGTCACCGCCCCTTTACATCAGCTCTGCCTCACCACCTGCCTGAATTCTAAGGCCAGAAGTTTGCATGTCTCCTGGGCAAACAATAGCTCATGGAAGACCCTGAGTATATGCTCCATATGTAGCGTGGCATAAGCTCACGTCAGTGAATGCCAATTGAATGAATATACGCCTGGATTAGAGAAAAGGGAAGGGGAATGATCATGCTATACTTCCATAAATACCCCCTCCCCTCCACATTAGCCCAAGCAAAGAAGTTAAGTTCTGGGTTCCCAAGGTTGTAGATACAACTTCAAGCATACATGTACTAGTTAATTTCATCATTCACTCATCTTTTGACTCATCTTTATGGAACAACTACTAAACTTCACTCATTAATTTATTCAAAACAATTTGCACTGTCTTAGCTGTTGAGAATTCAGCCTGAACAAACAGACAAAAGGAAGAAACAGATAATCAAGGAAATATTTGCTATGTCAAATTTTGATATGTTTGTCAAGGAAAAAACAGCAAGGTCAGAGGCCAGATCATTAGGCATCTTAGGTCACCACTGTTAGGTGTTACTGAGTGAGGAGAGGAATAGCCTGATTTCTTTTACATTTAAAAGGCTCACTTTCTATCATGCGCCCTGATTTCAAACTATATTACAAAGCTACAGTCATCAAAACAGTATGGTACTGGCACAAAAACAGACACATAGATCAATGGAACAGTATAGAGAGCCCAGAAATAAACCCAGGCTTATATGTTCAATTTATGTATGACAAAGGAGACAAGAATATTGGAAAAAGACAGCTTCTTCAATAAATGGTGTTGGAAGCTACATGCAAAAAAATAAAAAAAGTCAAATTGAAATACTTTCTCACACCATATATATATAAATAAACTCAAAGTGGATTAGAGACTTAAACGTAAGACCTGAAATTATAAAACTTTTAGGAGAAAACACAGCATATACTTTGACATCAATCTTAGCAATATTTCTTTTGGATATGTTTCCTCGGGCAAGGGAAACAAATGTTAAAATAAACAAATGGGGCTATATCAAACTAAAAAGCTTTCACACAGTCAAGAAAACCATCAACAAAATGAAAAGGCAACCTACTGAATGGGAGAAGATATTTACAAATGATATATTCGATCAGGGGTTAATATCCAAAGAACTTACAGAATTCAACATCAAAAAAACACAACCAGATTAAAAAATGGGCAGAGAACTTGAATAGATGTTTTTCTAAAGAAGACATACAGATGGCCAACAGGCACATGAAAAGATGCTCAACATCAATAATCATCATGGAAACACAAATCAAAATCACAATGAGATCACCTCACATCTATCAGAATGGCTATCATCAAGAAGACAACAAACAATAAATGCTGGAGAGGGTGTGGAGAAAAGGGAACCCTTGTGCACTGTTGGTGGGAATGTAAATTGGTGCAGCCACTGTGGAGAACAATATGGAGTTTCCTCAAAATATTAAAAATAGAGCTACCATATGGTCCAGCAATTCCACCTCTAGATATTTTTCCAGAGAAAACAAAAATACTAATTAGAAAAGATATATGCACCCCTATGTTCATTGCAGCATTATTTACAATAACCAAGAAATGGAAGCAGCCTAAGTGTCCACTGATAGATGATTTGATAAAGAAGATATGACACACACACACACATACACACACAATGGAATATTAGTCATAAAAAGAATGAAATCTTGCCATTGCAACAACATGGATGAATCTAGAGGGTATTATGCTAGGCAAAATAAATCAGACCAAGAAAGACAAATACCATATGATTTCACTTATATGTGGAATCTTTAAAACAAAACAAATGATCAAACATAACAAAACAGAAACAGACTCGTAGGTACAGAGAACAAATTGGTAGTTGCCAGAGGGGAGGGGTGAGGGGATGAGTAAAATAGGTGAGGGAGATTAAGAGGTACAAACTTCCAATTATAAAATAGTTAAGTCAAGGGGATTAAACGTACAGCATAGAAAATATAGTCAATAATATTGTAATATCTCTTATGGTAACACATGGTAACTAGACTTATCATAGTGATCATTTCGTAATGTCCAAAATATCAAATCACTATGTTGTACACCTGAAACTACTATAATATCATTAAAAAAACAACTACGTACAGCCTTAAAAAAGGTTCTTTTTGCATCTTAAAGGTCATAAATTAAAAGTTAATCATTGGTGAAATATACACATAAATAAGCAAACAAACAAACAAAAGACTCCGTCTGGCTGCTGTGTTGAACACAGTTTGAGAGGGGAAGGGTGGAAGCAGAAGAGCAGTCAGGAGATAAGGAATGACAGCATCTTGCACCGGGATGTAACAGAGGGAGGCAGTGGAAAATGGTGAGATACTTGATGTAGTTGGCAGGAGAGCCAACAAGTTTTGCTAATGCATAAGAAATAGGGTGTGTGAGAGAAAGGAGGCAAAGATGACTTCAAGGATTTGGCCAGAACAACCAGAAGGATGGAGTTACCATTGACTGAGAGGGAAGACTCTGGGATGAGCGGATCCCTGGGAAAACCAGGAGTTCAGCCTGGACCGTCAAATTTGAGATGTGTTATAGGCATGCAAGTCATGCAGTGAGTTGGCAGTGAGAGAGACAAGTGGGGAGGGGAGGGGAGAGATTCAAGCTGCAGATGGGAGTTTGGTGCCATTTACGCACAGGTGTAATGGCAGCTGTGAGACCTCATGAGATCACCTAGGGAGGAAGGGCTGACACAGAAGAGAAGAAGCCTGTCCTAGGCTTGGGGTATCCCAACAGGAGGACATTGTGGGGATGAGATGGACCCAGCAAAAGAGACTGAGAAGGAGCAGCCAGTGAGGTCACAGGAGAATCAACAAGGTGATAAGCAGGGGTTAGAAGGAGGGAGAGAAATGCCAAGATGAATGAGGGGTCCTGAAAAGTATCAGTACTGGAGGTGAAAGGCAATATCGTGGGGACTTAGGAGTGTACGAGAACTTTCTAGGAAGCTGATCTATTTGTTTTAGGCATACTTAACAGAGTACAATTAGCAAAGATAGAGCAGAAATTTAAAAAAAAATTACTTTCCCTCCTACAGAAGAGAGAAAAATAGACTTTATTTTCAATATTGGCAAGTCAAAAGAAGGTCCCTGATACTCAATATGGTCAAATATGGTCTCCAAGATATAGTCTGCACAGAAGAAAGAAAACTCACTTCAAAAGAATCATTCCAGGAATGTCAAATGGCATAGAAAACCTTCAGTTTGTGTGTGCTGGCCAGAGATCAGAAGAGATCTAACACAAGCCCCAGGGATGGTAAGTGAAGATGAAAAATATAGCTAAACACAGCCCGAATTTGTCATAGAAAGTGTTGGAGATTGTGCTCTGGCCAACTCTTCACAGTTTACGTCCTCTCTCAGCAGCTTCCTCTTGCTCTGGGTGGGCAGGACTTCCGGCTAGAGGTTGGCTGGCTTTTGGTTGGGGATAAAGCCTTGACTCGGCACCGATTCAAGCGGCACTTAATTCTCCATTAATCCATCTAAAAATTGCACGCAATCTCAATGCTGGATTAGAGATCATTGAGCCCAGCACGATCCAACATTAGGTCATATATCATGTCTAAATCTCCGACAAGCCACATAGACAAGTCACATATGTAATTTAAAATTTTCTAGTAAGCACACTTGAAAAAAGTAAAAGGAACTGGTAAAATTAATTTTAATTTAACCTAATTTTATTTACCCAGTATGTCCCAAATATCATCATTTCAACATGTAGTCAATATAAAAAATGTTGGGGCATTTTACCTTCTTTTTTTTTTTTTTTTTTTTTTCAGTACGCGGGTTTCTCACTGTTGTGGCCTCTCCTGTTGCGGAGCACAGGCTCCGGACGCGCAGGCTCAGCGGCCATGGCTCACGGGCCCAGCCGCTCCGCGGCATGTGGGATCCTCCCGGACCGGGGCACGAACCCGTGTCCCCTACATTGGCAGGCAGACACTGAACCACTGCGCCACCAGGGAAGCCCTTTACCTTCTTTATTTCACACTAAACCTTTCAAACCCAGTGTGTATTTCACACTTGAAAAACATCTCAATTCAGGATAGTCACAGTCCAAGTTCCCAATATTCTTATATGTCTGGTGGCTACTGTATCAGACAGTGCGGATCTAGACCATGCCCTTCAGTTTACAGATGAGGGGGCTGAACACTAGAAGGAAAGACATGAAATGGCAAAGACCATTTAGCTTGTCAGCCCAAAGAGTTGGCTCCCAATCCAGAGAGGTTCTCAAACGTTCTGCTGTTCAAAAACAATGTCCCTTTCACTGTTCCTCGGCATCTTAGACCTCGATCGTAGGAAGCCCATCCTCATCTCGGTTTTTCAATCCCTTTCCTTAAGTTTTGCTTAATCATTTTGTGTGCATCAGAATCACTACGGAGCACGTTCATAAAGCAGGTTCGCTGATCTCACTTTCCAGAAATATGGGATTTAGTAGGCCTACTGTGGAACCCTAGAACCTGCCTTTTTAACAAGCCCTTGGTGGTTGTAGTGCTGTTTGTTCATGGGCAAATTTTAAGAAATATCCTTCTAGCTTCTTAGGTGTTATGGAGTCCTAGAGCCCTTAAGGGAGACTTTAAAAAGATTGCCACAGGGCATTTAGAAAGTTATATTTCAAAAACTGTTTCATTTTTTCTTCCCATATTCTTTGGGTGTCTAAAACCCTCTCAGCCCTGGCTGTTCTTTCAAATTGGAATATTCTATTTAATAATTCTATTAATAATTCTATTTAGTAATTCTATCTAATATCTTCTGGAGTCTAAAATACTGGAGGGAAGGATGGGAACCTTTGGTTTCTCATTTTCTCCCAGGGCCTAGCCCAGAGGGCCAGGAGTAAATGCTTGTTGAATGAATGAACAAACGAACGAATGAATGAATGTTGTGGAAGCTCTCATAGAAAAGTGCAAAGGAATAAAGGCACAATTCTTAGACTCTGCTTCTACTCTGTTTACAAACCCCCCCCTTTTTTGGGGCATATTTGCTTTGGGTCTTGGTGACTTAGTATCTCAGGGACTAGAAGAAAATAGAAGAAATGCCGCGATCAATAGGAGAGTGTCTTTAACAAATAAATAAATAATTTAGAAGTTGCTTTCCTGGGTAAAGCCTCAAAGAATGAGTGGCCGATCTCCTGTGCCTGGAGCAGAGTGAGTCTTACTTTAAATCCTTCAATGACCCTGGCACCCGGAGATATAAAATAATTTACCTTTATGAATCGACCTTTGAGAGACTGGTTATCCTCTAGGTGTAAGAGAGAAAAACCTGGAAGGAGTGAGGACAGCTGGTGGAATTTAATCTTTCATTGAGTGTCTAAAACTATCTATAAGGTATTGTTTTATTTATTTATTTTTTAACATCTTTATTGGGGTATAATTGCTTTACAATGGTGTGTTAGTTTCTGCTTTATAACAAAGTGAATCCGTCATACATATACATATGTTCCCATATCTCGTTCCTCTTGCATCTCCCTCCCTCCCACCCTCCCTATCCCACCCCTCTAGGTGGTCACAAAGCACCGAGCTGATCTCCCTGTGCTATGCGGCTGCTTCCCACTAGCTATCTATTTTACATTTGGTAGTGTATGTATGTCCATATATACACTACCGCTCTCTCACTTTGTAGGATATTGTTTTAAAATATTAAAATAGGCAATGGTTGCAACCGATTTACCTTCCTTACTTCCATATTTCAATTACACCATCACTATCTCCACCACCGTCTCCACCATCACCTCCCCAGGACTACCATCGCCGCCTTCACAACCTCTCCACTGTCATCATCCTCGCCATCATCCCTCTTCGTTAAGAGTGGCTTCTGCTGACCCAAGCCACCCTACAGAGAGATCCTCTGAGTCCATCTGTAAGGTCTGGGTAGCTAAATGGGGTTGGGAGTCGAAAGAGGCAGGTACATCTGTGAGAGTTAAATAGAATACACTGTACACACAGAAACTTATTTGATTTTTGTTAATAAAAGAAAATGATGGTTAATGGTTGTTTTACATCTACTCTTCAAATATGTACATAATCAGTTAATATTCTTTATGAGTAACAGCACAGACAGCCCTATAAAAATACCCTAATATATCAGCAAATATTACTGAATTATGAAATCCCTTCATTTTCATCTGCACGGGATCTGCCCCACCTCAGCTGTCTTCACAAGGCTGCCGGAAGTTACTGTCTTGCACAGCCTCCAGCATGGAACATGTTCTTTGCCTCTGGCCCTGTTGATCGGAGGGGATTTGATGAAGCGCGTGGAGGAAACTGAACTGAGCAGATGACCTAGAGCCCGCGGGGGACTGAGAAAGCTTTCATGGCTTGTCCCCAGCCCCTGGCCTGGCAAAGGCCCTCTGCTGTCCAATCGTGACTGTTGTGGCCTTTGTAGGAGACACGGAGCCTCCACACAGCGGTTCCAGTGGACTTGCTCCTCTGGAGGTTGTAGGGCAGAGACAGGTGGTAGATGTGCATCCCAGACTCACAGGAACATCCCAGAGATGCCCGCCCAGCGTGGCTTCCAGTCTGATGCCCATCACGTGGGGGTAAATCAGAACAGGGTCTGGCACGTTACAAGGCTCCAAAAATTATCCTTGAATCAATGAATGAATCTGCTAAACAGACCACCTCCTTTTGCCTCTGTGTTGGTTCATTTGAGTATGTAAATATAAACATACATTTAAATGTACATAGTTCCCTACTTAAGTGTTTGCTTTTTGCTTTTCTTGGTTTCCTTTTACTGCTCCATCTCTTTGTTCTCCTTCCCCTGAAAGCTTCAGTCCTCCTGGTAGATCACAGCTCTCTGTGATGTGAGTGGTGCACAGTGAGCTCCCAGAAACTGGCTCCCGGAGGCCGGAAGGAAATCCCAGCTGAGAACCAAGGGGCTCAGCACCTTGGCACAGGTACAAGCGCCCCGGGCACCTCGAGGGCAGACACTCCCCTCTGTCTGAGAACTCCCCTCCTGCGTGGCCCATGGAGCAGAGGCCCCTTTGATTGTTCTTCCTCAATCAGCCAGAAAGGGAGCCCATGGTCTCAGGGAACCTCGTCCTAGACCGCGGTCAGCCCAGCCGGGGCCCCGGGGAGAGCATCTGCTGCCTCTGCAGATAGGCTCTGGCTCTGGGCTTGGGATGCAGGAGTGCTGCTGCCAGGCTGAGCAGTTTCTACTCAAGTTGGCCGGCTGGTCCCAGGGCTGCTGGGGCCTTGGCTGCAGACGAATGGCTTATTCCTGTGTCTGAGCTGGGAGACGTTGCCTTTGCTTAAGGGGATATTTGGGAAAAGGGCCACTGGATGAACTAGCCAGGAAGCTGTAAAGACGACACATGTGGGGCCCTCTCTGCCCTTGTAGCGCTGGTTTTCAGAGGAGGAGGGTCAGACATCCACTGCTGCAAGCTGGCCTGGCTGCCCTGGGGGCCTCGGCCCAGGGGCCCCAAGTTCCTGGCCTGTCTGGGCCCCTGGTGGCCCTCCTACATCTCCTGAGCCCTATAACGTGTGGGATGCCGAGGCCCCTCTGGAGAAGATTGTGTGTCTGGTGAGATGCCAACCAGCAGTGCCAGTGGGACGCCTCAGACCCAGGAGGGAGCAATCCTCCCACTGAGCGTGGGTGTTGGGACATCGATGACATGCTCAACTGGAGCCAGAGTTGCTTCTTCCTCCTTTCCACACCCCCTAATTCTCATGGAAGTTACAGACTCAGGTGGGGCTCGATGTCGTCAGCAGTAACATTCCCGGGATAAAAGGGAAATGTGAGGATGAAATGGGAGCGTGGCGCTGCTGTCTCTGCCTTCTGTGCTCAGCCGACCCCTCCTACCTGCTGGTCCACAGGAGCTTCAGCCAGATCCCAGGGAGCAGATGCGCGTGAGCGGCTCTGCCTGCAGCACCGGCAAGGGGAACTTTCTGTGGTGCCCCTTCTCTTGTGCACCCTTTCCTTCTCCAGGTATCATTACTTCTCCCCCAGAAAATTCAGAAAAAGGGAGAATGTGCCTGGTAGGTCTCTTCCTGATGGTTTGGTTTCTTTCTGTAACTGCTTATGCAGTGAAAGACCTCCCTTCCTCAGACTCGTCAGGGTACATTTCTGTCTCCATCTCATATCATCAGGGAAAATGATGTGAAGCCCTGTTGAACTGGGAGGCACCTAAACCTCTGAGGTTATTTTATGACAGTCTTGGTGTCCGTAGATGAACATTCTCCCTTTCAGGGTTGGTTTGTCTGTTTTCCAGCCCAAAGTCCATTGCGCGTAGAGACTGCCATTTCTCTGAGGTTCCAAACCGAATGTCACCGAGGCACCGGTGAGGACGGCGCGTCTGCCCAGCCAGCTGGCATCCACACGACAGCCCGTATGTTGCTGTCTACTTCCCGGGTTTCTGGGGAAAATTATGATTTGGGGGATTCCTAAGAGTCTCATAACATACAAGTTTACCGTATTGTTTTTCGGTTTTTGCAAAAAATATGGAAGTGTAAAATAAGCAATCAAAAAAACACATCCCTCCACGCCCAACCCACACCTGAGGTCTTGAATAGAAAATATTGAGAGTCTTGGGGCACTTGGCATGGGCTCATACCACGGGTGCAAATGTCCTAATGAGATTTTTCTGGTCCTCTGGTAATGATTTTGGATGGGATCCCAGAACCAAATTCCATTAAATATACATTATGGTGAGTCGGACTGTAGGGAGGATCCGGTGGATTGATTTATAAATCTATGCAAAGTGATGGGCCTGTTACACAGGAGGCAGAGGGAGGGGGCGAAGCCCCAAGAGTGAGCTGTGAGATGATTCTACATTATTAGCTCAGACATTTGCTCCAGAAAGCATTTCTCTCTTTCTCTCCCATGGTTCTGTTTCCGACATATAAACAAGGCCTTGAAAGTTTAAACAGATGAAATACCTCCGGGCAGAGTTTGCTTTACTGATGTTATTCGGAGGCATCCTGTTCATAGTGAGTAGCTGGGTATTGATCTGATTATTAAGAAACAGAAAAGTGAAGACTCACCCTCCTTCCACGTCCTGGGTGATGGAGACCACGTACGATTGCTACAAAGTAAGTTAACCTTGGCTGGATGCGAGAGTTTTCCTTTTTGGGTTTTGCCTTTGAGCAACTTCAAACTTAACCCAAGCACAATGTAAATCATTCATTCCCTCAAAATTAACTTATTGAGTAGCTTAGGCACTATGGGAATAAAAAGAAAGGCGGCAGACCATTATGAAAGTCTACTGTGATGTTGAAAATATCACGTGTCCAAGGATCTATAATAGAAAAGAGAGATATCTGGACAATCAAATGACAAGTCATTCAAAAGGGACATTGAACAGTATGTGGAAAAATTAGTTGTCAGATTGAATTTTCTCCTTTTCTGTCAGTTCCATGGGGTCTCACCCACTAGGGCTTGAGGTAGGTGGGATAAGGCAAGAAGCTTCCTTGTGAGGGGTTTATTTCATTGAGGGACTTTTTGGTTTTGTTTCTGTTCCCGGTATAAACCATTCGTGGATTCGACTTCACCTAGTCTTTTTCTACTTATGTGTTCCCCCCATTCCTCTCCATCATTTTCATGGAGTGGGAGAAGGAGAGGGAAAGGGAGGGCAGGTGGAGAAAGCTTTGAGTCGTAGCTGAGGCTGGAGCTCAGAAAGCCAGGACCACAAGCAGGGCTGAGCTGGGACTGGCGTCCGGTGCGGGCCTGGAGCATCAGGTGGGCTCTGGGCTGCTTGCAGAGGGAGAACTGCTGCGCCAGGAGTCCCGCCTATGTAGGTACAGTTGGTGGGGTGAGGTGTGGGCAGAGATGGGTGGGGCTGCATTGGTTCTGAAGGGCATAGAGGCCAAAGTCCAGAAGGAGCGAATGAGAGAGAAGAAAGATACAGAGTGGGCAAGGGGATGGGGGGGTCTCTGTTTGCTCCCTCTTGGTGCTGGTACTTGGGCACCCGGATTTCTCCACCCGGGCCACTTTCCTCTTTGTTTTGTGTAAAGAAAAATCTACACTCCTCCGGTGTGTCTCCTTTATTCCCCCACCATCACCCTCACGACATTTCTGACGCCAGATGTGTGGGTTTTCTCCCTCACCAAGCAATTCTCTGCAGCGCCAGTTCAGCGTCTTACAGTTCAACCCAGCTCTGACGCTGACTGCAATGAGTGAAGACCCCACAGGTTTAGGGCTCGGTCTCAGGAGACTGCCCCCCGCTTGAGCTGCGAATTGCAGGTAGTAGTTCCCAGGAGACCCACAACCTCTTTCTGACTTGGCTACAAACTGGTGATTCCCATGACCCTCCCCTTGGAGCCAACGCTTTGCTAGAACAGCTCACAGAACTCAGGGACACACTTACTTCCATTTGCCAGTTTATCATGTAATAAAGGATGTGATAAAGAATACAGGTGAACAGCCACATGGAGAGATACATGGGACCCCAGGAGGGTCCCGAGTACAGGAGCTTCTGTCCCTGTGGAGCTGAGGTGCACCACTCTCTCCTCATAGAGGTGTGTTCACCAACCCAGAAGCTCTCAAAACACTGTACGTTTGGAATTTTTATGGAGACTTCATCATGTAGGCTTGATTGTTCATTAACTCAATTTCCAGACCCTCTCCCCTTTGGGGAGAGAATGGGGGTAGGGCCGACAGCGCCAAGCTGCTAACCATGGCTTGGTCTTTCTGGTGGCCAGCCCCCATCCAGAAGCCATGGAGAAGTCACCTCATTAAAACAGAAGACACTATCACCCAGGAGATTCCAGGGGAGTCCAGAGCCAGAATCAAGGACCAAATATTAGAACAAAAGATGTTCCTAGTGCTCTTATGGCTTAGGAAGTTGCAAGAGTTTTAAGAGCTCTACATCAGAAACTGGTGGCAGAGACCAATATATATATTTTCTATTTTGTCACATTTTGCTAGAGCCAAATGCCTCTACTTCCAAGGCACTTCTTCTGACCCCCAAATCCCACTCCTGTGTGTCCCAGGCATCCATGCTTACCCTCATCGTGGTCCTCATCACACACTGTGTAGTTGCCTCTTTCCCATGGGTACCATTCAGAAACCTGCCAGCATCCCGAGGGAAGGGGTCTCACCCGTCGTGGTCGCCATGTTATTCCAAGTATCAGGCTCAGCTCAGGGTGTGTGCTCATGAATATCTGATGAGAGAGTGTCAAATAAATGTCAGCCCTGATGTATGTTGCTGGAAAAGGAAATGTATCAGCCCTTTCTCAGAGAAAATAAATTCCTCTCATAAGACTTCTGCCCTGTAATCTTTCATATATCACTGGGAAAGGCGAGCCAGATACTTCCCATCCATTCTTATTTCTTTGCTGACCTGGGGGGGCCTGGTACTGCACTGGGCGACATGCACATGGCCCTTTGAAATGCACTTGGTTCGATTGCTTCTTCCCATCTGGAGCCTTCATACTCTTAACAGAACATTCTTTAGACATTCGTCAAACTCCCAGCATCAAGCAGCCGTGTTCCAGCACGTGACTTCCTGTAACCAGGTCCTGCCGACTTCTTACTAGTACATTAAAAATAAAAAGCACACCTACTTCCCCTCTGCAGTGACCTCAGCCTCGTGACCGGGGAAACTGTGACTCAAATGCAGGAGAAAAACACTGCTGGCGTCACCAAAAAAACTAAGGAACCTCCTGGGCTGGTGCCAGGGATATTAATAAATCCGTTAGATTGGATGGCTCACACCACCTCTTTTCTCTAGGGAATTTGAATGCTCGAGTGCTTTAAAGTGGAGATAAAACGACCCATGATCCACGTGCCTGTCTTTCTGAAGAGTTTCCTTGTATAAGCTCCGACAACCTCTGCAGTGACTTGAAGGTTAAAACTCTTCTTTCCCAAAAAGGAGAAAACCATCTCACTTTTCTATTCATGGCTTTTCTCCTCCAGCACTTAAAAAGAGAGGTGAATTCCGCCCCCCCTACCCCCTTTCATTCTTAACCAGAGGATCTCTTTCCTGCTCTCACTTATCTGGCAAACTGAGCATTAAAAAAAGGGAGTTTGGGGTTAACAGGTGTAAACTATTATATATAGGATGGATAAACAACAAGGTCCTACTGTATAGCACAGAGAACTATATTCAGTATCCTGTGATAAACCGTGATGGAAAAGAATAGGAAAAAAGGAATGTCTGTATGTGTATGACTGAGTCACTTTGCTGTACAGCAGAGATTGGCAGGACATTGCAAATCAAGTATACTTCAATTAAAAAAAAAAAAAAACAAGCAGAGTGTGATTCTTCAACTAATTCTTCAAGAAGACGGTGGTGGTTTTGTTTTTGTTTTTTCCCTCTCTCTCTTTTTGTTTGTTTTTACTGGCTATTAGGCTAGCAAATTTTGGATTTGAACTGCTCAGATCCCAGACTAGCAGCATGCTGAGTTCATTATGCAAAGCTCACTCACAGGAGAAAATTCCTTCAACTGCTTGGGTCTCAGCACGGAGAGAGTTTTTTAAAAACCTCTGATTCTGTTTTCTTAACTGGTCGCCTACAGCTCTGAAATGGCATGTTCCAGGCAGCATCTGGCCCCACTAGTATTGGGGTAAGATCATTCAAAACCTTGAATGCTTCCAGGAGGTCTGGGAGAGACTCGGTTCTGGTACCTAGGAATTAGGTAAGGTCCAGGAAGAGGGGTGGCCTGATTCAGAGTATACCTTCAGAGCACTGGAATGTTCTATCTGTGACTTCCCAGAGGGACCAGGGGCAAATGGGCCATGGTCTTTTAGCCACTGCCTCTGCTCTGCTGGTGGAGATGTGGGATCTTGGGTAGCAAATTCCTTATGAGGGCCAAGGCGAGTTGAAGAGAATTCCAGCTTCCCGAACCACCCACAGGAAAAGGTCTTGAGGTTTCAATTAAGTGATTTTCTTGAAGATTTTTGACTTTAATTCCCTGAAGAAGTTCATTCACTTTCCAAAGCAATTTCCCTCCTAAGGATGGTTTGCCCTCCGAAGGGGAATTTTAATACTGATGTCTGTCATTTATCTCCCACATCTTTTCTGAGAAGACATATTGTAGAAAAGCCATTAGGAAGCACTCCGTATAATAGTTCCTTCACCCTGGAAATATCTCCTGAGAGGTAGGGGAGGAGCTGAGAGTACGTTCCTCCTCCACCACTTGCTCGCTTTTAGAAGCAGAGAAATTGAACGCCCCTGTGTCCAGTGATGATCGGAAGTGTCCAGCTTCAGGGCTGCTCCCTCCATCTGACCTTGTCTGTTTTCTCTAGATGAAGACCCTCTGCTCCCAAGAATCCAACTTGTGATTTTCCTTGGTTTAAATCATTCTCATTGATGCCATTTCTCTTTCTATCATAAAGAGCTCCTCCCGTAAGTCTGGTTTTTAATTAAAACACTAATATAGGAACTTGGTAAAAAAAAAATTCTATGAATGAATTTACTATAAAATACTCAATTCGAGTCCCATAGACCCATCCTTTCCCAGAGGCTACTACAGTTTCCTTAGTGTCCTTCTAGAAATATTCTATTTCCAAGCATATGTGTTTGTATGTACACACACATACACACACACACACACACATACACACACACAGAGTTTACATTTTAAAGACTGCTTTTCCCACAGAGGAAAAAGAAGTCTTCAGAGATATACTGAAAAAATATTATAATTTTTTTTTTTTTTTTTTTTTGCGGTACGCGGGCCTCTCACTGTTGTGGCCTCTCCCGTTGTGGAGCACAGGCTCCGGACGCGCAGGCTCAGCGGCCATGGCTCACGGGCCCAGCCGCTCTGCAGCATGTGGGATCCTCCTGGACCGGGGCACGAACCCGTGTCCCCCGAATCGGCAGGCGGACTCTCACCACTGCGCCACCAGGGAAGCCCCAAAAATATATTATAATTTTTATTGTTGATGTGGCATGGACAATTATAACAAATTCTATTACTCATTCTCAATGGGAAAAGCGTTATTTCTATTTTCATATATAAATATATTTTTTCATATATAGCTATTTTCATATATAAATATTCTTTATAAAAATATGTCCTTTATTCATATACATATATATTATTTTGTTTTTATGTAAATGTTAGCATATTATATAGTGTATTTCCCTTTTAAAACTTTGTGATAGTTCTTGGATTTGTATCAACACATACAAGTTTATGTTTCAATATATAGGAATAAACCTACCTCATCCTTCTTTAACTATGGCATGCCATTCTTTAACTAGTTATTAACTGTTGGACAATTTAGCATTTCGAGTATTTTGCTATTATAATGCTATGATGAATATCCCTGTACAAATCGTCAACATGTTTGAAGTCTATTTATGGAATAAATTGTAAAAGAGTATTTTAATGTGTGCATATTAAAATTTGATATACATTGACAAATTTTGCTCCCCAAATAAGTTGTATCATGTTAAACTTCACCAATTACATGAGTGTTTCTTGGTATCCTTATCAACATGCGGTATTACCAAACTGGTTTTTTTTTTTTTTTTTTTTTTTTTTTTGGCGGTACGCGGGCCTCTCACTGTTGGGGCCTCTCCCGTTGCGGAGCACAGGCTCCGGACGCGCAGGCTCAGCGGCCATGGCTCACAGGCCCAGCCGCTCCGCGGCATGTGGGATCCTGCCGGACCAGGGCACGAACCCGTGTCCCCTGCATCGGCAGGTGGACTCTCAACCACTGCGCCACCAGGGAAGCCCTGTTACCAAACTTTTTGATCTCTGTCAACCTGATAGCTTAAAAGTTGTATCTCATTATTGTTTTAACTGAAACAATTATTCAGTTATAATTCAGTGTATAACTGAATCACTGTGCTATGCACCTGAAACTAACACAACATTGTAAATCAACTATACTTCAATTTAAAATAAATAAATAAATAAAAGATTGCTCTTCCTCTTTGAAGATTGATTGATGGATGCTTGTTAACATTGTATCTTGTTCATTGACTGTAAATTAATGCTCAAATTCAACAAACTTCTTAAACTTACTCTCTTATTTTTTGTTTTTCTTCTAACTCTTCCTTCCAATTTACTTCCAAATAGTGATTATTTGTTTGGTGCAAATAGTTATCTCTAGACTCTTCGTAAGTAGCTGGAGCAGGATAATCTACATGGTGAGATTATGATGGGAAGAGAGGAAGTCTCAGGTCTTGCTTAAGGATGTCTCAGTCCTTGGGCCACTCTTTCCTTTGGTTCAAGGAGATGCGGCCCCCAGTGAGGTGTACTCCTCTCCATAGGTTCTTGTGGAGAACCCTGCTTTTCCAAATTATGTAAAAACCAATTCAACTTTAGCTAATGTGGTAATGACTTGTGGAGAGCAGCAGAAATTCCTCTGTAGTTATGTGTGAATTGATGTGTGATTTCCTAATGAGCTTAAGTGAGGAAATCATCGTTTTGTGGTAAATGCTTTATATCTTAAAATGCCAGCAACATATATCTAATAAATTCAATCAAACCACTGTCATTTATGTAACATTTGCAACTATTATTTAACATGCTGGCTTTCTTTGCTGCTTTACGGCTTTGGGTAACTGCAGGGTCTAAATGTTCCCTTTTCATAAACAAGGCCAGAAGCTCATTATTTTGGAGTTTTTCCTAATGCGATCATAAATGAGTTCATTCTGAAATGCATTTGCATGTTGTGCAGGCCAAGACCCCCTTCTCAGAAAATCCTGTAGCCATTGAATGAGTTTGTCAAATCAGGGACATTTGTCCCTGGCATGAGCTAGGTCACTCTCTGATGCTGCAGTTTGGGTACCTAGCAATGTCCAAACCGGTTGGGGAAAGACATTCAATCATCAAAATTTGGTTTCTCTTCATTGAAGAAGTGATGGGAACCAATGAGTTAAGTGACATGACCAGTGGTCACAGGGCAGCAATGAATCCAATGAATCCAGCACAGAAGACGACATAACAGATTGATTAAGGAGTCAGTTCTAGATTCACATTCTGGATGTGCCACTTAGCAGCTGTGTGACCTTAGACAAACTACTCAGCCTCTCTAAGCCTCAGTTTACTCATCTGTCAAATGGACATAGTGCCTACTCTTGGGACATTTAGATGAGGTGGCTTATGTAAAACTCCAGGCACACAACCTGGCACATAGCAATTGGACAACAATCTGCATTTAGTCAAATAATCACTGGTAGCCTTAAACACTGATAAACATCAGAAGGGGCAAAACTGATACCCACTCCCACCCCAGCATTTTCTCCAGTGGCCAAGATGGTAGTTTGTTCCATTTGTATCTTCTAAGGAGACGAGGGAGAGCCAGGAGTTGATAATGGTTTTATTTCTGGCGCCCAAGGTCATTTCTTGGTGGGTTGTACCGAGTAGGTTGTTGAACCCTAAATGAATGGTCTTTCATCTGAGGTGAGTTTGAATCCTGGGTTTGGTAAATGGAGGTCCAAATTGGTTTTGAGACTCATATCAAAATTAGCAGCTGTATCCCAATATTCTGTGATAACCTAAATGGGAAAAGAATTTGAAAAAGAATGGGTACTTCTATGGGTATAACTGAATCACTTTGTTGTACACCTGTAACTAACACATCATTGTTAATCAACTATACTCCAATATGAAATGAAAATTAAAAAAATATTAGCAGCCGTAGACCCAGGGTTGGCAGAACGTATTAGAAATCTGTACGATACTAGTCTTCCCAAGGCCGCTTCTAAGGAACTCTGCCTTATCCACAGGCGCTGCTCAAGGGGCAGTCCCAGGCAGCCATGTTTTGTGCCCTGTGACTCAGCCCACCCCCTGCCCAGGCCACAGCTGATTGGACAGGCACATGGCCTTGGCCCAGGGCAGTCCTCAGGCTGCCCAACCCCTAGGGTTGGCCAGTTATAGTTCTTCACTCAGTAATTGAAACTAAAAATCATGTAAAGGCAGGGGGCTGAAGAGGCCCTAATGGGCTTTGTGTAATCTGAAGTTAAAACTGCACAGACTTACTCCAATATACATTAGGTGCAGATACATATTGTTTGATTCCACTTACATGAAGTACCTAGAATAGTCAAATTCATAGAGTCAGAAAGTACACTGGTAGATGCCAGGGGCCGGGGAGGTGGTGGGTGGGGAAGGGGAATGGGGAGTTAGTGTTTAATGGGGACAGAGTTGCAGTTTAGGAAGGTGAAAAACTCCGGAGATGGATGATGGTAGGAGTCACACAACAATGTGAATGTACTTAGCGCTGCTGAACAGTATAGTGAAATATGGTTAAAATAGTATGCTTCGTATTGTGCGACTTTTACCACAATAAAACAACATTAAAAAAAAAAACTGCACAGAAACTAAGAGAAAGGAGAGGGAGCGGTTGGGAGTGGAGAAGGGAGTCTGCACAGAGAGCGCAGGGTCAGACGATGGTTTTCCAGTTCCAGACACAGTCCCTCCATATTTCAACAGACCCCCTGTTCCTTGAGGCAACTTGAGGATGGACCCTTGCTGGGCACTTACAAGAGCCCACCTCAAGCCCAGCGTGGGCTGCTGTAAGGGAGCAGAGGGCAGAAGAAATAGGAACAATAAAGGTAGGGATTGATAAATAGCAGTAACAATATGGAGCATTGTTCCTTATTCTGCAAGGAGTCTTGTCATCCGTTTATTTTTTAGATAACAGTGCAGACCTTGTAAATTGTAATAGAATGTTTGGTTTCTGAACGTAAATGAATAAAAACATGTAAATTCTCAAGATATTTAATTCTAATGAAATTCAAAGGACTTAAACTTGCATTCAAATAGAGAACTCTATTATCTTTTTAGACAATTGGCTTGTTCATCGGGTCCTTCCAAGGACGTTAAATAAAACACATATGAATGTTCCTTTGTTGCAGTCTGCAGAGATTTCACAGTGGCTAACATTTTTTCCTAATAAGGAAACAACTTTCTGTCCTTTTCTTTTCCATATTTCCACTGTTACCACCATAATTGGACCTTGTCCTTCACCTGAACTACTGCAGTATCTTCCTAGGTGGTCTCAGTACGCTATGTATACAGTAAGTGCTTATTAAGTGCTTTATGGGATGCTTCTGCTACACCTGAATGAACCAGAACTCCTCAAAGCCATTTCCTCACTCAAGAAAACACAACTTAAATATATATATATAGATAGATAGATAGATAGATAGATAGATAGATAGATAGATATATTATGGAAAATTCCAAACATAAAAAGTAGAGAGAATAGTACAATGAATTGTCATATATCCATGACACAGATTCAGGAGTAATCAACTCAGGACCAATCTCTGTACTCACTTCTTTCCCCCATCTCCTCTCCTCTCCTCCTGATTTTGAAGCAAATCTAAAATACCATATTATTTTTTTCATGAATATTGCTGTGAATATTTCTAAAAGAAAAAAATTTAAAGTAATCAAAATACCATCATTACAACTAAGCTAAAATAATAATTATTCTTTAATACTATCAAGTATCCAGTCAGTGTTCAAATTGTCTTATCAATGACTTTTTTATCGTGTCCTTATACGAATCATATTCAATAAGCTTAACACCTTAAAATGGCTGATACGTGTAAGTCTCTTTTAATTTGTAAGTTTCTCCCTCCCTTCCTCCTCCACCTTCTCCTTTTTTTCCTCCTCTCCCTCTTTCAGTCCCTTTCTCTCTCTTTTCCTGCAATTTATTTGTTTAAGAAAGAGGGTCATTGTCCTGTAGTTTTCCACAGTCTGGATTTTGCTGACCACATTTTATGTTGTTATTTAAAAATGTTCCCTTATCCACTCTATTGTCCTTAAATTGCTGTTTAGTTTTAGACTAGAGACACTCTCAGTTTCAGGTTCAACTTCTTGGCAATACTGTAAAGGCAATATTGTGCACCTCCATCAAGTGCCATGTAATGTCTTTTTGTCTCTGTTTTTCTGATGTCAGAAGCCATTGATGATCATTGCCTAGATCCATTAGACCATTAGAGGTTGCAAAGTGGCGAGGTCCTAATTTTATCATTCCTCTTCATTTATTAACAAGACTGCTTCTCACTTCTCATCATCTGGTTGTTTACCCTGAGCTATAGTTCATAGGAAAGGCAAGGTAAGTGTTTGATTCAAAATTGTTTGTTTCTTAGCATCCATTGGATGTGACCAATGAGTTTCTTTGTCAAGGGTTATTCTGAATGTGTGGGTTTAAATGTATTTGAGATGTTTCGATCCATTGCAGTTATTATTCTTATGTATGATGTCCTACCTTTGGACCCTAGGAATGTCTTCAAGTTGGCTCCTGAGTTTTCGACCTGGCTCATGTGGTCTTTGAGGTCTTCCCTGCTGCCTATATAACAAGATGTTCCGGGATCATCTTGCAAGGTTCTTACCCTAGATCAGGGGTCAGCTTTTCCTCCTGGTTCCTTTCAATAGAAAATACATTTAAAGACCACAGGCTGGGTGCACGGGATGTTCATTGGTACAGGATTGATTTTCATTTCTGGCCCTTTTCAGGGTAAATATATATTTTTTTAAAAGATGAAATATATTTTGAGTTCATACTGATACATCCAATTAAAATTCAGGACGATAGGATTTTTACTTAATCAACAGTATATTTTTATCTGTGATTTCACTGCAAATATTTTTTTCAGTTTGTCATTTATTTCTTCTCTTCTTTCTTTTTTATTTTTCTTATGGTGCTTTTTGCCAAACAGAAGTGTTTTATTTTATTTTAACTTGTTAAGTAGTCAGATTTGTTAGTCTTTTCCTTATGGCATCTGAGTTTGAGTCATAGTTGGTTTCCCCACTCCCATTTATAAGAGAATTCATCCATATTTTATTCTAACATGTGCATAGTTTCATTTTTATTTACATTTAAATTTCTGATCCATTTGAAATGTATCTTATTGTGTCCGGATGAAGAAAAGATCCAATTTTATCTTTTTTCCGCGTGATTTTCATTTAATCCAACATTACTTATTAAAAAGCCCATCTTTTCCTCCTTGATGTGGGATGGCACCTTTATCATATATTAAATTTCCACATGTGATTGAGCCTTTTCCTGTACCATTGATCTTTCTGTCTATTCACGTGTCAATACTGCACAGCTTGAATTACGGAAGCCTTACAATACGCCCTTCGTTTTCAGGATTTTCCAGGCTATTCTCGCTAAAACAAAACTTCTGAGTGAGTACCTACCTCTATTTCTCTTATCAGGGTCCTAAGCCTGTTTTCTAAGAAGGCACCTCACTGATTTAGTAAATGGGATTGAGGGAAGGTATTGATAGGAGCCGTAATACAGGAATCGGCACACTACAGCCCACCGCCAAATTCATTCGTAAATAATGTTTTCTTGAAATATACCTATGCTGTCTGTGGCTGCTCTCACACTACAGTGGGAGAGTTGAGTCATGGTGATAAATCCTGTATGATTGGCAAAGCCTAAAATACTATTTCTGGCACTTTACAGAAGACGTCTCCAGACCCTTGCCTTGAGATAACACACTGGCATCCTAACAGGTCTTCTAGAGATAATGCTATGTCCTAAATGGGACCTGCTACTGCGGGGCCCAGTGCAAAATGAAAGTTCAGACCTCTCGTTCAAAAAGCAGGAAAAAAAGTGCTGTAAAAAGAACTCGAATATAAAGCTTTTTCTTTTTGCGTTTCTCTCTCGATTTGCCATGTTATTTTTATATGCTATTTAATGTCATTCTAAGAAAAGGAAAATTAAAAGCATGAATTTTACCTTTCATCTTCACATTGTCTTCACAATATCTCTTTTAAATTCAAATATAAGAACTTTTAACTTGTATGCAGAATCACTGAAATTACACAATTTGTATTTCCTAGCTTATCCCTACAGGGCGCCTTCAATTGGCCAGAGGTGACAAACACAAGCCAGATTCAGAAAGGTGGGAAGGAGGAAGAGAGGGTCCCTCAGGGCCGGGAGCAAGTACAGACCCTCAGGAAGGGGCAGGGGGAACACTTCAGTGCCCTTGGGGCTTGTCCATTGCCTGCCCACCAGCCACAGGTGAGTTATCTCCCCAGAGTCACGCCCTAAGGCATAGCTTCACGGAGCCGCCAGCCTGCTGGGTGTTGGGCGGTGGTCACTGAGAAGGGGTGTGGGTCTGAGTGCTGAGAACCTGTCGCAGGGAGCCGTCGGGGGCAGCAGGAGGACAGACTTGTGTGCCAGCGCAGGGTCTAAGCCCCCAACGCACGCTCCATAGTCCCATTAGAAATCACAACTTCAAAGATAAAATGAGTAAGACTAGGGCTTTCCTGGTGGCGCAGTGGTTGGGAGTCCGCCTGCCGATGCAGGGTACACGGGTTTGTGCCCCGGTCCGGCAAGATTCCACATGCCGCGAAGCGGCTGCGCCCGTGAGCCATGGCCGCTGAGCCTGCGCGTCCGGAGCCTGTGCTCCGCAACGGGAGAGGCCACAGCAGTGAGAGGCCCGCGTACTGCAAAAAAAAAAAAAAAAAAAAAAGAGTAAGGCTATTAAGTCAAAACAGCAGAACATTAAATCCCGAGTTCAGAGCTTTGCATGCCCTTGACGTTGGCCTTGTTCTCAACTAATGACCATGATGCTGGGGAATGTCTGTCAACACCGCAGCTTGAAGGGAATGGGTGGGGATATAAATATTTTGAAGAGCCCTGAAGATGTATGCTCCCTCTGAATGACGCCTAAGAGGGGCTGTCCATCTGCTTAAATCCTACATTTTTTTTTTCTTGAACATGCACTTTTTATTGTGGTAAAATACACATAATATGAAATTTACCAGTGTAACCATTTTTAAGTATTCCCCAATTCAGTGACCTTAAGTACATTCACGCTGTGCAACCATCATCACCATCCATCTCCAGAGCTTCTTCACCCTGTGAAACACACTCTGTACCCATTAGATGATAACTCGCCACCCCCCTCTTCCCGCAGCCCCTGGCAACCAGCATTCTATTTTCTGTCTCTATGAATTTGACTGCTCTAGGAACCTCATATAAGTGGAATCTTGGAGTATTTGCCCTTGTGTGACTGGCTTATTTCACTTAGCGTAGTGTTCTCAAGATTCATCCATATTGTAACGTGTCAAAATCCCCTTCCTTTTTAAGTCTGAATCATACTCCACTGTAGGTATAGACCACATTGTGTTTATCCAGTCGTCTGCTGATGGACAGCTGGGTTGCTTCCACGTTTCAGATATGATGAATACTGTTGCTGTGATGTGGGGATATCATTTACTGTCTTCTTAAACTTGGTTCCTTTATCACTGAATAAACCTGCACATAAGACTGCAGTGATGCCACAGCTGCTCTGTGGAGCCTGGAGCCACAGGGACCTTCCCCGGGTCACACTCAATCCTCCACTGAGGATTCGGTTTCTAGCCTGCGTAGATTGGCAGTACCAGGAAAATGTTTCAGAAAGAGCAACCACGGAAGCGTTATTTTTCTTTGTTTCTGAAGAACAACTTTGCTTTATTTTCTCCCACATGAGGCTTTGTTTTCACCTATGCAAATGTGATTCATCTTTCAGCTCTAGAGAAGGGCCTTAAATAACATAATTGCTTCACCAATCATCTACTTGGCTACTGGAAATCATCTTTTTAGTGAGGTCGGCTGCCGTTGCTTGAGCTCTATACAGAACCCAAATCACGAGCAAACTTCTTTTCTTAAAATGCTAATTAGTCTCTGAAGCGAGCATTGTTTTAAAAGGGGGATTTAATTGGAGATTAAATCTGCAATTGAAAGATTAAATTATGAAATAAACAAACATATCAGTCTAATAAATCTTTGGAAAGAATCAGGCATTCCACTCTAGATTTTGTTAAGTGCAAATGCGTCCAGATATATATTTAATTCTCTGTCCATTTTGCTGTGCTTTGTAGCTTTCAACCTGAATTCTTTCCTGGGCTAGTTCCAAAGGAAATCATCTCAGGAGACTGGGTAAGCTCAGGATTCTGTGAGCGCTGGCCCCCAAATAACCTTTTGCTTAAAGACTTTACCTGTATAAATGAAATTCAAGAAATGTTGAGAAACCATTTTGAAATGAATAATACTGAAGCAATTCCAAGGGGTATAATTTGGGATGCATCAAAGATGATGGTTGGAGACTACATTTGCCTCACAGTAAGTTTAAAGAAAATCAAAGATCAGAACAGGTACATGTTTGAGAAGGAAATTAAGAAATGAGAAGTACATCATCACTGTATAAAAATCCCAAATGATTTTTCAGAAAAATTTTTCAAGGTAAAGTTAATACCCTTTCTAGTAGAAAAGAATGTGAAACCCCCAAGTTTATAAAGCAGGCTTCCTGGGAATGGGAATAAAGATGAATAGCTCTTCAACTTTACATGTTAAAAAGGTACAAGAGGGGCTGCCTTGGTGGTGCATGAATCTGCCTGCCAATGCGGGGGACACAGGTTCATGCCCTGGTCTGGGAAGATCCCACATGCCGCGGAGTAACTAAGCCTGTGCGCCACAGCTTCTGAGCCTGTGCCCTAGAGCCCACGAGCCACAACTACTGAGCCCATGTGCCACAACTACTGAAGCCCGTGCTCCTAGAGCCCATGCTCCACAACTAGAGAAGCCACCACAATGAGAAGCCCATGCACCGCCACGAATAGTAACCCCCCGCTCGCCGCAACTAGAGAAAGCCCACGGGCAGCAACAAACACCCAACACAGCCAAAAATAAAATAAATAAATAAATAAATTAATTAAAAAATATATGTTCAAAAAGATACAAGAAAGCAAAGATCTTTTCCCTCCCCCTAAAATTATCACCCATTTGGGAGAATAGTAATACAACCACGATAGGAAGTCTTTTTAATCACAGATGCCCAGGGCTGGGAGAAATGAAAGGAATATGCATTACTCTCCACCATGCTTCAAGCAGCTGCTCTAGCCTGAGTACAGAAACATCCGTGATGCAGGAGGTATGCCCCCACCAAGACAGGAGGTGCAGGCGAAAGCCAGTGATGGTGCGTTCCTCACCTCTTATGAGATCCTTGAAAATATAATATTAGATGGGCACCTTAAGGGGAAAATTCTAATATGTTGTTTGGAGGCAAATATTGTCTTTCATTGACAGTTTATCAAACAGCCATTGTGACCCCTAAATCAGATTAATTTTTAACACATTCCTTTTCCACGTTTAAAAACTCAGTAAAGAGATTTTCTTAAAGGCTTTATTCCAAGAGTAGTAAATTCAATGAAATAATGTTTTCTTTTTTTAAAGTTCTATACATCAATTTTATTTAACATTTTTTGTTTGTTTGTTTGGCTGTGCTGCACCGCATGCGGGATCTTAGTTCCCCAGCCAGGGATCGAACCTGTTCCCCCTGCAGGAAGCTCGGAGTCTTAACCACTGGACCACCGGGGAAGTCCCTGAAACAGTATTTTTGTTGATGAATCCTTTATCCTCATCTAATGAAATTCCTTGTCAGTCTTTTATGTATTGTCTATTTATAAGGTGACGATAAAGCATTTTGACATCATAGAATGACAAGGTCTGGACACTGTTTGAAGTACAGAAAATTGGTCCTTATATTGTTAGTTTTTAGATGTGATGATGGCAATAAGTTATGCTTAAATAAAAAGAGTCCTTGTCCTTTAGAGATATATGTTGAAATATTTCCTGATACATATGATATGTTTTGGATTTGCTTTAAAAAGAATGTGGAACCTGAGTAAGTGGGGAAGGACCTGGGTAAAGTGAGACCAGCCAGGGTGCTGATGATGGTGGAAGCTGGGAGTTCAGTATACTAGTGTCTATTTTGCATATGTTTGAAATTTTCCATAACAGAAAGTTTTTCTTAAAAAAAAAAAAAAAAGCTCTCTTTGTATTCTTTACTGAAGAATCCTCTACTCATTTCCTGGAGTAGAAGAGTGAGTACACAGGAGTCATTGTCTCTTTGTGAGAGCAGGTTGCCTACAGGTTCTGTGTCTAGTTGTAGCCCATGGTTTTCTGTTCCAGCCACACTGACTAGGACCATCACCCCCCCTGACACAACAGCCTGCTCGGGCGGCGGTGTGGAGGGGGTGGACCAAGGTAGAGCAGCCGGGTCTCCTGCAGACGGAGATACAGGGTAGGGTCCTTGCACAGTAAATTGAGGAAACTCACAGAGCCCCGCTGGGTCCTCTTCCCCATTTGCTTGTATTAGACGCCACATTCCTACCATTGAGCTTGGTTTACATCGACACCCTTTTTCCTTTCTTTTCTTCCTTCTTCTCTATAAATTGGGATGTATATGTAGCACTGTTATCTCCCTACAAATTGCCAATCCTTTAAGGGAGCAGGGGAATGAGAAAGAAAACCGTTTACTAAATATTTATTTATTACATGTTAGATAAAGAGCTGACACTTAACATATGGATGCCCTGTAATCCTGTGAGATGTAGGATTTTAAAAATCCTGTGAAGTGAAGTGATTTTTAAAAATCCCATTTTGCAAAGGAGGATATTGAGGTTGGAGAAGTCAATGAACTTGCTGGTCTATATAGCTTGGAATACGTTTGGCTGCAAATGAATAGCAAACTAAGCTTAAACTCTTTCAAACAACAAAAGAAATGTATTGGCTTAGCCCCCTGGTAAATGCGGCAGATTTTAGGGACAGTTCTATCACGGTTTTGATTCTTGTGTCTCGATTCTCCACATTTTGCTTTCCTTCATGCCAGTTTCCTCCACAGGCCGGCTACCCTCCTAGCAAAAAACAAGGCTGCCACAGCCTCAGGCCTCATACCTGCATAACACACCATTCAGGGCAAGAACAGTTCCTGTCTTCCCAACTAAGAACCAAGTCCTGCAGTTCTCTTGGATGGGACTAAACAGTTACCATGGACGGGAAGGCCTTATGGTGAGTGGCTCAGGCCCATCCCTTAACCATGGCCTCATGAATGAGATTATACTGTGGGCCTGGGGCTGTGGTTAATCTTACCCAAACCACAAGGCTGCTACACAGTTAAATAACTGTTATAAAGCAGAGAATTATATTCATCAGATTTCCACACAGAAATGACGTGATAGAATTAGACGTACCGGGGGTCTCTATGCTCGTCCATTCACAGAGCAGGACCGGGAGATGTGAAGGTCCCTCTTCCACCCATCCTGATGGACCAGCCTGGTGGCTGAGTAGAGCGCAGGAAGTGATGGCGGTCACTTCTGGTTTGGAGAGATGGTGGTAAAGAGGCAAGTGGAGAACTTTTGCCTTCCTCCTGGAAGATATTGAGAGAGACTGTTATATAGAGAGAGAGACTGTGCATTGTTCTCAATGATGTTTGCCATTAGTCTTTCCTTCAACATTTGCTAGAGAGAGGAAGGAAAGAATTGAAGCATTAGTAATTAAATTGTTGTGTTTTTCTGAACATGACACTGAGCTGAGAATGAGCCATGTGGAGCTCTGGGTTTTATTCAGGGTATATAACAAATTGAAGTGCGGTATAGTCAAGAACCAAGAAAGAAAATTATATGGACAAAGTGTGTTCTGGTGGTTTAGGAGCTGAGGTCTGTGGGGAGTGGGAAAAACCTGGATTTGATATTGAGGAATGCAGCGGATTGGGTTGATTAAAACCCAGTTGATTAAAAGTTTTTTACTTTGCCAGTAGAAGAGTTGGGACTATGCATAGAAGGTAATATGGCCTCTGTGGGGATAAACCAGAGAGTCTGTTGAGATGCAGTAGGTTGAACAGCAATAATAAAAAGAGCTAACATTTACTGAGCACTTAGTACATGCCAGATACTGATCTAAGTGCTTGACATGTTTTAACTCATTTTAATTCTCATCAAGGTATAAAAGGTTAACTGATTTGCTAGAGGTCACATGGCCAGTAAATGGCAGAACTGAGATTTACATGCAGGGATTCCAGCTTTGGCTCATTCCCTTAACAACTATACAGACAGGGAAGCTGTTCTTGCTTATGGGGCAGAGTTACTCTGAGTTAGAGGAGGAACCTGTAGAAAGCAGAGATTTAGAAATTTTCGTCTTGTGGTGGTGCAGGAAACAAACCCTCCATGAGGAGAGAACGGAGGTAGAGAGGTAAGTCAATCCCGGGGGTGAGGAGATGGTGGTGGCAGTGGGTATGTGAGAGCAGACTCAGCATCACCATGAAAACTGGAGAGAGGCAGCCTCAACACGTGAGACCCAGTTCATCAGATTTGTCTCACGTCACAGGCCCCTGAGGACCAGGCCCCTGGATGTTGGCCTCTGATGGATAGAGAAGGTAAGGAGAAGCCCAAAGATGAAGCACAGTCTGGGTCACGGGAGGACAGAGCCAGGGCACGTGCGTGGCTCTGGGCAAGAGAGGCCATTGGGAGTGGAGCTGCCAACTTCATCCTTTGCTAGCAGCGTTCACAGGGAAAATGTGACGCATGCAGCCCTTGAGTACATTACAGCAGTTAGAAGCAATGAAGTGAGTGTGAATACAGCTACATGGAGAGAACGGAAACATCCACAGTGAGTAAAGAAAGGGGAGAAGCAGAGAGAAGCAGAGCAGCATTTATGTCGTGTAGAAATGTATACCCTCGCCAAGCCAAATCACACATTTAACAAGGACACAGGCTTTCAAGGATGTGCATGTATCGGATTTGGTGGAGGGGGGAGGACGGGAATGCAGATGGGGCTGGAATGGAGGAGAAAACAGACTAGACCTCGCCCAAACAAGAGAGGGGACTGGAGTGGATGGATGACGCTGGTGTGGCTTGAGCTGGGGAGAGGGTGGCCGCAGCCCCCTGCACCCACGTCCAACGAGGAGAAAGGGCAGAAGACGGTCTTGGCCACCTGCACGCTGTGCCCAGGCCGGGCCGGGGAACCACTGTGGGCACAGGCTCAGCTTCCTCTGTCTCCCCTGCTTTGGGCGCTCTGAAAGGGGCACAGGGAGCAGCTCGGGTGGGGTGGGGGGCACAGGATGAGGGACCCAGACAACTCCTTTCCCGTCCTGGGCCTGGTCTCCTCATCTGTGAATGGAGGGTTTTGCGCTGCCTGTTTTCTGAAGATCCTTCCAGCTCGGGAACTCCTGTCCCCCCTCCTGCCCTGCTAGGGGACAGGAGCCCAACACCTCCGAGGACAGGCTGCCCCCTCCCTCCCCTCGCCTCTGAGCCTTTCCCAAGTGTAGAGTCAGGCTCTACATTTGCTGTCAGGGGTGGTGAAAATAAGGCAGATCCAGCCATGACTCCTCAACAAGCTGATAGGGGAATTACAAACACAGTTTTGTAGAAGTTATACTGTGTTTCTAATGTTGTTTGCATGAGTTTGCATGACTTGTGAAGGCAGAAAAATTCGTTTTTCTCTAAAAGAAGGAGTTAGATTCAGTGACCGAAATGGACCACGCCAGTGTGTGTGTGTGTGTGTATGTTCATGTATGTATGTATTGTGCATGAATGTATGTATATATGTTTGCATATGTGTCTCTGTGTGTATTTGTATACATGTGTATGAGTATGTGTATTGTGTGCATGTGTATTGTATATGTTTGTATATGTGTGTATTCATGTGTGTGGGTATGTGTATATATGTATGTGTGTGCATGTGTGTATGTGTGTATGTGTCTGTATGTGTGTGTATATGTGTGTGTGTGTAGCGGAAATGTGTCTGATTGCTGCAATTTTCCCTTCAGTAATGGACCAATTTCCACATCTAGGCAGGAACATTCAATCCGTCGATACTGTTGAGCGCTGCAACAATTGTCATATTTTAAGACATTTCTCCTTTAATTCACACTCTTGTGTATCTCTTTTGTGTTTGACAACCTCTTTCTCTGGGTAATAAAGGGCCACTTCTAGCTCTCTGAAATCACTTATTTTGTTCCTATTTTCATTACAATGCAGGTGTGAACTATTTATGAATTTGCCTAAGTAACAGATTTGGAGGCAGATTACTTGTAGAGTCAAAATATGTTATTTGTGCGGCAGTGGGAGGGACCCCGAGAGTGGAAGGGGGCGTGAGCCAGGTTTCTGTGGGAGCTGGAAAGGTTCTGTCCCCATCAGGAAGCTGGTCACATAGGTACGTTCAGTCTGGGAAAAATTCAGCAATCTATACCCTAGGTGCACTTTTCTGTAGGTATGTTATATTTCAATGAAAATTTTCTTTTTATCTGTTAATCCCAAACTCTTAACTTATCCTACTCCCTTCCCCTTTGGTAACAGCAAGTTTGTTTTCTGTCTGTGAGTCTATTTCTGTTTTGTAAATAAGTTCGTTAGTATCATTTTTTTAGATTCCACATATAAATGATATCATATGATATTTGTCTTCCTCTGTCTTACTTCACTTAGCATGATAATTTCTAGGTCCATCCATGTTGTTGCAAATGGCATTCTTTTTATGGCTGAGTAATATTCATTATATATATATATATCTCCCAGATACACACTACTATATATAAAATAAACAACAAGGACCTACTGTATAGCACAGGGAACTATATTCAATATGTTGTCATAACCTATAATGGAAAAGAATCTGAAAAAGAACGTATATATATACATATATATAAAACTAAATCACTTTGCTGTACACCTGAAACTAACACACGATTGTAAATCAACTATACTTCAATTAAAAAAAGTAAAGTAACAAAAACAAAAAATGTTCTTTTTAAATAAAAGTACTTGAAGTCACCAATAACTCACAACTTTGTGGGGATGTTTAAGGGTTAATTATCATTAATGCACTTGGATTAATACTAGTCAAATCGAATCTCAGATTCATAGAATTCTAAACTGGAAAGAGACCTTAGAAATAATTTGGTTCAATTCCTAATTTACAGCTGAGGAAACTGGGGCCCAGAGGGAGAGTGGCTTGGCCACGCCCATGCAGTGAGCTGACGACACAGCCAGCCCAGCCAGGGCTGAGACCACGGAGCTACAGATACAACTATGGTACCGGCAAAAAGAGCTAAGCTCTTGGAGACAAATATATGTCCTCACATAATTCTCTGGTGGTTTTAATTTAAACTGAGGAATTATTAGTCTTGCAGGTCACCCACCATCCCTTAGCCATCTGGAGCAAAATTAATTGAAATCTGCATCTAAAGATTCTTCTGTAGGTTCTTACATCTTAAGTCAAAAGATCATCTGAATTAAGGCTGGGAAGGAGATAATTTACCAGTACTTGAAATGTGCTGCTTACATATGGGAGTATTTTTTTAAGTTTGGAACTAAGGTAGTTTTGCTGAAAGAGACACAGAACAAGGCAGTGATCATTTCTGCTTCCCACCTTCCTCCTCTGCGGGGCAAGAGATGCTCGGAGGCGTGGCTACCTGGCTGATAGAGCCCGGGTGGCAGGTAGCAAAAATCCCTAATAGAGGGAGGCCGAGAAGAGGGGCATGGCTGGCTGGCCAGCCCTCCTTGCTTCTCTGCTGCCTGTCAGCCTTGTCTTCAGCCCCTAAACCAGGGGCCAGCACCCCTAATCACGGAAGGTCCACGTGCACTTAATGATGTGGGTCTAATCTGTCTGTGCAGAAGCATGAGCTCACTGCAGCAAATTTGCATTTTACTTAGGATTTCTTGCCCCCTCTTCTGCCTGGAAAAGGCATGTAGAATAAACGCTGTGGGTTGTTTAGGCAGTAGCCTGGAAACTCAGGCTGCCAGTGGGGAAGGCCGCGTCAGTAATTTCAGAGGAATAAAGTGGGTTTGGGGCAGGGGTAGGGTGGGGAGAAGGGAAGCGGGGAGAGGGGGAGGGAAGGAGAAACAGAAAACATGAGAAAGAAGGCCTGAAGTGGGGAGCTGGCCTTGACGTTTGTGCCTTTGGCCTGAACAAAGGCAGAGGCCTTTAGCAGGGCAAGTGCCGAATTCCACAGGTGAGGAAAAGACTTTAAGCAAAGATTAAAATAGGGAGAGAAACTCATAACCTATGCTTGTTGTACCAGAATGAGAAGCTTATACATGGAGTTATTAGTTGCGCCAGTGTAATCGCCTCTGGCAGCTTGTACAATAGGAAATACCAAAGGGAGGGAACCCCTCCCCCACAGATCCTCTCCTGATAACCTGAGCCTGTCAAGGAAGGGGAGAGAAGGTGAACAAGTCACCTTGCTTGTCTCCTGAAGGTCAGGAAGTCAGATAAGGTGGTCCAGGGACCATGCAAAAAGCCACCATGTTCTTGTCGCTGTTACGACTGAAAATCCTTTCAGAAGCGGGGCCCAGCCAGGTTTCAGAAGTCCACCATGGACATTGTTTTGGGAATCCCCCCTCCCAGCCCCTCCAAGGGCAGAAAAGTGAATTTGCTTACTCGACAGGGCATCAAAGCTCTAGTGAAGCCCCGCCCTGCCTCCCCATCACGGCTCCTCCCCCGGCCGCAGCCCCTCCCTGCCTGCATCTGGGGAGATGCTCTTGGTATTCCAGCCCCACTTCCTTGCCCCTCATTTCTTCCTCCCCAAGCTCTTTTCTTCCCTGGACTAGTGTAAGGAGCTAGAGAAGCTGCTGGAAGTTTGGGATTTGGACCTGAGGGGAGACTGCTTCTCCAGGGGCCACAGAGAGCAAAGTGGAGAGTCAACCCAGCCCCCTGCTCCGGGTGCTACCCCTGCTGCTGACCTCGGCTTCGGCTCATTTCTGGTCCTTAGGGAATGTTGGGGGTGGGTGCAGGCCCTGCTTCCCTCCAACCCCCTCAGGGTTACAGCTTGTTGTTAAAACCAGAAAGTTGGTGTATAATTCGTATTCCTTCTGGCCCTCCTACCTTCTAGATCCCCCTGAAATTCAGCAAGTGTGAGGCCCTGAGGCCTGGGAAGGGCGAGCGTTGGGAGGCTACTGTGCAGGTTTTTACTCTCACCTAGGCCGTCCTGACATGACTACTTATGGTGAAATTTCCATCATCCACAATTGGCTATCCTCCTTTCCAAGAACCTGAGCCATGGGAAAGAAGTGTGTGTGTGTGTGTATGCATGTGTGTGAGTCTGTGTGTGAGTGTGTGTATGTGTGTATATGTGTGTGTGTATGTGTGTATATGTGTGTGAGTCTGTGTGTGTGTATATGTATGTGAGTGTGTGTGTGAGTGTGTGTGTGAGTGTGTATGTGAGTGTGTATATGTGTGTGTGTGAGGGTGTTGGTGACATATGTGATGTCTGACTCTCCTAAACCTAGCACAGTTTCAGTCATTCATTCAAATATTTACTGAGCTCCTAATTGCACCGGGTGCTGCTCTAAAACTTATGAACCAGAAGTGAAAACAACTGTTAATTTTGAATGTCATGGAGTTATATTCCAGTTGGAGAGAGAAAAAAAGTTAAGTACTTTAAAAATGAAGGCACTAGTTCTACTGAGGAGATACGGCAGGGAGGGGAATGGGGAGCGCTAGGAGGAGGGGGGTGGTATGAAACAGTGTGATCTGGGAGTCTTCACTGATTGCACTGGAGTTTGGGGAAGTTGCTGTGTTGCAATATTTCCACCTCTGCTTCCCCTTCGCCGAGTGTACGAATGATGGAGATAAAGTCACTAGCCTAAAGCCCAGCCATCATCTATCTGTATCTCCAAAATAAGACATGATTTCTCTCAAATCCCCAAATCACAAAGGCCCAAACCCTACCTGCCAAGTCAGCAGAAAGCTCAGATTTTTCTTGGGTTTTCCTCCCCAAATATTCCTGAGAATCACTGGGATGGATTAGATTTGTCCATCAATCAGACCCCGTTTTGCCTGCCTGCTGCCACCTGCCAGGAGAGGGGACCAGCACTGGTCCCTGGGGGCTGGGAACAGTCATCCTTCTTGGCCTTTGCCCTGGCCTAGCAGGCTGGCTCTGAGGTGAGGCTTATGGTCAGGAGGAGCCCTGGCGGACCGAGGTTCATGTTCATGTGCACGTTGCCCCTTTTTTACTCCTACAAATCTCTGCCCATTTTCCTCAGCATCAACTTCCTCTGCCTCTGGTCCCGCACATCCCTTCAACTTCCAAGTATGGGTCACCTTCCTTAAGCACATTTCCTCTCAGGACTGCATTTTTTAAAAAGTGCAGTTTGGTTTCATTTGGGAACTTGGTTCACCAAACATAGTCAGGTACTTGGGAACCGATTCTCCGGCCCTACATAAATTTGTGAGTGAGGAGGGGGACACAGCCCAGCTCCATCTGGCAGCACCGGAGACCCAAATGCTGATGCATATGTTCAGGGAGTGGTGGGATCTCACTTCTCCTCCTACGGGGCCAAACCAAACAAGGGACTATCACTGACCCCCACACAGGCAGAGTTACATATGGGTTGTGACTGAAAGGGAAAGCAAGGGAATTGATTTCCATAAATTATTGGTGAAAAAAATCCATTTTGTTAACATTTAAAATTTTCAAATAAAACACAAAAGAACTCACCATTCAAATTTAACAAATTGTTAATATTTTACTATTTTGCTTGAGATCTTTTATGTTTTTAAAGCAATAAAAAGCTGGTATTCCAGGGCAGGGGAAAACCCACTTCTTGATAGGAGAGTAGCATGTGCGTCCAGAGGGAGAAGACATCAATGGCCCTCTTTGGAGAAAGGCTACCACACCACGTCTCTCAGGTCCTCTTTTCACATTCAGTATTTCTTTGTTTGTCTGTGTTGTATTCTGGGTGATTTCTGCAGGACTGTCTTCCCACTCACTAAATATCTTTGTGACTATATCCAATCTAAATTTAATTGCATCTACTGATTTTTTTATATTTTAGTGACTTTTTGTTTATTTCTGAGATTCCTAATTGGTTCTTTTCCCCATCCACCTATTCTTATTATAGCATTGCCTGTTTTTGTTTAATGATTCCTTCTTAATTTTTATAGATTTTATTTTTTATATTTTTCTTTTAATATCCTAAACATAAATATTTTAAAAAATAATATTTATTTATTTATTTGGCTGTGCTGGGTCTCAGTTGCGGGAGACGGGATCCTTAGATGCATCAGGTGGGCTCTTAGTTGCAGCATGCATGCAGGATCTAGTTCCCTGACCAGGGATCGAACCCAGGCCCCCTGCATTGGGAGTGTGCACTCTTAATCACTGACCACCAGGGAAGTCCCTAAACATAACTATTTTGAACTAAGAAAAACATCAACCAATTTAAGAGCTATTTGTGTGCTCAGTTTGATAGGATTTGCTGAAGTGTGAAGAATAACTTCTAGGTTTTACGACTTATTTAGATGGAGATAGGAAACATGGAAAAATACCAGGCTTGTGGGAGAAAATTATGAGTTCGATTTGAAGTTTGAAATCCTATTTCAAACAGTTGGACAGAACATAATCATTGATGTTAATTCTGAATGTGGCACACGAGAAATAGAAATGGCCCACAATGATAAATTTTAGTTACTGATCCAAGAATTATTCAATGGCTATAATCTCAAGATCTACTTTCATTTAATCATAAGCTTAAATTTTTAATTCTTCTATGTGCAAGTGAATAAATATCATCTTAGCAACTTTTATACTACTTTCCTTATAAATTTGCCATTATTTACTTCTAAATATTTTATATTTCACTCACTGATCATTGAACCTTGATCCAAATCCTTGCTCCAGAATTATTGTCACATGTTTAGGAATGGAGATGAGGGAAATAACGGAGTGAAAGTTGAGATGAACACCAGATCCCAAATTCATATCTTCTGGTATGTTATCATCCACCTCTTTCTTTCTCTGAATGTCTGAATGAATTTCCCACCTTTGAGTTGCTGTCTCCCTTTTCCCTATCATTTATCTCCCTGCTTGTTCTGGCCCAGATGGGAATCAGGAGAGTTGACCTTGATCACATAGTGGGCTGACCTCTGATAGGACGATGGAGGGGTGGGGATGTTGCAGAGTGGTGGAGGAGAGTGCTCCCATGGATGACCAGTGCACTCAAAAGGCAATTCTCCCCCAAGTATACTGCTAGGAGGTGTATTTGAGAACTATTGCAAGAGAGATTAGCACTACTAACCCCAGTCCTGTATGCCAATGGCAATATAATTGAGGCTCAGAAGCTTTGTCTTGAGTTAATGAAGTGATACGATGCTTCTTCAAACGCACTTGGTAAATATTCATTGAATGAATGAATGCAGAAACAGACTTGGAGAGATTAGGCAACAATAAGACAACAACAACAGCAAACTCAAATAGTGGTGACTGTGTGTTCTCAGTTCCTGCTGTCCAAAGTGTCCTATAAATTCGATGTTTGTTGATCTTCACAACAACCTTATGAAGTAGAAACTTTCTCAGCTCCATTTTCAGATGGGATCCTGAGACATGAGGGGTTTCTCAGCTCTAAGCAGCAGAGCTGGGACTCAAGCCCAACAGTCTAGCTCTAGCTTTTAGTACCACTAAACTACCTTCTCTGTCTAAGTAACCTGCCCAAGTTTGTGAACCTTAGTCTGCCTGACATCAGACGTGCTTTTAACCACTGCTATGGTCTGAATGTTTGTGTCCCCCTAAAATCCATATGTTGAAACCTAACCCCCACTGTGCTGGTATTAGGAGGTAGGTCCTTTGGGAAGTGATAGATCAACGGGTGGAGCCCTCATGAATGGGATTAGTGCCCTTTTAAAAGAGGCCCCAGAGACGCTTTCTCATTCCCTTCCGTTATGTTGAGCACACAGCAAAAAGACAGGAACCAGGAAGTGGGCTCTCACCAGATGCCGAATATGCCAGTGCCTTGAGCTTGGACTTCCCAACCTCCTGAACTATTGTTTATAAGCCACCCCAGTCTGTGGTATTTTCTTATGGCAGCCCAAATGGATGAAGACAACCACCATTCTATACGGTTTCCCTAAAGAATCATTGCCTATCAAGAAACTTTCTGTATGTCAAGGCATTCTCCAATTGCATGCTGCCTCATTTACCTGATCAATGAATATATTTCTCTCTCTCATGAGAGAAAAGACAGAGACAAGAACTATTAAAACTAATTGCTTGTTGTCATGCAGAAAAAAACGTATAGTTGTTTGACTGAAATTCCTACTCAACCATCATCCTTGGAAATGGAACCAAAAAGTTATTTTCCAAAACTCACAACAGAAATCTTTACTAAAGTGACTTGCAAAGGTGCAGACCTCAGTACTTGTTGAAACAGATGATGGAGGCCACTTTCTCCAACCTCTCATTTCATAGGTGAGAAGACGAGGCACAGAGAAGTTAAGTGTGCCTTATTCCAAGCCATGCACCTGGTTAGTGGTGGCCAGGCCTAGGAGCAGATCTCCAGACTCACTGTTTATTTCTGTTTGGCCTCAGGTTTCTCTCTGTAACTTTTCATCTGTTCATCCGTCAGTCACTTATTAACTCATTCATTCAGCCCCTCACATAGGTACTGAGTACTTTCTTTGTGCCATTCTCTGCTCTCTGTGCTGGATGTGCAGTGTGAAAAAGGACAGATATAATTCCTGCTTTTGTGAACCTTACAATTTATTGAAGAGACAGGCCATAAATAAATAAATAAACCAAGAAATAAAAAAGGGAAGGATTGGGGAGTAAAAACTGCCACGATGAAAACAGGATGTGAAAAAAAAAGAGACTTATTTCAGCTTGAGGGTAAAGGAAGGTCTTGTGGGAGCTGGATTTAAGCTGATTTTCGAAGGGGGACAGCCAGGCAGCCATCCTGAAGAAGAGAATCCCAGGGCTGAGGCCCTTAGAGGAACATGGGCTTGGAGAGTCTAAAGAAGAGAAAAGAACAACATGAGGTAGGGAGGGAGGGTGGTGATCCTTGTTATTGGACATTCAGATCAAAAAGCCATCAAGCCATTAAGAAAGATAGTTATGAGCCTATGCAGCAAGCTGAAAATTAATCATGATATAATGTCGTAGGGGGGAAGCAGGATAGCTGTGTGGAAGCCACAACTGCAACTATAAATTTACATGTTAAAAGCCTGTTAAGGGAATGATTAAAGTGGGACTATGGGATTATGGGTAATATATTTCTTTATTTCCATTTCTTTACTGTTTCCAGTTTTTCTCTAATGTGCTTCATTGCTTAAATGGCAAAACTGAATATATAAAAATAAGCTATAGCTGATACTTTTAAAAAAGGACTAGGTTCCCAGGTGTCCTAGGCTAGATTTTTTTTATTTAAATGTTTTAAAATTTCACTTAATATATGCATTTAATATACGCATATAGATTTTCAGAAATCAAATAGTACTCAAAGACCCATTGAAAAATAGCCATCATGCCCTACACTTACTCAATCCCAGGTTCCATTCTCCTGAGGCAACCACTTTCAGGTTTTTGTCCTTTTTTTTTTTTTTTCTGGTATTCATCCCCAAATTTCTAAATAACATGTCTCTATTTTTATTGTTTGATTTTCCCCATCATTTTAGGGGTTCCTTTGATCTCTCTCCTGTGTTAGATTCCCCTTTTTCTTGGCTCCCATATCGGTTTGCTTCCTTGTTTTACTGGAGCACAACCTCTAACAAAGAGTGCATGCAGGGGCTTCCCTGGTGGCGCAGTGGTTGAGAGTCCGCCTGCCGATGCAGGGAACACGGGTTCGTGCCCTGTTCTGGGAAGATCCCACATGCCACGGAGCGGCTGGGCCCGTGAGCCATGGCCGCTGAACCTGCGCGTCCGGAGCCTGTGCTCCACAACGGGAGAGGCCACAACAGTGAGAGGCCCGCGTACCGCAAAAAAAAAAGAAAAGAAAGGACAGCCTTCTGGCTACGTATGTGGAGGGATGGAATCTGGATCTAATTATTCACTGTACAGACTTTTAACCAGTCTTCTAGTTTTTGGCCTTATCCTTCACCCCTGCGTTCGCATGTATGGTGCGCATCCAGCCTCTGAGGCTTTCCAGGGGCCTGCACATATGTAGACTTGCTTTTTGTTGATTCCCCAACCTTCCTCACTCTTCTAAAGGAACCTCGCAAAGACTGGAAAGCTGAGGCCTAAGTGGTTCATGCTTCTCAAAATACTTTAACTTACTAACATATGTCATTATGAATACATTTTGAAGAATATATTTAACATACATGTATATTAAAAGCACAATAATGCAATGAACACCCAGGAATTTACCACCCAACTAAAAAATGTAGGAGATTATTAACACCAGTGAATTTCTTCTGAGATGGATTTTTTTCCTGAATCAGTAGATTCATGCTTTTCATCAATATTTGTTCAATAACATTTGCATTTCCTCTGCTCTATTTTCTTTTTCTTTTTTTCTCACTGTGTCTTCCACTTTTCTTAACCTCTCTTCATATTTTCCATCTCCTTGTCTCTTGCTTGCATGTAATTTACCTAGCACATCAGTGTGTTTTGGCTATAGAGTTTGTCAGAATGCCTATTCTGTCGTATTGCTAGAAAAGGAAGCACCAGATCCCACCCATACGCTTTCTTTGTTGTAATGGTTCATGAACATCACTGGTCAGCTGTCATCAACTTTTCTGTTTTTTTGCTTTTATGGTTTTACACATTTTCAATTCCTTTTCTGTCATTTTAGAGGGGTTCCAGGAGAAATTTGAGATAAATGCTTTTGTTGGATCTAAAATGTTTAACTTGAAGTTGGTTAGGATTCTTTTTTTAGAATTGTGTAGCACTGTATCAAGAGGTCTAACATTCTTTTTTTTTAATTTTTATTGAAATGTAATTGATTTACAATGTTGTTAGTTTCAGGTGTACAGCAAAGTGATTCAGATATATATGTATGTTCCTTTTTTACATTCTCTTCCCTTATAGATTATTAGAAGATGTTGAGTAAATTTCCCTGTGCTATACATTAGGTCCTGTTGGTTATCTATTTTATATATAGTAGTGTATATTTTAATCCCAAGCTCCTAATTTATCCCTCCCTCCCTCCCCTTTGGTAACCATAAGTTTATTTTCTATGTCTGTGAGTCTGTTTCTGTTTTGTAAATAAGTTCATTCGTATCTTTTTTTTTTTTTTTTTTTAGATTCCACATATAAGCGATATCATATGATACCTGTCTTTCTCTGTCTGGCTCACTTCACTTAGTATGATAATCTCTAGGCCCATCCATGTTGCTGCAAATAGCATTATTGCATTTTTTTAAATTGCTGAGTAATATTCCATTGTATATATATACCACATCTTCTTTATCCATTCATCTGTTGATGGACACTTAAGTGGCTTCTATGTCTTGGCTATTGTAAATAGTGCTGCTAGAACACTGGGGTGCATGTATCTTTTCAAATTATGTTTTTCTCTGGATATATGCCCAGGAGTGAGATTGCAGGACCATGTGGTAGCTCTATTTTTAGTTTTTTTTTTCTTTAAAAACCTCCATACTGTTTTCCATAGTGAATGTACCAATTTACATCCCACCAATAGTGTAGGAGTGTTCCTTTTTCTCCACACCCTCTTCAGAATTTATTATTTGTAGGTTTTCTGATGATGGCCATTCTGGCTGGTGTGAGGTGATATCTCATTGTAGTTTTCTTTTATATTTCTTTAATAATTAGTGATGTTGAGCATCTTTTCATATGTCTTTTGACCATCTGTATGTCTTCTTTGGAGCAATGTTCTTTTAGCTCTTCTGCCCATTTTTTGATTGAGTGTTTTGTGGGTGTGTGTGTGTGTGTGTGTGTGTGTGTGTGTGTGTGTGATATTGAGCTGTGTGAGCTGTTTGCATATTTTGGAGATTAATCCCTTGTCAGTCGCATCATTTGCAAATTATTTTCTCCCATTCTGTAGGTTTTTTCATTTTGTTTATGGTTTCCCTTGTCGTGCAAAAGCTTGTAAGTTTAATTATATCCCTTTTCTTTGTTTTAATTTCCATTACTCTAGGAGGTCTAACATTCTCTGAGAAAGAAAAGAAGTCTACTGATGTCATTGTTTAATTTAGTTTTTGCTTAGGTAAAATTATTGGGACAAACTCCTAAGTGGTATTACAAGTGTTCTCCTTTAACATTCTTTATGGTGAACCATCCTGTGGATGGAAGGATTCATTCTGAGACTTATCTAGATGGAAACCATCACTTTGAAAATACATGTTTTCATTTTATAATAAAGCTTTTAGAAAAGATATATCAGTCATCCTGATTACAGAACTGAACAACGTAAGCTGGTTTAGAGACAAGGAGAGACCAAAATATTCACATGAAACCCAATTGTTCTCTTTGTCCTTGAAGAAAGATTATGTCTTGAAATGATCACTTCTTAATTTGGTAACTGGAACATCATCCCCCCCAGTGCATAATCATTGCTGGGTAACTGTTGGGTTAATAATAGAATTTGTGGATTTCACAACTTCTTTGAACTGAATGTATTTTTTAAGCCTAAATCCTGGGTATGTGTAGTGTAAAATATTTCACTGCAGGATATTAGGGTGGGCTGGTTTTACATCTAGATCCAAGCCTTGAGCAGCACCTGCATCCACTGTTTCCTTTGTGAGACGAGCCACAAAGGCCAGAGGAGGTCATTCCTTTGCTGTGATCAGGTAGGGTTCTTCCAGGCAAGGCCCCGCGTCTTGGCCCCAGCCCCTCTTGGCCCTGCCTATGCCCCGGGAATGTGGCCCCAGGTGGAATTGCTCTTCCCTCTGACAAGCAGTCATCTGTCTTGGAGCACGGGCTCTAATTACCCCTGCCATTAGCCTGCCCAGCAGGACTGCAGATATTATTAATTGTCATGAAATTATCCAATGCCTTTCAAAACTCCAGAGCCAGCCCTTGCCTGTCCCTGTGACCCTTCACAGTACTTCATTTCTTTGTTCATTTTACTGCTGTATTGAACCTTAACCTTGAGCACAAAACAAAAATTTGGAGAAGAATGTCACTCTCCTCCACGTTGTTTTTTTTTAACCTCATCAGCCCCCTGACCCCCTGATTATTTTGGAATAGAACTCAAAACTTTACCTCCTTGCTAGACTGTTTATTTGCAGGTAACTCTTGATTATATGGATGTGCCATTCTCCCCATCTCACAGATCTTTTGTCAAAAATTAAAAAGAACTTGTTTCTCCTTATTATAAAATCAATGTATTTTCATGGTTGGAAAAATTAGAGAAATGCCGATAAATAGAAAGAAGAAGAAAAATCCATAATCTCACCTTCCACAGATAAACACTGTTAAAATTTGATGGTCTACCTTTACAGATTTTTCTATGCAGACAGATAGATATGGGATGGTACTGTTATGATGTTAATAATAACTAATATTTCTTGACTTATTATTATGTAACAGACACTGTTCAGATTGATTTTCCATGTATTAATTCATTGAATAATTTCAAGAATCCTATGTGGTAGGTTTAATTTCTATTCTCATTTTACAGATGAGGAAACTTAAGCATGGAGAGGTTAAAAATATTGCCCAAAGCTACATAGCTATTTCAGTGGAAGAGGTGGGATTTGAACCAAGCAGTCTGGCTCTAGGCTCTGAACTCGTAAGTGATACATTATTCTGTTATTTAACCTGCTTTTCACTTTTAATAAACTATCAATATCCTTTCATGTTACTCTTAGTCCACCAGACAATTTTGAATAATTATGAAGACTGAATTAGAATTCAAAATATGAATATGCTGAAATTTAAAAAATCAAACAATAGGGCTTCCCTGGTGGCGCAGTGGTTGAGAGTCCACCTGCCGATGCAGGGGACACGGGTTCGTGCCCCGGTCCGGGAAGATTCCACATGCCGTGGAGCGGCTGGGCCCGTGAGCCATGGACGCTGAGCCTGCGCGTCCAGAGCCTGTGCTCCGCAACGGGAGAGGCCACAACAGTGAGAGGCCTGCATATCGAAAAAGAAAACAATCAAACAATAAAGTGGTTTTCCCTTCCCTAGCTTTAGGTTTATTTTTTGCTCTGATTGACAACACATGGATTATTTTTAAACGGGATAATTCCTTCAGGAATATGACTTAAGGGAAAACAAAAACTAACAAATAATGTGAACAATTTCAGTTTATTTCATGATTGTAAGTGATAGTTTGACTCACTCCTTGGTTCCATTATTTTGAGGCAATAATTATCTACTTTAAAAAATACTAATAATTATTGAACACTTTCTATGTGTCAGCCGCCCCCTAGTTTTGCTGTTTAAGTGCTGATATTTATTCCACGTAATTCAGGTTCTGGTGAAGTCAGGGACATTGAAGGGACAAGGCTCTTTTGTGGTGTCTCTTCCTGCTATATTCTGTCTTCTTTTCCTAGTTATTCCTGAGCACCAGCTTTTTCTTTTCTTTTCCCTCCCTTTTTCCCTTCCCTCCTTCCTTCTTTGCTTCCTTCCCTCCTTCTTTCCTTCCTTCCCCTCTGTGTCTGAATATTCTGTGCTTTCCTTCATCTGGAAATTTTTCATCTACAAGTATCCAGAAACTTTAATGCAGTTTCAATCTCATTCCTGTTCTGGCAGGATATTCTTGGCATGCCATTTTGTCTCATCTGAGTTAGAGACAAGGTCTATATTTGGCCAGTAAATCCAGCATGGCAGGATCTAGTTAGAATTTTTAGCTGATTGTCAGCTGATCTGTGTAAAATGTATTTGAATTGGCCTCTGGCTGATAGGATGGACTCAAAACTGTCCAGCTTCATAACAGGCCCGTCCTTTTATGAGTGAGGTTACAACCCAGGTTCCAGACAAGTCACTGATTGATTAATATGGAGGCAGAGACCATGTTTGTTTATTCATTTTTCTACTCCATGCAGTGATGTTTAGCACACAGGAGACATTGGATACCAGTCTGTAAAGTTGACAAGGAAGTCTCAGGAAATCTGGGTTGTAGTTTCAGTTCTACTACAGATTGGCTGTTGGAATGGACAAATTACTAGGCACTTTGTCCCTCAGTGGCTTCATACATATTACCCTCTTTGTAAATTTTGAAGACACAGTGAAATCATCCCTGAAGATCTTTCATTTCCATGGAAGAATTGTTTTATAAGTTTTTGAAGTAATAACTTTCAAGATTAAGAGTAAAAAATACTGACTCTCTTATCTTAGAAGGACATATGATTTGAATTTCAAAGAATTGTGCAGGGCAAACAGGTGATCACTTAGATGTTTTAGTCTTTTTTCCCCCCTTTCGACGCACATTGCAGATGACGTTCACATGTAGGATACCCTTCCATGGGTGACCTATTGTGGGAATAATGGGTTAGGACAAGGATAAGAGAGATTGTGGGATTATATAAAATTACCAATCTACTAACTGCTGCCTTAGCCTTCTCTCCCATTGAAGAAAACATATTGACTAAGACGTATTTCAAAACTACCAGAATAAAACTGTGGGGTAGAGGTGCAAGAACATGCAAACTGGCCAAAGAGATTGTATAGAGAGCTTATCCACTGACCCATGTTTCCGTGGGACACTTGTATATAATAAAACTTCTTCCCAAACCAGTGAGGAGAAGATGGATCGTTTAGCGGATGGTGTTGGGAGAACTGACTCACCATGGGGAAAAAGGTTGGATTCCCATCTTACAACATATACAAAAATAAAATCCAAATGGATTAAAGACCTAAGAATGAAGGGAAGGGATACATATTTTATCAAGAGTATGTAGAAGGAGGAGAGGGGGAAGATGGCGGAAGAGTAAGACATGGAGATCACCTTCCTCCCCACAGATACATCAGAAATACATCTACACGTGGAACAACTCCTACAGAACACCTACTGAACGCTGGCAGAAGACCTCAGACCTCCCAAAAGGCAAGAAACCCCCCACGTACCTGGGTAGGGCAAAAGAAAAAAGAGTAAGCAGAAAAGGATAAGAACGGGGCCTGCACCAGTGGGAGGGAGCTGTGAAGGAGGAAAGGTTTCCACACGCTAGAAGCTCCTTCGCGGGCGGAGACTGTGGGTGGCGGAGGGGGAGGCTTCGGAGCAGCGGAGGAGAACACAGCAACAGGGGTGTGGAGGGCAAAGAGGAGAGATTCCCGCATAGAGGATCAGGGCTGACCAGCACTCACCAGCCCGAGAGGCTTGTCTGCTCCCCCGCTGGGGCGGGCGGGGCTGGGAGCTGAGGCTCGGGCTTCAGTCGGAGCGCAGGGAGAGGACTGGGGTTGGCGGCGTGAACACAGCCTGAAGGGGTTAGTGCACCACGGCTAGCCGGGAGGGAGTCCGGGGAAAAGTCTGGACCTGCCAAAGAGGCAAGAGACTTTTTCTTCCCTCTTTGTTTCCTGGTGCGCGAGGAGAGGGGATTAAGAGCACTGCTTAAAGGAGCTCCAGAGATGGGCGCAAGCTGCGGCTAAAAGCGCGGACCCCAGAGATGGGCATGAGATGCTAAGGCTGCTGCTGCCGCCACCAAGAAGCCTGTGTGCGAGCACAGGTCACTATCTACACCTCCCTTCTGGGGAGCCTGTGCAGCCCGCCACTTCCAGGGTCCCGGGATCCAGGGACAACTTCCCTGGGAGAATGCACGGCGTGCCTCAGGCTGGTGCAACGTCACGCTGGCCTCTGCTGCCGCAGGCTCGCCCCGCACTCCGTACCCCTCCCTCCCCCCGGCCTGGGTGAGCCAGAGCCCCTGAATCAGCGGCTCCTTTAACCCCGTCCTGTCTGAGCAAAAAACAGACCCCCTCCGGTGACCTACACGCAGAGGCGGGGCTAAATCCAAAGCTGAGCCCCGGGAGCTGTGCAAACAAAAAAGAGAAAGGGAAATCTCTCCCAGCAGCCTCAGGAACAGCGGATTAAATCTCCACAATCAACTTGATGTACCTGCATCTGTGGAAATACCTGAATAGACAACGAATCATCCCAAATTGAGGAGATAGACTTTGAGTGAAAGATTTATGATTTTTTCCCCTTTTCCTCTTTTTGTGAGTGTGTATGTGTATGCTTCTGTGTGAGATTTTGTCTGTATAGCTTTGCTTTCACCATTTGTCCTAGGGTTCAATCCATCCGTTTTTTTTGGTTTTGTTTTGTTTTTTTACTTAAAAAATTTTTTTTCTTAATAATTATTTTTTATTTTAATAACTTTATTTTATTTTATCTTACTTTATTTTATTTTCTTTTATCCTCTTTCTTTCTTTCTACTTTTTCTCCCTTTTATTCTGAGCCGTGTGGATGAAAGACTCTTGGTGCTGCAGCCAGGAGTCAGTGCTGTGCCTCTGAGATGGGAGAGCCAACTTCAGGACACTGGTCCACAAGAGACCTCCCAGCTCCACGTAATATCAAATGGCGAAAATCTCCCAGAGATCTCCATCTCAACACCAACACCTAGCTTCACTCAACGACCAGCAAGCTACAGTGCTGGACATCCTATGCCAAACAACTAGCAAGACAGGAACACAACCCCACCCATTAGCAGAGAGGCTGCCTAAAATCATAATAAGTCCATAGACACCCCAAAACACCCCAACAGACGTGGACTTGCCCACCAGAAAGACAAGATCCAGCCTCATCCACCAGAACACAGGCACAGGTCCCCTCCACCAGGAAGCCTACACAACCCACTGAACCAACTTTAGCCACTGGGGACAGACACCAAAAACAACAGGAACTACGAACCTGCAGCCTGCAAAAAGGAGACCCCAAACACAGTAAGATAAGCAAAATGAGAAGACAGAAAAACACACAGCAGATGAAGGAGCAAGATAAAAACCCAACAGACCTAACAAATGAAGAAGAAATAGGCAGTCTACCTGAAAAAGAATTCGGAATAGTGATAGTAAAGACGATCCAAAATCTTGGAAATAGAATAGAGAAAATGCAAGAAACATTTAACAAGGACCTAGAAGAACTAAAGATGAAACAAGCAATGATGAACAACACAATAAATGAAATTAAAAATACTCTAGGAGGGATCAATAGCAGAATAACTGAGGAAGAAGAACGGATAAGTGACATGGAAGATAAAATAGTGGAAATAACTACTGCAGATCAGAATAAAGACAAAAGAATGAAAAGAACTGAGGACAGTCTCAGAGACCTCTGGGACAACATTAAATGCACCAACATTCAAATTATAGGGGTTCCAGAAGAAGAAGAGAAAAAGAAAGGAACTGAGAAAATATTTAAAGAGATTATAATTGAAAACTTCCCTAATATGGGAAAGGAAATAGTTAATCAAGTCCAGGAAGCACAGAGAGTCCCATACAGGATAAATCCAAGGAGAAACATGCCAAGACACATATTAATCAAACTGTCAAAAATTAAATACAAAGAAAACATATTAAAAGCAACAAGGGAAAGACAACAAATAACACACAAGGGAATCCCTATAAGGTTAACAGCTGATCTTTCAGCAGAAACTCTGCAAGCCAGAAGGGAGTGGCAGGACATATTTAAAGTGATAAAGGAGAAAAACCTACAACCAAGATTACTCTACCCAGCAAGGATCTCATTCAGATTTGTTGGAGAAATTAAAACATTTACAGACAAGCAAAACTGAGAGTTCAGCACCACCAAACCAGCTTTACAACAAATGCTAAAGGATCTTCTCTAGGGAGGAAACACAAGAGAAGGAAAAGACCTACAATTAAAAACCCAAAATAATTAAGAAAATGGCAATAGGAACATACATATCGATAATTACCTTAAATGTAAATGGATTAAATGCTCCCACCAAAAGACACAGACTGGCTGAATGGATACAAAAACAAGACCTATATATATGCTGTCTACAAGAGACCCACTTCAGACCTAGGGACACATACAGACTGAAAGTGAGGGGATGGAAAAAGATATTCCATGCAAATGGAAATCAAAAGAAAGCTGGAGTAGCAATTCTCATATCAGACAAAATAGACTTTAAAATAAAGACTACTAGAAGAGACAAAGAAGGACACTACATAATGATCAAGAGATTGATCCAAGAAGAAGATATAACAATTGTAAATATTTATGCACCCAATATAGGAGCACCTGAATACATAAGGAATAAGGCAAATACTAACATAAGGCATAAGACAAATACTAACAGCCATAAAAGGGGAAATTGACAGTAACACATTCATAGTAGGGGACTTAACACACCACTTTCATCAATGGACAGATCATCCAAAATGAAAATAAATAAGGAAACACAAGCTTTAAATGATACATTAAACAAGATAGACCTTATTGATATTTATAGGACATTCCATCCAAAACCAACAGAATACACATTTTTCTCAACTGCTCATGGAACACCCTCCAGGATAGATCACATCTTGGATCACAAATAAAGCCTTGGTAAATTTAAGAAAATTGAAATTGTATCAAGTATCTTTTCCGACCACAATGCTATGAGACTAGATATCAATTACAGGAAAAGATCCGTAAAAAAATACAAACACATGGAGGCTAAACAATACACTACATAATAACGAAGTGATCACTGAAGAAATCAAAAAGGAAATCAAAAAATACCTAGAAACAAATGACAATGGAGACATGACGACCCAAAACCTGTGGGATGCAGCAAAAAAAGTTCTAAGAGGGAAGTATATAGCAATACAATCCTACCTTAAGAAACAGAAAACATCTTGAATAAACAACCTAACCTTGCACCTAAAGCAATTAGAGAAAGAAGAACAAAAAAAAACCCAAAGTTAGCAGAAGGAAAGAAATCATAAAGATCAGAGCAGAAATAAATGAAAAAGAAATGAGGGAAATGATAGCAAAGATCAATAAAACTAAAACCTGGTTCTTTGAGAAGATAAACAAAATTGATAAACCATTAGCCAGACTCATCAAGAAAAAAAGGGAGAAGATTCAAATCAATAAAATTAGAAATGAAAAAGGAGAAGTAACAACTGACACTGCAGAAATAAAAAAGATCATGAGAGATTACTACAAGCAACTCTATGCCAATAAAATGGACAACCTGGAAGAAATGGACAAATTCTTAGAAATGCACAACATGCCAAGACTGAATCAGGAAGAAGTAGAGAATATGAACAGACCAATCACAAGCACTGAAATTGAAACTGTGATTAAAAATCTTCCAACAAACAAAAGCCCAGGACCAGATGGCTTCACAGGTGAATTCTATCAAACATTGAGAGAAGAGCTAAGACCTATCCTTCTCAAACTCTTCCAAAATATAGCAGAGGGAGGAACACTCCCAAACTCATCCTGCGAGGCCACCATCACCCTGATACAAAAACCAGACAAGGATGTCACAAAGAAAGAAAACCACAGGCCAATATCACTGATGAACATAGATACAAAAATCCTCAACAAAATACTAGCAAACAGAATCCAACAGCACATTAAAAGGATCATACACCATGTTCAAGTGGGGTTTATTCCAGGAATGCAAGGATTCTTCAATATACACAGATCAATCAATGTGATACACCATATTAAAAAATTGAAGGAGAAAAACCATATGGTCATCTCAATAGATGCAGAGAAAGCTTTTGACAAAATTCAACACCCATTTATGATAAAAACCCTGCAGAAAGTAGACATAGAGGGAACTTTCCTCAACATAATAAAGGTCATATATGACAAACCCACAGCCAACATCATCCTCAATGGTGAAAAACTGAAAGCATTCCCACTAAGATCAGGAACAAGACAAGTTTGCCCACTCTCACCACTCTTATTCAACATAGTTTTGGAAGTTTTAGCCACAGCAATCAGAAAAGAAAAGGAAATAAAAGGAATCCAAATCGGAAAAGAAGAAGTAAAGCTGTCACTGTTTGAAGATGACATGATACTATACATAGAGAATCCTAAAGATGCTACCAGAAAACTACTAGAGCTAATTAATGAATTTGGTAAAGTAGTAGGATACAAAATTAATGCACAGAAATCTCTTACATTCCTATACACTAATGATGAAAAATCTGAAACTGAAATCAAGAAAACACTCCCATTTACCATTGCAACGAAAAGAATAAAATATCTAAGAATAAACCTACCTAAGGAGACAAAAGACCTGTATGCAGAAAATTATAAGACACTGATGAAAGAAATTAAAGATGATACAAATAGATGGAGAGATATACCATGTTCTTGGATTGGAAGAATCAACATTGTGAAAATGACTCTACTACACAAAGCAATCTACAGATTCAATGCAATCCCTATCAGACTACCACTGGTATTTTTCACAGAACTCAAACAAAATATTTCACAATTTGTATGGAAACACAAAAGACCCCGAATAGCCAAAGCAATCTTGAGAACGAAAAATGGAGCTGGAGGAATCAGGCTCCCTGACTTCAGACTATACTACAAAGCTACAGTAATCAGGACAGTATGGTACTGGCACAAAATCAGAACTATAGCTGAATGGAACAGGATAGAAAGCCCAGAGATAAGCCCATGCACATATGGTCATGTTAACTTTGATAAAGGAGGCAAGAATATACAGTGAAGAAAAAACAGCCTCTTCAATAAGTGGTGCTGGGAAAACTGGACAGGTACATATAAAAGTATGAGATTAGAACACTGCCTAACACCATACACAAAACTAAGCTCAAAATGGATTAAAGACCTAAATGTAAGGCCAGAAAGTATCAAACTCTTAGAGGAAAACATAGGCAGAACACTCTATGACATAAATCACAGCAAGATCCTTTTTGACCTACCTCCTAGAGAAATGGAAATAAAAACAAAAGTAAACAAATGGGACCTAAAGAAACTTCAAAGCTTTTGCACAGCAAAGGAAACCATAAACCAGACCAAAAGACAACCCTCAGAATGGGAGAAAATATTTGCAAATGAAGCAACTGACAAAGGATTAATCTCCAAAATTTACAAGCAGCTCATGTAGCTCAATAACAAAAAAGCAAACAACTCTATCAAAAACTGGGCAGAAGACCTAAATAGACATTTCTCCAAAGAAGATATCAGACTGCCAACAAACACATGAAAGAATGCTCAACATCATTAATCATTAGAGAAATGCAAATCAAAACTACAATGAGATATCATCTCACACCAGTCAGAATGGCCATCATCAAAAAATCTAGAAACAATAAGTGCTGGAGAGGGTGTGGAGAAAAGGGAAACCTCTTGCACTGTTATTGGGAATGTGAATTGGTACAGCCACTATGGAGAACAGTATGGAGGTTCCTTAAAAAACTACAAATAGAACTACCATATGACCCAGCAATCCCACTACTGGGCATATAGCCTGAGAAAACCATAATTCAAAAAGAGTCATGTACCAAAATGTTCATTGCAGCCCTATTTACAATAGCCAGGAGATGGAAACAACCTAAGTGTCCATCATCGGATGAATGGATTAAGAAGATGTGACACATGTATACAATGGAATATTACTCAGCCATAAAAAGAAACGAAATTGAGTTATTTGTAGTGAGGTGGATGGAACTAGAGTCTGTCATACAGAGTGAAGTCAGAAAGAGAAAGACAAATACCGTATGCTAACACATATATATGGAATCTAAGAAAAAAAAAAGTCATGAAGAACAAAGGGGTAAGATAGGAATAAAGACACAGACCTACTAGAGAATGGACTTGAGGATATGGGGAGGGGGATAGGTAAGCTGTGACAAAGTGAGAGAGTGGCATGGACATATATACACTACCAAACGTAAAATAGATAGCTAGTGGGAAGCAGCCACATAGCATAGGGAGATCAGCTCTGTGTTTTGTGACCACCTAGAGAGGTGAGATAGGGAGCGTGGGAAGGAGGGAGACACAAGAGGGAAGAGATATGGGAACATATGTATATGTATAACTGATTCACTTTGTTATAAAGCAGAAACTAACACACCATTGTAAAGCAATTACACTCCAATAAAGATTTATTAAAAAAAAGTATGTAGAACCATATCTTTGTGGCTCTGGGGTCTGAAGAAAATTTCTTAAGCAAGACCCAAACAATATAAACCATAAGAGGAAAATTCATGGGTATGACTACATCAGAAGTAAAGATTTCAGCTCAAAACAGTTAACCTACATGACAGCACTGGGGAAAGATGTTTGCAGTGTCCAAAAATCAATAAGAAATTAATGCCCCGAGAAAGTCCTGCAAGTTGGCAAGAAAAATAGAGGAAACCCACATTGGGAAAATGTGGGCAAAGGATTTAGGCAGTTCAGAGGAGAAATCCAAATTGATAATAAGCATATGAAGAGATACTCACTTCACTAGTAATCAGAGAAATACAAATTTCAATTACAATGCTATCCACTTTAAAATCATCAGATGGGCCAAAATTGGAAATCTTATTAATATCAAGTGCTGAAAGGGATGCAGGGAAATGGGAACCCTCCCGAACTACTGGAGGGAGGATAATCTATGAGGGGACAGCTCTGAGTGTGTTCCTAGCAGCAAGGAATTGGAGTCAACCGGGAGCCCATCGCTAGGACAAGGGCAGATGTGGTTATATGTAAGCTGTCAGCTGTAATACTTAGATTTACATACAACAACAAGGATGCATTGGAAAAGCATACAGTTGGATAAAAGTAAGAAATAGAATGAGATTTTTTTTTTTTTTTTTTTGTGGTACACGGGCCTCTCACTGTTGTGGCCTCTCCCGTTGCGGAGCACAGGCTCCAGACGCTCAGGCTCAGTGGCCACGGCTCACGGGCCCAGCCGCTCCGCGGCATGTGGGATCTTCCAGGACCGGGGCACAAACCCGTGTCCCCTGCATCGGCAGGCGGACTCTCAACCACTACGTCACCAGGGAAGCCCCGAGAATGAGATTTTTAGCACATTGCCTTTTGTAATTAAATACACACACACACACATACGCACACACACACAAAGCAGTACCATGTATTATTCAAGTAGGTATATGCATATGTCTAAATAAAAACAGGAGTCAGGGGGTCTGGAGTGGGGGAGATTGGAGTGGGGATCAGGAAGTAGGAGAGAAAACCATTATAAGATAAAAGAGGGGCCTTTTGGGGATTGATGATTGCATCAGAACTTGAGTAGAATTAATTCAACTCTGTGATCCGAAAGAGAAGAAAAGGAAGTAAAATCAAATTGGAATTTGGGTGAGTGAGAGATACGCTTATGGTAATAATCTTGAAATATTCTGCTTATATACCATATAATAAATCATTGATAAACTTAAATTCTTCATTATTTGTAATAGATTACTTGCCACGCACTTCCCAGACGTCAGGATCCCAGGGCTGAACGCCATAGTGGGAGCTGTTTGTGTTCAAATTCTTTGCCCAACATAATCCTACAGAGTGAATGTAGCCATAAAAACTAAAGAGAGGCTACTACAATATTTGAAGCAAAATTAGGAGAAAGATTTGGAAAAGGTTTGCAATGATTATTCTATAAAGACCAAGTGTGAATACTTCTTTATCTATATTTTATTTCTTCCATCTAATATTTAAAATCTTCCCCTTATATTTGTAGAATGAGAAGCAGAAATCTAAATAGCTCTCTACCATTATTTCCCTAATTTCCACAGCCTGCGCCGCTCGGATGGATGTCAGACTCTAAATTCCAAATACAAATGAACAGGAGACAAAATCATTTTGTGGGATTCTAAAATGAAGTATTTCAGTGGAACACAGAGAAACAGTTAAATTTTGCAAAGCTGTGAAACTGGAGAGGGGGCTGTCCTCAAAATCTACCAACCAGAGACATGGAAGGAATTGCTTGCTTGAGATTCATTCGTCTCTCTCTCTCTCTCTCTCTCTCTCCCCCTCCCTCCCTCCCTCCCTCCCCCCCCCTCTCTCTCTCTCCCCCCCCCCCCCCCCCCGCTCCCCCTCTCTTTCTCCCCACCTATTTACACCAAGCTTGCCTATCAATTTCATCAAAGAGACACTGGAACAGATTTCCTAATCTGCCCCCACTCCAAATTGATCAGTTAATCTCTGTGTGCTTGTTAGAGAACCATGTCTTTTCCTTTCATGTTCCGTAGCCCCAGTGAACTCCCTTTACTGTGGTGTACTTCTCAGAGGCATCCAGGAAGATGAGCATCCCTTACACAAATGGATTTTATTCAATGTGAATTTGGACTTTTTTTTTTTAGCACACTTAACGGCAAGTACATTGTGCCACCTCTTTCTTCTGGGTCAGAACTGAGTAGGTTTTTTGTTTCTTATTTATCTACTACTTGTCATTTTGAAATACGAAATTCTTGGTCTCAAGCAGGCTTGCTATAGATGTACTTTATTCATTTGCTTGGACGGTCAGAATGAAACCGGTGAATAACATGGTATTTCTTGTGGTAATTGACCAGGAGGCAATGTGTGCGCCTTGAGGCTATGGCTGAGATCACTCTTTGGATCTAAGCTCATGAGCATTGTTAAAGACCAGAAGTACTTAAGAGGAAGTGGGGCCAGTGTCCTGGGTACAATCTAACTCCCTCTGAGGGGCTCCAACCACTTGCAGACCATTATCTCATTAGTTCTCAAAATATCCCAGTGAGGAAGAAGGGAAGGAAGATGCTAATGGTAATGAAATGCACTTTGCTAATGAAACAATCACTTCCTTCGCCCCACCCCGAATCCCCAAACCCAGATGCAGAAACTGAGGCAGAGGGAGCTGAAATTGCTGGCCTAAGATGCCCAGAGAGAGTTGGCAGCAGAAGCGGAGCAGAGGTGGTGGTGGTGGGGATGGAAGGCTGCCACCCAGCAAGCTAATGGAACTGTTTTTCTTTTTTAAGGAAATGCAGAAAGAAGGGCTAAATCACTCATTCAGGATAACAGCAAACTTTTATTTCTAAACCAGCACTGTGTGTGAATGGCAGGAAAGTCAGAAATGTGCTGAGAGGAGGGGTGGGCACTGGGCTGAGATAAAGCCGGGACGGGCTCTCAGAAGTGGGCACTTGGGGTGTAGCTGGCCTCTTCTGCTGACTCAGAAATTTGGTCCACGTCTTTATAGACACACACAGCACATGTGAAATTGACCTCATTTGGTCTAATTCCTCAGATCTTTAACTGAGGCCTTTGAGGCCATTTTCTTAAAGAACTGCTTTGATAAAGACTTTCATTTTTAAAGAAGCTGATTTGGTTTAAGTTTCTTCTCTGCTTTAAAATTATGAGCCAACATCTCATCAGAAAGTGTTTTGAGAGTCACCTAACTTGTGGAACTCAGGGTCTCCACTCCCAGTACACTGCCCAGTCCCCAGCCCTTCTCAGAGGCCCCCTGTATTCCTTTGCTTAGATTTCATGGCCTTCATGTGCTCTCCTCCAGGCTCTATGAAATCTTTCTCCTTTGCAGGAGGGGTCACTAAGATACAAACGGCTGGTAAGATATAGGTCAAGGAATGAATCTCTAATTGTGGAATTACAGGCATGTGTGAGAATTTGTGGGAAGAGGGAATTTTACAACATTCCACCAGGCAGTCTACTTGGGAAGGTCAACCCCATCAGGCAAAGATAGCAACGTGTTTGAAAAACACAGGTGCTGTTCTTTCCCCCTTAGAGTCAACTTACCCAACATGTTTAAAGTTGTTAATGTGAATGAATACACAGAGTTCATTTGCTCATTCATTCATTCAACAGACTCAAAAATGAATTAAGTAATGGGCCTTAAAACCCAGGAGCTCACAGACATGTGATTGCAACAAATGACTGCAGCGCAAGGGGGTCATAAGAAGCATAATAGAGGTAGATAGAGAAAGCAGACATTTCTGGCATAAAAGTAGAGGTGTTCATGAGTTTAGAGATAATCAAAACTCAAGAAGACATTTATATGCTCCAAGTCCTAGGTGAAACAAGCAGGCATAATATTGAATGGAAATAAATATATGGTCCAGAATACTTTTTAAAAGACTGATGGGGCTTACCTGGTGGCACAGTGGTTGAGTGTCCGCCTGCCAATGCAGGGGACGCGGGTTCGTGCCCCAGTCCAGGAGGATCCCACATGCCGCGGAGCGGCTGGGCCCGTGAGCCATGGCTGCTGAGCCTGCGCATCCGGAGCCTGTGCTCCGCAACGGGAGAGGCCACAACAGTGAGAGGCCAGAGGACCGCAATAAAAAAATAAATAATAAACATAAAAAAATAAAAAGACTGATGGAATAATTTCAAGATCAAGGGTATCTGTTGATATGACATGGTGGGCTAGAGCACAGACCATGAGTTGAATGGCCTGTGTTCCAGTCGTGCCTTTGCCATTTGCTTCTTCTATGATCATGGGCAGATTTCACCTCTCTGCTTCAGCGTCCTCTTCTGTAAAATGGAAGTAATAACGGGTCCTGTCTGTAAAGGTTGTTGGAGGATTAAATGAAATCGTACATTTCAAGAGCTTAGAGACTTGCCTGGCAAAAAATCAGCACTCAGTAGGATTTAACAACTATTATTATTACTCAAAAAGGGTTCTTTTAGAAAAAGCAAAAAAGAAAGATCTCAAACTTTTATTCTATAGCGTGCCCAGCTGTATTCAGCGATTTTCTGATAAGCTCACTAGGTTGCACACTGCTCTCGCAGGGGACTAAGAGGCAACAAGGTAAATCATTACCTTTAGAGCTGATAGTCTGTCCAAAAAAGAAAGGGGTTGTGTCATCCCAGAGATCTTGATCAGCAAGAAACGAAAACCTGGATCTGATTGGACACATACTGTGAGGAAGGCACATGTTAGGAAACCTGGATAGAAAAGAGCCCACTGTGTTTCTGTGACATGTGACCTTTCCAGGGAGGAACACTCCTGACAGTGAGAGGCTCTGCAAAACAAACTCCTCCCTGCCATCACAACAGGTTCCAAGGAGGGACGGAGTAGGGGAGTATTTAAAGACTCCAAGGTAGCTGTGGACTGAATGAGCTCAGGCTTTAAAAAGACTCTTGCAGGGACTTCCCTGGTGGCACAGTGGTTAAGAATCCGCCTGCCAATGCAGGGCACACGGGTTCGAGCCCTGGTCAGGGAAGATCCCACATACCGTGGAGCAACTAAGCCCGTGCACCACAACTACTGAGCCCGCATGCCACAACTACTGAAGTCCGTGCACCCTAGGCCCTGTGCTCCGTAATAAGAGAAGCCACCACAATGAGAGGGCGGCGCACTGCAACAAAGAGTAGCCCCCATTCGCTGTAACTAGAGAAAGTAGCAACGAAGACCCAACGCAGCCTAAAAAAGAAAAAAAAAAAGGACTCTTGCAGAAAATTGAGGAAAAGCACACTACCCAGAGTGACTACAAGAGGCGTGTCAGGGAGGGGAGCTGAGATGTGCAAAACACTCCAAAAGCCACAAAAAGGGCTTACAGCTGTCTCAGGCAAGATCAGGGAGGGAGAGAGAGACCCAGAGCTTGGAGTAGATGGTGAAATGGAAGCTCGACGGCCTAGTGAAGGCAGAGTTGGGACAGACCTACTTCTGTCTGCTTCCTCTGACAAGGAGGAGGGTGGAACAATGCAGAGAAAGAATGAGCACTGCTAAGTGACAGTGAAAGCTGATGAGCTTTTAAGAAACGTGCAGCTACTCTGAATTCAGATCTCAGGAATAAACGAATTATGCTGCAAATTACTGAGGCAAATTGCAGATGAGACTCTGAAGTTGTGACTGGTTGAAATTAGAAGAATATTAGAGACAGGGAGATGTGTTAGGGAAAAAAATGCTGGCCAGCTACAGGCATTCATTTTTCGAAATGGAGAGGAAGTTGATTTTACAGACTATGGGCAGGTCAGCATGTTGTCCATCTTGGACTTGGTTTTGGAAGCGTTAATTTGTGAGCACCTTGAAGAGAATGTGGTGATCACTGGAACATGGGGTGGGCGGGGGACAGCCAAGAAGCTTCCCCCTCCCCCAACCTCCTCCTCCTCTTTCCCCATTTCCCTTTGGCATTCTTGGGCCAAAGTCCTGAGAAATCAACTGGTGAGAGAGAAACGTGGCAACAGAGTATGTCGGTAGCTGTCACTTCCTGGGATGCAGACAAAATTCCAAGGGCACACAGCCAACTACCACATCATACGCGGAACAAGGGAAGAAAGAAGCAGGGAATGTTCGGCTGGCAAGATGAAACGTTAGGGGCCACCTTGATTGGTCTCCACGCTGGGAAGGCCGGCAGGTAAGAGCACCCGTCCACTCACTCTCCGGGACTCACTCACTTTTCAACTTGCCTGTGGCTGTTACCTATAGTAAGAATTACATTTTATATCGCAACCCACATATGTAACTGAAATAATCATTCCAGAAAACATTAGTACTCTTACTATGTTCAACTTATTTCGATGTTTTCTATTCTAGTCTGGCCTTGTCTAGTCTATTCCTTTTCATAAAAAAATGGTTGTTGAGCCTATAAATTGATTTCCTGCCTTATTAATGGGTTGAAATTCATAGCTTAAAAGTCCGTGTCTTAGGGACTAGAGCTGGGACCCACAGATGGATGCTACAAGGTGCGAGTTATTGCTTCAGGATCACAAAGAACTTCTATCAGGCGGAGGTGACAAAAAAGACGTTTGGTCATCTCACAATATTCAAACTTAGGCTGAACGAAGGTGTGATGAGAGCAGTGCAGAAAGGACTCAAACATCAAATGGGGACTGAATTCAATCATCCCCCAGATCCTTTCTGTGTCTGAGATGCCGTGGTTGGATTACTGAGTTCCGTAGTTGGGATTGGCTACTAAAGAGTTCCTGCCATTTCAGGCCACATTAACAGAAGCATGGTGTACGTTTCTCGGGAGGTGAAGGAGGCACTGCTCCCTGCTATTAAAACTGCAAATTGGAATATCAGAACCAGTCTGGGATCTCACTTGGAGATATACTTTTGAAGTTATTCACTCATTTGTTCATTTGTCCAACAAATATTTATGGTGTGTCTAGTACAGGCCAAGCACCGAATTGGGCTCTGGGAATATAAGATTGACACAGCCCAGGTCTAAAGGACCTCACTGTCTAGTGAGGAAGAGATGATCATTCAATATATATTTTTTGAGTGCCTAACTATCTGACAGTCGCTGCTTTAGGGGCTGGGGATGTGTCAGTGCATCAGTGCAAATATATTTAAAAAATCCCTTCCCTCATGGAATTTACAGATTATACACAACAAGCACACAAGTAATCAATCGATTCTGAGTGTGGTAAGTACAGAGAAGCCAGAAAGGGTGCTACCTAAGCGCAGGACTCAGGGATGTATCCCTGAAGAAGTGACATTAGAACTGCCACCTGAATGGTGAGTATTGCTAGTTACAAGGAGAGCGGGAGGGACGATTGGGAAGGGAACAGCAAGCATCTTGGATATGAAAGAAATCGAGGCTGCCGGGATGCAGAGGGGGAGGGGGGGAACTGATCCCACAAGGTCAAGAAGTGCGGTTTGATCTTGGGAGCAAAGGGAAACCATGAGAGTGGTATGGAGCTACAGAGGGACACAGAGATACAGAGAGATCTAGAGATATAAAGAGAGATGGAGAGATGGAGGTATACAGAGAGAGAGACAATGGATTTGAGAGATGTGTGGGACGTAGAATCAGCACGACCAGGTGTGAGGATGGGCTGGAAGGAGGAGACAAGGAAGACCCCTGTGTTTCCGTCTTGAGCAGCTGGTGGTGATGGTGGGGTGGGGAGGGAAGAAGTCTTATTCATGGAGATGGGGAGCAGAGGAGACGGAGCCGTGGCTGGGAGAAGACGAGGTCAGTTGGGGGCATCTTTGCTCATGTAGCTTCATCTCCTTAAAATACCACCATGCCACTTGTCTGCTGGGAAAACACCTGCTTCTCCTCCAACACCCACAAAGCCTGTCTTAACCCTCCTCTTTGCCAGACAGACGCACTCCCCACTCTGTAGCCCAATTTCGTCCCTTGCAAACTTTGATCACTGCCTCAACCACACTTCATCACACTTACTTGTTTGCCTCTAATAATGAGTCCTCATGAGCAGTCCGCCAGCCAGGCACTGCTCTACAACCTTCACAGCTACTGTCTCATTTAATCCTCACGACAACCTTCATGGTCAACGCCGTTACTCCCTCCAGTTCACTGGGAAACTGAGGCACAGGCAGGTCTGGTAACTTCCCCAGCAAACGGGTCACTGCTTGTCCGGGCAGAGCTGGGATCCAAGAGCCCAGGCAATCTGGCTCTTGGGTCCATCCTCTTAACCACTGGGTACATCCACTGTTTTTCACTGGATTGTAGATCCTTGAAGTTCGGAACCATGTAAAAGTACTTTTTCTTTTTTAAAGAAACACATTTTCAGAGCTTTAATGAACAAAATAAGAAAAATAAACACAATTGCAACTTATAAACAAAACAAAATGAGCAGTTATCTAGATCTTTTTCCCCCCTACAAATCCCCCAAATTTTGTTTGAAAATCAAGGTGTAACTACTATCATAGAATTCTTGAGTTAGATCGGCTCCTACTCCCTAGTTTTAAAGAAGAGGAGTTGAGGCAGCTCCTGAAAGGTGAAATGCCCAAGGCTGGAGTGTGTGCGATGCTGCAGGGCAGGACCAGGTGCCACCTGTTTCTAATCATGATTCCAGTGCCCTGGAGCGAGCGGCACAGGGAGACCTCCTCAGGTGGGTGTTGCACTCTGCCTGTAACCTGCCCTCAACCTGGGGTCCCTTTTTCTCCTCTCTGAACCTTTTCCTGCAGGCACGTGGGCACTGGAATGTAATCTACATCAGGGTGGGGATCCTTGTTTTGTCCACTGATGTATCCCGTTACCTGAAATCAGCCTGCTGCATCATCTACACTCTAAGTATTGGATGAGCCACTGTTTTCTGAACATATGCTGAGTTTTCCTGACCCCAGGGCTTTAAACAGGAGTCATGCTTAAAAAATGCTAAAGAAAAGAAAAAAACCCTCTTAATTCTCTCCAACTCTCCCAAACCTATCCCATTCTTTAAGTTCAAGTTCAAATTTCCTTTTGTGAAATCTTTCTGAAATGCTCCCTTCCCTTCCTCTGAATTTCTACCATGTCTCTGTGTATTTTTTGTTGTTGCTTGGTGGTGAGAACATTCAAAATCCAGTCTCTTATTTAAAAAAAAAAAAACCTTCCCAGTGGCCAGCACAGCTGCTGGACCATCAGAAGTCCTTAAAAAGGTTGGCTAGGGTGAGTCAATGATTTGAAAACATTGTTCACACGTTTTAAGAGGGGTTGGGATTGCTGACGTGACCCAAAAGTATGGGGTCAACAAAATTTCTCTATAAAGAGACAGAGATTAAATATTGTAGTAGTCTTTGCAGGCTGGGAGGTTTCTGTAGCAACCACTCAACTCTGACGTATAGTGTGGAAGCAGCCACAGAAAATATGAAAATGAATGCATGTATCTCAATAAAACTTTATTTGTGGATATTGATGTTTGAATTTTGTATAATTTTCAGGTGTCATAAAACACTAATTAAAATAATTAAAAAAAAACTATTTAAAAATATGAAAACCATTCTTAGGCCGCAGACTGTAAAAACCAGGCATTGGGGTGAATTTGGCCTTCGGGCCATAGTTTGCCAACCCCTGCTCTGGACAGAGGCCTGGACCCCATGGTAGAAGTGAGTTTTGATTCCATGGAGTTCATGTCGGCCTCATCACCCTCAACAGGAGGGGCTACTCATGTCCTAGCTGCTCTCAGAGGAGATTTCCAAGCAGAGGTCTGGGGATTTTCCGGGAGGATATAGAGGAGACACCCACTGGGGGACCGGGGCAGGAGGTGTGACGCGAGATGACCTCTAAAAGCCCTTTCCTCTTCTCTATGAGATTCCACACAGCAGCTTCCAGGGCTTTGAAGTAAAACCACAGGAGCCAAACTGATTGGAGGGAAGGTCATTCTGAATTAGTGGAAAGGTCTGAGTTACAAAATGGTTTATAAGGAATGATGCCTCGTTGCGTTCAAGGACATTCGGCAATCAAATGAACTCTTAACAAAGGGCTGTCAATAATCCATTTGAATTTCACTTTGTATTTTTCAAAGTGCTTTCCAGTACATTATCTCCATTGATCCACCTAGGAACCCTAGGAGACAGACAACCCCATTTTACGGGCAAGGTCAGATAGCGCTCGGTCTGAGATGGCTCAGAACCAGGTCCGTGCTGCTCCATGTAGCCTGCATCGGCTGCTGCTGGAGACAGAGAAATGACAGCTTTATATTTTGTATCGAGGGTACTCTATAACGAGTCTTAAGAATCTCATTTCTTTTTTAATTAATTAATTTATTTATGGCTGTGTTGGGTCTTCGTTTCTGTGCGAGGGCTTTCTCTAGTTGCGGCGAGCGGGGGCCACTCTTCATCGCGGTGCGCGGGCCTCTCACTATCGCGGCCTCTCATGTTGCGGAGCACAGGCTCCAGACGCGCAGGCTCAGTAGTTGTGGCCCACGGGCCTAGTTGCTCTGCGGCATGTGGGATCTTCCCAGACCAGGGCTCGAACCCGTGTCCCCTGCATTGGCAGGCAGACTCTCAACCACTGCGCCACCAGGGAAGCCCCAAGAATCTCATTTCTATTTGTATGAAGAATAAATATTCCTAACTCGTGCTTGTTTTTAACCCCTGAGAATCTACTAGAAACATGGCCACATACCCAGATGAGCATGTAGAGTCTGTCCAACTATATTAATAAAACGTCGCAAGAGTTCATTAAAAGCTGACAGGCTAGAGAACTGTTGTTCACCTGCTCCCTTAGATCAGGATGAAAAAGGTGTTTCTGCTCTGAGACCTCACACGGGGAGCTGAATTTTGCCCTCATATACAGCACGAAGGTAAACGTCCTTCCCAAGTCTGAAGGGTCAGAAATGCATTTTGAATTAGAAAGACTTCTGAGGGTCCCGAATTCTTCCTTCTGGTAAATTAGTAGTTTAGAGCGTTAGAAAGAGCATCTCGCACACGGTTGGGAATCTGATCCAGTTGCCTTGTGGTGGTTTTCCTTCCTCCCCGTCCTGGAAAGTGTGACTTGGGAGGAGGGCGGGCAACACAGCAGCAGCTAGCCTGCAAGTCCTGGTGATCTGGGGGATAAATCTGCTTCCCCCCGGCCTCAACATGGGACTCTCGTCAGCATTTTCCTGCCAAATTAGGCTTTGGCACAGCTAAGGGTGCCTTGGCAAACTTTTAAAATTTCCCAAGAGCAACTTCCTGGTTCTTAATTAGGCCTTTTATTCCTAGATGTCTATATTTAACTGTGCTCTGTTAGTGCTGACCCCTTTTGGATACTGCCAAGAACTTGAGGGAGGTGGCCGCTGAGTCTAGACAGGGCAATTATTCAGATAACTAAGTTCTCCAAACCTTATTCTTAAAGTAAGACACTCTAAGGAACGGTTCCGTTATCCAGTGGTTCCTCATTGAATTCATTAGTTAACTGCTCTGTGCCTTCCTTCACTTTGCCCAAGGAAGCAGAGAGCAAACCCTTCACCCACGGAGGGATACAGGCCAGCTCTGCCGGGGTCTCCCCTGTGAACTTGGCAGATGGAGGACAGAGCGGAAAAGACAGAGTGAAGAAGGGGCCTAGATGTTCTCAGCTGTGCACCAGGAAACTGCAAGAATGTTCATTCCACCCTTGTTTGTAAAAGAGAAAAATCGAAAATAACCTGAGCGTGTATCACAGGAGAAATGGGTCTATCTATTGTGGTACCTTCATTCATACAAGGGAATACAATTCAGCTGTGTGAAAGTGAATGCACTAGAGTTATGCATGTGGATAAATCTCAAAAACGTATTGCTGAGTGCAAAAAGCAACTTGCACGAGGATACCTGCTATACGAAAACATTAGTAAAAATTTTAAACATCAATGATAATTATACTGTGTATTATTTATGAATAGCCTATACAAAGTACCCACATTTAAAAAGTTCATAGTAAATCAAATTTTTTAAAAAAGCCCAACAGATCCATTTTTTTTCTTTTTAAATGAAAGAAAGAAAATGCATGATAATGCCACATATTAAGTTCAGGAGAGTGGTCACCTCTGGGGAGGGGACAAAGAGTCAGTCTGGGCAGGGCTCACAGTCTTCTGTTGAGTCTGTAGTGTTTGATTTTTTTCGGCTGGGTGGTAAATTCATGGGGAGTTTCCCACGGTATTATTAGCTGTACTTTTTCGTGTGCCTGGAATCGTTCATTAAAAATGCAGGGGGTCTCAAAGGAGAGTTGGGGCCTCTGTTGGGAATGGGGTGGAGTGACAGGAAACACCTCAGGAGAGGAGAGCCTATGGCTTCTTTCCTCGCTGAGCTGTAGTCAAGTACCCTTTTAGGAAAACAAGAGTGCTTCTGGGTAGCTCTGGATGGAAGCGCAGAGAACAAGATTCTAGAACCAGTTCTGCCTCTCTCAGGATCTGAGAGATGGGCAATGAGCCCTTGCCTTTCCCAGGTCCCTCCTTTGGAATGGATCTTGCCAATTCTAGCTGTCTTTGGTTGTTGAAAGCCGTCCCAGGAGGTCCTGTGAGGCAGCCTTGTGGGGAGTCAGTCCCACTGGTGTTGGCTGCTCGAGATACAGGGTGGGGGTGGGCGGAGTGGGCTTATAAACACTGGACAGAGTTGAGTCAATAATTTGTTTACATAACCTTTGTGCCTTGCAAATGACCCTGGGGAATAATTACATGGATTAAGAGAGGGTTTTTGTTTGTTTTATTTTGTTTTTTGCTTTTGTTTTGGAGAATTTTGAGCATACATAAAATTAGATTCTACTACCCTTATTTTTAAAAGTACCCATCAGCCAGCACCCAAAACCATAAACTTAAGGTCAGTCTTGCCCCAACTATCTACTGACCCACCCACCAGGACTTCTCATATCATTTTGAAACGAATCTCAGACAAAAGACCAGGTAATGGGCAGAGTTCTCCAGAGAAACAGAACCAATAGGATATCTGTATCTAATATCTTTCTATATCTATCTATCTGTCATCTATCTATCTATCCGGATATATTTTAAGAAATGGGCTTGTCCGATTGTGAGGGCTAGAGCTGACATTGCAATCTTGAACCTAAAGTCTGCAGGGTGGAAATTCAAGCAGGGTTTCTTCTATATTAGAGGCTTGAGGCAGAATTGCTTCTTCTGGAAATCCAGTATTTGGTTTTAAGGGCTTCAACTGATTAGATGAGGCCCACTCACATTGTGGAGGGCACTCAGTTTTACTCAAAATCTACTAATTGAAATGTTAATCACATCTAAAGAATCATCTTCACAGCGACATTCATATTGGTGTTTAACCAAACTGCTGGGCACCATAGCCTAGCAAAGTTGATGCATAAAATTTACTATCACAAACTATTTTATTAGTAACTATTTCAGTATGTATATCAAAAATAAGAACTCTTTTTTTAAACAACTGTAATATTATCACACAAGATAAAATTAACCATTATCTTAAAATCATCATTATTCATTCAATTAAACGAATGTTTAACTTTCCAGTTGTCTCATAAATGTCATACTTTTTATTTTTACAATTTATTTTAGTTAGGATCCAACTAAGGTCTACACTTGTGATTGGTTAATTATGTGTTTTACATCTTTTAATCAACAGGTTCACCTAATATTTCTCTTTCTTCCTTGCAATTAATTAAAAAAAATATTATTTGTCTTATGGAAGCTCTCACAGTCTGGATTTTGCTGGTGGCATTCTCTCAGTGTCATTCATTATGTTCTTCTATCCTCTGTGTTTTTTGTAAGCAGGTAGTTACATTTAGACGCCCAACCAGCCATTTAAAGAGACATCTTGGGACTTCCCTGGTGGTCCAGTGGTAGAGAATCTGCCTTCCAATGCAGGGGATGCGGGTTCGATCCCTGGTCAGGGAACTAAGATCCCACATGCTGCGGGGCAACTAAGCCCGCATGGCACAAATACTGAGCTTGCACGCCTCAACTAGAGATCCTGCATGCTGAAAACTACAGAGCCCATGCACCCTGGAACCTGCACACCACAACTAGAGAGAAGCCCACGCGCCTCAACGAAGATCCCCCCTGCCGCAGCTAAGACCCGATGCAACCAAAAATAAAGTAAATTAAAATAAGTAATAAATCTTAAAAAAAAATACATCTCTGCATAATTTTAAGAGCTCACTGAAAAATTCTTTATTACCCATTTTGCAAACAAAACAAAACAAACAAAAACAATATGCCTCTCCTATTAGCTTGCTGAGACCTAAAATTGTGCTGCTAGAAATGATTTCGTTTTAATTCCCAACTAAAAGGCAATACTCCTAGAAAAGGGAAAACTTAATTAGATTTTTATTCTTGAGTATGAATGCTTTTATGAAGTCCTTTTCTGAGCCAGTTTCTGAATGTGAGGGAGGAGAGAGGGTTGTGGGTGAGAAAAATACATGGGCAGTGGTGTGCATTTCATATCCAGGGGACAGTGGTATCACTATCGGGACACAGTCAGTTACAGTGGGGCTCAGCCTCAGCTACGAAGCATTTACTGTGCTATGGACACCCTATTCAGTGCTTTCAAGCAATTATTTTGTTTCAATCTTATAAGAACTCCGGGAAGTGAGTAGAATTTATAGCCATTTTAAAGATAAAAACACTGAGGCTCAGCCAGGCTTAAGTAACTGGTTAAAGTTACGTGGCTCAGAAAGGCAGCGCTGAGGATTCCTGCCCACATCCCTAGCCCCTGTGCTCCTTCCACTAACCTGTAGCTGCCACCGCCCCCACCCTTCATTGCTTCCAGCTTTGGGCTGGCTTGACAGGGGAGATGAGAGCTGGCCCCCCAAACATGGGTGCTTTCCCATCTCCAGTGTGGCCTGTTCCTGGACACATTCTGGGGCTCGTGCCCAGAGCTGGGCCATCTCAGAGGGCATTCAGGGATCTGCCCAGTGGCCTCTGAGTAACAAGACTGTTTTGCTTCCTTTTTTTCTTTTTTCCACCCTTTCCTGGGAAAGAAGATGGGAACGCTATCTCTGGAAACCCAGCCTGCTGATTAGACAGAAAAGATGCTTATGACTTCCGTGGTGCTCCCATGAGTCAGCCATATTTTGAAAAATAAATTGTATTTGTTTAGTGCACGAATGAAATTGTAAGACTAACAGACATTTTTTTTTTAAAAAAAGGCAGTCTCCCAGAATTCCATCACCCCAACAAAATCAGCAGTCTCCTTTTCTTGGTGTTCCTTGTCAGCCCCTGGCTGGACGCACATGCTGGTTCGGTTCCTCTCTGAGCCTACGGAACAGGTGGAAGGAGTGAGGAGAGACAGATGTGCCCTTCTCCTCCGATGCCCGGCCAAGTTGCTCAACCTGAAGCATTAACCTGTAAGACTCTGCATCTCAGGAGCCAAGGAGAGGGACCAGCAGAGCCTTATTAACTTACAGCTTCCTCGTTTTCTTCTGCTGGCCTCTTTGAGAACACAGCCATGAATCTTCGTAAGGTAGCGCTTTCTTTTAAAACCAGAAAAGGCAGCTCAAAACTAACAAAGGTAATTGAGAAAGGAGAAGGAAAGTGCCAAGCAATTCTGATTTTCCTTCACACGGACATCATCCCAGCTGCAGCTTTTATTCCTGGGTGACTACAACCTCATTATTTAGAAAAATGTGTTTTGTAGGCAATCTCAACATTCTAAGACAAAAGCAAGTGTGTGGACCCAGTTGAACCTTGGGCCACTTTCAGCTGTTTATTCATATTATAGCTGTTCAATGCATGCCTGAGGTAGACCACTGCTAACCTTGATCAATTTTGTGCATATTTCAAGAGTTAAGTTATGCTAGGCACAATCTCGGGCTTTAGCCAGCTAAGAGGAGGGTGAAGTTCATTTACTCTCAAGACCTATGTACTGTAATACCTTTGAGACATCCTTAAGGAGAAATGCAACAAGAAAAAGAAAGTTAAGTTTTTGAAAGAAGTCATTTGTCTTTAGCTGAATTCATCTGGGTATGACACGGGTTGCTGCAGACATAAAACTGTCTGGAGCCTGGCTTCAGGGTTTAGAATGATAAAATATTCATGGCGTATAATTTTGCATAATTTGTTTAGCTACCAAGACATAATTTAGTTATTTGGTGCATGAATCCTTCAGAAGGCCTAAAGAAGAGAAAAACGGACCTTAGGAAACTAACTCCAGCTTTAATGCAAAGATAGATAAGATGAGCGCATCCTGCAGTGCCCTGTGTTCTCAATACACACACACACACACACACACACACACACACACACACACACACACACACACACACACACGCACAATCTGCCTATATGATTCTTCCTACTGATCCTTAGCGCTGTTTTATCAGGCATTTTACATATATAGTCACCTAGTTCCGTTCCGCATGTGATTGCTTATGAACCCAAAGGAAAGAGCTACAGAACTAGTCTTCAATTTCAGCAAGGTGCATTTAGATTATAAAATCCCTTGATCATAAGGCTGACGCAATAACAAACATGATAACTGATTTATTCAGAGCACTAATAACTGATCTCTGTGTCCAGTGCTGTGCGAGCACCGATGGGTGTATCTGTCAGAAGTGGTCCCTGTCCCCGGGGCATCTCACGGCTCAGTTGAGACAAGATACATAAACAGGAAAAACCAGAGAACAACCAGCTCGGAGGCATTGTTTAAGCAAGTACAGGCTGGTGCGGCAGAGCCCTCACACCGGAGATGCAGAAGAAATGCGAAAATAGAAGATGATTGTTCTCTGCACCCTTATTGCCCTGCCCAGGTCGCGCTCCTGTCCCCTCCCCCCAGATCCCACCCTGTGACGTGGGCTCCCCATCTCCGTGTTTGCAGTCTGGCCGCTTCCAACCCATTCTCCATATTGAAATATGAAATATGGTCTCCCTAAAGGCAAATCTGACTACGCTGTTTCCCTTGAACTTGAGAAAAAGCCCTGTAGCTTGGTGTACAAAGTCCAACCCCCACCCGCCCGCCAGAAGGACCTGCCTTTGCCTCAAAAAATCAGCCTTGCTTCCTTCCCACCTCAGAGCTGATCTTCTCTCCACTTGCCCTGTTCTCACCCCCTTCTTCCCCAACCTCCAATTCCTCTTCCATTTCAGCAAAGCCTTTTCCCCTTCTAGGAAGGCTCCTCTAACTCCCTGAGCCTGGGCTATGCTCCCTACTGCCCCAAGGCTCTGGAACTTTCCTCCTGCCTACACTCTGTACAGACCATCTCAGAGTCAGTAACTGGGAAGCAACAAAGTGAGAAGAGCTCTGAAATCAGACGTCTGGGTTTGAAACCAAGACCCATCATTGACTCGTTTTGTAATCTTTTTTGTTGTTGTTGCAATATAGTTGATTTACTATATTATGTTCGTTTCAGGTGTGCAACATTGTGATTCAATATTTTTACAGATTATACTCCAGTTAAAGTCATTATAAAATATTGGCTGTATTCCCTGTGACTAGCTTTGTAATCTTAAGGTAATTTGCTTACGTTCTCCATGTCACCATTCTTTAATCTGTAAAATGGGGATAATTATGGTATCTATAGTGAGGGGCTACTGTGATGTACAGATGAGATTGTACATGTGAAAGTACTTAGACTGGGGCCTGGCATGTACTCAGTCCTCTATAAACATTAGCTGTTTTAGGATAATGCTTGCTTATTAAGGTAATTGCAATGATTTGCGATATGTATACATATATGTACAGACATGCATATATATATACATACATGTCTATAACATAGAATGTTGTGTTATAGCTAAATGATCTTAGCTATTACTGTGACAGTTACTGGTTTGTATCTCCCTCAGCACTGTAAACCCCTGCTCCCCCATTGAGCAAGCGGCAGCAACGACTCCCAAGGGCTGACGATAAACACCCAGCTTGCCTGTACCCCTCACGGTCTGCTGTTTGGGGGACTCTCTTCTAAAGGGGAAGGGCAGGGGCCAGGCTGGTTTGTGGCTGTGTCTCTTGTTCTGAGCATGGCGGCGCCTGGGATGGGCTCGATGCTTAATAATTATTTTATTAATGAATGGATGCACTGAGTTGTGTAAGGCTTCTTACAGGAACAGAATTTTTGACAGAGAGTGGAAGAAAATGTAGGATTGGGTTTGTCAGAGGAAAATGGGGAACCTGCCCGTGGGAAGAGCATGAAGGGGCCAAGGAGCAGAGTGTGCGTGGGGTCAGGAAACGGCACCTGCATGTCTTGTGCTGTTCAAATCGTTTTCTATGCACACGTCACTTAAACCCGTACACCCAGAGTGCCTGACTGGAGAAGATAGCTGGTCTATTAGAGCACTGAATGCGGGGCAGTAAAAATAGAGATGGGGAAAAGCACAAAGGAAGAACGGTAGAAACGAGAATTCTACATGTAAGCAAAATAGCTTTGATTGCAAAATGACTACCATAAAATTGTAATTCCATATGAATTTTAAAACTAACCTTTTACAGATTATAACAGTAATACATATTCATTGCAGTGAATTTGAGATGTGCAGAAAAGCAGACAAAAAATAAAAATTACCCATAATCCCACCACCCAAAATAACCACATTGATGTAGTTATGCCTCTAGGTTTTTTTTTTGCCTGTGCACATGTACATTAGCAAATATAAAATTTTGCATCTTTATCCCTTTGTTGTCAGGAATAGCCTGGTCCAAACCCCTCATCCTGTGTTTAATTTTGCTTCATCGGGGTCTGGGATTGCAGACAGGTTATTACAACTGGGGCCTGAGAGCAGTTAGAGAGAAGTCTGCTCCCTGCTGGGCCTTTAGTGGCTGGGGACGGGTATCTCCCTACTGGGAGAGGCCATGGTCACTGTCAATGTACAACTATTTCTAGGTAGCCCCTGGCTGGTGTCCTGCTGTGGATCCTGAGATGACACCCCTCTACAGCCAGGCCCGTTGGAACTTAGCTTGCTTTGCCTGCCTCTCTCAACCTTGACCTTCTGGCCAGTGGGCTCAACTGTTGGACTTTTTTTTTTTTTAACATCTTTATTGGAGTATAATTGCTTTACAATGGTGTGTTAGTTTCTGCTTTATAACAAAGTGAATCAGCTACACGTATACATATATCCCCATATCTCCTTCCTCTATCTGTTAGACTTTTGAGTTGGGACTAGTATGATCTTGGTGGGTTCATAGAACCTCTTCTAGGTTGTGATGACCCAGAGCCTGGACTTGGCAGATGGATTCCGTGTGTGTGTGTGTGTGTGTGTGTGTACAAGTGGGCGCGTGGACTCATTGTTAGTTCTTGTCTGCCCCTGGCCTGTATCATGGGAGTAGGTTGAAGTTACCGCCCCCATCCCCTTCCCTGCACAGGCTCCCCTCCTGGACCACCCAGGGATTGGATAGAGAAGAGACCAGGACTCCATGCTCAAGACAAGAGTTCACAAGGGTGGACTGATTTCGGAAACAAGGGTGCATCCCAGATCTCACAACTGTGATGTCTAGCCTGGACCAGCAGCTCTGCTTCTTTGCTCCAAGTCTCTGTGCGGTGGGTTCCAGCTCCTGAATGATCACGGGGCTGAGGTCACAGTTTGTCCTGAGCCTGGGCCATGACTGAGCTTGGGGTGGGCCCCTCGGTGAGAGTCAAAGCACCGCAGGATTGAGGGGAGGAGGGCTTCCAGAGCAGAGAGGCAGCCCACTCTCAGCAAGAAGGGGTGTTAGAAATTATAATCCACCTTCCCATGCAGTGTGAGGATCCCTTCTGTAAGTCTCTTGGCAGAAGATCATGCAGACTCTCCTTGGACACGTCTGGGGATGAGGGGCTCACTCATCACTCAGAATGATGGGAAATTCTTCCATATTAAGCTGAAATGTGTTTTGGGGACCATCCATGCAGATGCCCTAGCTCTGCCCTGGTAGTGGCCGACAGCAGACCTGGCTGGTCCCTATGGACATGTGGGCAAACGGTAGCTCCATTTCTCCTTCTAGGCCAGGAGCGAGCTTTCTGCCCTCCTCTGAGCGCCAGCCTGGCAGAGAAGTGAGGCTGGGATAGATGGGATCAAGGAACAATGTAACTGTTACCGACTCTGGTCAGAGTGGAGGCGTGGGGTTTGCTTTAGGCAAGCAGAAGCAGGTGTGGGATAAAGCCCCAAGCCGGGAGCCTGGCAGGACCAGAGACACAGAACACTTTCATCCTCTGGGTGGCCTGTAGCCCTACTGGGTGAGGCGCTTGCTAAAATCAGGGGTGACTCCCTCCTCTGCATCAGGCCTAGTAGCTGGTTCTTTTTGTAATAAACCATGATTTAAAAATTTCATGACTCCAGGAGATTTATATGGAACAGCCCTTCCTCTCCTTTATTCTCTAGGCAAAACAAAATGATACAATTATTTAGCTTATTTGTTTCTGCCTTCTACTTCTGAGTTAAAGTTTTTTCATAGGTCTCAGCAAGATTTAACCCCTCCCCTTCTGTTTGGGAGGTGGACACATAGGCTGTGGTCACAATGGGACATTGGTTTCAGAGTATCGGACCCCTTTTATCATCTTTAGGGCAGAAATAATTGGTGGGTGTGGCATTTGCTCACAACCCATTACTTCAATGAAGGGTTTCCTGGGCAGGTCACTCCCTGTTCTTTTGTAACGATATTAAACAGTAAGCAATTTTCCAACTGTGATTTCTAACATTAAATTTGTAAGCACCATATAGACCATTTATTGCAGTAAAATAAAATTTAGCCTTCAGAGATAGCACACACAAATTTTGGTGGGACTCTAAAATAGTAGTTAAAAGTTTCGGTCAGTTACTTACATCACTTTCCATCTTTTCCCAAGAGGGAATTAAAACATATGGTATCAAAGGGGCATCAGACCACACTGAATAACTGACCAAAGGCCTCCTGGAATGCTATCAAAATCTGACTGTGGATGGGATCAAGCTAGAAACCATACCATCCAGCCTAAGAAAGGACAGTTCCCAGCTAAGAGAAAAAAGGGACAATTCTATTAAAGATCAGGTGGATTGATTTTATGAGAGTGACAGTGAGGAAGACTCTGGGCTTTGGAGCAGGAATCAGAATACCTAACTTGGCTGTTAAGAAAGATCTTCTTGAAGACACATTGGAGGACTGGGGGCAGAGAGACCATTTATGAGGTGTGTTAGTTAAGCTACAGGTTAGCTGCTGTAACAATGAAACCCCAAAACACAGTGGCTTAAACAACACAGATGTGGTATCTTATATCCTGTTTGGTGTGATGGTTACATGGGGACATACAAATGCCAAAACGTAGTGAAGAGAACCCCTGAGATCTCTGCATTTGGGGGGCATTAATTATACCTCAGTTAACAACAAATAGACATTCATTTCTCTTTACCACAATAGTCCAGAGGTGGGTAGTTCAGTTCTGTTTCCTGGCCAGTCGGCTATTGTGAACATGTAACTCCATCTCTGCTGCGTAGTAAGAGGGATGAGGGTGGAGGAAACCCAAGGCAAGTGGCTCATCTTTAGGTGGAAGCGGACTTGGAATTGGACACATCACTTCTAGTCATATGCCACAGGCCCAGACTGGGTCACAAAGTGACGGAAAAGCTTGAGAACTACAGATCGGAGCTGAAAAGCCATGTGACCAGCTGAAATCCCAGAGAATGGGGGTCTATCCAAGTACAGTGGCAGAATGATGCCGGAAAGAGTTGGGGCACCTCCACCCCCGGGGTGGTCATGGGGACCCAGGATCCATGATGGTCGTGACTCAGTCATTTACAGACAGAACTGACCCAGCTGTGTCACTGTTTGGACCTAGGGACAGAGCTATAGAGAATTGCAATTGGTTATTGGTTACAAGTGGTTGAAGATATTAGGTCAGCAAACAGTGGAGCCGGGATGGAAATGGGGAAATCAGGACAGCTGGTGTGCTGGGGCGGGGTGGGCGGAAGAGGTGGCCAACGGAGACTTAGAGTCTCTATCCTTAGAGATGGTTAATAATAGAGGCAGCTGTCACTGTTGTTTAGGGTGTGGCTCTGCCTGAAACCAGGGAGCGAAGTGAAACAGCTTTTCTTTAAACAGACGGTTGAGTGTTTCAAATGTAAAACAAAGCAGGAGCTGGTGGCTGAGAATCTCTCACCATCAAGGCTCCCGGCACCATGTCCACGTTTTAGTTCTCTCCACGGGTCGTGGGCATCTGCAGAGGGTCCATCGCGGGCTTATCGCCACCTCTTCTTTAGCACCACCCACAGCTTGCCCTTTGCTGGATCCGTGCTTCTCAGACCTCTGGCACAACGCACTTCGTGACCACTACTGAGCCGTATCCTGCATTTGAAAACATGGTGGCAGAATGCAGATCAGGAAGTGTCTTTGGTTGTTAGGCACTGCAGTGGCTGAGGGAGTTTGGGAGTGGGGGTAACTGAGGGGTCCCAGCCTTTAGCAAAGCAGTCAGAAGATATGCCAGATGTGTGTTGCTTGTCCTGCATTGCTGCTCAGCCCCTATGTTGTCTAAACTGTGAGCTTTCTCTTGGAGAAGATTAGAAAGGCCTTAAACGCAGTGATCACGCATCCTTCTTTGTTGCTTTCTCAGCTGCTCCTGACGATGCTTGGGAAATAGATATTTGTTAAATTAATAACCATTTGGATGTAATGCAGCGTCAACCATTTACATATTGATTCCTCAAGAAAAGGGTGACCTTCTTTAACCAACCTCCGCATATGCACCACCAGGTGCACAAGTTCTGATAAATCAAGAATTTACGAGGTTTATGCTAACTATAGGAAATGTGAGTATGATTTATCAAGGCATGGGACCTTGGATAAGTCATTTAACTTCTCTGGACCTCAGTTTCCTCATCTCAAAATGGGATGGGAGCTAGACCAGGTGATAGCTAAGAACATTTTACAGCACTGATATTCCCTGAGTCTCTCTTAGATCAAGCTTGTCCTCCAGGCATTTTCTCAGACATTTGAGTTTGCAACTCCTCCACTTTCCTGTTGAGGCAACAGAGTATTCTCTATAATGTGTCTCCTGGTCTTAGGTGAAAGCAGTTCCTATAATTCTGGCTTGGTTAGGGATATGAGTACAGGTATGAAAGCAAATGATCTAACATATAAGCTATTGTATTCGTTTTTCATTGCTGCATAACCGCACAAAGTTAGTGGTTTACAGCAACACAAATTACACAAATCTGGCAGTTTTTGTGGGCTGGGAGTCTAGGACGGTTCTGCCGGATCCTCTGCTTGGGGTCTCTCCAGCTGAAGTCAATCTGTCAGCTGGGGTGGTGATCTTATCTGAGGCTCGGGGTCCTCTTCTAAACTAATTCAGGCTGTTGTCAGTATTTAGTCCTTTGAGGTTGTAAGACTGTGGTCCCATTTTCTTGCTGGCTCTCAGCTGGGGGTCACTCCCCTAAAGCCTGCCCTCAAGTGCTAGCACAGAAGCCTACTTCTTCAAGGCCAGTACGAGAGCATCTGCTGACATTTCTTTCTCTCAAAGACTCACCTGATTAGGACAGGCTCACCTAGAATAATCTCCCTTTTAATTACCTCAAAATCAACTGATTAGGGACCTTAATTACATCTGCAAAATTGCTTTGCCATCAATCAGAGAGGGATATACCATTGTTCTCACAGGTGCTGCCCACATGCTAGAAGAGAGTTTTCTGCAAGGGGATGGGTGTGTATGAAAAGGAGCAAGAATTCGGGGGGCATCTTAGAATTCTGCCTATCACAGCTATTCAAGCCAAGGTTGCAGTCTCAAGTCCCTACAAAGATAGTCAGGCATGATAACCTACGAAGCTCCTGGGGTTTATTAGGCGGGACTAGGGGGCCTATGGGGAACTGGGGAGGACCCAGCTTCCTCAAAGAGGAAAACCTTGACTTAGTGCCACAATGACTGCTAAGATCATCTGGAAATCCTGGTTTTCATGTGAAAACTCCTGAGTTTTGAATTTGGACCATCGTTTTTAAATTGGTTTTAAGATTTCATAATTAGAAAAAAAAAAAAAAACAACCCACAGCTGTGGGTCAAAGGCAATCTGTTGACCGTGTGTGTGAATTCTGTATTTGAGAAAGCCAAACCCAGTTTCAGGAAATAACAAACTTGACCTTGCTAAGGAGAAACCCCACTCAAGAGACAAAATAGCTTCAGGAAGAATGTGAATGCATTAGTCAGCCAGGTCCCTGTACGTGGCCACGCATCTTGGGCACCAGAAACTGAATTTGTAAGTCAGACTCCTGAGATGGAGTGGGGGTGACTGAGGAAAGCAAGGTGGGAGGTGGGGTCCCGCTGGGATGACTGTGAGTTTACCCTGAAAAAAGGCTCTTGGCCTTGCAATGTGGTTCCATGAGCAGAGTGGCATATCACCTTGCATTTGTAATGCAACACCTTCAATGTTTGCTAGAAAATTGCTCCTCAAATTATACTTCTGTGAAGAGTACAGTAATAACGCACCACAAGGGCAAAGAAAAATGCTCTGCAATTGGATACATTGAATAATGTAATGTTTCAACAATACCAGAAAGAATGTTGTATTATTAAAATACCACAGTAGTTTTAAAATGCAGCATTAAAATCACCATGAGCAGGCATTAAGACTGAGAATAACAAATACTGAGTTTTTCTCAGAGCTATGGTGGGTCAAAAAAATCCCTGAATCCACTTATACTTTCAGAGAATAGACAGGCATTTACAGGAAAGGAGGACTGGAGTGAAAAATAAATCACTTAGGCTCTCATTCAATACAGGAGTGGCAGAAGGATGGAGATTTGAGCATCTCTTTAAGCAATATGCAAGGTACAGTGAAGTAGGGGCCTGAGCAGTGATACAGAGGTCGTGAACAGTGCTAAGGGCCCATCTAGATCAGGTTCCAAAATGTCAAACTTTTCTGGAATTGCCAATCTTTGAGGTTAAAATAGTCAGTGCTTTCGATGCCCTTAATGACCTTATAGGTCATTTCCTATAGACCTGACTGGTACTCAGGGGTGTTATGAATTACATAAAGGTGAACTTGAGTGTTGTTTGTGAACCTCACAGGACCCTTCCCATGGACTCCTTCACTCCAGGTCCTTTCTCACAGGCTCCCAATTCCTGTATGGTCCTTAGATGATTTTACTTCCTTGTAAGTCACTCTACCTGGATCTTATGCTTATTTAATGTGTCTTCAAACAAATCTGATGTTTTCTTGGTCACAGGAGAGGCCCAGAGGAATCCCAAAGCAACCCAATCAAGCCCTTTGATTTCAGGAAAAAGAAATCCATCAAAACTAGTTAAAGAAAAGAGGGAAACTAAGTGGAGAGAGATAGATAATTTCATAGTCCCCAAGAGCAGGCAGCACAGCTGGGCCTTGCATGGCCCTGCAACCAGAACAGGATGATCTGGAAGAGAAGTCACCTTCTCATCCCCCCACCCAGGGGCTGTTCATGTAGCAGCACCAATGGGGGTGGCCATCTGTCTGCAAGGAATGTGCAGAGTTTCTTGCTTCTTCATCTATGTGTATCTGCTTCATTTCTCTCTGCCAGCGGGGGGAAACAACTGTAGTTTTGCAGGACAGATCGGCAGTAAGATCCAGCCCTGACCAATGAGAGACCTTGGCGCCCAGTTCCAAACTGGGACAAGAGGAAGTTGGGTCGACCTACCTCAAGTCCAACCAGAATCTCTCCAATTGTTTTCTTTCCGGTCAATCTCATATTCATTAAACTTTGCATTATTTCAATCCTGTAACCCAACGTGAATGGAATGGGGACAGGGTCGGGAAGTGGTACCATCTGAAAAAAGCCCCCAAAACCTACCATGCCATGGATGAGACTAGCCATCTGCTGGAGAGATGACTTGAAGTGTGCTCAGATTAGCTGAGAGAGCCTCCCCATACGCATCTGAATGTCATTGATCTGAGATAAATACTAATCATGGAAACAGTACCATATTAATGATAGAAACGAGTAGTTGCTCTGCTTGGGATATTTAAAAGCATAAAAATAAACAATGAGTTGAAGAGTTACCATCTGTCTCTGGCCCTGGCCAGAGAGGTGGGTGCCTTGATTGGCTCCAGGGGTCTTCTGGCCCACTGGGGGGGTGCCACTTATTAGGGCAGAGGCTCATTAGAGCTTGATGACATGAACCATTAAAAATCTTCCCATGCCCTCCTCTGTGACCTTGCCTTGAGTTAGAAATTTTGTTTTTCAAAAATACTTCCTACTTTAGAAAAACATGTACCCAGCAGCTGTCAGCCAGTCTCATGTGTTTGATTAGCCTGAACCAATCATCCAGAACTTCATTGAACTCACAAAATTAAGCTCCTGAACCCTAAGATCTGAAGATCTTGGTGATCTTGTCAAGGTGCCAGCCAATGAGCTCCTGCGTCACTTGAATTACTCCAAACAAAAATCCTTGAAGCCACAGGGAAGCACAGTGAGAATCCCTGTAACAACTAAGAAGGTCAGTACCCCAGGGCCTTCTTTTCTCCAAACACATTAGCACATTTGGTGGGGAGACTTCTCAGCCAGGCAAGGGGCAGGTAGCCCCAGCACTGTGGCACAGAGATGTATGTGGCAGGTGGAATTCTCAGAGTCCTTCAAGTCACCCAATGAAGCAGCTGCTTCTTCTGTCTGTAAACATGGCAGGAATGGCTTGAAGAAGTCTGGCATGAAAAGCAGAGCTTTGCCTTCTCATGAGTAGGCTGACCACTTTGACTAAACCTGCCTACTGGGTTTTCTCTCCTTCTATGGCTTCTGTCTGCTCAGGCTGCCATAACAAAATAGCATAGACTGGGGGACTGAAATAACAGAAATTTATTTTCTCATGGTTCTGAATGTTGGGAAGTCCAAGATCAAGTTGTTGGCCAATTCGGTTTCTAGTGAGGACTCTCTTCCTATCTTTCAGACGGCTGCCTTCCCTCTGTGTCTTACATGGTGGAGAGAAAGAAAGAGAAAAAGAGAGAACTCTCTGTGTCTCTTCTTATAAGGGCACTAATCCCAACAGACCAGGGCCCAGCCTCATGAACTAATTATCTCTCCAAAGCCCTGTCTCCAATTACCATCACTTTTGGGGTTAGAGTTTCAACACATGAATTTTCAGAGGACACAAACATTCAGTCCTTAACAGCTTCCTTCTTTCTCCTTGTCACTGACTTTTCCTCAAGGTCAAGAGCCCACTGCCAGCCCTGGGAACTGGGGTGAAGGGCAGGGCTGGGAGTGTTGCACAGTGGAGGCTCCACGACCTTTTAGAGAAGAGGTATTAGGGAAAGAAGGGCAGCTCATGGAGCTGCGTGGATGGAGCTGGTCTCTTTTCTCCTATGGTATGATATACCCAAGGAAAGGTGTTATAGCCCAGGGACCAACCTAAGGTGCTGCAAAGGAGGCATGCAGAGAAGCTACCCAAATGAAACTAGTCACACACAACTCTTAGGTTCCTTTTGGTAGAATTAAGAGGTTTGAGGTGGGTAAGTCTCATAATGCCACATGACCTCACTGCATTTATTAGCAACTGGCGTGAAACAGACCATACAACCTTTTCTGAAAGCTGAGTGATAGTCCAGAAATCATCCCCTTAAGTGCTTCAACCGTCACCTTTGACGATAGTTCATTTGAGGCAGTGGGAGAATAACCTGAAAGCAAGATGCTACTGTCTTTCTAGTTGGCATCAGACAACCAGATTCCCCATCTCAGTGGCAGTCCTGGTCACTTAGGGGATGTACCTTGGGTGCCGTGTCTAAGAGGGTAGCTACAGAGCTCACTGGATTTTTATACTCTTTTCACATAAGGGTGGCTAATGTCTTGTAAGGTATTTTGGTCGATCAGCACACTTCTCTGGCTTTGGCGCTCAGGCTTCTATCTGACTGGACTTGGTGTTCTCTCTCGGGCTCTGCACAGTTGTAGTTAAATCTGGGAGTCTCCTGCAGCCCAGCACTGGTCCTTAACACCCAAACTAAGCCAGTCAGCTGTGCCAGCTCTCCCTGCCCTGAAGTGAGCTCAGGAGGCGACACTGGACAACAATCAGATGGGTATGGGAGGTGAGTAACATGAACATGGTTTGAGGTGGGCCCTGATTCAGGACAGATGCAGGCTAAGTTCCAGCTCTTCATGACTTGCTGTGTGACTTTGGGCAAGACGCTTAACTTTTCTGAGCCGGTCTCCTCAACTATCCAATTATCTGAACATTAACTTCTGCAAAATTCCTGGCACATTGAAATACCACAATAAACTCTGCCTATTATCACTAGTATTGTTATTGTGGTCACATTTAATAGGTGGGAAAAATGCAGTGGTGTAGACCCCAAGGATCCTTTTCTCGGGGTCCATTTAGGGGTGACAACATCTGGTAGCTCCTGGGCTAAGTTCATGATGAGATGTCAGTCTCAGAAAGACGGGCTATCAGGGCCAGAGTGGACAGGCCCTATTTTGGGAAGAAAAATGACCCACCAGGCAGGTAGCCAGAAAGAAACCAAGGAGAATTAGACCCAGGCAGAAGCCCCATCTGAGAACCGGGACTCCAGCGCTCTGTGTCTCAGCTCAGCAGAAGTCCAGGTCTTACAGGTCAGGTGCAGCCAGGGCCCCCTGGTAGCAAAGGTGAGCCTGAACTGTAACCTGGGTTAAACGGGGCTGTTTACCTCTACAGTCAGGACTGAGCCTGAGGAATACGTGTGTGGAGTTGCTGGAGATATGTTCAACCAGATTTTCTCAGTATGAAAAGCTTGAAGGTATCTGGGATGAGAGGAACCCACAGAATGAATTTCCCCAGGCCAGATCCTCAGCAGAGATTTGGCCCTGTCCCCAAGAGAAAATCTGAGCTAAAACCCAAATTACTTGTTTATTAGCAAATATGAATAATGTACAAATTAAGCCACCTGCTCCTGTTGAATTAATTTAGGTTATACTGGGGCTGGGATGGAGTGGTTAGTGAACACAATCATGCAAATTAACACACGCCTGGTTTCCAGGCCGATCCCCACTGCCCACAGCAGGGCCCTAAGGGAAATCAGGCAACAGACCTGCAAAAAAGCAATAATCTCTGCTTTATCTGTTTTTACAGTGTTCAACTACTTTCCACGGGAATCTTTTGGGGAGAATATTCAGTACCTTTTCTTCTTAGCCCAATGATGCAAGGAAGCAGAAAATCAAAACGTGAGAAAGAATAACTTAAAAATTGGCATCTTGGGCCCGTGTCCCTCTGGTGAGCTGGTGATGTTATTTTTGTGTGTCTCACATTTCTGTGTGGGCCCCTGGGACTTACTTATAAGAGACCAGGGTCATTCTCCATCAGGTGGGTTATTTAACATTACCGTTATTTAACAGATGGCGTTATTTAGCTCCTTGGGTGATGGGGACTGATTCTAGGATACAAGGGAAAGAAGCAGAAGAGGACACCTTTTCCTCATTAGCCACAGATGCTAGGGCCTCAGCTCTGTCAGGACTAGAGAGTAGAGAAGCCGAGTTATTTGTGTTATAGTTTGAGCACACACCCAGCATTCCTATTTGCCAAGATTGGGTCCGCCTGTCACTGTCTAATACAGAACAGCTCTATTGGGCTGAGTCTGTTTCAAGCCTCCTCAGAGGTGATTGATCATCCTTGTTACCAGCCTGCATTGGTTGGGACACCAATCCTGGGTAGCATCAGATGTGGTTCAGGTAGGATGATTGGTCCACTAAATGAAAGTAACAAGCTGGGGACACAGGAATGTTGTGCTAGAAGAACATTCTTCAGAAGGGGGCTGAGGGCAGGGCAGGTCCTTACTATATTATAGACCAGCTCCAGAAGTGCTCTGCGATTTTCCCTGGTGCAGGGTGGGTGAGCATTGTGAAAGACACATCATCGCTAGCTAACTCCATACGGGTGGGGCAGGTGGTAAAGACTGCAGGTGATGCAGGGGAAGGAAGTTCATCCCAGTTTTTTCTCACCTTGGCCTCTTTGCTCCTACCTATGGATTCTGGAAGCCCACTCCCCACTCTAGATCTCTTGTTCCTGACCCCACCTCATTCATTAGGAGAAGGTCAGTGGGATGAGGCGGGAGAATTGAGGCGAGTGATTCGCTGTGGGCAGGCTCTGGTCGCAGCCGAGATGACTTGGGTCTCACCCTGTGTGCCCCCTGGGATTACCCATCTGTTTTTAGAACCACCTTCTCAGGCAAGAGAAGCACACTATCTACAACACTGATGAAGGGCGAGGGCAGGTTCATGGAGAGGCACCACTGGGATATTTCTCTGGAATGGCTCTGCTAGAGTTTGCAGTGTGTCGTGGTGGAAGGAGCAGGGTACCTGGAGGCACGTGAGAGATTGGTTAAAGTCCCAGGTTAAAAATTTTGGCTTGGCTCCCTATGGAACTAGCTGTGAAAGTTTTGGAAGGTCACTTAAGCTTTCTGATCTTTAGTTTCCTTATCTGTAAAATGGGAGTAATAACCTAACCTTAAGAAGTATGGTGGGCATCAAATGAAAAATTTGACTCTAAAAGCATTTTGTAATTCTCAAATGTCATGCAAGTGTTTTGTTTCAAACTGTGATTTGAATGATGTTTCTTTTGCTCAATCTGGCAGAAAATTTTTTAAAAAATGCAAAATTGCAATGCTGCCAGAAAAAAAATAGGCAAAAAAGATTAAGAGGAAAATTTCTATTGCAGATAAAAGCTAAGATATACAGCTAACTAATTGGATAATATTAAGCCCTTCTGTTATCTAGGTTTTCCAATCTCTATCCAGGAGTTGAGGACTGGGCCTTTCCCCCCAGGCATCCTACCAAACAAAAAGTATTAGCATCAGAACTTCACTGGGTTTTAAAGTTTGCATCGTATTCCCTGTGGGCTGTTGCATGTTATGTTGAACATATGGTAGGTTGCATGTAGCATTAATTAATTTTTGTTAAACACCTTGAAAACGAGTGACTGTATGAACAGCTGCTAAATCTATATATTGTGGATGTGTTTAACTCTACCTGATGTGTGTAAACACACATACAGATCTAATTTAGAGTTGACATGTAGAAATCAATAACGGACGTCACAGCCTAATATCAGTGAAGGCAAAATGATTTTTTAAACACTCTTCTGAAATGTTCTGCTCTTTTCTGTGGGTAATTTGTCTGTCACCTCCTGAGTTCCAGTTCCCCACTGACTCTGTGAGCAGCGTCAAAGCCTGAATTTCCCTACAGGTAAAGGCACAATAATCCTCTGTTCAAACAGCTGCTTTGTTATGCTTGAGGTAAAAATGGTGATGATGGGCAATGTATCCTCAAAATATCTCCAGCTTGATTTGAAGAAATGTTTTTTTTTAAATTTTTTTTGGCCATACCATGCAGTTAGCAGCGTCTTGGTTCCCCGGCCAGGGATTGAACCCAGACCCCTGCAGTGAAAGTGCCACGTCCTAGCCACTGGACCACCAGGGAGCTTCCAATGGTTTGAAGAAATCTCGATGGTCTCTGTTGCATAGGCCTCTGGTCTGCTCTAGAAGACTGCATGGTAGCTGCATTCGTTTGCTCAGCTTGCCGCAACTGAGGCCCACAGACTGAGGCATCTGAACACCAGAGGTGTATTTCCTCGGAGTTGTGGAGGCCAGGAGTCTGAGATCAAGGTGTCGGCAGGGTGGGTTTCTTCCAAGGCCTCTCTCGTTGGCTTGTTGATGGCCGTCATCTGTCTGCGTCTTCACCATGGTCTCCCTTCTGTGTGTGTTGCTTTATCTCTTCTTATAAGGACACCAGTCACATTGGATTAGGGTTCACCCTAATGGTCTCATTTAACTTTAATTATCTCTTTAAACATCCTGTCTCCAAATATTGTCACATTCTGAGATACTGGGGGTTAGGACTTCAGCATATGAATTTAAGAGGAATGTAGTTCCTCTCGTGACAGTGGAGATTTTTAAAAAAATATTATTGAAGTAGAGTTGATTTACAATGTTGTGTTAGTTTCTGGTGTACAGCAAAGTGATTCAGTTATGTATAAATATATATATATATATATATATATATATTCTTTTTCATATTCCATTATGGTTTGTCACAGGGTATTGAACGTAGTCCTCTGTGCTGTACAGTAGGGCCTTATTGCTTATCCATCCTATATACTAGTTTGCATCTGCTCACCCCAGACTCCCAGACCTTCCCTGTCCCACTCCCCCCGCAACCAGAAAGAGTCTGTCCTCTATATCTGTGAGTCTGTTTCTGTTTCATAGATAGGTTCCTCAAAAAACTAAAAATAGTGTTGCCATATGATCCAGCAGTCCCACTCCTGGGCATATATCCAGACAAAACTATAATTCAAAAAGTTACATGTACCCCAACATTCATAGCAGCACTATTTACAATAGCCAAGACATGGAAACAACCTAACTGTCCATTGACAGATGCATGGCTAAAGAAGATGTGGTACATATATACAATGGAATATTACTCAGCCATAAAAAAGAATGAAATAATGCCATTTGCAGCAACATGGATGGACCTAGAGATTATCATACAAAGTGAAGTAAGTCAGAAAGAGAAAGACAAATACCATATGATATCACTTATATGTGGAATCTCAAATACGACACAAAGGGATGGTGGGAAATTTTGTTCTTGGTACAGGACATCCATTCAGCTGATAAAAACCTTTTTTTCCAGATTCCTAAATATCAGCTTTGTCCTACAGCTTACATTTTTCATCCTCATTTCTTAATTTCCAAAACGAGTTCTGAATTTTTCCTGAGGCTGTTCCTGGTATGATGGAAGAGAGTTTCTCTGACTCAAAGATCATCAAGAGGTCACTTATGGCCCAATTTATGCTGGTGAAAGAGGATCTGGAAAAGGAGGACACTTGTGGTATGTGGGCAATGACTTCAGTCTGAACTAAACTCTCAGATCCAAGTAATAGCTACTAAGTCCTGAGAACTGAAGGGCTACCCGGCAACGTCCACTGGAACTTTCTGCAATGGTGGAAATGTTCTCTACCTGTGCTGTCCACTTTAGTAGCTACTAACCACCATGACTACTAAACATTTGAAATGTGGCGATTGCAGCTGAGGAATTGAATTTTTAGTTTTACTTAGTTTTAAGTAATCTAATTTAAATAACCACATGGATATAATCCCTGCCATACTGGACAACAGGGATAAATAAGAGCAGCTCTGGTGTTTGTGGGATGCAGTAGGATTGAAACATCGCAAACCACCACCTCATCCCATCAACACACACACCCCCCATACCCTTTGCTATCAATTCTAATGGCCTTTGCAGAAAGGAGTTATTGCCAAATTCAGCTGGGGTATTCACTCCCTGACACCAGCTTCAAGTTGGGGACCCCATAAAAAGCTAGCTTGGTTTATTGCTTTGCAAACAAAAGTCTCCAAGAGACCAGATGACTGTAGATAGCAATGTTCCTTAGCCACTGTTGGAAAGTTTCTCACTAAGAAATATACCTCTCTGGAAATATTAACCTGGCAGATCAGATGAAAGCAATTTTAAGCCCATTGTGGCTTCCTTTGCAAATACTGCTCTGAGAACTCAAATCAGAATAGGGCTTTAGTCAAAATAGATAGTACCCATAATGCCTGAGTGTGGGTTAGTAACATCCCATACTGCAGGGAGTTAGCATCTCTGGGAAATCGAGTTACTTTTGCTCACTCTTATCATGCATCTGGCCCTGCAGAGCTTGGGTAAGTGCCAGTTTGGTATCCTACCATTTTTATGTGTTATTTCACAGAGGTAAGCAGGGTGGGAATCCCCAAGACAATGAAGGTAGCCATTACCCTTCATCGGGCTAAGTATATAATTTCCCCAGCGATCCTCTGAGTAATAACAAAAACTTATGTGAGATACATGTAGTGCTATATTCCCTGGGGCTTAATATAGCTCTCAGTAAAATTGATTTTCTTAAATCTTGCAATATACCTCATCAAACTAAATGAAACCTGCACTGGTTTTATAAAAAGTGATTGGATTCCGTGTGATAAATTAACCCTCACTGTCAGAGAGGCGCTGGATAATAGGCTGGTTCATTTCAGCCCCCATAGCTGCCACCCAGGATTTTAATTTTTCCACACGTCCTCATATAATTCCCTCTGGGGCTGGAAGGGGCTGCCACCCAACTGAGAGCCTCTGTGCGCTTAGCCAGCCCCACTGAAAGTCGTTTCTCCAAGATGATGATTTATCTCCAACTCCACGTGAAGGGAGTATGACAGTGGTGGAGAGAATGCCTCCAAGGACAGAGAAGAAGGCAGGCATGGGAATTCTGGGGCTTTAGGGAAATGGATTTTGTGAGTGGTCAGATCAGGGCTTTGTTTGATGGGAAGAGCTGTTGTGCTTCTCTGTGATTTCTCCCCTCAGCAGCATCATTGTGTTATGTTAGCGGATGTCAGAGGCCCCCTCCTGATCTGCTTTTTAAACTTCATACACATACTGCATATATATGTGTGTCTGTCTATATATATCTATTTATAACACTCTGAGAGGCTGAAAACAGCTTTGCATCTCTGAGAAAAAAAAATGACCATCTGAAACCGATATACCTGTAATATATAACCGTTAATTGTGCCTCTGAGACCCAAGGGGGACATCTTCCCTTGGAAGGGAACAGTAATTATGATTGGGCTTTGATTCAACCCATCCCTGTGAGCTGAGTTCCTAAGGAGAGAGCTGGAGAGAAATTCCTCAGAGCAAATCCCAGGGGAGGAAATCAGTCTCCTCTGTGGGAGTGACCAAGAGCCATTAGGCGAGGGTATCTGTCCATACATAAGGATTTCCAGAAGACCACAGCTTTTCATGACAATATTGAAATCCAACTAACGTTATGCACCCAGTACGTGGGGGAATTGATAGCAAAATTCTTATCATGCAGAAAGATAACATAGGTGCAAGCATTGCGCTGCTAAAACTCTGTTTAGCATGGTTGATTTGGCCAGAGTAGACGGACCCTCCGAGGGATGGAAATAGCAGGGGTTTAAACAAAGCAAGTGCCAGGTCCCCTCTCTAGACCCACCACACTCAGAGCATATTCATTCCTGGGCCCACTCCCTTCTCCCTTTTCCTAAGGTCCTGCCCAAGTTAATAAGTTTGGATAAAACAAAGAACTGACAACTTCCCCCAAGCAGACCATGTAGTGTGTTGTTTAGCTAGAGGGTAATCTTTTCAGGAAGAACCAAAGTCGGGGAGAGAGATGTAGGATTTGTGAAAGATTTGGGGCAATGGGGATAAGAAAAATGTGAGAGATGTTTTCTGTTTGGGAGGAAAATGAATGTCAATGTTTCTCAACCCAAGAGACCAAATTATCCAATAAAGCAGACCCAAGGGAGCAGAGAATGGAGTTGCTGGGAATACAGAGAAGTAAGATTAAGAGCAATTAGGTGGCACAAAATAATGGGTCAATTTTTATTATCAATGATGAAAATAGCCATACAATGTGGGCTTTATTTCTAAAACTGTTTTAATCTTTGTTAATCAAATCAATGTTTTCTTTATTAAAGTAATAATAAAAGGATCCTGGAATGCAGATTAGGGTTAGGGTTAGGGTCTGGCTCCTTTCCTATTATCTCCATTCTTATGTATCACTATAACCTGGGTGTCAAGGGTGCATAATACATGGGCAGTGCAGAATAAATGCTCCGTTCTTCAGTGGGAGGATTTCCAAGGAGCAAATGGTAACCATGGACATGTTCAGGGGGAAGGAAGGCTGTGCTCAGCCAGCTGGGGTAGCTCACTGGGCTGCCATGACTGTCTCTCCCTTCCCTCAGCCCCTCCAAATTGGCCCCTTTCCCCCACGATCTGCTGGGCAGTGACTATTTGCTGTTGGCTTTGTCTGACCCTGTCAAGACCTGGAACATGACCCTTGGCACCTGGAAGCCCTGTTAGGTTTGATGTAGGTTCTGGGACTCACTTGAACTCCCTCATGTTTCGTTTCACCCTTAAAATAGAGAAAATGGATGTAGCAAGCTGAGGTTAGCTAGGATCTGCCATCTTTTTATCTTTCTCCTCTGACCTCAATGTTCTAAGTATACTGAGGTGTATGGGGTGTATATGTGTGTGTGTGTGTGTGTGTGTGTGTGTGTGTGTGTGTGAGAGAGAGAGAGAGAGAGAGAGAGAAAGAGAGAGAGAGAGAGAGAGAGAGAGAGAGAGAGACTCTGTAACCAAATCAGAATAATTCCTCCAGGCTGTAACCTCTTTTGGTTTGTAAAGGGCACCTTCAAAGAGAACCCCAGCCCTTTGCTAGCATGCTAAAATGTTCTTTTTTAACTAGTTTCTACTTTCTTCATATTGCAACAATTAATCCTGCTTTCTAACTTTCATCTCTATAAATAAAGATATTTAACAGAATTGTAGGGTAGTTATATCCTCTGCACCTTCTGTTCTATTTTGCAAAAGCACATTAATCCCAGAGTAGCCTGTGTTCTGACATTACTCCGGAAGGTGCAAAAAGAAGCAAATTTCTTACCACTTATGGCTTCTTGAGAATTGAACCTCTCAGTCCAAGATACTGGTAGGACCAGATTTGGCCAGTGGGGTTGTTGGTTGGGTCCATATTACTGAGCTCCTCTCAAAGGCCATGATCTCAGAGACACACTGAGGCAGGGCAGAGCTGGCCCAGCAGTGGATGAGGACCAAAGGGAGCACGCAGCAGCCACTGTGGCTTTGGGGCTCAAGCAAATATTCTCAGCCACCACTTCTCCAAACACAGCAACTGCCATCTTCAGAACTAAGTCATCAGGGGAGACTTACCCAAGGAAGCACTGACTAAACACTTCGAATTTTACAGCTTCCATCCTTGAACTTGGATGTGTTTGTTGACTGATAAGAATGGAATTTGGGTGGAGAAAGCCCCTTTTCTTATATGGCAATTCAACCCTATTGTGGTTTCTAATCTTAACCATGTGGTTGACATTCCTCCGCTCACAGGTGTGATGTGACTGAGATACTGGGCTGGGGAGAGGAAGGGGGGCTAGGAGCAGTGGTAGCTACTGCGCATGGACCACTGTCCTTGGTCCTGAACACGAACTTGATGCCACGTTCGGGCATGGTCCCATTTCATAACCTGGAGATGCTAATGTCTCCTGTGCAGCCTCTTCTAGAAATTCTGGGTGAGGCCAAGGAAGAGGCAGTGGTAGCACAGAATGAGTGAGGGCATCAAAGAGATTTAACTATGGGGCGGGAAAAGGAAAAAGGATTTTTACTTATAGTGATAGAAAAAAATTTTATCTGAACAAAAGTATTGATACTTTCTTATTAAAAATATCCTCTTTAAGGGAAAAAAAATCAGTTTTTGTCCGGCTATTGAAGAAACATGGCTGTGCTTTACGCTTTACAGGGTGATTTATGTTGTATAATATCTGGGTGATTTCATGTAAATTTGACAGTTACAAATTGTTTTTCCTCTGGGATGTGTGTGATGTGTCACACCCTACTATGCTCTGGTCCTGGACCCCAGCAGCCTGACATAATGACAGTAACTCCCTTACTGAGGGTGTGCTTTGCCGTGATCATGAGAATGTTCATGGACCACCAGCAATTCTTAGTTTATATTAAGGATTATCTGAAAAACCCAGCCAAACAGTCTACCTCCTCTCAGATATGTACTCTGCTCTTCCTTGTGTCTCTGCAAGTTTTCTCCCTAAGCGCTCAGAGTCATCTTTTATCTTACCACAATTCAACCTGCAATCTCTTGGCCTTGGAATGGGTTCAGTACGGAGGAGAGAAACCAAGAATAGCTTTTGGAAGTCTCATGACAAGGCTGACAACGTGAGTAGGTTTCTAAGGACTGTGTCTTTTCAGATGGAAACTAAACTCGAGATGTTTTAATTCTTTGGCAGGCTGTCTCCACCTTGACTTTCCCATGCAAGGAGGTGTAAGAAGTCTATTTACAACTATTGTATAATGTAAAGACAAATTACTTTCTTGCTGTGTTTATTCCTGGTTATTTGAGAAAATTATCTCATTTAGCCAAGAGTAAAACCTCTGAGATTTTTCTTCTCATTTCTCTGCTTGTCTGGGGAAACAGGCAGAAGTAAACAATCCTGCCCTATTTTATTCCTAGTTAAATGAATTATCATCACAATAATTACCAGTGAAAACATCTGGTTTGGGCACAGCTCAACGCAGGGATTTCTCAGTGCAAGGTTTGATCTCTACCATGAATTCTTTTTTTTTAAAATTAATTAATTAATTAATTTTTGGCTGTGTTGGGTCTTCGTTTCTGTGCGAGGGCTTTCTCTAGTTGCGGCAAGCGGGGGGCCACTCTTCATCGCGGTGCGCGAGCCTCTCACTATCGCGGCCTCTCTTGTTGCGGAGCACAGGCTCCAGACGCGCAGGCTCAGTAGTTGTGGCTCACGGGCCTAGTGGCTCCGCGGCATGTGGGATCTTCCCAGACCAGGGCTCGAACCCGTGTCCCCTGCATTAGCAGGCAGATTCTCAACCACTGCGCCACCAGGGAAGCCCCTCTACCATGAATTCTTAAACTTTGCTTGGTTTCTCAGCCCCTTAGATTGACCACCATACTATTTGAGCACAGGACCTTTGAGAGTTAATGCTTACTTTCAAATTTAGACGAGCTATCCCTTAAGGGATGACTTTTTATGGTTGTTGTGGTTACGCGCAATACCTTTTTGTAGGGCTTTATTGCTCGTTTCATTTTCTGTGGAAACCATTCGCCTGAAAACAAAGTTTTGCTTCTTACATCTGCTCCTGCTTCTTCTCCCGACGTGGCCACCTGAGCTGATGTCCAGTAGCTGTGGAATTCACCAGGATGCCACAGTGGAAGGAAGTCACCTCCTGGGGCTCAGTGCTCTGAATCTGGGGAGGGAGGATAATGCTCTTGTCACGTTGAAAATGTGTTGACAATTTTGTGGTTCCTGCAATTTGAGCTAATTTTAGTTATCCAGTGAAGGCTTGAAAGACAAAGACCACAAGCTCACAAGCTTTACAAGCTCACATATCTCAAAGCACGGTCTGTGGACGACTTCATCCGAGCCACCTGGGATCGTTCTTCAATACAGATTCTGAGGTCCTACCCTGAAACTACTGAGTCAGAATTTCTGGCACGTGTATTTTTTAACACCCTCCCCCCACCCCCACGTTATTCTAAAGGCACACTAAAGTTGGAGAACCACTGAATTAGAGTGTAGGAACATTTCATCAAGCAAAGAACCCTAACCTAAGGGTTTGGGACCCTATGTCTGGAAATCTACCTACAGATTTTGGGCACTTAAGAGACTTGCTTAATGTAACTGATGCTGACATACGTGTCTCACCACATGTGTGTGTTCTTGGCAGTGAGAGCTGCATCTGGTTGAAGCATTGAAGCTGTCCTGGGACCCAGCCTGTCAAACAAATTCAGCATTGTTACGGAACAATTGACTGAAACCTCGGCCAGGTGGGATGATAACCACTTGCAAGAGTTGTCTCACAACCAGGAGGTCCCGAAAAGGAACATCGTTCTGCTGCCGAAAACTAACCGGGAGAATTCAGGAGGGGTCAAAAGGAAGAGGTGTCAGCCCATAATATTGTGCTACCAACCTCCCAGAATCTTTCTCTCTGAGAGATGAGCGCATGACCAGGAAGGACCCTGAGCCAGACCAAACATGGGCCAAGTAAGATGACTGGCCAGAGACAGCCTAAAAACTAACTCCATCACCATAAAACCTGAGACTGTGAACCACATGGCAGAGAGCCTGGGTTCCCTTACCCTACTGCTCTCCGCCCAGGTGCCCCTTCCCAATAAAATCTTTTTACTTTGTCAGTACATGTGTCTCCTCAGACAATTCATTTACAAGTGTTAGAGCCCACTCTCAGGCCCTGGAATGGGTCCCTCTTCCTGCAACAGTATTACAAATACAATGTGATGAAAGCAAAAATCATGGACCAGGAATCAGGAGATGTGGGTTCCCAGTCTGGCTGTGTTGTCATCAGATGCTCAATCTTGGCCACAGCCATGTTTTCCATCGGGGCCTCAGTTTCCAAATCTGTAAAATGAAAGGATTGGAATAGGCCTGTGGTTTTCATACTATTTTCCTCGGAGTCAAGGAAAATCAAGGGGCAAGAAGGAGCCTGAGTGGTCAAGGTTCAAGAGCTTCTCTTCCACCAGAGAAGCTCAGCTTTCATCTTTTTATACATCACACTTCCACAAAAAAGTTGTTTTTGAAAAAAGAGGTCTGCTGCTTTAAAAAAAAAAAGATAAAAGCAAACTATTAGACTAGATAATCTATAAGATCCCTTCTTGTGCTATGACTTTAAGGAAATGTTTTACTGGGTTCCAGTTGGTTGACCTAGGAAAATACGTCTTCTTCTCTTTAAAACAGAGGATTAGGAAAAACTACACCAGCCACTTTGCACATCAGATCCATCTTACAAAATGTTAATTTAACATTTGCAGTTTAAAAACAAGCCAAGGATCTAGAAGTTCCATTTCTCCCAGAAGAATACGGATAAACTTTAGAATGTTTCTAACAAAGAATGTTTCTATCAAATGTTTCTTTTCCAAGCCCAGGATATTTTATGAATAGTTAAAGGTAATAGATGAATCCGTAACACTGTTAGGATTTTCCTCAAAGGAAAACAGCAGGGGTTGATGAAATCTGGAATGTTTGTACGGGTTGACATTAGTGGCTAATATTGGGTTTTGAAATATATGTGTATTTTCATTTTCTACGTAGGCTATATTCCACATTAATAATGGACAATCTGGAGTTGATTGCATTTTGAAAATATCTGCTTAATTCTTGTTTCCCCAGTCACTCCGGCTGAAGAACAGAGCCGTGGCCAGCAGACAAGAGGCAGAGTTGGGCCAGATCCCATCTGTCCACAGGTGAATTGAGAGACCAAGGCAAAGTCCACCATTCTTTTCCTGCCTCACTTTTACCAACTGAAAAATAGGGAAAATATTTGCAGCTTCCTTCCTTCGTGTTAGGAAGTATTTTTTTTTAATTTATTTTTATTGGAGTACAATGTTGTATTAGTTTCTGCTGTACAGCAAAATGAATCGGTTATATATAGACATATATCCACTCTTTTTAAGATTCTTTTCCCATATGGGCTATTACAGAGTACTGAGTAGAGTTTCCTGTGCTATACAGTAGATCCTTATTAGTTATCTATTTTATATATAGTAGTGTGTATATGTCAATCCCAATCTCCCAATTTATTCCTTCCCTATCTTGCTCCCCTGGTAACCATAATTTTATTTTCTACATCTGTGACTCTATTTCTGTTTTGTAAGTAAGTTCATTTGTACCATTTCTTTAGATTCCACATATAAGCATATCATATGATATTTATCTTTGTCTGACTTACTTCACTCAGTATGACAATCTTTAGGTCCATCCATGTTGCTGCAAATGCCATTATTTTGTTCTTTTTTATGGCTGAGTAATATTCCATTGTATGTACCACATCTTCTTTATCTATTCATCTGTTGATGGACATTTAGGTTGCTTCCATGTCCTGGCTATTGTAAATAGTGCTGCAATGAACATTGGGGGGGTGCATGTATCTTTCTGAATTATGGTTTTCTCCATAGGGAGTTTTTTTTGTTTTTGAAAGTTCATGGGTGTGTTAGTCTGCTAGGGCTGCCATAACAAAGACCACACATTGAGTGGCTTAAAGAACAGAAATTTACTTTCTCATAGTTCTGGAGGCAAGAGGACAAAGATCAAGGCATAGGTATGGTTGTTTTTTTCTAGAACCTCACTCCTTGGCTTGCAGATGGCCTTTCTCCCACTGTGTTCCAATGAGGTCTCTCTCTCTCTGTGTCCCAATCTCCACTTCTTATAATGACATCAGTCAGATTGGATTAGGGCACACTCTAATGACCCTGTACTAACTTAATTAGTTCTTTAAAGACCCTGCTCCAAACATAGTTACATTCAGAGGTACTGGGTGTTAGGGCTTCAACACCTGAATTTTAGGGTGACACAATTCAGCCCATAACAATGGGTTAATATGAGTACAGAACTTTGAGTTATACTGAAGAATTACTAAGCATTAGTATTGTTATTATTACTATTATTAGGTTGACATTATTAGGATGCATTTTGTCCTAAATGACTAATTTCTAATCTGGCCATCTGGAATGCTGATCTCTAGGTTTTCAGAACAGAACCAGCCTATTCTGGCCCAAGCCTGGAGTGGAGAGCATGTCAGCACCTCCCTTGTAAGAGGAGTCCAGGTCACGAGAGTACGATGACCCGGCTTTGCAAGTTGCTGGTTTTGTAAATTCTCCATGCACTGATGTCATACACCTATCCATCCATCATAAGGTATTTCATGATGAGATCATTTAAATTTGATTTTGAAGTGGGGGAGCAAGTCATAAAATTTTTTTGGAAGATATCAAATAAGTAATAATGGCTTTGCCAGAGTCAGGATTTGAACAGTGAGACAGTATGTCACACTTTGATTCATACAAGAGGGATAAAAATATCCCAACAACAATGGGAAATTATGAGAAGTGTCTACTGAGTCCTTACTGAAAGCCAGTGGGGCTGTGAAGGGAAATAAATGTATATCAAGAGGCTACCTTCTGCTTGCATCTGCAAGTGCATGTCTTCCTGGGGCCTGGGGCTAGCACCTACTGTGCTAGATAAATGCTGGTGATTGATTAATAGAAAAAGATAAGCTGGATATGGGGCTGCAAACCGAGACTTTTTGCTTTTCACATTTAAAGAAGTCTGAACCTAAACCTTCCTGTGTCATAATAGCTTGATTTTAGAGCAGGAAAGGGAAGACACCCCCTGGCACTCAGGAAAGCCTGTGGACTCAGAGTTAATGGCAATCATGGTTAGTCTGTACGTCCAGTCCTAGGAGGACTCACCCATGTGTCTAGAGCAGTTCAATGCTCACGAGCACCCCTTTTGACTCTGATTTTGGAATTATTTTCTTGGGTGTGTCTGTGAGTGGATGAACTCTGTGCTGTCCGTTGGCCACTTTTCCCTGGGCCCGTATGGGTCAGGGGGCAGAGGGTTGGGTAGTGCTTTCAACACCTTTTCACTGTCAGGACACATAGAGAGAATGATGCTTGTAGGGCACCCTGGGATAACCAGGTATGTAAATCAGGGTCCAGTTCAGGAAATCAGAAACTGCTCTAGTTACTGTAACAGAGAGAGTTCCTCTGTTACAATATAGGGAATTGGTTAAACAGGCATTAGGACTGAGAAGGGAACCCACATGGAATTGCTGCCGCCACCTCCAGGCTGCGCAAAGGAGGAGAGATGCTGCGATGATCAGACCTGGCGCTTGGAAGAGAGTCCCTGAGCGCTGGGACCAGTCCTCAGAGGAGGGGGCTGCTGATCAGCGGGTGCTGGCAGCCGAGGAGCTCGATGGAGGGAGGCCAGGGTGCTGGGAATCTGCTTCCTGGAGGGGCCCTGCCTGCCTCTTGCCACTGGACAAGCTGGACAAGAGGAAGGACAGGCAGAAGCTGGATCCCACTGCCAGGGTGGAGGTCAGAAGCTAATGCTAGGTCATCACTGGCCAAACAGCCAGCAAACAGGCAGGAGCAAGTCCTCTTCCTCTCCCTGCCTTCGGGTCTCTCTCTCATGCTCCTGGGGGTTAGAACCTTCCGGGCAGTCACCTGTAAAAGGAGACACATATTTGCAGCTCCCCAGCGTCATGGGGCAGCGTCATGGGGCAGAGGACAGAGGGTGGCTTTGGAATCTGGAGACATCCAGGGCTCCCAGCCCAAGGTATCTGGCTACCCCACGTCCCACCCTCCTGTCCGTCTGGGTGGGGGATCAAATCTCAGCATATTTATAGCCCATTGGGTGTTAGATCCATCGGGGAGTTCTGGTTTAAGGGCATAACTGTCAGCAAAAACAGATGAGCCGGTGTTTTGGGGAGAGGATGCTCCGTGGGGAAGGAAGGGTGACTTGGCAAGCGCCGTGAGATGAGGACGTGTCACCAGGCCCAATGAGGGGACAGAAAGAACAGTGTTTGAACATGTTTGACTGCCAGAACTACAGGCAGGTGCCAGCCCTGAAAGCTCACCTGGCCTGGGGCAAGCTTCTTAACCTTCCTGAGCTTCATGGAGCTGCTGAGGATTAAATGAGATAATCCGGGTAAAGTGCTTAGCTCAGTGCTAGTCACAGAGTGAGCATTCAATAAGTGTTCGTCTCTATTATCGGAGAATTTGTGAAACTCCTTCATCCACTCTCCTGGTGACCGTGATGACTGTGCACACACGTGATGACTCATTTCCTCATTCGGACAGGTGTGTGATAACCAAATTCTGCCTTGGATACACTTTGATCTTTACTGGCCAGTTAGAGACTTCATCGTCCCTTGCAAAGCTGGTGGGGAGAATGGGTCCACACAGGGTCATTTCATCCTGGCGGATTGTCTCCTACTTTAATAAACAGTGCAGCTCTGCCCATGTGGCAAAGTCAGCTCCCCTGGTATCTGGGAGCTCAATTTTCTATATGGTTAGAATTAGTGCCATTGTCCCGTGTTTATGAACATTGATGCTGGAGCAATCATTACTGAGTACCTTATTACTACTCTTGGCAACTGTGGGCATCTAACCAAATATGTGATTACACATGGGCTGGCTTTATGGTTCCTCTTGGGAGGCACCTGTCTCCAAGGACATGTGGTGTTTTTAAGGCACCCCAAGTCCAGGGATGCCACCCGTGGGACTGGCACAATAAAATCCACTGCAGACTGTGAGCAAACAGTCCAAATTTATCTCCTGCTCTTGGTCCTATGGCCCGTGCCTGTCTCCCATATCCAGCTGCTGTCCTTGGACTTCAAGTCTTATCCTCAGCCTTAACAGTTGGCACCTCCCTCATGTTACCTGCTGCTTTGACCTAGATTTGACGCTCTCATCCCTGACCATGCTCTCCTGGATTCTGGCTCTGTGCAGTAGCTCTGTTTGGGCCAGTTAATGTGAGTATGTACCTGGGCAGGTACCCAGATGGAGATGATCTGCCTTGTTTATTTGAAGATAACTAACATCTTGCCATTAAAGATACATTGCTTTAGCCCAAGTTATAGAGTTTGGGATGGTACTAGTTTTTACTTGGAGAGGGGGAAAGAGTTTCATGATGAAATCATTAGGGAAACACTGGGCTAACCATGGCTAGACAGGTTCCCTTCACCCCAAATCTTCTCTGAGCTGTTAAGGTGTTGATGTTAACTGTGAACCTCCAAGAAAGAAAGTGTGGAGCAGTTTCCCAATATTATGTAATCGTCAACTCAAGTTTTTGAGGCATTAGCGCTTGGGACTGGAACGTATTGCTGGGTTAGGGATTGACTTTTTCTTGTGATCTCTGTCTCTGTCTCTCTTTCTCTTTCTAGGTGTCTTCTTTCTAAATAAAAATACCATATGGTCTCACTTATATGTGGAATCTAAAATATGACACAAATGAACCTATCTATGAAACAGAAACAGACTCACAGACATAGAGAACAGACTTGTGGTTGCCAAGGGGGAGGGAGGGTGGGAGGGGGACGGATTAGGAGTTTGGGATTAGCAGATGCAGACTATTATATATAGGATAGATAAACAACAAGGTCCTACTGTATAGCATAGGGAGCTATATTCAATATCCTGTGATAAACCATAATGGAAAAGAGTGTGAAAAGGAATATATATATGTATAAGTGAATCACTTTGCTGTACAGCAGAAATTAACACAACATTGTAAATCAACTCTACTTCAGTAAAAAAAAAGAAGAAGTACTTCTGGAAGGAAATATATATCAAGTCATGATCACTTTAGGGAGAATTAGCCCAATTAGTTTCCAAGCACTCTGGGTTTTTGCTGCCCAAAGACCCTCAGAGCTGTCTCCTCCTTTGCATCGCATCCTGACCATCTGCCTGGGCTTGGCCTGGCATGTGGCATGAAAGAGGTGATTGGAAGGGACTGATGGGGGAGACCTGGCTCCTGAACCACCTTACTTCACCAAGCTTCCAATTTATTCCTTATTGTGTTTCCTCAATTACCAAAATTCTGACTTTTCTGTCCATCTGTTGTGTCCTGCAGCCCACCCAGTATGGGCAAGGGTGGGCTTCTCTGGCTTTCTGCCTGGTGTCCCCTTTCTCATCCCCTTCTTTCTCAGGACAGTTTGGATGGTCACTGATATGGTTTAGTTGAAGATAATAGAATATTTATGATGCAAGGGGTCCTTGTGCTGATCTATACTTGCTTCGTAATTCAGGAGAGAGAAGAGGGGTGAATGACATGTTCGTGGCTCCTGACTCCCAGGCCAGTGCTTTTTCTCCTTGAACTAAGCTGCCCCCAGGACTTATTAATCAGGACTTTTTATTCTGTATTTTTAATGCTTTTACATTTGGGGCCTTGATAACGCAGAGAGACTGCCTCTCCCGGGGCTAGCTAATTCCTAGAGATAGCAAACAACTCACCTGTCTAGCAAACATGCCTCGTAAACCAACCAATCCAGAGCTCACAGCCTAACCACATCCTAGATCAGACTCTCATACTCCAGGATACTATCCACATTCCTAATACCCCAGAGCCAGGTCCCAGGCAACTAGGGACACCCCTGTGCCCCAGAGCCTGCTGAAATTATTCAAACAGTCAGTCTTAAGCTTGCTTACCTGCCTCACCCATTCTTTCCCATGGAAACCACATTAAAAGCTCCAGCCCCAGATTCCTTCCCTCCCTCTGCCTGGTGACACTGGTGCTTCCCCATGTGGCCCCCTCCTCTTGGGATCTGTGAGTGTAACAAACTCTCTTTTCAATGGCAGTTCTTTCCTGATATGTTAGTCTTACCATACCTGAATCATAATAATAGTAAACCCTTATATCTAAAAGTACAGCTTGGTCCCAGGGAATTGGCTGTACTTTTGGAGGACACAGAAGCTCTCTGAGGATTGGGCATGTGCAGGCCCTGAAGAAGGATCTGCTGGTGGCAGAAAGCTGCTGTGTCAGTGAGCCTGCTCTTTCCCACCCTTGGAGGCTGATTTGCTGAGAGAGGCCCTGACATCACCACCCCTAGCCCCAGAGGACCACTCTTTAGGGTCCAACACTGACAAAGCCACAATTCTTTTGCCTTGTGTGCTTTCACTCAAGCCAGACAAACTGGGATTCTCAAAGGGAAATTGACTTCAAGAATAAGGGAGATCAAAAGGAAAATACACCAAGAAAACACACACACACACACACACACACACAAAAAGACCCACTAACACACATATACACGTGAACCAGAAACAAAAAAAGGAAAGGAAAGGAAAGAAGAAAGGGAAAAAAAAGGAAGGAAGAAGGAAAAGAAAGAAAGGGAAAGAAAAAGGAGAAAACCTAAGAACGGTTGACTTCAAAGCTCTGGGCTGCAGCCACCATGGCCATGCTCCATCTAGTCCTTTCAGTCCATGAGAGATGAGCTGTTTACGGATGACGGTGAAGCTCCCCTCCCACAAGTGCCTCTAGCCCTCCCCTCCACCCCCAGCTACATTACTGATTGAAAAAGCAACCTCATCATGGGGCCCATTTGTCAGTCACTTCTCCCCCTTTGGATGGGGCCAAGGCAAATGAACGCTGCACTCAGATATTGCATTGGAATGTAACTATTCCATTCAGTCTGCACCCTGACTTAGGGCCACACCCCTTCCTGTGGCCCCAAACCACAGGATCCTCTGGGCTTCATCTGCTTCCAAAACTGCTTCCTGCCCACCAGCTCCCGTTTGTCTCCGACCCTTTAGTTTTGCCTCTTTGTAGGCTTTCTCTCTGATTCTCTTGGACATGACAACCCAACCCTGGCTTGTCTAACTCTGGCCTGTAACCTTGACACTCTGGAAGACGCTGCTGTAGAAAATTGTCCCCAAGCTCCGATCCAGGCTCCCAGGACACTGCTGAACAGAGCCTTAAACTCTTGAAGGTCTAGAAGGGATGCTGTGCAGAAACCATGTTATTAGAAGCTATTTGCTAAGTCCTTTGTATAGTAAACAAACATCATCACTCCAGCAAAAAAAAAAAAAAAAAAATTAAAATAAGTTAGAAAAGGAATAAAAGGTGGAAGGACTGTGCAAAGGCAAAACAACAGGCTCTTTGAGGTTATGTGACCCTATTCATAACTATAACAAATAACATTTCTTCCACTGAATAAATATTTATTGAGAACCAACAATGTGCTGTGTGCCATGACTTCTAGGCCCTAGGGATATATCAGTAGATTAAACAGAGGAAAATCTCCATCCTCATGGGGTTTCCATTCTACTGGGAGGGGGAGACTGGTACTAAACATGATAAATTAGCAAATTAATTAGCAGATGGAAGATGGTAGGTGCTAATGAGAATTAGGAGGGCAGGAAAGGGCATTAAGGCACACTGGGGAGCCTGCAAGTTAGGTTCTTAGAAAGAGCGTTCAGTAAAGGCTTCAATGAGAAGGTGACATTTGAGCAAAGACTTAAGGGAAGTGAGGGGAGAATTCATGCAGATATTGGCGCAGGTGCTCTAGGCAGATGGTTCTAGAGGGGCCAGTGCAAAGGCCCTGAGGCATTCAAGGATAGCAGGGAAGCCAGTGGCTGCAGCAGAATTCGTGAGGGGAGATTAATCAGAAAGGGCTGGGCGGGGGTCCTGGGTCATGGAGAGTCCCAGGTCATGGCGGTGGTAGGCTTTATAAGAACTTTGGCATTTACTCTGAGTGAGATGGGGAGCCATGGCCAGCTTTTGAACTGACAAATGATGTCATCTGACTTATATTTTGAGAGAACAACACTTTTAATTTATTGAACACTTTTGATGGTGCCAGGAATTATGCTAAACACTCTACGTGCACTATTTTTCCAATCTTCACAGCAACTTTTAGGGAAAGATTCTATTATTATAATCTAAACTTTAAGAAGTGAGGAAACAGACTAGAGAACTAAGAAACATGGCCTTAGCTAGGAAGTCAAGGGGGCTGGTTGAACCCCAGCCTTCCTGAATCTGAAGCTAGAACCCGCGACCACCTCCTTGTGCCTTGGGGAGGCTGTGGATGGACTTACTATGAGTCGAACCCATTAGATTTCCACGCCCCCTCCGGCCACCTTGTTGGTCGTATTCTGAAGAGCACAATGCCGAAAGTGAAAAAGGGACCCAACCTCGGTTCCCTTTGTGCTGTCTTTGCATGAAGGACATTTCACCCCTACTTGGCTGAATTTAAATCTTTCTCCTTCACATGTGACCCATTGTAGTTCAAATTACATACTCATAAGCCCAAGCCCATGAAGTCGGTTCACCACAAAGGCACTGATTGAAGCCAAGCATGTGAACATTGCTTAATAAAATGCCTCTTGAAACTTATGGGTCAACAGGCCCCTGAGGTACACATATGACACCCTCCCCCACCCTCTTCCTATCTGACTGACTGGGAGGGAGACCTCCTTAGCACTCCAGAAAGAAGGGCAGATCATAAGTCTCTGGGTACCCCTCAGATTCTCACAGTATCCCAGCATCCTTCTCCAAGTGGCTTAAACTGGTCAGAATCTAAAACATGGTCTACTGAGTGATGCTTGGCCCATATAGAGCCATTTGTGTGTGCCTGTGAGGTGAGTGTTTACGTAAGGGCTGGGAGAGTTGATGCGAAGGGTTAGGATTTTTAAAAAAAGCAGTTGTGGGCTTCCCTGGTGGAGCAGTGGTTGGGAGTCTGCCTGCCGATACAGGGGACGCAGGTTCGTGCTCCGGTCCGGGAAGATCCCACATGGCGCCCAGCGGCTGGGCCCGTGAGCCATGGCCGCTGAGCCTGCGCATCCGGAGCCTGTGCTCCGCAACGGGAGAGGCCACAACAGTGGGAGGCCCGCGTACCGCAAAAAAAAAAAAAAAAAAAAAAAAAAGCAGTTGTGCTGAGGAAGGTGTGGTGAGGAGCTGGGAAAAACTCAAAGGGCTACGTTTTGCAGCCTCTTCTTTTTTTTTTTGTTGCGGTGCGCGGGCCTCTCACCGCTGCGGCCTCTCCCGCGGCGGGGCACAGGCTCCGGGCGCGCAGGCTCAGCAGCCATGGCTCACGGGCCCAGCCGCTCTGCGCCATGTGGGATCCTCCCGGGCGGCGCACGAACCCGCGTCCCCTGCGTCGGCAGGCAGACTCTCAACCACTGCGCCACCAGGGAAGCCCTGCAGCCACTTCTGATGGGCAACTCTGTGACCCAAGACTTTTAAGCAATTATGAGAGCAAAAGCTTCATTACATTTAAAGTGCTTCTGCACCTGTGATATTGTGATTTATAATAAGATATACGTATTTGGTCTTTGTTCCCATTGCTGGCACAGAGTTCCGAAAACCACTGGAATTTCCTAAGTAGGGAGAACAATTAAGATGTCTTTTGTTATGCTAATAAGGCGACCTTTGGAAAGCACCCAGGTAACCTGAGGATGGGGGCTGGGTGCCAGGGGACCCAACCATGTAATTAGATGGTTGGACCTTTTAGTCCCTCCCCAAAGACTGGAAAGGGAAGAGGGGCTGGAGGTTGAGTCTATCGCCAATGGCCAATGATTTAATCAATCATTCCTATGTCATGAAACCTCCATAAAAACCCAGAAGGATGAGGTTCTGAGAGTTTCTGGGTTGATGAACACGTGCAGATTCAGGGAGTGTGGTGAGCCCAGAGGAGGCATGAATGCCCCTCACCCTTTCCCCACACCTTACCCTCAACATCTCTTCCATCTGTTTGTTCCTGAGTTATATCCTTTCATAATAAACCGGTGATCAGGAAGTAAAATGTTTCTCTGAGTTCTGTGAGCTGCTCTAGCAAATTAATCGAACCCAAGCATGGGAACCTCTAACCTGTAGCTGACTGGTCAGAAGCCCAGGGGACAACCTGGACTCGTGATTGGTATCTGAAGTGGGGGAGGGGCCAGTGTTTTGGGACTGAGCACTTAACCTGTGGGATATGGTGTCATCTCCGGGGAGACAGTGTCAAAACTGAGTTGAATTGTAGGACATCTAACTGGTGTCCAGGGCATTGCTCAATGTGTTAAAAACACACACACTGAAACTGGGTGCAGAATTGTAGCACCTCATTTGGGTGGGAGGTCGTGGGAGTGTACAGGGCAGAAGAAACTCTAATTTGTGGCAGATCAGGCTCAAGTGAGACTCTTCCCAGGGCCGTTCGAACAAGAGAAGGTGGACTTCTCCAGGGGAGAAGGGCAGAGCCCCTTCCCTGAAGTTAAGTCTAAAGGAGAAGGCAGCCATTCATCCAGGCCACTGTGCCAAGGGCCACTGCGGGATTCTAAAGGAGCAGCAGGACACTTCTGCAGATGTTTCCGTGTTACCTGTGAACTTGACCTTCACCCGGGCTTTGTTCCAAGGGCACTCTTGCCCAAGAGGCAGGAGAATACCTTGGGCTTTGGTGAGGAAGCATCTGGCCACAGAATGAATACCAACCAGGCTGGGGTGGGGTGGGGAGCGCCACCCCTGTGGAGCCTCTGGCTCTTAACAGGCTTGGCTGGAACATCATCCTTTCTGGCCAGTGTGTGGGCAGCTTCTGTCTACATTGGCACACTTCTAGTGTCTACACTACACTTAAGAGTGGAGCAAGCCTGGGCCCAGTGACTGTTTTATTTGCAGCAGCATCTTTCAGAGGAGGAAGGTGTTGAGGGGTTAGGAGGTTGAAGTGAATCTGGAGAAAGTCGGATTCCTGGAGCAGAGGGAGCAAAGGAAGCAGCTTGAAGGGAGCTGCTGTTTGGGGGAGGAGTGGGTGGGGATGCTGACTGGACCACCGATGTTGCCACCTGTGTGAACTCAAGAATCACTGGGGCAGACATTAGTCAGAACTCAGTAGTGCCAGTTCCTTCAGAAAAGATGATACTTAGACCATTCATTCTTTTATTCAGCAATTTTATTTATTTTGCATGATTATCCATCAGGAACTAGGAATGGAGACAAATACAGTCTGGTTTCTGCCTTCGAGGAGTTTGCAGTTCAGAGCAGTGCTGTCCAATGCACCTTCCTGAGGTGCTGGCAATGTTCTCTAACTCTGCACCATCCAATATGGTAGCCACTCGCCACACGTGGGCTATTGAGCACTTGATATATGGCTAATGCAACGGAGGCACTGAATATTATTAAATAGCCACACATGAGTGGCTACTGCATTGGACAGAGCAGGTTTAGAGGAGAAATCAATTAGGATGCTTTTGGCTGTGAATCACAGAAGACACAGGTCAGAATGGACAGGAAGTCTAGAGATGGGGTGGTCCTTGCGTTGATTCAATACAAACAACATCAAGGATTCAGGTTTCTTCCATCTTTCCTTTCTGCCTTCTTCAGCATGTTGACTGTGTCCTCATGGCCACAAGACAAGTTGCCACATCTCTGCCCACAACAGCATCGGTGTGAGTGTTTTCTTCCTGTGTTTCTCTTGCTAAGAATAAACACTTCTTAGAAGTCCCCGCTGCCACTGCCCCAGCATTTCACCTCTGGTCTCACTGATGAGATTTATCACATGTTGGTTCTAAGATGGATACATGACTGAATGGCCATCACTGGATGGAGGCAGCAGGGTTCACTTCGGAGGCACATGGCTGGGCTTCTGACACTGAACACGGGTTGGGTAGAAAATTGCAAGGGCTGGCCCAGCATAGATTCTAACATGTACGCAATTCTAACACACACAAACAATAAAGGGTCTAAATGGCCTATGAATCAAGTGGAATAAATACAAAGGAGAGAGTGGTAAAGTCTTCCCAGGAGACTTAGAAAAGATAACTCGTGAACTGAGCCTTGAAAAACGAGATTAAAAATAGTCACTGGACACAAGCACTGGACTAGCTAAGCTCTGCCAGTAGGTGAGGGGGTGGTCCACGCTTCTCTACATGTAAATTTCTTCAGAGAAATGACGGCATCATCCTTTCTCAAGCTATTTTTCTTCTCCTCTTTCATTTCTTTTTTCTCTAAGGAGATGGAGAGGGGGGGCTCTTGAACCAGTAGCAAAACATCCCTAATTTCTTACTCCATGTGGTCACCATCTATCCATCCATTCATCTACCTCCCCACACACTCAATCCTTCTTTGATTCAACTTCCTTCTCTTGGAAGATCAGAGATGGAGAAAATTTGGCAAGTGAGAGGCAATGTGCAGAATAAGCATGAGACACACACACACACCCCTTCAGGAGGCCCCTGGTAAACGAAATCTCTGCCCCCCAAAGGCAGCCATAGCTGCTAGTGGGTGTGATGAGGCAGTAGAGATGTATCTCAATGACACTGATGACTGGATGAAGTTTTCAACAGTCAGGAAGGTTGTAGTAAAGGAAAGCCATTAGCAATAATAATAGCAAAGATGGAGGTCTGCCCCAACTCTCATCATTTTCACCTTGAGTACCCCCAGCTCCTACCTTGAAGATGGATCTAGTGCATCACTGGTCAGGGGCTGAGCTGTCTCTGCCAGCCAGGCCTGGGGCTCATCTACATCCTCTCCAGGGAAACCAGCCAAGGATATGGCCACGTTCAGCTTCAACTCTGGTGCCTCATGAGCCCCATCCTACCTTGGCTTGGCAGCTGAGGGATTTCCCATCCATTAGTGAGACATTTGAGAGTAGAAGGGGTCCAGAAAGGTCATCTACATAATTTAAGACATTTTCCTCTTTACGTGCATGTGTGGGCACACATCCACGCATGCACACACAGAGCTGGAATACTAGGGGCTGTCAGAGGATTGCTTCTCGCGGCTATCGCTTTTTCTCTCCATTCACTAAATTTTGCTGAGAAAATGTGGATGACTGAGAAAGAAGAATGAAGTGGTCTGATTTTGGGGAATAGAGTGTGAGGGAAGCTATTATGCCAACAAAATGTTGAGAGTCTTCTAATTTTTAGCCAATTGTTTAAAAGACAACAGATGGTAATGTTTATGAGATGTATAATTCAAGGCAAATCTGTCCAGATAGAGAAGATAAAGCATCTTTAACTTGGCTAACAAATGTTGAGCTGCATTCAGATAAATAAAACCAACCAAACCCAAGGCACATAACTGCAACATTGGAGACATGGAAAACAATCTTTTTTTTTTTAAATAAAAGAATGATACTTACAAGAATGAGGAGTTGGGATGTTTCTATCCTTTCCTGCTGATCAGTTATATTATCAGTCACAGGTGAAAGCAGAGTGCATCCCTGAATCTTGAATCTTACTGTCTACTCTTTCCAAGGTCATGCTACATATCAGGTTTTCAGTTCTCCCAACTTTTTGTTTTGAGCCAAATAACATGATTTTTGTTTCATTAATATTTAAGAGTAATTTAGATTGTGCCAGATGATCTTAAACTTCATTTAAATCAGCTTGGAGATAATATTAAGCTTTCTCCCAGCATAATCTACGACCATAAATGATAGTGTCATCTGCGTATAAATGATGGACTGAATATGATAATGAATAGCAAAGATGATCAATATAGAAAGATAACTGCACTGGATTCCAGATAAATCTTTCACGGATCCATTATTCTGCGTTCAGAGTTAAAGATGTATTGTTTTTGTCCAAATCTTCTAAAGAAAACACAAAATGTTTCCATGAAATGAGTCTTTTATTATTTTGGGGGGGGGAATGTCCACAAATCATACATGTACTGTTTTGCAGATACAATCATTAGAGTTCACACAGACCATTACTTTATTGGATTGAACAACTGTCTCCTAGCAATTGCTGCTGCTTCTCCTTTTTCTTCTCCTCCTTCTCTTCCTCCCCACTCCTTCTTCTTCTAAAAATGAACACTTTTGGGGCTTCCCTGGTGGCGCAGTGATTGAGAGTCCGCCTGCTGATGCAGGGGACACGGGTTCGTGCCCCGGTTGGGGAAGATCCCACATGCCGCGGAGCGGCTGGGCCCTTGAGCCGTGACCGCTGAGCCTGCACGTCCAGAGCCTGTGCTCCGCAGTGGAAGAGGCCACAACAGTGAGGCCCACGTACCGCAAAAAAATAAATAAATAAAATAATAAAATAAAAATGAACACTTTAAAATACCATTTCACTTGGGACTGGCTTGAACGCTTATTTAATTTGCCATAGGCCTATGGAATGCCAGCCCATGATACCATCTAGGGAAATCCTTCATAGACTAAAAATATTTGATTTTAATAAATCGTATCTTCCTTTTTTATTGACCTAGAACTTATTGATAGCTCTTATTTGAATAAAATACAAACTTTGGATAGCTATGTGTCAAATATGATTTGTAAGAATTAAGGACACATTTTTCTCTCCTAAGAGAAGAGACTATTTTTAAAGTCAAAGAGAAAAAGCATAATAAGGAGAAATGTACAAAAAGAAAAGTCAGTGCCAATAGACACGAATTAGTCTGTGGTGGTTGAAGACAGGGGCCTATGGCTGCAAATTCAGTCCTATTTTATCTTCTTAACAGATGCTGGGCAGAATTATGCAAAATGATGATTATTCTTCCTTCCCTCCCATCTCTCCTTCCTTCCTTTTATCCCTGATGTCCCATCAGGACTCCCCCAAACACATAAGGGTCTCTAATCCACATTAAGGAGTTCTGGGAAGTGCTCTTGAAGTTTTAGAGCTGGTAGAGAAGGTGGGGTTTTCTCCTGGATCGGGAAGGAACGGTTCTTCCACTTTGCAGACTCAGCAGAGCCAGTCACTGTTCTGGGTCCAGGAAGATGGAACAGATGTAAAACGTACCAGGGAACATGACAAGAAGCTTCCCGTGGGCCTGGTTTATCCATGTATCTCTTCCCACAGCCCCTGGGAGGTAAAAGATACCTGATATTTGTTAATGGAATGAGTGAATGTAGTCAGAGGAAGTCTGATGTAGAAGTTGAGAGCTTACTGCTCCTCTACACCATTGGATATATTCAGGCAAGCAAACAGCCTTTCTCTTCTGGGACTCCCTCCCCATCCCCTGCTCCCAGCTTTGTGTGTACTTAAGGAATCACTTCTTTGACTTCACAGATTTGGAGAGAAAAGACCTTGAGAAGGAAAGCCTGGGAGGCAGAGTTGCCTGAGAGGCAGTGAGTGAAGAGGAACTACGGGGACTCTAGGTGTGGTGGGGAGATCTAGAGGAAGAGGAACTACGGGGACTCTAGGTGTGGTGGGGTAATCTAGGATAGAAGTGAAGCCAAACTGTTGTGCAAACATCACCCTGCCTCATGTCTCCATATCTTGGCCTCGACTGTGCTTTATGTCTAGAATGTTCTTGTTGGCCTAGTGAGTTACTACTCTTCTTCCTTCAAGATTCTGCCCCAACTGTTACCTCCTCTTTGAAGTTTTCTAATCTTTTTTGGTAACATTAAATCTTCTTTCTTTGCCTCTCTAGTACTTTGTATATAACTTTATTAGCACTGGATGTTTATCTCCAGGTGCCTGTCTTCTCCACTAGACTGTGGACTCTGAAGGGCAAATTTGGTTCCTCTTGATTTGTCCTATGGCTAGCACAGTGCCTGGCACATGGTAGACACTTAAAAGGGGTTTGTTGAATGAGAACAATGGCACCTTGAGGTGGCACTATGGAAAGAGTGCTGGCAGGTTGCCCTGTACAATTGTATACGTTGTGCACTGCACATCTGTATGCTGTGACTCAGTTCTGGATCCTTAATACCAGGCTGGAAAGATGGGGAGCTTAGGGCTTGGGAAAAGGATCATCTCAGTGCCTTCTCTGTCCCTCTTCAACTTGTCACCAGGGCTCTAAAATGACATAAGTTCTCAAGTGTAACACGTTTTCCAGGACCAGAGGGCTTCCCAATTTCCTTTCAGGTCTCCCCATCTGTGGCTCGTGTCTTGGTCTCCCTCAATAGACATCTCCATCTTTCACTGTCTCAATAAATAAATGCCTTGGAGTGTCTGGGTGTGTTTTCACTTGAGAATAGTATTGAGACCAGATCTTTTCCTGTCGGAATCATTTGAAGAGACTAGAGAGGAGGAAATCCTTTTGCCCAGAGGGGAGGGAGGGAGGAGTGAGAAGGAAGTGGAGAAAGTTGCAGAGAAAATAGCTTAAAGACCAAGGCAACCTCCTTCAATAATTGGCCAGGGTCCTGCCCTGTTAGCTCTGTCTGGGTAGAAAATGAGTGAATGTACACAGGGGTACCAGAGGGACGGCCAGGTTCTGACCACAAAGGGAGGGAGGCTGAGGCCGAGGGTGGTTCAGATCCGAGGGCAGGGCCACGCTCGGGGCTGGTGGAGGAACCCGCACAGAAAAGTGGCTCTGCCCTTTGAAGCCCTTTTTCACTTGTCCAACGGTCTGGCCACTAGGGTAATCATCTCACAATGCTCACTGCTTCCTCTGAGGTCGGTTTATCCTATTCTAACAATGATCATAGCAACACATCACCCTAACATGTTTCCCCATCTTTAATGGTCACAGGTTAATGGTTGGAAAGGTGCCCAGAGGGAGCCACAGCCCCCTGCAGCCCTTGTCTCCCCGCGTGGCACTCATCGTGGTGGTACTTGCTGTCTGCTCTGGGTGGGCATCCAAAGCCCGTGGAGTGGGACTGCTCTCTTGGAACCAAGGAGGAGATGGTACAGGGATATCGGTTTCCTTCCTTGGGGTAGACTGTATTCTTGGTGGCTCTGCCCCAAGCCAGAACTTTCCCACTTGAACATAGGGTCTCCTTGGAGGTAAATGAAAAAGCCCATCTCAATAGGCAGAGTCAGTAGTAAAAAAAAAAGTCTCCTTCTGAAAGAGTCAGAGCAGAGGGTGGGGGCTGGGCATATCGACAGCGGTGGGAGCTGGGGAGATCCGGCTCAGTAAGAGAAGAGCTGAGGGGTAAGGACGGTGGGAAGCACACCCCCGGTCCGCTCTGTGGTTGCTTTCCTCAGTAACGAGATAGGAGGAAATCTCTAGCCAGATTTAGGAAGCAGATACGGCTGACTTACCTCATAATGATCAGTAAATTAGGCAAGTGTGAGTCTAGCTATGTAAAGCTCTTCTCCCAACAAGGGCACAGTCAGGCTGGGCTTTGTCACCTCCTGTGCCCCACGTTGTCATCCGCTGCTATCGGTGGGAAAAATGATCTCCTCTAATAGCCAGCCTATGGGGTAGATGCCACTTTTACCCCCATTGTACAGATGAGGAAACTGAGGCAGAGTTGAGGGCAACGGGACGTAAGAGAACAGGAATTTGAACCCAAGGAGTCTGACTCCAGAGCCTGAGCCCTTACCCATGGCACTAGCCTGCTTTGCCATTTTCCAATAAAACGTTTGTTGAGAATCAATTCAAGAGTTTTACCAGGGATCACTGAGAGCAGAAACTTCTCCTTCTGGATCCCTGGATATCTTCACGGGTGCTCAGATATGGGTACCTACATTTTTACTTACTGAGTAGGGAAAAGAGAGGGTCCTCAGATGTATCATCCCTCTGGGGGTGGTGCTGGTGACGGGAAAACCTGCACTAGCACCTCAGCAGGAGTTATGCTTCTGCTGCTAAAAAGCACGATTCCTTCTCGCCTTGTCCTATAAGCTCCGGGGTCTGTCACCCAAGATCTACTTCTCATTCTGCATACCGAGTATCTGCTGATTATTGATTCGTCTGACACTGAAAAATGCCCAGTGCTAAAAGGAATGCTGGGTTTTTCAATCTACTCTCTCTCTCTCCCTATTTTCTTTATTGCCTGTGTTCTTACTTTATGGAAGAAAACATTCCACTACAAAAACAACATTAATGGTTAGTTCTTTTAATGTCCTAGGCACCTTTCAAAGAAGAACTCATCCAACTTTGTCCAAACCCTGTCCAGGGAAACATGACCACGTGAGAGATGAGATGCTTGAACTTGAACGAAGGGGGCGGGGGAAGGGGGTAGGGGGGTGCAAACCAGAGGGGGCAGGGCACTGGCTGAGGGAACAGTTCACACCGCACCTGAGACTCTTACCTTGGCACCACCTTGCACGCCTGAGACGTTTTAAGCCTCCCAAAGCCCAGGCCACTCCCTGAACTATTAAAGCAGAAGCTCTGGGGGAGGGACCCCAACAGTACAACTTTTAAAGGCTCTCGTGTGATTCCACTGTAGGTTTCTGATTGCCACACCACAACTTATTATGGAGGCGGGGGGTGGGCTTCTATAAGAAGATGGCCCTGCCAGCCAGCTCACACATGAACCCCCAGAGTGGGTTCCGTGAGTCCTTTACTTGGGCTTTCAGTCATATCTGATATTCACGGTGTGTTACTTATCTGTTACTGCATAACAAATTACTCCATACTTAGTGACTTAAAACAACTGACATTTATTATCTCATAGTTCCTGTGGGTCAGGAATGTGGAAGCAGCTTAGACGGGTGGTTCTGGCTTACAGTCTCTCATGAGGTTGTAGCCAAGTTGTTGGCTGAGGCTGCAGGATCCCCTGGCAAGATGACTCCTTTGAATGGCTATAGGCAGGAGGCCTCAGTTCCTCACCACGTGGGCCTCCCACAATGCTGCTTGAGCATCCTCTTGACATGGCAGCTGGCTTCCTCTGGAGTGGGTGATCCAAGAGCCAGAACGAGGAGAAAGCCACCATGCCTTTTATGTCTTAATCTTAGTTGTCTTATACCATCACTTCCACCACGTTCTGTTTGTTAGAAGTAAGTCACTAAATACAGCCCACAGTTAAGGACAAGGGGAATTAGATTCCACCTTTTAAAGGGAGAGAGAACAAAGAATTCATGGACATATTTTAAAACCAGCACAGTGGGTATTGGAGATTAGTGGTTTTCCTCATTTTACTCATCTTTTTTCCCAGATGGAGGCCTTCCTCCTGGGTTCCACAGATGCATCATGAAGCCAAATGCACAGCCAGCAAAGACAATGTCCCCTAGTCCAGTTTCCTTACTTCTTCTCTCTTTCATTCTGGTCCTTGACTCATTTGCCCCAGCAACCCCACAGTTACCCTGTCCAGCTTCTGCTTTCTCTTGTCCGGCCTCAGTGTGGACTGTCAGTCTCTTCTCAGGGTGGTTCTGCTGCTGGGGATGGTCATGAGGGTAGGGATGCTTTGGACCAGGAGGGAGGAGGAGGTCAGTGAAAAGAGGCCCTCTCTGTGGTCTGGCCCCACACGCAGCCTTTTTCCTCAGTGAATCATAATCTCCCGGGAGCGCATCTCCTATTATGTTAATGGAGTGTTTGTCTTATTGCCAGACTTGAATGACATTATACAGGGTCTGGCCTGGAGCTCTTGGAAATTGGAATTAGAGCAAGAGGGAATGATCTTGTCTACCACATTTGAAACCTGGATTTTAAGTTAATTATACATAATTAGCATAATTTAATTACACTTAGGACAGAAGTTTTCAAAGTGTTTTCTAAGGAACCTAAGATTCTATGAAGATCTTTGGGGAATTTTGCAAATGTTTTATTGAAAAATTTTAAATACCGTGTTTTAAATTGTAAACAAATAATATATTCTCTACCAGCTTTTAACGATCACCACATAACCTCGTGCCTGCCAACCTAACTTCATGTGTCTGAGCCCAGATATTGGAATAAAGCTTTTCCCGCTATCACTGTTAACTGAAAAGTGTCTTGAGTTTGCAAAGCAAACAGTTTTTTTCAAAACTGTTAACATTTGCAGCTCCTCATTTGTGGGAATCAGTCTTTCCTCAGGATTATACAATCAAAACAAAATGCTAAAATAAATTGGATGCTTAGACTGGTATGACTTTTATTTATGACCCTAACTCCCCATTTTAAATTATGCATCACAAAAGTTCTCCATTATCTCCCTGAGTGACTTCTAATAAATAAAAGTTATGAATTAAAGTCTATAAAATAAATGTTTAATAATAATTTGACCATTTTAATCTGTTTTCTACATTAGTATTTCAGAATGCTTGCCGTTGCAAATTACAGAAAACCCAACTCAAAATGGCTTAAAACAATAAGAGGATTTGTCATCTTACATAAAAAGAAATTCCATGGCTCAGCAATATTGTGAAGGACCCAGGTTCCTCCCATTTTCTGTTCTGCTTTCCTCGGAGTGTTGACTTTGGGCTAACTCCCCTCAAAATGTCAAGATAGTTGCCATAGTTTTAAGCATCCCATGTACACGTGGAAATATCCAATGGGTGGAAGGGGCAAAGAGTCTCCTCTTAGGAGCAAGTAATTTTTCCTAGAAGCCCCTGAACAGGTATCCCCTGGCGTTTCATTGCCTAGAAACTGTCTAAACCAGTCACGGCAAGGGGAAGGCCCACCATCATTGGCCTTTCCTGAATCATGGACCCTCAACCAAACCGGGGTCTGGCCAGCATGAACGTAGGACAGAAAGGCTTTTGGGACTCTTACTAGCAGTGCCTGCTAGGATTTGGGTTTCTTATACGCATCATTTGATAACATAATTTTGCTACTGAAAAAAAAATGTGTTGGACAAACTAGGAGTATTGAGAACTTTTCCTGGGCCGGCCTTGGGGCTGTTTATGTGGAAAGCTAGTCTTGCTGATCCTGCCCCAGTTTTTCTGGGGAGGGAAGGGAGAGCCCCTGCCTACATTAACCTCAGGGCTGCGGCCCACTCTTCAGCATGGTTCCTCTCCTTAGTCACACTGCCTGACATCTGCATGGAGAGTGACAGTTTGCAAGGTGTTTCACATATATTGACTTAGGTAATCCCCAAAGGATGATGCAGTCTAGGGGCTCCAGAACCTAGTTGACCATCCCATCATCCCCATCACCTGGGGAGCATCTTGAACTAAAGAGAGTCGTTGGTCTCACCTTGGACCCACTGAATCAGAACAGTGGCCTGGGAATCCATTTTTCTCAGAAAGCTCTTACAGGAAACTGCAAGGGGGTTGACATGGTTGGAGAGTTGGTGCAGCTGGATGAGAGGCTGCAGATACGGGCAGCGGTCAGGTGAGGCTGGGACTCCAAGTTTAGGACTTGGACTTGGTCTGGTAGGACATCAGATGAGCACCTATGCAGTCGCCATCAGGTGGGACACGGCCGACAGGTGATGGCAGTCAAGTCAAAGCATCATTGGAGAGAGAAAACAAGACAGGGCAGGAAGAGGCTAAGGATACAAAGCCAACAGGGTTTGGATTCTTTTTTAAAAAATTAAAAAAAATTGAAGTATAGTTGATTTACAATGTTGTGTTAATTTCTGTTGTACAGCAAAGTGTCTCAGTTATACATATATATACTTTCTTTTATAAATATTCTTTTCCACTCTAGTTTATCATAGGATATTGAATATAGTTCCTGGTGCTATACAGTAGGACCTTGTTGTTTATCTATTCTATATATAATAGCTTACATCTGCTAATCCCAAACTCCCACTCCATCCCTCCCCCAACACCCTCCCCTTGACAACCACAAGTCTGTTCTCTATGTTCGTGAGTCTGTTTCTATTTCAAAGATAGGTTCATTTGTGCCATATTTTAGATTCCACATATAAATGATATTGTATGGTATTTGTCTTTCTCTTTGTGACTTACTTCACTTAGTATGATAATCTCTAGTTACATCCACGTTGCTGCAAATGGCATTATTTTGTTCTTTTCTATGGCTAGGTAGTATTCCTTTGTGTATATATATATATGTACCACATCTTCTTTATCCATTCATCTGTCAATGGACATTTAGGTTGTTTCTGTGTCTTGGCTATTGTGAATAGTGCTGCCATGAACATAGGGGTGCATGTATCTTTTTAAATTATAGTTTTGTCTGGATAAATGCCCAGGAGTGGGATTGCTGAATCATATGGTAATTCCATTTTTCCATAGTGACTGCACCAATTTACGTTCCCACCAACAGTATAGGAGGGTTCCCAGGGCTTGTCTTCTAACTGAATTAAAAGAAAGACCTGAAGTGGCTCCCCAGTGTCTAGCTTGGAGGATTCTGTCTCAACAGCTCCCTCTTCTCTGTCATTGGCTTTCTGGCTAGGAAGACAACTTCTCTATCCAATCCCCCTGTCCCTCCTAAAGCTGAATGTTCCAGCATTGTCTATGCTCATGGTTGCCTAACCCTCCCTTCTGCCCACACCTGACCATCTGTCATCACAAAAGAACAGTCATAAAAAACCAGGCTTCCACTGAAATTACACATCATAGTTTTTGTCTGCAGGAAAAAAGAATAAATCCATTTCATGTCAGCTGGAGAGGAAACATCCATATACAATCTAAGTAAGGAGAGGGGCCATGTGGGGCTAATTTGATTTAAATAAAATGTTAATGTTTAAATGAAGCAAACAAAGAAAAGTGCGTACTAAGGAGCCTGGACTAAACCAGAAGATATTTGAATTCTCAAATTGTATTCTTGCTTGCTTGTATTTATTTTTATTGCATTGCATTCTAAATAAAATAAATTTTAATGTTTTGCTGAAACCCTAACGGAAATTATGAATGAACAGCGGAAAGGTTAAAATGAAAATCCTTGAATTTCATGAATAGTAGGAATTTAAGAAACATTTTTTAAAAAAACACTCAGGGAAAGCTCTGACAAATTTACCTGTTTGTTTGTTTTTAGGCAATATTTTATAAGCACCATCTCCAATCTGACCACTTCTATTCTTTCCAAGATCTCTAGGCTGAGGCAGGCTCTGTACCTGTCCTCCACATTTGTAAGTCCCTATACGTCCCCACTCATTGCTTTGCTTCCTGGAAACCTGGTTCATGGTTCAGGTGCTGACATATCCTGGATGAACACAGGAAGCCCACTTCTTTGCCACTGAAATAAAATGCATTAAAGGGAGTCATTTCATATATAAAAGGGTGAAAAGGATGAAGAACTCTTGTGAATGGAAGTCCACCATCTCATTCACTGAAGAGCAAGTGGGAACAATGTTGAAAAAGAAACAGAGGTTTGATGAAATTAAACCATTTGCAGCAACACGGATGGACCTAGAGATTATTACACTAAGTGAAGTCAGTCAGAAAGAGAAAGACAAATACCGTATGATATCACTTATATGTGGAATCTAAAATATGATGCAAATGAACTTATCTATGAAACAGACTCACAGACATAGAGAACAGGCTTGTGGTTGCCAAGGGAGAGGGATAAATTGGGAGTTTGGGATTAGCAGATGCAAACTATTATATATAGAATGGATAAACAACAAGGTCCTACTGTACGCCACAGGGAACTATATTCAATATCCTGTGATAAACCATAATGGAAAAGAACATGAAAAAGAATGTATATGTATGTATAACTGAATCGCTTTGCTGTACAGCAGAAATTAACACAACATTGTAAATCAACTATACTCCAAGTAAATAAATTTTTTAAAAAGAAAGAGTTTAAAAAAAAAAAGATGTCACTGTGGGCTTTTTTAAAAGTGGTATATCTATCCAGTAGAATTTTACTCAACAACAGCACCAAAACTATGGTATTGCTGCATGCAAATAAATGGATGAATTTCAAAATAATTTTGTTGAGTAAAAGAAGCCAGACCAAAAAATTGGATGTATATAGTATATGATTCCATTTTTATAAGATGCAAACTAATCTATGACCAAAAATACGGTGGTTGTCTAGAGATGATGTGTGGGAAGGACAAAGTACAAGGTGTACAAGGAAACCATCGGGGTGATGGATCCATTGAGAATCTTGACGGTGGTGAGAGTTTCACGAGTGTATACATATGTCAAATCTCATCAAATTTACACTTTAAATGTGTGCAATTTATTGTGCCTCAATTCTATGTAAATGAAGCTATAAAAAGAAAAAGCAACAGGAAGAAAAGAGAGATTGAATCTTCTCAACTGAAAATTTTCAAACAAGATGACTAATCATCACTCTTGAAGGGATTTTTTCTTTATAATTTTACAACAATTTTTGCAGGTTTATGTTTCCATACTAACCCCACAAGTCATGTCAGTAGGTCCTTTCTATTTTCCAGACGCTTGGGCATAAGGAGACTTGTAGAGACACAGGTTGGTGAAGACATAAAATTTATCTTTTCTGTTTTGCTCGGTCCCATTTGCAGCTCCTGGTCGTTTCAAGGATTCCAACTCTCAGCCTGCGCTGAAGGCGGGAGCCTCCCTCTGTGCCTGGGCTGGCCACTGTCCAGCTGTCCTTTCTCTCCTTCGTGCTCTGGAAGCTCTGATGAAGTGAGTGGCAGCTGTGCGCGTTGAGAGGCTGAGCAGGAGTTCAGGTGCTGGGAGGAGATTTTCTCCCTTGGGAAGAAGCGGTGCTCAGAGGCCAAACATCTTCCCTGAAGAGAAGCAGAGGGAAAAATCAGAGCAGGGAGAGGTGAAACCGAGGGCAGCCTGTGGAGAGAAGGCGCCGTCGCTCCCTGTCATGGGCGCCTGGGATGCAGGGTTTGTGGAGGTGAGGTCCCAGGGGCCCCTTTATCCTCATCATCTTTGCTTGTCTGCATTTTCCATTAAAAGACGTCGCTGTGGGCTTCCCTGGTGGCGCAGTGGTTGAGAGTCCACCTGCCGATGCAGGGGATACGTGTTCGTGCCCCGGTCCGGGAAGATCCCACATGCCGCGGAGCGGCTGGACCTGTGAGCCATGGCCGCTGAGCCTGCGCGTCCGGAGCCTGTGCTCCGCAACGGGAGAGGCCACAGCAGTGAGAGGCCCGCGTACCGCAAAAAAACTCCACAAAAAAAAACACACAAAAAAAACGTCGCTGTGGTGTTTTTGATAACGATGCGCAGATCCTCAGGAACAACCTGCTCAATGCAGGCCCCAGAGCTGACCTACTTAGACTGTAGGATTAGGGCAAAGACTTATCAAATGATACCTTAACAGTAAGCAGACACTGGTGCTCAAGGAGGTGAACAATTCCAGTTAGAATGACTCCTCCCACTGGCCGGAATTATATGTATTGAACATATTTGCTGTAACTTATAGAGCAGCTATGAATAGTCAGGCATTGTGTTAGGCACCTTATACCTATTATTTATTTAAATCCATACACCTGTGCGGCAAGGAAGTCATTATGATCCACATTCTACAGATGAGAAAACCGAAGCTCAGAGAACCAGAGTGACCCCCCCAAGACCATGTACGTAGCAAGCAGAGCTGCTGGGACTGAACCTTGGCGTGTCCAGATCAAAACCCAGTTCTCTTTCTTCCTTGGCAGACTACCTACTCCTTCCCCGGGCCCTGTTCTGTTAGATGCCGTCTGCTTGTCTCGAATCTCTTCTTTCTGTGTCCTTCTCCAGGTTTTGTTTGCCCCTACATCCCAGTCTCCTAACAGGTTGTAAAATACGATGTTAGTTGATAAAGAATTTAGGTATAGCACTCGCATTTTCAGAACAGAAACAAAAATATCAAAAAGCAGTCTGGGCACCGACTTTGGAATCGGGAAGACTCTAGTGGGGTCAGAAGTACCCAGTATGGCTGAACTCTCTTGAGATTTCCAAATCCCCTTCCCGATCCCGGTAGACATCGCTGACCTCCAAGCTTTCTCAAAGCAGTCCTAAGCAATCTTACCATCAAGGAGACAATTTCAAAGTGTGAGGAGCGTGGGTGAGCTCCAGGTCTCAGGGTTCCCCAGGTGGACGCTGATGCCAGGCCTCCTCTCTGTTCATGGAGCCAGACAGGTCCACCCTGAGGGGCCCGTGACATTCATTTGTTTCTCTTCTCTGCTCTGCCAGGGTCTCAATGTCCTCTCATAAAAAAGCAAGGGGCCAGGAAGTGCAGACCAGGGAAACAAGAGAAAATGAAAGCTCTTTTGGGAAAGGCAACTGTGACAAATTGAAAGGGTGGAGGAAATACTAGCTCAGAAAAGAGAGGGGAGAAAGGCTGCAGGAGAATAAGCAAAAGGAGTCTGTGTCTGTAGCCCCTGGACCAGCGGAAGGCTGATTTGTTTCTTATAAAAAGAGACGTGTTATTCTTTTCCTCTTCTCTTGGCAAATAATGACAAAGAAGAATGGTTGCAGAGTTTACTGAAATGGAATAGTCTGTGGGGATATTCCGAGTGAATGAAATGTGTTCTCAGATATCTGATCATGTTCTGCACTGACTTGTTTTTATTTCAAATTGCCTACAACAGGTGCCCAAGGCTGGGCAAATTATAATAGCGTACCTTGCAACAGCTGTGCATGGAACACGCCTAGAAAGAGTCAAAAAAGGTTACACAACATGACCAGTCTCCTATGGCTTGGAGCAGCTCTAGAATTTAAAACATTTCCTTGTCCACGAGTTAAATCCAGCCCTTGTGATGTGTGTTCTGTAACTTAATATGAAAGGCTGCTGATGTAGGGGTTGATACCGTGGCCACCAAAGCTGGCAGTGGGCACCTGCTGGAGCATGTGCATCCTGAGTGAACCCAGGTCTGCAAATACAGCCTCTGAGAGACGGGGCTGTTCAGTTTTCCCCACACCTACACCTAAGATACTTCTCAAGCTGCAGCCCAAATAGAACGAACTGTAGTTTCTGCAAATATTTCTGGCACCCTAGTTTCCACTCTTTTTCTCCAACTCAAGAAAACATATATGAATGCAAGTGAGTGACAGTGGTGCTATTAAATCTGTTCTAATTTGATACAAAAAATAAAATAAAATCCCCAAACTTCCTTTCTTTATTTGTAACAGACTCATAGAGGCATGGCCTACAGTTGATGCTGGTACCGTATGATCCAGTACTGCAGCTGAGAACCATTGGTTAAGAGGACTGTCTTAATTTGATAAAATATGCCAGTCATATAGAACATAATACAATTTTTTTTCCAAGTATTTTTCTACATGTGATTTGAAAAGGAACAGAACACTTTCAGAGGGCAGATGGCTAACCATGTGTCTCAGTCAGGATTCTGAGTTGCAAGCAACAGAAACAGATTCTGGCTGACTTAAGCAGAAAAGAAACATATAAAAGGGATAATGTTGAGCTCACAGAGTTGTTGAGGCACTACAGGGCCTGTGCATTTGGAACAATATCCCCAATCATGGTTGCAGAGCTTGCCTGGCCAGGGCACTGATGCTGCTGAGCCTGAGATGAAGTGGCCAGTCCTACCTGCACCACCAGCATGATCACTGCCAGCCCAGCATCTCCAGTTTTCTGTAAACCCTGCCACTATCAGAGACCTATGAGGTAGCCCCAGATATTTGGGCAAGTGGAGGGCATGGGTTGGAATCCCAGAAAGTGTTTTAGAGTCAACGTATTATGAGGGAAATCAGTAGATAAACTTAATTCTGACATTTTGCTGGACTGTAGGCAAGGCCACCATATCTCTTGTTTGCATCTCCATCCCCAGGCACTAGCATATTATCTGGTACTTAGAAAGGGCCCAATAAGCATTTTTGGAAATGAAGTAAAATTGAATTTTAAATTTAGAAGCACCCTTTCCAAGGGCTGACTGCCAGTCGCTATTGCAAATTAGTTCTAGTAAATCAAATTAAATTAGGAACCAATCAAAAATAGACTCTCTGAGCCCAGTGATTGTATTCACTTACCTCCCATGACATTGCCCTTAGACCTCTGGGTTAGTGGTCGATTGGTTTGTTTTTATGCACAATGACACCTTTCCTTTTTCCAGCAGTAACTGTGTGTGCCTGTGCTTGTCCATCCAAGTGATCATGTTGACTGAAGGTTATTTTGCTAACAAGAAATAAAACTATCACCAGCCTTCATCTGGAGACCAGGGAATTTCCCAGAGTATTTGCTTCTGTTTTGTGACACTTCTGTCTTCGAGGGGGAGGAAAAATAGAACAGGGGAGGTCTTTCCTTGTGGGCCAAAAACATTTTTCAAAAGCCTATTTGTAGTGTGTGAACCATTACATGGTCGTCACATTACGTTCCTGTTGAATTACCCTAGATGTTTGCCCTGTTTGTTTCTTCCTGGTCCTTTGCAGAATTCCCGAGTACAAGACTGGAGAGGAGAGGGCATTGCAGAAGATCATTCTGAAGAAGATTCAGCAAGATGGTCACTGTTAACACACAATTATACAATTAGTGTTTGAACTGTGCTGTAAACTGGCAGTGTGGATTACTTCCCATAGTGTATATGTCAAAAATAGTTTTAATTGATTCTGAATAAATCATAAATTTTTATACCCTTGATTCAGAAAAATGTCTTTTAAAGTTTAAAGGTTCAAAATCTCAAGGTCATTGGTTAGGAGAACAGAGAAGTGTTTTGAAATGATCATGAACTAGATTCCATCTGTCTTAAATTCAATCAGATTAGAGCATGAATGTGCCCATTCTCTACCACAGTTATTTTCTTGGGGTGAGGGGGTTACTTTTAGTACATATGTGTGTGTGTTAAGTTTCTCTACATGTATGCTCTCCCTCTTTGGTGCAGAAGTTATTTTTTTTAATGATTTGCCTTCTTCAGTTTTGAAAAATGTAGCATCTTGATTCCAATTATGTTTAAAATAAGTATATGTGAATTAAAAATCATCTCTGAATGGGACAATTAATGGGTATTGAATATTTCCCTTTTCCTCTGTAGCTTCCAATTTTTCAGTAATGGGCATGTATGCTTTCCATGATCAGAAGAATAATACATATTACAGGTACTTTTTGCTACATGATCTTTTTGCATTCTTAAAAATTCCCATTCTGCAAATTCATGCACCTAAAATAACAGAGTTTATGGGGAAAATAGGATTGGAGCAGATCACTCAAACCTATGGAAGTCTGAAACCAGAATATTTATAAAAATCAATAGCAATCCTAATAAAAATAGTGACATAGGTGAATATATGAAGCTTGGGGTTCATATACTTCCTCTTTTGCAATATATGTCTTGGAGGGCATTCATTTCTGATAGAGAACATTTTCATCAATATTATAATTTGGATTTAATGTATAGCCTTCTTCATGAATTCATTGTTTTAACATACAGCATAATATCTTGGCAGCTTCCTTATCTTCACTTTCAATCTGCTCAGAATAGCTTAAGATAGTGGAAACATAGGGTACCGAAAGTCACTGAACCAGACAATATGTGCACTACAGAAAAGTCAAGACTGGAGAGTTCCAGTGTTTTCCTGAATTTTGGCATACATTTGTAAGACTTTAATTATTGAGAAAGCTTGCCTGAGGTTGCTTCAAAGTGCTAACGTGCCAGGGGAAACTGCATAAGACACAACGTTATTTCTGCATTATACTGACTGCATTCCCTACTTGTTGGTCACTTGTGAGGTAATTTATATGACAGAAACATGCATGGCCACAGAACAGAGTGTTTAAAAATTCTAGGCCCGGTCATTGCAGTGCCTAGACTATAGAGAGCTGGAAAGAGCAGCAAGAAGAAAAATCTGGAAAACTAAAAAATTAAAACTTTTCTTGAACCATGCGAGAAAAGCCAAGAATCCTAAAATCTAAGGAAAGATGGGCTTCTTTCCCAAAAAGATGAACATGAATACTGGTTCACCCTTGGCAGAGCACAGGAAGAAGAAATCTCACCTTCCATTCTCTTGGGTAAGAAGAGTTTAGCCAAAATGTTAAAGAATTGCCCAAAATGAGGTGGGCTAATGTGAGGATATAGAAACGAGGGAGCCACACACATTAGGGACATTGCGTCCATGTCTTTGTGAACTTCTCTGGGTGCTCATCTCTTGGGTAAGATTGGGGATGGGGTGGGAGACCTGAGAAAGCAGACCTGGAGGAAGGAGCGATTGCCACTTCAGGGAAGATACAAAGCCTTCTCTCCTATGGAGCAAAAGCCTTGAGCTCCTGAAGGTGGGCAGCAAACCCCTGACACCTTCAGAACACAGGGAAGGGGTAAAGAAGAGTACTGCTACCTCTAGTCAGGAGGCATTTCTGGGCCCAGGATCCTACACCAGTACCAGGAGAGGTCTCCTACTGCCGGAGGAGGGCAGAAAGCTCCTGTCCATACAGGATGAGGTACAAAAGATACAAGGTGGAGTTTGGCTGCCAGAGAAAGGAGGAGCAGGATCATTGAGGAAACCCCCAAACTGAAACTGAAAACATAGGGCCTGCCTAAGGTCAAGAGTGAGCCAGGACAGCAAAGAAGCCACCCCCCACACCCACCCATCTTCCACCACCAGGGTAGCAAACCCCAAGTAACAACAACAGTTGTCTTCCTCTGGATGAGAGGTGAGAGCATTGAAAGAAACACTTTCTGAGGCCCAGGCACATAAAGAAGGCTGAAAAATGAGGCTAGAGTACCTGATACCCTAATCTTAAGGCAAAGTTAGATCAGAGTTTCTTAACCGTGTCACTATTGACTTTTTGAACCACATAATTCTTGGCCGTGAGAGGCTCTCCTGTACACTGTAGGGTATTTAGCAGCATCCCTGGCCTCTACCTGCTAGATTCCAGTATCACCCACCTCCTCCAGTTGTGACAATCAAAAACAGCTCTAGACATGGTTAAATTTCCCCTGGAGGCAAAATAACTCCTTGTTGAGAACCACTGCATTAGAGGAATTTCAAGTTAGTGTACTGAAGATGGCCATAAGCTTAATAAAACTCAAACTCATCTTAACTTCTGACTAGATTGACTCAACCTCACACTAAAGGCCTGGAAGAAAAGGCATACCCATTTCCAGACTTAAATAATATTTACCTCAGTCTCTATTATTCTACACATGATGTCTAGCACTCCACAGAAAACTATGAGACAGACAAAAAAGCAAGAAAAACCAATTCATTGTTAGGAGCCAAATTTATCCACAGAATCAAACTCAGAGACAATTTGGATGTTGTTCCTATCAGATAGGAAATAACTATGATTAATATTTAAAAGCTCTAGTGGGCCGATGAACAACATGCATGAACAGATGGAGAATTTGAGTAGAGAGATGAAAACCATAACAAAGTCAGATGAAAATAACAAAAATGAAAAACAAGGTAACAGAGATGAAGAAAGCCTTTGAGGGCACACACATATAATTAGCACAGCTGAGAGTCAGTGAACTTGAAAACAGGTCAATAGAAACTACACAAACTGAAACACCAAAAGAAAAAAAGAAAAAAGAGGTTTAGTTTGTTCTTCTTTTTATAGTTTCTTAAAGTGAAAGTTTAGATTGATTTGATTGATTTTTAGGCCTTCTTTTCTAATTAGATATTTATAGCTATGTATTCCTTTTAAGCACTGTTTCAACTCTACCTCACATATTTCGATATGCTGTGCAAACACCTGAAAACCAAATATAAAGGAGAAGATAAGAATTACAACTGATTTCTATTCCAAAATTCAGAAGACAGTGGAATGAAAAATTTAAAGGACTGAAAGAAAAATAACCCTGTCAATCCAGAATTCTATACCTAGAGAGAATAGCTCTCAAAATGAAGGTGAAATAAACACTTATTTAGACAAGCAAAAGCTGAGAGAATTCATTACCAGCAATTCTGTTCCTCAAGAAATACTAAAGGAAGCTCTTTGGGAAGAAGACATATGATATCCAACAGAAACTTAGATTTACCTCCCCTCAGTAAAGATCTCTGGAAATGGTTAAAATGAAGATAAAAATACGTTTTTCTTATTTTTAATCATTCTCTAAAACAAAACATAATTAACTCTCTAAAACAGAAATAGTAGGAATGTGTTGTGGTTTTATTACATCCGTAAAATATATGACAATAACAGAACAAAAGATGGGAAGGAGGAACTGGATGTTTACTGTTATAAGGTCTTTACACTATACATTAAGCCTTATAATATAATTGAAGGTAGAGTGTAATTAGTTAAGGTATATATTATAAACTTAAGGGTATCCACTAAATATTTCTTTAAAGAGGTCTAAATAATAAGCCAATACTATAGATAAAATTGAATAAAATTCTTCAATCTAAAAGCAGGCAAAAAGAGGAATGAAGAGACAACATATGGAGAAAATTTTAAAAAGTATCAAAATGATAGAGTTAAGTCCAAATATATTAATAATTGCATTAAATGTAAATGACTAAATACATCAATTAAAGACAGAAATTGTTGAATTGTATAAAAAAGCAGTATCCAAACTAGATGCTTTTTATAAGAAATCCACTTTAAATATGAAGATTTAGGGAGGTTAAAAGTGAAAGGACAGAAGAGGACATACCATGTAAACATTAATCAAGAGAAAGCTAAAGTGACTATATTAATATCAAACAGAGTAGACTTTAGAACAAGGAATATTACCAAGATTACCAAAAGATGTAACATAATAATAAAGGGGTTGTTTCATCAAGAAAGCATGAGAATCCTAAAGAGATGTGTACCTAGCAACAGTGCTTCAAAATACATGAAGTGAAAACTGATAGAAATAACGAGAAAAGATAAATCCAAAATTATAATTGGAGATTTCAGCTTTCCTATTCCCTACGTAGAACAAATGGACAGAAAATCAGTAAGGAGATAGAAGATTGAACACTGTCAACAAGCTTAACTTACTCGACATTCATAGAACACATAGAACACTAGCAATAGCATAATATACATTCTCTTTTCAATTGCACATGGAACATTCACAGGACAGATCATATTTTGGATCATAAAAACATCTGAACAAATTTCAATGAATTGAAATAATACAAAGTATGTTCTTTGATCAGATTTCTAGTTCAATAGAACTAAACTAGAAATCAACCACAAAAAGATTATCTGGAGAAGTCACAAATATTTAGAAATTAAATAATATATTTCTATTTAACCTATGGTCAAAGTCACAAGGAAAATTAGAAAAATTTTTGAATGGAATGAAAACACAACATATCGAAATATGTGAGGTAGAGTTGAAACAGTGCTTAAAAGGAATACATAGCTATAAATATCTAATTAGAAAAGAAGGTCTAAAAATCAATCAAATCAATCTAAACTTTCACTTTAAGAAACTATAAAAAGAAGAACAAACTAAACCTAAAATAAGCAGAGAAAGAAATAGTAAAAATATGAGCAGAAATCAATAGCATTGCAAACAGAAAAACAATATAGACAGGCAATGAGACAAAAAGTTGGTTCCTTAAGATCAATAAGGCTGATAAGCTTCTGCCCAAATCGATTAAGGAAAAAAATCTCAAATACCAACATAAGGAATGAAATAGGGAACATCACTACAAATCATACAGATATTAGAAGGCTAGTAAGGGAATACTATGAAAAACTTTATGTCCATAAATTCAACAACTTGGATGAAAGAGCAAATTTCTTAAAAGGTATACTTAAGAAGCCATAGATAACCTGAATCATCGTATATCTTGTTAAAGAAATTTATAGTTAAAAGCCTTTCTATAAAGAAAAATCAAGCCTAAGATGGCTTTACTGCAAAATCCCACCAGATGATTTTGGCAAAAAATAGTACAAATATTACACAAACTTTTTCAGAAAATAGGAGAGAAGCAATCATTTCTTAGCTCATTTATGAGGCTAGCATTACTCTGATACCAAAACCAGATAAAGATATTGCATGCAAAGAAAACTACAAACCAATATCCCTCATGAATATAAATGTAAATTTTTCAACTGAATATTAGAAAAATTGAACCCAGCAATACATAAAAAGGATAATACATTATGATCAAGTGGGGTTTATTCCAGGAATGCAGATACATTCAACACTTTAAAAACTGTTCAGTGTAATTTACCACATAAACAGATTAAAGAAGAGAAAGATGACTACTTCAACAGATACAGAAAAAGCATCTGATGAAATTCAAAGTCTGTTCATGATCTATCTATCTATCTATCTATCTATCTATCTATCTATCTATCTATCATTTATCTATCTATTCTCAGAAAACTAAGAATAGACTCCTCAGTCTGATAAATGGCATCTACAAAAAGCATACAGCTAACATCACACTCAATAAGTGACTGAATAATTTCCCAATAATTTGGGAACAAGGTAAGGATATCCATTCTCACCACTTATATTCAAAATTGTCCTAGAAGTCCTAGACAGTACAATAAGACAAGAAAACAAACAAATGAACAAACAAACAAAAATGGCATACAGGTTAGAAAAGAAGAAATAAAACTGTCTCCACTTGTAAGTACCATAATAGTTCATATAGAAAATTCCAAAGAATCTACCAAACAGCTACTAGAATTAGTAAGTAAAGGATGAAGGCTACAACATCAATATACCAAAAGTGATTGTATTTCTATACACTAGAAATGAATATTTGTAAATTGAAATTAAATATACACCATTTAAAATAGAGTGCCATTTACAATAACACCTAAAAAATTACATAGATTAACATCTAAAAAATATGTGCAAGATCTATATTCTAAAAACTATAAAACTTTGATGAAAGAAATCAAATAAGACCAAAATAAGTGAAGAGATATACTATGCTTATGGGTTGGAAGTTTCAACATTGTTAACACAATAATGTTCCCCAACCTGATCTATAGATTCAATGCAATCCCAAGTAAAATCCGAGCAAGGTTTTTAGCAGAAATCAACAAGCTGCTTCCGAAATGTAAATGAAATGGCTTCTGTGGTGGCACAGTGGTTAAGAATCTGCCTCCTAATGCAGGGGACACGGGTTTGTGTCCTGGTCCGGGAAAATCCCACATGCCGCAGAGCAACTAAGCCTGTGTGCCACAGCTACTGAGCCTGCGCTCTAGAGCCTGTGAGCCACAACTACCAAGCCTACGCAACACAACTACTGAAGCCCATGTGCCTAGAACCCCTGCTCCGCAACAAGAGAAGCCACTGCAATGAGAAGCCCGTGCACCGCAATGAACAGTAGGCCCCACTCAACACAACTAGAGAAAACCTGTGTGCAACAATGAAGACCCAACACAGCCAAAAATAAAATAAATAATTTTTAAAAAAATGTATATGAAAACTAGAATAGCCAAGGCAATTAAAAAAAAAAGGTTTGAGAAGCTTTGCTACCTATTTCAAGGCTTATTATAAAGCTATTATACAATACTCAAGATATTCTTTTATTGGTGAAAGGATAAATACATAGATCAACTGAACAGAATAGAGAGTGAAAATAGAACCACACATATATCTTAAGTTGATTTTCAACAAAATTACAAAGGCAATCCGATGGAGAAAGGATGACTTTCAGTGACTAATGCTGGAAGAATCAAGACACCTATATAACAATAATAATAATAACTATAATGGTAATAATAACTTCAACCAATACTTCTATTAAACTTCTAGAGGAAAACATTGGAGAAAAATCTTTGTTACCTTGAGTTAAACAATGACTTCTTAGATACAAAATCCAAAAACCATCCAACTGATAAATTGAACTTTATCAAGGAAGAGAGTGTTACAAAAATTAAAGAAAAAAAAAAACAAACTGGGAGAAATATTTGCAAAACACACATCTGATGAATGGCTTATACGTAGAATATATAGATGTTAGAATATGGATGTCAACTAGACTTATTGTGATCATTTATATATTTACATATATTGAATCATTATGTTGTGCATGTGAAACCAATATAAAGTTATTTGTTAATTGTATCTCAATCAATAAAAGAATATAGAATTCTCACAACTGAATGATAAGAACACAAATAACTTCATAAAATATGGGCAAAAATTTTAATAGACCTGTCACACAAGAAGCTATATGGATGGCCAATAAGCACGTGAAAAGATTGGTCATTATGGAAATGTAAATTAAAACCACAATGAGCTACAACTACATATCTATTAGAATGGCTGAAAGAAAAGAAAACCCAATGATAATAAGTGCTGGTGTGTGTGTGTGGAAAACCTGGAATTCTCTACAGGGCTGGTAGGAGTGAAATGATTGAGCCATTTTGCAAAACAGTGTGGCGGTTTCTTATAAAGGTAAGCATACAGTTACTAGAGGACTCAACAATCTCACTCTTAGGTCTTGATCAGAGAAAAATGAAAACTCATGGTCACACAAAAACCAACATTTGAATGTTTATAGCAACTTTATTAGTAATCACCAAAAAATTGGAAACAACCCAAATGTCCTTCAACATTTATTTAATGGATAAATAAACTGTGGCACATCAACGCATTTGAACACTTTTCAGCAACACAAAGGAACAAGCTACGGATGTGTGCAGCTTGTGTCTATTCAAAGTGAATCACACTAAGTGAAAGAAGTCAGATCCAAAAGGCTGTATGAGTCCAACTCTATGACATTCTGGAAAAGGCAAAACTATGGAGACGCACCAGATTGGTGGTTGCCAGGGTCTGGGGCTGAGCCATCAGGGTTGACCTCAAAGGGGCCTGAGGGAAATTTTGGGGATGATGGAAATGTTTTATATCTTGATTGTGGTAGTTACATGGCCATATGCTTTTGTTAAAACAGATAGAGCTGTACACTAAAAAGATTGAATTTCAATGTATGTAAATTACATCCAATACATTGTCAATCTGAAAGAAATCTAAAATGGTTAACCAGGGCTTCCCTGGTGGTGCAGTGGTTAAGAATCTGCCCGCCATTTCAGGGGACACGGGTTCGAGTCCTGGTCCAGGAAGATCCCACATGCCGCGGAGCAACTAAGCCCGTGTGCCACAACTACTGAGCCTGCGCTCTAGAGCCCGTGAGTCATGACTACTGAGCCCACGTGCCACAACTACTGAAGCCCGCACACCTAGAGCCTGTGCTCTGCAGCAAGAGAAGCCACCACAATGAGAGGCCTGAGAACCACAATGAAGAGTAGCCCCCGATCGCCGCAACTAGAGAAAGCCCGGGCGCAGCAACAAAGACCCAATGCAGCCAAAATAAATAAATTAATTAAATAAATAAAATAAAGTAAAATGGTTAACCAAACTAGTTCCCCAAGTGACCTGGTGTCTACCGCCAATGAAGATTGGGTGTTGTTTTCTGGGTGGGAAAATGTGGGATCCAAAGGGCTCAGGGTCAGAGAACCTCCTTGCAGAGCAGACACTGGATGGGCTTCTTGGGGGTGGGCAGGTTTCTGGGCCCAGCACTGCTCCCCTTGCTAATGCTTTCAAGTTGCCCTCTGACCGGTGCCCAGTGGGAGCTGAGATGCCCTCACACCCGCTCCTGCGGTACTCCGATCTGGGGGATTCGGGGCAGCCTTCTGCTGCACTCGTGACCCGCCGTTGTGGGTGCCACACCACCACCAGTCTCCAAACCCCAAGTGAAGTTCAAGCTGTCTCCTCCTAGCTCCTGGAGGCAAACTCTCAGTGCACGTGAAAGCATCCCAAAGCCACCAGAGGGGTATTTTGATCAGCGTAAACCGTTTTGCAGCCTGTGTTTTCAGGGGCCAGGTCAGGAGTTAAGACTCTGCTGTTAACAGTCACTTTATCCTCTCCACCCACGCCATGGAGCCTGGCAGGAAGGCAGTTGGAGCAGCAGGCAACAGATGCACACAGGCTGCTGAGCGGAGGCCCAGCAGGTAGGATGAAGACAGTGGGAAGGCCAGTCTGCCCACAGCGCTGAATGGCCCCGCTTCCTTGGGGTTAAGCATAACCTTGCTTGCTCCGGGAAGCCCCCCTTCCTTTGCATTTATAAACTTTTCCTCATGCACTGATTCCATATAACTGCTAGGTAACTAGCTAGAACTGAAAGTGGGACCTGCAATTTCTGGCCACGCTTCACAATGTCTGGCCAAGACAGCTTGGTAGGACAGAGGGGAAAGGGGTCCTTTAAGAGCCCGCCCTGCAGGAATAAGGTGTGTGCTTAAAGCTCCTATGGTCCTCCACTTCCCCAACAGATGACAGAGGAAAGACTTCCCGAGCTTTCTACAGCAGAAACCTGCTGGCAAGGCAAACATCACCTGGCCCCCCGCCAAGCCGAGCAGAGATGCTGCATGGCAGACACAAGGAGACAAGGCGGTGAGCCTTTGTGCAGCTCTGGTACCTGGAACAAAATATGCTGAGCCGCAAAGAATGGCTTTCAGATGTCACCACTGCCATCTGACATTGCGTTTCAGCTGTTCACGTCTTCATTACTGTGCTGCAGGACCCACTGAGGCGGTTACCGTGTGTGAGACAGACTTATGTCGCATGGGTTACTGTACACGCCCAGCGGTGATGCTCACCAGGGGGTGTCAGGCCGACTGCCAGACCTCGAGGTGCAGAAGCTCTGCGTCTATCGGTTGCTTTGGGGGTGACTGTGTGCGCATGTGTGTGTACGTGTGTACATCCCTCTTTCAGGCCCCACGGTGTAACAGCTGAAAGGGATCGGACTCTGCACTACAGGAACTTGTTCTCTGCATGGTTTTCTCATCTCCCTTTGCTTCCGTCAGGCCTCCCTCCCAGCCCATCTGCTAGATCCTTCCTCTCCCCCTCTCTCATGCTCCTCTTTGAGGTGGTAACTAACCAACACAGCAATGCCCTTGTGGCTCCCCTTCCAGCCTCTTAGACTCTCTCAGATTAATGGAACAGACACATGTGCTTGCATCTGATGCCAGTAATCATATCCTGAGTGACCACAGAGAGGGAGATTAAGCAGAGCTCCTGGCCCGGCCCCGGGGGATACGGTTACAGGAAGAAAGTGTTTCTGGACAGCAACAGCTCTGGCTCCGTCTCACCTGCCCCCTCCTCCTTTCCCAGGCTTGTTAAGTCCCTTGAATATTTTCCATAAGATTAATTAAAGTCTATCCAGCAATGGTCCTAGTCACTCAAGTACTGGGTTTTGTTCTACTTTTTTGATTTGCATTCATGGATGTGAGCAGAATGTATTTCCATATTCCTGCCTTTGATAAGTAGACTCTCCTTTGGATATGTGTTTTCAAACCCTGAAAAGTAAACAAATGTATGGTTATCTAGCCTGATGACTTAATTCAACAAACATCAACTGTGAGCAAATTACACTTCTGGAAGGATACAATCCCTGCCCAAAGGGTAGTGGAAGCAATGAGGCACATACTCAAAATGTTGTGATGTGAGGTCGTGTGTGATGAGTGTGGTGAGAGGAACCCAGGGAACCCAGGGAACCCAGGGAGCACAGGGAAGGGAAAGCACTCCTGGCTGGGGAAACTCAGGAAGGCTTCTGGGAAGAAGTAGCATTTGAGATGAGCCTTGAAGGGAAGGTAGGATTTTGATGAATGTAAATAGGAAGAAAATAGGCATTACATGAGAAAGGTTCAGCTTGAGCAGAAGCCCAGAGATAAGAGGGCACAAGGTATTCAGAGATGAATGGGAATTTGAGTTAAATTGCAAAAATGTATGCTAAAGGGGAAGTGATGAGAAATGGATCTGGAGAGACTTGAATTATGAAGTGTGGAAAGTCAGGCTTAGGAGTTGGGTAGAAATACAGCAACAGCAATGGGAGCCATTGAAGGTTCTAGAGCAGGGGAGTGACAAGATTCTGCCTTCTTGATCAGACTTTAAGAAAAGTACCCTTGAAGAAGCACACTATGTCGATTGTGGGCAGAGGGGTGTGGGCGGGGGAGAGGATAGAGCTGGATCAGTGAGGATTCTGGCAATGGTTTGGAAAAGAGTAGAAAGTAAACACTTGATGGGACTGGAGAGAGACATTGCAAAGAGAGAATCTAGCAACTGGTTGGATTTGGGAGGTGAGGCCAATAGGTAGGTGAGAGATAATGTTAAGATTGGAGAGTAGGTACCGGAAGGGTGGTGACGCCATTGAGAGAGGGGGATGTGAAGGGAGGAACAGATCTGGAGCAGCAAGTGACCAGTTCAGCCTGGAATATTTGGACGTCCAGGAGAGACGCCCTGGACGAGATGTCCCTCGGGGGAATGGCATCGGGGGGTGTTGACAAGAGAGATTGGATGTAAGGACCATCCATGTGGAGGAGTCAGGTGAGGCCCCAGAGCAAGGGGGATAGTAAAGGGACAGCAGGAGGTGGGCAGCTAAGCTCAGAAGCTCAGATCCCTGAGGAGATGGGCACATTAAGAAGAGAGGAAGGTTTCCAGAAACCAAGAGATTTCCTGACAAAGGCTGAACCGGTTGAGGACTAACGGGGCCGAAGGCAGATCAGAAGCCGGTGAAGGCGAGTGGGTGGTGAGGAAGTGTGGCACAAGTGTATTTTCTGGAGAGCTTTCAAAAATAGGACGGAGGCCCCCTGTTTGGGGATGGGGAAAGGGCCTCCTGCCTGGGAAGCAGGAGATGGACTCTGGAGCCTATGGGGACCCCAAACCTGAGATCTCTCGTGGGTGTTTGTAATGCGATTTCCCTCGGAAGCCAGCAATCCCGGCGTGTGTCCTCGTTGGGGGGGGCTGAGGAGTCGCTAGTTTGTACATCGAGAGGCAATTGTTAGTCCCAAAGCAGGCCCTCCTTCAGCACGGCCCAGCGCAGCTTACCCCAGAGGGCAAGCACTGGCTTGGTGGTTTCTAGACTGTTCTTGAGCCTGGTTTTAGGGACCAGCCTGGGGGTGACCAGGAAGCACTGTTCTTCCGGGACCCTGATAGAGGCGCATGAATAATAAACAAAGGGACGTGTCAGTTTCCACGGTCCCTTTTATGTTCCTCAGAAGAAAAAATTCTGTCCTTTCGAAGACAGATGAGGCTAATTGATCTTTCCTCAGGAGAGGCTGTCACACGGAAAGAAGTCCCACAGCGGATGCGACAGTGCCCTAGGAGGCCCAATTATCTTGGTTCGGGGACAGCAGGAACTCGACTGCCCGCGGTGGGAAAGTCTCCCCAGAGCAGCTCAGCCCAGCCCCACCTCCCAGGACTGCCCTCCCTGACCCCCCAGGTCGAGCCGCCAAGATGCTGCCAGAGCCACCTGTGTGTGTTTTAAAAACACACGCCCTGGCTTTGACCAGCTCCTGGAAGGAGAAACATCCAGAGTCCGGATTTGGGGGCCTGTGGATAAGTCACTTGTTACCAGGGGAGGTCAGCGAGCCTCCACCACTGTTCTGGGGGAGGCCACTTCCACTGATACATGTTGTAGCTATTTTTTTTTTTTAATGTTTAAAAAAAATTGTTTTTATTGTGGTAAAAGTCACATAACAGAAAACATACTATTTTAACCATATTTAACTGTACAGTTCAGTGGCACTGAATACATTCACCTTGTTGTGCAACTCTCACCATCATCCGTCTTCCGAATTTTTCACCTTCCTAAACTGAAACTCTGGCCCCATTAAACACTAACTCCCCATTCCCCCTCCCCACCCTACCCCCCCCCGTGCCCCCCCCCGGGTGCCTGGCATCTACCAGTGTACTTCCTGATTCTATGAATTAGACTAGGTACCTCGACTATTCTAGGTACCTCGTATAAGTGGAATCAAACAGCATTTGTCTGCACCTAATGTATACTGGAATGCATTTTTAAGGTTAGCTTAATATATGTCCTGCAAACAGATTGTACCTTCTGTTTTTCTTTTACTTCTGTGCTATACAGAAGGCCCTCACCAGCCATCTACTTCATACATAGTAGTGTTGTAGCTATTTATGGAAAGTGCAGGCCTTCCAGCAGCCCGTGCCCCTGTCAATCTGGAGGAATTCTCCCACGTGTGTTATCTTAGAGGGTCTCAATGCACCACCTCCCACTATGAAAGCTGCAGCTGGGGTGACGGATGCAAGGGTGGGGTGGTGACTCAGGCTCAGTCAGTCACAGGAGACTCTGAATCTTGCAAGAGAGGCAGAAAGAAACGAGTGCCGTTTATAAATTATTGGCAGTTATGGAAAGCCTAGAGGCGGCAGCATCAAGTATCCAGTGTAGTGATACTTAATGCAGTGTCCTAACCACTTCTTCCCGTAGAAGAGCTTCTCAGCTCTGGTTCCAGTTCCTGGGCTCCTTTGCTTTCTGTATATTTCTCAGGCCTGGCCTGGCCCTCTAGCCTTTCTATCTCGCAGTGAATTGGTCTTTCACCCAAGTTAGTCAGACAGAGTTTCTGTTGCTTGCAACCAAGAACCTTGACCCAATGTGGTATGGTTAAGAGATACTCAGGACCTGGGAAATGGGCTTCACTGGACCCAAGAGGCAAACACTGTGTAAAAGTCACCCTCCTGCAAGGAACTCAATGTCATCCTTTTGGTGGGAGCGACAGAGAATAAACAAACAAATGTTTATACATAAATGCACATATGTATATATATCAGATGGTGAGAAAAGTACAACAAAGGGGTAGAAAGCTGAATGGGCTCTATTTCAGGCAGGGTGGGCAGGGAAGACTGCTCAGAAGACCAGCAGTGCTGACCAGAGGTCTGAATGCAGCAAGAGAGCTGCTGAGTCAGATACCCAGGAAAAAGCCTGGCAGTCAAGGGAACCCCAAGTACAGAACGCCTAAGGCCAAAAGGTAATATGTCACCTCTCTATCCCTCCCACTGACATAGCTTCCTGAGAGCAGGGATTCTGTCTGTTTCGTTTATTGCTGTACCCACTGTTTCTAGAACATGTTTGGGCTCACAAATATTTGCTAGTTGAATGAGAGAATGAGCGAGTGTCCGACTGGCAGTCAGGGCAGGGCCCTGTTTTTCACTGCAGCCCTTCCCACGTGCCTCCTGTGGGGGGCAGGGGTCAGATCCGAAGGAACAGTCAGGAGCAGCTCCAGGACGAGGGACCTGGTGGGGACAGGATCGGTTACCTTAGTCATCTCCGGGTGTCAAGAGGATGAAATTACTTACTGTCTGTAAATTTCCTAGCACCGCGGGCAGAGCATGCTCTAAAAGTTGGCCATTATTAATATTACTGCTCTTCCCAATCAATAATAAACCATAGACCTATATGTCTATGCCCACTTGGACTTGGCCTATTGTTTCTTTGTATTTAATTTATAAATCACCCATCAAATATTCATGTTCTTTATCTGCCAAGGAACAAACGCAGGCAGCCTCACTTACAATACTACAATCCTCCTGCTGTTTATCTGGTGCGACCCTTGAACTTCGATACCCTTTCCTTTTTCTTTTTATAAAGATTTTTTTTCTTTGGATGTGGACTATTTTTTAGTCTTTATTGAATTTGTTACAATGTTGCTTTTGTTTTATGTTTCGGTTTTTTGGCTGCGAGGCATGTGAGATCTTAGCTCCCCGACCAGGGATCGAACCCTCACCCCCTGCCCTGGAAGGCGAAGTCTTAACCACTGGACCGCCAGGGAGGTCCCTCCATCTGCTTTCCTTGATGCATTAAGGGGAGGGTGGTCTCTGGCCCCTCAGGCACTCGTTTATTCCTTTGGAGGAAGCAAAATAGAATCCGGCCCCGGGCTTCCTCAGTGAGGGACCACCATCCCTGCCCTGTGCCCTTAGAGCTAGGGACTCCTGTGGGGGCAGTAATTGTGGGAGAAGAGCTTCATGGGTTCACAGCCCCAGCTCTGGTTCACCCTCCTTTTCCTTCTCTCACCCTCACGTCCTAAATATCCTGGCTTCTCATTTGCACCCAGCTCCAGACTTGACCTTCTGTTGGCTGGGTGGAACTTTCCCCAAGGAGATAACCCCTCACAGAGTCTTATAAGACCTTCCACATTGTTTACTATATGTTTGGCCAGAGGTAAACGAGGTCGAATGAAACAAAACTCCAAGTCAATGACCCTCACCTCCCTTCCCTCTCTCAGAAACCCAGCTGACCCTCAAGTGAACTGACTCTGAAGCCTTCTCCTGTTTTGACAACAGGTCAGTTTTCCCAGCTCAGGAGGTGTGACCTTTCACTAACATGGTCTTCAGGGCAGGCCAGGTGGGGCTGCTTCTTCCTCCTGGTATCTCCTCCTACCCGGGCAGCTAACAGCAGGTCTCCAGGCGAAGGTGGTGCTTTTAGACACCACATCCTAGACTAACTAGCAGGTTCTCCCCCATTGCATTGTATGTGGGAATTTAAATTGGTGTAATGGCCTTTGGGAGGGCTATTTGGCAATATATATAAAAAGCCTTAAACATATAGATTCCCCTGACTCAGTAATTCCACCCCTGGGGGTTTATCCTGAGAAAATAATCAGAGATGCAGCTATGTGTAAGAATGTTTACTGCAGTGCTAGTTATAATGGTAAAAAAAATCAGAAAGAATCCACAGGGACTGCGTTAAATAATTTATGGTACTTTCCTATAAAGGAATACTAGGCAGTCTTTTCTTAAAAAGTGTACTTAAAGCATATATGATGATATGAATCATGGATTCTCTCCCTTTGCCTTCCCGATCACTCTGTAGCATCCAGCCTGCTTGCCCTTGACCTCCCTCTGGGTTTGTCCAGAGGGAGGTTTTGGTTCCTGGGCTGCTTCTCTACTTAAGGCGTCGACTGTGTCGGGCAGCACCTCCCCTCCCTCTCCCACCCTCTCCCCTCCAGGTCCATGACTGCCGCCCCCATCCCCCTCCCCATCCTGCAAGCTTAGCAGGAGGACCTCTTCTGGGTGCTCGGTCTAGGTCCCTTCACCAGTTAACCAGGAGGTTGGAGGGAAACCTGTTTCCTGGAGGACCTGCACGGATGCAGTGCAGAAAAACAGATGCTTGCTATTTATATGAGGATAGGGGCTGAGTCAGGCCAGAAAGCAGCACAATTCCAACTGTGTACGTAAATAAATATGTTCAGAAAAGGAAAACATACCGGAAGGAAATATACCAATGATTAACTGTCTTCGCCTCTGGGGTGTGAGACTGTGGGTGATTTTTCTGGTCTTACACAATTCTGTATTTTGCACATTCTTGAAAATAGTCATGTATCCCCGTTAAAGTGAAAAGCATTTAAATTAACCTATGTTTTAAAATTGAAATAAAGTAGAAGAATTAACTGCTCGATAACAGTATAATGACAGGTCAGTCACCCACAAGTACACTGCAGACAATAGATTTTAACTAAATGTATGATAATGTAATTTAAAAGGAAATATAAACATCTCAGCGTGAATTGTAACTAGGCCTTGACTGTTCTCGATCCCACTTTGTCTAATGCTGAGCTGTGGTCCTGGTTAACATAAATCTTTGCTGGGGTTACGGATGGTAACCGTAACCCCATGGATGTGGTGGCGGTAGAGTGGGGATTTCATACGTGCAAAACTTTTCAGTAATGTTTGATTTTGTTCATATTGCTTTTGTAGTTTCTAAATCAGATGGCTTCTTTAGAAACATACTATGGGGATTACATTTTTAAGAGAGTAAAATTAATTGCTTATACATAATAAATAGCCCTTATGCAGGACTGACTTTCAGAGCTTCAGCTAATGGAGCCTCTGCCTTGAGGAAACGTTCAGCTGGCTGGTCTCAGATAGAGGTGCAGACTCAAAGAACACCAGGCAACTTTCCTGAGCTAGTTACAAAAATAAGAAAGAGCTAATCCTGATATAGTGACTGCTACGTGCCAGGCTGGGTTCTAAGTGCTTCTTGTGTGCCCACTTAATCCTCAAAACTGGCACTATTGCAATCCTCATTTTATAGATGAGGAAACAGGAACACAGAGAACTTGCCTCGGGTCTCACACGGGTAAGTAGCAGAATCTGGATTTGAACCCGGGCAGTTTGGCTCCAGATTCCAGGCTCTAAGGCCACCAAACCTTTCTGTGCCCTTCAGGAATTTTTTTTTAATTTTAATTTTTGAAATTAAAAATTTGAAATATAGGTGATGTACAATGTGTTAGTTTCAGGTGTACAGTAAAGTGATTCAGCTATACATATACATAAATATATATAGGAATGTATTTTAGGTTTCACTCTGGAGGAGGTGTAATTTGACTGAAGTCTGCATTTTGCCAATTGTATCAGGAGTCATGCATGGAAGCCTGAGCTAATTGGCTCCGTGTTTCTGATTGATCCCAGTGATCCCAGTGATCAATCTTCTGATTGATCCCAGTGATCCCTTCGTAGATTGGTAACTGGGACAGCTGCCCAGCTCTTCTGCCCCGAATCCCGCTCCGCTGGGCCTCCAAGTGTCCCTGAGCATGGCCCGTCGGAGGAAACATCAGACACAATCTCTCAGTCTCAGAGTCAAGAAAAGCTGCGTCCCGAGGTCCCACCAGCTTTTAGTTCCTGAACACACTCTGCCGCCTCCTGATTACCTGCCAGAGAAAATAGTGTCCGAACCGTCAGGCATCCTTTGTAAGGCGCAGTTGCCTCCTGATCAGGAAGAGGTTACTAGAGCAAGCAAGCACCCGTACTCTCCCTCCCACCTCCAGAGGTGAAGGTGTTCACTAATTACCTTCATCTGCAAAGACCATGTCTGTCTGAGCAGCGTGCCCTCAGCAGGACTTTTTAAAAACCTGCCGCACGTTAAAAAGCAGACCTGCTTTTAATTTATTAAAAGACTTGGCATTTTTTTCCACACTGTGCATTTTAAAACGCAATTAGACAAAATGGAATAATAATCAGGCAAAAGTACTAAGGAGTTTTCACATAGGTGGCTGCGTTTCTCACGCTCCTTTCCCTTCCTGGACCTTCCTGCTGGGACGCCTCTGAAGTGGGTGGCTCCTCTCCATCGCCACATTCCTGCAGACCCGGGCTCCCCGGAATCAACCGCCGAAGCTTCATGCAACCCTTGCTAGACGGCAGGGCTCATCACCCTCACACTGTGCCCTGGTCTGTCCCTTGTTTGGGATATTTTTGTCAAATTTCCCTCAAGATCAGGAGGAGCATGTGCATTTTTTAATCTGTTTGTTTGTTTTAAATTTTTTATTTTTATACAACTTTTAAAGGTTACTTTCTATTTACAGTTATTACAAAATATTGGCTACGTTTCCCGTGCTGTACAATACATCCTTGAGCCTATCTTACATCCAAAACTTTGTACCTCCCACTCTCCCCCACAGTGCTAGCCACTAGTTTGTCCTTTATATCTGTGAGTCTGCTTCTTTTTTGTCATATTCACTAGTTTGTTGTATTTTTTTAGATTCCACATAAAAGTGATATCGTACAGTATTTATCTCTCTCTGTCTGACTTATTTCCCTTATCATAATGCCCTACAAATAGCAACATTTTGTTCTTTCATGGCTGAGTCATATTCCATTGTATATATGCACCACATCTTCTTTATCCATCCATCTGTCAATGGACACTTAGGTTGTTTCCATGTCTCGGCAGTTTTAACTAAGACAGTGAGCATTTTTGAACAGGTTCCTTACTTAGGTAGCTGCGTGCACAGCTGAGTCTGAGAGCCACTATAAACCCCAGGAAGCAGGTCCACACCTACCTTTCCCATCATCGTATCCTCGGCACCAGACAGCGTTAGCAACATGGGTGCTTCAGATGGATATTTATTGACTACCGGATGAATGAATGAATGCAATTTCATGAGACATGTTACAGGTTTTTATGGAAATAAAAAGGAAGAACGATCCCACCTCACTCACCAATGACAGTGGATCAAGAAAACGGGAAGTGAAGAGAGGTCAGGGACCTCACACTGTATGTTTTGTTAACACGGTCAAGCACGTACAGTGCACAGGGGCTTTGTGGTGTAATAACACACACCACGTGAAGAGAAGCCTGAGGTCAATTAGTCACTATTGGCCCCTTACCACTGGCATAACCAGAACAGAGGGATACGGCAGATTAAGCTGGAAATGGCAGGGTGCTTACGGCGCTGACATCTTTGCCGTCAGTGCCAAAGAGGTGAAGGGACGTGGGTTCTGTGGACTGTGTCATAGCCTCCCCCACCTGTCCCCAGGCTGTGTCAGGTGCCCTTCACGTGCCCGTAGAGCAGTCCCTGTGCACAGCTGAACATGCTGTCTTATGAAATGTGCAACCCTCTGTGCTGGGAGGGCCTTGAGACGAGGGTCTCTACAGCACTTGTCTCTGTGTCCCTGGGGCCCAGCAGGGTGCCTGCTCACACCTAATAGGTGCTCTATAAATGTTTTTGGACTCTGTCCACCCAATCAATGTGGATTTAGTAATTAAACCTGTTTCTGTGGCACTGGGATTTGAACAGGGGAACGATGGGTTCAAAGAGCTCTGTGAGCCTCAGAAGGGAAGCTATTTGCATTTTACCAGCTCTAACTGTCCCATCCCCTTCCACAGCCAAGCCCCTTCCCTATGTTTTAATGGGCAACTAAGCCAGTTTCTGTCCTCTGAAAAGAAACTAGCCAGTTTGAAAAGGCTTGCACTGAATTCCTTACCCCATCAGGGCACCTCATGGAAAAAGCCAGATTTTGATATTGGCCAGATTAAATCTCCATTCAATTCTCTTTTCCTTGTTTCCTTTCTTCCCTCCTTCCTCCTTTCCTTCCTAATCGTTGCCCCCTGCATGTGTACTGTCTCTGAAGCAGGATGACATTCTCTGTCATGGGCAGTGGGCACCAGATCAATTGCTCCAAGTTCAACTTCTAAAAAATTACAAGAGAAATGATCACCTAGGCAGTATGTTTGGATTTCAAACCTCTTGGGGTTTGGCTGCCCACCAGAGGCCCACCAGTTTGCTTTCTCTGGCCTATGAGAAAAGCCTTGGACATTTGGGCTTGCAAATCAGACTCTCCTCCAGCTACGCTAATACTGATGTCCACGAAAACCTTAATTAACCATGAACAAGTCTCGCTTCCCACGCCGAGCTTTGCTCACACCGGCGGCTCACATCCCTACTAGGACATCTGCAACCTCTGTAAGCCAGGCTCTCGGCACTCAGCAGACTGACGATTCCAAAGTGCCTGGGTTAAGGGAGACCCTCGGGGTTGAACCCCGGCTCTTTATTTCTAGGGAGGGAGTGGCTGAATTCTCTCTTGCAGTGACCATCGTTCCTCCATTGCCTGATGGATGTTCACTGACCATCAGCACACGTGCCAGGCAGAGCACAGGGTGCAGAGTCTACTGGGAGGCTGCCCAACCTCATGCTCAGGAACAAACAAAGCCCAGGCAAGTTTGGGCATCCCCAAATGCACAGATGCAGAGCTCCCCAGAAAGTTCACACACTTAAAAATAATACATAATCATGCAAACTTGTAAGTCCAGAGCACAGTTCAAAAGTTGGCTAATAAGGTGACCTTGTGATCCCACAGTCATTGGATAGGTGCCCAGAAGCCCCTTTCCTTCTGGCTTTGCTCTCTTTTTTCTTTCCTGGCCCTCCGCTCCCCCCCAGGCTGGAGCCCCATCTAGTGAAGGTTGTTCTTGCTGGCCTTGCTGGTGGATTCTCACGGTGGTGGAGCCTTCACCTCCCCTCCTCCAGTCGGAGGCAGAGGACATGCCTCTGCTGGGGAGCACCCAGGAGACACACCAAATTGCTTCTTGCTGACACTTCATCTCACCTTCTTCACCTTGATGCACTGATGTGTCGAAGGACCACCCTCCTCCACTAGGGATGAGAGGAGAAGAGACACGGAGGATGAACCAGGGGGACCAGGGTAGGGCTGCCAGGAAAAATACAGAGGTATTTCATCCCAAATATTTGGAATGTACTAACAATAAAAAAATTATTCTTCATTCATCTGAGATTCATATTTGACTGGGTATCTCACATGTTTATTTGCTGAATCGGGCAACCCTTCCAGGAAGGCCATGACCACCTTGGGAAGCAGACTCCTTACTTCCTGCCACCACCTATAATCCCTATTCAGCCAGCAGGGCTACTCCTGTGGCCTGGGGCTGGAAGGCCCTCTTCAAAAGAGGAAATGCCACTTTGAAGAATAACTTTGATTTGGGACCTCCACTAGGTTGAGGTCACGTGACCAGGCAAACCCGAAATGGAAGGAACGACTCAGCCTCTCTCTCTTGCAACCATTAGTGTGAATGATTATTCTACGATGAGAAGGGACCACTGTTTCTCCCCTCAGTGGGCTGGGGTTTTCCTGTGGATATTAGTTTCCTAGAGCTGCTGTAGCAAGTACCGCAAACTGGGTGGCTTAAAAGAAATGTCCTGTCTCCCAGTTGTAGAGGCTGGAAGTCTGAGATCAAGATGTTGGCTGGTTTGGTTCCTTCGATGGCCTGGGAGGGAGAATGTGTTCCAGGCCGCCACCCAGCTTCCGGTGTTCGCTGGGAATCTTTGATGTTCCTTATCTGTGGAAGCCTCACTCCCATCTCTGCCTTCTCTCCACGTGGCGATCTCCCTATGTGTGTCTCTGTGTCCAAATGTCCCCTTCCCTTAAAGACACAAGTCATATTGGATTAGGGTCTACGCTAAGGACCTCATTTTACCTTGATTACCTCTGTAAAGACCTGATTTCCAAATAAGGTCACGTTCTGACGTACCAAGAGTTAAGGCTCCAACCTATCTTTCTTGAGGACGGGTGGCGGGGGGGGGGGGGGGGGGGGAACCAATTCAGCTCATAACACAACGCCTCCAGTCATGCATATTTGCATTTGCCAGGAAGATAAGGCAGCCTTCTCATCTGGAGTCAGTGGTTTGGTTCCTCTGCCGGCTTTGGGTGGATAATGATTTAAGGGTAATGGAAGACAAACTGCTTGTCACTGCCCACTCTGTGTTCCGGGAGATGGTTTTGCTGGGGGAGGCGGCCCCAGCCTGACCCTCGACGGGCTCTTCCATTACGTGAGGAGTGGGTGATGATAGCCGCTGTTAATATTCAGCTCTTTGGCCTCCATCCCCTAAGCACTGCCCTCTGACCCTCCAGAGGGAATGGCAGGACTCTCTTCCCTGAGAGCCTTCTGCAAGTATCTGCCTGCAGCAGAGGCACTGGTGATGCTTTGCTTAGAGTGGTGTTCAAGCAGGGGAGGGTGGGGGGGAGAAAGGGGGTCTTTCCTGCAGACCGTCCCCCTCCCCTTCCAATCCAGTATCAGAATCGAGCCTCTGCTTGCATCCCCTCCTCCATGCAGATGCTGGGAGAACAAGATAAAATTCCTTGTCAGCTTGGGCCTTAAATTCTCAATTATTTATTAGGAAATGGTACAGTCCTCTCCCAGGAGCCATCTCTCCTGCTTGCCTGGGCACTGTCCATTACTAAGGAAATGAAGGTACAGAGAGACCCACTTTGAGGCCAGGGTGGTTTTTTGGTTTTGCTTTTGTTCTTTTTTTGGTGGCTCTCAGTTTCTGTAGCACCAGGGAGAATGCTTTTTGGAAGCCTGTCCAAGAAATTTAGTTCTAAGAACAGCCTGCTAATCTGAGCTTCTTCAGGACCATCCGGTGTGATGAACCTGGCATCATGGCCAAAAACAGTGGCCTCACGGTGGCGGGAAGTCCTTTCTTAGTCTGCTAGGGCTGCCCCTTCAAAGCACCGTGGCCCTGGTGACTTAAACAACAGAGGTTTGATTTAAGATCAGGGTGTTGACAGGGTTGGGTTCTCCTGGCCTCTCTCCTTGGTTTGTGGATAGCTGCCTTCTCAGTATGTACTCACATGGTCTTCCCTCTTGTTCATGACTGTGTCCTACTCGCCTCTGTTGACTGAAAAAAAATGCACAAGCTAAAAGCTGAGAATTATGTTTTATTCGGCAGACTTACTGAGGACTTAAGCCAGGGAGGCTTCATCTCGGATAGCTCTGAGGGGCCGGAATATATAGGGCTTTTTGCAACACAAACCAGGTAGTCGGAACATCTAAAGATTACTGTTAATTAAGGGAAAAAAGTCATCTTAAGTTAATGAATTTAGCACCTGTCTATGTATGGGAAGGTGCAAGAGTCTGGGCTCACTGAAATCATTCCTCTGATATGCACCTTAGCTATCTAGGGCCAGTGTTGGAGGAAACATCCTGAATCCCTTCAGGTACACGGTTCTGGTGGCTGCAGTGGCTGCGGGCCTGATGGCTGCAACATCTTTGTTTATTGACAGGGTAGGTGACATTCTTCATCCAAACCTCCTCTTATAAACACACCAGTCCTATTGGATTAGGGCCCACCCACGTGACCTCATTTAACTTTCATTACCTCTGTAAAGACCTTGTCTCCAAATACAGTCGCATTCTGAGATACTGGGGGTTAGGATGTCAGCATATGGATTTGGGAGGACACAGTTCAGCTCATAACAGTGCCCTGTCTAAGATTCAGGAGGGACTTGGGTTTGACTCTGCCTCTGGGTAAGTGACTTTGGTTGGAGGTTTTAGGTTGTCAGCCACAGAAGCAATGCAGGCTCACTTGAGCAACACGGGAATTGGACAAGATGCTGTTGAGAGCACACCAATGTGGATGAAAAAGGTCCGTATCAGTAAACAAAGGATGTTGCGGCGCCAAGCATCAACCACTGTGTACCCTGAGGGGATTCAGGATGAAGAAAAGTAAGACTGGTGCTAGGTAGTTAAGGTGATATCAAAGGAATGAGTCAATGAGCCTAGACTCTTGCATCTTCCCATATATAGAAAAGCGCTAAATTCATTAACTTGAGATGTCTGGTTTTCTTTAATTAACAGTGATCTTTTGAGGACGCGACTGCCTGGTCTGTGTTGCAAAATCTCCTGTACATCCCGGCTCCCCCCTCACCTCTTCGTAACAGTCCCGCAGAGCTCTCTGAGAGGCTGCCCCCCAGGCTTAAGACCTCAGCAAGTCCGCCGAATAAAACATAATTCTCAACTTTTAGGTAGTGCCTTTTTTTTTCAGTTGACACCAACAAGATGGGAAGGCTGGAGATCCAGGCAGTCACCCTGACACCATGGGTGATGGGGAGCAGGTACCCAGGAACTGTGCTGTGCTGGGAACGCTCCAATCAGGGCGAGGTGGACCAGGTGGGCTGAGTTTCTCAGGAGGAGGACAACTCCCTTGCAGGGTTTGCCGCTGTCCTAGGGCAGGAGGAAGAGGGATCCAGAGCTTTGGCCTCAGTCATGGGAGTCGGGGACCAGGGTTCACGTGCCAAGTTAGAGGGAGTGAGTCCTCAAGAGCAGCAGCTGTCAAGAGAGGGATTGGGGCCCCCCTGGTGGCGCAGTGGTTGAGAGTCCGCCTGCCGATGCAGGGGACACGGGTTCGTGCCCCGGTCCGGGAAGATCCCACATGCCGCGGAGCGGCTGGGCCCGTGAGCCATGGCCGCTGAGCCTGCGCGTCCAGAGCCTGTGCTCCACAACGGGAGAGGCCACAACAGTGAGAGGCCTGCGTACCGCAAAAAAAAAAAAGAGAGGGAATGGATGCTAGGAGACCAAACCAATACAAATTTCTATCACATCACTTATTTCCTTGCTTGGAAGAAAGGGGTTACATCGGATGATCTGTACACTGTGTCTTCATGAAACATTTACTAAAGCTCCCCACCACTTCTTTCTTGAGTTCTTCCCCTTTCTTTGTCAGGTGGGTGTTGGTACTTCCACTCCTGGCTCTTTATTGCCTGTGGAGCTGCACTGGCCTTTGACTGCTCCCCAGCGTCTCCCCCAGTGGAGGCGCTGGCCTCTGTTTGTTCAGGAAAGTCACTAGGCTTATACGGCTATAATAAAAGCAGGTGAGCGGCTCTCTGGTATGGCTCAGTTTATTAACGTCTTTGTGATTTGTACTGGTAGTAAATAATATATTCATTATAAACAATCATTCAACCCGCCATTCTTTCTTTGGTCCTCAGCAACCTTGTCTACGAAACAAGAGGGTTGAACTCAATGATTATTAAGGTCTCTTTCAGCTCTAGCTCTGTTGGATTCTATGAAAATTAAACTCCTTGGGGTAAGTAGTCTATGGGGTTTGACAGTGAGGCATCCCCCAAGAAGTTGGAAATGAGGAATGTAATTTCCCTCTGAGAGAAGAATTACAAAGCCAGCCAGCACCAGATCAAAGGAGAGATATTCAAAGTCTCCTTAAATGGACAGGATGGGTTTCAGATTGACAGCAGGAACATCCCCAGGGACAGCTTGGCCTGTCAGGACATGACAGAGCATCACGGGCACACAGGAAAAGGAGACTGAGAATGTGAGTGCATCAGGATTTATTCCAGATTTGGCCAAGGCAAGGCTGGGGTACAAGGGGCTGGGTACCCACACGTTAGAAGGCTCTGTGGTGGAGATGGGTAGGGGCTTCAGGCCCTCAGGACTGGACCCTTAAGCAGAGATGATGGTCCTATCATTAATAACCCATATGGTACAGGCACCAACCAAACACTAAGGGCTTCAGCAACAGCTGGAACAGGGACCTAGGGTCCCCGCTATGCCCATGATTTATCCTCTAGTGGCTGGGACATCTGTGGAGTCCCTGGTGTGGGAAGAGCAATGAGTAAAAGCATCTAAGAGGCTCAGGGCAAAAGCTATTTACTGATCGGCTCAGCATTATTTTAATAGCTTACATGTTCGAATCGTTCAATTCATTCTCTTTCTCTGATTCCAGCTCACGGAGCAAATCACTTGATTTGAATGTGTTTTCCCATATGCTTCTACCTATAGGGAAAGAATGGGTATGACTGGTTACATGACTGTAAGATTAATGTGTTTCTCAAGGTAAACTAATAGGCTTTCTGTTTTATCAGTCTCTTGGGAGCCTGATCACATTGATCACGTGAATCCACCTGTGAGAGAAATCCACTCTTGGCTTGTTAGCAAAGTCAGCTGCCTCAATTAAACAAACAAACAAATGACCCAATTTAACAATGGGCAGAGGACCTGAATAGACATTATACCAAAGAGGACATACACATGGCCAACAGGCACATGAAAAGATGCTCAACGTCACCAATCATCAGGGAAACGCAAATCAAAACCACAATGAGCTATCACCTCACACCTGTCAGAACGGCTATTATCAAAAAGAACACAAATAACAAATGTTGGCGAGGATGTGGGGAAAAGAAAACCCTAGGACGCTGTTGGTGGGAATGTAACTTGGTGCAGCCATTGTGGAAAACAATATGGAGGTTTCTCAAAACACCAAAAATAGCACGAGCAATATGAACCAGCAATTCCACTCTTGAGTATATACCCCAAAGAAACCAAAATGCTAATTTGAAAAGATACATACACCCCAATATTCATAGCAACATTATTTACAATAGCCAAGATATAAAAGCAACCTAACTGTCCATCAACAAATGAACTGATAAAGATGTGGTGTATATATACAATGGGATGTTACTCAGCCATAAAAAATGAAATTTTGTCCTCTGCAACAAAATGGATGGACTTGCAGGGCGTTATCTAAATGAAATAAGTCAGAGAGAGAAAGACAAATACTGTACGTTATTACATGTGAAATCTAACAAATGAACAAATGAATGAATATGACAAAACAGACTCACAGATATAGAGAACAAACTAGTGGTTACCAGTGGGGAGAGAGAAAGGGGGAGGGGCAATATAGGGGTAGGGAATTAAGAGGTACAAAATATTATGTATAAAATAAGTTACAAGGGTATATTGTACAACATGAGGGATACAGCCGAAACTTTATAAAAACTTTAAATAGAGTATAATCTATAAAAATATTGGATCACTATGTCGTACACTTGAAATAAGTATAATATTATAAATCAACTATACTTCAATTTAAAAAAAGCCCAGACTTGCCCTATGGAAATACTTCTTGGAAATAGCTGGCCAGCCCTTTCTCTTTTTTTAAAAAATTTATTGGAGTATAGTTGATTTATAATGTTGTGTTAATTTCTGCTCTATAGCAAAGTGATTTGGTTATACATAAATATTTATCTTCATATTCATTTCCATTATGGTTTATCACAGGATATTGATGATAATTCCCTGTTCTATACAGTAGGACCTTGTTTATCCACCAGCCACTCTTTCCAACTTAGAGTCAGTGGTCTGAGAGCACATTTACTATTTTCCTATAGAATCTCTGGCTGAATTTCCACAACACGTAAAAGTCCAACAGTGGGTTTGTGCGTGGGTGTGTGTTATCTTAGTAATACTAAATTTATTTTCAAATAAAAATCTCACAAAGGTCTCCGCGCTCCCGATAAGCACATCCATATGCCAGCATCTCTATTTGGGTGTGAGCAAAGCAGCGGGTGAGGGAAGCCTCCCTGAGGGGTCACTTGGACAAGGACTTGATTGCTGGGAGGAAGTGAGCCATCCAAAGTCAAGGGCACCCGTGGTTCTAAGCAGGGGCCACAGGGAATGCAAAGCAGAGAGCGAGCTTGGCACGTTTGAGGAGCAACAATAAGTCCAGTGTGTCTGGAGCCAAGAGAGTGAGGGAGAGAGGGGTTCAGTCAGCGAGGTGCCAGGAAACTGATGGTGGACCTCAGTAAGGAGTTTGAATTTTACTGGAAGTACGGCAGGAAATATTGGAGCACTGTGAACAGGGGCAAATCACCATCCAGCCACATTTTTAAACATATTATTTCCCTGCATAGAGAATAAACAGACAGAAATAGCAGTGGGAGCAGGAATATCTATGACAAGGCCAATGCAGTAATCCAGCTAAAAGGAGATGGTGGCCGGGAGTAAGCTTTCAGGTGTGGGTGCCCCAGCTTGGAAGTGATGGGCTTCTAGATAGCTTCTGTTGGTGGAAGCAGGAGTTTGAGAAAAGAGAATCTGAGAACGATTTTAGGTTTGGGGCCTGAACAGGAGAGGAGGAGCCGTTGTAGAGTAGGGCAGGACATCAGGAATTCTATTTGGACATTTTATATTTGAGGTGCCCATTTCACACCCAAAGAGAGATGCCGGCATATGGATACGCTTATCTGATTTGGGAACCAGAAAATCGAGATTCACGGCACAGCTCCTCCACTAAGAAGCCCTTCACTGTGACCCCTCAGGTCAAGCCTTGACCTTGCAGACACTTGAGCCCACGCTCTGCTCTGGGAAAAAAAGTTGGGAGAATGGGAAAGAAAAGAGAGGCGGCCCATCTCCCTGATGCCAGAGACAAAGCCTAGGGATGTAGAGAAGACCCTGGGGGGTAGAGTACCCCACTGAGATTTGGGGCTGGGGGGCTGACCTGAGACTCTGGAACCCACAGTCAGGGGTTCCCCTTTTGCAACAGTGCCTGGAAGGAACACTACTGGGACCTCCCCTGGGGCTCGTCCCTTTTTCCCATAGAATGCCCAGGAAGTCATGGACCCTGATGTCACCCTGGGTGACATCAGGACTTTCTTCTTTAAAAAAGACCCTTTCTTCTTTAAAAAAAAAGTTTTATTTTGTTGTTTATTTTATTTTTTTGGTGACAAAAACTAAAATAAGGAATAGAGAAGCTGTTTTTCAGGCTGACAGTCCAATTAAGGGTAGTCAAGACCTTACATGGTAGAATAGGAATCATAGTGTCAGTGAGGTCCAGTGAGTCTGTGTGAGTCCTTGTGTCATCGTTCGGGGCACTGTTTTTTTATGCAAGGGCAAAAATCTTTGTATCTGGGGGAAAAAAAACAACAACAACTTTTTTTTTAACTAAAAAGGAAAATAAAAGAGATTGATGTCTTCCTAGTGTTACTTAAATTAAGATCAAGGTAAGAAACATTGTAAAAAAAAATTACAAAAGTGCTATTTGTTTCCTAAAAACAGTGATTTCTATTAAAAAGGTGTCAGAACTGGAGGAAAAAAAAAAAAAAACCAACCCTGGGTGACATCAGGACTCTTTGGTGACAACTCATTTTCTCTTGAATCTTTAAGGTCTCTTTCCCTCTTTCCAGTATTGGAATTCCATGGAATGTTCAAAGTGCCATCACCTCAAGGATGTAAAGGCCATTTCTAGGGCAAAAAAGGTGACAGAGATGGATTCATGCACACCTTCATTGCCTATTTGTTCTCTCCTAGTCCCTTCCACAATGACTCCCATGTCTGACTGATTTTCTTCAGTCTAATGTGTTTTTTTGACAGAGACAGGGGAACAAGCTTTAGACGTCCTGACTCCTTGCCTGGACAGAAACATGCTGAGTTGGGATTAGATATAGCTGGGAAAGCTTCCCCCGGAAACCAGAAGTGGCATGTGGCCAGGTGTGCTGGCAGACTCCTGCTGGGTGAGGTCCCCTCCAGAGCCCCAAAGAGGGTTAACCAGGTCCTGCTCTCACCTGCTCCAGAGAAGAGGCCCTCCCAGGTGGACTCAGCCAGAACTACCTGTTAGAGTGGCTGCAACTTGGCTTTCACCTCCTCCAAATAAGCCAGAACAAATTCCACTGCACAGTTCCTAGGAAGAGGTCCCAGGATTATCCAACCATTTTTCCTCCCCTGAAGTCCTTTCACAAAACAAAAGGGAAAGTTGCCCATAGTCAACCCAGCAAATATCCAGCAGCCTCTGAGACAGTCGGACACAACCCACAGGCCTGGGCCAGCTCATTGCTAAGTCCTTTTACAACATTCCCATCACTATTCTAAAGAATAAAACCATTACTGGCACATAATGTTCCTCATCAGGGTACAGGACAGGCCCCAGGCTCCATTCTTGGCCCTGACACTTACTTACTTTGGTGACTTAGTAATCTTGAACAAATCCATTCTTTTTTTAAAATTAATGTTTTAAAATCTAGGCTTTTTCAGGAGCAGCGGATTTAATCTCCACAATCAACTTGATGTACCCTGCATCTGTGGAATACCTGAATAGACAACGAATCATCCCAAACTGAGGAGGTGGACTTTAGGAGTAATGATATATATATATTTTTTTCCCTTTTTCTTTTTTTGTGAGTGCGTATGTGTATGCTTCTGTGTGTGATTTCGTCTGTATAGCTTCGCTTTTACCATTTGTCCTAGGGTTCTGTCTGTCCGTTTTGTTTTTTTTTAGCATAGTTTTTAGCTCTTGTTATCATTGGTGGATTTGTATTTTGGTTTGGTTGCTCTCTTCTTTCTTTCTTTGTTTTTTTTTATTACTTAAAAACATTTTTTTTAAATTATTTTTTATTTTAATAACTTTATTTTATTTTATCTTCTTCTTTCTTTTTTTTCTCCCTTTTATTCTGAGCCATGTGGATGACAGGCTCTTGGTGCTTCAGCCAGGCATCAGGGCTGTGCCTCTGAGGTGGGAGACCCAAGTTCAGGACATTGGTCTACAATAGACCTCCCAGCTCCACATAATATCAAATGGTGAAAATGTTCCAGAGATCTCTATCTCAACACCAAGACCCAGCTCCACTCAACGACCAGCAAGCTACAGTGCTGGACACCCTATGCCAAACAACTAGCAAGACAGGAACACAACCCCACCCATTAGCAGAGAAGCTGCTTAAAATCATAATGAGCCAAACAGAAACCCCAAAACACACCACCAGACGTGGACCTGCCCACCAGAAAGACAAGATCCAGCCTCATCCACCAGAACACAGGCACTAGTCCCCTCAAACAGGAAGGCTACACAACCCACTGAACCAAGCTTAGTCACTGGGGGCAGACACCAAAAACAATGGGAAATACAAACCTGTAGCCTGCAAAAAGGAGACCCAAAACACAGCAAGTTAAGCAAAATGAGAAGACAGAGAAACACACAGCAGATGAAGGCACAAGGTAAAAACCCACCAGACCTAAAAAACAAAGAGGAAATAGGCAGTCTACATGAAAAAGAATTCAGAATAATGATAGTAAAGATGATCCAAAATCTTGGAAATAGAATGGAGAAATACAAGAAACGTTTAAAAAGGACCTAGAAGAACTAAAGAGCACATAAACAGTGATGAACAACACAATAAATGAAATTAAAAATAGTCTAGAAGGGATCAATAGCAGAATAACTGAGGCAGAAGAATGGATAAGTGACCTGGAAAATAAAATAGGGGAAATAACTACTGCAGAGCAGAATAAAGAAAAAAAAAAATGAAAAGAATTGAGGACAGTCTCAGAGACCTCTGGGGCAACATTAAATGCACCAACATTCGAATTATAAGGGTCCCAGAAGAACAGAAAAAGAAAGGGACTGAGAAAATATTTGAAGAGATTATAGTTGAAAACTTTCCTAATATGGGAAAGGAAATAGTTAATCAAGTCCAGGAAGCACAGAGGTCCCATACAAGATAAATCCACGGAGAAACACCCCAAGACACATATTACTGAAACTATAAAAAATTAAATATAAAGAAAAAATATTAGAAATAGCAAGGGAAATACAACAAATAACATACAAGGACATCCCCATAAGGTTAACAGCTGATGTTTCAGCAGAAACTCTCCAAGCCAGAAGGGAGTGGCAGGACATATTTAAAGTGATGAAAGGGGAAAACCTACAACCAAGATTACTCTACACAGCAAGGATCTCATTCAGATTTGATAGAGAAATTTAAACCTTTACAGACAAGCAAAAGCTAAGAGAATTTAGCACCACCAAACCAGCTTTACAACAAATGCTAAAGGAACTTCTCTAGGCAGGAAAAAAAAGAGAAGGAAAAGACCTACAATGACAAACCCAAAACAATTAAGAAAATGATCATAGGAACATACACATCGATAATTACCTTAAATGTAAATGGATTAAATGCTCCAACCAAAAGACATAGACTGGCTGAATGGATACAAAAACAAGACTCATATATATGCTGTCTACAAGAGACCCACTTCAGACCTAGGGACACATACAGACTGAAAGTGAGGGGATGGAAAAAGATATACCACGCAAATGGAAATCAAAAGAAAGCTGGGGTAGCAATTCTCATATCAGACAAAATAGACTTTAAAACAAAGACTAGTACAAGAGAAAAAGAAGGACACTACATAATGATCAAGGGATCAATCCAAAAGAAGTTATAACAATTGTAAATATTTATGCACCCAATATAGGAGCACCTCAATACATAAGGCAAATACTAACAGCCATAAAAGGGGAAATCAACAGTAACACAAACATAGCAGGAGACTTTAACACCCCACTTTCACCAATGGACATATCATCCAAAATGAAAATAAATAAGCAAACACAAGCTTTAAATGATACATTAAACAAGATGGACTTAATTGTTATTTATAGGACATTCCATCCAAAAACAACAGAATACACTTTCTTCTCAAGTGCTTATGGAACATTCTCCAGGATAGATCATATCCTGGGTCACAAATCAAGCCCTGGTAAATTTAAGAAAATTGAAATCATATCAAGTATCTTTTCCGACCACAACGCTATGAGACTACATATCAATTACAGGAAAAAATCTGTAAAAAATACAAACATGTGGAGGCTAAACAATACACTACTTAATAACCAAGAGATCACTGAAGAAAGCAAAGAGGAAATCAAAACATACCTAGAAACAAATGACAATGAAAACATGACAACCCAAAACCTATTGGGATGCAGCAAAAGCAGTTCTAAGAGGGAAGTTTATAGCAATACAATCCTACCTTAAGAAATGGAGGTTCCTTAAAAAACTAAAAATAGAACTACCATACGACCCAGCAATTCCACAACTGGGCATATACCCTGAGAAAACCATAATTTCAAAAGAGTCATGAACCACAATGTTCATTGCAGCTCTATTTACAATAGCCAGGACATGGAAGCAACCTAAGTGTCCATCGACAGATGAATGGATAAAGAAAATGTGGCACATATATACAAAGGAATATTACTCAGCCATAAAAAGAAATGAAATTGAGTTATTTGTAGTGAGGTGGATGGACCTAGAGTCTGTCATACAGAGTGAAGTAAGTCAGAAAGAGGAAAGCAAATACCATATGCTAACACATATATATGGAGTCTAAGAAAAAGAAAGTCATGAAGAACCTAGGGTCAAGACAGGAATAAAGACACAGACCTACTAGAGAATGGACTTGAGGATATGGGGAGGGGGAAGGGTAAGCTGGGACAAAGTGAGAGAGTGGCATGGACATATATACACTACCAAATGTAAAATAGATAGCTAGTGGGAAGCAGCCGCACAGCACAGGGAGATCAGCTCGGTGCTTTGTGACCACCTAGAGAGGTGGGATAAGGAGGTGGGAGGGAGGGAGATGCAAGAGGAAACAGAAATGGGGATATATGTATATGTATAACTGATTCACTTTGTTATAAAGCAGAAACTAACACACCATTGTAAAGCAATTATACTCCAATAAAGATTTTTAAAAAATAAAATAAAATAAAATCTAGGCTTTAGAATCCATGTTTGTTAGCAATAATACAGCAATGACAATTACTGCCATTATTCTCGGATGCTCACAATGGGTCAGGCACTGTTCTAGGAGCTAGAAAAATAGTGGTAAGCAAGGAGACAAATGTGCCCTCTTCAAGGAACTTGTAGCTAATGATCTTGGATGGGCAATACTGTCTCCATTTTATAGCCGAGGTCATTCAATTTTGCAAACTTAATTTATGACGTGTGAAGTACTTGTCATTATTGTCTGTTATTAAGTTGCTGCCTCTTAGTTCAGTCACACCGCGGACCATGCTTTGTGATGGTGGAGTCCACCATTGGGAAGCCATGTTTATTTTCCCTTTGCCAACTGCTGCTGGTAGCTTCTATCAATAGGGGGCACTAGAGGGAGCTGGAAGCTGGAAGCTGGAGCAGAGAAGGGACTTGCTTGCACCCTCCTAAGTGCTTTCTGAGGGTTTCCTTGCTGCTTCTGTCCAGTGGTTGCTATTTGTCCTTATAGCAGCAGCTGAGTTCAGTTCGAGGTTTTTCCAACATCTGCAGAAGCAGCTGCAGCACATTCCTTCCAATACTCCAGCACTAGCCAGGCAGCAACCCGTTCTCCCCGATCTGAACCCCAGTTCTGCAGGGCCCCTCCTCCAAGCTTCTAGATGCTCCTAATTCCAACTCTTAGTTCCCGAATCCAGAGGGGTAGCCACTTCCTAAAGTTGCTACCTTCACGATATATTAGTGTTTTTTTTTTTAACTCATTCAATTTTCTAGTTAACAGTTCTTTATTTAATACCCTCTCAGTCAAAATAACTGGTGTGGCGACTTCCCTGGTGGTGCAGTGGTTAAGAATCCGCCTGCCGATGCAAGAGACACCGGTTCAAGCCCTGGTCCGGGAAGATCCCACATGCTGTGGAGCAACTAACCCCGTGTGCTACAACTACCGAGCCTGTGCTCTAGAGACTGCAGCCACAACTACTGAGCCCACGAGCCACAACTACTGAAGCCCACACACCTGGAGCCGGTGCTCTGTAATAAGAGAAGCCACTGCAATGAAGAGTAGCCCCCGTTTGCTGCCACTAGAGAAAGCCTGCACACAGCAATGAAGACCCAACACAGCCAAACATAAACAAATAATTTTTTAAAAGATACAAAAAGGAAAATAACTGATGTGGTTCCTGTCTCCTGACCTGACCCTGCCTTATGCAACGGGGTCACCCAGCTAAGAAAGTAGCAGAGCTGGGGTTCAGATGTTGACCCAACTGATTCCAAGCCTCTGCTCTACATGCCGATAACGTCTCTGTGGCTGCAGATCTGTGTGGAAGGGGGCAGTTGGTAATCTCTGACCACCGAGCCCCCTAAGAAGACCTGGCTCATCCTTCTTGACAGAGAAGGAAGACTGTGTCCAAGTGATCATTCTCCAAGGAGGACTCAGTTGCTGCTGAAAAAGTGACGACAGTCTGCAACTTTCCCTCCCTGGCCACGTTCCTTCTGAGGGCAGCTGGTACACCCTATTCAGTGCCACCCTGCAGCCAACTCTCCGCTTCTTTTCTGTTGATGAGTCCTGGGATTTGGGTCAGGCAGAGGTCTCTTGGTCTTGGGCAAAGTAGACTCTCTTCCCAAGCCCAAGGCTGAATCACAATTTGTCTAAGCCAGCCATGGTTGTCTCCCTCCCCTTTGCTGGTGATTGGGCATGAGACTTGGTTCCTGCCAATGAGACAGAAAGACGGACAGAAATGAGGCAGAAAGGGAAATCCACGGGGGCTTCCCTTCAGTGAGGAGAAGGTTCCTACCCGACTTGGTTCCTTCCAGCTTGGAGCTCCATCTCAGGACCAGATGACACTATTGAGAACGAAAAGCCAATAGCTAAGGGCAACAAAGCCAAGAATCAGAAAGAGCCGGATTCTTCATGGCACTCCACCGTCCCGGACGACTGTCTCCATGCTTCTTGTATGGGAATGACTATTTTAAAAAACTGTTTTTGTTGCTTAAGCCACTACTAGTAGTCGCGTATTCTGTTGTCACAACTAAAGGCATTCCCATCCAATACAAAATAACCATTTCTAAAGGACACGGTCACAGCCACCTCGTAAGTGCCTGCCCAGCCCTCACACCTGCTGCTGTGGGCTGCACCCCAGAAAAGGCACCCCTGTCCCGACAGTGGTGGCCACTGGTTGCCTTGCAGGGGTGGCCCCAGCCCTACATGGGCGCGCGTGTGCACACACACACACACACACACACACGCACACACACCAGCCCTCAGAGCTGTAGGGCATATGAATCAAAGGCCTTAGGTTTTGTGGGCTCATCAATATTTATTCATTCCCAGCGCAGTGGTGGAGCCTGGAAAGACACAGAGAGACTGTAAAACATCTGTGCCGAAGCTCTTGCTGGAGGGAAGGGGCTTCTTTGTTTCCTCACTGCCAAACAGTCCTCGGCACAGCTGAGCTTTAACGCCCCTGGGAAGAAAAGGGGGCGGGGCCGATCTGGTGAAGGAGGACAAGGACCGTGCAGGGACCAGGGCAGGCCCATGGACACGAGCTCTGGACGCCGCTGTAACCTGCCCTCTTGGCGGCTCATCTCAAACGCAGACCATCCCCGTGTGTCCAGGGGCCGTTCAACTCTCTTGGCTCAGGGGATCGCGTGGCGTAGCCCATATTCTAAGGGTGGCAGTTGTGGGGTCATGATCAGGTCCTTTGAGGGGGTGCTTGTGCGTCTGATGGAAAGCTCACACCCGCTGACATCCTGGGATCCCCGCCTCGGCTTTTGCCTGCCAGTTGCATTGCCTGCGTGCTGTCGCTTCTGCACCCTCGTGCCCTCTCACCTTCACCACTGCGTCCTCCCTGTCTCCGCATTTTTCATCTCTCTCCCTCTGACCCAGCCTTCACACAGCCACCTGTTATTTTCTTCGGGCAGGACAGACAATCCTCCTCTCTACCCAGAAAGTTCAAACCTACCCCTGGACCACTGAATCAGGCCCCAAGTCTGTCGCTGACATTTCAAAGCCTCTCCCCACTGCCCTCAAGCCTGATCTTGATCTCCCCCTCACATGTATATAATATCTGCTCAACGGAAATGATTCTCCAAACCACGATCTCTTCTCCGTGGCTTTTCTTAGGCTGTTCTCTCTTCCGGTGATGCCTTCCCTCTTCACCACCCTGAAGCATCTGATCGAATCCATCAGAGTTCAGCTTAACCGCCTTCTCAGTTTCCTTCAACCTCTCTTTCCTCACTGGGAGAGAGATTTCTTGCATTTGGATCATTGTAACAATTTATATTCATTGCACTAGAATGATTTTCTGCTTCATGGATGATTTCCTCCCCCCTCTCTTGCATAATAGATCCGTGGTTCTCAACCAGGGGGTGATCCCCCATCTCTATCCCAGGCGTATTCAGCAAAGTCTGGAGACATTCTTGGTTGTCACACTATGGGGCATCTAGGGGGTAGAGGCCAGGGATGCTGACAGACATCCTACAATGCCCAGGGCAGTCCTCCACAACACAGAATTATCCAGCCCAAGATGCTAATGGTGCCAAGGTTGAGACACCCTGTGTTCGATTATAAGCTTCCTGAAGACCGAAATCATACTTCCTATTCGTTTTGTTCTCCAGAGCACCCAGCATTGAAATACAAGCTTGTTCAACTATTTAAAATGAATGGCTCTAAATATTTAATATACATGTGCATATCTTGTTTGGGACCTGTATGGAGGTGCCTACTGCCCAAAGAGGGATCTGCACTCTCCTCGTAATATTCCCATTAGCCACCACATGTAATCACTAGGAGGGCTGATGGCCTTGGTGACCCTTCAACATTGACTTTCTGAGTCTCTCCCTGTGTCGCGGGACCCCGCAGAGTCCCAGATCATGTTCCCTCCGCTCCTTATAGAAACTCCTTCACTAAACTCTGCTTTAGTCTTATCGTCTTCATTGAGGGTCAGTAAAAGCAGGGCTCTGTTGAGCAGTGTTCTTAACTCTTCTGTGGAACTTTCGTTAGCACTGTTTCATACACTCACCGCACTGGAAGGTGACTTTAATTGCAACCCCTTCGGTTTACAAATGACGAGAGTAAGTTTCTCCATGTTATTCCATGTCCTTTATCCGAGGACCTACATGACGAATTCCTACCTAAGTTTAATTCCAAGAAAACATTTTGTCTCCATAGATGCATATGTATGCTGTCAAGAAAACAAAAATGTATGCAACCCAATATGCTTCTCTTTTGGGCTTAGCTGTCAGAAAAGTTAGAACCAAATTCAATACTCAAGCACTTAGAATCTGCTCAGCTCAGGTGTCTGAAACCATCTATTTCTTTTGCTTTCTTCAGCAAGAGTGTTATCCTTAAACGCCTTCTCTTGCGCTGTGTTTTAATCTTTAAGCTGCCTCAAGTTTTGGGGAAGTAAGTAGGATAAATTTCTTCACTTAAAAAACAAACACAAAAACTTCTCAGTGTTATTTCAAGCCATCTTCTGCTGTTGGGCACAGAGCGCCAGGACTCAGGGGTGGGTGCCGCCAGGTTAGAACTCCAGCTCTTTCCTATCATCCATGTAACATTGGGCTTGTTATTTAACCTCTCTTGGAATAATAAGAGGTACCGCATAGGGTTGTTGAAAAGATCAAATAAGAACGGATATGTCAATGAACGCATCTTTCTCTCTGTCCCGGATATTTCTTGATATATGTATATATGTATATTTCCTGCTTCAATGTCCAGCCTTTTTTATAAAGCCCAGTTTTGTATTTACTCTGACTAGTATCAGCCACTTTTCAGTAATACTAACAATTTTACACTTTAACATAGATTCTTTTTTTTTTTTTGCGCTACACGGGCCTCTCACTGTTGTGGCCTCTCCCGTTGCGGAGCACAGGCTCCGGACGCGCAGGCTCAGTGGCCATGGCTCACGGGCCCAGCCGCTCTGCGGCATGTGGGATCTTCCCGGACTGGGGCACGAACCCATGTCCCCTGCATCGGCAGGCGGACTCTCAACCACTGCGCCACCAGGGAAGCCCTAACATAGATTCTTATAGTTATTATTTACCTTCCTCTTTAAAGCTAATGTAACTGATAGAAAGTTAAAACTCTCCATTCCTGTGATTTCTTTTCTTTCTTTTTTTTTTAATTGAAATGTAGTTGATTTACAATGTTGTGTTAGTTTCATGTGTACGGCACAGTGATTCAGTTATACATAGATGTATATATTCTTCTTCAGATTCTTTTCCCTTAGAGATTAAAAAGCGCGTTCCTGTGATTTTCATTTACGAAGGTAAGTTATGTAAACAACAGCACAACACTCCACTTTGGATCCTTCGATGGGCTGTTGTGGTTGCTATTTTCAGCGCTTGGCACTGTTTGTGCTTCTGCCACTTAGGCTTCTGGTTGGCCTTGAGGTTTCACACTGTAAATACAGGGAAGGTGGCCAAGAAAGGCTACTTGTTGTTCTTCTTGCCGTAGGATGGGATGAATTTAGAAACCCAGTGAAGAATATCCAGTATTCTACATGTCTTTTTCATTAACTGGTTTACCATTTGTTTAGAAGCCTAGAGGCCTTGAAAAAGTTAAAAACAAAACAAAACAGTGGGCTTCTCTGGTGGTGCAGTGGTTGAGAGTCCGCCTGCTGATGCAGGGGACACGGGTTCGTGCCCCGGTCCGGGAAGATTCCACATGCCGCGGAACGGCTGGGCCCGTGAGCCATGGCCGCTGGGCCTGCACGTCCGGAGCCTGTGCTCCGCAACGGGAGAGGCCACAACAGTGAGAGCCCCGCGTACCGCAAAAAAAAAAAAAAAAGTATAATCACTTTGAAAAAAGAAACTTCAATTTTGAGAGTAGTTTGATTCTCCCAACTTGCGAAGAAGAGAGGGAAGAAACAGGTTCCCAGAGACATCAGGGCCTGTCCTGGTCCCATGGCTGCTGGTAGCTGCTCCAATTCTGCAGGGCTATTGCAATCCTCATGGGACCACGTGACACTCTTGTCCCACGCTCCTGAAACTGCTAGAACTAAGACCCAAATCCAGAGACACTTCCGTTCTTTACTGAGTTGAGAGGAGGAGATTTGGGATGAAAGTTAGGAAACCTTCCAGAGCTGTGTATCTTGAAATTTACATTTTTGTTAATGAAAAGGAAATAAAATAAAAAATCCCATTCCTCTGTTTCCCCAGCCACAGTTCAAATGCTCAATGGCCACATGTAGCTAGTAGGACCCACCTTGGGCAGCCCAGAGGTAGAAGGTTTTCTCATCACAGAGAGAGCCATTCAACAATGCTTTAAGAGCCATTTTCTACCTACGTGGGGATTGACACGGAATAGTGGCATCATTGCATGTCGGCTCTGTCTGCCAATTCAAAAGTAAGTGTTCTTTCCAGAGGAGGGGCTTTGTGACCGGGGCTCTTTGTGACCCACCCCTGGGTCTACCTGTTTGGGCGCCTGCACGCTTTGCACAGGGGCCTCTCATGCAGTTACAGAGCCCTGGGAACAATCGGCAACTGTCCTTTACTCCGAATATATGTGTGTGTTCAGGGGTGTGACCCACCCACTCACCCAGAGGCCATCTCAAATACCTCAAAGGAAATGTTGCCCTCAAACAGTTTACTTTCTAAATGGAGCTCTTTCTAGCATAGCCCATGGCAAGAATCCCCAGTATCTACCCCAAACAGAAATATCATAGGTTTCTGAAAGGCTAAAATTGCTCTACCTTTGCTCTTATTTATTTATTATTATTTTTTTTTTGCAGTACGCGGGCCTCTCACTGTTGTGGCCTCTCTCATTGCGGAGCACAGGTTCCGGACGCGCAGGCCCAGCAGCCATGGCTCATGGGCACAGCTGCTCTGCGGCATGTGGGATCTTCCCGTACCGGGGCACGAACCCGTGTCCCCTGCATCGGCAGGCGGACTCTCAACCACTGAGCCACCAGGGAAGCCCCTGCTCTTTTTAAATATTGATTTAGAGAAATTAAAGTGTCCAAATAGAGTATCAGGTGCTTATGTAGTTTCTAACTTCCAGGGGAGGTTTCAACTTTATATATCTCGGTATATATAAATATACAAACAAAACGCTCTCACCATTGTCTCTCTGTGTCCCTGAATCCAGCTGACCTTGACTTTTCTTAATTCTCTGCTTCTCTGGAGGCTCTGGCATGGGGACTGATCCCTCCCTGAAGTGCCCGCATGGTGCCTTTGAAGCTTAGAACAACCTTTTTTCTGGTCCAAAAATAGTGCCGCTGTGATTACCCTTGATGCCCTGCTGTCATTATCCCAGGTTTCTGGCTCTGCTTCTCCTTATCCAGATAACGTCTGGCAAAAGGAACATTGTGTCTTTTTTGCCCCTAATTTCACACTTTCCCCCATGTTCTTTGTTAATAATAACCACCATCCTCCTCCACTGAGCTCTTACCACGTACCGGAAACAGTGGTGTGTGCTTTACAGGTGTTATCTAAATTTAATCTCACAGCCTCCACAGCTACCACCTTGCTCCAAGCCACCATCATCTCTGGATCTTTGAAAAGCTTTCTAACAGGCCTCCTTTCTTCTGTCCTTGCCCCCTGGAGCCTACTCTCAACCAAGCAGCCTGGAAAAATCCTTTAAAATATGAGTTAGATGACACTATTCCTCACTGTTCTCTTCTGACTCAGAGTCAAGGTCAAAGACTCTACAATGGCCTATAATACCCTAAGTGATCTGCCCTTGCGCCCTGTGTCACTGCTCGACGGCATCTCCTGTCACTCAGCCTTCCTTACTCTGATCCAGCCACACTGGCCTCAGGGCTTTTGCACTGGTTGTTCTCTCTGCCAGGTATCCATATGGCTTGCTCCCTCACCTCCTTCAAGTCTTTCTTTATTCAAGTATCACTTTCCCAGTGAGGGCTGCTCAGCCACTCTATTTAAAATCAATCTCTCACACACATATACACACACACACACACACTTAATCTCCATCACACTTGCCATCATTAGCAGGCCATATATTTACTTATTTATTTGCTTATTGTCAGTTTCCCCCAACAAAGAATCTGAGCTCCATGAAAATAAGGATTTTTGTCTGTCTTGTTTACCAGCCTATTCTCAATGCCTAGCACAGTGCCTGGCACAGGATAAGGTACTCAACATGTATTTTTTGAATGAGTGGATGAATTCTCATATATCCTCAGATCAAAGCTAATTCCTGTTTTACAGGTGGGGAAACTGAAGGTGAAGCCACCTGCCTGAGGTCACACAGCTTGTCCCTCACGTGCTCCCCTCATGACAATGACTGACGTTCTGTCTGTACCCCCTGAAGGGTCCCTCTAGCCATCATGATGCACCTGCTCCACAGCCCACTTATGTCTCCAGGCAGAGGACTTCCAGAGTGTGCCAGCCCCCACAAAATCAATATCAGCAAATTCCTAAGATGCCGTACGATCGTCAGGCATAACTTCTAGGAATAGCAGTGTCTACTCCCATCTAGGCCAGAAAAGCTCAAAAAGTACAGATTCAGCACGGACCCTGGGTCAGCGTGCAGAGGATAAGCTACCTCTCTGCCTGACAGAGCTGGGGATGACAAGTTTGACCTGTTATTTTGACTTAGAATGGAAGGTGAAGAGTCTGACAAATAAAGGCTGGGCTTTTAGCAGATTTCTCATGGTTATGGTCAAGACGTTACGTTTTAAATTTAATTTTGACAAGAGATGTAGAACAGAAAGAAAAGTGTTTTAAATATTTGCTGATGCTCAGGTACGAAAAAAAAAACCTTTTCTAAAGCATGAGTTTGGAACTACTGGTACACATTTTTTTAAATTTTTTAAAATTGTGATAAAATATCCATTATATAAAATTGACCATCGTAACCATTTTTAAGGGTACAGTTCAGTAGTGTCCAGTATATACACATTGCTGTGCAACAGATCTCCAGAACTTTTTCATCTTATTAAACTGAAACTTTGTACACACTGAACAACAACTTTCCATTCTCCCCTCCCCCTAGCCCCTGGAAACCACCATTCTACTTTCAGTTTCTATGAATTTGACTACCCTAGATGCCTCAAAGAGTGGAATCATCCAGTATTAGCCTTTTTATGTCTGCCTTATTTCATTTAGCGTTGTTTTCTCAAGGTTCGTCCATGTTGCCGAATGGACACACTTTTTGAGATCCACTTCTGTGTAGGCTTTGTTTGATTGGACTGGGCCTAAAGTCCAGAGGCTATTTTTAGAGATGTTTAATTTTTTCATAAGCATTTTGTCTGTATTTATGATATGAAAAAAAGGATGCTTTGTTTATAACCTCTCTGTTCAAACAGCGAGGCTTACCACAGAGAGTACTTTTCCATTTAATTATACTTTTTCCATTAAAATAAGATCATTTATTAAGACTATTAATCATCAATAATTAGAGAACTGTATTTAAATAAGATGTACAGTACCCTGCATGTTTTAGAGTAGTGGTTGTCAAACTGTCCCCAGTTCCTCAGAGACATATCAGGGGCCACTGAGGAGGGGACTGGGAAAGTTAAAAGCCCACCTCACAGCCCCCCACCCAGCTTTAATCAGAGCAGCTCTAGTTGTATGTCCCATATTGTGGGCTCGTGCATAATATTTTATTTGAATAAAAAGTTTCCATAGTATGGTGTCGTTAGTGCTGTCCACCAAATATCCTGGTCCTCCCCACTTCCAGGCATGTGGGAGAGTTGTACTTCCTAAATTTTTGATGGTTGGTAGAACCATGGGACTGATTCTGGCCAATGAGGGTGTCCTTCTGGTCTGGAGCATTTAATTCCCAATGCAAGGCCACCCTTGCCCCTGCTTTTTCCTTTTGCTGTGGTGTTACAGACTGCATGCTTGTGTCCTCCCAAAATTCATATGTTGAATCCCTAATCCTCAATGTGATGATATTTGGAGATGGGGATTATGGGAGATAATTAGATCATGAGGATGGAACCCTCATGATGGGATTGATGCTCTTATAAGAAGAGACAAGAGAAATCTTGCTTCTCTCTGCTCTAGGCTATGTGAGGACACAGCAAGAAGATAACCATCTATGAACAAGGAAGAAGGCTATCGTCAGGTGCTGAATCTGCCAGCACCTGCATCTTGAACTCCTCATCCTTGAGAACTGTGAGAAAAATGTGTTGTTTTAAGCCACTGAAATTTAAGGGTTGATTTGTCACTGCAGCATAACCCAGCCTATCCTGACAGATACACATAGCTTTTAAAAGTGTGAAAACCACCATTTTGGGGATATAGGAATGCTTATGTTGATTCAGGCACCTCTTCACTAATCTTTAACTCTTCTAAATACTGCTTCATCCCATCTCATTTTCTGTGGCCTTAGGTTGAACTAGGGTTTACTTATCTTTTCTTTCTCTTAGATGCTCACCCTCCACACTTGACTGGGACTCTAGAATTTTTAGGAGTTTCACCAAATAGTTAACTTTTGTAGCTTTTCTGCTGCTGCAGATTTTAACTTTTTCCAGAAAAGGAATCCTTTGATTGTCACAGGCTTTCTCATTCAGCAAATGCTGCTCGGTAATATTGATACTTCTCCCCAGCGCTCTACTCCCACCTCGACTGTTTACATGAGGGAAACAGTTCCAAATCCATTTCTTCCAGCCTCATGGTAAAGCCACAGAGACAGAGAGAAAGGAGAGGAAGATGAGGAGGAAGAAGGAGGTAAATGAGAAGAAGGAGGCAAGAAATGCTTTTGGCAGCTGGGTTATGTTGCTGGCCTCCTCTTCTAATCATGGGCTTCTGAGTTCGCGTGGTTCTCCTGCATGAGAATCACGTGATGGGCTTGTCCAAAATGCAGGTTGCTCTTCAGCCCCCACTGGGAATATTGGCGTGATTCCCACACACACTAAAGTTTGACTAACACTTTAAAATCATTCTAATACAGCTCCAAAAACATTCTTTTCTTCGTAATGTTGGACAATTCCATTTTTTTCAGCCTAATATCAATACCCAAATTACTTTCTGTCTTAAAAAATTGTTGTGGTCACTTAATTCTCAGCCTACTTCAACACTCAGCTTTTCTAATATATAGTTAAACAGAATATACCAATATTTTGAAATGGAGAAAAAAAGTGATAAGTTCACATTTTGCACACTTATTCTTTATACTTCAAACTGTTGAATTCTTAAAGACACATTAAAACAAAAACATAAACAAAGACAACCTCAATAACTGATTGCAGTGAAGCAAAGTGAGCATGAGGTTATCATAGAAGCAAGACATTGGTAGCTGGCATTGATCATCAATTACATGTCCAAAACTTGACATGTATTATCTCATGTGATCCTCATAACCGTTCTTCGAGGGTGGAATTATTGTGCTTATTTTACTAGGTTCAGAGAGGTGAAGTCACTTGCCCAGGGCCACACAGCTGGTAAGCAGCAGAACATGACCTACATGACTTACACCTATAGCCACTAGCCTTCAAAATCCCTGTCCTCTACACCAAACAATTTGCCTTGTGAGGAACTATCTGAGACATCTGAGGAACACCAGAACAGGGGAGAGAAAATTCAGGCAGAATGGGAAAAATGTCCCAAAGGGTATCTCCACATAGACCAAATCATCCTTAGTTTACAAGACAGACAGCAGGCTATGGCATGAAAAAAAGAAAGACAGACTGCATTGCAGACTAGCATCTTCTCTGAAAGGATTTGCCTGGTCAGGGGTAAAAAGCCACTTCAAATATGGATGTTATTTCATTTGGTCGAAGTAGGTCAGAAGAACTGGGCAGAGTGAGCCGTGTTGGATGGAGGAAATTAAAGTAAGTTGGAAAAAGCACAATAATGCCACAGCATTTCTGTTCACCTGGGTAATATCACAACTCTCCACTGAGGCAGGGACATTTACAGTTTCTATATGAAATGTCATCAGGACAGGCTGGCCGACAGAGTCCATCCTAGAAATAACTGCCTACATGGAGAAAATTCTATATGCTCTTGCGTTTCTAATTCTATTCCTGCAGGACTGGGGTGGGAAGAAAATAAACTCAGAGGGAATGTCCTCTCATTCACGATCATTATTAACTGAAGATGCACGTTCTGGTGCATCCCCCAGTCACCGGATGGAAAGCCACTGGACTTTGCTCCAGGTACCCACACAACCAGCCTCGCCCATCGTTTTTATTAATATTCCTTTATTTAGGTTTTAATTTAGTTGGGTGTAGAATTCCCCGCTTTGTCTAATCTTCTTTAGCATGTTGCATGCTGTGGAGACATAATAAATGCTTATTGATAATGCTATTTCTCTGTTTTGGGTTTTCTATCCTTGTGATGAGTTGTCATTAGAGGGGAAATGCTTTGCAATAATAAGCGTCAACTTTTTAATTAAAACTATTATATGGAGTGTCTGCACTCCATATTAGGATACCATAGCGTTAATTTTTAGGGCTGATATATACTGTGTCGGGGGGCTGGAGGGCACCAGTGTTCCTGGAGAGCCTGCATCGTAACCTGGACGTCTTGCTACTTGGCATGCAGGAGGCACCTCCATTAGCTTCCAAAGCTGCTCCTGGTGTGGTTGTCTTGCTGACTGAGTCGTGTAGATCATGCAAATTTGTTCTGATGGTTTACACTTTAATCATTCTCTCACGGTAATATAATGGTAATTGGTGTCATTTAATCTACTGTGCTATTTAATGCCCTGAGACTTCTGGGGATTTCACACAACCCATCCAACCCTAACCTGCACTATTTATTTTCTCTGGGAAAGAAAAATGTCCCTTTTCCTCAGACACCCCAGCTTTTAAAGACACTGGCTGGGGTAGAATCCGTCCTGCTGGTGTGTCCCAAACTGGAGAGAGGTTTTGCCTGCCTGAATTCTGAACCCCTTGGCTTTTGCACTTTTCCTAAGGAATTCTTGAAGTCACTGAGCTAATTTGTTTATGGGTTTTCCTTTGCTAGTTTTCCATCACCTCAGACTCTTAAGTGTTTGAGGGCTAAGATGAGCCTAGCACAGAGGTAAGGGGAGTTCCTCCCTAATTGTTGCACTTCTGGGACCCCACTCTGGGAAGCACAAACACACAAAAACACAATGCTTAGAGTTTGCCAACAACAAAAAAAAAAACACCAGTGTAAGGACAAGGCATGGATAAAGGAATGAGGGGAAAGTTCAGGCTCCTCAGTTCAGATCTGTTCCTAAGCTGGGTACTCTGAACTTGGTCTTCCTCCTAAGCCCCCATCACTCCTGCAGCACAAAAGTGTCAGTGCAACACCTTATAAAAACCAGTAGTGTATGTATCACCCTCCCGTGGAAACAAATGACCATAGCAGAATGGGAGAAATAAATTCTTCAAGCACGTAAATAACCATTATGTGCATCTCTGCATGACTGCAAGGTATTGGATCCGGAACCTGACAAAACATTAGAAAGATTTGTAAATGGTTGTGGCTGTCGAGGTGGGAACTAGCAAACCACATATCTTCAGCATTTTCAAATTGATTTTATTTTTGTCAAAATGGAGTACCTAACCTTGATCTTTGCTTTCCTGAATGGAATAGAAACAAGATTCCAGTGGTCGTCTTTACTTTCCCAGTTACAGGTAGGATGCTAGCAGTGATGCAGTGGGTCCAGGTCCTGGTATGATTGATCATTGCCTCTGAAGATACGCCCTTTGGATGCAGACATGGGAGAAAGGGGCGGGAAGGGCAAACACTATAGCAGGCGTGGCTCTCAACTTCCTGTAGACCTGCAGTGTATGGGAAAAGCAAACTGGAAAACCAGCAGCATTAGGGGTGGGAGTGGGGACAGGGCAAAGATTGACTCTCTCTTGGGCAAAGGTGGATTATTTCTTACACAGGTTAATCAGATGTTTTGCTCTTCTCCTTTTGCTCCTCCCCTGCTTTTCTTTCTTTCCCTGATCACGAACATCAACCAGGAATGGTCAGTCTCCAGCACACCCGTCCCCATCTTCCCTTCCAACAGCCATGGTGGGTCCTCCTCATAGGTCATGGCACTCTTTCCCCTGAGCTCATACATGGTCTTAGAGCATTTTTCCCCATGCGTTCCAGCAACCTTTGGGCAGCAGTGAAAGCTGTTTTTCAGGATGGAACTTATTATCCACGCTGAGTAGACCCCAGACAGTCTAGCCAGTTTCTCTCTAGTTCACCACATATAATAGATGCTCAAAAAATACTTGTTGAGTGAAAGAAGGGCCATGACTAGCAGTAGAAGCATGGTAGATTCAACTGGAAACTTACAGATAATCTTGGAGGATGGAAGATGAGATTCTAAGATAATATTTTTGAAATCTTGAGGTGCTTTTTAGTTCATCTGTTCCATTCGTTATCAAAAGCATAACTAGCTATGGTTAGAAAATAAGCCAGCAACCCATGTTTATGTTACTATTCTAAGAAATCAACAATATAAGATTTTGAGAAATTGTATGAGATTAGCTAATGTCAACTAAAATAACATTTTTAATAACATTAAATGAATACTTGTTCATGATAGAAAATATGAAAAATAAACTAAGAAATTAAAAATCACAAATAGTTCTACTTAACATATACTAGCATGATTTTTAATATTTGAAATTTCCAGTCATTTCTGGAAATACATAAATATATCTTTACAATGATTTCTTTACCTTCCTCCCTCTCTCCTTCTCTCTCCTTCCCTCCCTTCTTCCTTCCCTTATTTCTTACTTTCTTTTCCCTATTTAAACAAAATTAATATCATTCAATGTGGTTTTGTAACCCACATTTTTTAACTTAAAAATACATGCTGAGCATCCTCCCAGGCAAATGTCTACAATTTAGTTCTCAGAAATGAATTTCTAGTTTTCTATCAGAAGGCAATTTTCTCTTCGGGGTCAAATGCTGGATAGGAACCAACCAACATTTTTCAGAAAATGCTTTCACATAGGCATTTTAAAAAGAACTATCCACTATCTCTCGTCTCCCCGCCCCAAATAAATAAGAAGTTAAAAATGTCCGCTACCATTGAGATGACATTTAAATATCGATAGTTCTATTGGTAAGAAGTTCGTGGTTGTGTAAAAAAATGGGAATGAATGCTCGTCTTTCCTGGATGCCTATTTTTTTTTGGAAAGATCTTGAAGGAGGAAAACAGAGAACAGTGTCCTCTTGTCATGGGCATAGCAGCAACTTGGGGTGCACCAGCTTCTCAGGATAAGCGCTGGCCCTGGATTTTGGAAAGGCTGCCCCTAGCCACAGCAGGAGGCCTGAATAGGTGTGTCTCAGAGACCACTTGGAGACAGACCCAGAATCCTCAGAGTCTCTGCATTTTCTGCAGCAACAGCTGACATGGTCTGACCCTGGATCACCCTCCCTGCAGGTGACAAGAGCAGTGAGATCTAAAAATCTGAGACCACTGCTTCAATAAGGCAGGAAAGAGGAAACCTGACTTTGGAGGATTTTATGGAGAAGATGCTTCCAGGAAACCAGAACTAATCAATGTCAATGGACTGATTCTATTCTATGCCATTGAGCAGAGCACTGAAGGTCTCTCCTGAGGTCACAGAGTACAAAATAGTAGGACCGTATCCAGTGCTCAGAAATCAGTGGTGATTTCTCCTTTGAAGCCTCCACAGAGTGCAGACAGGAAGCCAGGGTATGTATGCCTTTAACTCTTTGCTTGACCTACCTGTTTGATTCCACAAAGGTACCACATCTCACTTATCCGAGGTGAGCTCTTTAATGCCCCCTGCCTACAGGGAGGGCCATACCTAACAAACCCAGCCCCTAAGGCAGCTGCCTGCCCCGCTCAAGTGATTTCCCAGGAAGGAGGTTGTTCAAAGACCCCTAGCAACCTTTCCAGTGGCTCATGACCTCAGTAGGACATAACCCTAACCACTCCCGCTGCTGAAAGATGGTCTCTGGCCTTGCCTTCAGCCTAAGAGAATGTTATCTTTGCAAAACTCTTCCTTGGTATCATCAACTCAGGCATTCTTGTCTTGGCAAAGGATTGCTTCATTTCTGGCAACAGAAACCTACTCCAGCTGGGGGAAGGGAAAAATTTTTTTTAATGTTAGGATACAGACGTATCTCACAGAATACAAGGGCAGTAATGCAGCCGGGTCTCATGAAGGCCTGTCAGCTGTAAGTTGCAAATGCGTTTCATGTAAGTAACCAGAACAAATAGCAACAAACCAGCTGAACAATGACAAAAGCCAAAATAACCAGTAATATTGTCTTAAACAATTAAAAGGCTTATTTTTCTCATGAAATAGTTTCAGAAGTATAGGCCATCACTCATGTCATTAGGAATCCAGAGGTGGAACTTCTGTCCTCGTGGTTGCAAGGTGGCTGCTGCCCATCGAAGCATGGTGTCTGTGTCCCAGTCTGGAAGAAGAGGGAGGGTAAGGGGCAAAGGGTTTAAAGTGAAGAGGGATGTTGGACACAGCTAACCCTTTGGAGTGCTCTCCTAGAGCCTCCATCTATGATTTCTCCTTGGCCGGAAGGTAGTCATATGGTCACTTGAAAGAAAGATGAGAGAAAGTTCAGCTGAAAGAAAGATGAGGAAGCTATTTTTTTAGTAGACACATTGCTACCTGGAGTACAGTCCGATATCTGCTGGTAAAGAAGATAGAGGAAGGGATACTGGGTAGCAGTCATCTCCTGATGTATAACAAACTACCTCCAAACCTCATGACTTAAAACAATTGCCACTTTATTTTTTCATGACTCTGTGGGTCAGGGCTTAGGACGGGTGACTTGTCTCTGTTCTGCAATGTCTGGGGCTTCAGCTGGAATGGCTCAATCATGGGTCAGCTCTTCCTTCTCTTGGTATCAACTGGGGTGGCTGGACTGGGGTTGGGGAATCTAAGATAGCCACACACACACACACACACACACACACACACACACACACGTCTGGGGCTTCGTGTGGCTGAGGGCTGGGGCCCCTCTGTTCCCCTTCACACACACTCTCTCTAGTTCGTGGTCTTTTCTCATTCTGTAACCTAGTCTGTGCGTCCTAACATGGTGGTTGGCTTCCAAAAGGATGGAAACAGAAGCTGCAGGGCCTCTGAAGGCCTGTCCCAGACATCACACAGCATCACTCTCAAAGCATGCTAGTCAGACTTGCAAAGCAAGTCAGAAGCCAGCTGGGGACTTCCCTGGGGGCCCAGTGGTTAAGAATCCATGCTTCTGATGCAGGGGGCACAGGTTCAATCCCTAGTCAGGGAAGTTCCACGTGCTGCACACACTGCAACCCCCCCCCCAAAAAGAAAAAGATAGTAAACAGAAGGCAGCTGAAATTCAAGGGGAAGGCAAACAGACGCCCCCTGATGGGGAGGCCTTTGCAGAGAATCTCCCAGCCGGCCGCAGGCACTGAGGCTGTTCTCTCTTCCTCTCTGTCCGCCTGGCACTTTGCCTCTGCCTTTCACTACAGATCTGTTTATTCTTTCTCGCTTTCTCTTTTTCTCTGAGCACCCAGTTCAAACCTAGCTGCCCTAGAAAGGTGTCATCAGCCCTGGAGTCCCCTTCCCTCAATGAGTTTTGAATCTATAGCCAACTAACTAGAGTTGCTGAATCCCTACTTCTCTAAGAAACAGTGTAGGGGCGGGTAAGAAATCACTAGGCAGTCCTTTTCTGTAGGCCAGAAATTGCAGTCCCTTTAGGTATTTCATGAATGTTTCTCTATAGCTCATTTGGGAACTGAGCTTCCAGGGAAAGGCACTGCCCTACAGCACGTATTCTGTAGCACGCGTGGACGGGGATGATGCAACTAGTGGTGTGAAGCCATGTGGAGAGCTTTTAAGAAGTAGTTTGGGAAAATCTAGTTTACATTTTAATTTTTAATGCCTAAATCAAAAGAAAAACCCATTTCCATCCGATTTCATTGTTTTCCAATGGGTGAGGGGGTGATTTCTTTTTAATCTTGATGCCTTCCCACACACACGCACACACATACACACACACACACACACCCCGTCCATGGTCCGGCTCCATTCATTTATAGAGGAGGCTCCTGTTCCCTATAAAAGCGTGTTTCCCTAAATAGCAGAGCACCAGCATCAAAGAGATCATTCAGCCTGACCACGTGATGGGGGTTGTGTGTGTGGATAACCACCAGCTTTATGAAAACGCTGTAGAGATGTCCTCCTGGTCCAAGGACGGGTGACAGAGGTCTACGCACCTCCCTAAAGCTGAAAACAACGGTAGTAGAAGTTCTTAATCTGAAGTCCAAGGAATGTGTGAACGTCCTGAAATTATATACAAATTTTAGCACATGTGTTCATTTTTCTGCAGCTGGCCTCAGCAGACTCCCAAAGGGGCCTATGAACAACCTCACTCATGCCCCACCTCCGTCACTCCCCAACCACCACCGCCAAAAGCCAACACCTATTGAGAATGGACACCCAGGGGGTGTGATGACTGAATGCCAGCGGGACATTTATTGGGGTCACTTTTTCCATAAGGGTCTGCTTGCAAGGGGTACTTATTGCTGGCATGTGAGGGGCAGATGTAAAAACAGTCATCATCAGAAAGCCAGTGCGGAGGGATCTAGAGCCCAGTGAAAGCACGAGGCCAGGACTGGTGGCTGAACATTCTTTTACTATTGACACAGAGAGGAGAGGTACAGCCTTTCAAGCTTGGTAATCGCAGCAAAGCCTGTCTGCTTCATTGCTTCCCTGAGGATGGACTAACAGGTCTCAACCAGCAGCGCTTAAGCCCTGCCGTGTCCTAGACGCACTTGAACTCAGCAGTTCAGTCTCCAAGCAAGTGGGACCCCGCAGACCCCTCTGGGTCCTCCTGTGTCCTAGGACAGGGACTGTGAGAAGCAGGAGGTTGCTGGACTGGGCCTCCCTCCACCCTCAGCGACTCCCCTTCCTTCTCTGCCAAGTGTGTCTGGGATAAATGCCCTGTATAGCAAACGGGATAAGCCCTGCCAAGAGTCACAGGCTGCCTCTCCCCACTAAGCCTTCTGCTTAAGGTAGGTTTGTACTATTCTCAGATCTCAGATTCTCACGAGCGATCTGGCTCTCTGCCGGGTGTCCCTTGACCTCCATTGTTAATGCTTCTGCTACTTTATTGGAGTTTGGAGTTGGGTTTGGGTCATCGGAGTTTGGGTCAGATTTACTAAGCATATCCGGCAAAGACCCATGAGGCAACCTACTGGAAAGGATGCACCTGGAGAGTGCAAATAACAAGGGGAAATTTGAGAGAATTCGCTTTCTTCCTCCAAACAGGTGCTCTCCCGTCCTTTTCACTGAGGCTGATTTTCAGAGAACGAATTTCTTCTAGGTAAATAGCAACGGTGCCATCAATTTCTTGTCCACGGCAGCACCTTCACCATTCCCATCCTTCATGCAAACACGTGAATGCTTTGCCTAAATTGCACATTTCTCATTTACCACGCCGTGAAAGCCTGCTGTGTCACCTGCTCATGACCGTGAGCACGCTGTGCAAGCCGGGGATGGTACCGAGCAGCTCCACGGAGGCGCGCCGCAGCAGCAAAAGGAGGTGCTCCGGCATGCCCAGCTGTCTCCAGGGAGGGAAGTCAGCTTCCAAAATTAGGCTTTGAAAACCTGCACGTTGAGGAACAAATTTAGAAACTTACATGCATCCATCTTAGAAAGTTATTATTATTTTTTTAAGATGCATTAAAAAGAGTTTCTGGAAGGGAACGAAAGTTTGCCATATCCCCTTCTAAAGCTGAGACCTTTAGCTCTGGCCTGTTTGGATTTTAGCTGACTTCTTAGCTGTGCCCAGGGAGTCAGGAGGAAGCCTCAGAAGTCACCTGCTTCCCTGGGGCCCATGTGACTCATGGGTGCAAACTTTTCTATCATTCTGAACTTTCATATATATATATATATGCCCCTATACTCAGTTCTTCCAGAAACCCTATGCAGCAGGTGTTAAGAGCTGCATTTTCCAGGTGCAGAAACGGAGGCTCAGAGAAGCAGGGATACTTGCCCAAAGCCCTACAGCTGAGAAGGGGGCAGAGCCCGGTTTGTTTGCAGGTCTTCTGAATTCAGTCCACTCCAGCCCACGGCAGCCCCACTCTCAGGCACCTCAATCTGGAGTCCAGCCTTTTCCGAGAAGACCTAAGGTGCTGAATACTAGGATTGGAGGAATTTCATCCCCCACTATCTTTTCCTTCGGCCTTGACTGAATGCACCTTATTCTTCAGTCTCTTGGCTGGGAGAGGAAATAATGATGACAGTGTTCTGAGACGTAATTAACAAATGTCTTTAACATTTGGCTGCCCGGGGCAAAGGTTCTATGCTACAGTATTCTCAGAATAGTCTGTGGACAGAGACTCCAGCTTTTCAATTGCAAGAATCTTTAATTCAAAGGGGATCGGGTGATGGAAGGAGAAGTTTCCTCCTATGCAGCCAGACTGGGAAGAAAGATGGGTGTCAGAGAGCAGAGAGCCGGAGCTGGGGGAGGGAAGCTCGCGGCCACAGTGAGAGGGGAGTTCCCGGGAACCTGGAAGGTATGACTTGCGGCCCAGCCTGCTCAGCTGCTCCCACCCAGCTCTCAAGGAGATGCAGTTCTGGCGTCGGGAGGCTTGCTTCTTCCTTGTGCAACAGCGTTGGCTGGGGGAAGCACCGCCCACTGAGATTTGAGGTCTCAGCCTCCGTGATAAACAAGACTAAACAAATTAGCCCGCAAAAAAAAACTTAATTGAATTTTGATAGAGAGAATGTTTTGCTTATCTCATCTTTGCTAACAAAACCAAGACAATTCTGGAGTTGTCCTGGGCTTTCTTTCCCCTTCTCTTTTACAAATCACCCACAGTGCGCACTGTGGAGAGATGCCCGGGCGGGAGCTTGTGCTGTGGATGTCATCCTGAGCCTGCTGTTTCAAGGCCTCCTCGGAGACTGCTTTTTATTTGCCATCGAAGCCTGGGGATTACTTTGATACACTGGCCACGTGACTTAACATCCTTTCTAACCAGAATCATAATCCTGGGGAAGGGGAGGAAGTGGGGGGTCACCAGGGTCAGGTCCGGTACATGGTGTATATGTTCAAGGGATTTCCTTGAGCCTAGAAAATCCCGCCCCCCCCCCCCCATCTCAGCCTAGGACAAGCACAGCTTCCAGAGAGGGGAGAGCAGGAGACTGCGCCTTCAGGGTGGGGAGCTGAAATTTGCATACGATGAGGTTGGAAACGGCAAGTTTTCAGCTTCTGTTTATTCACTCCAAAGGTCTGGTAGCAGCATGCAGGGGCCCTGAGATGTGCTCCCGGGCTGCTATCAGCAATGTCTTTGATGATTCTGCCCTGACCCCACGGGCCACAAATCTCTCTGCTAGATGCTGTCTGGGAGCCCCGCTGTGTGGGAACTGGGTTGGCTCAGTGCAGACTGGGCAGGGGCTCCGGGTTCAGGAAGGACTTTTCTCATTTAGCCACTGGAAGAGGTGGCCAACCCATTTCAAAAGTTGGAGCTGAGAGAGAGAGAGAGAGACCTGGAACAGCAGAACTGCTTGAAATTCTGCGGGCCTGCCGGCTCTTTCTGAAGGGGTCACACCAGTGATGGGAGTGGAAACGACCGGCAGCTAGCTCCTGGGAGAGGAGGAGGCTGGGAAATAGGACCTCGGCAAGGGCAATGAGAAATGAGGTCCGTGGTTTCCTCTTTAGAAAATTCCAGCTCGGGGCCACGTGTGACCGCTGTTATGATTGCGCCCAGTAGGCAGAGGCCACCCACCCAATCAGCCTTGACCAGGATCAAATCCAGCTCCGGGGAATCTAAATGATGTGTCTCACCCCTACTGTGTTTCGGCCTTTCATTATCAAATAGGGTTTAGGAGTGTTTGTGGAAGGATTTTTCCCTCTCCTCCACTCACCCCACTGATACCTGTTCCTCGGGTAAGGGAGGATTTTCTGCTGTTGGGGAGTCCTAGGGACTCCCTTGCAGTTTCCTGACTGTAGCACATTCTGTCTGTGACAAGTCAAAGCAGGGTGTGGTCCTGGGTATTCCAGCTTGGAACTCTGGGCCCAAGCTCGCCCGAGGTGTCCGGGGTCAGAAGTGTGAGGGCAGAAGAGTGTGTGTGTGTGTGTGTGTGTGTGTGTGTGTGTGTGGTGGCAGTGGGGGGTTCAGACAAACAGCTCCTGGGCCCTGAGCAGAGCCATGGACACCTCATCCCTGACTGCCTTTTGTCACTGACCCAGCACACACAGGAGACATGGGGTTCACTTTCTCTGGGTCACTGTTTTCTTGTCCCTTAGAAATGACTCCTTATCCTGGCCGGTCACCCTTGTAGAGTCGTTTTAGATTGATTTTGTAAAGCTGGCAGGCAGGATCTGTCTGTGCCACTCAGCAGAGCTGCTAGGGAAAACTTGCTAGAACCGCTAAAGACTATTAGGGTGACGGGTCAGCCGTGGCCATGGAGCATGACGGGTCAGCAGAGCTGTGGTCCGGAGCGTCCTGAAGTCCTCTGGGCTCTAGAGATGACGGCAGCTCAGCTTGTGTCCCGTGGGCTTGGATTGCTAAGCACAGTTTACACTTCCTGAGGCCTTTCTAGGAGCCAGAGATGGTTCCAGTCAATCCTCTTGAAAGCCGTCGGAGGTATAAGCCTTTCTCTCCGCTTTGCAGATGAAGACCCGCTGGGCCATGATGAGGTTCAGGATCTTTCCTGTGACTGTGCTGTTAGCAGTAGGCAGAAGCAGGACGCAAACCCAGGAAGTCCAGTTTCAGAACCCGAGGGTTGTAGGAAACGCCCTATGGAAGCGTGAGGTGGCAGGAAGAACACAGCCAACACCATCGCATCACTTGGGCGCCCCCTCACCTCCCATGGATCCCTCACCTGTACAATGAGGGGCTTCCCAAAGGTCCCTTCTATCTGCAAAAATCTAGAAAGTTGTAGTTTTGTTGTTGTTGGGGACAAAGTCTTCCTGTAGAGCAGACTGGACAGTCACCAAAAACAGAAGCAGAAGAAACTTAGATGTTGTAGCAACCACAAGCAAAGTTGCCACCACAGCTAACATTTATTGGCGCTTGCTGGGTGCCCGGCACTGAGCCTTTTGTGGGCATGGTTTCATTCAGTCCTCACAACAGACCTGCGAGACAGTTGCTAACACAATCCCTATTTTATAGAGGCAGGAACTAAGGCCCAGAAAGGTTAATTAACTCACTTGAGGCCACACAGCTCATAAGTGATGGAGCCTGAGGCATCTCTCCCTGCCCTCCCTGCCCACCAAGCACATTCCCTCCCACCTTACTTCTGATGCCAGCACATGCAAGAGCTCCAGAGAAGACAACATTTGGGGTTAGCACAAGAACAACCTTCCCAAATGCAGTTTCCACCCCCAGCTGGTGATAGATATTTAGCCTCTAGAGACTTCCTTTCAGGCTGCTGGGGGCTGAAGATGGGACTTGAGAATGGGAGGGCAGCCCTGGGAGACTGTCACCCGAATAGGTCAGTTTCAACAGGGAGGCTTTTATCTGGCTTCTACCTTTAGGCCTCTTAGAGAACCACATCTTGGAAATTAATGTTGGAGGGATCTGTCCCCGCTTTCTTCCTCTTCCATCTATATTGAATTTAAATTTTGGCAGAGAGGTGGAAAATGAATTGTCCTTGCCTTGATGGTTAATTGTGGTCAATATTTTCCAGGCAATATTCAACTGCAGACTGGAAAACTAGTGTAGGCTCCGGGAGCAGAGAGGGAAGAGGAAAGAACTGATGTCCCAGTGATGAAAAGGGATGAGGAAGAGAGTGGGCCTGAGATAGTAAAAATACATCCTTTTGGTCACGAGATTGCCTCCAGGGAGCCACACAGAGAGCTGAGAAGACGACGCAGGGTGACACCCTGGGGGACTGTCGTGTTGGCCAGGGCAGGCTACCTGTTACCGACAAACAACCTCGAAGCTCAGTGGTGGCCTAACCCCCCAACTTTATCTTTCTCTAACCTCAGTAACATCGCAGCCCAATAGTCAGTGTCTGGGCTGAGGGGAAGGCGGTGGGCTGTGCTCCCCTTAGTCATTTAGGGAGCCAGGCTCCTTCCACCCCTTGTGTTTCTGGCATTCCCCTCAAGGCTGGGAGTTCTCCACTGTATCCTCTGCACTCAACAGATGAGGGAAGAGTGATGGCGTGAAGGAGGCAGCCCTGTCCTAACCACCTCCATCACACCTCACACCTTGTCTCCTGTTCCAATGTGGAAACTGGTTCACAGCCCCACCTACATACAAGGAGACTATGAGTTAGCCTAGTGATGCTGCCAGGAAGATGAGAAGTGGGCTGGGTGAGCCCACGGCATTGCTCGTGCCACATTAACCTTCTGGGTTCCTCAAAAGTTGATCCCTGAGACCTTCTCTTCAATGCTAATAGGACCTACTACTGGAAGGTCTCAAAAAAGTCCCAGGGGACCACATCCTTTTCCCTTGTCGTGTGTCTAAGGGTACAGAGAAGAGCAATTTCGTGGTTTTGTGGTGCAAACGTGCTGTAATAGAAATCCTTCTGGAATTAGCGATCATGATATTCCTACGGACAAAGTCCCACGTCAGTCTGTGTGTTCCTAATGTAATGGTGTATTTAGTATAATCTATGGCTGATGGCTACACACTAACTTTCTGAGTTGGTCACCCGTGGTCACCTGAAGACAGACAAGTTTTGACCAGCAGTTCTCAAATCCTGAAGCTTTTTAGGATTAACTGAAAATGCTGTTAAAATGCAGATGTCTTTCCCACCACCCCAGAGATTCAGATTTGAGAGGTCTGAGGTGAGACCCACCACCTGCCTTTTTAAGAAGCATCTCAGATAAATCTGAGGAACACCAAAGATTGAGAAGCGTTGGATAAGACCATAGTTTAATCTCTCTGCAAGCAGATCATTTTGGAATATCCTTGAATTCAGAGAACCTGATACAGCTGATGTCACCTCAAAAAATAAAGGAGCAGACACGTAACTTGACGTAGTACATTCCAATGGAAACACAGTCAGTTTTGGCCATAAGTCAGATGACATGGAAGCAAGTCTTAGCTGTCACTAACTAGGTATGTGAACTCAGTTAAACAAAGCACTTATACAACACACTTCCTGTTTCTTCTTCAGAGCCTGAGAGCCTCGGTGGCCCTACACTTGCCCGACAGAGTCATTTGGATGATCAAATACTTTTAAACATAGCAGTACTTTGAAAACAATGAGTTTCTATTAGAGCAGCAGGTAATATCAACATTAGATAATCTGAAGGGGTTATTTACACTACAAAGGAATCATTTGCCTTACAAAGAGATTCCTTAACATTTAAATGCTTGCTTACAGAAAATTAATTGGGGAGTAAGACCAGAGGAATGAACTGTTAATGCACTGTTAAAATATTAAGGTAATAAACCAGAGATCAAGGTTTCTGAAATGATCATCTAGGTCAGCGGGTTGAATTTAAGTATTCAATTCATATCTATCCATTGCTGAAAACAAGGTACACCTCTAAATATATCTTCCTCAGAGCTGTTGTTAATGAAAGCAGAAGTTTCCCTGTTATTTTTGCATACATTTCTATTTTAAGTTTCCTTTCCCCTAATTTCTTTCCAATGTGTGCTTCTCAAGAACAATTTCTATTTCAAAAATGGCAGGTGGGCTTACCCCCTCACACTTGCCTTTGTTCTCGCTAGTCCTTATCTTGGGTCCTAAATCCAGGTCCCTGAGAAGGACTGTGTTATGATGAAGCAGCTGGAGTAACAAGATTGAAAGTCTCCATCCTTTCAATCTGCCTCCTAATATTAAAGCCAGGGATACAGAACGGAGACTAGAATCCTGGGTTTCTAGCTCTGTTATAGCAGGTGAAGATAGTGTAAGACACAGACATTTTTAGGGGAAATTGTACATTAGGAATAAATGACTAGAATTGATTATGGACAGGGATAACTATTAAGTTCCATCCAGTCATTTGGTATGGCTATCTGGAAAGCTATGCTAAGAAGGACTCTGAAATCTTATCTGGGTACATCAGGAAAGAATGCCAGGATTGATTAGTAATGTCTGCCATGGGCAAGGAGTGAGAAGGAGAAACCCTGTGCCATCTTTGACTAAGACAATGGCCAAGGAGTAGGAAGGACTGGAAGAAGAGTGAATAGATTTCTCAGAGTTCCCCTAGAAATGTACGACTAACTGGCAGAATACGCTATTTTCAAATTAGTGTTTCCCAAACTTTCATCCTCCAAACCCCACTTTCCATATTCCTTATCAAAACAACAGCACATCATACATTTTTTGTAATTTGTTTCCTTGCTCTTATCTTACAGCTCAGACCTCCCTCTCACTATTACCTTCAACCTTGTGAACGCCTTGAAAATTCCCTCTGGCCCTTGGGTGTCCCTTATTTTCTTTCTTCCCACCTCAAATTTCATAGTCTATGAATGCATGTCAGATATCTGTTAACCAGTTTAATTTTTATTTAATCATTTGACTTGCATTTGACTGTGATTCACCTGTTTTCCCAGCCCAGATTTTGTCATCCTTAGATAGTGAGGCCCTAGAGGGAATGAACCACCCTGGATGGTGTTCTTTGTACAGCACTTTGGAGTGGCTGCTGTGGCTGTCTGCCCAGGTCCCCACTTTCGGTCCTGAAATACTCATTTCCCCAGATGCTGTGGGAGTTCATGCCTTTTAGCTCCATGATGAAGGGCACCATTTTCTCTCCCCACCCATTAGCTAAGATGGCAGCTTGGATAGAGAGACTGTCGTGAGTTCCAGCCCACCCTCTTGGGTTCCAGCTCAACCTTTCAGGTCCCAGTTTGTCCTACTTTCCCCACTTCACTTCCATCTTCTCTCTTTACTGCCCGTCTTTCAAACTTCAGGCTCCAGCATCAAACAGAAACAACGGTCTCACATGAACGATGTAAAAGTCTCCACCATAGTATAAAGTCAAATGCCTTTAATAAATAAATATCTTACCTAGCTCCTTCTTCTTAATTACATCAGCTATAAATGTTATCTATGTATCTATCAATCCATTCCCTCCATCCTCCTACCCACACTTCCATTCTAGTGCTTCATCTTCTGTGATCAAACTCTGGTTGATGTAGTCATGTAGTCACCTTCTAGGAACTGCCCTCAGATGAAGGGAACACTGAGCTCATAGTGACACCCTCTCCCCACCCTTAATGACTAGTTGACGTGGGGATATGATGGCCCAGCCATCTTGCTTCATAGTGGGACAACTCTAAAGGGGCTTCTAGCTCTTGAGCTCACTGTGGGGTTGGCTGAGGTCTAATATCACGGTCCAGCATCTCCCTCTGCCCAATTTTGCTTCTTTCAAACACACACACACATGCACACACACCCCTTACTGCAGAGACTGATGCCCAGTGCCTTCCCAATAAACTTCCTGCGTGCAAACTCAGTCTCAGAGTCTGATTCCTGGGGATGCCCAATGAAGACATGCTTACTTCAGTACCACTCCTTTCAGGCTAACACATTTTTATTTAGCATGTACTTGGAGCCAGGCACAGCACTAGGCACTCAAAGTACAAAAACGAATAAGGCTCGGTTACTGCTCCGAGGGAACACATATCTAATGGCATCGGCAGAAACATGAGCAGATAGTTTCAAGATCTAGGACTGCCCAGGAAGCTGCAAGGGGAGCACAGAGCCCCTAAAGTTCAAGAAAGGCTTTCCTGGTACCCCTGAGCTGAGTCTGGAAGGACGAGTAAAAGTTAGCCAGGTGAGGTGGTGAGTGTACTCCAGACAGAGGGGACAACAAGGGCAAAGACAGGGGATCCCAACAGAGCACAGGGAATGCCACTGGCGCTATCAGAGAGTCAAGTATGAAAAGCTGTTATGATACGATGGGAGATGAGGAGACAGACCAAGACACTTGGACTTTATTTTAGGGGCAACGGAGAACCATTGAGTTTCAGCAGTGGGGCCACGTGGTCAGATTTCTGTGTAGATTCATCACTGGTGACTCTAAGAGGAGTGCAGTGGCTGTGGTGGCTTGGCACAACTGTCCCATCCTTCTCCTGGAGAGGCTTCCCATACTGCAGCTCTGCAGTGGCTGAAAAGCTACGAACTACACACGAGACTCCACTGCAGCGAGGATTCTGGATACGATTTAGGTGTTATCAGTTAGAAGTATCTGTCCAAGATCTGGAAAGGGGGAACCAGGCAAGGGCCGAGTCTCTGCTGGTTGTGCTGTGCGTGGAACTGGCAGGGTTTTCTGCAGGGGTTTCACAATCACAGTTGCTTCTCATTATGGCTGTTTGCCAATTTCCATGACTTCCTGATCATGCTGGCATCCCGATTATGGCAGCAGAGTCATGGTTCTGCAGCTGGCAGCCAAAGCACGAGCTTCTCTATTTGGCAAGCAGCTTCCTGATCGTGAAAGAGACGGTAGTTCTCTTGGTATCCACGTTCTGCGATGAGACTCCAAAGCCATTTTCAAAAGCTCAACCTGTTTCTTCAACTTTTCCAACAATTCTGTAAACCATTTAGTGCCCTCCATCTGTCCAGACTGGATGGAGTAGATGCTGTTCTTTGTACCTGAATCCTGATTGATACCCAGACAAGACTAAACGTCCAGGAGAGACGTGTCACAGAGCTGTTACAAGTGTTCAGGCTGATGATGAAGAGAGATGTGGGCACAGAGAGGAAGGGACACATTGGAAAAACATTTGGGAGGTAAAATTAGCAGTACGTGGTGATTAATTGGGTGTCAAGAGTGGGAAGTGAAAAAGAATCAATGGCTAAGATGACTCAGTTTTCTGACTTGGGGAATCGGTTGGAGAGAAATCCGGATAACTCAGATCAGGACTTTTGGGGAGAAGCAAGCTTGGGGGTAAAATGACAAGTTCAGGTACCTATGGGGAATTCAAGTAATACCTTTTCCTCCTTTTTTATAATTAAATCAGCTGTAAATGCATACATAATTGCATAATTATTTATTAATATCCATCCCTTCCTGAATCTGTGAACTCCAAGATAGTACAAACTACATCTTCTTGGTCGTACTTGGCACAGTCTAGCCCAGAGTAGGTGTTGATAGACATCTGCTGAATGTTGAAAAAGTGAGTTGGATAATAAAAATTGTAGTGATCATACTCAGTGCTATCAAGACGAGCAGTCTGTGCGCCGCTGCTATGAATAGTAAGTAGACATTCAGCAAGAGCCCTGATGATGTTGGCGATGATGATGATGATGATGATGATGATATGTTTGACCAGGAACATCACTGTGGTTAGAAAATCAAGCCAGAAGAGTAGAATTTCATCAGCCTTCCCCCGAAACCTAGAAAAAATAGGCCAGCATCTCCTACCTCAATCACAGTGTACTTCTGTTACATATTCATTAAGTGCCAATAGTGTAGTAGGCCTATTAGGAGGTTTTCCCAGGTGCTTTGCAAATGCAAAGACTTCTGTTGATCTGTCGTATACTTAGTGCAGTTGCCAGCTCTTGTAAATCAAAGCTGAAGTTGACTCCAGCGACTCAGAGGAGAGCATGCCCTCAGCCAGACTGATTTCCCACAGCTGCTCGCAGAGCGTGGCAGCAACCTGATCATTACGTGCAGTGTGGGGATTAAGCCGGGCTGTGATTGGGGCAGACATTGTCCCTGCTCGTTTTGCTCATTGCCTACCACGCTGTGTGCTCAACGCCTCCTTCTATGTGGGTGCTTCAGAGGCGATTCTCTGACCCATCAGACACGATGGCCCTTTTTCTTTTTTCTTTTTTTTTTTGCGGTACGTAGGCCTCTCACTGCTGTGGCCTCTCCCGTTGCAGAGCACAGGCTCCGGACGCGCAGGCTCAGCGGCCATGGCTCAAGGGCCCAGCCGCTCCGCGGCGTGTGGGATCTTCCCCAACCGGGGCACGAACCCGTGTCCCCTGCATCGGCAGGCGGACTCTCAACCACTGCGCCACCAGGGAAGCCCACGATGACCCTTTTTAAAGCAACTATTTATTATGTTTTTTACCTTCCTGAAGTGAAATGCATACATTATATAACCTATATGCATACATAATTTCAAATAAATCAATATCTTGCCTAATGGTAATATCTAGGCGCTCAGAAAAATCATTTGATCATGATGATGATGATAAGGAACGGTTGGAAACCAGCCAGAGCTGTAGATTCATCAGCATTCTCCCCAAATCCAGAAAATAGGACACACATATCTATATAATGTAACATATAATATACAAGGAAGGTAATGCACAATAAAAGGACATGTATCTCAACACGCAAATGACCACACTGTTAGTAGTGAGGAAGTGCCTGGATGCTTGCACCCATGAGAAATTCCCAAGAACACACCAGCTACCAATGTAGACCAGCTACCAATGTAGAGGGTATGTTACCTGGATGACCCCCGAACGATGAGTGGAATCACTGTCAGTGACACAATAGTCCTTTGATAAAGTTCCAAACAAAACAGAGTGGTCTTCCCTTGATTTACACAGTGGTTGCATTCTTGGGAAGCCAACTGTACGTTAAACCGTAAACAAAATTTTTAAAACACTGTGTTTTAGGTTTCTAGGCTCAGATGACTGAAAACAGATTTTTCACCTACATAACTGTCCAGTAGGACAGACAGAGTTGTGTGGGATGCAGACAGCTCTTTGTCGTGAGAGCAGCCCTGGGCAGTGGTCCACTCGATGCCGGTAGCCACCCAATCACTGTGACCGCCAAGAACACTGCCCTCCCAAATTTCCAAATGCCCCTGAGGGGACAGTACCAGCCCCATTGAGAACCACAGTATTCCAGCGTGAGCTCCCTGTCACTCCATTCAGCAAACCGCCCACATGGAAAACATATGGAGTGTGGCGTGGGGAGCTAAGGTTTGGGAGGACGATAGGGAATTGTAATGGTTGTGAATCTTGCAACCTAGACATGAAGGTCAGTATAGTTGGAATTTATACAGCACACATTTTGCAGGTGGTTCGCCTCTGTTAAACTCATAAACAAGTAACAGTGGAAGCTCAGTCGCCATCATGTCTTCTGGTTATTTGGAGCTTATTCCTGGGTGAGTAGTTCAGCCTAAAGACTTGAAGTCACTATCTGGCTAGAAGTATCCAAGTGAAAAAATCGCTAAAAATGCCATCACATATCAAAACACTTTGCAGCAGGCATTTTATCAGAGGTTAGGGAGTAATTGCTTTCATTCCAATTCTAGCCCTGCCACTCATTAGCTGTGTGACCTTGGGTGAGTTACTTAACATCTCTGTGCCTCGGCAAGGGAAACAGTGCTTCTGTTACATATTGTCAAACATATCATAGGGTTGTCATGAGAATTACATGAGTTTCTATTTGTAGAGTGCTTAGGATAGTACCTGGCATATATAGTAAAATAGCTGAATACATATATTTTCAAATCAGTGAAACAGTCTCATGCTTACGAAAAGTATCTGGATCAAATGAGGTGTAACAAGCAATAGTAAGGGTGGCAGATCAACAACAGAGCAAGGAAAGCGATGTCATGAAGCCATTCAAGACTGACTGTCAAGTTTGGAGGAGAGTTGGGTCCCAATGACTTGGCCTGGAAAAACCACGTGGAGAAGAATCTGTATTGGTGAGACGAGATCAGGGAACCAGCCTGGCCACCGAGGCCTTGGGAAGGACAGCCTATGGGAGACCAGGCTCCCGACCAGGGGCTGCAGGGGCCTCCTGCCCCCTGGGGAGCATGGGAGTCCCTCATTCGTGGACGTTCATTGACTGAGCACTTGCTGTGTGTGGGCACCTTGAGGGACGTATGTGTGTGTGTGTGTGTGTGTGTGTGTGTGTGTGCGCGCGCGTGTGCATTTTCTGACTTTCAGCGACTCCCAAGAGTTCCTCTGTGTCCAAAATCATGTCACGAGTTTTAAATTTTGTGTAAAGAACATGGGACTGACTTTTTACCACACACCCTCATTTCTGTCCACTGAGGAGTTGTAATAAAAGTTGTTCACACAGCTTCCTCTCTGTGTCTGCTCCCTCAAAACATGGGGAATCCAGCCAGAACTACTCAGACTTCTGAAAATAAAAAAGAGAACAAATCTCAACAGTAGAGTCCCCAAACTGTGTAGGTGACACCGAAATATTGTTTAAAAAGGACAGTAGAAAAACTCTTCACTGGCCTAAATCTTTCAGTGTCCAGAAATTTCTACCACTTTGTTATTTTAAAAGAACCAGAACGTGTCCTGACACAACTATAAATAAAAGCTAAGTCAAGTTTTAAAAAAATGGATGTTAAGAAAATAATGTGTGAGCACTTAGAAGAGAAAGGAGGGATCCTTTTCAGCCCCCTTTGAGTAGGGGTCACGTTTTCAGCCCCCTTTGAGTAGGGGTCACGTTTAAATAACCTGACCCTTTTTTACTGGGACAAGATGAAGGCAGACACAGTGGCCATTCCTGTGGGACACAGATGGCTCACCCAATAGCCCATGTGCAGTTTCCTCAGCACCTTTGTAGTTAGGATGGGGTCTGTGACCAGTTTTATCTTATGTTCTTGGTTTGCTTTTCTCACTTTAGAAAGCATCCTGCAACGCTTCGCATATTGGCAGTTGGAGAGCTTCTTCACTTTTTCTTTTATTGCTGTATATTATTCCATTGTACTACACATCCTAATGTATTTAAAATCTCCCCTTCAATGAATATTTGGATTGTTTTCAGTCTTTTGCTATTCCACTGCTGTAATAAATAACCTTGTACGTATGTCAGGTATGTAGACTAGAGCCCCAGGAGCAGAATGGCTGAGGGAATGAATAAATGTTGCTATGTTTTGGCAGCTGCAGCCTAACTGTCCATCACAGCCCAGTGTGGCTGCATCCTCGGCCACATCCCTGCCAACAATGCCTGAGCATGTCCGCTTCCCCAGAGTCTCACCAGCAGAGGATGGGCTCAAACTTTTTTGGATTTCTGCTAATTTGATTGGTGAGAAATCACATTCTCACATGGTTTTTCATTTGTATTTACCTTGTCGTTAGTGAGGTTCAGTGCCTCTTAATATATTTTGGGACAATTTGCATTTTGCCTTCAGTGTCATGTGCTAAGCTCATTTTTCCTATTAAGTTCTTGGTCTCTTTGGTCTTTTGTCTCTATTTTCAGAGGCTCTTTATTATATAGGGAAATTAATAAGCTGAAAGTATTTTAACACTTTTTCTTTTGTCTTTTGATGGTTTTGAAATTATTTTAAAGAACTACTACTATGGAAATAATTTTAATAAACAACTATATCGACTTCTCTATGCCTGCTGTTGATGATAAAAATAAATAAGGGGGCTTCCTTTGAAAAGTAACCAGTCCAGAAGACGAGCTTAAAATCTAGTCCAGTGTAAGACGTAATAATAATATCTGACATTTCTATAGCTCTCTACAGTTTACAAATCACTTTCACACTTTTCATCTTTTTGGTACCTCCCAGATCATTTGTCAGGTTGCATGAGTTAGGTTTTGGTTTGGCTGTAGTGAAGGAAAACTGAAAATAGCAATGCCTTAAACAAAACAAATTTTCTCTGTTCCATAAATGTCTTGATGTTTGGTCCAGGGCTGGTATTGGGCTCCATAGTGTCAGAGACCTAGGCGCTTTATGTAGCCTCAAGCTCACGACCCAAGTTAGTGCCCAAGGCCCGTGCTTCCTGTCTCTTAGAGACAGTTCCAGGAAGCTGCTACAAGGCCTATTTCACCAGAACTTAGTCACGTGGATTTGCAAGGGAAGCTAGGATTTTCCCTGATACCAGCTAAAAATGGGGGCTCTATTACAAAAGAAGGAGAATGGATATTGAGGTTGAACCTAAAATCTCTGCCAGAAAAATAATAGGAAGATATCATTATCCTCACTATAAAGGATTCAAAAAGGAGAAGGTACAACTCTCTTCCTAGTACAGATGATGGATTGAACACATCTCCTCCCTCCTGACACCTCTCACACAAACAGTAAAGGAAAAAAAGCATAGACTCATAACAGCCAAGAGCACGGAGAGGGGGCGCTGTCCGTGGATGAGTGACTTTAGCGAATTTCTGGCAGCCAAAACGTGCATGTGAGAAACTTTGATGGGGTTTGTAGTGGAGGATGGAGTCCATTTGCCCAGTAGAACCTGATTTCCCAGGTAAGGCAGAAGGGAGGACTGAGAACTAGAACTGAAAAAAGAGGCACTGATTAAAGGTCAAAGGTCTGTATATGAAATGATTGCTCCCCACTCTGGCTCTCCCAGAATGCATGACAGACAAGAAATTATCACCATCACCCCCGCAAATTCATGTATTCCTAAAGAAATTAAACAAGGGCTTTCCTCGTGGCGCAGTGGTTGAGAGTCCGCCTGCCGATGCAGGGGACACGGGTTCGTGCCCCGGTCCAGGAAGATCCCACATGGCGCGGAGTGGCTGGGCCCGTGAGCCATGGCCGCTGAGCCTGCGCGTCCGGAGCCTGTGCTCCGCAACGGGAGAGACCACAACAGTGAGAGGCCCACGTACCGCAAAAAAAAAAAAAAAAAAAAAAAAAAGAAATTAAACAAATGGTCTGAGAAGAACTTGGACAGTTGTTATGGTTATTGGTACCCCAGAATACAGTTCTTCTATTCTTTCTTGCAGAAGTCTTCAGAACAGAAGTCAATTCCCTATCTATCCACACTGAAGTCCCCCATTCAGCAAGCTCTGTGGACCCAGAGCCCCCAATCCCTAACTCCTCATTCTTAAATATCAATGGACATCAAGATTAAAAAATAACAACCTAAAAATCTCACCCCGAAGAAACAGAAATAATTCAAGAACAGGAGAGGAGTTTAAAAATAATTCTCAATAACTTCACAGTAAAGAGACTGTGTAATTTATCATCCAACCTGGGATAATTTTGAAAGCAATATGGGGAGATGTTAATAATTATGCCAGGACAACAGGTATAAACCATGACTATCCCTGATATACCATCAAGATATACAATCGTTGTTATGGACTGAATGTGTCCCCTCACAATTTGTATGTTGAAATCCTAACCCCTAGGAGGTGGGACCTCTGGAAGGTGATTAAGTCATGAGGGTTGAGCTCTCACCAGATGCTGCATCTATCAGCACCTTGATCTTGGACATCCCAGCCTCTAGAACTGCGAGATATGTGCTTGTTGTTTAAGCCCCCTGTCTATAGCATCTTTGTTATAGTAGCCCAAACTAGGATAGTCACCCTACTCCAGGAAGATTTGGACAGATATTGCATGTATAAATGAGAACAGAATGCTAAGGAAAAGGAACAATCAGAAACCACGAAGGAATTCTCAGACATTAGAGAAAGTGATTGCCAAATTAAATGTTTAATAGAAATGATAGAATAGAAAGTTGAGAAAATCTCCTAGAACGTAGAGGAAGAAGAAAATAAGATGGAAAATATGAAGAAAAAAGATACAGAAGATCAATTACAAGAGTCTAGCACCTGCCTTTTAGCTGTTCAAAACAGAGAACAAGGAAAACACAAAGGGAAAATAACAGAGTAAATAATCAAAGAAACGGCTCAGAGTTTTCAAAACAAAAGGGCTACCAAATGCCCAGCGAGAAAAAAGAAACAATTCTTCTGCTTAGACACACTCTCTGTGAAATGTCAGAACACTGGGAATCAGAAAATTCTAAGAGTTTCCAAAGAGAAAAAATAAGTCCCCTGTGAGGAAAGAGAATCCAACTGGCATTAGATTTCAAATTCAAAACCACAGATGCCAACATGCAGTAAAGTTTTTTGAAGTTCTGAGAACAAGCTATTTTCAAACTAGAATTTCATATCAAGCCAAACAAACATTTAAGTGTGAGCACCTAATAAAGTCAGTTTCAGATATTACAGAATAAATAAAGTTTGCTTCTATATATCTTTTCTGAGGAAGTTACTTGAGTGTGTCAACTTCAGCAAAACTACGGCAAAATCCCAGAAAAGGGAAAGTTTTTAATATAAGAAATAATATAATTTGCCCAGGAAACTCCTGGATGCCAGGTGTCAGCTGACCTTGCAAGCCTTAGACCACATTAAAAGAGAGTATCAATGGACTCTAAGAAAAAAAAAACATTTTCAAGAAGAATGGAACAGATGATAAGAAATGAGTAGAGTGAATGAAAGTGGACTATCATAAAGAAGGTATATGTTTCTTCTACCAACAAGAAAAGAGACAATCAGAAACTCCAGGAAAAACAAAACAAAATGTACAAAGATGTCATAGTCCGTATTGGAACTGAACTAACATGGGGCCATATTTTGAACAACTGGATGAGTATGAGAAAGAAGACTATTTGTTCTTGATGTTTGAAACATTTTGCTTTGAGTGGAACCGGGGTCATGACATCGGAACCACGAGGAAGAAATGTAATCATGGCACTCTGCTTAGCTCCGTAACAATATTTACATAGTCATGATGAAAGCACTCTTTTCTGGTTTTCAATGTTTAGAATCAGCCTATAAACAAGGCAAGGGGAAACTTAATTGTGGTTGCAGAATAGATAGAATTTGGGAAGCAGAAGTGGGTAGAGAGGTGGAAGAAAGACTTTCTGCTTTTATCTTCATCTTCCTGAATGAGTAGTCAGAGGTATCATTGACTGTTGATGGAACAAGAATTAGGGGTTCGTCTGCAGTTCGAGCAGTAACAGAGAAATGAAAATAGCTAAAACTTTCAAAACGTGGGAGGCAGTCGGGGACAAGAATTAAAACTTTATCTACCCTAGAAGGAAGTGTATACATAATATCTACTAAGGTTACTGATCAAGGCAGAGCAGTGTAAACATACAATTTGGAGATGAAAGGAGAAACCACAGACAGAACTAAAAACAGAAAAGCGTTCAGGGCTGTCATCTATGGGAAGCAGAATGAGGCTGGGGAGAGGTGGACCAGGGCACTGTTTCTTTACTTTCCAAAACATTTTGGACTATTTGATATTTTAATCATGCACGTGAATCACCCTGAGAAAATTTGAATTTATGTCCTGGAACCTGTTTCACTGCCATGTCACAAAAAGACAAAAATTGATTCCAAAAATAAATGAAATCGTCACAGTAAAGTGAGAGAAAGCAGAGAAGCTCGGAGAGGTTAAGTGATTTATCCCAACTCATACCAGCTTGTGGGATTTGAACCAAGTGCAGAGCCTGACTCAAGGGTCATGGTAAGGATGGAGCAGATCTAAGTGAAGATATGAGTCGTAGAACATGGTTTCCAGGGGTGCATTTGCCTTTACTCACCAGCTCTCTGTGAGCACTTTGTCACTTCTAATCCTGTTTTAGACTTTGATGGGATCTAAATAAAAACATAAATGGCCCAGGTAACAGATAAATGTGCACTTTACATATTTGGAATGTCCTCAGGTGCTGTCTCTAAAAAGTAAATTCTAAACGTGATTGTATTTCAAACGAATGTGAGGCACTTCCTACTGAAAGGGAAGGTGAGGTCAGACCTTCTACAAGGGCAACAGTCCTTTGGCAACAGGAGTGCTCAGCTGGGTGTGCGCTTGACTTCTCTGGTACGCGCTCCTCTATTTTTTGCCTTCAGAGTCGCTTCTGGTACATTTGAGGCTGATTTCTGTCCACTTGCCTGCCTCAGTGACCTCACCCCAACACCTTTCCAGACCCTTCACTCTTTCAACAAACAGTGACTGTATGCCCACTGGGCTGGCCACCACTGGGACCATGTGACAAAGGGGCCATCTCTGCCGTCCAGGGATTAGGATCAAAGTGAGGTGTCACCAACACTGCAAGGACCTTCCTTTTCTGCACATCCGCTCCAGGTAAGGCATGGAACTGCCCCAGCTTCAGTCCTGGATCTTGCACAGGCTTCAAACTCCTCTTTCCATCCTCCTGGAGAGGACAGGCAGTCGGCAAGCAGAATGTGAATCCCTCATCCATCCTTAGGTGGTTTTGCCTGTTCAAGGGGATCGTTCCCATCCTGGACCCAGCTTCTTATCTGAACTTGCTGCGTCCTGATTATACCAGGAGGATTAGAATATAGGAATTTTCTACTTCCAGTGGGAAGGTTGACCCATCTGGAAACATGCATCAAGTATGTGTAGCCATCTACATAGCTAAGAGACCCATATGGAAGAAACACATGTTTGTTTCTAGGATGTAACATATAATCACCCAGTTGAGCTGCGGGAAATAAAACACAGACAATTTTGGAGTTTAGTGGGGGTGTTGAAGAGGCCCTTGCTGCCTCCACTCGGTGAGCCAAGGACTGAATGTCAAAAGCACTTTTAGTTTTTGAATGTGGAATATGATCTAGATCAGATCTGCCTGGAGGTAAATAAACTTTGCCAGGTGACCTCCACTTCTGGTCAGGAGACCCATCTGTGGTCATCAGCTGATGGGTATGTTGGCCTCTGGGGAGCAGGCAGCTGACCCGGGCTTCACTGAGTGTTCATGTGAATCCTGATCAGAAAACCAGCTATTTTTCTTTATGATCTTTCCTGAGGCCCCCTGCAAATTGCTATTAGAGGCATTGCGAGATGAGGGATATTCTGGTATAAAGTGGTCGCCAGTCCCCTGGGAGGCTGTAGAATTTGCAGGATGCCCGGGGTCCATGTGTACATTAATATACAAAGCACTCAATGGGTTCTAGCTGCCTTAGACATGCAAACTACCTTTCCCCACATGTATGTACATGCTGTTGTGCTTAATAAAATACAAACAATTTTAAAGCCTTATTCAGTTAGCAGTAACTTTTTATCATTATGTGGTTTCTCAAATGACATTAAAAATACAACCTCAGGTCTTTTCTATGACCTCCCAACCCCTAATTAGGTTTCCATGTTAGATTCATAATCTCTGCGTTTTCCTTCAGAGCACTTAACACAATTTTGAATTGCATTTTTATTTGCCTGGACATTTATTTTGTGTCTGTCTCTCCCACTAGACTATAAGCTTCATGAGGGCAAGGAATGTGTTTGTTTTTCTCACAAATTGTATTCCCACTCCTAGTAGAGTGACTGGTGCATAATAAGTGCTCAGTAAATATTTGTTAAGCAAATGAATGAAGTGGTGGGATAGGGGGAGGGTGTCCAAGAACTTTTTTTTTTTTTTTTTTGGATGGTTAAAAAGTTTGGGAAGGGCTTCCCTGGTGGTGCAGTGGTTGAGAGTCTGCCTGCCAATGCAGGGGACACGGGTTTGTGCCCCAGTCCAGGAAGATCCCACATGCTGCTGAGCGGCTGGGCCTGTGAGCCATGGCCGCTGAGCCTGCGCGTCTGGAGAGGCCAAAGCAGTGAGAGGCCCACGTACCGCAAAAAAAAAAAAAAAAAAAAAAAAAAAGTTTGGGAAGCAATGATCTGGTCATTTTACAAATATAACTGAGGTCCAGCAGAGCCAAGAGATTTACCAAAGAGACATGCTGGTTCGTCACAAATATGGAGGCAATCTCAGCCCAGTGATCTTTCCAGAATTCTTGTCAATTTCTAACAGCATTTATTTTTTATAAAATTATACATTTATTTCTATGTAACATGGTGCTGTGCACGATACAAAGCAGACCAGGTAAAGATTCGGGCTCTTCGGTGATTACAATCTGAAAGTGTCCAGTAGCTATTTTATGTAGCATCTTTTATATTGACACTTCCTTGGAATGATTTCATGTAAACTCTATACTTGGCCTTCTGGGATGTATAATGGTGTCAAATCACAAACAGTGAGTCACTAAAGAGGCGAATCCATTCTTTGCAGCCCTCCCCACTCCATTTGCCTCTGAGACTCTTCCTATTGATAGGAATGCTGCTTGTTTGGAATCTGGAATGTAAACAGACTGTACCATTTATGGAATGTCAACGACTAGAAAGAACTATTCTAGGTGCCCGTGGGGAAATACATGAAACTTAACAGGCATGGTACCTGCTTTAGAGGTGAAAACAAGTAAGTCTACATTTATTTATTTTTTTTGTAGCTAGGGTTTTTTCTCTCCAAAGATCTGTGGCAGGGACTTGGCATCTGCAGAGTTGACCTGCAAATAAATTCAACTCCATTCGCAGTTCCTAAGAATGACTGTGACCAGTTCACTCACATGAGTGAGGAGAAAATATTTTCAGGGAGAGCAGAGGTACATAAGAAAAAGTCACATAGAATAAGTAGAAGAAGCTTGAGAATGCATACATCCAACGCAAATTCTTGGCTTTTAAAAAGGAGGGGTCTGTCCAGTTACGGAGACAAATCTCAACATGCGTCCTGCAGGGGCCCCTGCCAGCAGCCTGCAGGCCATGTCATGCCCCTCCATCCCCCATTTAATGATTATCTGCTGCCATTGCTTGACCAGGAAAATGGGTGGGAGTATTTAAAGACTTTAAACTCTATTCCGATGAACTGGGACTCCCGGTTCTAGAGATCACAGCTAGGAAAGGGGGACCAGATTTCAAGCAAAAAAGAAAAATTTTTATTGAGATAGAATATCCTTTCACTCTTGACAGTTAACAGCAGTATCTTTTCTCAGATCATTTAGGCTGGCGTGCTCAGAGAAGGCCTCGGCAAGGGAAGTGTGTCAGTAACTAGGCTGCCAGTGATGGCAACGGCCCTGCAGCTGGGTCAGGTACGGGCTGCAGGCAATGCCCTTCTGCCACCCTCACTTCCCCACCACTCGAGGGCCTGGCAGGCGACATCGCGTCGCCACACATTTCTCTCCGAAGTGGCCTTTTCCCTTGGCTCTATGGTCTTCTTCCTTTTTCCTCTTGGAAAATAATAGGAGGGAACTGGGTGGCCATTGCCTCTCTGCTTCGGACTTCATGGCTGTTTGAAAGAGAAACAAGGTTCACGGGGGGTCTACCATACGCCAGAAGCCGTATGGGGCACTTTCCATGCAATAAGTTATTGAATCTAGCCAATCGCCCAGTGAAGGGCGTTCCATTCTCTTCACCTTGCAGGTTTTAAGACAGGTTCCGAAACATGAAGTTCTGTGCCAAGGTCACAAAGCTATAATGGAGGCAAGATGTGAAGCCATGATTTTGAATTACAAAGCTAAGGTCTACTTACAGGCAGGCACTCTGGTTACATCTACTGAGAAGCCCTTCTAGACGCCAGGGACAAAGCAGCATGATAACAGACTTTAGGGGGAAATGGTACCTGCATGGACCCCATCTTTTGCAACTGAGCCTCCTGTTCCTCTCCTGGTGGGGCAGAAGGGCAGTAGTCTTCCAGACAGAGCTGTGCTTTCGGTCCAGGAGGAAGCGGATCCATGACGGCCACATAAAGTTCACCCTTCAGACCTTTCTGTGGAACTGCAATATGTTCTGTTTCATGTTTCCTAAATTATTTGCAACAGGCAGCTGTGCTAGGTCAGAATCTCAGAGGTGCTCTGGGATTCCAGACAGGGCGGGGGCTGCCACCCTGCTCTCTCTGGCTGGGAATAATACAATTCACAAATGTGGGGCATTTGGGGAATTCAGGGGCTAGAAAGAGAAGCTCCCGGCTGGAAGTGGCTAAGATTCCTGGACCTCCATGGTGTCAGGGAATCATTTCAGGGATGGTTTGCTTTTGCTATGCAGCTAATAATACAGCAGCCATGTATCAACAGCTACTGTGCTCCAGGCACTGGACCGAAGGCCTTTCAGAGGTATTGTATTCATCCATCCCATCAGTTCTGACAGCCTTTAATCCTCTCAACAACCCTGAGAGGCAGGTCTCAGCAACCACGTATCACAGATGAGTAAATGGAGGCTCGGGGATCATCAATAACTCACTCACTCAAGTTTTCAGAGCTTTCAGGCCAAGTCAGGATTCAAACCGAGGCTGTCTGACCTGACTGTTCATATTTTTAACAACAACAGTATAGTGCCCCTAAGTAATTTATTCTGCAGCTAATGAATACGTCAGACAGGCTTTCCTCCACCTTCCTACCCACCAAATGTTTGGGCAATTAAAATAGGTGACCACTTATAAGGGGAATGGAAACAGCACTTGGGCTTGTCCCAGTTACATGAATTAATTCTGTCTCAGGGTTCTTGATGGCAACATAAACCAAAGAGCCCAGAATCCCATGATGAAATTATATCATTAAAGCCCTCCGCATCTTAGCTCTTATTTTATGTAAAATATATGCATGGCTCCTGAGAACTCCTCTCCACCGGCAGACAGGAGATATATAGATATAGATACAGATATAGATATAGATATAGATATAGATATAGATATAGATATAGATATGTCATGATAGGATTCTATACCATCATGCCATCATGCCTGTCTTTATGTGACATTATTGATAGGAATGCTGTTTGTTTGGAATCTGGAAGCAAGCTAAACAGAGTTTCAAATTCCAGCCCTCTATTGTGGGCTGTAATAAGCATGCCGCCTGGCCATGCAAATTAAGGAACTCTGAAACCCCAAACCTCCAATCACAGGAGCGGCTGCACCGACATTCCAAACACGCCTCTCTCGCCAACGACAGCCTGGCTCAGGCCACAGAATCTTTGCAGAGCCAGCGTCACAGGCTGCTGGAGGCTCAGTATTTGGGACGCCTCGTCGTAGCCTCAGCCCCATCGTGGGGTGAGGTCAGTGAGGGCAAATAACTAAATAGTTTTCTCCAAAACTCCATAGTTGGAATTCCCTCTCCTGGCCCGGGATCCCTGGCGCCCCCTCCCCTGCTGTCCGACCAAGTCCCCAGAGCCCGGAGCCTGGCTGGTCCCTCACGTCGCCCACCTGCCGCACAGGGCGCTGCCCAGCCCGGCAGGAAAGAACTTTCCTCCCGCAGAGAGGACCGAGCCCGAGACACGCCCTGGCTATCTATAGAAAACCCCGCTGGGGGTTCTGCTGACCAGTCACTCGAGATCCCTCCTTGGGCTTTATTATGTCACAGGAACCCAGAATGGAATGCGGAGGATTAAATTCCAAGCCCTTCCCGGCTGGCAGGGCCCGGAGGGAGGGGAGCCGCCGGCCATCTGAGCTCTCGGGTGCCCCCTACTGAGTGTCTTTGTTCCTCCGGCCCGGAGGCAGGCAGCGGCTGGTGCCATGGTCCAGGCCTCCTGAGGCCCCCGAGGCAGCAGGCAGCTCGGCCCTTCGAGCACTTACAGCATCCAGGGACACGGAGGGAAGGGTAAGGACACCGACTGGACCCTCGGACCTCACCGTGTAGGGCTGGGCAGGTTGCTACCCTCTTTGAGCCTCAGTTTCCTCACCAAAGGAACCCCTGGCACATAAGACTGGTAATATCACCAACAGAGGGGGAAGTTGGGGAGCGGATGCTACAGAAGTGGTGACCTCGGAGCAAAGTCTGGTGGGGGGTTTGGAGACCCCCATGGCAGTCACAGGTCCATGCATCTGGAATTATATAGAAAAGATGCCAGAAAGAGGAAATACTTCAAGTGTGGCCTAATTCTATTTTTAAAGGCAAGGAAATTATCAGGTTACTTCAACCTAAAAATCTCTGTGCCCCTTATCCATAATGCAGGAGGAATAATAATGCCTACTACCTAGGTCTGTTGTGATGAATAAATGAGTTAATTCACAAAAAGGGCTTCAAACAGTGTCTGGTATGTAGTAAGTCATTTATTTTGTTATTATTCTTGCTATTATTACCTAGGAGTTCCCTATTATTGTTGCTATTATTACAAAGTCCTAGAACTCGATACTTTAAAAAGACCACTAGCGTTGGTGACATTTATCGCACATTTATGACATGCCAGTCATTGTGCTGAGCATTTTAAATAATGTATCATTTCAGAAACAGCCCTGTGCGGTAAGTACCATCATCTCATCTTTATTTATTTATTTATTTATTTATGGCTGCATTGGGTCTTCGTTGCTGCATGCAGGCTTTCTCTAGTTGCAGCGAGCGGGGGCTACTCTTCGTTGCGGAGCACAGGCTCTAGGCACACGGGCTTCAGTAGTTGCAGCACTCGGGCTCAGTAGGTGTGGGTAGCAGGCTCTAGAGCGCAGGCTCAGTAGTTGTGGTGCGCGAGATTAGTTGCTCCACGGCATGTGGGATCTTCCCGGACCTGGGATCAAACCTGTGTCCCCTGCGGATTCTTTTTTTTTTTTTTTTTTCCGGTACGCGGGCCTCTAACTGTTGTGGCCTCTCCCGTTGCGGAGCAACAGGCTCCGGACGCGCAGGCTCAGCGGCCATGGCTCACGGGCCCAGCCGCTCCGCGGCATGTGGGATCTTCCCGGACCGGGGCACGAACCCGTGTCCCCTGTATCGGCAGGCGGACTCTCAACCACTGTGCCACAAGGGAAGCCCTCCCTTGCGGATTCTTAACCACTGGGCCACCAGGGAAGTCCCTCATCTGCATCTTTTAACAGTGAAGAACCTGAGCATTTAGTGACTCACCCCAGGTCAGAGAGCTGGTGAGTGGGCAAGTGGTCATTGCTCTCCCATCGGAGCTAGCCGGGGCTGGATTCCTCCCTTGCTGTTTGAACTTGCATACATCTTGACCTTGCTGGGTCTCCAATGGAGAAAAAGGGCAGATCATAACATCTGCTTTCTTTCCTTCACACGACTCTGTTGAGAAAAGTGCTGTGTGAACCGACGTTCCACCCAGAAATGGGAGGAATTTCATCTTCATACAGGAAGGCAAGTCAAAGGAGGGAATGTAGAAGGTGAGCAGAATCACAGGGAGCCAGCATCACCGTGGGACTGTCCTGCTCCTTCTCAGAGGAGAAGGGAGTGTGGGGACACAGGACACATTTGATCTACGCCAAGAGCCCATGGAGGTACCTGTCGTCCTGGGGAGGCCACTGGAGCCGTGAAAAGTACAAGACTCACAACCTGTCAGGTGTCTCTGAGTAGTCTGTCAATGTGTGTGCAAGCACGCGTGAGCACACACTCACACGCAGAGGCATGCACAGTAATAATGCATCACTGGGCTCCCACCTTAGCAGAGTCAATGAAACATGTAAACAAACTAAATTATGCCTGTGCCAATGGGGCATAGAAGCAGTAACTGTAAAATACCACCCAGGGGAGAGAAAGTTTATTGAGATGGAGATAGAACGCCCCGATCTCATTGCCAATGGCATTATTTCACACCTGGACTAAGCTGGCAGGGTTGTTATTTCTTAAAGGAGAACTTTGTCTTTTTCCTTTTTCTTAAACACTGGATTTTTCTTTTCTTTAAACAATGCCAGTCTTTCCTTCTGAAGGGATCCTGAAAAGCAGATTCCTTCCATTTTTATGAAGGGGACCCAGGTCCCGCAGAGTGAACGAATTCCTGATGACGGGGCTGTAAGTACTGCTGATTTGGCAAGGTGGGCTGTCATGTCTCTGTCTCTGAAGGCCTTTAGATGAGGTGCAGTCCTTGGTTCCCGGGGGCAAAGAGACACTTCTGATAGTCATGCTTCCTGCGGGTCCCGGGTTGAGAGGTAACGCTGCACAGTGGACTACAGCAGTGGTCTCCAAAATCCCAGAGGATGCTATCTGCAGACAATCCACTCACTGGAAGTAAAGAAAGAAAATATTGAGTTTTATATTTATCTTCATTTTTATGTTATGACTACAAAGCCATTTTTTGCATTAAAAGTTCAAATATATATAAAAGCAGAATAAGATCATGAACTTCCCATGTACCCGTGTAAACCATTGTCCAACTTCAAAAATTATCGATTCGTGGCTAGTCTTCTCTCCTCTGTTCACCCTCTTACTTGCCCTGCCTGCTCCTCCTCCAATATTATTTAAAGCAAATCCCAGACACTGTATTTTGCAAAGGCCGTCTGCAGACTTTTGACCCACTGGAGCACTGCCTTAGCAAGAGCTAAAGAGCCCACTGGGCTTATTATCGCCTTATGTGAGAATAGTTTTCTCTGTATGAGGCTCAATGAATCTTCCTTTGTTCTGCTTGAGCGCATACATTAATGGCCCCCCAGGGATACCCCCAGACTTCAGTATTTCAGACTCCATGGGAGAGGGGGTGGTGTCCTTCCACCCCGAGAGGGGTGCATGTAGGCCAGTTGCCCTGCATTGGCTTCTGGGAGAGACCCGATGACCGTGAGGTCTATATACCCACTATTGAAGCTGATATTACTGTTTCTTCTCTGTGCAAGGAAAGTGCTGTTCTATCCAGTATTTTTCCTGGCAATGCAGATACCAAGATGCAGTGGGCAGAAGTGTTTGCAGTCCTCCCCTGGGCCTGGTGACCGGGAATTGATAACCGGTGCTCGGTGTTCGGCTGGACACTTATCATTACGGCTATAAATATTCCAACATAAGGATCTGAAAAACAAGCCTATAAAGAACAAGTCCTCCCTCTTTAAAAACATAACCACAGTGCCATCATTGTACTCCAAAAGCATCAGCAATAATTCCTCAATGTAACGGCATATCTAGAGTTCACATTTCCTCAATTGTCCTATATTTTTTTATAGTTTGAATTGGGATTCAAACAAACTCCATACATTGTGATGGATAAATATGTCCGTTAACTCCATCCCTTTTCATCTATTGATCCCCCTCTTAATCTCTTATTCTCTATTTTTGCAATTTTTTGGGTTAAATAACTTGGATTGTTTTTCCTGACTAATCTTCTACAGTCTGGATTTTGCTGATTATGGTCCCATAGTATCATTTATCATGTGCATCCATCCCTTGTGTTTCCTGTAAATGAAAAATCAAGTCTTCATCAGGTACAGATTAAATATTTTGGCAACAACCGTTTGTAGATAGCGTTATGGAAGTCTATTGGGAGAATATAGTATTTGGTTGTCTCTTTTTTTGTGATACCAGCAGTCTTCCATGATCATTGCCAAATTCTTTAATTCACTAGTGGTTACAAAGTGTGCTGTTCTAATTCTATCTATCTGTCTTCATTTATTAGCTGGAGTACTTCTGTAAAGAGAATCTTCACATTAGTTATTTGCCGACCTGAGGCACATTTCTTATAGGAAAGGTAGGATAATGCTTCTTTTTTTTTTTTTAACCAGTTTTCAAAATAATAAGTTGATCACCTAGTATTCTCCAAAAGTGATCACCAGGGTATTTTTTTAGTACCATTGTGAATTTGAATAAACATAATGTAGTTTAATCCACTGCAGTGGCTCCAAGTGTCCCATTTTTGGCCAATGGAGTCTATTCAAGTTGGCTCTTGATTTTTTTGATGTGACCCCAATGATAATTGATCGCTTCCCTGCTTTCTGGTATAAGATTTTCCAAGCTCACCCCAAACTTCTCCAAGGAGCCGGTTTGTTTTAGTGGGAAATGGTACTTAGAGATCACAGTCTATACTTAGATTTATATTATGTGTTTAGTTATATTTTTGTGATATATGTTTTACGATGTACATAAAGTTTTGACACTATGGCAGGTACATATAAATTATAAATGGCAAACAAAGATACACATATTTCCTGAAAGGGATACCCAATACAGAAAGTTTAGAGACCATGTGTTTGGTGCATAGACCTGGGAAATGTGCTTGAATTATGGTCCTGGGCCCCCTTCCATTCTAGCTGTTTTGCCTTGGTCAAGTTCTTTTTTTTTTTTTCTTCCTCTCTGAACTTCAATTTATTCAAGTGCAAAATAAACATAGCAATAGCCACTTCATGGGGATGTTGTGATGACCAATTAAGATAGCAAAGACAGAGAGATTGAGAGAGAGGAAGATACATACATACATACACACACACACAAACACATACCCTTGGCCTCACTCAACAAACAGGAGCTATTCATAGCACCTCAACTGGAAGAACAGTACCGACAGAGCCCCGTCTCATATAAAAGGTTCTCTGTCTGTTCTCAAGGAGCTTGCAAACCAGAAGAACGGAGAAGCACCACACAAAGGAAAATTCACACAACATCCACCTTCCAAGGTCTTATGGAGCCATATGAAGGATAAATCTTTTGGAAGTTCCGGGAGAGAGCTCTCTGGAACCTGGAAAAGTCTAGACGTCTTCGGGAGGAGGATGGGACTCTAGCTGGGCCCTGAAGCCTCGCCCAGGGAGGTGGGCGTGGGATGGGGTATGCTGGGGCTCATTCCAGCCTGGGGAGATGGCCAAGCTCGGGGAAAAGAGAACGCAGCAAAACAGCAGGAGGAGGAGAAATTACTGGAAGGCACAGTCCCAGGAAGGAATGGTTCTTCCATGGTCCCTACCCTCCACAGAGGTGGGCAGGAGGAGAACGGAGAACAGGACCCCGCTGGCTTCACCAGGACCGTTTCGTGTCTCATTCTACGTCGCGGTGGCTGAGAGATGCGACCAGATGCCCGACTGCAGCGGAGAGATGCCCGACATGACCCAAGCCCCAAGAACTGCCAAGGCCCGGCTGGCAGCAAGAAAGCAAACGCCAGGAGCATCTGAGGCAGTGCTCGCCTCCCGAAGAGGTGAAATCGGGAGAGTCTGGTGGAAGAGTCTGCCCCTCGGGCTGGGTTGCAGCAGGAGCTCATGTTCTCCGAGGCCGATTACACGCCAGGCACTGTGTTAAGCACTTAACATACCTTCTCTCGTTTAGTCCTCACGGCCAGCCTCCCAAGACAGATGAAGCATTCCCATTGAACAGGTGAGGACGCTCAGGGTGCGAGAGGGCACAAATTGGAGGTGGGATTCAAACTTAGGTCTGTTTGTAAAACCCTGTCCACTCTCCTTCCACTACGACTGACTGTCCCTTAAAGTGATGATCAGATTCGTTCATTTAGCACGAATGAACTAATGAACTGTGGTCCCCCCGTGGTATGAGGTGTTAACTTATTAAACACGTGCCTGGCACATTCTGCGGTTTTTACATGCATTAACTCATTTAGTTATCTCATACCTTATGAGAGGCTCTTCTGAATATTCATCTCATTTTGGAAATGAGGCACAGAGAGGTTAAGTAACCTACCTAAGGTCACACAGTAAGGACAGTGCAAGGATTCAGAGCCTACATACTTGACCTTATGCTGTTCCACCTCCCAGTGGGTGCCCATGTGTGCCAGGCCTCTTTCCATCCTGTGCTTCCTTCCAAATGCCATACTGTGGACATTCTGCCCTCCCCAACCAGGCACTATAGGTGAGCAGTGGAGTGTCTGGCTCCACTGAAATTCCCCGAGAACAAGATGTCAGAGGGGGCAGGCAGCAGTTCTATGCTAATGACAACATCTATTTCCTTACAGTGGCACCTCTGATCCTAATACAAGATTCCTTTCTTTTTTTACTCTTGGTTTTGGGAATCTGAGAAGTCTGAGTGTTAGGGGTAACAGTCCACATACCAGGGAGGGGGCCTATCCAACTACTCTGGGATCAAAATTTTCTTTTTTTTTAAATTAAAAACTCTTCTTGGGAGGTTTTAGGGAGAGCAAAAGCAGGTGGTGTTAAGAGTGGGAAAAAAAAAAATCTTTGTCCCATGGGGACTGATTGAGAGGAATGCCTGCTCTCCTGAGATCTGCAGTCCAATTTATCTTCCTTAAATGACCACATAGGAAAATGGTCACAGCAGCAAAGTGACATTAGAAATGTGAAATGGATAAAGAAAACCTTGGGTGAGCACACTGGCTGCTGAACCCATTTGAAAAATGGAGATGTGAAGGGCACACAAACTGAACCAGGAGAGGCCTTTCAAAGGAAGGCCGTGGAACCAAATGTCAAATGTTTATCTGAGAGAAAAGAGAAAATGATGTACACAAGCTCTCAGGCCTTCACCAGCCTCTCTCTTTGTCAGCAAGGCCGAATGTTTCCATAGGTCATTTCCCTGAAATGGTTGCAGCTGCTTTTAGTAATGACCTAGGCCCATGGTGGAAGGGGCCTTCGAGGTCACACTTTATAGTCTGACCACCTCACTGTGCAAATGAGGAACCAGGCCCGGAGAGAGGGAGTGATGTGGCCTGATATTTTATGTGCATTTTCTGGTGGGATGTTTGTGAGAATCAGATCGTTCATCAGATTGGAATGTAGGTCACAAAGTTGCAGTCACCACTGACATCAGTGAACCCTACTATATTCCAGAGAGCGGTGAGCCTTCTGCAAACACGATCTCATTGAGTCTTCACAATGGCCTGGTGAGAGGGGCACTAGGACAGCCCGGATTTTCGTAGCTGAGGCCAGTGAAGGCTGAAGAGATTAAGTGGTTTGATCAAGGTCACACTGCTAAGAAATGTGGCCCCAAATCCCTTGTTCCCTCTCTGCTACCTTCTGACAAGAATAGGGGAATGGCAAAATAAATCAGGGTATGCCTCCTGGGATATTATTTTACAATTAAAAATTATTATGAACTCTATGTAGTAAAATGGTAATTGCTCCTTCACTGAGTGAAGAATGCAATCCTTGATGTCAAATATGCAGGAGAAAAGTGGAAGCTGAATGCTTCACCACTAACAGTGGCTGGGGAGTGTGATAAGCTTATTTTATTTCTGCTTTTTTCCCATTTTAATGTTATGTAATGCGCTCTAGGTCTTTTGTAATGAAAGAATGACTACAATCTTTTTTCTTTAAGAACTAGTACTGTACTCTCAAAATCAATAACAAAAAGGCTAAAATGAATAGAAACATATTTTCCTTTCCTTGGCAATGAAAACTAATAAGTAATTGTTGGCCGCATGAGATAGGAGATCATTATATAAAGTCCACACAATTCTCTTTTCACATCCCATCGGATGCAACAAAAGCCCAAATTCAAAGAACTTCAATTTTGAAGCCACCCTATTTTTATGGATTGCGTAGCCTGGTCTATTAATAAAAGGAGATGATCACTTTCCCATGTTTGCCAGGGGAGTGACTAATCATTCTTTCCTTCTGTCCGTAATTGAGTTCCAGCCAACGTCCAGGCTCAGGGACACATTGCATTGGAAGGTTCCCTCCCATCCACTCTGTCCTTCCACACGCAGAAGCTCAGGCACAGAGAGGTAAAGTCTCCTGCTCGAGGTCTTGGGTTTTAATAGTGAAATCCTGAATATAAACTCTCAGCTCCCCAAGGGCAAGGCTCTTCCGTGTCTGGGTTAATCCCAGCCCCCAGTGCTGACTCCTCCTTTTACTAGATGCGTTAAGACTTCAGTGACAGGACAGGATGAAAGCCCAGTTCCATAGCCCACATTCACTGCGTGCTGTCTGTGTGCCAAGCACTACGCTAAATGCTTTACGGGGGCAATTTAGCCCCGGAGATAATCCGGTGGCGAGGTCATAACATCTACCTTCTTTCAATGGTGGGGGGAATGAGGCTCAGGAAGGCAAGCCTGATGCCCCAGGTCGCATAGCTGCCTGGTGGTCAGAATTTTGACCTGGACAGCATGGCTTCAGAGCCAGTCCTCTTAACTCTTGGAGTTGGAAAGGACTCATAGCATCAGCTCACGTCCATGGCCAGGTTTCTCTTCCCAGAGAGTTTAGAAAGTTTCTGAGGTCAGAGTGGTACTAGACTTCAGTGCCAGATATCTGTAGTCCTGAAGCACGGCCAGGACAATTTGTAACAATCCAGTAAGCCTTAAAATGACCCCCTCGTACCCGCAACCAAGCAGTGCCTCCTTTCTGCTTCTGCACAGCCATGCGTTCCTCATGTGGCAGCATCCTGGTCGCCTTGCCTCAACTGAGCACAGGCTCCTGTTTTTAAGAGAAACGTGTTCAAATGTAAACTCATTTAACAAACATATGTCAAGTTTCAGCCTGTGCAAGGTTTTGACGTGAGGATGGAGGTGCCAGGTTCTTTTCCAAAATGTGATACGTGACCTCAAGAATTTTAACGTCACCAGCATGTTTTTAGCTTTGAACCAGATGATTCAAAGGAGCCCAATAGGTGATGCCTTTTGCTGTGGCTCTGTAAGAGTGAGCAGCTCATATTCATGTTTCCCGGAGGAATTATGCAAATATTTATATATCCTAATACCCATCAAGGCAGGCCTGAAGCTCCCTGCACGGCCTGAGTTCTGTTTCCTCTGTTAAAATTAAGCGCCCGTGGCTGAATTCAGGGTACACTGTGTTGACCAGTCAATGAGCAGAGCCAGGAAACTCGGTATCAGAGAAAAGTGGGAGAAAGGAATGAGCAGACGTACGGCGAGCAGACTAAAAGCCCACATTTGGGAAGCAGATGCGTCAGGAGTGGGCTTTGGAGCTGGTCAGATGGGATTCAGAATCGTGGCTCCAGCCAATCGCTAGCTGTGTGACCTCGGTGAGTCCTGAGGCTTTTCTCAGGTGCTGTTTCAAAATCACAAAAATGATGTACTCATAGTTACCTTGCATGGTTATTAGATTAGTGCTCATGTGCGTAAAACGTGTAGCACCTGCCTGGTATCTTGCACTGCCCAGTATGTGGTAACTGTCATTGTTATTTACAATCACTGGGAATTTCCACTAACACTTGGCTTGTCTTCATTGTAAATTAAGCTGAGGACTTCTAAAAGTGAGGAAAGATAACTTCTTGAAGCAAAATCAGCTGAGCAACATTACGGAGTACCTGCTGGGTAGATACCACGGCTCTGGACTTCAGTGGGGTTGGGAAAGCAGGGAGTCCTCCACTGCTTGCCTTTTTAATGGCGGTGAGGAAATAAAAACACAAAATGAAAGCCACTAAGAAGGTTTCTTTTCAAACACGAAGCTAAGCCTCTGTGGAGAGAGAAAATGAAATCACCCATCTGTTTGGGCTCCAAAGGCAAACTATGAAGATCCAGCTGGCACCCAGGGTTGAGCACCTAAGTAGGCACAGGTGTAGCAGTTAAGGTAATGCGGGCTACTATAACAGATACACTTCAAAAGACAATATTTCTTTCTCCTTGGAATAAAGTCCTACAAACTGGGGAAGGGAGGGATGCAGAAGGAGTCTCTGCTTCATGCAGTGCAGAGTCCAGGCTGGCTGAGTCTCTGCGGTCTTCAACAGGAAGCTCCCAGTTCTGCCCCGGCATTGACGTCCAGCCTGCAGATGGGGGAAGTGGGACAGGATTGAATGCGGCCTGTTTCTAGGGCCGGGGCCTGAAAGCCACACCTACCTCTGCCTCCATGCTCCATTGGCTAAAATTTAGTCACGTGGCCATACCTAATTGCAAAGGAGACTGAGAACATAGTCTCTGTTTGCTCAGGAGGAAATGGGGATGAGTTTTCAGAGCAGCAGTCAATCTCTGCCACACAGGGCATGGTGCAAACTCCAGGGACACTAAGACCTGTTCGAGAAGCCTAAGACCTGTTTCTTCCATGTCTTCATTTTTGCAGCTAAATCCAAGTGTTTAGACCCCAGGTTCACAGTACCACAGCAAATTCACACAGCACAGTAACAAAATAGTACCACAGCAAATTCACACAGCACAGTAACAAAATAGACAGGGTAAGAAAAGGGAAAAAAAGATAATACGGACTCTGAAAGGGAAAAGCCAAATGAAACTTATACTGAGAGGGAAAAATCAATATTCACCTTCTCTGCTTACACAAGACCCTGAGGATGAAGCTTCTGAGAAACCAAGGCAGCATCCACAAAGCTGCGTCAGCTAAATTTAAGCCAGGCCGTGCTTCTTTCTCAAAACGAGGGTGTTTGATTGATTATTTCTGTATTATAATTGCTGGTTATTGTGACTCGAACCTACATCTCCAGATCGTACAATTTGTAATGATCATACCTTGTCCTGGGCGAGCTCAGGGCTTAGCATTTCTGGACCCCAGTGGAATGGTTTCATTTATTGGCAGGTCTAAGCCAGGTACCTCTTACTCTTGTGGGTCTGCCCACAAGACCCACAAGAGTGGGTCCACGTGGCTCAGGCCAAAAGAAGCTCAGGCTGAAGTTTCCCCTCTCATCTTCCAGACCCTTCCACCTTCCTGCGAAAACCTTGCTTTGGAGTGCGTATCATCTCAACCTCATCTTTTTAAATCACAGCACACAATAAGGAATACATTTTACATTTTCACCCAGTACAGCGAGTGCACGCACACACACACACACACACACACTTTAAATAATTTTCTCGAAACATTTCTTTTTTTTTATTAAGAGCGATGCTTTCTGGGAATTCCCTGGTGGTCCAGTGGTTAGGACTCGGCACTTTCGCTGCCGAGGGCCTGGTTTTGATCCCTGGTCAAGGAGATAAACATCCCACAAGCCAAGTAGTGCAGCCAAAAAAAGAAAAAGAAAAAAAAAAAGAGTGATACTTTCTGATAATTTCTGTTTTATTCCATTAAAAATAAATAAATGCTGCTTGGGACCCACTAAATTGTTTAGGCAAACCATCTTCCATACCTTGTCACGACTGTAATCTGCTAGCTTCCCCAATCACTAGCTTACATTAATAGAATTACTTTTTTCTCTTTTTGAAGCCAGTGAACTTCACCTCTGCTCCACTTTACCCATATTCTCCTAAAACTACACCCTTGGCTTTTCTCTATTTCACCTTTCAAATATGTAATTCCAATATGTCTTTGAACCTCAGCCTCTCGCTCTTCCCACCCCCTATCTGGTTACAGCCACTCTACCTACACTTCAAGCTTATTAGGAACTTTGGACCCTTACTCTTCCATTGGCTCTCCTTTATCAGAATCTTCCCGGTTTTGCTTTCTCCCCAATCTACACAAAGCCCATGACCACAGCCTCCTGATCTGTCCACCAGTCCACCACCTGTCATGAGATACTTTGCTTCTGTCCTACTGATTTTAACTAAGCCTGCAGCCTGGCCAGTGTGCCAATGGGCATGGCCCAGAAAGCGTAGACATTAAAGTATCTGGACCAGGCTTATAAATTTGGGATAATGTCCATGCTGACTTATTTCACTGCTCATTTATTCCTTAGCCCACTTTCCACTTTGAATCCCTCTGTACTATCTTAACAGTCTGAGAAATGCAAAGCATACTCTTTGAACCTTGTATTACTCTCTGCAACGTCTGAGACTTTTGACCTTCAAAATCTTTCCCCTGTTACTTTGATGACTCCCTCTTCCCTAGTTCTTCTTTTTCCTCTTTCCTCTCTTGTTCCTCCTTTTCAAGCTTCTTTATAAATTCCTTCTCTCAACTCCTTAACTGCTGGTGTCCTCAGGTTCCTCCCCTTCTCATCACGCTCTGCAAGCTTCCAGGGCAAACCCATCCACACCCATGATCTCCACTACCATCTATGTGATGGTGATTCTCACAAATACATCCTAACATCAGGCCTTATGGGTTCATGTCCAACGCAGGCTGCACCCCTCCACCTGGTTGTCTCACACAACCTTCCAAACTCAACATGTCCCAAGCTGAAGTTGGGTCCTTCTCTCTACCATTTGCTTGCCAATGGTTTCCCATTTCACCTAGAAAAAAAAAATCCATAATTATTACTATAGTCCTCCAGGGCTGAGGTCTAAATGATCCAGCTTCTAGCTCCCTGCTCCGTCGTATCACCTGGTCTTTTCTAATGATTCTCTCTACTCATCCCAAGACGGTTTCCTTGCTGTTCCTCCAATACGCCAAGGATGTATTTACCACACGGCTTTTGTCCTGGTTATTCCCTCTGCCCGAAATGCTATTGCCCCAGATCCGATAGCCACAAACGTCTTTCCCTTCCCTCACTCAGGTTTCTACTGAAATATCAACAGCTCGTGGGGGCGTCTCTGACCAGCCTGCCAAAGCAGCAAGCCCTTCACTCTGTATCCCACTGATGACCACCACCTTATGTGAACGTGTTTGTGTGTTTACCCTCGCTAGAATACGAGTTTCTTTATTTAGCTGAAGGCTCAGCACCTAGAAAGGTACTTGAGACAGAGTAAGAACTCAATAACTAATTGATGAATGGATAAATAATATATCTCCTCCCCCTCTCCTACCCTCTGTCCCAAAATTGTGCTTTCACCAGGATTCTAGGTAAAAGATAGACAAGTTTCCCAAACATGGCCCAAGCCAGAAGCCTGGCCTTTGGCCTCAGATGAGGATCCCATCTGTCATGCCTCCCAGTGAATCTAACTCTCTCTTCCATGGAGTTTGATTTCTCCATCCTCACTGCATGGCCTTGGTTCAATGTCATGTATCCTTTTGCAAATTTGATGAAAGCTATGGGTCCTCTTCTCAGGAAAATATGCACACAAACACCATATTTTTCACAAAAGAGTTTCTAGATTCTCCAAAGCCCAGTGAGGACACCCCTCCCCAGGCACCACAACGTCCAAGGATAAAAATCTCTGTCTCAAAAGCTTCTTACTTTTCACTTGGATAACTTTGATGTCTGCTATGAGCTGAATGTTTGTGTCCTCCCCAAATGCATATGTTGAAATCCTAACCCTGCAGTGTGATGGTATTTGGAGGCGGGCCCTTAGGAGGTGACTAGGTCATGAGGGTGGCGCCCTCATGAATGGAATTAGTGCCCTTATAAAAGAGACTCTGGAAAGCTAGCTTGTCCCTTGCTGCATGTGAGGTTACGGTTGTCAGTGAGGAAGTGGGTTCTCATCAGACACCAGATCTGCTGGCACCTTGATCCTTGGACATCCCAGCTTCTAGAAGTGTGAGGAATAAACGTTTGTTATTTATAAACCAACCCATTTATGGCATTCTGTTACAGCGGCCTGAATGGACTAAGACAATGTCTTTTGACAGGTCTCCCTGACACCACTCCTACCCCTCTTTTGGTCCACTCCCGACAATAGCTAGTCAAGTCATCTTTTAACAGTGCAGTTTGTCCATGGCCTTTCACATGTCCCCTGTAATGCCTGTCAATGGTCCCCCATCACCTTAAGAATAAAATCTCAAGTCCTCTGTGTGGTTTCAGGGTTCTGCTTATTCCTCCAGCTTTAGCCCTTTAGTGCTCCACATCCACACTTGGCTGGAGTCGTTCTGAAAATTCGCTCTCGCACCTCCTTGCCTTTGAACATTGAGGTCCTTTGCCCTTCTGGGTGCCTTGCCTTCCATCTGCTTGGCCACCTGCCACTCATCTTCCCCCAAACAGCACAAGGCCCATCGTGAAAGTACTCCCTGATCACCTGGGGCTTAGTGAGGGGCTCTTCTCCTTTCAGACTCTATTTGATCCTTCTCTTGTCCATTTCCCGTGCCAGATGGGACATCGCTGAAGACAGGAGCTGCCTTATTCATCTCTGTGGCACATAGTAGATGCTCAATAAAGGTGTGTTGAGTGACTGGATGGAGTGATCAGGGGAAAGAAGTCAGAGGTGGCAGCAGGACTGTTGGATTCACATCAATGATGCAGGTGTAACCAACACAGCATCCAAAATAGGAAAATCCATATTTCCACAGAAGATAAACCAGATGGTTCTTTCATTTACAAAAAGGATTTACCACAGGGGGCCTCTAAATAGTGGGTGCTTTAACCATTCTCTGTTAAGTGTTTGTTTACAGATCATTAATCATTTTACAAAAGAGGCCAAAAGCTAAAGTGCAGCCAATTGGAGCCTTTAGAACTGAATCATGGGGCTTCTGTAAGTTAACAGGAAGAAGGATTCGATGTTAAGCCATTCAATTAACAGGTAATTTTTCAGGAAGGAGCCAGAGAGAGAAAGAATGGGAGAGAGGAAGGGAGGGAGGGGAAGAAGAGGAGGGCCACAGGAACAGGAGCAACAGTCTACATTTCAACAAGGACATCTCCACTGTTTTGCAGGGTGGGGTCGGGGGATATTGGGGAGCGATGGCTGGGGGGCAGATCCAAAATGATTAGAGACCTGCAAGTAGGCCATCACGGTAGTCGGTAAAGACAGCTCTGAATTTATAGTGAAGGCAAGGATGTTGAGAGATCTGGTCTTGGCCATCATTGCGCACACAACACGTTAAATGGATTTACTTTGGCACCACCCCTAAAGGTCATTCATTGCTTCATGAAATATCCATTGAGCACCTGGGACACAGCAGACCATGTGCTAGGTCTGGGCAATCCTTTGCTCTGATGGATCTTGCATTTTAGAGGGAGGAGTAAACAATCAACCAACCAACAAACAAGATAATTCCCTACAGTGAGATTGGGGAGCACAGCAGTAGGGGGGTCATGTGCTGACAGGGAGGGGGTGGATAGCAGGTGAGGCAAAGGAGGCCTCTGTGAGGGTCTCATCTGAGCTGAACCCAATGAAGAAGGAAGCAGCCATGGAAAGACCTGGAGGAAGTCACTGCTGGAGGAGGGACCATCAGAGTCCAAGGCCCTCAGATTATTCTAAATGCACTGGGAGGCCACTGAAGGGATTTCATCAGGAGATGACAAGATAGATTCACTTATTAAAAAATCATCATTCTGGAGACTGTAGAGAATAGGGCCTAGAGGGAAAAGAAAGAAACTAGAACTCTCGTTAGGAAGACATGGCACCCTCCAGGTGGGAGATGATGGTGGCTTGGACCGGGGTGGTGCTGGCAGAGCAGAGAGGTGTGGATGGGTTCCAGACCTAGAACTGATGTGGGCACAGGACTGTTATGAGTGATAACTGGCAAGATTCAGGGCTCCTCTCCCACTCAGACATCCTATGACTGTTAGCTGGTGCCATGGCTGTCAAGGTGAGCTCTCTGTTGAGGAGGGTCTGCTTGGCCTCAAAGCTGGGCAGAGCTACACTTGGGCCCTGCTGTGATCGTCATCACACACCCATGAGTCTGGGGTGAGATTTCCAGAAGAAATCCATTCTGGGCATTCTAACGTTCCTGATCTTGGAGCTGTCTCTGCTGTATCTTCCCTCTTGTTCTTGGCATGAGCGCTCTCTCAGAGATTCTCTATTTCAAGTGTTAAAAGATAAACTGAGGCACATTAAAATTTTCAAGGGTTTATTGGAGCAAAAATTGATTCCATTCAAGTAGCACCAAACCTCCGTTGACAGAAGCTGGGTGGGTTGGGGAAGACTTTTATAATGAAGAGGAGGAAGCAAAGCGAGGAAGTGACTTAACCAGCTGTAGCATAAGTAGTTGCCTTATTTGGGAAAGCCTGGTTGGCTGTTTGTGATGGGTTGTCCTTAAGTTTTGATTTCTCAACCTTGAGGCACTTCAGGCTTAGGTGTCAGTTTGCCACCAAGGCATGAAAGCCACCTCAGTCTAATGGCCTCCTTGTTTAATTAATTTACAGCAGGGAATGCAGCCTTTGTCCAGCCAAAAAACAACAAAAAACATCTCTGGTGCCAACCGACCTAGGTCAGGCTGGCTGTTCACAATCACCGTCTATTTGGTAGCCCACGGGAACTCCCAGTTGTTAGAGGGAGGTGGGGCTACAGGTCTGCTCTGCAACCACCTCACAATCACAGCACACCTCAGACCAGGTTCTGTCTCCCCACAGGTGTTGATTAGCAAACAAGCACAGAAATGGTCCTATGGCCAGATCACTAAGCTCGATGGAGTCCCAGCTGCCTCTCATCGAGGCACTCAAAAGCACCTTACCTGAAAGGTCACAGGCAATTTCTGGAGATATTTGTGTTTTTCACAACTGGGGAGGTGCTATTAACATCTAGTGGGTAGAGGCCAAGGAGGCTGCTAAAAGTCCTACAGTGCATTCTGTCAATCCCGGGGACTATATGTACCTCTTCCTGAATAAGTATAGACTCAACCTCTCTCCTCCTTGCCCTCCTACTGCCCTAATTTGGACCTTCAGCATTTCAAAGCCTTCTTCCTACCAGACTCTCAGCTCCTCTGTTCCCTCTGCCCCAGTCTCCCATCCTGCCATCAGAACGGATCTTCCCAACCCAAGGCTGGTATCCTAGTTTTCCAAATTCCCCAGTGGCCCTCACTGCATAATAAACTAACTCTCTGCTTCCTCCCCGTCTCCTCTCCCTTGGCCATTTGGTTCCAACCTGTTACGGATGCTTTAATATGCCAAGCTCTCCCAAACCTCTGTGCCTTTGCACATGCTGTTCCTCCACCTGGAAGGCCCCCCATCCCTCTTTCATACTCTCTTCCACCTTTCTAGGTGCACAGATCTTGAGCCCCAGGCCAACCCTGGGTCTCCTACTGACCTTGCTGTACTCCATAAAACCTCCGTTAAAGCAGACATCACGATTGTCTTCGTACCGTAACTATTTGTTTCCACGTCCAAACTCTAAACTACTATAAGGCAGGGTTTGTGACTAGCTCATTGGGCCCAGCATGCTACATGCTACGTAGCAGGCTGCAGCTAAATATTTGTTCAGTGAACAATCACCTTCGATGCCTTGGTTGTCTTTTTTTTTTTTTTTTACAGCTGATTTTAAATTCTTCAAATTTTCAGGGGATAAAGTGATTACAAATGAGATGCTGTGGTTTTCAAATTTCAGTGGACTTAAGAATCATTTTGAGGACTTGTTTCAAATGCAGGTTCCCAGGCCCAAAATACCCAGGTCGTTTTTAGAAATTAATTTTTAAAAACTGAGAAATAATTCACATGTTGTAAAATCCACCCTTTTAAGCTGTACAATTCAGTGAGGGGCTTTTTGTTTGTTTGTTTTGTTTAATTTTTTTTTAGTACTTTCACAAAATTGTACAATCATCACCACTACCTAATTCCAGGACATTTTTATCACCCCCAAAAGAAATCTATATTCATGAGCAGTCACTCTCCATGTGCCCAGCCCTTGTAAATCACTAAACTACTTTCTGGTCTCTATGACTTTGCCTATTCCAAATATTTCCTGTTAATAGAATCATACAATATGTAGTCTTCTGTGACTGGCTTCTTTCACTTAGCATAAGGTTCATCCTTTTTGTAGCATGTATCAGTGTTTCGTTCCTTTTTATGGCTGAATAATATTTCATTGTGTGAACTTATGCCACATTTCATTTATCCACTTGTCAGTTGATGGTCATTTGGATTGTTTCTACTTTTTGGCTATTATGAATAATGCTGATATGAACATTTGTGTACAGGTTTTTGTATGGAATTATGTTTCCAATTCTTATGGGTATATGCCTAAGAAAGTGGAATTTCTAGATCATGAGGAACTGCCAAATTTGTTTTCCGCAGTGGCTGAATCACTTTACATTTCCACCAGCAACGTTTGAGGGTTCCAATTTCTCTATATCCTCAGCAACACTTGTTATTGTCCTTCTTTTCTTATGACAGCTATCCTAGTGGGTGTGAAGTGATAGCTTTTTGTGGTTCTGATTTCCATTTCCCTAATGATTAGGGATGTCGAGCGTCTTTTCATGTGTTTATTGACCATTTGTAGATCTTCTTTGGAGAAAAGTCTATTCCAGTGCTTTGCCTATTTTTTTAATTGGGCTATTTGTTTTTTTTTTAATCTAAAGATCTAATTGGCTTTACTTAATGGTTCATGAATTGGGCAGTATTTCATCTTAGCAGACAGAAGTGCTTAAGAACTGTACAAATGGAAGATTTTGTAGGCAGAAGGATGTGGGGCAAGGAAATTATTCCAGCAAAGAATGAATTGCTTCAGGCAAGGTCACCTTCCCTTGGGGGATGGCAGGGGTCTATCGGGCAGATTATGTCACTAGTGCTGACTAGGTACTGTTTGGATATATTTGTTGTTGTTGTTGAGTTGTAATAGTTCTTTATATAGTCTGGATATTAATTCCTTATCAGATAGATGATTTGCAAATATCTTCTTCCATTCTGTGAGTTATCTGTTCATTCTTTTGATGGTCTTTTGATGCACAAGAATTTTTAATTTTGATGAAATTGAATGTATCTGTTTTTAAAGAGGGAAGAGATATGGGAACATATGTATATGTATAACTGATTCACTTTGTTATAAAGCAGAAACTAACACACCATTGTAAAGCAATTATACCCCAATTAAGTTGTTAAAAAAAAAAAAGAAAGAAAGAAACACTTCTTGATCATTGTGTCATATCAAAGAAACTACTGCCTAATCTAAGGTCATGAAAATTTATGCCCCTTTTCTTCTATGAGTTTTATAGTTTTAGCTCTTACATTTAGGTCATTGATCCATTTGGAATTAACTTTTGTGTATGACATGAGGTAAGGATCCAACCTAATTCTTATGCATGTGGATATCCAGTTTTCCCAGAACCATTTGCTGAAAGGTCTATTTTTTTCCCTGCATCGAATGGTCTTGATGCCCTTGAAGAAAATCAATTGCCCATAAATATAAAGGTTTATTTCTGGACTCTCAATTATATCCCATTGATCTACATGTCTATCCTAATGCCAATGCAACACACTCAGATGGCCGAAGAGCTGCATTTGGAAAAAATTTGGTCCAAATTTTAGTTGCTGTAAATAAGAGTTATTCCAGAACAATGGTGCCCAAACAGACTGAACATGAGAATCCTTACACGCGTTTCAAAAAGACAAAATCCTGATCTCTAGGTCTCCCTTTCCCCCGTCCCCTTGGCCTCTCCAAAGGTTTTAATCCAGCAGATGGCTTTACGGCTCAGGAACCTGTTTTTACAGAGCCGCTCTCCCGGTCGTCCCGTATTGGCAATTGCTGGTCGAGGTGATCATGTAAAGTCATTGCCAACACAAGGGACCTATAACGTTAGGAAAAGAGAAAATATGAGATGGAAGTTGGACCCTAAAACATGTTAAATAACGATCTTATGTGTATTTGGCTGTCAGAAGGCATTTAACTGATGAAAAAAATCTGAAGCTCATTCTATGAAAAACAACTAAAGTTGAAGGACCAGTGTTGCTCTAGGATGTCTAAACTGGGAGGGGATAATCCACATTTCAGTGTTAGCGAAGATGTGGGACCGAGCCCAAGGCCAGGCACCGTGCCCTCCTTGGTGTCTGTCTCTCTGGGTCTTCTCAAGCAGAAACAGGATCTGTTCCTCTTTGGATCCCCAATGTCCATCACTGTGCCTGCAAATTGCAGGTATTCAATAAAGTGTCAGATTAAACTAAACACTTTTTATATTTAGTCGAACGCATAGATAAGGTCGAATAGCAGGCTTTACATAAAACTGCTGGGTGTGTGTTGCTTTGAAAACAGAACTGGGAGGAAATTAAGCAGTGGGATTTAAAAGATTATTTAAAAAAAAAACATGCAATTATTTTTGTACCATGTTTATCATGTCAATCCCTACCCACCTGCCTACTGACTGTATTCCTCAGGGTCCCAGCAGGAAACAGATGGCTTGCCAGAGTAGAATGGAGAAACTATTTGCAGAGGAGTGGGCAGAATGAAGAGGACACCAAGGAAGGAAGTCCTGGGACTAGCAGCAGTGGGATGTCCTAGCCATCCCTGTGCCCAAAGGGACGAGAGAGCAGAGCAGGGTGGCCAGAACCTAGCAAGAGCTAGAGCCTAGAGGGGGCTGCACAGCGGGGCCTGTAGCCACAGGATGCAATGGGCAGAAAAGGGCAGAACGTTCCTCCAGAGGCCAACTAGAACCAGCAGCACACCCACCCAAAGGAACAGGAGGACGTGGACAGATTCCACGATAAGCCATGGAAAAAAAGAACCTTAGGGAGCTATGATGCAGCAGATCAGTGAAGCTTCTTAGTCTGTAGCTTGTCTGACTTTTTTAGAAGGTTGAGCTTTCGTTAGTTCATTCACCAAATACTTGAACTTTTTTATGTTGTAAGATACTGGTTTTGGCTCTGGGGATACAAGGATACAGTGGGGAGTGGGGGACATAGGCAGGGAATAACAGCACAGTACAATAGCGCGATGATGGGCGTATTAGTTTCCTAGGGCTGCATAGCAAAGTACCCCAAACTGGGTACCTTAGACAACAGAAATTTGTAGTCTCAAAGTTCTGGAGGCTAGTTCTGGCGCGAGATCCAGGGGTTGGAAGGGTTGATTCCTTCTGAGGCTATGAGAGAGAATCTGCTCTAGGCCTTTCCCTTCGCTTCTGGTGGTTTGCCGGCCATCTGTGTCTTTCCTTGGCCTGTAGAAGGGTCATCCCAATCCCTGCCTTCATGTTCATATAGCATCCTCCCTGTTTGTGTGTGTGTGTGTGTGTGTGTGTGTGTGTGTGTGTGTGTCCAGATTTCCCCTTTTTATAAGACACTAGTTATGTTGGATTAGTGTGACTTTACCTTAATTACATCTGTAATGATCTAAATAAGATCCCATTCCAAGGTACTGGGGGATAGGACTTCAACTGTCAATCTGGGGGACAGAATTCAAGCCATGGCACTAGGGACAGACTCAGGGTATCATGGGAACACATACAAGGTGGTCGTGGAGGATGAGTGAAGAGACAGCAACGTATCTGGTCTTAAAGGATGAGTAAGCGTCAGTCAAGTGAAGAGATGAGTGGGCAGTGGAGGAGGAAGACGGGACAGGAGGGGAAAGCAAGAGACAGCCCTGGAGACTTGGAGCCGCAGGAGATCAGAAGCTCAAGGTGCAGGGAAGGGCCAGCAGCTCTGGCCGCAGAGGGCCTTGCACAACCTGCAGAGTCCAGACGAGAGAAACGATGGGAGGGTTTAAAGCAGGGACTTGACAAGTCCAATTCTGCCTTTCAAAGGGCTCACTTCGGCAGCTAGGTGGGTGCTGGTAAGGGCTGTTAGCAAACATCCAGGAAGCTGCTGTACTGGGTCGGGAGAGAAGTGGTGGGAGAGATAGAGGGGAGAGAAGGGTGAGTCTGAGAGACACTTGGGAGGACTTGGTGGCGATGGGAGCACATGCATGTGGAGAGGGGGAAGGAGTGGAGTAATAGCATCCCTACCCCTGCAGGGGGGCCACGGTGCCTTCAGCAAGGTGGGCAAGAGGTGGCCTAACAGGAAAAGTGTCCCCAGTTGCTGTTCTAGAAATGCTGGATTAGTGGTACCTATGGGAGAAGCTAGGGGTGAAGATCTGGGTTAGAGAGAGGGACTTGGGAGTTATCTGCATATCCTCCGAGAGAGGATGCGCTTCGCCAGGGAGTGTGTGTGGAGAGCAAGATAGCGGTGAGTCAGAGCAGAATCCCGGAATCCCAGAGAACAGCCACGTGCCTGGGACAGGCAGCGGGAGAGGAGCCCCTCTCAGAGGGAGGGTGGAGAATGGATGTAAGGGATCAGGAAGCTTCAGAGAAGGATAATCCGTATCCTCAAATGCCTCAGAAAATTCTAGTAAGGAAAGGAACGCAGCTAGTCCATTCAATTTGTTATCTATCGAGGAAGTCGTTGGTCACTTTGGTGACATCAGTTTTGGTAGTGGGGTGGGGACAGAAGCAGAGTACAAAGAGCTGGGAATGAAGGGATGTGTAGACAGCACGTCGTTTGGAGGAGAAGGGGAGAGGGAAGCTGAGAAGTAACTAGAGGAAGACATGGGCCACGAGACTCGAGTACTGAGAATGAAAATGTTTGAAATATTTCAAGAATTGCCAACACGTGACACAGAGAGAGGAAGTGAGCCAATGCTGTTGGAAAAATGGCGCCCGTAGACTTGCTGGATGGAGGGTTGCCACAGACCTTCAGTTTGTAAAGACGCAATTATCTGCAAAGCGAAGTGCAATAAAATGAGGTCTGTCTGCCTGTGCGTTTAGAGGCTTCAAGGGAGATGGAAGAGATTTGATACAAATGAAACAGAGGGGATAACTATCAGAGGCTGTCAGTAGTCATCAAGAGAGAGAATAAAGGTACAGAAAGAGGGCCCCGCCTCTGAGAATGAAGGTGAGGATGAGTGTGCATGTGGAGGTGTTTGTAGAAGCGGGGTGGGAAGTTGAAGGAGAATGAGCCTGATGACCTTGAAGTTGGAATCAAGTTTATCTGCTGAGTATAAGAGACTAAAGATTGGGCAGGAGCCTTGGTGAGAGAGTTAGGAGCTCGGAGTGGTCACCTGGGGCACAGAGGAGGGCGCTCTCCAAGGACAGCTAAAGGTGACATGGGCTGCACTGAGGACGCAGCGGAGGTTGGGGGCTATGAACGTGGGGTGGCCCAGCCTCTCTAGGAATGTCCGTTTCCCCAGGGGTGCTCAGTCTCAGAGCTAGAACAAAGGCAAAGGCTGTGAGGGCTTCTGTGCACCCAGGTTAGGATTTTGCTTGGTGAGAGCTGAGGGACGCTGAGGGATCTGGACCGGGAAGGAGGGTGAAGGCAAAGGAGGCAGGAGGAGCCTGATGAATGGGGAGAAGATGGAGGCATCAGCAGAATAAGGACGTAAAAGAGCCGGAAGTCTACACAGATGGAATCGAGGAAGGGATGCACTTAGCCTGCTTATGATTTTACTGAGTGGGATACAAGTGAACAGCGACCTTTGCACTGAGTCCATGTTCCTCTTGCAGATTGCTTAGACCAAAGCACTGGAGCTGGATTAGAGGGGAAAAGTACATAAGATGCATCTCAGCTAACTCAGTGCTCTTCACAGTGGGTCTCACAACAATGTCACTCATTATTATTAGGGGGGTGTGATTGTTGAGAAAATAGAGGAATCTATTTTCTAAAGTCTATCCTTTTTCTTATCTTTATCAGAGTCTGGCAAAGTATGTCAGCCCTTTTCCAAGACAGTATCTTGGAACAGCTCCCTGTGTCTTTCTGTGAGTAATGGAGCCCCTGGGTACAGAGAGGGTCTGAGGATGGAGGCCAGGAAGCAGAGGCCTCTCACGGACCTTCCGGCTGCATCTCCCAAGCTCGGCCAGCTGCTGATCCAAGGCAGGGAACATCTCAGCCACGCAGATGCAGCCACCCCACGCTGGCTGCGCGGAGCCCCGAGTTCTGATGTGCCAAGAGAGCTTGGGACTCCTGTCAAATCACCAAACAGGAAGTTGGCCGTGCTGCAAACAGGCCTGCAAGCTGTGGACAGCGGATATCGGGCAGTGGAGCCAGGCCCCGCCACTTGACAGGCAAGGCCCCCAAGACTTGGGGGCAATCTGTATTCCAACTCACGCCCCTGGCCACGCTGCGAGCCCTCCAGCCCGACGCCGAGCACTGCCCGGGCTCTGGACCCACAGTTGCTGTGGCGGCAGCTCACACAGGCCCCTTTGTTCGGAGACTCCGCACGCATCAAACAAGGCAGCTTCCTCGGGCCGTTTGCTCAGGGCCTGGGAAAGAAAGGTCTCGTGGTCAAGCTGCCTGACCGGCCAGCTTTGGGGATAGAGGGGCTGCTCGCTGAAAGCTAGTTGGCTGTACCACGTCCACAAGCGGAGCTTGAAGGACTCGGCCAGAATTATGGCAACACCCGACTCGGGTGCCATCCGGGCCTGCTTGCGGCTGGCCGGGGGCCCTCGGCAGCCCCTGCTCGTTAACCGGATTGAGAAAGTGACTCCGACAGAGAAGGCTCAGTCAACACTGGCGCTGTGGGCCACCTCTTCAAATGACAAAGGGCCTCTTGCTTTGTGTGTGAAAAAGGGCAGGAGAGATTCAACACGGAGCACAGGACCTGTCGAGTAAGTACGATTTTCTTCTACTGGGGCTGCTCCAGCTGCCCTGAAGTGGTCTTCTAGCAGCTGAAGGACACTCAGCCATCCGGTTCACGGCCATTGTCTCTCCACCTCAAACCGCACCACCCAAAAGAGGCAGCCGGTGGAGAAGACAGGTCCTCAGACCATTCTCCCCTGACCCTGGAAACCTCTAGACCAGCGTCTGCTATCTCCCTTGATCATCAAGGAGCACCGACAAACGGGCTACATTCTGAGGGGAGCCCTACTTTCCATCCACAATAGAAAACCATTTCTCTTTAAAAAATGTATATTTTTGATCCTCAAGGAATAATCATTCCTTATTTGTCAGCTCCAGAAACAATTTGGTGCGGAAAGCTTTTGAGTAATTCCCAAAGTTTGGCCAACATCCTGTTTGGTGATTTGCAAATTTCCCAGCAAGGTGGAGGGTTCCAGGGAGGCCAAGGGTGACGCAAGCGCAGTGGAGAGAGAGATGGCGGTGCCAGGCTTGCCGGGTGCATGGGCTGTGTTCCTGCCCCTCCAGGACCTGGGCTGTTGCTCCCTCCCCACTGGGTTTTCCCCGTGGAAAAGAAGTTATGTTCCCCCTGCTTGAGACCAGGGTGCGATTCATTTTACGTCATCGCAGCACCCAGCACAACACGCAGCAGGGGCTTCGCAGCTATTTAACGGACGGACGGATGTTTAGCCGGTTTCTGGGGACTGGGAAGAAACGTTTCTTTGTATTTGGCCCTGTCTGCTTTGTTTGAGGGTGAGACCAGGGTGTGCATCTCTTGCAAGGCTCCCAAATCTGGAAATCTGGGTATTCTTCTTATACCACTGCTCTGGCAGCTCAGCAGGGTCCCCCAGGGAGAGGCCACCGCAGCTGAATTAAGCCTAGACAAAGAGTTCCCGCCCCATCCCATCCCTGCAGCTGGCCCCAGGCCAGGAGAGCTAGGAGCTGGGGTTTGAGCCAAGGGAATTAGGAGGGCACCCCCCCCCCCCCAGTTAATTCAATGCCTTTAGTTGCTCTCCTGGACTTCTAAGAAAATATAACCTCTCCAGGGATCCAGCCCACGCCTTCCTCACTCACCTTTTCCTTCAGACCTTCCTCCTCCTTGCTCCCCGCTATTTATTCATTCATTCAGCGTGTAGTGGGTGTCTGGCATTGCTGGTTACTAGGGGCGTAAGATGATGGGCCCATCTCTGAGTTCACTGACCGCTGGAAGAGGGAGAGATGCAAATACTCATCACTGTTCTTGAAGCTGCTGACACTCGTGATTATGTACATGGGGCTACATAGGTGGGGACAGCTCACGGTAAAGAAACGTCAGACCTTACTTTTGTATTTGAGATATTTCATTTAGCGGTATCATCATATGCCCTGTAATTTACATTTGCAACTTAACCATGTGTTTTCTGAAACATTATCTCCTTTAATCCTCACAGTAATGCTGGGATCAGGGATTTGATCTCTGCTTTACAAATGAAGACACTGAGGTACCAGCTAAGTGGCTGTTCAAAGAGGTTTTGAAGTCAGGGTGTCAGGGTAGCCCTGGCGCTGCCTACTCCCTGGGCTGCCTTTCCGCAGCCCAGGCCTGGGGTTCATCCTGGTAAAGGGGGTGGGAAGGGAATCCTAAAGCCTGAGTGGGGGAGCCTTCCACCCCACTTTCTTTCTTCAGCCTCAGCTGCTTGTCTCTTTCTTTTTCAGTTTCCAAACTATAAAAAAGAAATAAAAATAGCATGAGAATGTTCTGTTGCTTCCTTAATGAACCCACCTGCTGGCTATTGCCAGAAATTTCTTTAAAGAAGCACAAATCCCTTCATTCTGCAAGTAGAAATAAAAAGCTTAAGATGCAAATGCCTGGAAGCCTTAACACAGACACACAAATAAGTTCCACTCAAGACCAAATGATAATAGAATATTCTATCCTGCTTGTTCTGAGCTAGAAAGTGGAAATAAAACTCACCAGTCTTATACAGACTTTACAGTTCTAAAGCAGTTTTACTAAAATCTCCTCAATTTTATGCATATATAATATTATATATATGTGTGTGTATATATATATATATATATAAAATAAATACATATATAAAAGTTTTTGAGCATCTACTATGTGTCAGGCACTGTGTTGGGTGCTAAGGACAGTGGGAAGTAAAACAGATATAGTGCTTTCTCCCATGGAGCTGAGTACAAAATTAGAAAAATAAATAACACTAAGCTTGAGGAGAGCTATGAAAGGAAATAGTGCGAGGAAGGGCTTCTGGGGCGAGGGAACAACATATTCAAAGGCTCCAAAGCAAGTGTGGAGCATGTGAAAAGCTGAAAGGACACGGGAGTGGTGGGTGGGATGGGTAGGTTAGTAGGGGGCAAGGAACAGACTGAGAAAGGAAGGCCGGGGAAACTTTGGTTAAGGACCTTGGGACTGGAACACGAACTTACAGGTGCTTAAAGGGAACTTAAAGGGTAATGGGGAGACATTTGAGGGCTTTACAGCAGGAGGGATAATAATATGATTTGTATTTATTTTGATAATAATATGATTTATATTTTGTTAATTTTGCTGTAGGGTCAGGAATGGGTATGAATATAGCAAGAAGGATGCCGTTGTGATCGTCCAGGTGAGGGGTGACGGGGGCTGGACTAGGATGGAATAGTGGGGATGGGAGGGTGGATAATTCCAGAGATTTAAAAACCGTATAAAATAAAATGGATGTGATTTGTTGATGAGACATGGGGGTAAAGCAGAGGGAAGTCAGGGAGGACCCAAGCTCCTGGCGCTCGGTTGAGATGGGGTGGGTGACAGTGCCGTGGGCTGAGAGAAGGACCACCAGGAGAGGGAAGGTGATGGGCTCAGTTTGGGGGACACTGAGGTTTAGGTCGGCAACAGCATGGAGGGGCATAGAGGCCATGTGACATTCTTGCCTTTTAGTGGCTGAAATTGCCTTCCCTGGCCTATGTGGCTGAACCAAGCCAACGCCCTGCCCATTCAGTCTGGTCTCACCTGCATCCACGAAACACAACGCCTAGAGACAGTGAAACAGAAACAGCATCTGTCATACATTCAGTGTTCTCCCTCTGCGTGGTCTTCATCTCCCGGCAGAAGAGCAGAGAGAGAAGCCAGTTTCTGCAATTTGTACTTCGAGATGTTCATCTTTACCAGATACTAGCCCAGAGCTGAGCCCGCCTCTCAGCTGCTTCCTGGGAATTCCTGAGAGCAGGATGGGGGAAGGACCACCTGCCTCCGCTGTCTACCTCTGTGAGCTCTGCCCCTCAGCCCACCTCTCAAAAGGAATTAAAAGTAAACTTCTCTAGAGAAGAAATGCAGATAAAAAGCCCATCTCCAGACTCCTTATGCACTCTGCAGTTCATTTCTTTCTAAATCTTTTCTTTGATTATATTGTCTTAAGAAAGTGAGAGAACAGAAATCCTCACAGAGGCTGAACTGTGCCTGCTCTGATTTCTTCTTTCTGAGCGAGTTTTTAGTCAGTGAACAGAAAAGAGCCTTCTCTAAGCTCCTCCCAGCCTGGAAAAGCCACACTGTTCTCCCTGATTCCCACCCCACCAAGGTTTCTGTGCTCCAGACCTGCCGGTTTCTAAAAAGCTTGGAACTTTGTACACAGAAGAATAGCCGATTTCCCCTCAGCATAAAAGAGGGTCTGCAGTGGGCTTTTAGGAGCAAGGGAGGGTCCTCGCCTTAGAGCTCTCATCCTCCCCACGTCCCTTCTTTAAGGAACAACAAATACAGAGGCCACAATTTGAGGTGTCTCGAATCCCTCTGAGGAGAAGTAAACAAGCACCTTAGCTCAAGCAAAATAAAAGGTGTGTCTTGGTCCTCATCTCTAGAAAAGCAGAGATTGAGGTATAAAATGAGAGGTGCAAGCAGGGTGGTGAAGATCAAAGGGAGGTGGGGTAGGTCAAGGTGAGACGAGAGTCCCCAGGATGTGTTTCCACCCTGCCCAGGGCTGGCCGGGTGCAGACAGGGTCCTCCTGACCCTGGGCCTCTCTGGAGAGACTACAAGGACAAACACACCTCGGGCCTCAGAAGGGTGCATAAGAGGGAGAGAGTGGAGGGATTTGTCCACAGGGCTCCCTCCCATCCCTCACTTCCCATCTGTCAAGTTCCACCCCAGAGGCAGTCACCCTTGCCCCCCATCCCCTGATGTCCTGGTTATATCACTCACACCCTTGTCTCAGAAACCAAATCCCACACCTTGTACAGTGGTCTTTCCTTCAACTCCAAAGTGGAATAGGTGGGGCAGAGAGAGAGAGAGAGAGAGAGAGAGAGAGAGAGAGAAGGAGGAGAAGAAAGGGGGAAGAAGGGGGGGAGGAAGGGAAGGGGGAAGAGGAGGGGAGGGAGCCCCTTCAGCTAAGGACGTAAGAGAAGGAACACAGTTTACCTGCCAGTACAATAGGTTCAAGGTACACCACCTTTTCTTTCCCTGGGACAGGTTTCAGCAGAAGAGGAAGGAAAACCTCCAAGGGGGGGGTGGGGGTGGGGGTGGGGAATAACCAAGGTCTAAGGGGCATCCTGAGGGTTCCCAGAAGGACAGTGTAACTGATCAGGACCCTACGGGACCTTCCTGGGACAGACCCCTTTCCTATACCCTCTGCTGTAGCTCCTCTCTGAAGTACCCAGATAACACTTCCTGAGTTGTCTTACAGATGTGAAAACCCCCATGTAGCCCCCAGGCCCACTGGAGCCTAAGGATTGAATGTTAACCCCTGCGACATGGCCCTGACACCTCATCATCAACCACAGAGAATTGGACACGAGCTGATCACAGACCTTGTGAACCCCCTCCTTCACCTGGCCTTTAAAAATGCTTTCCTGAGACCCCTATGGGAGTTCTGGCATTTTGAGCACTAGCTGCCCTGGACTCCTTGTTGGGCGCCCTGCAATAAATGCTGCACTTTCCGTCACCACAACCTGGTGTTAGTGGGTTGGCTTTACTGCATGCAGACAAGAGGACCCAAGTTTCGTTCGGTACCCAAAGGACTGAAGGGGTCAGGCTGTTTATGCCTGTGTATTTGCATCAGGAATCTGGAGCAGAGAGCAGTGAGGAAGGCTGAGGAGGGAACCAGGGGGCCAGAATCTCCGTTGTGGGGAATGAAGTACCCAGAGAGGCACATAGGTGCTTGCTCACAGAAAACAGTGCCTATAAGACCAGTCAGAGATTCGTCATGAGAAATGCTGGTCTACACCCCAACCTACCAGCCAAAAAATGCCCAAGGAGATCTAGACATGGCACGTGATGTGGCACTGTCTGTCCAGCTGGTCCTAAGGATAGACCACTGTGCATCCTTCGTGAACAGAATGGAAGATGTCAAAACGGGCCCCCCATCTCCTGGAGCAATGGCAGGACCAGGCCCCTCCTTGGTAGAGAGGAAACCAGGGTCCCCTTCAAAGATGTTCCCTGGTCCATTCCATTTGCCCAGACAGAGGAAAAACAACACACACGTCAATTTCTCTTCCAGGCCTCATCCCTGCATGGGACTTGCCGACAAAGCGTTCATTTAGGGGACAGAGTTTTGGGGGTCCCTCTGTTGTTCTCTTGGGAGTAAGTTCATTGGCTTTTCCCTGGCAGAGTCCTGTGAAAGCTGCTGAGGGCATCTGAGAACTCCTGGACCATGTGTTGGACGGACCCCCGTGAAGTCAGTTCCAAGGGAGCCACAGCGGCTGGCAAGATCGCAGGGTATCTACAGAAAATGGCCCATGGCTTGGGCCTCTCAAGACTGAACCTGGGTTGTGATAAATATACATTATTCACAGCGCGCTCCTCAGAGTGCCAAGTGCCTTCACCTCACTACCTCTTGTTTTAACAGCAAGACTGAAGTTGATGATGAGCAATCTAGATGAAAGAGGTTGTTAAGAGGAGCTCCCAAGGTCACACAGCTGATAGACTTGAGCTCAGATCTTTTATTCCTCAATTTGGCTCCAATTCTGGCTTGGCAACCTAAAGAGGAGCCCGAGGGATGAGACTTTTACATTTAATCCGATTAGTCTAATTTAGAGATGTGGTTCACAATTCTTGCATCTATGTTACCAAGTAAGAGCTTTTCAGGCCTTGGTCTTTGGACAGCACCTACCCCGCTCTATCGTGGGCACCAGCCATGAAATCCTCTGTATCATGCATTTTCATTCCTGGGTTATCACCCCTCCCACCTGGACTAGTTCAAGAAGGGAATCTATAAGCATTTCCTTCTTATAGATTGCTTCTCTCTCTCCCTCCCTCTCTCTCTCTCTCTCTCTCTCTCTCTCTCCCTCCCTCTCTCTCTCTCTCCACATCCCCCACTCCAAAACAGATAGCGGAGACTCCCTGGGAATTTTAATAGCATCAATCAGCCTCACAGCTGGGGGCAGAGATAAGCCTTTGGCAGTTCCTCCCCAAAAGCCCTTTCCCTGTTTTTGTGGGTGTAGCTCTCACTTCTTCAGTTTGGGAGCTCTTCACACAAAGACAAACAGAAACTATTATCTGGGCTCTACCTGGGACACAGAGAAACCCTCTTTGAGGATCTGGGTCATTTCTAGACTTAAGACTGTAGTGGGCCCTGGAACAGTGAACAGGGCCTGCTTCCCAACCTCCCTCTTCCCTAGAAACATCAGAGGTGTGCCATCTTCCCAAAGACACTTGTTTTGTCCCTTCTTTATGCAATAGGCCTTCCTGGACTTTCTTCCTTCACCTCCCAAATTCTACATGGCTTGAGGGAGAAGACACTGGCTTATTCATGATTTTATAGTTTTTAATGGGCTAAGTGGCCCCATGATGTAATGTAAAGAGATGATCAGAGGACCCAAACCGAAATACTAATTTTTGCCCCTGCTGGAATGCATTCTGGGGCCTATTACTTAATTCGTTTCCACCTCAGTTTCTCCATCTATAACATGGGAACAATTCCTGTCAGGAAGGGTCATTGTAAGGACTCAGTGAGATGCATGGGAAGCCGTTGACCCCCTGAAAGACTCAGTGAAGCTTAGACCCTCCCTGACACAGGGTCTTCCTGAGCAGAGCCTTGGTGCTTTTGTACTGAATTGAAAACCAAAGGAAAACCTCACCCTTCCCTTTGGAAATCACTTTGTCCTTCTGCTTTTTTATTTCTCCTCCTACAAACACATTGTCATATACACGGAAGATGGTACATTTATTCTTTCACTGTTGTCCATCTCATTTCACTTCAACTCCAGGTATACAAAGTTCACCTCATTTCTACCCCAAGTCACCAAGGCAACCCTGCTTTTGCTATCTTTCCCCATCTTCCCAAGCCCCCCACCCCTATACACACCTGCACATGCAATCAGGGGAGAAAGAAGTCGAAGGATTCTCCATTTATTTATTCATGTGTTTGAATCCTCCTTACCCTCAATAGGATTTCAAGTAATTTAGATTAAATTAAAGGTAAGCAGGTGAGGACACTGGGAGATGAGTTGTTGGTGGGGTAACAGGAAGCCAGCAGTGGAATCAGCACACAAAACTGTGTCAATTATGTGAGCAGATCTGAGAAGAACTGGACAGTTGATAAAAATCACCAATGTGCACTCCTTGCCCCAACTGGCACTTTGGGGGAAAGATTAGAAGAGAAAGCCACTGAAAATGACAATCTTAGCAACATCGTCATATGTTTCTTCCACGGGCAGAAAATCTCTGGGGCCACTGAAGTCTCCATCTGGACTCAGGAGGAGGTGGAACCACGGGTGCTTTCTGGATCATCGCCCATCAAAGGTGGGTCAAGTGTTTAGCACCCAGGGAGTAAATACTCCTGGTTTAAATTAACAAATTGAAATTGCTTGGAAAATGCAATTTTGAAACAGGAGGGAAGGGGGCAGGGCACAACCTTTAAAAGAATGACATAGCCTGAGGACACAACAGAAACTGGTTAGAACCAACTAGGTCCAAGATGGCAGACAACTGACTTCCACTAGACCTTGAACACACTAAATGACACACCCACAGGTGCCATGACAGATCAAAGACGGACACCCCTACTCTCTCCCTCTCTCTCCCTCTCTCTCCCTCTCTCTCTCTCTCTCTCTCTCTCTCTCTCTCTCGTCCACTGTGTAGGCTTACCTGGAGACCATGGACTCAAAGAGCTGGAGGGAAACTCTGAGAGCATCCTTTATAGTGAGGAAAATGTTTCTTGACTCTTAGGGTCCAAGTCTGGGTCTGAAAATGAAACTGATAGACCAGATTAATAGGAGAAAAACATACACATTGTATTGGATTTGTACATGTACATGAGAGCCTTCACAAGAAAATGAACTCCCGAAAAAGTGACCAGAGCAGGAAGCTTTTAGACCAAGAAACAGTACATTTGTGAACAATTGACAAGACAAAGGGGTTTGGGCTGGGGGTGGTCCAGCTAAGGCTAGGAAGTCCTTATCTTACTTAACTAGGAAGATAAGGGTTAGTTTATCAAGGTCTGTCTGCAGATTCCTCTGGTGACTTCCCTGGACTGATAAGAGTCTGTCTCCAAGAGGAGAATTTATTTCCTGCCTTTAAGCAGAAAAGGGAATGCTTTTTCTTCACTTACTGCTTTTTTGAATTGCCTGCAGCTCAAAATAATTTTTATGTCAAAGAGACATATTTTGGGGTGACATATTCTGCTTTCCTTCTCATACAGATGAAGATCCCAAGGTTACCGGCTCGAGCCATCAGTGGCTGGTGGCAGCATGGAGGTTGGCAAAGCTCCTGACGCACATTCCAATATGTGTGTCTCTCCCACTGAAACAGGAGGGAAGGGGGCAGGGCACAACCTCTGAAAGAATGACGTAGCCCTTGAGGATACGACATAAACTGGATAGAACCAACTAGGTCCAAGATGGTGGAAGATTTGACTTCCAGTAGACCTTGAGACTCATTATATGCTCATTATAATACATTAGCATATGCTAAATGACACACCCATGGGTGTCGACCATAAAAGGCCCAAAAGTGGGCCGACTCCTGGAAATCTCCACCCCTTCTCCGAAATAGTTGGAATAATCCTCCCACTCATTAGCCTTTGACATTACCCAACCCATAAAAACTAGCCACCCCGTATTTCAAGACCTATTGCCTCCTGAGATGGCCCACACTCTGTCTGTGGAGTGTGCTTCTCTCAGGGCCATGCTTGCCTTTAGAGATGGACCCCGTTCTGTCTATGGAATGTGTATTACTCTAAATAAATCCACTTCTTACTTATCACTTTGTCCCTCACTGAGTTCTTTCTACGATGAGACCTCAAGAACCTGAGCTTCATTAGGTCCTGAGACCAGGTGTGTGACCTCAATTGAAAGACACTGGGCTCAAGTCCCAATCTGGGTTTTGGCCAGGTTTGAGTCCCAGCCGGGGGCTTCGAGTCCCATCTCAGTTGTGTGGTTTCGCCACATCTCTCCACTGTATTTCTCTCCCCAGGCCTTTGGCCCTGACCATCCCACCCTCAATCCACATTCTCATCTCTCCATCTTCCCTCGCTTTCCCAACTCTGCAGCAAAGCCGCTGCTGGTCTTCTGACTGCTCACTTGTGGGCACGCCTCTGTGGGGCTCCTCAGAAGCTGCAGCACCGGGTGTGTGATTCTCCCTTGTTTCTTAGGTGATATTTGGGTTATTTGCAGTACAGGTGCTTACACCACACACCCAGCAACCACGTTGCTTCCTTTCTGTGAAACTATCGATTCCTCCTCTTGGCAGCAGAAGGGAGGCTTTGATGTGGGGATGTGTTGTGGTTTCTGAGGAAGGGAGTTGTTTGGAGGAGGATTTACAGCTGTTTGAAGAATTCCTCCGCCCTGGCAATTGTTCTGGAGGCAGGAGCCACTGGTGCATTTTCCGGACTGGGGGCGGCTTTCCTGAACCCTGTTTCTCTCTGAGAAGGAGAGAAAGGAAACTGAAGTGCTTCCAAATAAAGATCTGAGTAATGAGATTTGATCTGAAGGGATTTGGTAGTAAACTCCAAGAATTTCCAGACGCGATCCAGAGTACCGGCAGATTTTGTTCCTCCCAGGCAGGCGAAGGGGCGGTTCTGCGGGGGGCAGGGACGGAGGGGAGGTGTTTATTGATCCCTTCTCCACCCCATTTCCCCTTTAAATTTTTCTGCCCCAAGAGACTTCCTCGGTTCTGTTGCAGCAACTCTCAGCAAGTGAATAGTGCTTTCTGGGGACCTCACCTTTGTTCAGTAGGTCTGTAGTGATACAGTAGAGATTTGAATGCACAGTGCTGAGTTTTAATAGACTATTAAACTACAGCATTACACATTAGCTAGCTATGGCACAATTGCAGAAATATCGAAGATGTGCTCTCGGGAAAGCACTATTTACTTTAATGGGGAGATGCTGCAATAGACTGCAAATCTCTGCAAAGGGAACCGAGGGAGGAGGGTGGGAAGGACCCAGGGACTGTGACCTGGACTGAAGCAAACCCTTTTCTCCTTCCCAGTCCCTGAGCCTGGGACAGCAAGTCCTGGCCGGCTGGCAACCATCCCCAGCCCTGGATGGCTTGTGACTCCTTGTTCCAGAAGATTTTGGCCAAGCTGTGAGTGTCATGGTCACCTGGCACTCCAGGCCCATTCTGTTTGACCTCAAGGTCTAAGAGACTTCGAGGCCTTCGGTCATTTGTCTTAGTTTATCGGGGGGCTGGAACTTTCCTTTTTATCGTTTGTTCTGTTCTCTCTGGCCTGAACGACGGGAGCACAAGGCACATGATATTCTACTTTGGAAAAGTCATTTTGCTCCAGGATTTTCTCCTCCCAAGTGCCTCTACCCCACCACACACTCAAAAGTATGCGCACACGCACACCAGCTTTTTGTAAGGAACTCAGACTCCCAGAGTCTGTTCCCCTCTCATCATTTCAGAGGAGGCTGGGCCCGGTCTCCCCCCAGGAGAAAGCCAGCAGCTTTCAGATCAGCTGTGATGTCAGAGCTGAACTCAGTAGCTGAAGGACCCTATCCAGCCATTATGCAAAGTATATAAAACTCTGAGCAGGTTGTTGCCCACTGTCTCAAACTGTGCCGCAGAAATAAACCTCGAGAACAGAGCCATCCAAGCCTTACCCACACGAGAGCCGTGAACAGCATTTTCCAAAAAAATCTATCTCACCTCCTATGCCTTTTTCTACTGCGCCTTTCTGCTGTACTGCAACATTTAAAAACCAAATTGCAAATTCTAAAAAGAAGCCGGTGCCTTCCCAGGATATGTTCTCCCAAACACACTCTTTATGCAAACCCAGGCCCACAGGAAGCCTGAAGGAAGAAGTGGAAAGACAAGGGAAATAGCCCCCAAATCAGTAGTACAACAAGGCTTCCCCATCTGCCTAACTAGTTTGCTCATTCAGCCTTGGAAATCATCACTTTCCTACTCACTTGGTGACATTTCATTCTAGATGAACAGACGAGAATGTTAATTTTGTTCATGCTCTCTTCCATGTATGATTACAGGGTAGGGTGAACGGCTCTCTTTTTCTTTTTTAAAATGGAAAGCTTGTAAAGAGGGGAGACAAGCCTGCATCCAAGGGCAGGATTTGCTTCCTACAGCCCTTGCCTCATCCCTCTGTGGCTTGAAAGCACAAAAACAAGAAGGGAGTTTCACAGACTTCTTCTTTAAACCTTGCAAAGAATATATTATAAAAATGACACGCATATGGTTAAACATTTTTTCCCCCCAACAGCTCAGGAAGGTATAAAATAAAAGGGATTGTCTTCTTCATCTACCTTACCCCTTATCTAACTCCTCCAGGGAACCACCATGAATGGCTTCAGTTTTTTGGTTTTTTGAAATAATTATTATGATTTTAAATGATATATCTTCTTTGTTTCAACTCAAGAAGCTATCTAACAACCGCCTGTGGTGGAAAGAGACAGAAATGTACCTCTCCACCTTGGTTGTCCCTCTACCTCTTACATTGGCTCAACGTCTCTCAGTAACACCTCAAAGTGAATTGCCATCTTAACAACAATTAGTTAAGGGTGGGCTGGAAACACTTAGGCTAGGTGCTGGGTGGGGTGAACAGGAAAGGCTAGAGAGGAAGAAGGGAATTCCAAGAGGGAAGAGTTGTAGTGAATTTCTTTTTCTGCATGGTTTTGTCAGGTCATGTAGCTGCTTTTTCCACCATTAGTTAAAGGGTTACGATAGCCAAGATACAGAAACAACCTAAATGTCCATCGACAGAGGAATAGATAAAGAAGATGTGGTACATATATACAATAGAATATTACTCAGCTATGAAAAAAAGAATGAGATAATGCCATTTGTAGCAACATGGATGGACCTAGAGATTGTCATAATGAGTAAAGTAAGTCAGACAGAGAAAGAGAAATATTGTATGATATCCCTTATACGCAGAATCTAAAAAGAAATGATACAAATGAACTTATTTACAAAACCGAAACAGACTCACAGACTTAGAGAATGAACTTATGGTTACTGGGGGAAAGAGTGGGGGAAGGGATATTTAGGGAGTTTGGAACTGACATGTACACACAGCTATATTTAAGATGGATAACCAACAAGGACCTACTGTATAGCACAGGGAACTCTGCTCAATGTTATATGGCAGCCTGGATGGGAGGGAAGTTTGGGGGAGAATGGATATGTGTATATGTATGGCTGAGTCCCTCTGCTGTTCACCTGAAACTATTACAACATTGTTAATCAGCTATACTCCAATACAGAATAAAGAGTTTAAAAAAAAAATAAAAGGGTTGCGAACATGGGAGAAGGAAAGCCTTGATGGGCAAGGTGAGGGCTTGCTTTAAGAACCTCAACTATCTGACATATGTCTTCATTCATTCAAAAACCATATATATTCATGCCAGCAGTAAATAGTTCATTGCATCTATGGTAGATTACATTAATGGCCCAATTCTTCACCCCTCCCTTCACCCATGCCCTTTGCCATGTAACTCTGCAGTTCCTTCCTGTTCTGTGGGCAGAGTGAAATTCCCATCCCTGGGCTTACGCCTTGCGTCTCTCTCCATTGACCAATGGGACGTCGGCAGACGAGGCGCAGGCGTGCTGTCTTGCTTCCTCTTGTGCTTCTGCCATCACCATGAGAAGGACTGGCCCTTAGTCCCCAGACATGCATGAGAAACCATGGAGCAGAGTTGCCCCAGGTGAGTGCAGAGGCATAAGCCAGCCCAGTGGAGATCAGCCAGACCCAGCCCAAACCAGCTAGACCCCGCAGAACTGTGAAGAGCCAATGTTGAGGGTGGTAAGCCACTGCCACTGTATAAGTTTTGTTACGACACAATTTTGTGGCAATACTAAATGGTACACACCCCTATGATCTTCCAGGAGCTGTTCAGAACACTGGGGAAAGCAGCGGGGAATAAAACTGAGTCACAACTCTCATGGAACCTCTGTTCTGATAGAGCACTTTACACACACATATCAGCTACTTAATGCTCCTAAGCCCTGGTGGCAGAGCCATTTTGGGGATGAGGAAACTGAGACTCAAGAAGGCTAATTTGCTTGCTAAGGATAACAACCTAGTAAGTGCCGGAGGAGGGATCTGAACTCGTATCTTCCGACTCCACCTACTCTGTTGTTTCCTGCTGCTCCACAGTAACCTCTGCCTTCTGCTGGAGTCAGCACCTCTCACGGGAGTTACAGAGGGCCCTGACTTGGGTGGGGAGACAGATGGGAGCTGCAAGTTGTACCCAAAGAGGACTGCTCCGTTATCGACAAAATGAGAAACAACTCTCATTTTTATCCCCTGAAACTGTTCCTCCTTGCAATTAAACCAGTCTCTGTTTACAAGTATTTAGCATGATTCTAGAAATTACATTTTGAAATTATGTGAACAGAGAGAGAAGGCAGCCCACACAGTGAGTGATTTCTTGTGGGTAATTGGCTGCTGGTTCTGGCTCCATGATGCCTTCTCTTTCAGAGCATAATTAGTGATTTCAAAGGAAACTGTTAGAAATGGCCCAGGTCTCTAAAGAAAGGCTTTTCTAGCTCTTAACATTAGGAGCTCTGCTCAAATGCATGCTGACATATTTCCCTTTTTGTTTTTTCTCCTTTTTATAATGACCTCTACAGCTATTTTCCAAAGATTAGAAAGGATGTGGATCTATACAACTCTTCCAGATATGGAAGATATCCCAGGTTCTCATCAGAACACTTAGAATCCCTTTCCCTTTTTCTTTCTTTCCCTTTCTTTCTTGCTTTCTTTTCTTTTCTTTCTTTCTTTCCTTCTTTCTTTCTTTCCTTCTTTCTTTCTTTCTTTCTTTCTTTCTTTCTTTCTTTCTTTCTTTCTTTCTTTCTTCCTTTCCTTCTTTCTTTCTTCTTCCTGAGAAAGACATAGAGTATTTGGATTTTAACAAATCCTTAGGATTAGATTCAAAAGTTTAAACAAAAACTTATTTCTCCCTCCTATTAGAAAATCTTTAGACAGTCACGGGCTGCTATGGTGGTTCCAAGTTCAGCAGAGACCACGCTCCCTCTATCTTTCATCCTCAAGGTCACCTCACAACCCAAGATGGCTGCTGGAGATTCAGCCATTACATCCACACTCAAGCACCAGGAAGAAGGGCTAGCTCCTTCCAGCTGAGTTAATTACTTTTAAGAAGATTTGCCTGAAGCCCCACAAAACAATTCTACTTGAACTCATTGGCCAGAACAGAGGTCCATGGCCATATCTAGCTGCAACAGGGGCTGGGATCAATGCAACTATATACAGGTTCTGTGGCTAAGGAGGAAGAAAAGCATGGATATTGGGGCAAGAAACTAGTTTCTGCCACAAATGCAACAGTGGAGAAATGTGGGCAGGTAAACTGAATGAACATACAGTCTGGTTGGTTTGAAATTAACATTAAAACTGAGGAGATCAGGTCAGTTTGTCAGCACCAAGCTAGGAGCTTGGGGTGTAAAAGGGTTTTCTCTTTTGTCCCATTATGTTCGGTAATGTTATCCATGATTCGGTGAAGACTTTGAGAGCCCTCTGCCATCTCTGCTGATGACACAGATCAGGAAGTTTAGCTGCCATGAATCAGGATCCAGAAGCTCTGGAAAGGCTAAGTTACTGGGCAGGAAATAACAAGAGAAAATTTGACAGGAAAAAATATAAAAATCAATATTTAGATCTAAAAAACAAACTGCACAAGTGCAGGATGAAAGAGCCATAGTTTAGCTGCAGTTTTAATCTCCATGTGTTAAAAGTGAGAAGTGGCTCAGAAAAGATGCAATTGGATCTGGCCTTTGACAGGAAGGAAAAGGAAGCTAATATTTATGGAACATCCACAACATGCCACACCTTGTAATGGGCCCTTACAGTGATTTGAGAAGATAAGTGTTACTATTCCTTGAATCACAGAGAGCCCCAGTCATGGCCCAGTTTTACACAGCTTGTTCTTTCTTCTATGCACAGATATGGCCCCCCTAGGGTAGGAATGGAGGTACCAAGAGGCCCCGTCGTTTACTACTGGCCTTGCCTGGAAATTCCCTTTGTAGGGACGGCTCCCCAGGAGAATGAATTCTAACTGGCTTGGAGAGCACTTTAGCCAGGTAGTGTTAACAGCAATTAGTTCATCTGATTAAGCAATTAGCACTCTTTGTCACTTAGCAGAGATCAGAGGCCCAGAGGAAACATAGCAGAACAGATAAGATAGGAAGGGGTAAAGTGAGAGGAAGACACCCGTGGGAGAAAGAGAGTGGTGGAGAGAACCAGATGCTTGTGACAAGAGAAGTGACGGCAGAGGCAGAGCAACTCTGAAGGCCAGCAGCACCTTGGCATGTCCTTCAGGACAGATGAGGAAACTGAGGCACCGGGTCAAACAGGAATTTCCCAACCGGTGGCTTCCAACTGGCCAGCTCAGTGGTTCTCAGCTCTGGCTGCACGTTAGAATCCCCTGGGAACTCTTACAAACTCTTACTCCAGACCAATTATATTAGACTACGGGGGAAGGGGTCAGGCACTGGTATTTGGAAAAGCTCCCAGGTGATTGCAGCAAGGGTTGGGTGGGCTTGCAGACCCAGGTGGTGGGATGCTCCGGCTAGAGGTGCAGGGGCTTCCCTCGGTGGTGGGGGAGGTGTTGGCATGGGAATTTCATCACTATCAACACAGCCTTCTGCCCAGTTTCACAGCTTTGGGGATGAAAACACTTCTTTATCAAAGACTGAAGACCCCAGGAGAGTGAAGCATTGCAAATCCCAGAGCCATTCAGTCTGGCCTCGTTATTACTCCCAGGAAAAGACTGAATTCCCCTTTATTCCCAGCACACTTCTGAAGCCCTCTCTCCCTTCCTCCATTTCTGCCTAGAATGCCCACTCCTCCAGGAGCTGTCTTCATTCAGGCTGGCCTTGAAATGCCTACTCTTCTATGAATCGTCCCCCATTTTCAAGAAAGGAGGCTTTCTCCGCTTCTCTTAATTTTGCACGATTCTGCAACATCCTCTATACACTTACTCTTTGCTGTTCGAAGCTACCCCGGTTTCTACACCTGTGCCAAGCAAGTCACCCAAGGGTTTAGCTAGACATAAGGACTCTCAGGGCTTTTACCCCAAAGATTCTAACTCCAAAGGTCCAGGGTGGGCTCAGGAATCTGTACTACTAAAAATACTGCCCACCCTAGCCAGCCTTACCCCTTGGCTTATACAACAAGGTATAAAATGTTAAGGAAGAACTCTTCTTAAGAGACAGTAGTTTTATGCAATCGTGTATGTTTGGAGGAGGGCATGTTGAATTGTGCTACACAGGAATCACCAGGTGTTCATATTTCTGCCCCAAGAGGAAAAGAAGCTGAAAATTAATTCTGATTTTATACCTTAGGTAGAAAGTGACTTTTTCCACCAAAAGAAATGTAAAATTCCCCTTCCTTCTTCACAGCGTGGAGGATACTGATTGCAGCAGAGAAGGAAAAGAGAATACAGGCACAGAGCAAGGGAAAGAGAGACACAGAGATGGAGAGAGAGAAGGGGGCAGGGTGAAAGGGAGACGTATAAGCTGCAGGCAAACAGCATTTTGTAGGCATTTTAGAGAGACTGACCTTTGAGGAAATTAATTGATAGAGAATGTAAACTGAGATGAAAATTTCTTGAAAATGAAACAAGAGAAAAATACTCTACCTTAGGTCTCTACAGGGTAATAGTATCATAGGAGTTACGAAAGGGAAACTGACAAAATCTCCTCCAAGAGGACTCAAGTTCAGACAGGAACAGATGATTCTCTTTGACCTACTGACTACAGGTCTAAATGTGTTCCCTGAGGAAGAGAAACTGGAAATTGCTATCAGATCTCCAAGGCATTGTATACAGAGCTGTATACAAATAAACACTGGAGTAAAACTTGTATTTCTAGAATGTTCTCATTCTAGAATGCGGGTCCAGTGATTGTCTTTGGGTAAAATCTCAAGATTAAAAAAAAAAAAAAAAAACCACCTTAGGTATTGATTATGAATATGTAGATTCAAATGACTGATTACATTCAGACTCTTATGGTCAAGATTTAGTGCCCAGGAAAATAGGAAAGTCTTTCCAGACCACATCCCCAACAGGGCTGACTTGTGTACCAGTTGCTTCGTGGTAGACTGGGGCATGACAAAGCTTCATCTCAAAGTGCATTGAATGGCACTTAGCCAGTGTTTTGCCCATGTGTTTCTGTCAGTAGAGACTTCTCAAAGTGAAAGTTCCCGGAGGGCAGGAATTAGGCTCAGCTCAGGCTTTTCTCTGGTACAACACGTCACCTGGACGGTGATCTAGATTAGAAAAATGCCCTCTCACCAGCCACCGCCTGTTGATGACTGGAACCCAAGCAGCCCTTCTCCACTTCGTCCAGATCTCCTTCGTGGGTAGTAATCTTCCTTCTCTTCACTTGAGATGCTTTATGAGAAATGGAAACCCATTGGGAGAAATAAAGCCTATGGCTGAATTTGGATTGACCTGCATTTCTTTGGGTTGGGTGATTTATTCTCCACGTTTCTCTAAGAGTTGAATCTTGGCTAATTATTTCTCTGGGAGGATTATGATCAAGAGTAGTTAGGTTTGGAGGCGCAAACAGCCAACCAAGCATTTTATTCATTGCATATAGATACCCAAAGGAAAGCCGAGGTAGAGAAGGGAAGTCTAGGAGAAACAGATCAGTAGAGGGCTGGGGCCAGTGTCCAATGGGATGTGAATTCCCATTGCAGGCAGGTATTTTAGGGAAAATGATTTCCCTAAAATTCAAGAGCTGGTCTTTATGCTCCGAGCTGACCCTCTTGCCATCAAAGTCCTGTGGAGAGCAATCAGAACCACTTAAAGCTGACATCTCTCAAGCTGAGAGCAGCTCCTTCGTGCTCCTGTTAATGTACTGATTAGGTTTGCCCAGGAAGTTTTCTATCAGAGGGAGAGACAACTGCAGAGGATGTTTGCATCTATTTTGAAGTTCCTGGATGTGCAAGGACTTGAGGTCCCCGTAATGGATCTCCTTTCCTCCCTGGCACTTGGGGAGGCCCAGCACTCTGCAGAGGTCCTTGAAACTTTTCCCTCAATGACAGTTTATTGGTTTTCCCAGAAGAGGCCTTGAACCTCCAAGTTCCTTGCGTCTCCCCTGCAGATCCCTTGTAAGATCCTGCTGCTAAATTGATTGTCCTTCATTATGGTCTTTCTGAGGGCAGGAGGATTTGAATCTTCTTGAGGAGTCTCTTGCAGTCCTTGTCATTCCTCCCTGCACATCCCCCTTCCTCCCCATGGCCATCTAAGAATACGTAGGGTGTAGAAGTCCCTGATGTCACTTCCATGGGTCTAAATTCAGGTGTGAAGTCAGAGTGATCCAAGGGAACAGGTGGGTGCAGTGAGGAGGATGCTCTCCTGGGAAGGTGCTGGGACACTGGTCCTGAGCTGGGGTGACACTCACCCTTTTGGGGCCATGAGGATGTCATGAAGATCCAGGGTGGACAAAGGGGGGGTTGCATAAGGAGCTTCCCAGGTAAAATTTCAGAGAGGGAGACAATCAGGACTATACATTTGATGGCAGAAATCACTTGAAATGTTTTCCTAGATCAGATATTTATTTATTTATGTATGTATTTATTTATTATTTTTAAAATTGTATGCTTATTTATTTATTTTGGCTGTGCCGCATGGCCTACGGGATCTTAGTTCCCCGATCAGGGATTGAACTGAGGCCCCAGCAGTGACAGCGCCGAGTCCTAACCACTGGACTTCCAGGGAATTCCCTAGATCAGGTATTTGCAAATGCAGTAGGGGAGGGCTCTTAATATGAGGAGGAATAAACAGGGCTCCAAGATAGACTTTAGACAGTCTATAAAACCTCTGAAATCATTGTCAAAATCATGTGTGGGGTCCATAGCTTTTATCAGAATCTCAAAGAGGTATTAATGGCACTCGGAAAGTTAAGAACCACTTGATCATTGACTTGTGTGTTTGGCATCCTTACCCAGCCCCTAGCAACCAGGGGACTTCTGGGAAAGCAGAAAATAACCCCACATCAGATAATATCAGTGCTAGGAATATTGCCCAGCCCAGCTTAGTTCCCTTAAAAGTCTACCCCCAGTGGGAAAGGCTTCCTAAGCAAAACAGGAAGCCCTGAGCTCATAAAAGAAAATATGGACAGATTTTATGATGTAAAACAGAAAAGTTTTTATACAGAAAAAACACTATAAACAAAATTAAAAGCAAATGATAAACTCATAAAAACATTTTTAATCTACATAATAAAAAGTTAATATTCTTAAAATACAAAAACATGTTTAAACATTGGGAAAAGATCTGTAGAGTTTATTTATAGACGAGGGTATTCAAACAGGAATAAATATTTAAGAAGACCCACAAACCTCCCTAGTGATCAGATACATACAAACTTAAACAGAGATATGTTTCTCACCAAATAGATTAGAGAAATGAAGATCAATCATGTCTAATGTCTAGTCATAAACTGTTGTGGGAATATAAACTGGTGTAATACATTCAGAGAGAAATTCTACAGCACCTAATTAAATTTAAAATGCATATAATTTTTGATCCAGAAATTTCACTTATGGGAATTTATTCCCCAGAAAAGTCTTGCAAGTTTGAGCAAGCCAATTAATTTCATACCCACAACCACCTCCTTTATGGCGCTCTCGTGCTCCAGACCACTATTCACCTGCCCTAGTCACCCCAGGCCAGGTACCAGAAAACTAGGGATAGCCCCTATGCCCCAGAGCCTGGTGGAATTATTCGAACAAGCCAATCCTAAATCTGCTTTTCATGCCTCACGTGTCCCTTCCCGTGGAAACCATAATAACGGCTCTGGCCCACAGTTTCACTTTCTCTCTCTGCTGTGACCCACCCTGGTGCTTCTCCCAGTGGTCCTGGATGGTGCACTGTGTTCTTCCCAGGGAACTCTGAGTATAACAGTCTGTAAAACTCTTTCCAGCTTCTCTCTCTTGATCTGCATCTGGTCCCACCGTATCTTACCCAAGTTAATATGGTGGAAATGCTAGTAAAACATGTTTGGCCACGTTTTCAAGGAACACCCTATGGATAGATGATCAGTGCTCATAGAGTGAACTCCAGAACTGCCTCCATTTTATCTGCCTTTGCCTGGCATCTCTCCTCCGCTTCCACACTCCTGACCTTTATGCAGGGTCTTGTGCCTCTCCCAAGAGGGCTGGCACCTGATGCACTTTGGCTCCACTTCCTGGCTCTGACTTTGCCTCTCTCATCTGGTCCAGCATCTCAATGGAGCCGTCACTGGCTAATGACCTGCTGTCTGTCCCAGCTCCCATCAAATACAGCCCAGCCTCATAGGCCATCCTCTAGCAAACTTGACCAGTGAAGCACAGAGACAGAGAAAACACTCTGAGGCTGTTAGACCTGGAGCAGGCTGAAGTTGGGGTCAGAAAACAGGCAGATAGATTCTCAGGAGTCTGGCAGACTGGGAAACCAGCGATCACCAGCCAGTTCTCCGAAGCCAGTCCTGTAAGCAGAAACAAAAGCACATGTGGATACAGGCGCTGAGGTGAGCAGGCTGTTAGGGGCCAGATGGACACATTGAAAGACAAAGCAAGGTAGGGGCTGAAAGGGTTGCTTGGTGGTCAGAAACCAGCACACCCACAGAAGAGGCAGTACAGGTAATAAAGGGCAACAAGCTCGACTTCGAAAGGCCCGGATTTGCTTCTGCTTCTGCTTCTGCTGTGCTAGCTGCACAGATGGGGCACTTCAACCTTTTAAGTCCCAACTTCTTCATCTGTACAGCTGGGCATAATGATTCCCACCCATGCCCACCTCATAATTAAGGTGGTTGTGAGACCCCCCTGCTCTGTGTCTCCCATCACCACAAACCTGAGATCTAGAAGGTCCTAGAGCTGCAGGTGAGAGAACAGTTAAGAGGCTCCTTGTGGGGGACACCTTGATCCAGAGACAGAATCTTCTTACTTATGTATCTGTTCTGGCCCTTCTAAGGCCCTCTGAACAGAAGTGCTCGGGATGTAGTAGCAATCGGCCAGAGGTGGGGAGAAACTGCCGTGGGGCATCCTGACACTTGGTTGGGCATGACTTCTATCCTCTTCCTCTCTCCTCACGTTGCAGTTCTGGCCTCCACAGACCCTCAAATTCCACGTGCCTCCCCCATCATCCCCCTACCCCACGTACATACCAACTTTCCTCTCACCCCTCTTTGGGGCTGCTAAGTTAAGAGCAACACACCCACGTCCAAAATCTCAAGCCAAGATATAAACTCCCAAAGCGGCCTCTGCCATCTCCTCCCGTTCACCAATTTCTCAGAAATCTCAAACAATTTCCATTATCGGCAGACACGGTGTTTCCTCGTTGCGTGCTACTTTCCGACAACTGGAATTTGTAGACGAGAAAAATACAGCTGTTACACAGCACTACCTGGGCTTTTATGTGGCTTCACAGGCAGGAGACTGGCTGTGGAATGCCACACACCTCTTTATCACGGCTTGCGTGCTGGGACCTCTGTTCATTTTATGCACTGTGTATCTCAGAATTTTCCAAGATGTGGTAGAGAGTCATGTTGCTTGCTCTCAGAATTATGCAAAAAGCTATTCTTTTGCTTGAGCAAGAAATCATAGGCACTCCAGAATCCTGTTGACTCAGGCAGAGCTGTGGGGTGGGTTTTTCACAAAAAGCAGAAGGAACAAATTGACACTGACTATGTTAAGGAGTCCTCCCCAAAGGACTGGGAGCTCCCCGCTCCACGCCACCTGTGAGAGTCATTCTGAGGCAGCAAGCCTTGAACAACTCTGAGTGGACCTCAGGTCCTTCAGCCTTGTGGTTCCATTATGTATTGGCTGAGAAAGCTGCCTGCTTTTTCAATTAAAATAATTAAGTCAATGGAGTGTTTGGGAGAGGGCTGTTGGGGAGAGCTGAGCCCTCTGTTTGTTGGCAGGGGGCTCCAGGAGGAAGTGAGCTGTGTAAGCATTTTGGGACCAGTACCTTGTGAACTGAAGGTGAGAGAAGATATTTCCCCAAGGACAGGAGGACGAGCAGAGGCCCTTGTCTTGGAGGTAGACCTTGGCCTCCTGCCAATGGGGGATGTGTCTTGATGGTCCAGCTGTTCAGGGAGCGCCCAGGTGGCTTGCATTGCTCTGAGCTACTTTCAGGCCTCTGGTCCCTTATCAGTGGACGTTCATGCTGATTTGCCTCCAGATTTATCAGGCAACCACTGTAGCTGCAGGTTCATCCTGTGGGTAAGTAATGCTGCTCATTTCCTCTCGGTAAGTATTCAGGATGTGAGAAGGAAGGAAGAGGAGGAGGAGAAATGAAACACATGAGGAGAGGACCTTCTGGGATGATGGCAAAGCGTGGCAATATCTGAAGGGAAGACTTCCCAACTCCTGCTGGGGTAACTCCAGCTCCCACTACTCTGGGGGGCTGCTTCTGCCCTGTGGGTGTCGAGCAGGTCCTACTCTCCCCATCCACCCAAGCTCAGCTGTGGTCTGCCGTGTGGCATTTTTGTCCTACAAATTTCATTGACAGGATATAAGCCCAGTCTCATTACTTGAGCCTGCCAGGCTTCACTACATTAACCTGTAGATCAAATGTTCAGAGTCCTTACTGGGCCCACTACTAACTCTCCCCATCCTCTATTTGAATTGGCTTCATCAAAGTCACACGCTTTTGGATACTAAGGTTCAGAGGACATTTCTGTCAAGACTTCAGGTCCTGTTCTCATACCTCTTCTGATACCCTGTTGGTGGCTCTGTGGAATCTTGTCCACAGAATGTCCCTAAATGAGACCCCAACATTCTTGGTGCAGAACGTGCTCTCTGTTACTCAGCCCCTCCTCACACAGAATCCACAGTTTCATTAAAACACTGGCACGTTACCTTCAATATTCAACACGAAACACCATCTTAGACTTCTGATTACCTGTTCTTACCCGAAGAGCATTCAGGGATGAACGCTCTTTTGGCCTGTTGCCTCTCTTCATGTCAACATGATTATAAACATGGACAGACCCTTCTTGAAAAAATTGTTCAGGTTCCAACCTTTCAAAAAGGTATAAAATGAAAAGGAAAATTCTTTTTCCTCCATCTTTCCATCCCACCCCCAGAGCAGATTTTCATTCCCGTTTTAGTCACCACCGTAACGCTAAATGCTATGCTTATTTCAACTGGATTCATCAAGGTCCAGCTGCATCTGTTGTTACTGGACTCAGGTTTGGCTGCTCACAGCTCAGAAGCCAATACTTGAGAGGCAAGTGTTGGTAGAAAGGAAAGTTGCTTTAATCAGAAAAGCCAGAAATCTGGGGAGAAGGGAGACTCAAGTCCTGAGATCAACTCTGAAGATTCTGCTCAGCCATGGACAGTTTTTAAAGGGGAAAAAGGGGAAGAATCTCAGTGAATCATCAAGGCAAGAGGTCAAGCTCTGCATCATTTTCCATTGAGTGCAGGCTGGCTGCCTCCTCATGATTCTTCTTCAGATGTTTACTTGTCCTTTCATGGTCTACCTGTAGGATTGCTAAGGGGGCTTTTGGGGGTAGAGAGCTAGTCATTCTTTTTCTTTTAATATCTTTATTGGAGTATAATAGCTTTACAATGTTGTGTTAGTTTCTGTTTGTACACAAAGGCTAGCATTCTTTAACTAATTAATTCTTCATTTACTCTTTTTAATCTAAGAAAAGAATCAACAGGTTCGACAAGGCATTGTGCGCATTCAGGAGAGCATAAGTCAGGAGTTAGGTTAAATTACCTAGTGATCTCATTCCTATAATTAGGTTCTTTTAAGGTCAGAGGGGAACAGAGATGGGCAAACAAGAAAGGGGCAAAAGAGCTGCTTTTCTATTACTCCCAGCCTAGGGTAACACTTCTGCCACAAAAAAGGTTGTGAAAAGCTAAATATTTTGTTCCATCTGTACTTGGCAGGTACATCTTTTTTTCTACAGCCCCTCCCCACCTCCAAGTGCCACCTCTTTGATGCACTGTGTCCGTTGGAACCAGTTGGAGTTTATGAGTGTGAGAGTTCACATTAGGATGAACTTTGATGATGACTAGTATCAGGGAGGAAGAAATTTTCCTCTACCCTTCTAGGTTCTTCTGGCTGATCTAAGAATTAAACTGACATGAGACAGATTAACAGGAAAATCACACGAATACATGGGAGAGACCCAGGAAAACTGAGTAACTCACCAAAACGACCAAAACCCTCACCTTAAATACCATCTTCAGCTTAAGACAAAAGAGGATGTTGGGATAGTGGTTGGGGGCTTCAAAGGGAAGGAAGGCAATTGACAGGCAGATGGAAAAGCAAATGTTTGGTAAATAAGTGTTTGCTGGTCCCTGCAAGAGACAGGGACTCGGAGAGGAGTTTAAACAAACAGACTTTACTATAGTTCCTCCTATAGTGATCTATGGTGATAGCTCCTTTCCTAGGACAAGTTCTCTATCTACGTTCTTTAGGCAGTTAGGGGGAAGGTCAAGTTTCTTCCAGTCTTTTGGGCCTTGATTGTCTTCAGCCCGAAATAATCTGCATGCCAGAGAGACATATTGGGGTAGCAAATTTTGTTCCCCTACACTGGTGAGGGTGGAAAGGGAACCCACAGAACCTCACCTCTGGTGTCCACCCAAGACATGTGCTAAAGGAGAGGAGGAATAGACAGCAGAGTGAACCTAGCATTCCTACACAATCTTGCATTCTTCGGCTCTCTCTCATGCTTAGATAGCACAAGGCTTGCCGGAATCAAGTGTCCTAGGGCTGTGGGTAAAAAACAGATCAAACTGTACCTCTGCTCTCCCCATCCAGTCCCTGCTGCTGGGGTCACAGCTGTGGGCTGCTGAGAGTGTTGGCTCCCTTCCCAGCCCCACCTGGTCCCAGGCCAGCCAAGGGCAGTAATGGGTCACAGGCGCCTCGCAAGCATGAGGGGCCTGGAGAAATGAGGCAAAACGTGGTGCCAGATGGGGGGAGACATGTCAGCCTGAGTCTCCCTGCTCACCCTCCCATCTGCTGCACCAACCTTCTGTCTTCCTCTTCTGTTATCCCATAACCCACCACCCTCCTCCTTCCCTTGCAACCCTGCACAGCAGACCGTCACAACACGGGACAGAAAACCAAAGGTCTTCAACCATCTTCACCAAAGGCAAATGTTCACTGGCTGTTGTTTTCTAGGACTTCCACTTGAATTTGCTGAGACTTCTCCATCTAGACCTATGCCATCCAGTAGGGTGATCACCAGCCACCTGTGTGGCTCTTTAAATGTAAATGAATTAAAATTAAACAAAATTAAAAGCGTTCAATAGCTACTGGTGGCTCATGGCCACCATGCTGGACAGCAGAGAGATGAAAGAGTTCCATCACTGCAGACATTTCTGATTTAGACTTTCTATCCCGACTCTCCTAGCTCCAGACTCTCCTCCCTCTGTAGTCCCATTCTTTTATAGTACACAAAAAAACCTCACAATTTCTTTTTGTCTAGACCTCCTCCCTGGATGGGGCTTCACACATCTCTACATAAGAAAAACTCCTTCAAAGTTTTTCCCTACACCAAAGGGCCAGCTCTCTGCCTCTGATCAGAATTGTACTTCTCCACTGGGATGCTGGGGCATTAGAGTGATTTCTCTTTTTCTTTGGGGGAAGGAGAGCAAGCTAGCTCCCATGGGGGCCAGCAAGCCAATGTAGCCATCTACATTGAATGTAGCCATCTACATCTGCATAGAATCTAAGGGTTAGACTTGGGTGAGCAGTCTAGAAGAACCTGTAGTCAGACACTGATGACCAGAGCTGGGCTAAGCAGCATTGGGTGCTTGGGTAAAGTGTGAAAGACCATATCCAAAGATTTGCAGACTGAATGGAAGTGAACAGAGTGGTTGGTGAGTCCAGCTCTCTCTTTGGAAGAGAACTCTGAGCTGGTGAAACAACCTGCCCAGTTAATGAGGAAAGGCTTCAAATCTGTGTAATGCCTGAGTGTGGGCAGAGAGATTGACCCAGGAATGGGCTACCAGCAAATGGAAGAAAGAGGAAAAGAATTAAGGCTTCACCGATGAAATAAGCACACTTCAGAAAAAGTGTATTCTAGAATGGAATTATTTTAAATAAACCCCATTTTCCTTTTGACCTCCAGCATAAAATTGCAAAGTTACCCTTAGCAATGCTAAGAGTTAAAATATATGTGTGTGTCTGTGTCTGTGTGTGTATTTTAACTAGGAAAAAAAATCCAATAACTTTTCTTTATTAAACACTAACATCAATACTCATGTTGAAAACAATATATTTTTCTACTCAAAATGAAAGCAGTGATGGGCACATGGTAAGCAATCAATACGTACTTGCTGATTGATTGAAAGTAAATCACAAAATAAAAATACAAATTAGGAGCCCAGCCTCTGCTGACCATTCTCTCTCCAGACTAATGACTTGTTTACTTCACTGGTGACGGCTTCTCATTAGGGGTTGTTAGTACAAAATGGTGCTTGTTGAGGCTGGGCCTGTGCTAATCAATGTTAGAGATTAGTTTGTATCTCAAGTGGCAGTAGCCAGAGACATAAGATGGCAGGCACAAAACTTCAATTCTTTTTCTCTTAGAGTGGGATGTGATTTAATTCATCAGTTCCTTAAACAAGGAATTCTATGATTGGCATTTCAGTAAGTGGGGGAGAGCTGCTCACCTGGGGCAAGTCATGGGTTTGAGGGGCAAAGAAAGAGGCACTTCCTGGTTAGGAATTTCTAACCAGACTGTCTAGTCTGTAAGCAGGAGCTGTGAATACTTGTCCTGAATGTAGCTTGTGCACGATGATCATACTGCCAATGATAGCAACAATTGTAATGGGCATGTGTTTGCTTCCAAGTGTTCATTTCTCCACCTTCTGATGAAACTGACCCTACAGATAGCTTGGAAGGGGGTGCTGTTTCCCTTTGCACCCCTGGTAATAAAGTGCAAGCTTTCATAGCCATAATAAAAAGACTCCAAAATGTAACGTCTCAAACAAGGTAGAAGGTTAGTTCTCTCTCATATAACAATCCAGAGCCAGTAGACAGTCTCTGCTCCACCGTCATCCAGGGACCTAGGCCAGCGGGGCAGATCCGCTACCCTCAGCGTGGTTTCCAAGGCTGCCCAGGTCTTTGCCATGTCCACCCAGCAGGAAGGAAAGGGAGCCTAGGGGAGTGTGGCCCTGTGAGTGGCTACATATCACGTGGAGTCCTATTCCGTTGGAACGAACTTGACTACAGTTGGCTGCAAGGGAGGCTGGGACTTGTCGTTTCCAGCCAGGCCATGTGTTCCAGCTGTTACGCTAACCAAAATGTGAACACATAATCCAAGCTAGGTAAAGGACACTCTCCCTCAAGCACTTTCCATAGAAATTTTAATCTTAAGCAGAATAACAAGAAGCCTGAAAATGGTTGAAGCCGATCCATCCCAGTGGCAGAGATCCTCCATGGATTTTGTAACCAAGAAGGACCCTATGGGGCCTTCCCAGGACACACCCCTTCCCTATAACCTCTGCTGTTAGCCCCTCTTTGAAGTACCTAGATAGTATCTGATGCACACTTCCTGAGTTGTTTTACAGATGCTAAAACAATCACCAAATGGAAGAAATTAACTACTTGATGATCACGAGCCCCCAGACCTACTGGCACCTAAAGATTGATGACGTTAACCGCCCTGTTAACTCACCATTAACCAATTAGAGAATTGTGCACGAGCTGATCACAGACACTGGGACCCGCCCCCCCTCACCTGGCCTTTAAAAATGCTTTGCTGAAATCCTGCAGGGAGTTCAGGGTTTTAGAGTACCAGCCACTCATTCTCCCGGTATTGGCGCCTTTACAATAAATGCTGCGCTTTCCTTCACTACAACCCAGTGTCAGTAGATTGGCTTTACTCTGTGTGTGAGAGCAGACCCAAGTTTGGATCGGTAACAATTTCTGCCACCTAGACTCCTGGAACTGCCCTAATTCCTGTCATTTTCCACCTTTCCATCTGGCATCACTGTAAGTACTGTCTCTGCTTAAGCTAACCAGAGATGGTGCTCATTATTTGCAAGGTAGATGCAACTGATACAACTACCTTTTGGAACCACCTATGGCTTAACTCAATAGCAAAGATTTCTTGTGCATCTACTGTGTGCCAGACAGTGTTCTAGGCACTAGGATACATCAATGAGCAAAACAGATCACAACCCTGCCCTCACTGAGCCGCCTCTTCTGATTCCCTGCAAGCAAAGCTCTTGGCTTTCGGGACTCTCTTCTATTTCTTGGGTGGGAGCCTGAAACTCCAGTTGGGACTCAGCAAGTTTCTCACAAGGGCAAGTGCACAATGAGATTATAGTAAGTACCCTACACATGAACAAGTTCTGTTCTGAGAGCACATTCATAAGTCCAATTTGTTCGTAAGTCCAGCAAAGTTATCCTAGGAACCCAGCTAACACAATCAGCTATGTAGTACTGTACTGTAATAGGTTTATAATACTTTTCACACAAATAATACATAAAAAACAAACCCCCAAAATAAAGAAAACATTTTTAATCTTGCAGTACAGTACCTTGAAAAGTACAGTAATGCAGTACAGCAGCTGGCATACAGGGGCTGGCATCAAGTGAACAGGCAAGAAGAGTTACTGGCTGGAGGAGGGAGAGGAGGTGGGAGATGGTAGAGCTGAAGGATTTTCAGCAGTAGGAGACGGAGGCCAAGCTGCAATTTCACTCACATCTGACGTTGTTGGCACAGGTTCTGGTTCCTTGCTGGATTCAATTCTATCCACCCTTTTGAAAAAATGATCCAGTGATGTCTGGGTCGTAACTTTTTTTCTAGCCATCATAGCCCTTTTTTCTAGTCATAGATGACACAGTAGCACTGGACTGCATTCTGAACGGCTGCTGCAACCCTCACGTACCGTGCTACGTTTGAGTCCTGTGCCTCAAAAACTAACAGTGCCTCCTCAAATAAAGAAAATCCTCTTGCCATTTCCTGCGTTGTGAATCTCTTTGGTTCTTCAGTTACTTCTTCTTCCTCTTGTCTCTCTTCGTCCTTTCTCTGGGCCTCCAATTCCTGGAGCTTCTTAGCAGTACCATCTACATCACCGTTGCTTTTACGCTTGCTTCTGGACATCCTGGGCTTGAAATAAAAATACTGTACTACTGTACTCTACACAGTACTGTACAGGAAAGTACACAAAAGCACAACCACTTGTAGAGGATGCATGCGCATGACAACGTACTCCAGACACGTGAACTAACTTACGTGATTGGAAATGTGAACGCACATTCGCATCTTTCAAAGTTCGCAACTTGGAGGTTCGTATGTAGGGGGCTCACTGTATCAATACCACTGGTACTTTCCTTGGGCATTCTCACTTTAATTTTGCCTTGTGTCTATGTTTGCAATATGAAAACTAATTGCAGTGCATCTTGCAAGTGAGATTTGCCCGGGCAGCGATTTGACTATTGCATTGCAGCTTCGACATCTCCACCAGCTACAGGTGGAAGGTTGGTGACAAGTTAGGATTTGCATATTAGCAGGTATCAGTGTGCTGCTTTCCAGTGAACCCAAAGGAGAATTCCACCTCCCCTCAGGCTATCACTGGCATCCAATACAAAGGAGCACATTCAAAAACAGATGCCCTTATACCCTGAGAAAACCATAATTCAAAAAGAGTCATGTACCACAATGTTCATTGCAGCTCTATTTACAATAGCCAGGACATGGAAGCAACCTAAGTGTCCATCGACAGAAGAATGGATAAAGAAGATGTGGCACATATATACAGTGGAATATTACTCAGCCATAAAAGGAAACAAAATTGAGGTATTTGTAGTGAGGTGGATAGACCGAGAGTCTGTCATACAGAGTGAAGTTAAGTCAGAAAGAGAAAAACAAATACCATATGCTAACACATATAAATGGAATCTAAAAAAAAATGGTTCTGAAGAATCTAGGGGCAGGACAGGAATAAAGACGCAGATGTAGAGAATGGCCTTGAGGACTCGGGGAGGGGGAAGGGTAAGCTGGGACGAAATGAGAGAGTGGCATGGATATATATACACTACCAAATGTAAAGTAGATAGCTAGTGAGAAGCAGCCACATAGCACAGGGAGATCAGCTAGGTGGTTTGTGACCACCTAGAGGGGTGGGATAGGGAGGGTGGGAGGGAGATATAGGGATATGTGGGAGGAGGTATGGGGATATATGTATATGTATAGCTGATTCACTTTGTTATAAAGCAGAAACTAACACACCATTGTAACGCAAATTATACTCCAATAAAGATGTTAAAGAAAAAACAGATGCCTTCATTAGGGTTTCCCCTTTACCTCACTGTCATGCAAATAGCCCGAATCAAGGAGTCTAAAAAGTGCTGGAGAGGTGACAGGAGAGCATGTTAAACAAGTAACAAGTCAACGTTCGGGGCATTCCTTGATTAATTGGGAGTTATAGCAAAATACCACAGGCTTCAGCCAATGGGAACTTGCTGACATCAAATTATCTTTGAATACCCTCCAGTAATGTGAGAAACTCCCTCTTGCTACTTCTGTCAAGTCTTTCCCCCAGTTTTCCTTGAGGAGAGGAGGTGGGACATGAAAGAAGAGGTGGGGCTTGGAAGGAGTTGCCAACTGCAAACATTCAAGCTAATTAGCAGGAAGCTGGGGCCAGGCGGGCGGTGAGGACGTCTGGGCGGGTTGGGAGTGGGGTGAACCAGTGCGCTTAATAATAGCAGCCTAACAGGTTTCAACCCTCAAGATACGTGGTGGAAAGATGGCATGAATAATTCAGTGAGCACGAGGTCCTGAACCCACGTTTTCTCTCATAAAGAGGAAAGCCAGGAGCCTGAGTTACCAAGTTTGAAGCCTATCAGAGCTAAATCTCCCTCTTTCAGAGCTTCGTTACTAAGTGCTGTGTAGGTGTGAAAAGCCTTATTACCATGTAATTTTGTCGGGAGCAGACTTCCAAGTACCTGCTTTACTTTATATTCACACACACAAAAAAGATCAAAATGCATTTTATTTCCTAACAATAGCCAATTTGGCTATAATTATTGTAAAACACTGAATTTGAAAGCATAGTGCCCAAGTGATTCCTCACATTTCCCCTCTCCATACATGAATATCTTCTTATTTATTGCCTTCCCCATAATGAACTTTGAGATAAACAACAGAAAAAGTAATTTGTTTTTTGACAATGCTGAACGTTTGAATAGAGAAAATCACACAGCTGAACACAGAGCGCAGTCCTGTGTGGTAAGTGGTATCCATGGCAACCAATAGATTTTATGCTAAGTCTGGCCTTTAAAAACATTTCACGTTTACCACTGAGAAAAAGATGGCCTTGATTTAAAAATGATACAACAAGTACCTCGAATGGGCATGCTTTCTGCTCTGGGCTGCAAACACAATTAAGAGGCATCTCCTTAGCACCAAATCACCTCAGTAGGATCTCTGCCAACCGGGAGGAACATCGCAGCCTGCGTGAAAAAAAAGAAAGAGGTTGGACGTGTTGTATTCTGCTGCAGGGACTGCGGCGGTTTGGTTTTCACTGGTTCTCCTTGTATTTAACGCCGGGAGTAAAAAAAACAGGGAGTAAAAATAGCACGTGTGCCTCTTGTCTTAGTCTGTGATCATGGTGACTGTGAAAATATTATGGCCTGCTTATCTTTGGAGCAGTTCCAATCACACCCGCTTCTTATAACTTGAAATAAGGGATGGAGAAATACCTACCATACCAGCCTCAGATGGAACACTAAATTAGTTTCTGTTCACATTTAGAACTTGGGTACCGAAAATGGAATGCAGTTGTGGCAAAGAGAGGATATCGCCCTAATGATATACTTGAAGAAAATCAGAAAGGGCAAGCCCCCTTGTTTAAAAAGAGAAAAAAAGAGAGAGATTTGATCAATGATGCATCGAAGGAAGGAAACAATTAACGTCTTGGGGAGAAGTTTGTTTTGCTAAGCTGTTTGGAGGTTCTTTGATAGCTTCCTTAAGATGGTATTTCTATTTCCTTTGGCGAGGTGGGTTGTCCTTTATTCCTCAGAATGGGATGATCTCGGCCCCATCGAGTTCAGAAAACCTCCGTGCACCTCCTCTGAAGGTATTTGCAGCTGGAGGGCTTTTGCAATTGACTTGTGTTATGGTCTGAACTGTGGTCCCCCACAAAATTCACATGTTGAAGCCCTAACCCCCATACCTCAGAGTGTGGCTTTCTTCAGAGAAAGGGCCTTTAAAGAAGTGATTAAGTTAAAATGAGGCTGCTAGGGTGGGCTGTAACCCGATCTGACTGGTGTCCTTATAAGAAGAGGAAATTTGGACCCTCAGAGAGACACCAGGGATGTGCATGCACAGAAGGAAGACGGTGTGAACACACAGTAAGAAGGTGTGAACACACAGTCTGCAAGCCAAGGGGAGAGGCCTCGGAAGAAACCAAGCCTGCAGACACCTTGATATCACACTTCCAGCCTCTAGAATTGTGAGAAAGTTCATCTCTGCTGTGTTAGCCACCCAGTCTGTGGTATTTCATTATGGCAACCCTGGAAAACTCATGCATCTGGGGTGGGAGTGGTCATCCTCTTACAGAAAGGACAGCTTCTCAGAAAACGTGTTATCAGCTCATTGGGGAAGGAGGTCAGGGTTGAAGAAAGCAGCGGTTGTTTTACCTTTCCTGAAGTGTGGAGTGTTGGGGGGAGGGAGAGGTGTCTACTTCACAAATACCCCTTCTACCTCTTCTGCCTCAGCCATCCATATTTGTCAGCGGCAAGCAGGACGGCTTTGTAACGCCTCGCCACTGGCCTCAATGAATCAAGGATACTTTCATCAACATTTTATAAAGACAAAAGCTATGCTTCCTCCATACTGCCAAATACCTGAGAAGCGATGTGGACTCAGGAGGGTGGTGATGCCAGAAAGGATGAGGGTCGGGGAGAGGACAGTGCTGCACTTTGTTTCCTACATTCACAAGCTATGCCTGATGCCTGGGCCTCAGGCCCAGCACCACACACCAGCCACCTGCCCAAAGGCACAAGCCATTCATCTTTGTGAGATAATTTTCTTCTCTCCGTCCACAGAGAGCTCTGGGCTATCTTTGGTCAGGGAAAGAATGTTGACTCTTTCACACACTGAAACATAAATCACTCTCTCTAGGCCTTGTTAACTCTTACTTATAAACTGTTTTAATGTAGAACTGTCAGGAGCCGGTGAAAATAATGGGTGGTGACAGGTTTAGGATTAAAATCTTCTCAGGTAGTTAGGATGGTGAGTTAGGTTATAAATTGCTTTTAAAGAGCTGAGGCATGGTCTATGAGACTATGAGCTTTCCATGCTAACTCCAAACGGACACCAATGAGGCAGCTGGGACAAGTAGATGCTAGTAATTCATCTTAATTATTTGTCAGCAAAGGCATCATGATAAGAGATGTCTTTCGTTTTGAGGAAAATGACCTTTGGTAATCTCCCAAGGGGCTTGTCTGAAAAGCACCACTGAAAGGGGAAGTTGACTCTTCTGGGGCTTGGGATTTTATGCTTCAAGCCAGGAGGTCTGAATCAGAAAAAATATACCAACGGATGTAAAGGTATATTGTCCAATATAGATGCACCCATAAGTCTCTCAGATGACCTCATCTGCTTCAGTGCCAGGGCATAAGGGGGCTCTTATTTTGTCTCAGAACTTATTAGAGCTCAGGACTTACTGGAGAGGGATGGCTGTTTACTTACAAGGAGGCAGGGCTTTCAGGAAAGACCAGGACCTGCCGTTACACTGCACAGTGGAGACGTGGATTGTGGAATATCGAAGTCCAGTGAGTAGGCAAAGCAAACAGTACCATCTCCGGCCGTAGAGAAGCAAACTACTTTCTCCGGGAGCTGAAAAGGGTATATGGATGTCCATCAGGTGAATGCAACTCGACTGGGAATCTAGGCAAGAAAGGTTGAGCCCTGGGTGGGGAGAGAAGAGCAGACCCACACCCTTTAGAATTCAGGCCCAGGATCAATGAAACTGTCCCTCTGCTAAGATTCCTCAGTGCCTGGGGAACTCACGGGAGCAAAATGGTCACACAGAGGCAGCCCAAGAGGTCGGACTGTTAGAATCTTTTATTTCCTCATTCACTCAGCAAACACTTATTATATGCCTACTGTGTGCCAACACTGTTCCAGGGCCTGGGACACCTCTCTGAATAAAACCAACAAAAACCTGTCTCACCATACAACGGATGTTCTAGGGGGATTCATCACTCCACCTTGAGCCTCATCCAACAGATGGGACAGAGACTACTTATGTGGTTTGTTCCTTGAGACAAGAGCTGCCTGGGCAAGACAGCCTTGGGTGGCTGGGAAAATACTTGTCAGGAAATGAGCTGGCGGTGTTGGTTGCCTCAGAGTCCCACATCCTCTTTGCCCAACACTTCGGGGTGGAGGAGCCTTTCCATGTCTTGGAGGAGCTCTATAATTCAATAACAATTCACTAAGATGTTTCTGACTCTTAAAACATGTAACTATAGCTACAGACAAACTGCATTACAGGGCTTCAGAGAACCATCTGCTAGACTTTAATTTGCTTCTTAGGACAGAGGATAATAAATCATGCGATAACACATCTAGGAACATTCTTTCTTCTATACTCGCAGCTTAAAAAAAAGTATGTAGTAGCATCAACTTACCTTACCGTTCTTTTCTTGGTGAATTCCTCACCTAGGACCTCTTGTTGATGGACAGAAACAAAATGGCATCTCACGAATTTGGTGCACAACTTTGCTAATAGGATGTTCTGTGTGCAAATATCTGAAACACTGTTCCATAGGCATTTTTAACAGTTTTTTCTCCATTAAATTTATAAGACTATGTCATTTCGTTCCAAAGAGTCATTAGCAGACTCTCAGACTCACAGTTGAAGGATCTACGACAGCAACATCTAAGACCCATGGGTAAAACTATGCAGGGAAGATAAAGACTTCCAGCCCGCTATTCTCAGGGAATGCACTATGGTTGTATTTCTAATCATCAAATCCTCCATTTAGTGAACATTTGTTGAGCAGCTGTATTGTGCCAAGCCCAGCCCCCTCCAGGAGCTCCCAATTTAGTGGAGAAGAAACAAGAGGACACAGAATTCCATAAAATAGGCTATGCTGTAAAGAAGTATATCTCAAGGCACCATGGCTGCACGAAGGTGGAAGGCCTTAACTCTGCCTGGCACATGCTTCCCAGAGGAAAGGACATTTGTACATTCCTTGAGGAATTCCCAGCAACTACAAACAGCATATGTAAAAGTCAGAGGGGAAAGAAAGAGCATGGAACATTCTGGCAACTGTAAGCCCATTATCAAGGCTGGAGCTATACAGGTTATACGAGAGAGTGATGAAAGATGAGACTGGAAATGTTGACCAAGGCCAGATCATGGTATATCTTGTCAGCTATCCTGGGGGATTTGGGCTTAATCTGAAAGATAACAAGCAGGCTTTGGAGGAAGTTTCCTTTCTTCTCACTCACCCACCCTTGCTCACTCTACCATCTCTGAAATAATGGGATCCCAAGATGGCGCACTTTCTGCCCATGACAAGTTGGAAGCTAAGGTATCTGTCTGAGGATGAAGACTTGTCCTTGACTTCGGCTTCTTGGATCCATGCCTTTAGCATTTGCTTTGACTTGGAAAAATAATGTAGTAATCTAGGAAAACAGGGGCCTTATCAGGTAAAAGGAATCAGATGAGACATTGGTTGTGAGTTAGAAGCTTGAAATACAAAGTCTTTTGGGGGGTGTAGGTCAGTATCTTTCTAACCTCAGAGACCTGAGGTTCCTACATCGGAGGCCCATGAACCCAGACTATATCTCTTAGGAAAGTCCCTAAACCACATGGTATGAAACTTGCAAGACAGAAACTAGGGTTAGGGAAGGGGGGCTGACAGCTAACTAATACACTCTGTTTTTTTATATTTCCCTCTGCTTCTTGGCACTTTAAGAAAAAGTCATATAAAGAATAATGTCTAGGAAATATTTTCTCTAGATCTTGCCCAAGCTACTTTCAGATGTGATGAGGTGGCATTCTGCCTTATTTAACAAACCTGGAAATGAGGAGTAAATGAGTCTATACTATTGGAGAATTTTGAAACCCTTTCTTTAAATGGCACTCATTTGTTTTATAGTCTGGACGGGATGAAATTTAGCAAATCGAACTTGCCTTTTCATGTGGTGAAGATTGGATCTGTCGACTGAACATTTCTACTTGGACTCTCTCTCATAGTTTTACCTCAAACATTCATCAGTTGCTCTGGGTGCTTTAAGTTTTCCTGTAACTGCCATTTGCTAACTTCCACCATGGAGGTATTTTAACCACCTACCACTCCCGTGGAGAGGGAAGGTGTTGGTGGGTTGAAAAGAGCTGTGTCAATTCTCCCTATTCCATTCTGAGTTCTGACAGTGTCTTGATTTGTAGGGTGGGACAAAGCACTTAACCTTTGTGTCTCCAAAAGCAAATGATGAATTCTGTCCCATTTACACTGTTTATTAACAGATGGGATTTGCACATGATTAACTGTTCTGTTCCCTCATTTCTTTGACCTTAAGATGCCAGCCTCACGAGGGGTTGCTATGCAGAGACATATAGCCTGCAGAGCCTCAGAGCAAGTAAGCCGCAAATACTCAACGGATGATAATGATGATGGCGAAACTTCTCAGAAGATGCCAAACTCCCTGCAGAATAACACACTGGGAAGGTTACTATCCACTTTGGAGTGTGGGAGGAAACTGTGTAAAGTGGAAAAGGAAAGTAGGGGTTTGCCAAAGCTGAACCTACCCTACTTCACCATAGCAAAGCCACTGATAATAACTAAGTTGGTTCAAAATCAAACGGCACGTCAGCTGTTTGATGAATTACTAGAGATTAAATCAGCTAAGTGCTGTTGACACTTGGCCACTAAGCTCAATGGGAATTCTTTGACTCAGCAAAAATTCTCCTCATCAGTATCTTGGCAGTTGAGGAGAGAAACAATGAAGGCACAGAGACTCTGGCCCTCTACTTTCCATGCACCTTATGAAACTGTTTGTCAGGTTGTTTCCAAAGTCTTCCATGTGGCAGCAAAGGATACTTCTTTATCCCCAGTGCCTGAAAAGGCGAACTACAGTTCTTCCCTCTATTTGAATGTATTATCTGAATCCTATGAAGTCACAGGGAAAGGTTTAGGGCTTTCTCTAAACCAGCATTTTCTAAAATATGTCCCATGGACTACTAGTTTCCAAGATGCTCTTCAAATTAGAATTCCTTGATCAAGTAAGTTTGGAAAATGCTTTCAAAATTTATCTCTGAAGTGTTGGGGATACAGCGATGAACAAGTCATGCAGTGTCTGAACTCTCCTGGTCCTGGCAGGAGGTAAGGTCACAGAAAAGGCAGAGGTGGATCATGGACTTTGGCTCTTATGATTAGAACAGGCAGTCATTGGAAGGTTTTAAGAAGTTTTGATCCAGGACATAGTGGAATATTAAGGTTTCTGGAAACTTCTATGAGGAAGAAATCTGTAAAGCTTTGTTTAATTCAGTTATTCCAAATTATTTGTCTTGTAATACCTATTAACACACTGGGAAACATAATTATGAACTTATGAGAATTCCTTTGCCACATTTTGATGTGCTTGCCTGCTATGCCCCTTTAATATGAACATGCTGCTCCTGGCCCAGGGCTTTCGTTGCAAAATTGTTTCATTTTTGAACCTTAGCTACTTTCATGCTTTTCCCCACTCTTCTCTTCATGATATTGAATTACTGTTATTTGGATACATTTATTTCTTCCCTTGTATTAGATAGGGTAGGTTAATTGCTATGATTAATAGATCTAGAAAATGTATATTGGCTCAAATAACATAGAAATCAATTTCTAGTTGATGATATAACTGTACAGGGCAGGCGAATAAGTCAGCAGGTATCCTTCCTCCACACAGTCATTCAGGGACCCAGGCTGATGGAAACTTTGCCATTTTCAATACATGGTTTCTAAAGGCTTCCCTGGGACTCCTCTTCATTCTACCCAGACAGTAGAGGAAAAGAGCATGGAGAAGTATATATATATATATATATATGCATGTGTGTGTGTGTGTGGAGGGGTGTTATGGGCCAGGGCTGGAAGACAACCAACACTTCTGCTCACACTTAGAACTAGAAATAGTCACGTGAGTCCACCTAGGTACAAGGAAGTTAGGATTTGTGGTCCTTGGATGTGCAGCTACCTCCCAGTGACATTCTACATTATGGAAGGGTTGCATGAAGTCTATCGAACAGCTATCAATTTCTGCTACACACCTATTATATTGACAGCTCTTTGAAGGAAGGGCTATAAGTTTTAATGCATTCATTTTTATTAGTTTCATAAATATATCATGGTGCTGGCATGAAAGAGATGTCCAATAAATGTTGGTTGAAATAAGCAATAGTACATCAAAAACTTAAATATCTCAACCAGAAGGCTGGAAAGAGTTGAAAAGACCATCAGAAAACAGAATAAGGCAGCTGTCATGGTATTTCAGTTCCAAAGAGATAAAAATTTGCAGAGAAAGTGGTCAAAATTGAAGTTTAATTTCTCTCGCAATTTATTGAAAGGTGGCCTTAAGCAAAGCAGAGGGGGATTTAGAGACAGAGATGAGATTTTCAGAGGCTTATCTGTAAGTGAGGAAAGTACCTTCTACATTTCTTCATTGTGTTTTTGGCCTGGAACCTCACAAATCTGCCTGAATCCCATCAGGCATCTTCTGGGTCATAAATCACACAGAGGCATGGTGAGCACTAAATCAATAGAGTTTCCAATTTCTGAAAAAGCAGAAAGGTGCTTATGTAACCCTGTTGGGAAAGGGAAGGCCATTGGCAACTTGCCTTGCTTATCCTGAATGAGATTCACACTCAGAGGCCTCTCCACTCCCTGGAAGCCCTTTTGCTCAGGTGGCCCTGGGGGAGATGCTAAGATCTGCAGTCCTTGGACATCCGATTTCCCCATATTATCCTGTTCTCACCATCGTTTATTCTGCAATTGGAACTAACTGCAGAAAGGTGTTTACAGGGCTGCACAGTATAGCGTGGCTAACATTTCCCCTTCCTTGGCAGTAAGAAGAGGTGGAAGCTAGAAAAGAAGGAACATTTATCACCTGGGACAGCTTCCCTCCCAAATGTGATCGTCATACCTTTTCAGAGAAATAAAGCATTTGGAGTGCTTAGTTTGTACAATCCAGAAGTTTTCAATTCCTAACCCCTCACACCCCCGCCCCAACGATGTGATCTTAAAGAATGTCTGAGTGCAAACACAGCCTGCTCTTCATCCCCTAAGCTTCTCTGTCTCCACCATTTATTATCTACATCCCAAAACAGCTGAATGTTCTGGGCTTTCTTTATTGGAAAAGTGAGGTGAAAACATGTTTTGCTTTTCAGCAGAACCAAGGTGGGGAGAGGCACCAGCAGTTTCGTACTCCACGTACATGGTCCGTTGAACCAGTCCAGCAAATTTCGACAGGGCTAGATATCAAAACTGCCCTTCACGGACCAGGGAGAGTTAAGTGGGAGACAGATAAAAAGACATGACATAAATGACCCAAGCAATAAAACTCACTGCTCAATTAGTCACTGGGAGAGGCAAGAAGTGGAGGGGACTGGTGGTTGAGGAAAAGTGTGTATCTGCTCTGCAGGGACCCTATTCATTTCACAGCATCACTCCAACCTGCTTGGCTCAGCTGCAGACTTCAGGCTGGTTGTTAATTTTATAGGAGGTGCACCTATCTCACCACTTCTACTTCTGTTACTTTAAAATATTAGCCAGTTAAACCAAGGATATCCATCATCCTATGCAAATCATGCCTCTCTGTTTTGATGGCAGTGGGAGAAACCAGCATTGCACCTAGCCCAGCTATTGCTGCTAATTTGGGTTTCTTTCATTTTCCCAAGCTACTATTATATAGGAGACACTGAAAGCAAAAATCCTTCAAGATTCATCTGGCAACTCCTAAAAACCTATATGAATGTATGTTTTTATAGACTTAACAGGCTATAAGCAAGTCCTGATACTAGGCATTTCTGACAGCCACTCCTGGCCTGACCCCTGAGGGTGTTCTAGGAAATCCAGAACTAGGGCAAAATTAACTGTGCCTGAGAAAATCTGGTCTGTCATCGAGAAAGAACAATTTATATTTGGAGGAACTGGTATATGCTAATAACAACTTTTGAATTTTTCCAATCTGATCTAAATTAGCCCTAGTACTTACCAAGGTCTAGCTACCTAATGAGAGCAATTATTTCTGGATTTCAATTAAATTAAATTGAAGAAGTATTTTATTTGTTTTTATTTGCAATTTTTTTCATTATGAAAATAATATAGCCACACTATAGAGAATATGAAAAATCTATTGGAAAAAAAAGACTCCTGTAATCCTCTGCCCTAACAAGACCACTGTATCAACCTTGGTGTAACTGAATAATATTTAAGGAGCATCTACAACAGCAGCTGCACTGTGGTGCAACAAACAACTACAGCAACAAAAGCATAAGGTCAGAGTTTTTCGGACTAGGTGGGAAGACCCTACATGTGCATATAACTCAAGAAATAGAATGGGTAGAATGGGATGGCACATGGCATGGTTCATATTTGGTATAGCACTTTAGAGGGAAGAAATAAGCAAGGGTTAGCGGTCATGGGGAACTCCACAAAGGCCACCGGGGATGAGCATTACTTTAAAGGATGGACAAATATGACAGATCAGTGGTGGGGGGCAGGGGAGGGAGTGGTAGAGCCTGTTTAGAACTAGAAATGAATCCAGCATGTCTGTAAAATATCTTAAAATTTGGCTGAAAGATTTAAATGGGAGAAAAGTCAAATATAAGATCTGATAGCAAGCATGAGCCCTTGTGAGAAGGGACAGTGTTATCCTGATCATCAGTACAGTATGTGTCACATAGTAGGCACTTCATACATCATTGCTGTTCTATTATTCACTAACATATGTCTAATGACCCATATAGTGCTTGGACTAAAGGAGATGCTTGTCAATATTTTTTTTGACTAAATAAATCAATGAAAGGGTGGGCTCAGATTATAGAAGTTCTTGCAATTCTTCTTCAAGACTTGCAAGAATCTTCAAATTCAAGGATATGAGAGACTCACTATTGTGCATTTTGAGTTAGGTATCGGGGAGGGAAAGAAGGACACTAGCCTCCTGGCAAGGTAAGTGTGGTAACAGAGTGTGTGAAGAATTCCCAGGGGGTGTGGGGGAGCTTGGAGGGAGGGAGAGCTGATAGGAAATTATTATAATAAATGAGGAGAGATGAGATGAGGAGCTGGTGGAAGATGGTGCCGGGGGAAATGGAAAGGATGGAGAGAAATGAAGGAGGAAGAAGCCTGTAGAATAAGTGGGTACTGGGGGGAATAGTCTTGAAAAAGGTAAAGTTAGAACTCTCTTAAAAGCCTTGAACTTGGAAACTGGAAGTATCAGTGAGGGAAAATGGGCCATCAAAAGTGAGTTCTCTTAGTGGGAAAATGTGTATTCCATCTTGAACTTACTGGGTTCAGAGTGGCTTTAGGATATTGATACCAAAATGCTGGGCCATGGAACTGCAACTAGGCTGGTTCTAGCGGCACTCTCTAGACCAATGGTCTTCAAATATTTTTCGTCATACACCCTCGCCAGCCCCCAAATTTTTGCCATTATTTATTGTCATTTATTAAATTATGTAACATATAATACTATACTACATATTAGATACTTTACAAACTATAGACAAAAATTGAAATTTAAAAGATACATGCACCCCATTGTTTATAGCAGCACTATTTAAATAGCCAAGACGTGGAAACGACTTAAATGTCCATCAACAGATGAATGGATAAAGAAGATGTGGTACATATATACAATGGAATATTACTCAGCCACAAAAAGGGACAAAAGTGGGTCATTTGTAGAGACATGGATGGACCTAGAGACTGTCATACAGAGCAAAATAAGTCAGAAAGAGAAAGACAAATACCATATGATATCACTTATATGTGGAATCTAAAATATGACACAAATGAACTTATTTATGAAACAGAAACAGACACAGAGAAGAGACTTGTGGTTGCCAAGGGGGAGTCAGGGTAGAGGAGGGATGGATTAGGAGTTTGGGATTAGCAGATGCAAACTATTATATATAGGATGGGTAAACGACAAGGTCCTACTGTATAGCACAAGGAAGTATATTCAGTATTCTGTGATAAAACATAATGGAAAAGAATGGTTGTGTGTGTATATATGTGTGTGTGTGTGTGTGTGTGTGTGTGTGTGTGTGTGTAACTGAATCACTTTGCTGTATAGCAGAAATTAACACAATATTGTAAATCAACTATACTTCAATAAATAAATAAAAATAAATAAATTTAAAAAACAGAAGATAAAGATGAAAAAGACAGTATTTTAATATATTTTGCTAACATGATGACTTCATTTGATTAGCTAATGCTAATAGTCCAAAAAGTCGTAAGAGCTGATGAGCCTTCTCCATCACACTTTACCCCACTTGGTGTCCCTGGAGGCCACAGGTCCCAGTAGCATTGCTTCAGAAGGGAGGAGGGCAGTCAGCGCTTACCGGGCTTTGTGGAATAAGACATCCATCCACGCTGTGTTGAGCCAACGAAATTTAGGTTGTTGTCTGATACAACGGCTAATGTCAATTATTCTGAATAAGGAGAGGAAGAGATAAATAAGGAGAGGAAGAGGGAAAGGATAAGTCTGGGAGCAGCATCTGTATGATTTAGGAAAGAATGGGGTTTTGAAAGGAGAACAATTCTTCCCTTGGAAGGGCACGAAAGGCTGAGAGGACAGGGGTCAGAGCTGAGGGTCTCCTTAAGATGATCCAATCTTCTTGGCAAGAGAGGGTGTAAGGTCAACCTCCGAGCTCTCTGGGTGAGAGCAGGCTTGGGACTGTAGGGGAGACTGCAGGGTCTGAAACAATTGCCACGCTCCTGTGTTAACTAGAGAATCAATGAGGGATCAGCTAAGGGATTGATTACCTAGAGCCCAGCTAAAGTTGGATTTCTCCTTGGGAAAGCTAGACAGAGCTGGGAAATGTCCAGAGGAAAAGAACTGAAATGATCAGGGAAATGTAGCTTTTGTAAGAAGAGAAGCTAAAATGATTGGAATTCTTCAGCTGGAAGCACAAAGGCTGAACAAGATGTGATCAAAGTGTTTATATCATGAAGGGAACAGAGGAGAGAGTCCAGCTCACGGAAACTTACAAAACCGTGTGACCAGGCACATCCTGAAACTTGAAAGAGGTGATTTGAAGATAAAGAACAAAAGCGCTACTTTCTATAGCACGTTCATTATGGGCACAAGGTATGGCACAACTATAAATATAAATACAGCAGGAAACTGACTTTTAGATTCAATTTCCAAAAATTCGTCCAAACATTAAATATAAATAAACAAGGCTTTTGTATGCTGGAAGGCAGAGTAGAAAAAGAATCTAGTTTTGAAACAATAGAGACCTGGTTTTAAAACCTCCTACTGGCTGTTTTCCACTGTTCATTTGAGAAATATTTACCAAACACTTACTATGTGCCAGCACTGAGCTACACAATAGGTTCTAATAGCAAGTGAGACATATGTGGTCCCTGCCCTCAAAGAGTTTACAGTCTAGCAGAGAAGGCAGATATCAAATAAAGGATTGCAGAAATAATTATTTAAATTACAATATTAATAAGTGCCTCTGAGGACAGGCACGAGGTGTTGTGAGAACACCTGGAGGGACTAGACTAATCCAGGTGGGGAATCATCTCCGGGTAGCTGTACCAAGGAGGAGCACTGAGTGGGGAGTCCGTGGTGCCCAGGTGGGGCATGCTGGGAGCACCCCTTCTCATCTTTCCTCCTCCATATACCTGAGTCCCTCATTTTGTGCAAGGATGTTAACCAAACTCCTTAAAAAATACATTCACAACCATTGTTTGCTTTGGTTCTCAAAACAACCTGTTAAGTAGAAGGGAGTCGTCCAAACGAGGACACATGGAGTCGGAGAGTTGAAGCGATCAGCTCAAGTTCAGCCATTAGTGTTGCCGGGACTCAGAACTGCGACCCTGGTCCCCAAGCTCTTTCACTCCTTACAGCCGTCCACTCACTGTCGACTGTTGCCCCAGGAAAACAGAGCGCAGCGCGGGATGCAGGATTTGCCTGACTTGATACAGCGTGGTTTTTTTGTTTGTTTGTTTGTTTGTTTTACATCTTTATTGGAGTATAATTGCTTTACAATGGTGTGTTAGTTTCTGCTTTATAACAAAGTGCATCAGTTATACATATACATATATCCCCATATCTCTTCCCTCTTGTGTCTCCTTCCCTCCCACCCTCCCTATCCCACCCCTCTAGGTGGTCCAAAAGCACCGAGCTGATCTCCCTGTGCTATGCAGCTGCTTCGTACTAGCTATCTATTTTACATTTGGTAGTGTATATATGTCCATGCCACTCTCTCACTTTGTCACAGCTTACCCTTCCCCCTCCCCATATCCTCAAGTCCATTCTCTAGTAGATCTGTGTCTTTATTCATGTCTTACCCCTAGGTTCTTCATGACTTTTTTTTTTTCTTAGATTCCATATATATGTGTTAGCATACGGTATTTGTCTTTTTCTTTCTGACTTACTTCACTCTGTATGACAGACTCTAAGTCCATCCGCCTCACTACAAATAACTCAATTTCGTTTCTTTTTATGGCTGAGTAATATTCCATTGTATATATGTGCCACATCTTCTTTATGCATTCATCCGTTGATGGACACTTAGGTTGTTTCCATCTCCTGGCTATTGTAAATAGAGCTGCAATGAACATTTTGGTACATGACTCTTTTTGAATTATGGTTTTCTCAGGGTATATGCCCAGTAGTGGGATTGCTGGGTCATATGGGAGTTCTGCTCTCCATAGTGGCTGTACCAATTCACATTCCCACCAGCAGTGAAACAGTGTTCCCTTTTCTCCACACCCTCTCCAGCATTTATTGTTTCTAGATTTTTTGATGATGGCCATTCTGACCGGTGTGAGATGATATCTCATTGTAGTTTTGATTTGCATTTCTCTAATGATTAATGATGTTGAGCATTCTTTCATGTGTTTGTTGGCACCCTGTATATCTTCTTTGGAGAAATGTCTATTTAGGTCTTCTGCCCATTTTTGGATTGGCTTGTTTGTTTTTTTGTTATTGAGCTGCATGAGCTGCTTGTAAATTTTGGAGATTAATCCTTTGTCAGTTGCTTCATTTGCAAATATTTTCTCCCATTCTGATGGTTGTCTTTTGGTCTTGTTTATGGTTTCCTTTGCTGTGCAAAAGCTTTGAAGTTTCATTAGGTCCCATTTGTTTATTTTTGTTTTTATTTCCATTTCTCTAGGGGGTGGATCAAAAAGGATCTTGCTGTGATTTATGTCATAGAGTGTTCTGCCTATGTTTTCCTCTAAGAGTTTGATAGTTTCTGGCCTTACATTTAGGTCTTTAATCCATTTTGAGCTTATTTTTGTGTATGGTGTTAGGAAGTGTTCTAATCTCATACTTTTACATGTACCTGTCCAGTTTTCCCAGCACCACTTATTGAAGAGGCTGTCCTTTCTCCACTGTACATTCCTGCCTCCTTTATCAAAGATAAGGTGACCATATGTGCATGGATTTATCTCTGGTCTTTCTATCCTGTTCCATTGATCTATATTTCTGTTTTTGTGCCAGTACCATACTGTCTTGATTACTGTAGCTTTGTAGTATAGTCTGAAGTCAGGGAGCCTGATTCCTCCAGCTCCATTTTTCATTCTCAAGATTGCTTTGGCTATTTGGGGTATCTGTGGAATACCTGAATTTGTATGGAGATGCGGTGTTTTTATCCTCTTGTGGATCTGCTTTCATAATCTTTGCTAATTTGCCCTTGAGGGCAAACATGTAGATCATGTGCACACACACACCACTCTTCAGGGCGTGGGTCTGTGTTTTCTCTTTTCAAACTAAATGATGTGTGCTGGTTTCATTTTCCCCCCTTTTCCAAGTGCAGAAAGCAGAAAATCTTTTAGGATTCAGCTAGTGCATAAACATCTAGAGGGGGAAGGGAAACTGAACGGTTTGGGTATCAGAGGAAATTAAGGAGGTCTTAAAGAACCATTGTCTCTCAGGCAAATTTGCTGAAAAGGGCATGATGGTTCCAGAAAATGAGTGCTCCCCATTCTCTTTCAGCTCTGAGCGTTGAATAAGAGGGCAGAGTAACCTTGTGAGCGACCTGTCTGGCCCTGACATTCTATAGGCAGGATAAAGGATGCTTTGGCATTTGTGTGATAGCCTCTAAATTTTTTCTTTTCCTGCCACTATGTGCACAGAAACAGGACTTTCATTTCTTGAGAGTTAATTTCCTTCAGCAGCTTATTCACAATCTGAAGTCACAATCCTCTTTGGGGAAGCAATTGGCTATTGTGTAAAGGATTTTGAAGTTACATACTAAGGATTATGACTCTATCTGGTGAGTAAGAAGCAGTGTCAGGAGAACTCTTAACCACCAAGTACCCATTTTTGATGAAAATGTTCCTACTGGAGACGAATAAGAGAAGGAACAGTAAAATCTATGAAGTCATTGTAGGTGGGAGAATTGTAAATGGGAACTTTATCCATATGTGGCCTATCATTTTATCGATTGAGCATTGCAGTGTATTTCTATCCTGTGTACTAGGGCATCCTGGTTATAATTGAGCTTTGCTGATTTTATGAAACTCTCTGTTCCCATTATTTTTATCACATCACTCTTACCATAAACACAATTCCTGCCCAGCCTGCCTCAGAGGTTACAGTGAAGAGCAAATAACAAAAGGATTTTTGCCAGAAAACACTACACATCTGCAAGGAGGTCTCACCATCATAAGCAGCAACACACTCTCCCCACAAAACAGAAAGTCCACAGTATGAATCATTTCCACATTCCTGAATGCCGCCATCTCACATGGTTCTACTCAAGCACTGTTTTATTTAAACATGTACCCAAACCTGACTGAAATAACACTCATTAAATATTAACATACAAAATTTAACCCAGGGTGCAAAGAGGTGGGAAAATTGCAAGTTTCATAATGTTGATCATTCTGTGTCTTTCAATTTAATTTTTTGTGTAAGCTGTAGATTTGCAACCAGAACACGTTGGCCTGCGGTTCAGGAAGTTAACGTTAGCTGTGCACGACTGCTCAGAACCTGCACTGTGCCTTCAGAGAGCTGTGCTCCTCTTTACTCAGGGGAGGGAGGTGCCTTCTCGCATTTGGCTCACTGAGCTAATTCACTCTGCAAAGGAGTACGTGAGAGTCCCAGAACCCCCTTTCCTTATGGCTCACCACGGAGCCAGCCAAAAGCCATTGTGATTATCCTCCTTGCCTTGGTTTGGAAATCAACTCTAAGGAAAAGAACTCCAACTCCACCCTGCAACTGTGTAACTTCGGCAGACCAGAATCGTCTGCACAACTAATAACAGGCCAGACTCTGAAGCCCTGAAGTATGTGTCATTCTTGTTCAGGCCCATTTGCTGTAGAATGTAATGCTTTCACGAGGGGAACAGGTGCACTATCGTGCTCTTAGTAAAAAGGTTGATATTTCATCTGCACTATGGTAGATTTTCAACCATTTTGAGCTCTTCTCAGATCCCATGTACCATTTTTCAAGGTCAATAGTAAGTACCTATTTATCCAAATGCCCATGTACAATGCTCAAATGGCCATATTTTCCCCACACAGTGACAATTGATGCTTTTAGTGATGATTCCAAGTACCACGAGCTCCTGTGCTTTTGGAATCATCAAGGACTAAATCATGCTCACCATAGGCTGAGGGTCAAGTTTATAATTTTGTTATAATTCACTGCAAAACTGACAACTTTTGTTGATACGTAGGTCACTCCAGGTTAGATAAAATATTTATCAACAGTCCTGTATCCTTTTTGTCAAATAAGAAAAAAAATAACTGGTATCTTTCAAAAATAGAAGCTAGGAGAGCCACTTTTCGCACAAATCACCAAAGAATTCCAAAGTTTGCTTTTTAATAGATATAGTCATGATGAAATCACAGCCCCACCCACATTCCTAAGGCAACACAGACGTGTGCAAACACATGGGTTTTTCTGAGCACACAAGTCATGGTCACTGGAGGGCAGTGAACTTGCTATTTATTCATACGGAAAGACTCAAAAAATGGCTTAGATCCAACTGATCAAAACACGCCAAGCACATTTTTATGAGGCTTTATCCTCAACCCAGTAACCCAAGTCCCTCCTCTTTACAGAAATACTCTTTTCTCCATTGGGCAGTTCTGCAGGGCAGTCTCTACGGCGTCATCACCACACTGGTCTGTGTGTAGGTACCAATGCCAGTTGGGACCCTTGGGTCTAGGATGACTTGGCAGTACTTGGGGTTCTTGGCAGTTCAGCTGGCATCAGGGCTGTCCTGAATAACAGAATACACCCATTGATTTTCAGTATCCGTAGGATACTGGTCAAGTGTACTAAGTTAATATGTTAAGTGTATTAAGTGTAATACTTTGGTGTCAGCTAGACCAAATTTAAATTCTCTTTTTGCCATTTACCACCTATTAAGTTACCACTGTCAAATTGCATAACTGCTCTAAACCTCCATTTTCTTTTCTTTTCTATTTTGTTTTCCAGTAATCCTCCACTGTAACAGCTCCTTTACTTTGCAGTGAAAATTGATTTGTATATTTTTTGCCTCTGAGTCCTTGTGGGATTTTTTTTTATTCAAATGGAAAGTCACAAAAATTATAATCGTCCTCATCAGTTCACTCAGTCCCATGTAATTAATTTTTTTTATCTTGATCTTTTGTTAGCACTTTTATAAATTCATCAGTTTTCCATTAGAGTTCTGAAAATGCTTATTCATTCAGTTCAACAGTATAGTCAGTTACCAGAAACCTGTACTTATCAGAGCCTTTTCTATGAATTCCTTGAAGATGAAACCCTTTTATAGGAACATTTTTGCAAAAGCATCAGAGTACACCCAGAACTGTCTGTAAATGACAAAAGACTTAAAAATGACCATGGTTAAAGATTTGATGAAAGTTCATAATAATGCAATTGACAAGCAAATTTAGTTATTTCTGAGATATACAGTTTAAAATAATAACTAGAATTATGACTTATAACATTATACCAGAACATATAAGATTTTTAGAAATTTCATGTAATGTCTGAAACATTTATGTTAACATATTTCCATACAAATAACCCAAAGAAAGTTTAGTATTAGTTGTTTTTTGTTTGTTTGTTTGTTTATACTGCAGGTTCTTATTAGTCATCAATTTTATACACATCAGTGTATACATGTCAATCCCAATCGCCCAATTCAGCACACCATCATCGCCACCCCACCACGGTTTTCCCCCTTTGCTGTCCATACGTTTGTTCTCTACATCTGTGTCTCAACTTCTGCCCTGCAAACCAGTTCATTTGTACCATTTTTCTATAAACCTCCATTTTCTCATTAACATAACAAGGATAATCATGCTACCAAGAATATCTACTTACAGAGCTGCTGTGAATTAAAGGAGATAATGTATGTTATTCCTTGGGCACAGTGCCTGGTATATAGTAAGTCTTTAATCAAGAGTAACTATTCTTGACATACAGATGGCCAACAGGCACAGGAAAATATACTCAATATCGCTAATTATTAGAGAAATGTAAATCGAAAGTACAATGAGATATCACCTCACAATGGTCAGAATGGCCATCATGAAAAAGTCTACAAATAATAAATGTTAGAGAGGGTGTGGAGAAAAGGGAACCCTGCTACACTGTTGGTGGGATGTAAATTGGTGCAGCCGCTATGGAGAACGGTATGGAGGTTCCTTTAAAAACTAAAAATAGAGCTACCATATGATCCTGCAATCTCACTCCTCGGCATATATCCAGAGAACACTCTAATTCAAAAAGGTACATGCACCCCAATGTACAATAGCCAAGACATGGGAGCAACCTAAATGGCCATCAACAGATGAATGGGTAAGATGTGGTATGTTTGTATGTATGTATATGTGTGTGTGCATACATATACATATATATATATGATGGAATATTACTCAGCCATAAAAAAGAAAGAAATAATGCCATTTGCAGCAACATGGGTGGACCTAGAGACTATCATATTAAGTGAAGTAAGTCAGACAAAGACAAATATCATGATATCACTTATATGTGGAATTTAAATAAATGATATAAATGAACTAATTTACAAAAGAGAAATAGACTCACAGATATAGAAAACAAACTTATGATTACCAAAGGGAAAAGGGGTGGGGAGAGGAATAAATTAGGAGTATGGGATTAACAGATACACATTACTATATATAAAACAGGTAAACAACAAGAACCAGGGAACTATACTCAATATCTTTTAATAACCTATAATGGAAAAGAACCTGAAAAAGAATAGATATAGATATAATCACTTTGCTGTTCACTTGAAACTCATACAACATTGTAAATTAATTATACTTCAATTTAAAAAAAAAGAGTGACTATTCATTTTATCTGTCAACCTTCCGCAATAATCTATATGTACACATACAGGCTTCTGTTATCCTTATTGATTTAATAACCTAAAATCCTTTTCTCACTCATTATTATAATAGCAATAATTACTGCAATTACTGTTTGTTCATGACACCTCACATTATTATAATTACTATTTTATCCTGCTCTCACAAATGTCATCAATAACTACCAGACATTAGTTATCATTAATAATTACCAACTCTGTGACATCCCACTCCAATGTTCAGGATAAATGAGGGTTTGTTTTATGAGTACTAAGGGCCAGCCATAGTGAAGGATTTGTCTCCATTAAACAAAAAATTCCCTCAGAATGTTTAAGGTGAGTTTGTTTTCTGCTCTGAACTAAATGTAATAACTGACTAAATTCATCGTCTGACATAAAACATCTGAAAAGACCATGTTCTGAAGGAGAACACTTGAAGGCTATGAGGTGTGTGTGAAATCATGTGCGCTGGGTAGGAATATGCCATTCACTGCTCCGTGAGGCAATATTTCAGAAGAAACAACTGAGTTAGGTGGTTAGTTAGCTAGTTAACTAGTCTGCTTGTTTTAAAGCTACATGAACTATCAGTTCATTTTAGTAAATTCTCCATAGTGAAAACATGAGTATATGGATATACATAAGCTAAATCTCATTAACGTCCAGATTTTTCCAAATGTTTCTGTTTGCTGGGATTTTGCTAAAGTTAAATACAGTATATGGAATAGAAACCAGACCATGGGGCTACAGCCTCCAAGGAAATAAACCGCGGTGAGATGTGGCCTCACTTGAGCCGTGAAATGATGGGGCTTTAATAGTGACGCATGAGAAGCGGAAGGGGCAGCATCCCATCTTGGATTCTAAACTTTTGATTTCTTTCCTCCACCTGTCACTTGCTACTTTCTTTCACTGCCAGATGAAGATACTGCAAATCAGAAGGTCCTAAAGTAGACGCAGGGTGGCCCTCCTCGCTCACTCTCTGTAGGGGGCGTGCTAGGTCAGCGTGGCCATTCCCAGGTGCACAAAGGCAGCTGGATCCACCCCTGAAATGATTTCAGCTCAGACGATTTATAGATTCTTGATTTTTTCCTTTAAGTGTAAGACTGCAGACTTCTCAAGGTCAAGGACAAAGTTGTTCTCAGGTTGGTGTCTCCAGCACTTTGCCCAGGACCTGGTGCACAGATGGTGCTCTATAAAGATTCTTGAATGAAAAGGGGATGTGCAAATGCGTCCAAAAGTAAGGGGAAGGCATGAAGCGAGCAGGACTGCGGGTGAGAAACAGCAGCGATCTGGGCTCTTTCCATCCTACAAGACGGACTCAAGTCACCTTGGACCATCTCTACCTGTTCCTACTTTGATTTCTGTGTGGTAGAGAGGTCTTAGTTAAACTGTATGAAATTTCATCCGTGTCAGTCAAAAATTCCCGACAACTGAAGTTTCAGCCGAGGAGTAGGCAGAGGGGTTAAGGGCACTTACTAGAGAGGCAGAGATGGGAGTTTGAATTCCGACCTCTGCTTAGAACCTGTGTGATATTAGACAAGTTACGTAACACTCCCAAGCTTCAGTTTCTTTGTAGAACTGGGGATGACAAAACCCGTTATAGTTGTAAAGATTGAAATAAGGTTGTACGTGTTGACCACGTTCTCCAAGGTTCGGATACACAGATCCTTTCTATCTGCCTCTTTGTCCTCAGTGTAGGCTGCTTTTCCTCACCCCGCCCCGCCGCCACACACACTCTGCAGTGTACTTTCAGCATCATGCAAGTCATTATACTGTGTGCCATTTTCAAACACGATTGAAATAGAGGCCTAAAAACAACGCATTCAGTTGTGCTTTTTTCCTATTAAAATCAGAGATTTCAACGCATGCAGAAAGCCTTTTTTAATTTAATTATTCAAACTAATAGGTTTTATTATAATTAGGTTTTTAAAAACCATTATGATGGTTTTTAAGGGCTGAGGCTTAAAATATTTTCATTTACAGACATGTTATGCTTTAATGAAAACCAATGTGTAAAAATCTAAACTTAGGTAAATTGGAAGCTTTGTCTACAGTTATATCGTTTACATTACAAAACAGATATTCTGCCTTACAAAGCATGTATTTCAGTGTTCCTTTCAATGGTGAAATCCCTGTGGTGTGTTGAGAGCGCGACTTGAATTATTACCGTGTTATTTACACACAGGTGTTGGGTGTAAAGCAAGGTTCACCCGGGGAGAGTGGTGGGCTACAGTAGGAATGGCTCTGAATTTCATAACCAAAGAAGAGGAATAGAGAGAAGAGATTTGGAGTGACCATCCTCAGCAGAAGGGAAGAAGGGCTCCACGTTAGACTTTCAGGGCTCCTATCTCATCCTGATGGGAAGGCATCTGTCAAATGCACCATTATATCCTGTTAGCTTAAACTGAGTGGTGTTTAGCGATTAAAGTAATGGAACATGTGTTTTCTGTTTCTGTCTCTCCTAGCTTCAGAGTAGATACCCTTGATGTGTTCGTGCTCAGGCCAGTTCCCATTTACAAAGCCATTCTTTCCATCCTAGGGGAGGCGGTAAAACCTTGTCAATGGTTTTAATAGCCTGTGGACTCTACAGACTGAAGATCTGGCCTCGCTGCCCTACCCACACTTGTGAACCATTTGCCGAAGACCCTCTTTCCTCACCACTTGTCTTGACCTTCAACAATAAAATAAGTGGTTATAAAAGCCAAATCATCAGTTATGCTATTAAGAAACAAAAAATATGTCACCGAAACCGTACATAAAAACTTTCTTGAACCGTGTAATTAAATAAAACTTTAAAATCTGTTAAATGTATGCAACCTGTTAATAAAGCTATTGTATGAGCTCTTTTGTTCAAAAGAATTGGTTAGATTAACCTCAGCAAATCAAGGCCAGTTTGTGTAGTTGCTGGCAAGACAGAAATAGCCTTATTATATAGAAGTGGGCAAAATACTGAATTTATCTCATAGTCTACATTGTGAGAGTTTGAAAAGTAGCTTTTTGATATTTTAGACCTATGGTCTTTGAAAGGAAATCCGCGTTCTAGAGTTATAGGAGAATCAGATCCTTGGATACAATCATTGAAAATATAATTGCATTACTTATCTGTTAAAGGAAAGCAAACTATCTTTAAAAAGAAAAAACAAGAAAGGATGTGGTAGATGTGTATTCAAAGGAAAAGAGAAGAAACCAACATGATGGATTACAGCTAAGGCTTAAGTATCTAAGTTATCTCTCCTCCTTTTGTTACCAAAAGGAGAATTCAGTCATTTATTCCTACTTTCTAAATGCAGTAGGAAACCACTCTCACCAGGATCTAGAACAGTGCCTAGCACAGCGTAGCCAATTAATAAACGAGTTAGTTGGCATTTACAGAAGCATCCTATGTCTGTAAGCACAGGATGGGTGTGGTCCGTAATGAAGGCAGGATTTGGAAGTAGAGACCAGACCCTTTCTGGAGATGCAGTCACACTTTTGGTTAGCACCAGATCCCAGTCACTGTACCCCAACTGGGGACAGCCAACCTATGGGCTACAGGATACCTGGGTGGGGTATTGGTTAAAGTAGGATTTCAAGTCCCAGAGAGAATGAACAGAGAGGTACAGGAGTAGAGAGGGGGCACAAGGTCACAGCCAGACTGGAAGACAGCAAGCCTGATGTCAAGTCCTGATGCTTGAGGTCAGGATCTGTGGTGGGAACTCACATCAGATAGAACCTGAAGATGGGAGATCACTGTTCCTAGCTGTGGGGCGAGAGGTTACAAATACACGAAGGCTGAGAGATAGGCGATGCCATGGAGTTAGCATGTTTATAGTTTCCTACGTGGTGAACGAAACAAGAAAGGCTTTCAAATCTATGATCTACTAGCATCTCGTAAAGGGCTAGTGATTTACATATCAGAAAAGGAACAATCACAAACAAGGATGATTTGAATTAAGGCTTCCTCGAAGCATTCCATTAATACTGGTCCCAGAAATAACCTAGAATAGATGTCTTGTTTTTTCCTTTAATGAAGTCCTTTCCCCCTCTGTACCAGGAAGGCATGAAACAGATGGCACCCTGAAGCTAGGTAATTCAAAGAGAGTTTTATAAGGGAACTGTTTACAAAGATGTGGGCTAGATTTAGGAAACCAACAAGAAAAGTGCAATCAATAGTAGGGAGCCAATCTGCCCTCAGGCATGAAGGGCAGTGCCTGGAGAAGCTTCTCCACTGGTCTTTGTAGACAGATGCAGCAGCGGGGGAGCTGGAAAATAAACACCCCAACGGCACTATCCCCTCACCCATTCATCTCCTGCCACACTGCTCACTGGCTGAACCCAACCGAAAGCCAGAGGGCACACAGGCCAGCCTCCAGGGCAGGGTAGGATGGAGAAGGGTAGACAGCAGCCTGGGAGGGTGCAAATATCAATAGAAACACATCTTCATTGGAAAATTAATTCATATTAAGAGAATCACCTCGAAGACATTGCAAAACAAATTAAAATATTCATTAGGAGAAATTGATGAAATCAGCTCCATTTGACCCTTTAGCATATTTATAATAACATTGGTGATACATTTCATAAAAACACAAGAATCTTTGGTTAGACTGTGGGCTTCCTGAGGGTTTTATTCTTTGTTCTTTACCCTTCACAGCTAGCACTGTTCCTGGCACCTAATACATGTTCAGTAACTGTTCGTCAAATGATTGACTACATGAATAAGTTAATGAGAGAAGTATGTTCTGGTTTATATAATTTTCTTGTCAAAGGAAGCATAATCCAAAAAGAAAAGCAGTCCCAGAAAACCTCTTTGATCTCCTACCCCCATGACTGAAAATCCTTCCTACCGCATAACTTTGGCGGTTCCCACCACTCTAAAAGGATTCTACTAAGCATGAAGGAATATGTCTTTGATGATTGAGAATCTAGCAGCATTGAGGCTGTCATTCTAAACTACAGGTGTGGGCAATGGGGCTATCGAGTGACTTTCGAGACACTCAAAGTTTTTAAACACAAATAAATAAACACGTGGGAAATGCCATCCCAGATCAGACTGGTTTATCCTGCCGAGAATTCTCTGCTAGGGCTGAGTGTCCTACATTTTTCCTTAAGTGTAAACTCTCGGATTGACTTAGGGATGGTATGTTAGGTTCCAGACAGTAGAGATTTTACTTCTTCATTAAAAAAAAATTTTTTTTCTGCCATTCACATATTTTAACTTCTCTTCTGGTGTTTTCCCAATTTCCCAAATGAGTTAACTCTCTTTATTAAATTAAGTTTCCAGACTTTCTTTTTTTATTGCCCTTGAAAAGATTGTTTACTCTTTCATATCAGCCAAGTAAGGCTGATATGTCGTGTTATTTTAGGTAGTGTTATTTTATTTCTTTGTTCAAATATTTCTTTAGTTGTAATAATTGCAACTGTCTCTTAAACTTTGTGTATAATCCAAGTTCCCTGGTAATATTTTCAGTTTTCTCTTCAACAGACTCCTCCAAACCTCTTCTTGTCTTGAAAATAATGGAGCCCTTGATCTGTCCACCTTTGGTGTTCTGGGAAAGTCTGGTCCAGGGTCTGTCCTAGGTACAGACTGGTCAGAGAACACTAATTTATGCAACCAAGAAAGAGGATTGTAACTCACTTATGTGGATTTTCCCTGGATAATTCTATTTATCCCCGGAGTAATTTCCTGGCAATGTCTCTGGTAATTTCCTGTGATCCAGACTCTTGTCCCGTCAGAAATCTGCCTCTTTACACTGGTTTTGTTTTGTTTCCAAAGGAGCAAACCATACCAGACACAAGCAAACTCCCACCTTATAGGACTCACAGTATCCTCTTCCATTACCCTATTCCAGTGTTCCCGAAAAGGAAACCCTTTCCCCATTCCTTGCACCAAACTTTGAAGTCACTTCTTTTCTAGGTCACTGCTTTGTGAGAGAGCCTTCATAGACCCAAAGATTGACTGAATCTCTCCTTGGCCTTCTTGGGAGAAGTTAGCACCACAGTTGGTGGTAACTTTCAGCTGGTCCCTCTCATCCTTCTCTCCCCTTCTTCCCAACCCCATTTCTCCTGCCCCATCACCCCAAACCATCTTTGTGGCTTACCTCTGAACTCTCTACAGCCCTCGAATGCTCTCCTTAGTTTAGTCTTCACCTCTTAAAGTGGCAAATTATACTTTAATAAGAGGATATAGTTTATTTTAAAAATAAAATTTAAATGATGCTATATATATACAAAGAGAAATATATATGGAGATAGAGATAAGCCAAAAAAATTAAAACATGAAATATACAAGCAAAACAAATTTTTTAAGAGAAAAATCACCTCTAGTCCTATCGTTCAGAGACAACCACTGTTTACATTTAATGTCTACACTAACAGTCTTTGAGGAAAAAACATTGGCCATGTTTTTAATAAAATGGGGCAATACTATTTAGAACTCTGTTTTTATCTCTGCCAAATAATACATTAGGGATATTTTCCCATGTCATTAATCTTTTACATCATTTGAAATGACTGCCTAATATTCCACTCCATCAATGTTTGTAATTTATGCAACAAATGTCTTCATTTCCAATTTTCCTCTCATTACTGATGCTACGATAGCCACCTTTATGCCTAAATATTTGCACAGCCAATATGAAGAAATAAGTCTGAGTGGAATTAGGAGATCAAAGAGCATGCAAAATATGGAAGATTTTGATACAACTCAGCCACAGGGCTGAGGTTGGAATCTCACCCGTTAGAAAGATTGAGAATTTGAAGTAAGTGGAAAGATAAGGAGAAAATGAGGCCATTTGAGAAGAATGTGAGGAATATCAATATTGAGGGAAACTTTAAAACACTCAGGTAAAGAAATAAGAGATTAGAAGCTTAGCTTGTAAATAAAAATATCTAGAGGAAGGAGGTCCATAAGACACTTCAGAAATCGTGTTAGTCTCCTCCCCTACTTAACTGGAAAACTAATGTTACAGACTGGACACCTCAGCACTTATCCATGTTGGCATGTTTCCTCAGAGAAATATTTCTTAGAACAAAACAGAGTTCAGGATCATGGTCTCAACAGTTAAAAAAAAATAGATTTCAAAAAAGGAATTTCAAAAGTCAGCATTGTTGATTTCATGTAGCATTGCAAATTCCCCCCAACAAAGCAAAGCTGCAGTGGTATATCCAACCATCGCCATCCTTACGACCTTTGAAATTAGAGACGTGAAATGAATGTAGTGACATGTCTGACTCCTTAGCGACAAGTCTGATAAGGGTGTTGCCCCAGTTGTCTTAATGTCTGATTGAAATAGAACCTTGGAATAAATATAGCCGCCTGAGATTCTCCTTTCAGAATGGTTCACAAATACAACAGGCTTACGGAAGGATTTTGAGAATGTATCCAAGGAGGCCATTTCAACCATGACTTGAGGAAATTAATAAGAATAATGATCACCCATTGTCTTGGGTGGCCATGGCATCTGCCCTCCATTCTGGATTTGCATATTGTTTCAAGCGAGGATGACCCCCAACCCAGAGCAAACATAAGGCACACCTGGAAGAGAAGGAAGGAGAGAAGGCAAGAAGGAGACAGAGTGGGAGAAGAGAAGATGAGAAAAGAAAGATGCAGATGGAGAGAAAGGAAAGAAACTGCTTTACTGCCAGCGCGGCAGGAGCATAATGATTTGTTAACCCTGCTCTGAAGACTTCCTGTGCTTTTTGTTTTTTAATGTCAGCTTGCATAGCATTGGCCCTTAATACACACACACACACACACACACACACACACACACAACTTAAATAGTCTCCCAGGAACAAAACAGACAGAGCAAATACCAGAGTCCTTGTTGGGCTGGTCTGTGAAGAGCCAAACATGGGAATTTCCTTCTAGGAAAACCCATCATGGCGCCTGGTGTAGCCTTCAAGGGTTTGGTTCCAACACAACCCGAGTGCAGGATCTTTGATGTCTGTTCTTTTTGAGTGGGTTCAACCTCTCCAGAACATGAGCCCCCACTTCTCAAAACTGTCACCATGTTGGAGAGATGCTCCAGCTGAGAGCAGCGACTGGCAGCAGCCTGGGAAAATACAATAGTATTCGAAGTTGCCTTTAGTCTCCTTTTTATTTAGGCTAATTTGCATGGCTGGTTTATGCCAAATGAGGATATTTTCCCTTCTCCTTGGAATAGCTTCATGTTAAAATATCACTCTTTTCAAAGTGCCCAAATATTACTGGGATGAATAATGAGACAGATGGAAAATAGGAAGGGTGGAGCAAGTTCAGAATGCTCTCTACTTGGCGGAATAAATGAGCTTTGCAGATTTCCAGTCTCCATCTACTTTCCTCATTCGAGGTCACCTTCCCCTCCATCCTGTGCAGATGCAAGGACCAGAGAGTTTCCCAGACTCAGCTGCCACAGGAGCCACATCAAACTCTCTGGTCCTCCTCCGTACAGCCTAGTCAAAGGGCATGTGGCAGCCGCGCGGGCCAGCTGAGCGTGACGCATTCTAAGGGAGTGAGCCTGCCCGGGGAAAGCTTCCAGGATGTGGGACTTTGCTACGTGCAGAACTCTGCCTGGAGCATCCATCATTTTCCAGAAAGAGTCCCCCAGATCCAGTGCAGTGTGAATTTTCAGAAAATGGAAGGTTGCAAGGAGTTCTTTATCCTTTTCCGAGCAGACCAAAGCAGGAAGCAACCACCAGCTAAATATTTGACTGACGCTGGTTCACAGCTTTGTGTTGCTAGTAACACGGGGTGGGTCAGAGCCGCATGATGGCAGTGGCAAGACCGATGGAACCCAGTGTTGTCCCCCCAGCTGTACTGTGTTTCTGTGTGTCCCTCCTCTACCCAGACCTAGTCCACCTCCAAGGCCCATGTGAAATGTCAGCAGCTCTTCCAGAAGCCTCTCCCATGCAGATGCCTTCTTTCTGTACCAGTTCTCTCTCCACTAAACAATTTAGAGATTAATAATGAAGCAACAGGAGAGAGATTAAAAAGCCATCTGGTGAGCAATCCCTGACACAGCTTAAAATATCCACAAAAACAAAAAGAGAAGCCAGCTCACAGTGAAAGCAAGGACTCGGCAGTCAGATCTGAATTCAATTTCTCGATCTGCTGCTTCCTAGCTCTGTAGTTTGGGGAGTGGTTATCTAACCTCTTCATGCTTGAGTTCTGGGAATAATAATACCTACCTTATAGGGTTTTTGTTTAGATGGGTTGATTATAATTATAAACAGTCTAAATAGCATAAATGTTAGTTATTACAACTACTACCCTTGCAGCTGTCATGGACCACCTATTGCCATCACCCTGGGGGGAGGTCCACTAACTTCCTAACTGATGGAACCAGACTGAAAATGCACTGTGGCGGGGGGGGGGGGTCCCTTCACATCTGGCTGTTACAATGAGCAGAAGCCTGTAAAAGGGGCAGGAAGACTCACGTCCTTGACCTTCAGTCTGTTCCTGGGTGCCAGGAGCTCACAGTGCCATAGTTCATTCATTCATTCATTCACTGATGGAATAAATTTGTAGTGAGTGCCTAGTAAGCGCCTAATGAGGAGGTGGCTCTAGAGCCATGAACAAAGCTGCCCCCGTGGAGCTTACATTCTAATAGAGGAAACAGACACGTACGTATGGTATGTGGTACTCTAGAGACACAGGGAGTGCGGAGCTGGAGCTGGCCCACAGAGTGTCTCTGACGCTGGGGGAGAGGGCTGTCCATCCCTCTGCAGAGAGCCATGCAGTGACAACAAGGACTGAGAGTGCTGAGTGCCCTGCCGGAGGAGGACTGAGCTCTGCTCCGCCAGCACCTGCTGGGGGAGCCATGGAGCCCGCATGCTGCCGAGAGCCCTGCAGCTCTGAGGGGCTGGAGGGGCCCAGCCCAAGACCCAAGTTTGGGTGCCATGGTTCCTTCCTCCCCTTAACTTTCCTGTCCCCAGCAGTGGCCCAGCAAGCACCTGCTAAGGAAAATGCCTCATGTTGTTTTCACGGATTAGTTTTATCTGCAGTCAAAGGGGCCTGTAAGCATCTTGAGGGCAGAGACCAATTCTTTTTAAAAACATTTTTTGAAGTATGGTTGATTTACAAAGTTGTGTTAGTTTCAGAGGTACAACAAAGTGATTCAGATATATATACATATATATTCTTTTCCATATTCTTTTCCATTATATGTTATTACAAGATATTGAATATAGTTCCCTGTGCTATACAGTAGGTCTTTGTTATTTATCTATTTTATATATAGCAGTGTGTATCTGCTAATCCCAAACTCCTAATTTATCTCTACCCCCCACCATTTTCCCTTTGGTAACCATAAGTTTGTTTTCTATGTTTGTGAGTCTATTTCTGTTTTGTAAATTAGTTCATTTGTATCATTTTTTTAGATTCCACATATAGGTGATATCATATGATATTTGTCTTTCTTCAACTCACTTCACTTAGTCTGATAATCTCTAGGTCCATCCATGTTCCTGCAAATGGCATTATTTCATTCCTTTTTATGGCTGAGTAATATTCCATTATATATATGTACCACATCTTCTTTAGCCATTCATCAGTTGATTGACATTTAGGTTGCTTCCATGTATTGGCTTTGTAAATAGTGCTGGAGACCAATTCTTATACTCACATTGCCCATAACCATTTTCTGAGGAATAGGGAGTCATAATAACAGCTGACATGGACTGGGTGCTCATTGTAGGCCATTGTTCCAAGTGGTCATGGGTGTTACCTCGTGTAACCCTCACACCACGCCATCAGGTGGTACTTTTAATACCTACAGAGGAGGAAATAAAGGCACAGAGAGGTTAAATAACTCACATGGAGTCAGCTTTGGAGATGCTGTTATGGGCTGAATTGGGTCCCCTCAAAATTTGTATGTTTTTTGCTGCGGAGTAGCTGGGCCCGTGAGCCATGGCCGCTGAGCCTGCGTGTCCAGAGCCTGTGCTCCGCAACGGGAGAGGCCACAACAGTGAGAGGTCCGCGTACCGCAAAAAAAAAAAAAAAAAAAAAAAAAATCCGTATGTTTTTGAACAATGAAGACCTAACCCTGGGACCTCAGAATGTGACTGTATTTGGAAAAAGCGTCTTTAAAGAGATAATTAAGCTAAATGAGGTTGTTACAATGGGCTTTAATCTAATATGACTACAAGAAGAGAACATTTGGGGTTTCCCTGGTGGCGCAGTGGTTAAGAATCCGTCTACCAATGCAGGCGATGTGGGTTCGAGCCCTGGTCTGGGAAGATTCCACATACCACGGAGCAACTAAGCCCGTGCGCCACAGCTACTGAGCCTGTGCTCTGGAGCCCACGTGCCACAACCACTGAAACCCGCGCGCTTAGAGGCCGTGCTCCACAACAAGAGAAGCCACCACAATGAGAAGCCCACACACCTCAACGAAGAGTAGCCCCTGCTCACCATAACTAGAGAAAGCCTATGTGCAGCAACAAAGACCCAACGCAGCCAAAAATAAAATTAATTAATTAATTATTTTACAAAAGAAGAAGAGGACATTTGGACACAGGCAGTTACAGAGGGAAGACCCTGTGAAGACGCAGGGACAGGGTGGCCGTCTATAAGCCACAGAGAGAGGCCTCGAAGAAATCAACTCTGCCAACACCTTAATCTCAGACTGCTGGCCTTCGGAACCCTGAGAAAACACACTTGTATTGTTTAAGCCTCCCAGTACGTGGTACTTTGTTATGGCAGCCCTGGCAAATGAATACAGGTACATAGTGAGTATTGAAGAAAGATCTGGAGACCCTGTGCTTCACTAATGAGCCCACCAATCTGGCCCTACCATCGCTGGGGGACAGCTCGAGGAGGCAACTGCTCTGGTCCTCTGGGAATGTGATGTTCTCAGGGCTGGGCACATCCTAGTAGATAGAAGTATTCCTCCTCATCACACAGAAACTGTGTTGCCCTGGCAGACACCAGGCACAGCTCATGGAACTAGACTTTTTCATTTGCTGATTCACTGATTCACTCAACCAATGATATTGATGCCCGGGCACTGTTCTGGGAATATAAAGGTGACCAGATAGTCTCAGGGAAGTCATCAGATATAAAATGTAAAATTTATTTTAATCGGATAAACATACTAATAAAATTAAACTAATCTATAGGGTAAGAATTAAAAGGGAGAGCTGTACAGCACAATGGAAAGAGATGACAGGGGCAGTTGACCTAGGAAGGGAGGGCAGAAAAAGCTTGCACTTATAAGATGTACAGGACGGAGTTAACTAAGCAAAGAGGAGAAGAACTAGAATTCCAGGCAGAGGAAAAACTAACATAACTTGAAATCTACAAGCCAGGCAACGTGCTTGGCATCTTCACACAGTGCAGCTCATATTTTCAACCATCACAGATACGGCTACACAGGACACAGGAGAGGTGCCCTCACCCGACCCTGAGAGAGATGCCTCCTTCCATTGACACCGCAGGTGCCTCACACTAGCCCCGATCCTGCAGCTCCACCGGCACTGGTGGTCTTCCTCATCACTGTGGCCTGGCCCATCTGGGCAGGAGCCCCACACTGCTCACAGCCAGCTCACTCTCAGAAGCAGGGCATCAACCCAGCAGCGCTCTTGGAAAGCTTGCCATGCACAGCCAATTAGGCCCCTGGACTGTCCCCGCAGCTCGCTCCCACAGGCTACGCATTCCACTGCCCGTGCGGCCTCCCTGCAGGACTTTGAACAAAGTCCAGGGGGGCTGGTGAAGATAACAGGAGGCCAGGAATTGGTGGAATGTGATGGGATGTGCTGAAGGCTTCACATTCTCGGGCAAAGTCCAAGATAGCAGAAAGAATTTATAGACCAAAACCAAGACCCGGAATATAAGCAGAGAGATAAACTGGGCTATTTTAAATTGCTGCCCAAGAAGTGCTTTCGTGCTATATATATACCCACAGAGAAAGAGAGAGAAAAGCAAGGGCTTCAGCTCAGATCAAAAATATTTTCACAGACATTTACATGCCACTTTCAAAAGGCCCGGTAGCACTTAGGTCAAAGAACTTCCTTTTATTTTCTATTCACCATTGCTCTTAGCTCTGGCACTTTCCTCCCTCTTTTACTAATGAACACAAGTAACACCTAAATGAATTTTGCTAACACAATATCTCTGAAGTACTGAAAGCCTTATCCTCTACCTAGATCAGCATTCACATTAAAGTCCACAAGGGAACTTTGTTTTAAAATTTGATTCTAGGAAAAGCTTTGTTTCCTTTCTAATAATAAAAGCTACAGAACTTACTGTTTCCCCTTTTACCATGACTACCGGGAAGCTCAGATCATGGTTAAGATTCAACTGTTGCAACTATGTTTGTCCTTATGCTTATAATTACCATGCCCTTGGTTTGGTCCTGATTTTCTATTTCCTATTTGTACTTACGGCTTCTGTGCACATATTTTTGTTGTGAATTGCTGTACATTCTTTGGGAAAAGAGAGTATACATTTTCAAAAAGCAAGTTCTATTATCTGTCCCAGGACCAAGTCTCTCAAACTAAGAATTCCTAAATAACCCCTGTCTTCGGTCATTGTTTTAACAGCCTTGGCCACTCTGACTTGACGAAGAGTCATTGTCTTAGCATAGCCCCTCTAGCCTCTACAGGAAATAACTTGAATGCAAAATGTATTATTTATCTACTGCTACAGTTAAAAGAGCTTAGCAGCTTAAAACAACCAACATTTATTATCTCACATGGTTACTGTGAGTCAGGAACGTAGGAGCAGCCTAGCTGGGTGGTTCTAGACTAGAGTCTGTCGTGAGATTTCGACCAAGATGTTGACCAGGACTGCAGTCATCTGAAGCCTGGAGAGTCGGTTTCTAGGGAGGCTGCCCTACCCGCCCCACCAAACCTAGTGCCAGCCAGTGATTCAAGAGAGAGAACAAGGCTAATCCTCAGGCCTTTTATGTCCTAGTCTCGGGGATCAGGCAGCATCACTGCCACCGCTTTCTATTCATTAGAAGTGAGTCACTAGTTAGTACAGACCAACCATGCTCCAGGGAGGGGAAGTAAGCACCATGTATTGACGGGAGGAGTATCAGAAAATTGGGGGACATCTTTTTAAAACACTGCTCAGACTCTAAAGCTACTTTCATTTTTTAAAAAGTACATACATACACCAAGGCACAGCTTGGTATCTAACATGCCTTTACCTAAATGCAAACCAGGGCAGGAAAAAAAGGTTGAAAAAGAAAATGCTTTTCCTCAATGTATGTGCTGAGGGCAAGCATCCTGCAAAGGCGTGGCGCCACGCAGTTCCAAACACTGGTGTACGTGGGAGAGAGAACACGTCCCCAAATGGAGAGGGAATAAAGAGAGAAGGCTAGACATTGCAAAAGGAAAGAAAGGGAATTATGTTTCCAGCCAATCTGAAAAGTCAGCCTCACTTGAGACCAGAATGGAAGACCAAAGCCAAGGTGATAAGGTCTAACGTACCTATAAATTACTCTCATCTTTTGTCAAGCCTTCTAGTTAGACCCAGGTGAGAAAAATGTGTGGTGACTCAGAAAGCAAGGTTGGAGATGAGAGCTGAGTTCACCTCGGGAGGTGATGAGGGGTGCTGGTGAGAGGGAGGGGGAGGGGTTAATCACAGCTTGAAAGGTGATCCGCGTTGCCAGGAGAAATCTAGTAACTCCACTCGGCCGGATGCGGGCTGCCCAGTGTATCCCCCTGCTTTTCTGGATGCATGTTGCAGGCATACTTAGCTTCTCATTCGTCTAAAGATTGCCCCCTCAGAGAGAAAGAGGCAACAGGAAGGTAGGGATGCTTTCGAATTCATCGTACTCTGTTTATCTTTGAGAGTGAACAGCTAGCGCTGAGGTCGATCCACAGGGTAGCTAGGCTGTTCTTCTTCTTAAAGTCATCTTTGCTCTTGCAAAATTGCCATAAAATACCCAATACACACCAGCTAAATAACCAGCTCCGTGAGGTGTGTAACATTCTTGTCATGTGGGAATTAACTAGCCTAAAATATGGACAAGCCAGGGAGTATATCATGGATTAAAGCATGTGGTTAGAGGTTTTTTTCTGTATTCAGAAATCCAGGTGCCTAAGGACATTCCGTTTGTCCGTTCAATCCCATTTCACTGCACGTTGACCCTTCCCCCAGCTCACCCTCCCCCCACAACGCCCACCTTCTGACCCAGCAGAGGGCACTTCCCTTATGGGTGCAGATCTTGGGAAGGGATCCCAGGAATAGGGATGGGGCATGAAAGGGAGAAACAGGAAGGCAGGGAAATCAATACAAGGATCTTGAGGTCGTGGCCACCAGGTAAGGGGCAGCACTCATTTTGGGGGTCTCACCCCTCACTGGTCAAGAGCTGCAATAAACCCTTCACATTTCCAGGTCCCATGGGAAGCGTATCCGTGCAGGGACCCTGGCAGGCACCAAACAACAAGTAAGGGACTTCCTTGGTGGTCCAGTGGCTAAGACTCCGAGCTCCCAATGCAGGGGGCCCGGGTTCGATCCCTAGTCAGGGAACTAGATCCCATATGCCACAACTAAGAGTTCACATGCTGCAACTAAAGGTCCCGCATGCTGCAACAAAGATCCCACACGCCACAAGTAAAGACCTGGTGCAGTCAAATAAATAAATAAATAAAATATTTTTTTAAAAAAACAAAAAAAATCACCAAGTAAGAGAAGCCTTAGGGCAGCTGAGGTGAGGCACTGTAAGGAAGCTACAGCAGGGACTCACTGAAAAGGTGAACATGGGCTGTGAGGGAAGACCCTAGAGGTGACCAGACAGTGACCAGACAGAAGGAAGGGATAACAGTTAGCAGGCCATGACCTCTGTGGTCCTGTAGCCAAAGGTGACAGGGACCTGAATTCATGCCACCTCTGTGGGGACAGAGAGAAGGGAGCCGCTGGGAGAGCCATTTCAGAGAGGGCCTCGCAGACTAGACATGGATGAAGAGACAAAGGCAGTAAGACTGAGGATGCGTTCTCACCTGGCTGCCTGGGCAGCAGGTAAACCAGAGGACAGAGGAGGAGGTCGGGAAGTGAGAAGCCTGGTGAGGGCTGCCACTTAGGGAGGATCCTGAGAGCAGATGGAGACCAAGGCTTAGGGAAGAGAATGCAGAGTGCCAACGACGGCCCAGCTGATGTGAGAGGCTGTAAATTATATATTATAAGGGCCCCCATGCTGCAGGATGTTGACAGTTTCCACAGACCGGATAAAGGAACAAGTCATGTTGACAGAAGATCTGATCCATGCTTGGGATTTCAGTGGGTGGGTCTGGAAGGACAAAAGAACAAAGAAACTGAAGATGTGTTAAGAGTATGAGAAACGCTAGACCATTTATTACATTCTTAGGATGGCTTCTTCTAGATGATGTTTGTAACTTTTTCATATGTTCCATATTCTTAAATTAATACATGTAATATGGTAATTTCTCCTGTCTGTGACCCGAAAAAGAAAAGTAATGTATCCAATGTTGGTGCGATTGAATATTTATGATCCCCCCGCTACCCCGCAATGTTTTTTTCAATGGCCTTGGCCAGAAGTTTCTAGCTGGCTTCCCAGGCAGCGGAGATGAGCTCCTGGGTGACTTCCTCAGAAGGGCTGAAGTAATGCAAGTGTACAAGGCACTTCCTGACCTGGCCGCCCACCATTGGCGCTCAGCTGTCCTGGAAATGATGGGTGTATCAAAGCCGAAAGGGCTGTGAGCTGCTCTCCCTACTTAGGGCTCCATTGGCAAGACTTTGCTCCACAGCCATGTTTTGGTTTTTCTTCTTTATTATCTGAGTTTTTCCCCCTCCCTTTTCTCCCTTCCTCTGCCCTTCTCTCCCCCTGCCTTCTCCAGTCCCTGGTGCTGAAAGATGACAAGAAACTACTTGAATCCACCCCAGCCCCTGCCTGGAGGTCAGCTCCTGGAGGACCATGCTGGTTTTACAAGTGCTCCAATTACCCCGAATGGAGCTGAGGCCCTGGGGCCTGAGAGGCTCTAGACTGGCCCCCTCTGCCCCGACACGTGTGTTCCCTTTCAGGCTGGGAGCCACTGCTATGGTCCCCATGTAAGGTCACGGGGTAAGGGCACTACAGGACCTTAATCCAACTCTGCTGAAAGCTCTAGGGCTTTTGTTTTCTTTGGTTCTTTTTTAAGGCCATCTCTGTTTATGTGAACATTATTCCATCTAGAGTGAGTTTTCAAAGCCTTGGCATTTGCTTTAAAGGTAAGTCTGCTTTGAAGACTGGTGGAAATTTCAATCATATTCCTATTCATAGCCAAGGAGTGAGTGGGAACTAAAAATATCAGCATTTTGGATTTTTTTTTTTTTCCTTCTGAAGCCCTGAACAGAAACGCAGCAATTCCTCCGAGGGAGGGAGTCTGGCTCCCTGACCCCATCGCTGGCACAAGGCCTCCTCACCACTTGCACCCAGCCTTGGGGTTAGCCCCCGGCTCCAGGAGGCCCATGGCTCTCCCCGCAAAGCACCCAGCCGTCTTCAAGGCCGTCTTTCTAAACACGTAAAATGAAGCTTCCTAAATACATTACAAATTTAACCGGCGAGACAATTTGGCTACAGAAAAACCTCCGAGCAGTCAGGATGTTCAGGGTATTAAAAACCAAATTAGCTGACAACTATCATCTCCACCGCATGTGACATCAAGCAGCTCTAAAAGTTATTAGCAAGGTGCTGTGGCCAGAGAGAGCTCCGTGCTGCTTTCAAGCCCACATTCATTACTCATTGGCTGGTTCTGCCATTGCCCTTACAGGGCGGTCATAGTCTCTAGGCGTGAGCAAGCCAAGCAAGTGTGGGGTTGCAGATATTTTATTTGAAAGGTGATTCTAACACAGATGCTGATTTACCACTAATGGCTTCTTGTGAGTCCGGCTTTCTAAGAGAGGAGTGGTTCCTTTAAAAGAAAAAAAAAAAATCTCCGAAATATGTCAACATTTTTTTAAAACCCGATCTGTCTTTTAGAATTAGATTTAAATTAAGACAAGATGACTCAGTCTGTCAATGCCTCATTAAAAACAGAGATACTTTAAGAAGGCCAGAAGTTTGGACGTTAAGAGGTTGGACACAGATCGTTCTTCCATTTCTGGAGCTCTGCTCTCCCCAAGACAAAGCATCTGGCCAAGTTCTCTATTTCTTGCCCCAAAGGGTCAAGTTGCCTCTCGGCAGTGCGGGGTACACATTCTGATTGACAGGCTGAGTTAACAGTCCGTAGCCAAGGTAATAATCATTGGGTAGGACCATATCAAAGCTAATTATTAAAGTTAATTAACAGGAAGTTTAATGAACTTATCAGCTATCCAACGGTGCAGAAACTACCAAAGGTCACTTCGGAACTGGTCAGTCCTCTGCTGTTTTATTTTAGGTTAAGGACAAAGCAAGAAAATATGTACCAATGGTATAGAACAGAAGGAAAAATTGCTAAAGATCAGAGGCACCATGGTAACACTCTATTCTCAATGCTGCGCCACGGCCAGAAGACAAGCGCTGAGGGTAACAATTTCTGGTACATTGTATTAGATAATGCCTGTCACGGAGATACAAGTAACTGAGCCATTGTTTCCTTACTATGAACTGATCGCTTCCTTCCATTTAAAATCTGAGGGAAAGAAACTCATCCACATGAAAACAAGTCGCTTTTTGGATTCAACTGATCCTAAGAGTTTTTGCCGACGCAGAAGACCTGATGTCCAGTGAAATAAGAGTCACTGATGATCATAGTAGGCGCTCCCCACTCACCCTTTGTGTCTACCCATCCCCACCCGGGCGTGTCTTTATGACTAGATTCATCCTTACTTTGTGGCCGGAAAAAATTAGTAACCACCTGTAGGTTACTGCCTATTTGACATTGGGTAAGTTCATCCAAATCCACAGAGGAAAGGACATGGGTTTGAGGTCAGACTGATACAGACTCAACACCTGGCTCTGCTACCTACTAGCTGTGTTACTCAGGCAAGCCCCTGGGGCCTTCTCGACCTACCTTGCAACATAGTTGTATGAAATAACGATGATAGCGTTGATTGACCTCACAGTGTTTGGCATTGAGTAGGAGCTCTGTAAATCATATTATGTTTAAGTAACAAAGAGCAGAGGACCCACAGATTTACTAATTCCTTTATTTGTATATAATTATGGAGCACATTCTTATGTTCCAGGTCCTGAAGGAGCCCAAGTTTATCGGGATTAGACTCTCACGATGACCCCTCTGGACCCTGGGGAAGTGTTTGGGTCATTCCACCCTGCCCAGGATCTTATTCCATTGAGTTGCTATAGAGTAGTGGTTCTCAAACTTTTGATCTCATGGCCCCTTACAACTCTTAAAAATTACTGAGGACTCTGTATTAGTTTTCTTATTTCTGCTGAAACAAATTGTCACAAATTTAGTAGTATAAACCAGTGAAATTTTATTACCTTACAGTTTTGAAGGTCAGAAATCCAAAATCAGTCTACTGGGTTAAAGTTAAGATGTCAACAATGCTGATTCCTTCTGGAGGCTATGAGGAGAGAATCTGTTTCCTTGTTTCTTGTAGCTTCTTGAAGCCACTTACATTCCTGGACTCACGAGCCCTTCCTCACATGGCTAATCTCTGTGTCTGTCATCATCTCCTACTGCCCCCTCTGAGCATCTCTCCTCTATAAGGACCTATGTGATTACATCAGCCACATCCAGCTAATCCAGGTTAATCTCCATCTCAAGATTCTTGATTTTTATCACATTTGTAAAGTTCTCTTTGCCGTATAAAGTAACATTTACAGGTTCTGGGGATTAGGATGTGAACAACTTTTTAAATTGTATTTTCTTAATTGAAGTATACTTGATGTACATTATCATGTTAGTTTCAGTTGTACAACATAGTGAGTCGACATTTAAATACATTATGAAATGATCACCATGATGAGTCTAGTAAACTTCTGAGGATGTGGATAAGTTTAGGGGCCGCAGTTCAGCCTACCACCATAGATCCCAAAGAGGTTTTGTTTATGTGGATTAGATCTATCAGTCTCTGCCGTGTCAGGAATTAAAACAGATTTAAACAGTATTTATCTATCAATCCACTAAAAAATAACAATAACAAACCCACTATAGACTAACATAAATAACATTTTTTTTTTTTTTTTTTTTTTTTGTGGTACGCGGGCCTCTCACCGTTGTGGCATCTCCCGTTGCGGAGCACAGGCTCCGGACGCGCAGCCCCAGCGGCCATGGCTCACGGGCCCAGCCGCTCCACGGCATGTGGGATCTTCCCGGACCGGGGCACGAACCCACGTCCCCTGCATCGGCAGGTGGACTCTCAACCACTGCGCCACCAGGGAAGCCCTAAATAACATATTTTAATGAAAAATAATTTCATTTTCCAAAACAAAAAGACAGTAGGAAGAGTGGCATTATATCACATTTTTACAAATCTCTTTAATGTCCAGATTAATGAAAGATAGCTGGATTCTCATATCTGTTGTGATATTTTTTTGGTTGATGTATATAAAGAAAATCAATCCTCAGAGAGATATGTAGTTGGAAAAGGAAGAAATATTTTAATAACCTTGTCATATAATTATGGATATTCTTCTTTGATACTACACCAAAACTCAACAAGAGGTAGTATCTTAAAAGTTAGCTGCAATGTGGAATACGAAAACGTATCCATGAACTTTTCCTGCTCTGTTATAGTAAACCCATTAGTCTACTTTGAATCCACTTTGCATGACTCTTTTATCAGTGCATGATTTTAGAACATTGTATTATAATACTGGTCATTGGAAAATATTGGTTCACTACATTATGCTGATCTTCTACATATGGACACATTTCATTACACAATATTTAAAAATTAGCCATTGTTATCACCGTGAGTTTATCAGAAACGTCTTTAAGAATTGGGAAGTTGTCAATAGGTTTTCCAAAATTCTAACTTTTCTAATTTTTGCTGGAAAACCCAAAAGTTGTCTCTGGCAACAAATATTGTCAGTTGTTTACCTTGAAGTGACAGGCTCACGTAGTTCATTTTGGAAAAAAATTGTTTGCCTAATACCCGGGTCTGAATAGCCATAGTTAGTCTGTTCTTCTTTCAAATAAAAAATGATAATCCATGCGCAGGGGGTTGTGGGGGAGAGGAGGGGAGTGGCTAGTTAACTTACAACTTAAATAATCACACAAGTGTTTTTTCCTTGAGAAAATCATCATAATTTGATATGCGACCAAGGGCTTATGCATATGTCCCACTTTGTCACACAGCCTATTAACTGGCAAATACTCAACAGTTGGGAATGAATAAAAGTCATAATTTTTATTGCTTCATCAAGAACATTCTTAAATGGAAATGGCCTTGGTTTTATAGTGGTTTTTAATGTTTGTTTATTTTACTGTGAGTTCCTGGCAGTTTGGTACCACCACCTTGACTGGTGCTAAGGAATTAGCAATTTTACCCACAATTGTCTTTGCAGCATCATGGTAACTGTCCAGAAAAAACAAAGGCAAACACATTAGTCTTATTATTTTGATGTCTACAGACCCCCTGAAAGGTCTCCTCTATTCCAAGAAAGCGTTTGCTCTCTGGGGCTGCCTCTGTGATATCTACCAATCAAAAAGCCTCCAGATAATTTCTACTTGATTCCCTGTATCTTGTGGTATTGGATTCTGCAGGGCAGTAGTTTCTCAAAGTGGGATAGGCAGACCCCTGGGGATTCCCAAGGCCAGTCAAATAGACATAGAATAGACATAGCCTTGGTGATTAAAAGGTCATTCAAATAATATGTGCCAATGACACTGATAGTTTCTGTTGATTTTGTCTTGTCCTTAAGTCTTTAGGCCAGTTCTTATTTTCACTGTGAGGGCAACTTCAGCAAGGTTTGGAATTCGAGTTGGCTGGAGAGCAGAATATGTTCAGAACCTTCTTGCAGCTATTTCTTAAATAAGAATAGTGCAATCCATCTTGGAGACATTCTGGTTTGCAGCCCCAGAATCACACTGAATCTCATGCCAAGAGGCCTCACTAACTTTGATTGCTAAGGAGGAAAAAATAGATCATTAAATAGCAGCGAAGACCAGAATGATTTCTAAAAATAAATACTAATTAGATACACTTTTTTAAAACAAATGCTTAGTTCCTTGTTTTTCCCTTCAATGTTAATTTATGGCATTCCTGACTGTTATTAACAAACCCTTCTTACCAGTGTTGGTAACTTGGTACTTTATAAACACTTTTAGATACGTTATCTCATGTGATTCTTACTATAAATCTAAAAGGAACACCTAGTTTAGAGATTAATCAAAAAAAAAATTGAAGATTCAGGAAAATTAAGTGACTTAACCGAGCACCCTCTGTTAGTTTTCTATGGCTGTGTAAGAAATTACTGCAAAATTAGCAGCTTACAACAACACAGATTTACTATATCAAAGAGTCTATGTGTCAGGAACAAGTTGGCTGGGTCCTCTGCTCTGAAACAAGGTGCTGGTGGAGTCTACGATCTCATGTGAAGCTTGGGGTTCTCTTCCAAGATCACATAGTTGCTAGAAGAATTCGATTCCTTACAGTTGTAGGACTGAGGTTCCTCTTTTCTTGCTAGCTAGTAATCAGGGGTCAGTCTCAGCTCCTAGAGGCCTTCCTCTCACAGCCTGGCACCTTACCTCTTCAAATCCAGCAGGAGACTCTCTCTCCAGTCTGAGCGTTCTTCCATGGCTTCCAGTCCAGAGCTCAGCCAGAGAGCAAGCAAGTGGTCAAAGAATGAATAAGTGAGTATTTGTGCCAGTTCAGAATCTACCATCTTCTATTCATTTTCTTCTTACAACCCAGCATCATTTCACATGAATGCTCTAAAACCTTTTGTGTTGGTCTTTAATGATCTGGGTATTGATCGTAGATAACATTGATGTTACATTAAATTTCTTAACCATCTGAAAGTCATTTTCCTATTTGGGGGCTAGAGGGGAGACATGAGCAGAACTGCTGAGTCATGTTGTCAACCAAGAATCTTGGTTTCAACTTGGACTCTTCTGGTTTATAATGAGAACAGCTATAATTTCTCAAGGGCCAAACACAGGCCAGGTAACTGATAGATAGGTAGGTAGATAGATAGATGATAGCCTGGCATACACGCACACAACACATGCATACATACATGTTATACTCTTTGTATGTGTGTGTGTGAGTGTGTGTGTGTCTGTCTGTGGTGGAGGAATTACAGATTATTTTTATATACTTTTTCATTTCCTGATGCTTTTCTGTCACACATATATATTCTTTTATATTGAAGTATAGTTGATTTATAATATTGTGTTAGTTTCAGGTGCACCGCAAAGTGATTTGGTTATACATATGAATATATCTATATTATTTTTTTCGATTCTTTTCCATTATAGTTTAATATATATATAGTCTTAATCTGAACAATGAATCTGCAGTATTGGTAAGACCATCATTACGTCCATAATATAGGTAAGAACTGAGACTCAGAAGTTAAGGAACTTATGCAGAGTCGATGTTGGTAAGTGGCAAAGCAGGCTTCAAGCCCAGGTGCTCTTCACCTATCCACACAGACTTCCTGTCTACTGCTGTCCCCTCTTCAGGGTTTCTCTGCCATTGAGCCATCTGCCTTTTTTTTTTTACCAGGAATCACCGCTAGCCCATATGGCACCTTTGTATGAATTAGAAAAAGGCATCCCTTCATCAAGATATTTTGCTGCATTCTGCCAGAAATGCGTTGCAATAAATACAGAAGTATTCTATGTCTATGATGTTCATGATGATGCTCCCTAGGTTGTTCAGTGTTCAACCTACACAACTGTGTGGGGCTGCCCTGGGGAGGAACAGCAAATGATCATAGAGAGTCTGATTCAAGTTTTAATATGATTAGTCTGTACTGCTGAGTCTTGGTGCCCAGAGGGCTCTCGTTTTTTTGTGGGAGTTTGGTGAGTTTTATGTCTCCCTAATTTGATCAAAACCTGCTTATGGATGACTCAAGAAGGAGAGGATGGCTTATTATTTCTCTTGGTTTTCATTCCTCAGTCTGTGAGCTCAGTTTTCAGGAGTAGCAAATGTGACCTTACTTTCCCCAGAAATGCAGTGGTTCTGAGATTATAAACCTCACGCAAATGTGGAAGGAAGCATATGCTGGCCCCACTGGCAGAGTTGGGAGCAGCAGAGGCAGTAACCAATGTAGACAAGCCATCCTTCAATGTTTGCTCTTGATCTGGTGACCACATTATTCCCCTCTTTTTCTGCAAACTGGAAAGAAAAATGTAGGGAAAACAGGTTCATTGGAACACCCTTCCAATGAGTCAAATAGATATTTGTGCCCAAGGCAGTGCAGTAGGAGGGGCCTGAGCGGAGAGGGGAGGGGTGGTGTTAAAAACCGACAGTCACCTGAGGGCTAGAAGGGTCCAGGGAGGCATAATTCCCACACTGCTGCCTGTATTAGTAATTAACAGTGTTTCTCGATTTTTCTTTTTTTGCATTTGGATTTTTCTGCTGGAGGAAAGAAATTACTTCCGAGCAGAATGAATCATTAAACTTAACTGTAGGTCATTTGGAAGGAGGCATGTGGGCTCTGACATCCAGACGATCACCAGCCAGCAGACGTTACTCAGTCTCTGTGATCCTCAGTTTTCTCCTCTGTGAAATGGGAAAGGTTACTGGTACCTACTTCACAGGGTTGTTGAAAGAACCTGATGAGAAAATTAACGTAAAGCATTTATGTATCGAAGTGCCTGGCATTGAGCAAGCACTCAATAAACAGCAGTGACTATTATTAACTAACAGTAATATGTAACATATTAACATAATACCTACCTTTCCGGAGGGTGACAAGGCATTTCTCCCCCAGTCCTGCTCTATTTAGCAAAGCTCCCACCAAAGCTTAGCACTTCACACCTTGAAAGAAATTCTGCAGGAATGAGAAACTGAGGAGCAGAATTAATTCTGTGACATCAATCTGCGTGCACCCTCGCTCCACCCACACATCTGTGTCCTCCAGCTCTGCGGCCCTGGATGGTGGCAGTAATTTTAGCAGAACCCAGTCTGCTGAACCTAAGAGACAAAGAAGAAGTCACTATTCTGGGCCAACTACCATAAAAACAGGGAGTTTCAATAAAGACTTTTATATTACTAAATTGTGCAGATTTCTCTGGACCTGGCAGCCAGCTTCTCCCACCTGCCCACTCCTACACTTCTGCTGTCAGACCTACATTTAGACCCAGTGCGGGGAGCTCAGGGAAGAAGGGGAACTCAGGAGTCTGGATTCAGCCAGGGAAAGGTGAGGCTGGGCTCAGATCTGATCCCACCCCTGCTTCCATCCCCCTTTACCTCTCCGGTCCAGGGAAATCAGTCCTCAGTAAAAAGAAGAGCTGTAGGTTGGCATTTTAAAAATTGAATTTAAAGTCCAGTGTGATAATAAGTATAGTATACAAATGGCTGTATGTTCAGGTAAAATAGAAATGAGGGATAGGAAGAAAGGGGAGGATGAAAGCGGAGGACGCTCCCCACACCTGAGTAACAATGGCCTTTACGAGGTCCAGAGCTGCCACACGTGGCTGTGCGGGATGTGTGGTGTGTGACCTCAACACCCATACATGACGATCCTGAAAGAGCTGGAAAGCCCCTCCTCTCGACAAACGGCAAAGGCACACCCAACTGTGCTGTCCTTGAACTTGCCCAAGCCCCTCTCCCAAGCTGCTCTGATCAGATTGCAGGGGTCCCTGTGAACCGCACAGAGTTGGAAATCTGTGTTTGAGGACGGTGCTAAACAGTAGACAATGTTGGAGACCGCCAGAGAATCTTTGCTCTTTTGAGTCCTGTTTTCCTATCGGCGGCTTGTCACTTTGGCGTGGGATCCTGGGGGTGGGGGTGGGGGCGGGCATGGAGTGCGCTGCCTACGTGTACCATAGAAGGTCACTGGTTTGTGTTCTCGGTGAAATAAAGCCCTGGGCCTCAACCAGCTCACCTTCTGCAGGTTTCCTCCTCCTGACAGCAGGACTGGGGTGGTGCACCGCCTTTCTCTGTCTGGTAGATGAAACACGGTCTAGAGTCAGGAGCTAAGGGACACATGTTTGTAAAAACTCAGGTCTGGGGCCAAGTAAATGTCCGGGCCCAACATCACTCCCAGGGTGACTCTCTCACTATTTTCCAAGGGACCTGCCTTTCTCTGTGGAGGAGGTAAGGATAGAGATGTACCGTCAGTTGCCTGTCTCCCATGGCTGTGCCTTTAGCCAACAGCAAGCAAAATGGTGGCAAATGCACCAGCAACCACTAGGCCATTATTGCCAATGGCCTTCAAGAGAGAGCTGGGGGTTTCCCTTTCTTCTAGGTTCTGAAGTGGGACAACAGAGGAAAAGCATCTCATGGTGCCCGGATAGGTGAAAATGTCTCAAGTTACTTTCATATGTTATGTTACATCCTATCCCATCTTTATATCCCATCAAATGACACACGTGATGGTATCATACATGATAAGTGTAGGGTATGATCTGATGTTTTTCAAGGGAGAAACAAGTTATTTGAAGTTTGAATAAACCTCTTAGGAAATTCCAGTCCGTAGTTTTTTTGTTTTGATTTGGGTTTATTTTTTTTCCTCTTTCTTTGGTAGTTTGATCTTGAGGTTAATAGCAAGAAGATGTTGTAAAGACTTCTACAGAGATGTGAAAGACGAGAAAAGGAGGAATGCTTTCTGGGTCAGGCTGAGTTTGTTCTGAAAATGGAGTCCATGTGAAGTTTGATGACTGGGATAATGAGGCAGAGAGATGCAAGGGGTTAACAGCATGGAAGAGAGTTTGGGGGCTTGGTGATGGGGTAAGGAAAACAGGAATGGTACTCCATAGGAAGCAGGGAGACAAGGAAGAGGGGAGGTTGCTAGGCAACTTCCCGGGGCAGAAGAGAGAAATCTTGAGGGAGGAGGCGCTATCAGAAGTGCTGCTTTGTGCCGTGGGTGGCTATATCTGTCCGGAACAAACAGACCCGAGAGGCTGGTCACACCTAGTTGGCAGCTGGCTGTTCATCCCGAGCTGCTTCCTGTAATAATAAACATTCGGGAAGGGTCAAGGGCACAGAGCTCCAGGAGAAGTGCGGCAAACAGTCTGAATGGCAGCCGGGGTGCAATACACAGATGAAAGCTGTTTATTCTACAGTTTGTGCCACGGAGGAGATAATGGCATGGCCCATTGGTGCCAAGGGTTGTGGTTAAAAATCCATTCACTGAGTGCCAACTAGATACTGTGTTACTTGCTGGGAGGAAACAAAGGTAAACCAGACATGATCCTTGTCCTGTAGGCAGCTCCCCATCTGGTGGAGATACGTGTGTTGCTAATTAGCTACAGTTACGGGGTATAAAACAAAGCTTAATCATTGAGAGGATGAACTCTCGAGTAGGGTTCGAGTCCCAGTCTGAATCACGCTAGCTGCGACCTTGCAGGAGTTACTTATTCCCTCATCCGTAAAACACAAATGATGAGAGTACCTATGTCATAGGGTTGCTATGAGAACGGAACACGTTGACAATTGAGAGGTGCTGAGAAGAATGTGGAGCAAACAGTAAGGTTTGTTAAATAAGTTCTGGATAGAGGTAAGGAACCCAAGTGCAGTATGGAATGTGGCATAAGTCCCTTTCGATACACACATACTTGTATGAAGGTGGCGCTCATCTTAGGTCCACCTGTGATGCTGGGACCCATCTACTTCCCAACTGCTCTATTAGATGGTCCTTTAATTATCCTACGAATGTTGTACACCATTGTAAGACACCTTCTCTGGGTGAAGGGATCAGGTCTTTCAAGCTCAGATCCACAGCATAAGGGAGAGCTGAGTAGCAAATCTTGCCTTTTCTGTCCCCTGGAATGAGAACAAGCACACGCCAACCACAGTGCATCCCCTTTGCCAACAGGAGGGCTCCCCGGTCTGCACGGGGGCCACGTCCCTTCCCTCTCCGTCTACAAAACCCCGAGCTTCACTGCCCAGCTAGGCTGCCTCCAGCTTTCCCTAGAAATTTCAGTGTGTCTGGAATGCACTCATTGGAACCCTGGTATTTCCAACCTCCCTGGCCAGGTAAGCATGCTGTCTGCTGAGTAAAAATAATGTAGACCTGCAGAGCAGCACATGATGTTCTTTATTGTTCCAGCTCTGCCCCCTGCAAGGCACTCGTGACACTTGGCTGGCAGGACCCAGAGCCAGCCAACTGCCCCAGGCAAAGGTGACTCCAGCATGTCAGCTGTACAGCAGACAGGGTATTTATGGCACCAACACTTTGTGGAAGAAAGGGAGAGGGGCAAAATGTCATAAAAGAGGAGGAGGGAAAGTCCTGAAAACCCATTTTCTCTGCAGGCCCGGGACTGTCTACCCACCACCCCCATGATCAGTCTATGGAAAGTCCCAGTTTTCTGCTCCAAAGGAGCTGTTTTGGTCAATTCAGATAAAGGTTGAGATTCAGAGTTCTCTCACCGATCCCACGCCTGAGGGCATTTGACTGGGGACGTGTAGAAATCTCTCTTTAAACGCCTGCCTGCCGTGGTAAGCCATAATTTTTGTGTCTAAGTACCAGGGCCTCTTTGGGGAGCTAGTGAAATGTCACCCTCTCTTCCTGTGCACAGACTCTCTTTAGGCCCCAGGTGGTCCTCCTGGCCTTCCCCGCCCTCACCCATCTGCTAGGCTGGCCTGGGGCCCACTGACACGCTGGTTTGACCCTTGACCTCAGGCGCACATCCAAGGCCACATGGGCTTGGATGGTGGGTCTGAGGAACGCCAGAGGCACCATCTGTCCTGCAGGAAGACCATCTCTGCGTCCGTCCTCAAGCACTGGCTCCAGACCTTCATCACAGCTGGTAGCTGTTATTTGCCACAATGAAAGATACCGGAACAGCCAGGCCAGGAGGACATGTGATTCAGGGACAATTTGAAATGTGAGCTAGAAGTTTGTAGGCACAGGAGGATCTCTCAAAAAATCTGATAGCAGGGCTTCCCTGGTGGCGCAGGGGTTGAGAGTCCGCCTGCCGATGCAGGGGACACGGGTTCGTGCCCCGGTCCGGGAAGATCCCACATGCCACGGAGCGGCTGGGCCCGTGAGCCATGGCCGCTGAGCCTGCGCGTCCGGAGCCTGTGCTCCGCAACGGGAGAGGCCACAACAGTGAGAGGCCTGCGTACCGCAAAAAAAAAAAAAAAAATCTGATAGCAACAAAATAAAAGAAAGGAAATTAGAAAATTACTCAAGAATAAGGAATTAACAAGACACGTAGTAAAACCCAGAGAGATTCCTAAACCTTGGGGAATAAGGCAGCAAAGGGTTTTGTCAGAAATCAAAACCACTCAAAAGGATTTTAAAGCCTTTTTCATGTATGATTTGCCTTGAGGCCAAATGCCCCGCCTTTGGTCATCTCAGAACCTGTCTAGGATTCTCCTAGAGAAATCAAAAACTCCAGTAGTTCAGGCAATATTTGGATGTCACGGAAGGGAAGTGACCACCCTCCAGAAATAATACCACTGCTTACCCAACCCCTGGGGTGAGAGGGTGGAGGGGATTGGAAGTATTGGCTGAAAATCCAGTTTCAAAACAATACCTAACTTGTATTGAATGAGTTTATGGGACAAGACTGGCTACCAGAAGAAAGTACCTTGGTTCCTTCCTATATGTGCCCCCTTAGAGCCCTCTGTAGCCTTGGCCCTCCCCACCCTGAGTGACATCCCAAGCAGACCTCATAGCTTTTCCCAGATCCGAACAGGCCAGACCAATGCAATCTCTTACCCATCTTCTTGTTGTCTATTTTTCTTGTGTTTGTTTAAAGTTCCTCCCTTTTCCACCACTTGGGCCTGCCTTAGGGTGGGATTTTATTGGGGGTGGGGAGAGAGGAAGAGCCTTGAGCCTCTTAGTTGGAAGGGAGGAGGCCTTCTTTCTCCTTAACTTCGCCTCCAACTCACCGCATCTAGTCCAAGACCCTCAGACTTGGAATCAGGGCAGAAAGGATTAGAGGAGAAAGTCTGACAGACAGCACGAATGTAATCTAGTCTTGGGACTCCCCGGGAATAGATAGCAGAGTGGGGAAATTAAAGCACAAGATGGTACCTCACTTGCCCATAGTTAGAAAATGGTGAGTGTGGATTTGAACCTGGGCAACCCAGCTCTGAAGACTCCATTCCCCGGGACTTGGGCGAAGCCTCATGTTGCCCCTTAACACCTGGTCCAGCATCAGGCAGTCCCTACCTCACACAAAACACCCCCGCCGGGGCTGCCTCACCGTGTCTATGGTCCTCTCGGCCAGGGTCCCTTCCAAGATGATCCCAGTGGGATTTCTCCAGTCAAACTTGCACTCAGGACAACACAAGTCCTCACCAAGCAGTCCTGTCTAGCCACCCTGCTGCCAGCCAGCTCCTCGGACAGTCTTCCAGCCTTTAGATCCCCTGACATGTGTGAGGAAGCAGACCCATTTGTCCCCACAAGTCCGAGGACACATGTCCAGCTCTCTGAAAGGTACCCTTGGCTCCTTTGGCTTCATGTGAGGGCAACTCCCAGCATTGATAACTCTCTCCAAAGAAATTCTCTCCCTCTGGTTTTTGCCTCTTTCAAGAATATTTTTTTATATACCCCAAGGTGGGCTATGAACTGAGAGTCGAAATCTACTTCACCATCTCTTCGCATTTCTTCTATGGGTGATCTGACATCTACTGTTCTCAGGCTTTTGGGGTCCTGGCCAAAACTGAAAACTCAGAAGACAGTAAAAACCTTCATTTGACCTCTTATTATACATGTTAGAGGTAATACGCTCTAAAGTATAACTCTGTCCTCCAGAAAAAGAAAAACAGAATAAAGGAAGGAAGGATGCAAGAGAGGGACAAAAAGAAAGAGAAAGGCAGAGGCAGAAAGAAGGAAAGAGAACGTGAAAGTGAAAGAGAAAAAAGATGGAGGAAAAAGAGAGAAGGGCCAGATTGAGCAATGACATCATTAGCGTAACACGTGATACGAAGCCCTCTGAGTGCGTAATACATCTCAGTTTATGAGGCTTTTTGTGGAATCTTCTAACAACAACCGTTAAAGAAAGATGTTATTGTCACTGTTTTACAGATGAGGAAATGACGAGAACCTCAGGGCAGCCTGACTTTCAGAGGGGCCCACAAATGGGGGGCGGGGGCAGCCTTCTACCAGGTTGCTCTTATTCTGCAATTAACACGCATTTGAAGCCTCGTCTTACGTGGCGCCAAGGCTCCTGCACGCCCTGGCTCTCCCTCTTTCTGCCTGGCCACTTCTTCTCAATCTTCTTTGCTGGTTTCCCCTCATCCTCGCAGCCTCTAAACACCTCCAGGCTCAGGCCTCAGGCCTCTCTGCTTTCCTATCTCCACTCACCCTCGGGGCGATCTCACCGGGACCTGCTGGTAATTCCCACGCTTACCTCTCTAGTCCAGATCTCTCCACCTACTAGCTTACTCGCCATCTCAAATGTTAGACATCCAAAGCTGAGCTCCTACCATTCATTCCGCCCTGAACCTAGTTCTCTTCACAGATGTCCTCACGTCAGTAAACGGCAAGTCGATTCTGCTCGTTGCCCGGAACAGGAACCCTGAAAGCGTCTTTGACTCCCCTCTTTCTCTCCTGTCCTACATGTCCAGTCCATCAGGAGGTACCTTTGGTGTGGTGCCTTCAAAGCATAAGCAGAATCCAACCACCTCTCAGCACCTGCATTGCTACATCTCGGTCCAAGTCACCATCCCCTTGCACGACCATGGCCCCTTGGCCAGTTGCCCTGCTTTGTACCATGGCTTCTGGAGTCTACCCTGCACATAGCAGTCTTAGAGTCTGTACCTTCTGAAATGTTAGGCAGAGCAGGCCAGAGCACTGCAGGAAGCACCTCCACACCCTCACACGCACACCCAGTGCTTTCCATCATACTGGGAGGAAAACCCCAAACCCTCCTAAGACCTATAGCCCTGTGTGATCTGACCAGCACGAACTCCCCAACCTCCTCTCCTTCCATGTCCTTTCCCCTCATACCGCTCAGCTGGCCTCCACCACCCCCTCCGACGTCCTTGAGCATGCCAGACATGCCCCTACCTGGCAACCTTTGCATTCACTCTCCCTGCCTGAAATGCTCTCCTCCCACATAATCACATAGCTTCAGGCCTTCACTTAAATGTCACCTTCTCGATGGGCCACCCATCCCTGGCCACTCTGTCTGTATCAGACATCCTCCACACAGCACCCACCGGTGGTCCAATTCTTCTCCCTTCAGACAGAATTCTTAGGGGGCCTCTCAGAAGTCAGTCCGGGGAGATGCCTGGATCTGTTGCACTTGATACCAAGCAGTGGCTACCGTGGAACCTGCATGGATTCTTGCACTGATTCTCCTGCCCTTCCTGCCTCATTACTCCTGTCTCTCATCCTTGCTTCCCTGGAATTTTCTTGCCAGTAGAGTAAAAGCACTAGTTTGTCCGCTATATCTGTGAGTCTGTTTCTGGTTTTGTAATATTCATTCGTTTTATTTTTTAGATTCCACATATAAGTGATAACATAATGTATTTGTCTTTCTCTGTCTGACTTATTTCACTTAGCATGATAATCTCTAGGTCCATCCATGTTGCTGCAAATGACAAAATTTTATTCTTTTTTATGTCAGAGTAGTATTCCATTATATATATATATATATATATATATATATATATATATATATATATATATCACATCTTCTTTATCCATGTATCTGTCTGTCAATGGACATTTCATTGTTACCAGTGTGGAGAGGGAAGAGGAAGACCGAGGGGCAAATAGGGCTGGAGGGTTAACAGGTCCAAACTACTATGTATAAAATAAATAAGCTACAAGGATATATTGTGTAGCACAGGGCATATAGCCAGTATTTTATAATCACTTTAAGTAGAGTATGATCTATAAAAATATTGAGTCACTCTGTTGTACACCTGAAACTAATATAATATCATAAACCAACTATAAATCAATTAATTAACTAATTAATTAAAAGTAAAAGCTTTAGTTTGAAGCACTGTGTTCTCTGAAACTCACTTTCTAAAATTGTAAGCCTGCTGCCAACACACATCACACACACACACACACACACACACACACACACACATACTTACACGTGCCTTCCTATCCTTTTCACTTCTTTATTTTTCATCTCAGCACCTATCACCATATACTATACCATATATATTTACTGATTTATTTTGTTTACTATCTTTCTCCTTACTAGAATATAATCACTATGATTTTTTTCTATTTTGTTTACTGTTGCATCACAAGAATATAAAATATTGTAGGTGCTCAATAAATATTTGTTGAATGAATGAATGAGTATGAAAAGGAGTTTGATCTATAGAACTGAGAGGAAGCAGCTCTCTAAAGATAGAGACCAGAGACGATGCTATGCAGATCCTGGCCTGCTGGGAAAGACTTGGAGCTCAGTGACTGGCTGGTCATTCCACATCTTAGTGGGTAGACAGGTGTGGGGGGCCCTACAGTAAAGTGACACTAGATACACTCATGGCTTATGTCTATGAAACTGAATAAACTAGCTTCATGCATCTTGAAAGAAATAAGTTTTGCTGTTGTCATTGTTGATATTTTCCACATGTTTAATGTAGATCTAATTTGTGTTGTTTCACATTTGGCAGTAAAGTGTGCTGTGACTTTAGATGACATCTTTGCTATTTTTTTTTAATCCTAGTGGTTCTGTAATATTCCAGTTACATTTTACCCAGAAAATCACCTTTCCTGAGAAGAAAATGCTAAAACCATATCAAATGGCTTAGAGATTCCAGGCTGATATAAATAAATTCTCAATAGGAAAATTCACTGCACACTTGGTCTTTGTGGGATTAGGAGGTGTTATCCTGCCTTTCACATCCTCTGCCAAGGCAAACAGTGGTATCTTTATGATCAGTTTGGAAATCTGCCATATCAAGAGGCTTTTACATCCGTCAAGCAGTATTTATTTGAAATCCAGACTGCCTACGAAGTATCTAAAAGTACTCATCTACTGGAAACAAGATCAATACAGAATAATAGCCTATTGTGAGTGGCTCTGAATCTGGAGAGCCCTTTATTGTATTGTGGGTACAGTGCACCGCACCAGTAAAGTTTCTAATGAGAGAAATAGTGCATTTCAGAAGAAACAAATTTGTTATGGCGAAGATTTCAAATTGTTATAGCAGAAGAATCTACAGAATAGTATGTCTAGATTTCAGCAAGACATTTGATTAAGTCAGCCATGATATCTCCTCATGGACAACGTGGAGAAATAAGAACATTCCTTATATGACTAGAGCGAGGATGACATAGAGAAAAACTAATTATCGTTATTATATATTATTATATAATTCAATTCCTGGTGCAGAATAGCTATTCCATAAGGGTCATTATTATTGGTATCTTTATATTAGCTACCAATAGTGAAGACTTACCATGTGTAACTGAAGACTTATCATGTGTAAGATGAGTTAAATGCATCCAGAATCATATAGAGGATAGAAGGGGGGCTTGCCAGTCCGCAGCTGAGGGGCTAAGCTAGGGATTGAAGGGTTTGGAGGAAGTCTGAGGCTAGAACCCTCCAGCACTGATCGGTGGAATCAGTCTCAGGGAGATGAGGCCTGGGACAAGAACAAGTGAGAGCTCCTGGTCCAAAAACACTCATGCAAAAAGCAGCTCAGAGGTCACCTGAGACAGGAGGTGGGAGGGAGGGATGACTAAGGGGCACAGGAAAACTTGGGGGACTGATGGATATGTTCATTGTTTTTACTGTGGTGGTGGTTTCATGGTTGTGAGTGTATGTCAAAACCCATCAAAATATACACTTTTTGGGGCTTCCCTGGTGGTGCAGTGGTTGAGAGTCCACCTGCCGATGCAGGGGACACGAGTTCGTGCCCCGGTCCGGGAAGATCCCACATGCTGCGGAGCGGCTGGGCCCGTGAGCCATGGCCGCTGAGCCTGCGCGTCCGGAGCCTGTGTTCCGCAGTGGGAGAGGCCACAACAGTGAGAGGCCCGCGTACTGCAAAAAAAAAAAAAAAAAAAAAAAAAAAAAAATATATATATATATATATATATATACACTTTTCTTATGGGCAGTTTATTGTACATCACTTAAGCACCTCAATGAAGGTGGAGAGGAGAGGATAAGAGAGGAGAGAAAAGGAAGAATAAATTAAGCCATATCAAAGTACCAGTAGCTAGCATTGAGTCAGGCACCTGGAAGTCAGTGATCAATTCCAATGCGAGACTGGAGTTGCCAGAGCTAAATTCAAATGGAAAAGTGCAGACATGACCGGATGCTCTGACGTAAGGTCAAGAACCGAGGGAGACATCATTGGGGGAGCAAGGCGAGTGTGTCTCTAACAGTGGGGATACAGCTTGATGCTCTTGCCTTGCAGGTTGCTCCGTGCCCCCAACATTTGAAAGGGACCATGGTCAGATCCACGCAGTGAAACTTACTGGGCACCATTTTCAAATGCAGGAAGGAACGGCTGTCTTGGGAGGTGGTGAGCTCCAGTCACTGGCAGTGTTGAAATGAATGTTGGCTAATCAAACCTTGCTGCCTAATTGCTTAGGAAGCTTGTTAAAATGTTCCCCTCTCCACTCTCACTCCTGTTCCAGAACTAAGGAATCAGAATCTCCACAGTGGCAACTGACATCTGTATTTTTTTCAACTTCCCAGGCGATTCTGAGGCAGCCTGTGTTTGGCATTTGCTGCTGTAGAATTGGACTCAATTGATTATCTCTACAGTTCCTTCTAATTCTAAGTTTCTATGATTCGGTGAATACCGTGGACATATGAAATTATTCTTTGAGTGTGACACAAGGCTTCTGGGACAGACTCCCCCTTTTCCCAGACAAGAAGTCCTGGGGAGAATCTTTCAAAGTATGGGAGCCCCAAGGTCCTGATTCCAAGCAACAACAACGTGTGTGAAAAGCTTAGCCTATCAAGATATTCATCCCTGAAGACCTGCCCGTCTCCTTGGTGAAGGTGTCTATTCCTCTGTGGGTCCCAGCATCTCTCTTCTTTGCACTCTGAACTCTACAGCATCAGAAATCTTGGTCCTTTTGAAAAGGGGACCAGGGCAGAGGGTGCTTCTCATGTGTTGTCTTGGCATCATTTGCTGGGAGATTCAATAGACCCAATGAAGAATGCATGCCCAGCAAGTTACAAACGAATTGAGAAATCAGACTAAAGAAAAGGGCCAGTGGAGGAAGCCCAGACCGATGAGATGATGCCGTGAGATAAGTGCTGTGGAAGTAGGTTTGAGGGGCCGTGGAATGACGGTGTGTATATCTTGTCTCCTCACATGAAGTATAAACCAATGGAATGCAGGGATTACGTGTTACCTTCTTTTGATGTTCTCTCCAAAGTGCCTGGCACTCTGCCGGGCGTATTATGGATGTTCAAAAAAATGTTCAGGACAAAGAGCCCAGGAACAAGGGATGGAAAGAGGGAGGGAGGAAAGGGGAAGAATAGGGTGGTGATTCTCAAGCATCTTAAGGAGGAGGGAAGCAGGGCTTTGACAATGAAGGCAGGTGGCCTGAGTTCAAATCCTGCTTCTGCCTCTTACCGGCTCTATTATTCTGAGCAAGTTACCTACATTTTCTCATCTGTACCTACCACAGAGCCTTGTTGTGAGCATGAAATGGGTTTGGGCCTATTGATGGGTTAGAACAAAGTTGGCAAACTACAACCTGTGGTCAACCTGACCTGATGCCTATTTTTATAAATAAAGTTTTACTGAAACCCAGGCACGCCCATCATGCATGTATTGCCCACAGCTGCTTTCACACTACAGGGCAGAGTTGAGTAGCTGAAACAGGTCTTATGGCCCTGAAAGCCCGAAATATTGACTATCTGGACCTTTATGGAAAAAGTTCGCCAACAAAACGCTGGCTTAGAACACAAGTGATCTATTCTTTATCCCGAAGGAGTAGAAGACTCAGTACGTGTGTCATTTTCTCTTCAAAGTAGTCTCATTTCTGACAGTCGGGCCTTGGGGGGTCCCTCCCCACTATCATTCCACGGCCCCTCAAACCTACTTCCACGGCACTTATCTCACGGCATCGTCTCATTGGTCTGGGCTTCCTCCACTGGACCCTGGGATTCTCCAGGTTGGGACTGTGTCTTGTTCATTGCTCTAGCCTTGCACAGGATTGACCCCCAGGAAATGCTTGCTCAATTAACGTAGTAATCAGAAACATGCTAACCACAATATAAACCCTCAGAAATAAGAGTCTGTAAACCTACCAAGGGACAAAAGCTAGAGTTCTAAGCAAGCCTCTCTGGACTTTGCCCCCATCACTGTGGCTGGGGCAGATCTTCACATCCTCATCTCTGCCTCTTTATTTTCCTCTTTTTATTTCTCAGCGTCTGGCTGCAGTGGCACTGGAATAGTGGTCCCCCTGTCATTGATCAGCCTGCAATCTACAACTGGCATCGCTTGTCATTCCTTGTGGGGTCATCAGCCCTCCCGTTGGTGCTCGGGAGTCCATGCCAAGATGTGGCAGCCGGGAGAGCTTCAGTCTTGGGGCAGATGCTGCCCGTGGGAGCTGAGGAATGCACCCGCCCTTGCATTCCGCAGCAGGTGTGCGGGGGCATTCTTATCATGCTTCTTGTGGAGCTGCATCTGCTCCTGGCTTTCAGAGCTCCTGAGCATTTTCACAACAAAATGTTAGGCTATATTTATCTGTCACATCACCAAAGCTGGGCTTTGAAATTTCTGTCCAGGAAATGTTTGAGCTGTGCTGTTAACGAGCTCAGTGACCTTGATACCTCCCAGATCCTTGACCTCCTCCTCTGTAAAAGGAGGGGAGATGGTCACAAGCCCTCCCCACCGCAACCTTAAACTCTGACATCAAGTGCCTCTACAAGGTCACATGAACCCTCAGTACTGGAAATTCCTCTAAACAGGATTAGCAGCTAATTCAGGCATTGACCTGCCTGTGGGCAGTTGGCTGTGAACTGCCCACCATCTGTGAAACCCTCTGCCTATAGGATGCCGACCTCTGCTCCTCCCACTGACAAGATCTTGCCCAAATCCTCCCTTTTAAGGTAAAATTCCTCAAAAAGCTCTGAGTAGCTTGAGCTTTCCCAAGGCTCCTTGGGGCTCAAAGGTGAAGTCAATGTTTGTCTCCAAGTAAGAATTCATTAGCTGCTATTGCCAATCAGAGCTGTTTTCTCTGAGTGGAAACGGACTCCCTGGAACTCTACAGGTCATAAGGCCAACAGCTTAACATGCAGAATCTGCAAACAGTCGTGGTGTGATCCACCAGGACTGGCAGGTAACACATACGTTTCCTCTTCTGACTCAACGGTCTGGCTACCCATCAGGGACCGGCTGAAAAGTACCTGCCATATCTTGTGGATGAGACCCAGGCCCCAGCAGACAGCAGACTGCAAACCTCAGATGGATCTGGAAACCTGAATCCCTCTCCTGGGCGTTCTGGCAAAGCTCTCTCTCCAGTGTGACTTGAAAGAAGAGGGTTTGTTTTTTTCTTCCTTACAGCACTTTTATTCCCATGGGAATCAGTAAGTAGAAATGTATTTGTAGAGTAATGGGTAAAAATGATTACTAGGTTTTTAAAATGTTCTTTCTGATGTTCCAGTTCACTCAATGGTGACAGTTATACTGACAGCCACACTTATTCGTGATCCAGGGAAATCTTCTTTGCTTAATACTACATTAAGCGCTGTTTGAAAAGTAACAAACCTTGTCTGGCTTTCCCCACGGTGTTCAGGGCCTTTGCCATCCTCCTCCACGGGAGCTGACAATGTTTTAGCAAAGTTAGCTCTTGATGCTGAAATTCTATTTGGGGCAGAGAAACATCTCAGGATACATTGGAGCCTGTCTTCCTCAGATAAACAGCCTTAAGGAATGTCCTAGGAGGATGGTGCTGGCCCAGGGGTGATGACTGCAGCCCTCTTCTCTGGAACAGACTTTATTCTGACTGGGGAAAGGCCACAAAATGAGCTCTTTTTAATTAAAACCCCCTGAGCCTTACTTATTAAGACTTGCGGCACTCGCTGACAGTGGAATTTTTCCTGCATGGTCCTTTTGAGAGCTACCTAGATGACTTTGGCAGAGAAATGACATATAAATAACACTTAGAATTATTATTATTGGGCCAGGTTCTCACCCTGTGTAACTCTCTGGGAAGTCTACTGCTCGTACTTGCTTGCTATAAATACTGCATCCTTCACCTTCCCCCCAAGCGCACAGGGGATGAGACAGCGGAGGGCTATGTGGGGGTTGGTAGAGGGCATCATTTGGAAGATCCATTAATTGAAGTCAGTTTGAGAGTCATTCTGCACATGATTAATAAGCTATTACAAATTATTCCCTATTTTGGGAATTCATTCATTCTCCAAGTCTCCAGAGAGTGCCTTTTAGACCTGTTTCAGGAATGGAAACAGATTGAATTGGCCCAGTGAGAGATGAGATTGTAGAACAAATGACACTGACCTGCCACAGGGTAGGAAGACATGGCCCCCTATCACAGGGGGACCATGTCTCTAACCAAATGGGACCCCATCAGGAGGCAGAGGACAGGGACTGTAGACTATCCCCAAAATTTAAGGGAAGTGTTTCTATTTAGGAATGCTGGTACCAGATCCTAGGGTGAACACTGGTTTACTTAGCAGATATTTGAGTCTGTGCCATGTGCCAGGAACCACCCTCTGTACTGGCCTGGGTGGTAAAGAGGACAGGCAAAGTCTCTGTTCTCTGGAAGCTCAAATTCTAAGGTATGGTGTCGGGGGAGATAAATCATAAATAAGTAAACAAGAAAGCAAACAAAGAGATCAGATAAACTCAGAGACACAAACAATGATAGTCAACAAAATCATGGTGGAAAGTGACTGGGGAAAGGTAGGCCTCTGGGAGCCTAGACAACTCTGATAAGAGTGAGTGATGAAGCCTTCCAGAAGGAGGTAACATTTGAGCTGAGACCCAAAGAATGAGAAGCAGACAGACCTGGGAAGATATGACTATAGCTTTGTAGGCAAAAGGAATAGCAAGTGCAAATACCCTGGGGCCAGAACATGAGTGGCACGTTCCAGGAGCAGAAGGAAAGAGGCCCTGATGCGGCCAAGTGAACAGGGGGAGTGGCAGGAGAGGCAGATGGTGCCAGACCACCTCCGAGGCCATGGTAAAGACTTGGATTTCATTCTGCAAGCATGGGAGGCCATTAGAGGTGCTATAGAAAAGACTACTAGTTGCTCCCTATAGCCATTCTCCCCTTCTTTTCAGTCCTGGAATCCTTGACTTTTAGCCAGCAAATGCCACCCAGTTTGAAAGTACATTTTCCAGCTGTATTTTGCATAAATTTATGGCTGTATGATTAAATTCTTGTCAATAAGATGTGAACAGAAGTAATGTATGCAACTTCCGGGCCTCACTCTTAAAATGATCAGGCAATGCTCTTCTCTCTCTTTCTCTCCCATCCCAATGAGTAGGACACAGATGTGTCTGTAGATCCAGCTTTGACTTTGGAACATGAGGGCAACATCCCATGGCATGGTGAGCAACAAGGGAGAGGGAACCTCAGTCATTGCGTGATTACATGCAGTTTGACAACGCACCTGCCCTGAATCAGCTTACTTCCTTTGTCTGAACTGTTGTATTTTGGGCTTGTGCTACATCAGCTTAGCCTGCATCCTAATACAGGAGATTTTAAGCAGGAAAGTGACTTGATTTATGTTTCCAAGAGATCAATCTAGCTTCCACATGGATAAATTACTGGGGCGGGGTGAACAGTGGATGCAATGAGACCAGAGGCCAGCTAAGAGGCCATCTGCACACAGAGAGAAGTGAGTAGATATGGGATAGATTTTGGAAGTAGAACCAACAAGAGCTGGAGATGGAGTAGATGATTGGGGCGGGGGGGGGTGGGAGATTGAGGAAAGAATAAACAAGGTAACTCCTAGTTTGGAGTCCTTGGGTGATTTTCCCATCTAGATGGGATCTGAAGACAATAGGAGATGGACCCCACTAAAAGGACACTGAAGCATCTCTGCCATGGGCACCTCTGGTAGGAGCTACCCCTGAAATAGCAGACTTGGAGATGATCCACACCACAATTGTCGGTCCAATAATCTTCTATAAAGACACGTGTATCACGCCCCACATTTGAGTTGAAAATCCTTAAGATTATTTTAGTTGCATGCAACAAAACCAACTCTGGCTAGTTAGAGACCTAAACTAGCCCACAGAACCTAAGTGTAGTCCTTTGGGAAAAAAACAAAAAAAAAACTAGAACTGAGGACTAGAAAGATGACAGGCATCAGATAATACTTTTAGCTCTTTATCCCTAAATAGACCACTTTGTCTGCTTTTCTGTATATATAATGAAGGATGGTGTTTCCATGGCTTCAGGGTTTATATTACTTCTAGCAAATATACTAAACCTATCTAGACACTCGTCTCAATCCTAAACCAGCCTCGATTGGGTTAGGGGTCCAACCAACTGTAGTCAGGAGAACAGGACCAAGTCATTTAAACACGGCTGCCTCTACCCATCCGCACGGAAAGGTCACAGAGAAAGGGGCAGACAGCACCCCAAAGTGCCTTTCTAACAAGTCCATATGGAACACAAATCTCATTTTCATGAAGACACAGCACCTCAGGGCTCAAAAGACCCTTTGGAAGCATCTACCTCCAATACAGAGGTAAATTGAAGTCATCTTAAGCCTTCAGATAGCTTTCTTATTTTTAAAGGTATCTTGCACAGATGATGTCATGGCCTTCCTTGGGGACCACTGGTGAGGACTCACAATGCTTACAGATACTCTCTTCTATTTCTCACCTATGTGCTTACCACAGCATGCAAAAAACTCTTCTCTTTTTCTCCTCATTACAAAGTGGCCAGCTGGTCACCAATTCTACCCCCTCAGAATAACCCTCAGGATGGTATACCTCAAGTAAAGCTGATGGTAGTGGATGTGGAATTCTGTGCATGACCGACCTGGATGTGACACTGCAGTCTCAGAGGTTTGTCTAAACCAGCTCTGAACAAATCAGAGGGCTGTGGATTTGACTTTTTTTTTTTCTAGAAGCATGTATTCTACAAGTCAGTGATGCCATATTCCTCTTCCCCTTGTTGGTCTCAAACACTCATTTTTTATTCCCATCCAGGGCTCATTCTCTGCACTTCTCTGAATAAAATTTAAAATTGAGCTATAAGAATGGATACAGCATCTCTTTATCTGTCAGAGGAAGATTAGCTAAGGATAGTTATGGGCCCCAGGCAAAGATAGGGATGTCGTCTGCCTCTTAAAGCCTTGATTGGGAGGATTTTATTGTTATTATAAAGATGCACTTTCTTTTAAAAGTTTAGAGCTTTTTTTTTTTCTTCTTTTAGTCACAGGGGGTCATGTGATTTTTTTTTTTTTTTTAATTAAGAGGCTTTTTGGTTTTAAGACTGAAACTTAACCACATGCACAGTAAGGACTCTGGGAAAGTGAGTGGGACCTCTGAGGAACAGTTTACCTCTATTTATACAGAGGACACTGAGTTCTGTGTCTCCTGATAATACGTGCAGGTCACAACCCTTCCACCGCAGAACAAGCCCACCGCAGGGGTCCATGTATCCTTTTTCCGAAAAGCAAGGCAATGAAGAAATAACCTTTTGATATCCTTTCTCTCTCATCATTCCTTTGACTTTTTTATTATGCAACTAACAATTATGATCAAGCAGATAATATGTATTAAAAGTTCTCTAAATATAGTATCTCACTATTTTTATAGGTTTTAAATTTTCCTTCCAGACTTTCTGCTCATGGTGTTCAAAACCGTCATTATCATCACCCCTATTGTCCATTAACCAGTAACCATCACAAGTTCCTGCTTTTTTTCCCCACATTTTTTTATTGTGGTAAAATATACATAACGTAGAATTTACCAGTTCCACCATGTTTAAGTGCACAGTTCAGTGTCATTAAGTACATTCACAATATTGTGTGACCATCATCACTCTCCATTTCCAGAACTTTTTCATCATCTCAAACAGAAACTCTGTACCTATTAAACCGTAACTCCCTATTTGCGTTTCCCCTGCCCCTGGTCATCTCTATTCCACTTTCTGTCTCTATGAATTTGGCTGTTCTAGGGACCTCATATATATAGAGCCCCTGCTTTTTAATCTACTCTCCAAAGCAGACTCTGTGGCTCCCCTGCCACACTCTCATACAGAGACCAGAGGCCATGCATTCTAAATTGTGGTCTTTCAATATGAAGACGATACCCTTTGTACACTCTCTTACTTAATCCTTATGAAACCTGGCAAGCTCCATAGGACCTCCTCCATTTTCTTGCTGAGGAAAATGAGGCTCCTACAGATTAGATCACAAGGCTAGTGAACAGCAAAGCCAGGATTCAACTCAGGTTATCTGAATACCAATCCCTTCCCTTCACCATCATGCTGTCCTCCTTGCCCCACTGACACCTGGCACCATAGAATAACTGTCTTCCAGACTCTTGCCAAGGATTAACATCATGCTCTTTGTTGTTCAGTCTTTACACAAACCCGAGGTTGGGAGAATGTTATTTACGTAGGAAGTACATGCGTGTTAGTGAGAGACCGTGCCGTAGAGTGGTCCAGCCCTGGAGCCAGGCTGCTGGGTACAGCAACTGAGCGACCTCAGCCAAGTTCCTTAATTCGCACGATTCAGTTCCTATCTCTGTAAAATGGGGATGATAATGGTGACACCAATCTCACTGAGTTCTTGTGAAGGTAAAATAAATGAGTGCACGGAGAGTGCTAAGCATAGGGCCGAGTGCTTAGAAAACATAGTATATGATTCTGAAGTATATGGTTCTTCTGAGTATCACCCATTTCTATAGCTCAATGATTTTTACAATATTTTGATCATAGATTCCTTGATGACATTTATGTATCTCTGCATCAGTTAGGACACTTTCTGTTGTAAGTAACGAAACCATAAGTCAAACTGCCTTAAACTAGAAGGAAACGTCTGAGAATAGCTGCAATCTAGAGGTGAGCAGATTCAAGGCATGTGCGGTCATCGGTGGATGACGTCATCAACAACCATCCTCTCTCTGTATTCCCTTCTGTCATCTCAGCATCAGGATCAGCCTAAATGTTGGCTCCTGGGGGCAGATGGCTTCCCGTGGCAACCGGAGCTTTGTGCTTCATGCTCAGATCTGGAAAGACAGAAGGAATAAATAGGCTCCTCATTATGATGGAGCCAACTCAGGTCTTACACGCCTCCTCGTGATGGGGGAGGAGCTAGCGGGTGCTAAGGCAAGGCCATCAGGAGCCCCTCTTGGAGCTGACGGTAGAGGAGCTGCCTTCAGAAAACCAGTGTTTTCAGAAAGACAAGACTAACAGCAACAGCTTCGAATCTCTGTGCATTAAAATACAACACACCAATTTGGCAAACAAGTTCAGAAGTTTCAGTCTCCAGGGTAAGATCCCCGTGGTAGATATTCTGAACGAAAGGTTATCGATGGATGAAAACAGACGTCCAGGAAGTTGTATATATGAAACATGTTTTGCTCCCTCTTAGAACCAGTTACTGAATCGCATGCCAGCATTATGCTGGGGGTCTCTTCCTGTCACCCACAATAATGTTAGGGAAAATGTGTGCCCCTCCTGAACAACTCATTTGATTTTAGTTTCACAACAATGTGAAACATATATTTAACCATGATTCTCTCTCCCCTCACTCCTCTAGGCACCTTAGTTTTATGGCTTAATTCAAGGAAAAGGTAGAATTAGTTGTTCTGTGCTAACCCTATAACTTGTTTGTTGTCTTCCTGTCAATAGTTTCCCTTCCTCCTCACTCAATTAAATGTTTTGTATTGTATGTAGATTTTTACCCACCCAACTTCTTTATGGAAGAAACAGGGTAATAAATAAATACATTTAAATAGCCCAAAAAAAGGAAAAAATATTTTTGCTCAGTGTCAAACCCAGCATTATTAATAGTTAATTTTAAAATGTGAAGAAATATGTGTTGAGGGAATAGTTGAATAAATTATGACATATTCATAAAATTAAATATATTGCAATTAAAGTTATGTTTATAAAGAATTTGTGATAAAATTTTAAAAATCTTTGCTTTTAATATTAACTTTAAAAAAATAGCAAGCAAAATTGAGTATGGGTATTCAGTTTCTGACAAACAGTAAACTAGACTAATACAGCTTCTTTTCACTACAAAAAATACAAGTGTTAGATTAAATTTTTAAAATAAATTTAAATACATAGCTGAGAAATTAAAAGGAAAGGAAGAGAGAACAGTAGTGAAGGAGAGAAGGAAGGAAAGAGGAAAGGACAGGAACTCCCAAGTAACATTAAAAAAAAAAAAAAAACAAGGATTGAAAGCCAGAGGTGTGATTGCTTGACATCATACCATGGAAGTTCAGGAGAACATCAGATCCAGATACATAACTTGACAGCTAAGAGCTGGGGCTTCTACACTCATGTTGGGACAAAATATAGAGCACTGAGACTAGGTAAGGTGAGGGGGGCGGAGGGTTAGAACTGAAATGTTTGCATGAAACCAGAATCCTCCTCCCTGAATGGTAGTAACAGAACCCATTGGCCCAGAAAAGCACCAATGAAACTTGTCTCTTCCCATCATGGGAAGTGGGGAGCCTCCATAAGCCTCTTACATACAAGATGTGTTGTCCAAATGTATTTTACTCATAGGGTGGTAATCCCAGGCTGAAAAACTGATGAAAAATTAGTCTCAGATTGGTGAAACTTCAAAAAAATCACATGTAAAAAATTCAGTCTGGGGCTTCCCTGGTGGCGCAGTGGTTGAGAGTCCGCCTGCTAATGCAGGGGACACGGGTTCGAGCCCTGGTCTGGGAGGATCCCGCATGCCGCGGAGCGACTAGGCCCGTGAGCCACAACTACTGAGCCTGCGCGTCTGGAGCCTGTGCTCCACAACGAGAGAGGCCGCGATAGTGAGAGGCCCGCGCACCGCGATGAAGAGTGGCCCCCGCTTGCCACAACTAGAGAAAGCCCTCGCACAGAAACGAAGACCCAACACAGCAAAAATAAATAAATTAATTAATAAACTCCTACGTCCAACATCTGAAAAAAAAAAAGCTTAGTCCATGTTAAAAAAAAAATTCAGTCTGTAAGGACACTGTCACAGATTGCCACAAAAACAAACAAAAACCATTGGAGATGTGTATACAATCTAATATATAAAAGCAGATGTGATGATAGAAAAATTCATACCCCAATTTGAAAAAAATAGAACAATATTAGAGAAATTCTAAGATAAATGTTTGAAATTATCAGGTAAAACAAAGAATAGCTACATACTAAAAGAATTAGATACTATAATATTAAAAATATAGTCACTGAATGTAAGAACCCAATAAAACAGGAGATTAGAATCAGCTCAAGAAAAAATTAGTAAACTGGAAAACAAATATGAGGCAGTTACTTAGAATACAGCACAAAAATAAAGAGATGAAAAATAATACAGAAATTTTAAGAATTTAAAGGATCAAAAAGACAGGTATCTAAAAAGGAACAATAAATAGACTGATGTCTCATCAGCAAAAGTAGAGGCCAATACAGTGGACTGACATCAAAGTATTCAGGAAACATAATTGTCAACAAAGAATCATACCCAGAGAAACTACTCCTCAGAGTGCGGGCAAAACTGTGCAAACAAAGATGAAGGGAGTTTATCCTTCACAGGCCCTTGTTGAAAGAATTACTGAAGAAAGTTATTTATTTAGAAATAAATTGAACTTAGAAGATAAGAGTAGAACACATGAAACATTGTTGACCAAATGGTAAATGCAAGGGTAAATCTAAATAAACATCATGTGCAGAAACTCTAGAAAAACCAAAACATTATGCATAATAAAAATGATTAATTTTAGGGAGTTTAAAAACAAAACCAACTCAACATATTATTACATAATGACATGGTGGACAGGTGACAATCACAGAGTTAAAGTAACCTAAGGTCCTTGTATTGTTCCAAGGAGAGTAGGCATGTTGATTTAATGTTAGCTTTCTTAAATTAAGTACATAGGCTGAAAGTTCAAGGGTGACCACTGACAAAATAGAAATAGAACATTTACTTCTAAATATAGAAATATTCAAAATAAATATAAACATATTAAATTTACTCATTGAAAGACAGAGATTATCAGATTGGTTTTTAAAATACGCCTTAGGGCTTCCCTGGTGGCACAGTGGTTGAGAGTCCGCCTGCCGATGCAGGGGACACGGGTTCATGCCCCGGTCCAGGAAGATCCCACATGCCGCGGAGCGGCTGGGCCCGTGAGCCATGGCTGCTGAGCCTGCGCGTCAGGAGCCTGTGCTCTGCAACGGGAGAGGCCACAACAGTGAGAGGCCCGCGTACCGCAAAATAAATAAATAAATAAATAAAGTAAAATATGCTTTATCTTCCTAGTAATTTTTTTCATAATTACATAGCATTTATCTTTATCCCTACACAATTTTTTTTGCCTTAAAACTTGCTCATCTGATATAAATATAAATTCCATTATCCTGAGTCAACTATTCTTGATATTTTAGAATGTCCCCTCGTGGCCTTTTGAAATTACATAAATATATGTTAGTTTTTTCCAAAAAGACTTTGATTTAGAAAAATGTCCATTTTAATATATGAATAATATTCACATCCATTACCTTTTGATTTCTAGGTAGGCCTCCTCCAACAATATGACATGCGTTTATCTTCCTAGACATGGGCATCATGTTTCAAAAGTAGGATATTCTTAGTATACTTTTAGTAGTTGCTCTTCATCAAGTTAAGGGAAGTATTTTCCATTTGTAGTCAATGAGTAGTTTTTATTATGAATGACACTTTAATTTTATACTTTTAAAGCATTAGACTCTTTATATGACACCTTGCCCTTCATCCCAACTTCTATTCAACATTGTTCTACAGGAATTTTTATCTAACAGTGAGATAAGAAAAAGAAAATCAGAGATAAGTAGATTAAAAGGGAAGAAACCACATTGTCATTATTCATAAATAATATACTTTTTTTGATATAGAAAATCCAAGAATATCTTTACATGAACTATTAGAATTAGTAGAGATTTCAGTAAATATGCTAAATACAGCCGCCATACAAACGCAAACTGGTGTATCATCATGAATATTGCCTATGTCTAGAGGGATAAATCCACGTCACATAGTTAGAATAGGCCTGGAAATCGAAAGGTGGTACATATGATATTTACTATGCTTTACAAACCTCACGGACATCCTCTTAAACCAAAGCCTTTCTGGAAAAAATTAACATATGTGTATATAATTTCTAAAGACCATTAGGGAACATTCTAAAATGCCCAGAGGAGTAGAATTTTTTGGATGGCTTTTAATTTTTATCTCTATTATTATCTGTTTTATAAAATTTCTACAATAAGCAGTACTATTTTATAATCTGAGCGGATATTTATTTATTTTTTTAATAAAAAGAAAACACTGGATCCAAACCCATGCCCTATCACCTTCCTAAGGAGGCATTCTAACGAGCCAGAGAGCTCTTACCGATCCAAACTGCTTTCTGCCTCGTTACTTCCATCTTACTTTAATCCTCATCTGAAAATAATTTTTTAGAGGGGAGGAAGAGGGAAAAATTAGGAGTATGAGGTTAACAGATACATATCACAATATATGAAATAGATAAACCACAAGGATTTACTGCATAACTCAGGAACTATATCCACTATCTCGTAATAACCTGTAATGAAAAAGAATCCGAACTGTACACCGGAAACTAACACAATATTGTAAATCAACTATAGTTAAATAATAAAAAAAATTTTTTCCACTCCTTAGTAGTATGTGCCTTATTTTCTCCTACTCTGCTTCCTATAACTACATCCTCAAATCATGTGATATACTTGGACTCAGTATAGCCTAGCTTAAAATAATACCATTACCTAAAAATGCAGCGTCTCACACTTGCACAGCTTGATGGACAGCCTGGCAGAGAAGTAGTGAGCAGGGCCTGACTTTAAGACACAGTGTAGGGACCTCCCTGGTGGTCCAGTGGTTAAGACTCCGTGCTTCCAATGCACGAGGTGCGGGTTCAATCCCTGGTCAGGGAACTAAGATCCCACATGCTGCACCACACCACCAAAAACAAAAACAAAAAAAGACAGTGTAGACTATTGCAAGGGTGGGAAGGTAGTGTCACAGTGTCAAAAATGTCACCATTAAAACCTTTATGTCAAGCATTGGTCTCTTTTGGCTCCTTTTTAAAGATTTAATTCTGCTGAGAGTGACTAACACATTAAACCCTCCACCTGTTTACATTCTCCCTTATAAGGGGAAGGGAGTAGAGGTAGACCAAAGGAAAAATACAGTTTCTCAAAATTTGGACTAGAGCCGCCTGATCATAAGTTCCCATCTTTAATTGTGGCAAGGAAGGATCTTGGGAAGATCCGAAAGGAGATGGGCTCCCAAAGCTGACCTGTCTCATGGTATGCTGGTGTGACTTTCTCCTAAGAAAGACTTCCTTGGATTATTCTGCCAGACTGTTCTGTAGAAACAATTACAATCCAACTTTTTCAGAATTTGGGCAAATCCACCGAGGCTTACATCCATGTATTTGGCTCATAAGAGTGAGTGAGAAAACCCATCAGGCAGCCTCTTTTGCTAGGTAGGAGGTGCCGGGGTAGGGGAGCTTCCTGTGTGCCCCTCACCCCAGAGCAGGCAGCCCACACCAAGGGCATGGCAGGGCCAGCCCAGCACCTTCTGCACAGCCAACACCCAGAGGAGTCTGGGCTGTCAATGGAGGCCCACCGATGTTTCTAGCTCTAGCCTCTCACTCAAGCCCCTGCAGCTTGGTCCGACGTGGTTACCTCCCTGATTTATTCAGGTTGCTGTTTAGGTTTATTTACTTTGGGATTGCCATCGACAGGCATAGTGAAGCCAGAAAACCCAGACACTGAGTAAAACCTGGGCATCTTAAGTAATCTGAATTTTTTTCAGGCCCCACAGGAAGTTTAAAATAATTGGAGATTTCGACAATCACACAGCCATTCGATCATGAAACTACAATCAAGCATCTTCCCATGTATAACGTCCCTGCTAGGCCTTGAGAGTTGGGGGTGAATACAGCATGATTCCTGTTCCTAGGCCTTAAGTGTCTATTAGGCAGAGATATGACAAAAGGCAAGTAACCACAAAACAAAGAAGCAAGAGAAAAGTCTCATGAGAAAATTCCAAACCTACTCCAGGGTTAGGCAGACAAGTTGGAATGCTGGGTCTAACTCTTCCTAGCTGTGTGACTTGAGTAAAGATGGACTAGCTAGCACTTACGGAGCATGTTCTAGATGTCAGGCTTTGGACAAAGTGCTCTCACAGGTATCATTTCATTTCATCTGTATAATACTCTTAAAAACTAATAGGATGGGCTTCCCTGGTGGCATAGTGGTTGAGAGTCCGCCTGCCGTTGCAGGGGACACGGGTTTGTGCCCCGGTCTGGGAAGATCCCACATGCCGCAGAGCGGCTGGGCCCGTGAGCCATGGCCGCTGAGCCTGCGCGTCCAGAGCCTGTGCTCCGCAAACGGGAGAGGCCACAACAGTGAGAGGCCCACATACCTCAAAAAAACAAACAAACAAAAAAACTAATAGGAGGTGTTGTTTTTTAACAGAATAGGAAACTGAGGCTTAGAAGCAAGGTGCAAGGGTGCAAGGTGTTTATTAGGGAATCAGCACCTGTGAAAGGAAAGTGGGGAGCAGGAATGGACGGATCTGAAGGATGGCCCACATTGGGCTGACGTGGCCGGCATTACACGCTCACTCCCTCAGTCCCTAGACCCTAGGTGCAGGCAGCCCCAGGAAGGACATAACCGCCTTGGAGGCAGCTTTGCAGCTGAGGGAGACCCCAAAGGAGCCAACAGGTGGAGACTGCTGACTGTGCCCCTACAGGTGGGCAGCATCTCTGGTCCACTGCACGTACCTACCCTGCCACACTGTTATAAGGATAGAAATAGCATATGCAAAGTACCGGGCACAGAGCAGTTACTCAATAAATTGTGGCTTTTGTTATTCAACCTGGAACCTGGGCAAGAAAAATGTCATCGTAGCTCCTGGAATATATGTTGCAAGGAAAACGTCATCCACACTGATTGGACCTTAAAACTCTGGTTCTCCCCTCGCCTGTCCATGGCCAGCAGATGCTGAGGCTCATCCCAGGTACAAAGCGTCCGTCACAGGGCGGTAGAGGGATGTGGCCGTAGAAACATGCACTCGCTGGTGTGGGCAGCGCTGGGAGAGAAAGGAAGGCCTGGTTTGTGGTGTGCTTTTCTTCAGAGGATCTCGGAAGTTGTACGTTTTGAGAGCATTTCGCAGAGATAGCTTGTAGGATGGTGTTTATGAAGAAGTGCCCCGGGGGGTCGGGGTGGCAGGTCACTGGTTACTCACCAGCGGGAGGGTACACAGCGAGGAGGCAGGGGTGCCACTTGGGGATCTTCACGGGAACTGAGCTGGGGGGAACGGTGGGGGGAAGAGTCTGTGTGAAGTCACGGTCAGGTAGAGAGGAGAAGCGATGGAACAGGAGTTACTCAGCAAGCCCACGCCTTCCAGTGACTCACACCCAGATCTCTTCTCCAAATATGAAAGTGACTAGATGGACCTAGAGATTATCATACTAAGTGAACTAATCCAGACAAAGACAAATATATCATATTGCTTATAGGTGAAATCTAAAAAAAATGATACAAATGAACTTAGTTACAAAACAGAGACAGACCCACAGACATAGAAAACAAACTTACGGTACCAAAGGGGAAGCGGGGGGATAAATTAGGAGGTTGGGATTAACATATACACACTACTATATATAAAATAATCAACAAGGACATACTGTATAGCACGGGGAACTATACAAAATATTTTGTAATAACTTATAAGGAAAAAGAATCTGGAAAAAAATAGATATATCTATGTATAACTGAATCACTTTTTTGTACACCTGAAACTAACACAACGTTGTAAATCAACTATACTTCAATTTAATAAGTAAATAAATAAAATATGACAGTTACTTTGAAAACTACGAAAGTGACAATTGACACAATAAGGGATGAGCCTTTGGAACATGTATCCCACATCGGTAATCAGTCCAGCAGATGCTAACGACCTGACTTGTAAGATATTTGGAGACCATTTTTAATCTGCCTATTACTTTTCGTTAGGAAAAGATAAGAGTTCAATATTTTTCTACTTTTACCTTCTTCTGTTCACATCTGTCACGCACTTAGGCCTTTTCACACCTGTGATCTCTCGTCTTCCCATTATGTACATCCTCCCCATTACTGGACCCTGTGCCCTGTCAGGGCAACTTTCGAGGCTTTTGGTGCCAAACTCTAGGGACAGGTGACCTATCCCCTCAGCCTCTACTTCTCCTCCTTTCATCACCCTCCTGACTCCTCAACAGTATGGATTCTGCCACTTCCGTGACAGAAATCACCCTCATCACAGCAGAGTCTTTAAGGACAAGCCCTCAGCATGTTTCAAAACAGACCCTCTGGTGCACCCACCATCTCGTGACCATTTCGCTTGTAACATTTCCATTTGATTTTCTTACAGCACTACAGACAGCAAATAAATTTTGAATTCAGTGCCCACTCCTGCCAACTGGTCACAGCTGCCTGGAGTGTTGAGTGGGGAAGAAAATTCAACTTACACCTAGGACGTGGTGATGGGTTCACACACTTGTCACAGGCCGAAAATGAGAGGTGTGGCATGGATCGCATGCACTCACCTTCCTGTACCACACAGCTTGTTTCCCCATGTTTCTTTTTTTTTTGCGGTACGCAGGCCTCTCACTGCTGTGGCCTCTCCTGTTGCGGAGCACAGGCTCCGGACGCGCAGGCTCAGCGGCCATGGCTCACGGGCCCAGCCGCTTCGTGGCATGTGGGATCTTCCCGGACCGGGGCATGAACCCGTGTCCCCTGCATCGGCAGGCGGACTCTCAACCACTGCGCCACCAGGGAAGCCCCCCCAGGGAAGCCCCCCCATGTTTCTTTTTGTTCTCTCCTTTTCTTTTACACTTCAGACACCTGTTGACTTCCTGACCACTTTTGGGGTCTCTCTCCATTGCAGGAGTGATAAAGTCATTGAGAGAGTGACTCCCAGTGAGACGATGATTAGAAAGCTCCTTAATTATACAGGAGTCGGAATCAATAGTAACGATTATTATCACCTTGATTTGTTTTTTGTTTTGTTGTTTTGCTCTTTTCAGAGATTTAGTGCATCGGATATCACGTGTTCTTTCTTGATGCTACTCGCTACCACCTTGACGCCTATGTCTGCGTTCCCAGCCCTGCCTTCTTATCTACACTTCAAGAAAGAAGAAGACGAGTAGAGAACAGGAAGCAGAAACCCCTGCAAAGGATAAGCAAAACCAAAAAACTAGAGAAGGTGACATTATTTTTCTTCCCTGAGAGTTTGTTCGTTTGTTTGTTTTCAACAAAATCAAAAAGCTTTGGAGGAAAAAAAAGATTTTGAAAATTATTCTGTGTCTTTATACCTCTGGCAAAGACGTGATCCCTTCTACGGAGATGCTGACCCCCAAGTGTCTGACCTCTGGCTCCACAACAGGACAACCTGCTCACCTGCCCGCCTCACGTTTTCTCTTATCCTCTCTCTTCTTCTTACCTGCTGAGAGCCTCTTTTGAGTGTCTCTACTAGGGTGGAAAAACAGGGTAGGAGGAGAAACAGACTCACAGAAGTACTAGTAGATCAAGCAGGAGAAGAAGGAAAAAATGAGAGGGGAAGCAACAGCCAGCAGTGAAGCCCTCCTCTCCCAGACCCCAGACAGCCTCTCAGCCTCCACAATCCTGACCTGACCCCAGGTGCCATTTGACAAACCCCTTGTGCATGGATATCTGCCTTCAGTATCTGTTTTTCTACCCCAAGGATGTATTTTGCTTTTCTACAGGTTATATGCAATCCCACCTTCTCTCTGCTGTCTTTGCAGGGGGTGTCAGGAAGCTTTATGTTGGTCACAGATGGGGGTGGGGCCTGATTAGCCAGAATTACTCAGGAGGAGCGCCTCAAAGATAAGGCTCCTTGCTCCTCCCACCCACCCCAGAAGGGGGGGGTCTCTCCCTCCCTCCCCTCAGGAGGCTCAGATTCTAACAAATGAAAAGGAGCCCCTCCTCACAGAGACTTAACGTCCCCGTTTCAGTTTGTTTCCCAAGTGTTGGTGCTAGAGCTTTTTCTCTCTTAAGAGATTGACCTTTTTCACAGAGGACAATTCTACCCTGTTTAGTGACTCTTGGGAGCTCCGTTCTGGGCCTGAGAGGGGAGGCTGAAGAATGGCCCCTGCCCTGCTGCCGCTGGCCTCTTGGGGAAGATCATGCAGGTAATGGCTCAGCCCTAGGGCTGTGGTTCGCAGGCAGAGGGCCGCAGTTCTGGATATGTATTCTGAAGCACCCCAAGTCGAAAACTCTCAGATGGCATTCCCCATCAAAGAAAAACTCTCCTGACCATAAACACATGAGTCGCCTTGCTGATTAAACTCCATCCTGTTAGACATCAGTTGTACACTCTTTGTTTTACCGGGTGCTATTTTAAACACGAGACACACATTCGTCACGTCGTTTACGAAGTGCCCTAGCACCCTGGAATTTTGCTTCAAAGCTCTTGTCCATTGTATCATCATGCATAGATTTGTATGATTATTTTTTTCTTTTCCTTTTTTAATTGGAGTATAGTTGATTTACAATGTTGTGATAGTGTCTGGTGTACAAGAAAGTGACTCAGTTTTACATATACATATAACCACTCTTTTTTAGAGTCTTTTCCCGTATAGGTCATTACAGAGTATTGAGTAGAGTTCCCTGTGCTATACTGTAGGACTTTATTGTTTATCCACTCTATATATAATAGTTTGCATCTGCTAATCCCAAACTCCCACTCCATCCCTCCCCCACCCCTTCTGTTCTCTGCATCTATGAGTCTGTTTCTGTTTTGTAAATAGGTTTATTTGTGTCATATTTTAGAATCCACATATAAGTGATATCATATGGTATTTGTCTTTCTCTTTCTGACTTACTTCACTTAGTATGATAATCTCTAGGTCCATCCATGTTGCTGCTAATGGCATTATTTCATTCCTTTTATGGCTGAGTAATATTCCATTGTATATATATTTTCTGATCATTTTAACATCTGTGTTTTCAGCTAGACTGAGGTGCCTGAGAATACGGACCATATCAGCTCTTGCCCATCATTGTGTCTGTAGCTACTGGTACAATCCTTGGAACAACGAGCCTTGCTCACCGGGAGAGGGGTGAGGGGATGGGAGGTGTGTTCATGCCAGGAGCTGGTGGCTTTGGCTTGATTTCACTCTACTGGAACTTCTTGTCTCCTTTACATCATGGATGCCTTGGAGCACCTGGTGCAAACCATAGAGCATTGCCTCAGAAACAAATGCATTTACATCAAGTTTCAGACCCCTTGAAGCCCATCCACCAACCCCAACTTTGAGAATCCCCAGAACACACAATTGAGCATCTTATTTTTTCAATTGACATTTTTAGGGGCATTTCCCCATGATATGAATTTTTCCCTAAGTATCACTTTTGAGAGTTACAAATACATAATTATACAAATTTATCATAATTTACTTAACCTTTGTCCTACTGATATATTTCCATATTTCTGAGGATCTCCTGATTATGGAATTCTAGGGATGGCATTATTGGTTGAAAGATTCTTAATACGAGATGCCATATTGCCTTGCAGAAGGGTGTACACATTAATACTCTAATGCTATGTTATCATAAAGTTGAGCAGTTTTAAATATTTTTTAATTTAATAATTGAAAAAGAGTATTTAGGGAGCATTTTAATTTTTCCTTCACTGATCTCTAATAAAGCTAAACATTTTATTAGCTACTTTATTGGCTCTTCTGTAAAAAATTTACAAAATTTTTCCCACTGTTCTGAGGTCTTGCCACTTTTTTCCTAATCAAAGTGTATCAGCTTATGATTAATCCTTTGTCTTATATGTGGAAGATGTATTTTTTTCTCAGTTGTGTTTTAAATTGGACTTACAGTTTGTTTTTTTTTTTACATACTTACTGAGGTTTTAAACTTTTAGGTGTCATGTATCTATTTACCATAGTAATTTTAAAAATTATTTTTCTGTTTAAAAATCCCTTTCTATGCAAATATTTAATCAAATTTGTATTGCTATTTTTTAAATTCAGCTACTTAAGCCATGAGGAAATTGTTTTTGTGTATGCTATGAGCTGTCTGTATGAGCGTCTATTCATCCTAGCTACCCAGCTTTCCCTGGTAGCTTGCTAAATGTTGCGTGGATGGTGGTGCCTTCACATACAATTGTTTAGGTCACATGATACATAAGAGCAGCACATCTAAAGAGGTGGCCTTTACATTGAAAACATCACAGATTTGCATTTTTATGATGACAGTTTTCTGGCAGGTGGCAGGAAAGAGTCCTGTTCTAACATATTCAGCATACTATGACAATTTTCCAGCAGGTGGAAGTAAGATGTCTTGAGCAAGGGGTGCCTTTTCTAATTCCCACAAGGCACAGTATGGACCAGTGCAGCACTGCCCAGGAATCGATGCTTCCTGACCTCTCCCTTCACACTTAGAGGGTATCTTCATGACCTGGAAGCACGTGCACACACACACACACACACACACACACACACACACACACACAAAACGCCTTTCCTTCATGAATATGAAAGTAACAGGCCCTCCCGCAACAGCCATTTGGCCTCTTTCAGATAACTAAAGGCCTAGAGGAGTATTTGATTTGCTTCAACCTGAACTGTGACCACAAGGCTCTCTCGAATTTCTCTCTCTTCTCATAAATAAGGAAGTCTTCTCTCACCAGTTCAACAACTGGCCTTACAGATGGGACTCCAAGCGCCCAAATGAATACATGCCGAGACGGCAACGTGCAGATTAATTATGCAGGAAATAATCCGCAGCTGCAGCATGCTCTGTGTGCTCTAACAAGGCTAAAAATGATTTGTGCCGCCTAGTTATGGCTCCAAGTGCTCACCTCGGGTCCTTCAAGTATTCCATTAAAAACTTTTTTTTTTTTTTTTTTTGCGGTACGCGGACCTCTCACTGCCGTGGCCTCTCCCGCTGCGGAGCACAGGCTCCGAATGCGCAGGCTCCGGATGCGCAGGCTCAGTGGTCATGGCCCACGGGCCCAGCCGCTCCACGGCATGTGGGATCATCCCGGACCAGGGCACAAATCCGTGTCCCCTGCATCGGCAGGCGGACTCCCAACCACTGCGCCATCAGGGAAGCCCCATTAAAAACTTTTTGATTAACTTCGTCTCAGGGCTAACTTTTGTGTGTTTGTGTCTTTGGAATGAATAGACATTCCACACCCTTGTGCCCAAAGAGCCACCTGGGCAAATCAGCAGGAAGCAGTCAGGCTTAGAAAGACCAGAAATGTGGGCATTACTCTCCGGACTGACATTACCTGAGAGAGTCAAGATTTGTCTGATTGATAAAAACTCCACCGCGCAGGTGTGTGGAGTGGACTTTTCCATTTATTTTAAGGAACTTTGAGCTGTCAGGAGTTAGGAAGAAGGTGGCTTTGTTTTTTATGAGGCTGCAGTATTTTTCACTGTTTGATGCTGAGAGGAGATTACATGTGTGTGGATATAGACCCCTTCCCAGTTTGGACCCAGGTCATAATAAATGTATGTGCTATTTACACATGGCTTTAAATAATTTTACTAAGAGAAGTATGCAGCCTAGAAATTTAACTGCTCTTTGTGGTGCATAAATGGCTCTTTCTTTGAGAAAGAGAGAGGAAGGTAGGGGAGGAAAGAAGCAGCTTCTACCATAACCAGAGCACTAATGATGACAGCTTGTTTTTGCCTAGCACTTAGGAACATGCTCTCCCAGGCGTGTCTGATCCCCATAAAACCCCTGTAAAGTAGGAAGAACAGGGATTATTATGCTGAAATACACATATAGTTATATAAAATAGTTATGTGATAATATAATTTGTTTTCATAAATTATATATAACTATTATAAAATTAAAATATGTATAAATATTTACATAAAATTTACATATATCTATATATAAAGAAGCTGATGCTTAGCATAAGAAGTTGACGTTTTCAAGTTCATGCAGATTGTGTTTCCCAAAACCTAGACTTTAGGGATTATGACATCAAGGAGTCCAATGGCCTTTTTAGTATTCCATGCTACCCCCATAAGCCATTAAGGTTTTACTATCCACTATAGGGTCATACTGTACTTTCAACATTTTGGCATAATACTTAATTTCCCAAGCCTTGTGCAGTTACTGAAAATTTTATGTGGACTGGGGTCCGGATAGGACTCAGCACCATCATGGATGGGACTACAGTAGGCATATGGACCACCTTACTTATTACTGGGCTCGTGACCGTCATCACCAATCAATCACCGCACCCTTTCCCAATGGCTGATGTCTTGGATCAGACAGAAAAAGCAGTTGGACTAAGTCCTGTGTCTTCCTACTCCACAGCACGGATTGGCCTCAAAACCTACTACCCTTAGATTCCTAGGGTATCCAAAGAGCAATCACTCACTGTGCTTCATCTTACTTCTACTTTCTTTGGAAATGGGAATCTCAAGACAGTGTTTTAAACCATCCCCACGGATTGACAAGAATCAGCCTGGGAGAAAAGCCTAGTTGCCACCACAGCCAAGTGTTCTAAAGCATATTGTTCTTGACCGTATTGATTACTTATATGGGGTCAGTCAAAAAGTTCTTCTGGGTTTTTCCATAGATGTTGCAGAACTATGTTGACTATATCATTTCATTTCTAACCAAGTCATGCCAAGTATTAGAATCCCCACATCACTAAATCCAGGGCACTAACACATGAAGCCTTGGAGGGTATAAAACCTATGGCTCTATCCAAACTACAACACCCACTGTAGGGTCTGCGTTGAAAGCAATGCTGAGATTCCTGGCCCATTGGTTTGAAAGTGAACTTAAGACAGGACAACTACCCCACAGAGACTCTATTGCTGGAGCTGGAGCTTTGAAATGACAAAGGAACATAACACCTCTCACCATACTGGTCACTATGTATCAAGCTAAACTCTTCTTTATTCCAGTGTGATTGAGATATAATTGACATACAGCTCTGTACAAGTTTAAGAATTACAGCATAATGACTTGACTTACATTTATTGCAAATTGACTACCACAGTAAGTTCAGTTAACATATATCTCCTTATATAGTTACAAAAAAAAAAATTCTTTTCTTTGTGATGAGAACTTTTAGGATCTACTCTCTTAATAGCTTTCAAATATACCATACAACCAAAAAGGATCTACGCCCAGGGAACGATATTCAGTACCTTGTAATAACCTATAAAGGAAAAGAATCTAAAAGAGAATATATATATATATATATATATATATATATATATATATGTGTGTGTGTGTGTGTGTGTGTATATATGTATATATATATATTTATGTGTGTGTGTGTGTATATATATAAACTGAATCACTTTGATGTACACCTGAAACTAACACAACATTGTAAATCAACTGTATTTCAATAAAAAAATGTTTTAAATACCATACAGCAGTGCCAACTATAGTTATCATGCTGTAAGGCTAAACTCTTTTTTATTTTTTTTAACATCTTTATTGGAGTATAATTGCTTTACAATGGTGTGTTAGTTTCTGCTGTATAACAAAGTGAATCAGCTATACGTGTACATATATCCCCATATCTTCTCCCACATATCCCCATATCTCCCTCCCACCCTCCCTATCCCACCCTCTAGGTGGTCACAAAGCACTGAGCTGATCTCCCTGTGCTATACGGCTACTTCCCACCAGCTTGTAAGGCTAAACTCTTAACTCCCTCATAGCATTTTTGATTTATTTGAATATTTATTGTCTCTCTTCAAAAAATAAAATGAAAGCTCCTTGAAGGCAGAAGGGGCTTTGTTCCATTTCCTGCACAAAAGCAACACCAGGAATGTAGTAGATCTCCAGTAAATATTTGTAGACAAACCTACAGCAGAAAAAAGAGACAAGAATTTGTTCCAGGCATGCTGGGAAGCAGATCCCTTTGTAAGCATGGGATTTTACAGGGAGTCCTTAAATCATGTGACATTTGAGATAACATTATACATGTCTGGGCTTTTAGAAATACTCTATTCATCTTTATTCAGCCAGCAAGTATCACTGACATGCCTATAATATGCTCAGGCATCAGGCCGGCTTTCTAAGGAAGACCTCAGCCCATCCGGCAGAGATGGAATCCCCAGAGCAGTGTGTGAATGGACCCACCCAGCCTCCCCAGTCTCATGTCATGGATCAGGGTGAGAAACAAGTTTGGGCCAAGTCCTGTGTCCTCATGAACAGCCAGGCACAAACCCACCTCACCTTTCAGGGTGGATTCCTAGAGTGAAAGAATAATCACTTACTTTGCTTCATTTTTCTTCTACTTCCTTCTAAAATGCTTTTGTTCTCACAACCATCACTGAAGCTCAGGGACAGGAAAAAGCAACTTTCTTAAATTTCTCTCTTCTCTTCCACCTTGACGCCCTGCCTATCTGGTAAGTTCCATAACATCTCTGTATTACCCCCACATACAAGGAGCCATTGCTCTGGGAGGGGCGAGCACTGCCCTGCCTAAATCTCTTTTCTCATCCATATTCTAATTTATCTTTTCATGCCGAGGAGACAGCCAGGAATGGGGTAAGATTTTATAATGTCCAGTATAGCATTAATTTATAATAGCAACGCTCAGAAACAACATAAACTTTCTTCAGTAGGAGAATAGCTAATTAATTATAGTACTTCCATAACACGGAACGCTAAGTAGGCTTTAAACAAGCATATTTAATGGCACAGAGAAATGTTCCTTATATAACGGTGTATGAATAAAAAACAGATGCAAAACAGACCAGTTATATAACTGCACACATAAATGCATACACCAAGAGACAACTGAAAGAGAGAAACTGAAAAGTTAACACAATTAACTCTCAATAATGGAATTTGGGGGTTTTTCTTCCTTACTCACACTTTGTGTATCTTCCCAAATTTTCTACAAGAAATCCAGTATTTTATATTTTTTATATTATAAAAAAAGCAACACATAATTGAGAAGGTGTGTGTATCAATCATGGTTTATGACAGGAAAATAAACATGCGATAGATCAGTGGTTCTCACACTTGAGGATGCCTTGGGATCGCTTGGAGGGCGCGTTAAAACACAGATGGCCGGAGTTTTTGATTCGATAGGTCTGGGACGGACCCAGGAATTTGCATTTCTAATGTATTCTCAGATGATGGTGAAGCTGCTGGTCCAGGACCACTCTTTGAGAACCACTTTCAAGCAGAAAGAGGTTTAATTTTAAGCAGAAAGGGGTATTGCAAGCAGGAAGAGAATTAAGTGTGAGCAAAATTGTTGGCTGTGCAAAAGAGAGATAACTTAGGGGAGATGCCCCCAGCTTTCATGCTACCCTACAACAGCCATGCTCCAGAGATCACCACGGTGGTCCTCAAATCCCGGGGCAGGAAACTGCAGCTGACTTCGTAGCTGTCCCTGGACCTGAAGCTGTGACTGACAGTAGGACATGGAGTCCACTGCAAAAACTCACATCTGCTGCAGCCCATGTTGTACCTGCCGTACTTCTGCCAGAGATTGAGGAGCCCCTTTCCTGCCTTCCAGATCTCCCTGGAGTGCTTCTCACCTGGAAGCAAGGGAGGCTGGATGTATGGTTTCCAGTCTCCCCCCAGCCCCGGACCAAGATACGAGCAAGAATATAGATGTGTTGCGGCTTCCCTGGTGGCGCAGTGGTTGAGAGTCCGCCTGCCGATACAGGGGACGCAGGTTCGTGCCCCGGTCTGGGAAGACCCCACATGCGGCGGAACGGCAGGGCCCGTGAGCCATGGCCGCTGAGCCTGAGCGTCCGGAGCCTGTGCTCCGCAACGGGAGAGTCCACAACGGTGAGAGGCCCGCATAACGCAAAAAAAAAAAAAAAGAATATAGATGTGATTGGGAAGCTGGTAACAACAAATAATATCTAGCAGACAGGCGGGGAGAAAAGGGATGGGAGAAGAAGGGAAGGAGGAGAAAGAAGAGAGAGGAAATAGAGGTGGTGTGTATCACATTTAGGTGTGAAATTAAGTGCGATCTGCAGTTGTGGAATGGGAATTGGTAGTGGCATTACCGGGCGGGGGTGGGGTGGGGTGGGTGGGGAGTGGAGAGCCAGGAGACTGGCTGCACCAGGCTAACAGCACAGAAGAAATGTATGGACAAAAAGGTGTACTGGAATCAGATCCAAAATACATTAACGGAAAGATCAACGGCCAACGGGGCGAGACAAATTCTGTGATTAAAACAGAAGTAACAAAGTGTTGAGATTCCTCCTCCCTCATTTCCATCCTATGCCTTTAAGCGCCTCCGTTTTGGTAAGTAGATAAAAACTGCTCTACAGGGAGATCAACTCGATGCTTTGTGCCGACCTAGAGGGGTGAGATAGGGAGGGTGGGAGGGAGGCTCAAGAGGAAGGGGATATGGGGATATATTTATACATATAGTTGATTCACTTTGTTATACAGCAGAAACTAACACAACACTGTAAAGCAATTATACTCCAATAAAGATGTGGAAAAAAAAAACTGTGAAACACTATGCAGATGTAAGGAACCATCGTCTTTCTTTTTTACTCCAAGGTGGCCAGCTAAGAATCACTACTGACTCATCAGAAAAGCAGGGAGAGAGGGCTCCCTCCTGAAAGCCTCCAGGGAGGTGGAGAGGTGAGGAAGGAAGGGGTCACCTGCCCACTCCCACCACCCCGTGCCCCAACTTGCAGTTCCCTCCCTGGTCTGCTCTCGCTTTGCTGCACAACCATCCTTGGGAATCCCTGGGCAACACCACAGGCCGGGTAGAACTGCTTTGCACCTGAACATTTATGGGCAGTAAAAGCGGTTGCTTTCTCTTCCTTTTACAGCGTGGCCAACCAGGTGCTGAGCCTCCTGATGGATGAGCCGGGAAGCTTCAGGACAGGATTCCCAGGGCAGCTTGGGGTCTGGGAACTGTGTTCTGTGAAGCATGGAGGCACTGCCTGAGAAATATTGATAGGAGACCTGAAAAAAATAGCCAGAGGAAGCCCAGACTCTTCCCAAAGAAGCAGGACAAGAAGCTCTCAAAGTCAAATGATGGAACTTTTCCTAACGTTATTGCTCAAGGAGATGGAGGCTTAAAGAGGATGGCAGTGGGGAACTCAGATAAATCCCCTCTGGTATTTCTCCACAATGCACATATTCTCTTCTCCCCAGTGTCAGGGATTCAGTCTGATGCCCTCTTTTGAAGTCAGAGTTGCCGCTGAAGCCAAGAATGCACCAGTGATGACTATAGATCATAGATCCTCTTTTAGGAGCGGGGCTACCTCCCTGGGACTCGTGGCATCCTCAGACCCCCTGCAGCCGTCCTAACCCACCTGGCATCACTGAGGCGCCCACGCCTCCCCTTCCAGGTTTCTCCAGGCAGGGCAGCAGCTCAGCCTGCCAGGGGCTCCTCAGAAATTGATCCTTCCCCGCTTCACACTCTGCTTTGCTGCTGCTGCTTCTGTTATTATTGCTGTGGGGGGTTTGTTTTGTTTGGGCTTTTCTTCATTTTGTTTAATGAATGGTCCTTGCCAGCCTCGAGCAGCAGAGCAAGGCACCTGTCCACTCCTCCCTCTGCTCTTTTCCCCCAAATGTGAACAAGGACCACATCTGGCTTCTACCCTCTGCCCAAGGGCAACGAGGCGCCGTCTCAGTTCTCTCGCTTTGCCTAGCCGGTAGGGTGAGGCAGGTCTACTGCTGCTAAAGAGACCCAGGTGTCGGCCGGTTTGAGGCTGACATACAGACCATCTTTATTCAAGTCACTGGGGCACAGTCTCTTTTTTCTCTGATCCTTGTTCATGGCTTGTGAGCTCTGGATTGGCCTTTTTACAAAAAAGAGTGATAACAAGTGGGGCTCAGGTGTGAACTTCGGGAGGGAAAAGCAAAAGCAAACTTTTCAGACTGCTTCTGGTACAACTGAAACAGGCTGGGACTCGGGACCCTTTGCTGCCGTGCTGCAATGCTTGCACCTGGCTAAACGTCTCCTCCAGCTACGAAATACCAAGAAACTAAAACTAACTACGTGCTGCATGCGCAGTTGGGGCAAATTATAGACAAAAAGACTAAAAACCTCAACTGCCACTTCTGAAGAGCCGGGAGCAAAAACAGGGTGTCAGGAGCAAAAGCAGCGTACTGCGCATGCCCCGCGGCGCTCAACACCACCAGTGGGTGGGCAAAACGCCTAAGCCAGCCCTTTGGCCTGACCCCTGGACCCACCCCTACCCTCACCCCGCCCCTACCCTCACCCCATATAAGGAACCAGCTCGGCCCCCCTCAGAGAGCCAGCAAGGGAGCCTGTTCTTGCTCTCACTCCCCCCTGCTGCAGCAGGGGCCCCAATAAACCCTCGCCTGAATTTCTTTTCTGGCCTCTAGTCAATTTCTATTGATTAAGGAGGCCAAGAACCCTGGTCCATATCACAACCACCACGTGCCTCGTGATCATTCCCCTCTGGGGAAACTCCAACTAATACCAGACCCATCTCTTATTCTGCTTGGTCCCCTGGGGGTATGCAGGTGCACGTGGCAGTGGGTGAAGGAGTTAGGGACTGTCTTTGGGCCATCGGGTTCTATATGAACATCCCTGTTTCCACTGAACCTGCAATCCTGACCACTCATTTAAGGCAAGGAGGGTGCCTGCCCTCAACGGAGTAAGTGTCCCACCTTGAATACTGTTCTAGCGGCCAAACTGCGTTGTCTGTGTCACACGCCCAATCAGACAAACATCATGAGCAAAGCATTCTGCTGGCTCTTCTCATCTTGCAGAAACAGGTACCCCATGAGCGGAGTGGGGACATTTTGCTCCCGAGACGCCCAGGTTGCTGCCCTTCTCAGCCGGGCACATGGGGGGTGATTCTAGGTCTGGCTTTTTTAGGCAACGGCATTCGTGGCATGTCTCCCAGATTTTGAAAAGGCTACAGGGTAATATACCATCTATCTAGACATTTAAAAGGCATTTTTAAAATGCCAAATGTCTGTTCGCTGTCTGATCAGATGAGCTTCTGTACCTCATTTCCACTTTAACTTTGTGGGAGAGGGCTCACGTACAGAGTGTGGAAACTTGGTTATTATGCACCAAGTTTTATGGCAAGAAGATCTGGGCTGATGAAGCTGACCGATCTACAACCTGTCTCTAATTTATCTGCATTTAAGAAACTGATCACGATCTAATCCATTCCTTCAACATTTTTGTGAGTTATATATGTTGTGGTATTGCTGAGTCTTTCATCAGAGCTAGCTAAGCCTTTAAAAACTTGAATTTCCACATTTGTAAATGGGAAAAATACGTTAATTATGCTACTCAGTTTTGAGAATCTAATGAAGCAACGTACGTGTAAGTACATTATAAACCATTGTGGACTTCACAAGTTAATGATATTTTTAAATGATTCTTGGATATATTGTTGGTGATTTCTCTATTATGAGTGGAATAGTGTATACCCCACCTCCACCCCCCAAAAAAGAAACTGATCGTGGACAGCCAAGAGGACTGGGATTGCAATATCATGAGCTCAGAGGAGAAGCTGTGGGGAGGGGGGAGGGGTGCCCCAGCAGCAGAGCTGGGTGGCGGGAGGGGGTTGGGGGACTCGAGAGTGGGAAGGAAGCTGAATGAGGCTCCTACTTCTCACGTGTGGTGCCTGAACCCTTTCCAGCATGCCGTCTTCCATTCCTGATACCGTGCGTCCCTTCCTTGTGCTTTGTTGTGATATCCCAACACTTGGCAAAGGGGGTCCCAGTCCAAACATTCGGTATTATTTTCTACCAGGTGAGTGCGGTGCTCTGAGCAGGCTCGGGCTGGACCTGCAAAGGTGGCTGTGAGTGTGTGTCATTTGGTCATGGAGCTTTTCATTCAGCATCAGGCTGTCCTAAGAATGCTTAGTTCATAAAGAAGAGCCCTGGGGGGTTAGTAGCCCACTGTCTAAGACAACTGTGGGCTGAGAAAAAGGCACTTAGCATTCTCAGCAAAGACCTGGGCATCGCCAGGCTTGGTATGTCGCAGGGTACCCCAATTTTAGCCTGATAACGTCAGTCATATAAAGTTTAACAGTTACTTACTAATAGCCAGAGAGACAAACTACCCATAGATACATAAGTAAGAGAAATGCCTCTACAGATAGAGAAGAGAAAACTGAAGTATGCAAATAGGGGCGCACAAGGAACAGGACCAGATATTTTAATCAACCATGAAGTCAATCAACGGCCATTGATTGACCAACCATTTATTCCAAAATATGAATTGGGTATCTCCACGAGCCAGGTACTGGGAATATATCCATGAGTAAGACACTGACCCAAATGTAAATGGGCTCACAGCACATGTGGAGAATCTGAGAAGTACATCAATGATTACAGTAAACAAAGATAAGTGCCACAATGGGAAAGTTCAGGGAGCTGTGGGAGCACCAGGAAGGGACCCCTAACTCAGAGAAAACTTCCCAGGCCAGGTAAAACGTGCTGAGGTCTGAAGGGGAGAGGCTAGCCAGCCACGGGTGGGAATGGGTGTCCATCGGGATCATGACCCTCTCGCATGCAAAAAACTAACCAACTGGAACCAGAAGGTTGTGTCAGATGACAAAGGTTAGCGTTACTGGAACACAGAACTCAGCAGAAGCCATCAGAAAGACATCCCAGAGAACGTGATATGGGCCTTAGAGTATAAGAAATGTTTATTCAGGTAGACAAAAGAGGGGAAGGGCTTCCACTACAGGAGAAAATTTATGGGAACAAGAAAGGACACAGGTGCTTAGGGGTCGGTACTTGGAACATTCATTCAATACATGTTTATTGAAAAGTACGTGGTTCTGAAGGGCAAATGAAGTCATATAAGACATGCTTCCACCCTGTAGATCAGGGGTCAGCTATCTGTAAAGGGCCACGTGGTAAATATTTTAGGCAGTGTGGGCCCCGTAGAGTTTGTCCACGGACAGTGGCATCCTGACCCTTGCTGGAGAGACTTACACTCTTAAAGGGATCACAAGATGGGTATGTAAATAATTATAATGCAAGATGAATCTCCCTGGAGTCTTGGGGAACTGGGATCAGACTGTGGGGGGCTTTGAATGCCTGACTCAGCAGTTGGATGTCATCTTGTAAGTAATGAGGTACCATTTGCAGTTTGGAGCCAAGGATTGCCTTTTGGAAGATGAATCTTGCAAGAATGTGCAGGATGGATGAAAGCGTGGAGAGCCTGGAGGCAGGGAAACTGGTAAGAACTCTAGCGCGGTCCTCAAAGCATCAAGAGAGGAACTCGGATTCTCCAGTTAGTCGGGAACATGGGATGGGAGAGACATTCCACGCTGTTCAATAACTGGATAAGAGACCTGAAGGAAATTAAGGAATCCAAGGTAACCCCACAGTGACAAATCCAGGTGGCTAAATGTTGACTTTGAATGAACAGATATGAAAAGTCAGGAAAGGCAAGGGATTTAAAGGGACAGGTTTGTTTAGCTTCAATGCGTGTTGAGTTTGAATCGACAGTGAGACGTTCACGTGAAACTGATGGTCTAAAATACCAGGAGGAGAGCTCAGAGGTGTGTCCAGGATCGCAAGAGGAGACTGCGGATCATCGATGAAGGATCAGCAGTCATAAAGTTTAGGAGAATAGCCAACAGTGAGCACTAACGTTATGACAAATATTGCCTTAGACTTTTTTTTTCTAGATTTTTTTATGTGGACCATTTTTTAAAAAGTCTTCATTGAATTCGTTACAATATGGCTTCTGTTCTTTTATGTTTTGGTTTTCTGGCCCCAAGGCACGTAGGATCCTAGCTCCCCAACCAGGGGTCAAACCCACACCCCCTGCACTGGAAGGCGAAGTCTTAACCACTGGACCGCCAGGGAAGTCCCTGCCTTTTAGACTTTTTACATGTGTTAGCTCCTTTAATCGCCCCAGCTACACTTGGAGGCATATATTGTTATCCTCATTGGACAGATGACAAAACTGAGGCTTGAAGACGTGAAGTGATTTGCTCAGAGTCACGCAGTTATTAAGGTGTTAAGCTGTTAGCTGGTTATGTCTGCCGAGTAACGCTGTGCTCGCAGCATCAAATGGCGCCGCTGTTTGGTTGAGGGTGAGGGTCCTTCCCTGGATGCAGACGCTTCCCTCTCCACTAGGCTATCACACTCAGAGCCCTTATGCACTCTTGGGTTCCCAATGTATGCGGGAAAATACTCCCGTTCTTTTCTTTTCTGAATTAACTTAAAACCCAGACAGGCACTGCTCACACACTCATCCATCCACTGCAGGTCCAACTTCCCTGAGGACGCGAGGCCTGGGGACAACCGGAGAGGTGTAATCTCCATCCCTCGATTACTGGGTTAGCATCCAGACCTCTTCCCTTTTCACCTGCTCTGTCAGCAGACGGCTGCTGGGATGTGTTCCTTAATGTATTAGCTCCCAGTGATAGATGGCAAAATAGGCCACAATTCTTCCCCTTCCTGTATCCATGCCCTTGCAGTGTGACTTTGAAACTTCTTCCATCAAGAGTAGGGTATTTCACCCCGGGGATCTGGGTTGGCCTTGTGACGTGCTTTGGCCACTAGAAAGTTATGAAAGCGATATTTTGCCAGTTCCAAGCCCAGGCTTCACGAGGTCTTGCATACAACCACTACAACTTTAGAGACTCCTGTCTCTGCAGTTTGAACAGTTTGAATTAGCCTGCTGGATGATAAGAAACTACCCGGACCAGAGTCGAGTAGCCCCATCATCCCAGCCAAGTCCTAAGACAGGTGAGGGAGCCCAGCCCACATCAGCAGAACCACGTACCAACGCACAGACGGATGCCTGAGGAGCCCCCACGGACCCCAGACTAAGCTGGTGATTTGCAGAATCTTGAGCTAAACAAATGGTTGCCTTTCTTTTTTAAACCCCTTCATTTTGGGGTCTCCTAGCCGTATCTGATACACTCCCTTTCACACTAAAACTTCATGATATCTGCATTTGAACAGCCATCAGCTAACCACATTCTACTCTAGAACTTCCTGGATTTCACATATTTGAGCCTCCGAGACCGGCTCGTTCGTGGTCGCTATGAGTTAGCACCAAAACTGAGAACAGAAGGCGGAACCAGGCCAGCTGTACCTCTAACCACACAGACACCCTCCCTCTTGGATGAAAGGGCTCTAATTAAAAGGTGGGAAAGATCAGATACCTGCAGAGTTCACTGCTTAATGTCTCTGAAAACCTGGCTCTTAAAGTCGCTTTGCTTCTGACTATTCATACATCAGAAGACTAATTAACTATGGCAAGTTGACCACTGAAAGCCATTTTCATAAGGATGACACAATGATGGATGGGTCCATGCTGTTACAATTTCATTGCTGAAAAAGATGTGATGAGTCGAGTTCCACTTACTTAGATGCACACACAATACAGAAGCCTCTTTAAAGCCGCAGAACCCCATTGCAATGGCCGACATGTGTCACATTTCTGTAGTTAAGGGCCACAGTCATGGGCCAATGACACACTGAGTTATGCATGTTAGGCCTTCTGTGTCTGGCAGTTGGAGTGATACCCAACTATATCTTGTGGCTTCAGGGCTTGGGACACCAAATGGGGAATTTGTACAATAGAAAAACCCAGCCAAGAGCAATATTTTCCCATTTTCCCATTTCCAACATGGGAAATGTGTGTGTGTGTGTGTGTGTGTGTGTGTGTGTGTGTGTGTGTGTGTGTTTCCTGCCTAATGCTGCCCCACGCAGCAAAAACTGTATGTCCTGACTAGCCCTGCCTCGTCCATCACTCAATGGCTTTTATGTTTTTGTTGGGATGTGTTTGGTCCGAGGTTGGTCTCAGTTGTCACCACATACTTTAGAGCAAAATTTGGAAAATGATCTCAAAAGGTCCTAAATCTGAGGTGGCAAATGTTTTCCTGAAGGGCTGGATAATAAATATCTTAGTCTTTGCAGGCCAAGAGGCAAAAAGGCTATTGCCTAGGCATTTACAGAACCATGTAAAATGTGGTCATTCAAAAATGGAAAAGCCATTCTTAGCTCACCAGCCATAACAAAATAGGCAACTGGCCAGTTATGGCCCACAGGCCATGGTTTGCCAACCTTTGCCTTAAATAAACAAAATTGTTAGATTTCTCACTAGTGCTATATTTCTTCAGGAAAAATTCCCTTAGCTGCAGAAAATATCTTTTAGGTACAGAAAGTCTGATCACAAAAAAAATTTTAAATAAGTTAATAAAAAAATTATTTGCAGTAATATATTATATATATTATTATATGTATAATATATATTAATATACTTATTAAATCTTATATTCATATATAATAGATTACATGTCAATATTATATTATATAATATAATCAATATAATATTGACATTACATGTCAATATTATATTATATAATCTATTATATATGAATATATATGAATATATAATAGATTACATGTCAATATTATATTTATAATATATTTTTATATATTATATTTATAATATATTATATATAATATATAATATATAAAATATAATAAATTATATCTAGTAATATATTGATTATCACTTCTTCCAATTATCATCACAAACCAGTTTTTTTATTTCCCTCAAACAAAAGCTAAGGCTCCTTATTTGGTTCCCGATGTTGCCACTAACTCACGGCTCACCAAAACCTCTCCATCTCACAAATCCAGGGTGTAGGCTGGAGGTGAAGAGCTACTTGCCTAGAAATGTAGCACTTTGATTTCATTATTTGAAGTATATGGAGGGGAGAGTTTTAAAGCCTCCTATTTTAGTCATCTTATGACCTTCTACATGTCTTTTCTACAAGAATATTGAATACTCTGTGGCACTAACATTTCTAATTTAAAATTCTAATACATTCACACGATTCAAGAATCAAATCTGCACAAAGACGTGTATTCTGAGAAACGTTGCTCCTGTTCATTCCCATCCACCCTGTAGAGAATCCTGTGTATGCTTCCAGGGTCTCTTTATGTAAATACAAGTATAAATTCTTGTTTACCTATTTTTAATACCCAAAGGTAGTCGACTTCATACTCTATTTTGTATCTTGTGCCCACGCCCCCTTGAATATACATTCTACCTTGGAAAATTGTCCACATCAGTACGTAGAGATGTGGCATGGATTTAAGGCAATTGAAATTAAGCAGATTTTTTTGGTAAACAGTTTCTTGGGATGTTTTAACTCTATGTGGGTACGAAAATGAAATCATCTTAATTTTTCCAAACTGTCTCCAACTTTGCTAAGTCAAACTCCATTTTCTTACTGGACAGTAGCTCTTTTAACAACATCTCAAGTTGATTTTGAAACTTGACAATGACTTCTGCTTAAAACAGTCACTTTCAGTTTTTAAGAATAATTGAAAAGCTCATGGCACACAGACCAGATTTGAGTTCCCAGAGGCTTAGCGAGGGGCAGTCATCTGGTGTTGGGGCCTGGGAATCTAAACTCATACTCTTTCCCTTTCCATTGGGTGTTGAGGCAAGAACAATGAATGGGAGGCAGGGATTTCACTTTATGCTGCTGACGTGAAGGAGCTGTAGCCCTTCTCTGGGGTCAGTCATTAACTGCATCTGGCTCACTGCCTGTGGGCTCTATGTAGATAGATGGTAGCAGCTTTGTTAGGCAGTGGGTGTCTGTGTCATTGGAATCAAACGCTGTTACAGGTGGTAGGAAACCCAAGTAATAGAGGCTTAAGTAAGAAAAGGGTAATCAGAAGTCTAAGAGTAGATAGTCTGGGGCTGGTATAGTAGCTCCACAAAGTTGTCTGTGACTTACGCTCTTTCTGACTTGTTGTTCTGCAATCTTGAGAGTATGACTTATCCTCATTCTCACAAAACAACTGTTGGAGCTCCAGCCGTCTCATCCAAGTTCCAAGAAATAAGAAATAGGAAAAGAGTAAAGAGAAGAAAGGACTTTGCCTATGACAGGAAAGCAAAACCTTCCCAGAAAACCCCAGTAGGCTTCCACACACTGACTAGACCTGTCTTATTTGAACAACGTGAGCTGCAAGAGAAGCTAGGCAATGTAGTTTTTAGCCAGGTATATTGCTCGCTCCAGATGTTTTGCAGTTCCCTTAGAAAGGAGAAAAGTGAGAGTAGATGATAATAGACAAACACCAGTCTGCCATGTGGTTCTTTGCAAGAATCAGTACATTTTCCAGGGAACCACCAGCTTGTGACCTTGCAGTATTCCTCTGCTACCCACAAATATCTTGCAAATTTGTAACCCCCCAGCTCACCTCTACTAGCCCCACCTCCAGAGCCTCCTGTTGTGTTTCGGATCTACCTTCAGTACTCCCAGAGACCAGAAACCACAGAGGATGCCCTTGCTCCCCTCTCTACCTGGCCATCTCTCTCTTGCCTCTCCCTAAGCTGCAAACAATTCAGTGAAGTGGGATGGTTTGGCCAGCCCAGTCATTAGGTGGGAACACCGAGGACATCCCTCCTCTCCTCTCCCAAATACTGCACTTTCCTATCCCACCCAGGTCCTCCTGAGGGGCAGCCACAATCGTTGGTGCTTTCCTGAACTTTGATTGTCATTGATTTAGAGCCTTTTACTTCCGGTCTTAGGTTTTAGATGAAATTCTGGAGTGACAAGATCCCCCTTGGCTCCCAAAATACCCACACCTTTGCCTAGATTTCTCACTACCCCTGGGCTTCCCCTCTGCTCCCCACAGCAGATGTCCCCTCGCCCTCCCTAATGGTGCAGTTCTGACGTTCACATACTGTGATATTGTGATTTATAATAAGAAATATACATTTGGTCTTCATCCTGTTTTGGGCACAAAACTCCTAAAACCCTTGGAATTTCCTAGGTGATAAGAGCAATAAAGCTGTCTTGATATTCAAAGCAAATCCCTTTCAACCACGCTGGAATTTATGTTAATAAGGTGACTTTTGGACATCACCTAAGGATGGGAGTTGGTTGCCAGGGGAGACAACCTTGTGATTGGAGCATTGGAACTTTCAGTCCCGCCCCCCTGACCTCCAGGGAGAGGGAGGGGCTGGAGGTCGAGTTGCTGGCCAATGGCCAGTGATTTAGTCGATCATTCCTATGTAATGAAGCCTCCATAAAAATCCAAAAGGATGGGGTTTGGAGATCTTCCAGGTCGGTGAATTGTGAATGTGGAGATTTGGGGAGAGTGGTCCGTCCAGATGGCATGGAAGCTCCACGCACGCCCTTTCCCCACCCCTTGCCCCGTGCACCTCTCCATCTGGCTCTTCCTGAGTTATAGTCTTTTATAATAAACTGGTAATCCAGTAAGTAAAATGTTTCTCTGAATTCTGTGAGCCACTCTAGCAAATTAATCCAACCCAAAGAGGGGGTTGTGGGAACCTCCTACTTAGAGAAGTTGGTCAGAAGCACAGGAGACCACCAGGACCTGTGATTGGCATCATAAGTGGGATGCGAGCAGGCTTGTGGGAGGAGCCCTTTACCTGTGGGATCGGACACCGTCTTCAGGTAGGTAGTGTCAGAATTGAGTTGAACTGTAGGGCACCCAGCTGGTGTCAGAGCACTGCTTGATGGTGGAAAAAACTCCACGTGTTGGAATTCAGAGCAGAATTGTACATACTATTCCAACCTCCAAGCCCCATTATTTTTTTCACAAGTATTTATAGCGACAGAGGCATCAGACATAGATGTACATGCACGCTACCTCCATCAGAAGCATTAGCTGTGTGGCTAAAATCAAGCTGTTAATGGGTTTGAAACTGTTGTTGGGCTTTGAGCCTCACTGCTTCTAGCCTTCTAAAAGCTTTGGGATACTAAGTCATTATCCGGGGAGATAAAATCATCCATGTCACGATAAAACACCAAGTTTGTTTTCTGCTGCATTCTGAACTTTGTTTAAGGCGTAAGGGCTACAGGAGCTCTGAGGGGGCCTTAGAGGTGTGTGTAAGTGTGGGGTGCAGCTCTGGGAGGGGTAAGGAAACAGATTCTCGGAGTCTTGTTACCCTCCCTCTCAAAGCCCGTATCTCCCGGCTCCTTTTTTCATCCTGTTCTGCTGCTGCCTTCTCCCAGTTTCCTCTCATCAGCCCTTGACCTCGGATTGTCATTCTTCAATCATCATGGCAATTTGGGCTGCTTTTATCCTAGATTCCATGAGTGAACAATGTCTTCAGGTTTGCAGGTTGGAGGCCTCTAACCAAAGGTTCTAAAAAGTGTTCCTGGCCAGAGGACTTTGTGGAGGCAAATCCATCTGCAGACCAAGGAGTTCTGGGGCAGGCCTGGCTGACCCATCACCGCTCCCAGGCCCGCAGAGCCTGGCCCAGTCCACTTCAGCTCTCAGGTCTGGGTAGAGGTCCTGCTCTCTTCTCTGATTCACAGGAACCCCAGAACTCCAGGCCAGGGTCAGGCATTATCTGTTGCCCCCACTAGAACGTAAGCTCCATGCATGCAGGGATATTCGTTTGTTAATTCCCTACTGTAGCCCCAGTGCCTAGGACAATGCTGTCACATAAACGCACAGCAAATATTTGCTGAACACTTGAACGTTGGCCGCTGGAGAGACAGCCTTGGGACCAGGGGGGTGCTGCAGCTGACCCCGGGCTTGGGCCGGGGTACCAGCCGTACAGATCAACTGGACCGAGTTCAGATCTAACAAGCCCCATTCAGAAGTGTGCACAGGTGGCTGGTCCAGAATCCTACAGGACTCCTGGAGCTGGGATGGTGGGGCTTTGCTCATTACTTTTTTTTTTTTTTTTTTTTTTTTTCCGGTACGTGAGCCTTTCACTGTTGTGGCCTCTCCCGTTGCGGAGCACAGGCTCCGGACGCGCAGGCTCAGCGGCCATGGCTCACGGGTCCAGCCGCTCCACGGCACGTGGGATCTTCCTGGACCGGGGCACGAACCCATGTCCCCTGCATCGGCAGGCGGACTCTCAACCACTGCGCCACCAGGGAAGCCCCATTACTATTTGACGTGTGCTATTTGGCTCTTTGACAAAGTGCAGAGACCCGCTCACCTTCCTGCCATGGTTGGGCCGTTGTGTGTTACAGCCTCTCTGTGCATTATACGGAGTCATCACAATGCACAATTTCCGGTTCTGGACAAATAGTTCCACTTGCTTTTGAAAAAATGAAGATAATTCAGTTCACTGATTAGGCTTCCAGATGAATCAGTAGGGCATTGAAGATGGTTTCATTATTGTACTTTTTAAAAAAGGTGGGGAAAAAAGAGACAAGACTGAAAAGAAAGGCTTATGTGGTTTACAGTTGGAGAATTTCTCTTCTGAACCTTTAGAAATTTTCCCTGTGAGGCTTAATACAGCAAAGGCGAGAGTGGAAAACGTGCTTATCTGCAATCTCAGATGCGAGGCAGCCTAATAAATCTAGCCTGGGTTAAGATTAACATTGTCTGAAGCTGGAGCCTCTTGGTCTAATCTATAGTCAAAGGGGTACCCACACATCTTTTCATGTGGCCCACTGCTGACTTTTTTTAATTCGCAGAAGTAGGACCAAAGAAAAACTTTAAAGCTGACGTCGTTGAACATTATAAGCTGAAAAGCACCTCTCTCTGCTGCATGGAGAAAACAGAGATTTTCATGAACTGCCAAAGTAGCGCCCAGTGAAGCCCCAGGTTTCCTTAAGGAAAATTCATTCCAGCTCCCTGAAGAGCTCCTGTGCAAAATGTCCAGGATGGAATGTGGAAAAATTGAGACAGGTAGTTGTTGATTTAATGGAGGGTAAAATACTTTGGAATCAATTTTCTTAGTGTTGAAAACCCCACAGTAGCTCCCTGTTATGGACTGAATTATGTCTTCCCGCTCCCCCAAATTCATAGGTTAGAACCCAAATCCCCAATATGATAGTATTAGGAGGTGGGGCCTTTGGGAGGTAAGGAGGGTTAGATGAGGTCATGAAGGTAAGCCCTCTGGTGGGATTAGTGCCCTTATAAGAAGAGACCAGAGCTTCTTCCCATCATGTGAGGACACAGCAAGAAAGCAGCAGAGTCTGCAAGCCAGGATGAGGGCCCCCACTAGAACCTGATCCTACTGGCACCCTCATCTTGGACTTCCAGCCTCCAGAACTGTGAGAAATAAATGTCTGTGGTTTAGGGCCCTCCCCCACCATGGTATTTCCTTGTAGCAGCCAGAGATGACAAGACACTCATTTCACGGGCTCTGAAAGACCTCCCTCCTCAACCTCCCTCTCTTTTTCTCTGTTCCAGCCCATCGGCCTCCTAGCACATGCTAGGCATACTCCCACCTCAGAGCCTCAGCATTGGCTGTTCCCTCACCTGGAACACTCTCTTCCAGGTGCCCACATGGCCTGGGTCACTCCCTAAACATCCCTCAGGTCTTTATCCAATGTCACCCTCTCAGTGAGGCCTCCCCTCACTCTGTTTGAAACCACCACAGTCACCCATAGTGCCTGTCTGCCTTTCTGCTTTATTCTCTCCCTGGCATGTATATTGTTTTCCTCACTTGATCTTGTTTATCATCTACCTTCCCTGGTAGATCATAACTTTCATACAGATATGTATTTTTGTCTTTACTGTTATAGCCCTAATACCTAGAATAGGCCCGGTACTTAATAAGCTCTCAATTTTTTAATTGAATGAATGAACACATGAACGAATCAGTGAATGAACTTAACTAATCCTAAACTTACTTAAATCTGAGGTCTAAACTTATCTGTACACATTGTCCTATCTTAACTGTGTTTGCAAAATATTTGCTCTCTTCCTTCCAGACTTTCCACAGAGTTGCACGGCTTACTCCAGGTTGCCCGTCGAATGTACCAGATGGGAAGCATGCTATAGACTCTCGACAACTCAGGGCAAGAAGGCCCAAGAGGAAGCCAGGCCTGGACAGTTGAGAGTATGGGGAGGACTACAGAGCAGGCGTCCAAGATGACACAGTACTCAGCTCTCCCAGGCATGCAGACAGGACCTGGGCATAGCAGCAAGGAATTAGGATGTCGGTCAAATGCTCAGGCAGCCTGTGGTTCTAATGCCACAAAATCTGTCACATTTGATAGGACTCTACCCTGGGGGTCAAGCATGGAATTCAGTCCCTAGAAGATGAAATGGAGCAGAAGGATGGAAGCTCTCAAGACCTTAGCTACACAGTCCTAGAAGAGTAGGAACAGAGAAGAAATCAAGAGCCTCCAAAGTGATCCATCCCAAGACCCAGGGGCCACGTCCCTCTGGAGGGTGGCACGGAGCGGGGAGCTCAGAGGGACTCAGGCCTGCACAAGGGGAGTGTGGTTCTGGCTTCAGTAAAAGGGGGAGCTGTCCTAACGGGTCCCCGGGCCCCGCGGGTTGGAGTGAGAGGTGACAGCCTCCTTCATCATGAGCCTGAGTCTTGGGGTGCAGACACCCCGCAGATGTAGCTGTGAGTGGTTGAGAAGGGCCGAGGAAGGAGAGTGAACCAGGGTCATTGACCCCACTCTGGTTGTTCTAATATTTTTATCATCTCGTCTCCAAGGGAGACTTAAGGAATTGCATTTCTTCTCTCAGGAGTTGCTTCTCAACGGCACTCTCGTCATTTTGCTTTCTTCTCCACTTCTGGTGCCCTGTTCTGTCTGGTGGATGCATTTAAATTCACTGTTTTAAACACAGTTGCTTTAATGAAAGCTTATCCAGGGTCCAGAGGACTCAGCCACCCCCCAGAGTCAGAACTAACATTCCATTCAGAGCTCAAGCTGGTGGTGGTGGTGGATTAATTAATTCTGCCTTCAAAAAGAAAAAGAAAAACCCTCGTCTTTCCTTTAAAACCACGATAAACTACTTCTTTATTTTTTGTCAGTTTTATCAACTTTTTTTTTAAAGAGCTGGGCTCAGCTTTATGGGTTTTTTTTCTGTGCCCTTTCAAGTAAAAAGAACTTTTATTAACACTGTTCCTTGCCTGTTAAGAGCCCAGCTTCTGAAAAGGATCTTCCTGGAAACCCCGAGTGATGGAGAGCACCCAGGGCCGTTCTGGGTTTGCAACTGGCTGTCTTAGCCGGGGAGCCTGTTTCCCCACATGCGCCAGGTCCGCGGAGACCCCCATACTGATAAACATAAAGATGTTTGAAAAATGAGGCAAAGGACAGAAAAGAAAACATTTCCCAGGGCTCTGCTTCTTTCATTTAACTTTACTGTTTGCCACACTCTTTGGCTCTGTTTCTTAACCTGGGGCCAAGCAAAAGAACCAACTGTTCTAATCATATTCATTCTAGATTTTCCGGATGCCCTGCTCCAATGACTACATCCAGGGCACCTTTGGTCCAAGGATGGCCAAGCTGCTCACAAACATCCAGTCGTTCTCGTCATACTCTCTCCCTCCCTGACCCGCTCAGTCTCCTCCCAGAAGGAGCTCTCTATCCTTAACTCCAAGGAAGAAAACCAAACCCTGAACTGCTCATTATTTTTCCTGAGTCACCAAAATTTAAGTGGAGACTGGACCTAAGAGAATGCTCAACCCAGGTCCCAGGACAGCTGCGTCTGCCCCTCCCAGGTCCCTTCACTGCGGCCAGAGCCAGACTCCCCTAGTGCAGGCTTGACCTGAGTCCTTCTAAGCCTCCCACAGGGACATGTTCTTAGGTCCTTTGGAGGTTCTTGATTTTTTAATCTCTCCCTGCTCTTCTAAGACTGCATATCTAAGGTCTTGATACCCTCCATTGTTCTGGTCAATTTCTTCCCCTAGGGACTGAATTCTGCACTTGAACCTCTCTCCCCACCTCCCCCACCCCCCGCCTCCCAACACATACACACCATGCTTCTGGTCTCCTTGAAGCAATCAGGCTCAGGCTCGTCGCAACCCTTGACCTTGGCCATGGGGACAGCCAGGCTTGGGGCATGTTCCCAAGTGCATTTCAGCATCAGACCCCTTCCTTTCCCCTGGCCTCGGCAGGAAGAAACACTGAGCAGTGCAGTCCGGCGCCCACTCTCTCCTTCCTGCCTGACTGCTGTGTCCCTGGGGTAGTACCCACTGGGAATAGCACTTACCTTCCTAAGAGAGGTTCCTGCTACTCACCTCCTAGGATGGAATCCTCCTTCTCTTTATTTTTTTCTGAGAAAGCCGAAGCCCATTCCAACCACCTTATCTCTTTTGCAACTTTGCACAGCTGTCCAAGGTGGATTTTATAGTTATTCACAGCAGAGAATGCCCCCAGCTCCATTTTCCCTCCCATCCCCCAAAGAGCCAGGCTTGACAAAGTAATTCTGCACAACTCCAGCCCAGGCTCCTACCAGCAGGAAGTGCCTCAGCAGTTCAGAGATAATACAATAAAAACCACCAGCTTGTTTTCTCACTGGTAGCCTTGTAGCTAAGTGCTAATGGCGTCTTCTGCTGAATTGATTAGGTCTATTGGCTGGTTTTCTAATACCTGGGCTGTTCTGCAATTAGAGAATACCTGCCATTTTTCTGTCTTTTTACCTAATCATTACTTAGGTCCTAAGTCAAGGTGAAACATTTCTCCCCACTCTTCTATTTGGAGATGAAGAAACAAGGGCACTTCACAGAAAAAGCCCATGGCAGAAACGATCCAATGACCTTCTGAGGTCCTCTCGGGCACTCTACCCACAGTCCTCTGCCACCAGGTTACTTTGGTCAGTGACACCAGACGGACCAGGCATTCTGCCCCCTGCTGAGACTCCTCAGAGCACCATAGATCTCACCACAGTGCAGCTGGGGGGGACCAGATCCCTGCCCTCAAGGCTGGCCTGTGGCCTAGGGGGTGTGAAAATTGTGTCAAACAAGGCTGAGCCCATCTGATCTTCTCTCCGGGAGTTTGAACTCAGAATCCACAGAGGGAGGTTCGGTTTTGCACAAGAGCTGCAGAGAATGTGGAAGCAGGGACAGAGTCACTGAGGATCATAAAGGTGGAGCATTAGAGCCCGGGGCCACCTGCTGCCGCTGTAGTTACCTTGTGAACCGGCTGCCACGGGGGCAAAGTTCACGAATGTTCTTATGTTACATGGTGGGCTCTTCCTAAGCAACCTCAGGGCCATTTGAAACGTCTGTCTTCAGGATTTTCTCCTGAATCCCTACAGCCAGCTCTCATAGCTAAAGATAAACTGCCCACGGCATTGTGAATGAATCCAGCAAATATATCAACCACATTAACCAGAAAAATAGTTAAATGTTGGTCTATTGTTTCCTAATAGATATTTCATGAGAACCAGGGAAGATGTCTTAGAATTATATCATGGCTTGCACTTTTAAAATGTGCAGGTCCAAGTCCCATCAGCCTTCCTGAATTAAATCAAAATTGAATCAGTTACAATAGTTAATGTGTGGGGCAGCAGCTGGTACGATGTCTGGAAGTGAGAAGGATTCCAACGAACATAAAATTTTAATTTGGATATTGAAACTTATGATTGACACATGACAGACAAATTTGGATCAGAGTCTCTGGAGGGGAGAAGGTAGAAATGTTCCATGGTCAGCACCTGGCCTGAGGGCCTCAGGCCTATGGGGGCGGACACTGCCTCCAAGATGCTTTTAGGCTCAGGACGGAGGACACTGCATCAGGATGTTCAGAAGGGCTGATGAGCCAGGTTCTAGGTTTTTGGACAAGATACCTCTTTAGGCCCTGTTAGGCCTTCTCTAGAGAAGGATTGAAGCATAAGCAGGGAAGTGGATGATGGAGACAGAAACAGGGAATATTTAAGATGCCTAGAGCCTAGTCCAGACCATGGCAAAAAAAAGAAAACAGAAACAAAAACAATAAAACCAAACACAATATTGTAAAGCAACTATACTCCAATAAAAATTTTAAAAAAGAAATATCCTATGAGCTAGAGCTAGAGGGAGTGTTATGAGCTGAACTGTGTCCACCCAAAATTCATATGTTGAAGTCCCAACCCCCAGTACTTCAGAACGTACCCATATTCAAAGAGTGATTAAGTTAACATGAGGCCATTAGGATGCAGCCCTAATCCAACATGACTGGTGTCCTTATAGTAAGAAGAGGAAAGACACCAGGGGTGCAAGCACAGAGGGATGACCACAGGAAGAGGCAACAAGAAGGTGGCTACCTGCAAGGCAAGAAGAGAGGCCTCAGAAGAAACCATCCCTGCCAGCAAACTTGATCTTGGACTTCCAACCTCCAGACTGTGAGAAAATTAATTTCCATTGTTTAAGCCACCCCATCTGTGGAATCTTGTTATGGTGGCCCAAGCTGACTAATACAGAAGGGGAATAAGAAATGAGTGAGAGTGGGATGAGCTAGGTCAGATCTGAAGACTGGTGGGAATGGCAACTCAGACTAGATTTTTTCAATTTGCTTTCGCTTCTATTAGTTCAAAATCAGCAATTAGCCAATGCAAAGGCTGCCCCAGAGTCATGAATACATGTGACGAGGCAGAACTCTGGTCCTTCCCTGACTCCTTGGAGTTTATTGGTCTTACCAGGTCCAGGAGCCCAATGCATGGCTCCCTGTCTTTTAAACCATTAGGCCGGGAGCAGGGCCACACCCACCCTGTCTGCTACCCCCACAGAAACAATTTCCTGCTCTGCCATGGTTATATACCTCCATGTTGCATTTTTTAAAACATCATTCGTTAGGCCTATCTGGCCATGGACCACCAACAGAAGGTCACAGCTGCCAGGTAGAAGATTGAGAAGATGTCTTAGAATTACATCATAGCTTGTACTCTTCAGCCTCCAGCCAGGGTACTCAGAACCCACACCCTGTCCCATGGTTTCAGGAAGAGATGGGAGACATCTCCTGAAGGTCAACATCTCTGCAACTGAGCATGCACTGGAAAGAGCTCCTCCTCAGCATTTCTAGAACTGGCTGCTCAGCATTTTACATGTGTTATCTCATTTAATCCTCAACAACACTACAGAAGATGTATTATTACAGTATCACCCCATATTACAGCTGAGGTTCTGCTAAAAATAGAGTTGCCCTATCATCCAGCAATCCCGCTCCTGGGCATATACTCAAACAGAACTCTGATTCGAAAAGATACATGCACCTCAATGTTCACAGCAGCACTATTCACAGTAGCCAAGACATGGAAGCAACCTAAGTGTCTGTCGACTGATGAATGAATAAAGAAGATTTGGTACATATACAAAATGGAATATTACTCAGCCATAAAAAATAATAAAATAATGCCATTGGCAGCAACATAGATGGACCTAGAGATTATCATACTAAGTGAAGTAAGTCAGAAAGAGAAAGACAAATACCATATATCACTTATATGTGCAATCTAAACTACAACACAAAGGAACCTATCTAAGAAACAGACACAGGCTCACAGACATAGAGAACAGACTCGTGATTGCCATGGGGGTGGGGGAGGGATGGATCAGGACTTGGAATTAGCAGATGCAAACTATTATATATAGAATGGATAAACAATAATGTCCTACTGTGTAGCACAGGGAACTATATTCAATATCCTGTGATAAACCATAATGGAAAAGAATATGAAAAAGAATGTATATATATATATATATATATATATATATGTATGCATGTATAACTGAATCACTTTGCTATACAGCAGAAATTAACATAACGTTGTAACTCAAGTATACTTCAATAAGATTAAAAAAAAAGAAAGAAAGAAACTGAGGTTCTGGGAAATCAAACCACTTCCTCAAAATCACAGAACAGTGTTGTTGGCCCTGAATATCCCAGAGTTCCACATCTGTGGATTCAACCAACTGCTGTAGCAGGGGGGAAGGGTGGTGATGGAAGCCCAGGGTCTCCTCACAGCACCACAGCACCCAGCAAATTACCCAGAGCTGCCCACGTGGTGTGATGCCCCCTCTAACCGCCTTAGCACTCCCCGGTGTGGCCCAATGTTAGAATGTGAGTGTAATTGCTTTATTTACAATTCTCTTTTTCAATCGTTCTAATTATATAGCTCTGTTTTGGGGGTTTTGTTGTTTTTTTTTTTTCGTCTCACACCCCGCATACAGCCCACCAGGAAATCCTGCCGGAGCCAGACCCAACAATTCATCTGCAAACTCACTCTCTCCACTGCTGCCACCTTGGTCCGAGCATCACCCTAGATGCATTTCTGTACGTCCTGGATTCCTGCCACAGGGCTCCTTGCCCCACTATAGTCACAGATCGAGCTAAAACCTAATGTATCCCAAGCACCCAGGACAATGCCTTGCACATAGTAGGTGTTCACTAAACACTGGTTGAAGGGATGGATGGATCTGGAGCTGACAGGACCCTAAAGTCTTTGTGCTCCTCTCTCCCAGAGCCCATCGGGACACAGCTGTAACCCACCGTCTCCACCGTCCGCTTCTGGGGCAGGATGCTGGTACCCTACTCCTCTGTTTCTGTCCTTCCATCCCTCTCTCTGGGAGGAGACCTCTGTGTTCTGTATGTGCCTCCATGAGCTATCCCAGCCCTCCGGTTCTGTTGCAAATGCAAAACGTTTCAGCCCCACCTCAGGGCAGCTCCTCGTCCTGTCCATTCTACACAGAATGAAGACTTGAGGCGTCTGAATCTCCAACCAAGAGACAACAATACTGCGCAGACCCCAGCATGTGTGAATGAACAGAATCCCACCTGCACTTCTTTTCTTTGTAGTCAGAAGTGGCTGACGGCAAACGTCATTATACTGGATAGCCTGAAAACTGAATGTGGGTTAACGTTCACAAGAAGACGAACAATTAGTTCCTCCCCGGAAGTTGACACTTAATTTCCAAGGTTTACTGTTTATCTTGTCTTGTTTAGGGCCCTTGGTAAATTATTTTCATTTAACAAGTTTTCGACTCTCCCAAGTCTCGTATTTCATACTCGAGAAGCCAGAGAAGTCAAAGCAACACTTTTGATCAAAGTGGAATGTTTTAATTAAATAACCATAAAATTCCCCTCTAGGAAACAGGTCCACACAAAAGCACAGTGAGCAGATCTTCTCATCGCTCTTTTCAGTTCTTGACATTGGCCCAGCGCAGTCTCTGTCCTGCTGTGATGTGTGTGTCTTAAGCCCAGCGTCGTCCTCTTCACCCTAGGAACTGAGGCAGTGATTGCCAAGCCCAGGTCATCAACACATCACCTCGGGAGCTTCCCATGAATGAGGAGAATCTGGAAGCTCTGATCCCGTGTGCAGGTGACGGGGCCTGGAATCTGCTCCCTGGCGAAGCTCCCCAGGTGCTGCTGGTGAGAACCAGCTGTGGGAACCAGTGCCTTGGAGATTTCTTCCAATCAAGCTGAGCAGAGCACTGCTTTGCACACAGTGGTGTCCACTTCAAAATACGCAGTGACTTGGAGAGAAAGAAGAAAACAGCATTACTGATAGTGATGCTGAGTATTTGATACGGAGGCTCCAGAAGAATAAGGACCTTGCTGGTCAAGTTCTCAGTTGATCTCTAGCTTTTTGCGCCGTACCAGGGACACGGTGAATGAAAAATCACTGAGGGAATGAATCTACTCCAGCTGATCTCTTTGCGTACAGTGTTCATTTAACCTACTCCTTACAAAACCCAGGGGAAGCACGTACTATCGGCTCTACCTTTCAGGTGGGCACATGCACTGACGTTCTAAGGAGTGAAGTAAGTTCCTCAATTTGCCTAGAAGTGCCTGAGGAAAGACTGAAGCTCTGATTTACTTAGCGCCAAAGACCTGCGTGTTGCACATCCCTGCAGAGTGACTGGTGAGCCAGTCATGGTGGGTTCAGACTGTGCCAGTTACTGTCTTTCCCAACCCCATCCTGCAGCAGTAACCCAAGCCCTCCACCCTGCCGGTCTTCCTCCACTCACCCCCTCCAAGGCCCATCCTGACCCTGTCTCTCTCAGAAGGTCAGTTCTGGAATGTGTCACACTACCCTGAGTTAGGACTACCCAGGGTAACCCCAACTATCACAGGGTTACAGAGCTGGACTCTCCCATCTTGTCTGCTTTCTTCCCAGGCCCAGCCAGGAGGGACCTGTCTGTAAGATCCGACTTCTCCTGGGCTCATCGCTGGAATTCTTGTCTCCTTTAGCCGAGTCCCTGACAGCTAGCCTGGCCCTTGTTAATCCCTTTTCCCGAGCTCTCCAGCCTGCATCCCCAGCACATCCCTATCAGATTCCACGCATGTTCAGAACTCACTGGGTTTCCCTTGGTTTGTTGTCCTAGATTCCTAAGTGGTCTCCTGGCTTCAAGAATTGTTCCATTCTCCAGACATCTCCCATCATGATCTATGAAAGCACACGTTAAGCCTTGTTTTAAACCTCTGAAGGGGTCCCTATCACCTACTGACTGGCATCCTAGCTCCTTAGAAGGGCACACCCACCCTTCCACAATCTGGCTCCTACCTCCCTCTCTGGTCCCATTTCTTGCAACTCTAGTCACATGGAACAAGCCATGCTGTTTCCACATGTCTTTGCTCTTCCCTCTACCTAGAAAGTCCTCCCCACCATCTTCAAAATATAACCCTGTTTGACTCATCCTCCAAACTTCAGCTCACCTTCTGCAGAAAGTCTTCCCCCAGTTCCCATCCTGGGTTGAATACCTCTCCTCCGCACACTCAGAGCAACCTCAGCAGATTATGTTGACGTCATCTTGTAAATTCCCCAAGGGCAGGGCCAAGGTTTATTTATTGCTGAGCCTAGCACCATGCCAGCCACAGACTTGACATTCAAAAATTATATGGACTTAACTACACTGAAGCCTGTTGGGAACCTCACCACCCCTAGGGAGCACATCCCTCCCTCCAGCATGCCTGACCATCAGGATTTTAGTCTTTGGAGACTTCCAGCCACTCACTCACTAGATCAATATATCAGGATGTCAAAGCAAATCAGGCTGGTGTACCTCCTTCCGTGTGGAGACATAGAGCATAGGCTTTTATTCTGCGGCAGCTTCATGGACAGAGGTCCCATCCACTCCCAGCCTTTTCTCCCTATCCGTTCCTGCCCCCAAAACAAGCCCAGCATGACTCTGAGCCACATCCTCCACACAGGCCAGGTAGATGATACCTCTGGCCAGGGTCACACATCTAGCAAACAAGCATCACTGCTCTCAAAGGACCAGAAAGGTAGTACTGGTGGTTCAGCGTGCTCGCGACATGAACAACAACTTTAACATAGATTCTCTCCTGAGAGCGGGTAGGAGCCTCATGTACATACCTGAGTAACAACACTCAATTAATATGACACCTCACTGGGTAAGTAGGTTCCAATTTTCTTGCATCACCAAAACGAAAGCTCCAAAGGCACCCCTAGAACTCCAAGCCCCTGACAGTCCTGTCACTCCTGTGCCCTGATCCTGATGGGGAAGGATGGTAGTGAGGGGGAGGGTTTCCTTGCTGCCATAATGCCCACTCTCCTCCCGCACTGGCATCTTAGAGCCATAAATGCACATTGTATTTTCAAGGCTTGTCTGATCCTATTTCTCTGTAAATGATATTGAACTCTTTACTGTGTATTACTGATATTAAAAAGGAATGAATTCACATCTTGCAAACACAGCAAAAAGCAATCGCTCCCATGGCAAGGAAGTCATTGGCCAGTATCCACAAGAACCCAGTTTTAACTTTCGAGCCCTGTCAGCAGGCAGAGATGCTGGCTGATGGCAGGGTCAGACCCAGGCGACACTGTGAGCCGGGTAATGTGAGTTGTCAGCATCTCAGATCTCCATCTTTTTCTCTCTTTCCTCCCCATGCATTTTGAGTGCCTCTTGGGCACAAACACTCCATCCTCCTCCATCCTTCCAAGCCTCTTCATGTCTCCTGGAGAAAAGACCCTGGACATGAAGGTTAGGTATGGAAATGGCATGACCAGGTGATATGGTCTGTGAAGTCCTGTACAAGAAGCACAGCAACCCCTTATATGTGAATCATCTCTACACTTTGGAAAGCCCTCTTGTCTCGGTGGCATAGAAACTCTTTGGAAGGTTGCATCTCCACCCCACTCTCCCCTCAGTTTCTCTGCATTTTAGAAGATGATCTTGGTGGTAGAGAACAGAAAAACAAAGCATGAAGACATGAAGTTTAAGATTTCCAGGCTTCAGGAGAGCAGTGATTTGGGATAGAGCCTAGAGAAGGGTCAGGGGTAGTTTTCTGCATTCCTCAAAGTGCCAGAAGGCCATAGCTCCAAATCTGGCCCTTTTGAGAATTTTTAATGATTGGGATCAATAAAAACATGAAAGGAGCATGAACCACTTAGATATGACTTTCCCATAATCTAAATGTCCATATTAGGGGAATGATTGAATAGTATGCATCAATTAAGAGAGTAAGGTAGATCTGTATGTACTGAGATGGAAAATTCTCCATTGTAAGAAAGCAAGTCACTGAATAATGTAGGTGTCATAGAAGGATCCCATTAATACACACACGTACCTACACATCTAGCCATGTCTGTATGTAAAATATGTATGTGATAATACATGGAAAAGGTCAGGATGGCATCTTCCCAAACTATCAAGAAATACAGATAGCCAATAGGCACATGAAAAGATCCTCAACATCACTAATCATTAGAGAAATGCAAATCAAAACTACAATGAGGTATCACCTCACACCAGTCAGAATGGCCATCATTAAAAAGTCTACAAATAACAAATGCTGGAAAAGATGTGGAGAAAAGGGAACCCTCCTACACTGTTGGTGAGAATGTAAGTTGGTACAGCCACTATGGAAAACAGTATGGAGGTTCCTCAGAAAACTAAAAATTGAGTTGCCATATGATACAGCAATCCCACTCCTGGGCATATATCCAGACAAAACTATAATTCAAAAGATACATGCACCCCTATGTCCATAGCTGCACTATTTACAATAGCCAAGACATGGAAACAACCTAAATGTCCATTGATAGATGAGTGGATAAAGAAGATGTGGTACATATATACAATGGAATACTACTCGACCATAAAAAAGAACGAAATAATGCCATTTGCAGCAACATGGATGCAACTAGAGATTATCACACTAAGTGAAGTCATTCAGAAAGAGAAAGACAAATACCATATGCTATCACTTATATGGGGAATCTAAAATATGACATAAATGAACTTATCTATGAAACAGAAACAGAATCATGGACATAGAGAACAGACTGGTGGTTGCCAAGGGGGACGGGGTTGGGGGAGGTATGGGTTGGGAGGTTGGGGTTAGCAGCTGCAAGCTATTATATATAGGATGGATAAACAACAAGGTCCTACTATATAGCGCTGAGAACTATATTCAATATCCTATGATAAACCATAATGGAAAAGAGTATTTTTTATAAAAGAATATATATGCATGTATAACTGAATCACTTTGCCATACAGCAGAAATTAACGCAACATTATAAATCAACTATACTTCAATTAAAAAATTTATTGGAGGAAAAAAAGGATCCCAAAGGATCGCCTTCACATCCTCATGAAGGAGTTTCCCCTGCCACTTCCCTGCTCTCACCCACCAGGAGCTGAGATATTCCTTCAAGGCTGGAGTCTGCCACCTTGGGCCTGGGTCGACCGTGGGTCCCATGGCTGGGTGAGGGCCTGGTGTTGCACACAGTCTCGCTGGAGCACTGGACACCCCCAACAGAGCACCCCACACAGATGCCCCTTCTCTCTGTGTCCAGCTGGGGCTGGGGGTGCAGGGCTCACAGCACACCTGCCTGCACTCCCAGGGCACAGCTCTGTGCATTCCTGCTTTCAGGTGACATTCACTGTCACTTCCTAAGGCCAGCCCATGGTGCCTGGCAGCTGAGTCAGAGGGGTTCCAGAACCAGCCCCTCCCCTTGACCTCGGCCTTAGGGTTGTGTCCAGGTTGTTAGTCTAGATCCTCTCCCTTATATTGAGCCTATAACAGAGCAATCAGTGGCTTTGTGCAAAATTTGGAAATGATCCTGTCTCCTTGACTGGTGCCCTGAAACACAGTCCCCTGTTAGGTGATCTCAGTGAATGAAAACCTGGGCCACTTTCCACATGACTTGGCCACACAGACCAAGGTTTGGTCAGGTGGGCACTCAAGACGTCAAGCCCCTGGGCAGCTCATATGCTAAGAATTGTCAGCCTACACTGGGACATCCCTGGTGGTTTGGTTGAGAACCTGGCAAAGCCTTGGGGCATGAGTCAGCCTCTGCCTCTACTCACATTCACTGAAGCAAAGGGAATCTGACTCTAGCTGAGCCAACAATTAACTACCGAGACTGAAGAGTGAGAACTTGTCCTTCGGAACTATTGTAAGCTCTTATAAATGGGTGTTCCCCAAATGGGTTTCTTTCTTAGGAAAGAAAACCCTCTCAGACCACTGTTATGGGCTGAATAGTGTCTCCCCAAACATTTAGATGTGCCTCAGAATATTACCATATTTGGAGATAGGGTCTTCAAAGAAGTAATTAAGGTGAAGTGAGGTCATTAGGATGGACCCTAAGCCAATATCACTGGTGTCCTTATACCAAGAGGAAGTTTAAACATAAACCCATACAGAAGGAAGACTCTGTGAAGAAATAGGAAGAAGGTGGGCAACTACAAGCTGAGGAGAAAGGCCTTGAACAGATCCTTCCCTCGTGGCCCTCAGAAGGAACCAACCCTGTCGACACCTTGATCTTGGACTTCTAGCCTCCAGAACTGTGAGACGATGAATTCCTGTTGTTTAAGCCCCCAGTCTATGGTATTTTGCTACAGCAGCTCTAGCAAACTAATACGACCACTCAGCATTTTTTAAAAAGAGAAAAAAAGAAGAGGAGGAAGAAGACGGAGGAAGAGAAGAAGGAAGAAGAGGAAAGAAATCCACGAAGCAGGTGGACTTTTGCCAGACGGTCTCTCCTGGACCCACTTCTTCCCCAGTCAGGTTGACCCAGTCTGTAGCTCTGGATTTGATCCCCCAAACACTGATAGCTTTTGCTTCTCATTCTTAACTGTAGGTCTTTCCCGCAGTCACAAGGAATGAAGCAAGACCCAGGTGCAGCCGACGGGAGGGCGGGGTGTGGTTTGTGAGCAAGACGGCGCAGGGGGTGATGATCGCTGTCTCTCGTTGGTTCCTGAGCTTCTTCAAGTCCGACTGCTAGACACGGGCTTCTCAGGTGGATGAAACTGACGAACCCAGCTTGGAAACAGAAGGTCCAACAAAGAGAATAGAGTTGTCCAGAGATGGGGGGGGGGTTCATGTGCTGCTGGCTTCTGTTTCTAAAAATGGAACAGAAAAAATGGTACATATCCTTGAGTTCGGAAGAGGGATGCTCTTCCAAGCATGGTGCCAAGAGGGAAGGGGGGTCTGCAAGTCACCTCTTCTGACCCACCCAGACTTGTGTCTCACAAGTGGCCCAATTTCTACACAGGTAAATGGCCCAAAGAGAAAGGACTCCTTTGGGTCTGATGCTTTTTCAATGTTTTTTAAGAGAAACAGTCTAAAGCTGAACGTTTGAGATGATTTGGGGTTCCCACCCACTGTCTGTGGGACAGCTTGGAGCTGACGAGCTTAGCTTGTTGAAACGCTCTGGGATCCACTCCGACGCTGCCCACACAGAGGAGCCTGGCACCTGCCGAGCTCAGGGAGATCTGGTTTTTGCAAACAGCCCCTGTTTTCCCTCTCCCATCAGTTTGGGCCGCTCGTTGCTTTCTTTACCCATGATCTTGAGGGCGGCTGCCTCCATCCTGGCCCAGCCCCTCAATCCCAGCTTTCAGGTTCAGTCAAGTTCAGGGCTTGGTCTCTTAGGGTGAGTCCTTGGAGCCGCACGCCTGTTCTCCCTCCAGCTTCTCTTGATTAAACGTTGCTGGTATTTTTACATATCTAAGCAGGCTGCACATGCTTCCTCCTCCTTGGCTCACTTCCTACCAGCTCTTCTGCTCCCGCTTCTCTGATAACCAACTCAGACAGAAGGGCCTTATGTAACACACCTCCCCCACACTCCCAGCAAGGGGGGCTTCCAAGCCAGCCTGAAGCACAGACATCTACATGTCCCACTTACGGAAGCAAACACCGCGATGGGCTCCCTGGAGCCTCTCCAGGGCTGTGAGATCAAGAGAGGCACAAGCTGATCTGAGCACATTCCCACCTGGCACCCTGGCCAGCCTTGCCTCTGCTACCTGGTCAGAGAGGACATGAGCAATTGTCCTATAATTGTCATTGAATCTCTTCTCAGAGATTTCAGCTGGCTCTCAATTGTTCTGGCTAATACAAACTAAGGAGATTTGCAAGAAACTCCAGATGCGTTCGAACACTTTGGCGGATAGCGCAGCCTGAAGGCAGATGAAACTTAAATAAACAGAAGGTAATGTGCATTGGCAAAAGTAATCTAAGACGTGAGCGCACATCTGTATGCTCTAAATTTGCAGCTGTCTCTGAAGAAGCAGATCTGGGAGTAGCTTATAATGGATGAAGTGGGAAGAGCAGCTAAAAAGTATCCCAGGGTAACGACCCCTTGACAAGGGAAACTGGATCTCGTGTTGGGCAGATTCCAACTGTGGCCCAAACTGAAAGGTGTGCTTGGGTCGGCTACAGATTCCAGAACCTCACTCCCTGCTTTCTCGTGTGGGAAGACAGCGAGGAGTGGTTTCCAGAGGCAGGTGAGGCTGGGTGAGTGTGATGGCATTCCTGAGGGGGCGTGGAGAAGGATACCTCTGGGTTTGCCCGTATTTACCATTTTCTGCCAAGGCCTGGAAGGTGCTAGGTTATCTGGATCTGCTGTTTAACCCCCAGGGTCACGTTTAGATGGGACAAGCTTTCAAAGTACAGCAGCCCCCCGTCTCAGTCACTTCCCTACTTTCTTATATAAAAAGAACTGAAAAGCTGCATTTTAATACATACACAAGATATAAAACAGAGCTCAATTCCAGGGGTGATGGGGGGCTATGTATACATATGCATATACACACACAACAAATAAATATATATGCATACATGTGTGTATACACACACACACATATGTGCTCATTATGATTCCTGCAGTTCTGTCTCCTCCTGGTCCAAGAAACCCAGTAGACAGGTAGGCGATGCTCCTGGCACTTTAGAGGCACCAGCCTATGCAGGGCAGGAGGAGGCTGGCACAGGCCTGCCTGTCATGCCTTTGTCCTAGCCACTCGACCCTCCTCCAGACAGGCTGGGGCAGGAGGCCACCCGCCCCAAGACTCCGAGCTGCTCGGAGAGGCGCTGATTTCTGGAAAGGGGAGGGAGAAATGACCTGTTCCCGCCCTCAGGAACTACTGAGCTATGTAGGGCCTCAGCCAGCCCAGCTGCCTTTGCTCTCCCGCCCGACCCTGCAGAAAAGAAGCGAGGACTCCAAGGGAGGCTGTGGCTTGGGAGGGGAATTTGGGCCGGGAACATTCTCCTTCCCAGAAAATGGTGAGAGAAGTTCCAGGGCACGGCAGTCCAGAGGCCCCCTGCAGCGTGGAGGAGAAAGGAAGCCATGGCCACAGCACTGCCTTCATGGCCGGTCAGGTCCACATGGCCCGTGCATGATGTCGTGGCTTGAAATCATCAGTATGTAACTGACGACATGAAAGACCAAACTGCGCATGTGAGGGGGCTCACAGGGGTCAATATGTAATGTGCAGAGCTTCCGGTTGTGTGAAAGGCAACCACCAAAAAGCTGTGGGCTTCCCCCTCGTCCTCAAGAACGGAAGCATCTCTCTTCTTTCACGGTCAGCACCTGCTCGGCCTGAGGGCCCATGTCCTCAGGTCTGGTGACAAGAAAAGCCACTTCTCAATTTCTCCCCCACTCTGAGGCCACTGAAACAAGCGTACCACCCCACTGCAGGCCTTGGAAAGTCTTTTATTTCTAGTAAGACAGGGAGTGGATTAATTCATTTATGCCATCAAATATGCCTCCACTCTGTACAAGTCACTATGCTAGGCAGGGCAGATAAAGATTTAGCAGTCATAAACAAGACCAAAAGACAACCATCAGAATGGGAGAAAATATTTGCAAATGAAGCAACTGACAAAGGATTAATCTCCAAAATTTATAAGCAGCTCATGCAGCTCAATAACAAAAAAACAAACAACCCAATCCAAAAATGGGCAGAAGACCTAAATAAACATTTCTGCAAAGAAGATATACAGATTGCCAACAAACGCATGAAAGAATGCTCAACTTCATTAATCATTAGAGAAATGCAAATCAAAACTACAATGAGATATCATCTCACACCTGTCAGAATGCCCATCATCAAAAAATCTAGAAACAATAAATTCTGGAGAGGGTGTGGAGAAAAGGGAACACTCTTGCACTGTTGGTGGGAATGTAAATTGATACAGCCACTGTGGAGAACAGTATGGAGGTTCCTTAAAAAACTACAAATAGAACTACCATATGACCTAGCAATCCCACTACTTGGCATATACCCTGAGAAAACCATAATTCAAAAAGAGTCATGTACCAAAATGTTCATTGCAGCTCTATTTACAATAACCCGGAAATGGAAACAACCTAAGTGTCCATCATCGGATGAATGGATAAAGAAGATGTGGCACATATATACAATGGAACATTACTCAGCCATAAAAAGAAACGAAATTGAGCTATTTGTAATGAGGTGGATAGATCTAGAGTCTGTCATACAGAGTGAAGTAAGTCAGAAAGAGAAAGACAAATACCGTATGCTAACACATATATATGGAATTTAAGGAAAAAAATGTCATGAAGAACCTAGGGGTAAGACAGGAATAAAGACATAGACCTACTAGAGAATGGACTTGAGGATATGGGGAGGGGGAAGGGTAAGCTGTGACAAAGCGAGAGAGAGGCATGGACATATATACACTACCAAACGTAAGGTAGATAGCTAGTGGGAAGCAGCCGCATAGAACAGGGAGATCAGCTCGGTGCTTTGTGACCGCCTGGAGGGGTGGGAGGGAGGGAGACGCAAGAGGGAAGAGATATGAGAACATATGTATATGTATAGCTGATTCACTTTGTTATAAAGCAGAAACTAACACACCATAGTAAAGCAATTATACTCCAATAAAGATGTAAAAAAAAAAAAAAGATTTAGCAGCCTCCAGGGGAAAAGAAACTGGACACAATTTACAATGTCTGCCAGAAAAACAAAGCCAAGAAAATGCTCAGAAGAGCAAATTGCATCGGGACTAACTAAACAGGAATTTACCTGCAAAGCAAAAGGATTCCGAGTGATGTCATCAATGAGGAATTAATTGGTTCTGCTCAGACTTTGAGGTGCACCCAGGTCACTGGAGGAACCGATTCAGACAGGCTGGTGTGGACCTGAGTCTCTGCATGTCTACCAAGCTCCCCTGTGTTGGCGAGGCCACTGTGCTTGGTCCTCAGACCACTCTGTGAGTAGGAAGGTTCCAGACCACGTTGGATGCCACTGTGTCTTCTATGAACTTTCAGCCCTGGGTGGTGACATCACAAGAAAGGACGGTTCAGCTGTAGCCGAGTGGCGGGCGGGAGGCTACCATGACACCCATGTCGCCACATCCTGCCAACCTGGCTGGATCCAGGAGTCGTTTTCAGAAAAGCTGGAAGAATGGCAGTTTGAACACGTCTTTTAAATTCTCCCTAAATATCGTTTTTTCTCAGTCTAACATCTTATAATACCAGGTGGCTATAAACTCAAGATGGTCTTCCCCAACACACACCTGGAAAACAGCGGAGTTGCCACTGGAGCACAGGGCCATCTGCCACAGCAGATGTCAGCCACCTCCGACGAAGCTACGGAGCCTGGAAAGGATGTGGCCCTGGGTCAGAAGGACAAGGGTGTGGGAAGGACAAGGAGGGAAAGGGACTTCCCAGGTGAAGAGAAGAGCTGAACCAAGTCCCCAAAGTAGGAGGAAGAGTAGAGTGCGTAAGAGATGCTGTTCGCCTTGTTCGCTTGCCTCCTTCAGTTCTCCGCTCAAATGTCCCCCCTCAGGCCACCGCATCTAAAACAGCCTCCTTCTGCACCTGCCAGGCTCACCACCGCACCCCATACTTCACCGCACTCATCACCACCAGAGACCCCATCAGCTAGTTGAAGAAAATACTTCAGAAGCGGAAGACGCTGCAAGCGCAAGGCCCTGAGGCTGGAGGGAGCTGCCGGAATGCAGCGAATGGGGCTGAGAGTCCAGAAAGGCCGCTGGAGAGGACACCGGGGACCACGAAGCAGCCTCCCCAGCTAAGGTTGCCCAGCAGTGAGCACCTGTTTCTCTGTGCATCTGGCCGTCGGCTGGGGCAGCCCTCCTCCATGTGTGTCGTTCTGGGGCCCAGGCTGCAGCACCGCCAGCCCCTGGGGTCCATCCTCGTCCTGGCGATGGCAGAGGTGCAGGAGAGCAAACCCATCAGCACAGAGTAGGTCCACTACCATCCCATGGCCAGAGCACAGCCCGTGGCTCACAGGGCGGGAGGACACCATGGCCTTGGCCAGGCTGTGGCAGGGTATGGGTGTCCTATTACCACACCACAGGGATGGGAACATGGGGACAGTAATTCATTCCTCCCCACAGTGAGTGGGATGAGGCAGTCACTGCGTGGGGGGAGGAGGGCATTGGGCAGAGGAGTGATACGACGGATGTACACTTTTTGGAGTCCTCTCTGGCTGTTGCATAACCAATAGACCCACCCTGGGGACCAGGGTGGAGATAGAGAGACCCTGACAGAATACAGCCGATGATGACCGTGGGCTCACTGAGGCCTTGCCATGTGCCTGACAGCTAGAATACAGGAGAAGAGGAAACACTTAGGCCCTGCCTCAGGGACCCTTACACGGAGCTGTGGTCCCCACGCTGACAGCATTGAGGAAAGGCGAGCACGTTCGGTTTCACCCTCATGGTACTCCCAGCACTAGCGTGGACGGACAGGCAGAGAGAGAAAGCAGGGACCTCTGGCCCCAGGGATGACCACTGGGAACATCACAGGAGTGGGAACGGGCACTCGGACCAGATGTGGAGAGAAGACTCCCTGATGGCACTAAATGCGCGTGTGGTGTTCAGAACGAGGGCTGGAAGGGAGGCGGACAATCTGTGCCTCACTTGAGCTGTAAAAATAAGGCAGCAGGATGATGAGTCAGAGGAAGCTGGCTCGCTTCACACCCTGCAGGAAGAAAGGAACGGGCTTCCCATCTCATCCCATCCCACTTAAACCCTGCATGTGTCATGTCTCAGATCTCCTGATAGCGACAGCAAAATGAGATGCTCCGAGAGAGCAGCCTTTGGGAAAGCAGAACGTTTTATAAAAGAAACACACTGTAACCAGGAATTTCCGTCCGTGGAGAAGTCAACAAGTTGTCAGAGGGTGTCAAGCAGACGCTGTAGGAAACAGGCAGAGGGATTCCTGAACTGGGCAGGGCTGGGCAGAGGGGTTACTACCTTGAGATACGACAGGGTGAATGGAGGTACCTCTGGATCCCAAATAGCGGCTGTCAGCTGGGCACCCAACGGCATGGATCAGATATCCTCTCTTCATAGCAAAAGGATAGCACTTTAAGGCCAAAAAGGAAACTTGTGTTATTCAAAACTTCATAGGAGTATAAATAGCAAAAAATAAGCACACACAACCAGAAAGGAAGGATACGCCACTAAATGGGTCAGATCCAGTCACGTAAGCTCTTGCAAAATTTAGTTTTTCGTCTTTAGGCTGGGGCGTTTGGACCAAGTCACATTTTAACATTCCTTTTAGTTCTGAAATTCTATGATTCACTAGAGCAGCAGTCCCCAACCTTTCTGGCACCAGGGACCAGTTTCGTGAAAGACAATTTTTCCACTGACAGGGGGTGGAGGGGGGCAAGGCGGAGGATGGTTCACATGGCAATGCGAGCGACGGGGAGCGATGGGGAGCGGCACTGCTCACCTCCTGCTGTGCGGCCTGGTTCCTAACAGGGGTTGGGGACCCCTTCATTAAAGAACACCTTGCAAGAAACCCCGAAGAATGTCAAAAATAAAACCAAGAAACTGATGGCAGTAGATGGAACGCACTAAGGAATGGAGAAAGGAAATAGAAGGGAAATTGTACTAGCGCTGTGCCTTGCCCTCTACCAGGGAAATGAGCACCCTTGAAATAGACAGGTCAGGACGTTCAACAAAATTGTAGTCAATGCACAGATTGTTCTAGTCTTAACTGACAAAACACGTATCAATAAATCACCCAGACAGGATGGGATTCACCTAAGGATTTCCAATGAATTCACGGGCAGGATTGCTTAACTGTCGACCATGATGGGAAACCAGTTGTTGCAAAAGCTGCTGTGTTAGGTACAGAGCAGTCAGGTTGCCAATGTCAGGCTTATTCCAAGTCTCCAGAGGGGACCCTGGGAAACCATCCACGGGTTGTTCCTCCCTTCCCTACTTGCCAAGCTGGTGGAATCGTTAAATAAAGTACAGAACTGCAGAAAGCTCAAATCAGCACAGCCCATGGAGGCAAAGGAAGGACGGAATCTATACGAGGAACTGGATCTGATGATGAGTTCTTTGAGGGTCTATGGAAAGAGAGGAGAGAGTCATTTTCCAGACTCTGGAGCTGCCTTTGACAAGTGTCCGCACCAAGAACGAGTAAAGAACGGTTGAGTCACCATGGGATTAAGGGACTATTTGAAATGGATGAAGAATTTAATTCCAACATAGGAAAACCGGGTAATAATAAAAGAGACATTCCTTTGCAAAAAGTAGGAGCTCTCAGAGATCAAGAGGGGCTGATCTTGGTGACTCATTTTATAAAGAGATTTGAAGAACTAGGTACACAGTGAAACTTTCACAGTTGTCGATGATCCTAAAACATTCTAAGGAGTAAAATGGCAAGTCAGTGGGATAGCGACATTTTTTTAAGGCTGAGCAGAAAGTGGTACAGGAGTTTCAGTGCTGGTAAGTTTAAGTTAAAGCATCTTAAAATCAAAAACTTGTAGAACAATAGCCTAGGAACTAACCCTAGAGCCAAGAGGAGACCTTAGGGGTTATTTGCTTTCCTGAGAACATTAAGCCCAACGCAGGACAAGAGCATCAAAGACAGTAACGTGCCAGGCACTCTATAAATATCTGTTAAATGAATGAAATGCTGAATCATCAGAAAGATGCAAAGTAGAAAATATGTTCAAGCTTGAATAAAACAATTTGTAACAGGATGTCAAAATGGGACTCTTCTTACCACCGTTTTAGCTGAAGCACGAAAACAATATGTTAATGTTCCAAAGTAAGACCATTTTTTTTTTAAAGACTTGTAAAAAAGGAGATGGCTGACAATCTCAAAAAGATATGTACTGAGTGATCCCATGAAATAACATAACTACAGAGATGGAACGTTGATTAGTGGTTTCTGGCTTAGGGGTAACAGAAGAAAGGGGTGTGCTATAAAGGGGTGGTGTGAAAGAACCTTGTGGTGATGGTGCCGTTGTGTATGTGATTGTGCTGGTGGTTACATGGAACTACACGTGTGATAAAATTGCACAGAGTGGCAAACACACACACACACACACACACACACAATTGGGTGGTGAAATCTGAATAAACACTGTGGATTGTACCCATGTCGGTTTCTTGGGTTTGATATCTCTTTACAGTTATGCAAGACATTAACATTGAAGGTGAAGGTTGCATGGGAGCTCCCTGTACATTTCTTTGCAATTGCCTGTGAACCCATAATTATTTCAAAATAAAACAATTAAAGAACAAAAAGAAGTGGGAGGTTGAAACCAGTTTCAATCCTGAGCTGCCTACCCACCTCTAGCTTGAGGAGAGAGAAGAGATTGGAGAAGCCAGGAAAGGAGAGGGCAGAGGTCGTGAGATTCTTTCAGAGAACGCTCTAGGTGTGTTATGATTCCAATCCTCTCCTGGGAGGTAGGATTGCGATGTCAGCCCCTCGTGTTAAAATTAGTGAAGAGCCTTCAGTAGGAGCACCGCGAAGGCATAATCTACGTCCCCTGCAGGGATAGGAAACATTCCACTGTGTCTGACTCGCACCCAAGAAATGTCAAGATCAAGAGTTTCAAGGCACACAAGCGAAGGAGAGGAGGCTGTGTTGGGTGATCTCTGCTCTCACAGACTTTGTCAGCGTGAAAGATGCATGACTGCTTTCCATGCAGCCGAGGTTCAGCAAGCAGAGTCTTATCCAAGAAGGCCGTCTGGAGGGATGAACAGACAGCAGCAGAGGTAAGTTAGAGATAATGCCAAATGCCAGGAAGTGCAGGAGTAACAACGAACTGGAGACGAGTGCATTGTCTCTATTAGTGATCTACGGAGGAGACGGAGGTCTCCATTGATGGGGATATCAAACAAAAGCACAAAATAGAGATGAGAACCAAGAGTCAGCTTTCAACACTTCCCAGGCACAGAGAGGGCAACACCGAGCTCACAGTAGCACCAGAAAAGGAAAAACTAACCAATGTTATCTCTTCTCTCTCCCTGTGCTCTACACAGGGAGCAGAAATCACAGTTAACAGGATGGAGGGGAGATGGAGGAGAAGCACAAGGTGAAGAGAAAACATATCCCCTTTCCCTGCTGCCAGCTTCCACCTGCAACAGGTCATCATCAGGGGAGAAAAAGAAAACTTAATATTGAACCAAGTTCTAAGTATTATCTGTTACATGGGACTGGACTCTTACATTATTGATTAGAGGAGCTTGTATCACCTGGGTGACCAGCAAACCTGCCTGATTTTTCATCCAAATGCAAGAGAACGAAACCTACACAGCAACAGCCACCACTGTGTCCATGAGGTAAGCTTACTTAGAGGGAACACTCTAGGAGAGAAAAATAAAACTTGACCTTGTTTAAGCTGCATGATTAGTGTTATTTTTTAATTGTAACTAAATCTAATTCTGATATATAGGTGGATAGTAAATATTTATTGGATAACTATACGTGTGTTTTTCTTTTACACTTTTAATTTTCAAAAACTTTTAACTTTTATACTTTTAACTTTCAAAAACATACCTTGCTACGTTCCCCGCTCCAAATCTCTAATTAAGCAGTTCTCAAGGGGGACTTGTTGATTGCGATGATCAAGAATCCTAGTTCAGTCTCTTACCTGCTAGCTGTCCCACCTGAGGCAACTTGCTTCAGCTCACTAAGCCTCAGTTTTATCATCAGCAAATCAAGTCAACACTGTAAACAGATGCTTCATAATTATTCATTGCTGTTGTTATGCTATGAATTCTAAGGCAAAGTAAAATATTTCAGGAACGTGCCAGTGGCTGTCTCTGAACCTACACTGGGAAAACCACAAGGACAACCTAATCGACTATGACAATTCTCACGCTGCAGTGCTTGAAGGAAAAGAAGATGAATCATATATAGAGAACGCCTCTGAATGCAAGTTACTGGGATTCAGTGGGTCTAGCTAAGTTGAATTGAGGAATGTGGCTGAGCCAGGGAATGACTCAGCCAGGGACTGAACAGCCCCAGATTCTTTCCCCATCTCTGTTTCCTCCTCTTCTCTTTGTTTCCATTCCATTCTTCTCTTCCTCTCTGTAACCTGCTTCCTCTGCTTTTCTAGTTCACGTAGCAGAAAAATATGGCTGTAGAGAACCCTCTAAGTTCACATGTTACTGTTCCCACCATCTGGGAGGAAACACAGTTCTCCAAGTTTCCAGGGAAGAGACTCTGGGTCAGCTCAGCACCATGACCACCATAGCCTCAGGAACTATACAGTAGGGGCAGGGTGAGTGAGTCCTACTATAGGAACATGGCCAGTCCTAACTCGACGGTATGGACAGAGACGGGAACAGTGCCCCACACTGGAGGGAGAACTGGACAGAAAAACAAAGTATTCATTATGAGAACTGAAGTCACGTTTTCTCTGGTGAGCAGAGTGTCTGAACCAGAACCAAGGAAGAAGTACGGGTGGTGAGCTGAATTGTGCGAGATGCTAACTCTTCAAAAAGCTGCCCCCCCAAAAAAAACAGTGAAATGTGTGGCTGAAAACTGGGTGTAAGGGAGAGATGGACCTGAATGAAGACACCCTGGCCACTGCATGGACAATTCAGAGAAAAGCGACTTGCAAGAGAGTAGAGGGCTTGCAGTGGTCAAATGTTTCGTCTGATAAATATTCAGGTATCGTTCCCCTCAGAGACCAAATGCACAGATGGACTGAATGTAAGAAAAAAGAATGTCTCTCATTGGCCGCCTTTAATCTCTTTCATCTTTGGAAGTAAAAAGACTATTTATAGATTTCTCTTTCTGCAAGTGCTGCTTTCAAGATGATATGCAGGCTGTGTCTCCAGGGCCTCCCTGACGGCAGCTCCCACCAGGCACACCTCCCACCAGGGAGGGCCTCCTGGGTCCCACCACGCCCGGGTCAGTGAGCAAGGGCCCGTTACTGGTCCCTGAGTACTCACGTGGCTGTTCCCCTAACTCCTCCATAAGTCTCTTCCTTTGGGAAAGAAAAAGATGACTGCCTATGGTCCCTAGAACATAAACAGCTGGCTTCCTTGCCATCACACCACTCATTGGTTTATTGCACGGGCCCTTCAGTGATATCTGGCTGTGTCATAACTCAGCATCCTTGGTGACTGAGGCTGTGACACTTCTGCCAAGGCTGGAGCACCGTCACCCATGAGTGCTCGGAGCCTGAGAGAAGTAGTGGTTGCAGAAGAGACTCGGTAAAGGAGGCTAAATCTCTCTCTCTCTCTTTTTCTTTTTTTTTTTTTTTGGCCACGCTGTGCAGCATGCAGGATCTTAGTTCCTCCACCAGGGATCTAACCCACGCCCCCTGCATTGGAAGCGGGGAGTCCTAACCACTGGACCGCCAGGGAAGTCCCTAAATCTCTTTCTAGATGGACCCTCCAGGGCTTTGTTTTTTCCTGACACTGATATAAGCTTATGGGATTCTAAGCAGCCTAACTAAAATGAGGGGTAAGTCTCCCTGTGGCATCCACTGCAGGGGGAAATAGAAGAAGAAACACATTTGAGGTAAATGCCATTGACCCTGAGAGATGCTGGGAGACCCTGCATGCAGGTAAAAGGAAGAGGGCATCCTGCTCGACGTTGTTTTCACCGAAAGTCAGGTGATCCCTCAGCCAGTTCAGCAGGGTGGAGCGTGCTTGGACTTTGAGGTTGTGCGGACCTGGGCTTGCATTCCGGCTCTAACCCTTAAGATCTGCAGGGCCTGGGGAAATTTTCCTAATTTCTCTAGGTTTCTGTTTCCTCTTCTGCAAAACGTGGATCATCTGCTGATGACTGTGAAAATTAGCGGGACCACGTGAAGGTCTGGCACCAAGCTCCACAGAAAGTAGCATCTCAAATAAATGGCATCTGGAGTCCTTGTGAATGTCGTTGAGACAGCATAATACACCACCAGCCTTTCAAAAGAGCTTCCATTTCTTTGTGTTTCTTCAAGTTTTCTCACGGGTTTTAATAACGCCCCATCCGTTGCTGGCTCAGAGGGAACTTGTGTAAGCATCTACAGCTCAGTTTCACCGATCATGCAGCTCGCAGCGCTGACATCTGTCAAATTTGTAAAACTGCAGAGTCCGGGGCCCCACCCCAGATCTCGGGCAGGTGGGGCCCAGGACTCTGCATTTTAACCGATTTTCCACTGAGTTTAACATGTGAACTTGGGAGGACTTCTAGTCGATATGCAATGGGTTTTTTAATTTATTGGTGATATATTTAAAGGCAGTCAAAGAGGACAGGACAGTGGTTCTTTTAGTTGGTGAGGATGGTCTTATAACAGAGGAGGTGCCCTTTCTCCCAGCCCCTGGCTGCTATTAGGAGTGGTAACCATCCTCACAGTCCCAAGAAAAGATTCTCTCCTGCCTAGGAAAGCGCCAGAATAACCAGGAGCCCACCTCAGGTGTGCCTACGCAGTCAAGCTTTCTCAAAAGTTTGGAAATTTTCCGATATCAAAGATAGTTTCTTTTGCTCAGCAATTTGCAAGGCTTACCCTACATCAGCAAATTTTTATCAATAAGAAAAACAAGATGGAAGACTGAGTGGAAGTGAGTCCATCTCTAAATGATTGATTTAAAACTTCTTAGAAGTAGGTTACAGAATACCACCTGATTGTCCCTTACCGAAGGCAGACTGCCTAGAGATCTCAGGACTTAAATTTGGATACAAGTCAGGAAACACAATAGTTTTGGTATTTTGTGGAGTTCCTTTTCTTTCTGCCCTTCTTTTTCTCTTTATTTCCATTCATCAAAAAATACTGTCTGCACTGTGTCTAAATATTAGGAAGAAAACACTGTCTGAAGGCCCCTGAGGTCCACCACTCTTGTGCGTACTGCCCAGTTTCTGTCTGTGCCTCTCCTGGGCACTGATCCATTCCCTGCATCTCTTGCTTCGTACGAATGTGGAACACGCAGCTTTCTCCTCAGATCCCTGTTTAACTGCACTTGTCTGATTAATTCACCACACTCAACACAAGATGGTCTTTGCTATCTGACCTACTGGGAATTAAGGGCCTTATTCCTTGAAAGGGCCCGATCTACATCTAATGGAATTGAAGAAAGCCAAATATTTCTTTTTCTGATATGTCTGTTGCTATTTGCCAAGGTAATTCTGTGAACAACTGAGCTTTAATTTTCTCCCTAATGGTTGATATAAGGTCATGAGGGAGACCCAGGGCTTCTAGGATTGGGACATCATGAAGAGTATTCCAAGTTGTTACCCTTGATACCAAGGTAATGATACTTTGCCAGTTATTATTCTGCTGATTTATAAAGTCTCTTAAAGGGTGATTCCAGACTGACTGATCCTTTTTTAAAATTTATTTATTTTTATTTGGCTGCATTTGGTCTTCGTTGCTACACGCAGGCTTTCTCTAGTTGCAGCCAGCAGGGCTACTCTTCGTTGTGGTGCGCAGGCTTCTCATTGCGGTGGCTTCTCTTGTTGTGGAGCACAGGCTCTAGGCACACGGGTTTCAGTAGATGTGGCGCATGGGCTTCAGTAGTTGTGGCTCTCGGGCTCTAGAGCACAGGCTCAGTAGTTGTGGCGCACGGGCTTAGTTGCTCCACGGCATGTGGGATCTTCCCGGACCAGGGCTCGAACCTGTGTCACTTGCAATGGGAGGCGGATTCTTAACCACTGTGCCACCAGGGAAGTCCCCCAATTGTTCTTTAATCAACCCTTCTTTGGTTTCTTTGTTGCCTCCAAAAAAGAAAGAAAAACTGAATTTGTTGAGGTAGTAAGGAGCCCTGCCTACATCCAGTGATAAGCTTGGTAATGGAGCTGATTAAGCTCAGAGTTTTCAGTCTCACATGATCTTGTGAGAAGACAGACTCCTTTATCCCAGTCATTTGTCTTCACACATGTATATGCTTGATGACAGAAGGGACTGGGCAAGAAGGATGCATAACTCATTCAATATTCATCCCATTCACTAAATACTCACCAAGAACCCACCCTCAGACAGGCTCTGTGCCAGGCACAGGTGTTAGAGTGGAGCAGCGAACAAGGCAGCTTCTGCCCTCAAGGAGCTCACAGGCTTGTGGAGAGAGAACAACAATCACCATAAAGTGTAAGTAGAGAGCGGTCAAGACGAAGTGGGAGGGAGGGGAAGGAACAGTGAAGACTGCCTGATTAGCTCAGAGGATCAGCCAGCTACTGAACCCAGGACTCCAGGCTCTATGGCAGGTTCCATGGCAGGTCAATAGCATTATCTTTAGTCAAAGGATTGTATCATTATCACAGTTGTCTGAGTGGCAGGGAAATAAATCTGCCTGCGGCTCCCATGAGCCCTACCTTCTTGCTCGACATTATAGGAAAGCCCAGCCTACTTGGTGGAGATCATTATTCCCTGATACGGGAAATCACGTTCCTATGAATCACTCCACACCCCACAGCCACTCTTTTTCATCCCATATAAGCTTTGATTTCGAGTTGGGTGTTGACAAAACTGTTCCCTAATGCTTAAGTAATAGCGTGGAAAATAGTTGGCGAAAAATGAAAAGGTTGATTTTGATTATACATAGAATCTCTTCTCTTAAGAACAAAATGTGTTTGAATAGACATGAGTCATTCCTTACAGAGTTTGAGAGGATTGACTTGTTTATGTAGTTGGTTGTTTAACTGATTTTTTTTTTTTTTTTGGTGCCGAAACCCAGGATTGATATGTTTTAAAATAATACCTTTACTGGCTTTATACATGCATATTATAAAAATTCAAGAAACACAGCCAAAAAAACAATGCATTACTCAAATTCCATTACCCAACAGTAACTAGTGCTAATATGTAATGAACCTCAATTCAAACATCTCTATCTACAAACTATAATTGGACAGAGGAATGGATGGATGAACAAAAATAACCTCATAACAATGGAATCATGTTATATTTCCTTTAAAAATAAAAAAAATTAATTTTACATGGATTGAATAGAAGGCAAAAGAAACGAAAGTGAAAATAAAAGGAATAGTGAAATTCATAGATCTTTCCTCATTCATAAGAGATTGCTCTAAGGATAAGAAGAAAGACCATGAATACCATTAAGAGGCTGTTTTCTAACTGCTTGTTTCAATTTTAGACAGTATGGATTAAAAGATTTTGCTATAAAAGCTTAAGTGACCAGCATACTTAGACTCTCTCCCACCTCTTGATTTTTTGGGTGTTTTTATTTTGTTTGCTTAGTCAAGATTTATGCATGTACGTTCTGTTCTGCAGCCATTCTTCCCTTGGTTGTTGCTGTTTTTGTTTTATCTTGGATCTGTATTTAAACTAATTCAATGCTCACCAGCGGTCCATCTCTTGGGGGGATAGATTTCTTCATCACAATGATATATAACATTGATTACAGCGAACATATGTATATATGGCTTTTCCTATGGGCCAGGCACTATTCCAAGCACTGTACACACATTAATTTTTTAAATCTACACAAACAACCCAATGAAATGGTGACTATTGTTAACCCTACCTTACAGATGAGGAGACTGAGGCACAAAAAGTAACTTGCCTGAATTACACAACCAGTAAGTGGCAAGCCAGGATTCAAACCCAGACAGTCTGGCTCTGAGTCTGGTCTGGAAGGCTTTCTTCAAGAAGGTTTATGGAGGCTTTTTTCCCTGAGCTCTGTCGTGTTTTAGAATGCTCTCCTTGTTGCTTTTATACATGGATGATGATTTGACTGGATAAAAACTTTGTAGCTCACAGTTCTTTTCCTCTGTAGGTGTTGCCCTACTGTTCTCTGGCATGGGGAAGTGATGGAGAAAAGTCTGAAGTCCCCTGGATTTTCTTCCCTTTTGCTTTTTCTGCTGGATGTCTGAAGAATACTTTATCTTTGAAGTTGAATAGATTTATCATTATATGACTCAATGCTGTTTCTTGTATCTAAATTTTGCCTAGTATACCCTGTGATCTTTCAGATGGCTGATTCAGCTCCTCCCTCACTTAAGGAAAGTTTTCCTGTACTATGTTTTCCAATATTTTTTCTGTTTATCGCTTGTTCATTTCTTACCAAGAATGTCAAAGATCTTTATACTGAATTGTCTTTAAACTCCTTAACTATTTTCTAATTTTTTCCTCTTGCAGTTGCTGTGATTATTTCAAGTGTTCCTCTGTCATTAATAGAATTTTTAGCTATTTGCACTATCTCTTTCTGTTTCTAATAGTTACTTGAAATTTTATTTTGTCCCTTTTAGCTCTTCAATATCCCATTCCATATCACTTTGTTGTCATGTTATTTTATTTCATCTATGTTCTTATTAAGTTATTGTATAGTGCAATGTGCGTGCAAGGAACCTGCTTGCCGTTTTGGTTTTGGGTTCTTCCAGACAGGATTGTTCTTCTGTGTTTCACATGTACTTTTTTCCCTTATTTTATTTGCACAGTGACTATGCCATTACTTTGCAACTTATTTATGCTTAATATGAGCAATTCTGTCTATTGCTTCAACAGAATACAGTGTAGGTGAATTTTCCTCAACATCCTCCCTGCCTCATATAGAACCTTTTCTCTTCTCCACTCGAAATGGCAGTTTGAGGACTAGGTGTTATTTTCTGTAGCTTAAAGGTGTGGGGATAAGGAAGAGGGACAATTCAGCTGGGCCTGGGTGGAGTCCTTGCTTAGGACCCAAGGTTTCACTCCTTTCTGAGATGCAGAGAACTATCTTTCACCCAAAGCCTGGTCCATCCAACCAAGGGTGTAGCGCACTCGCCTGGGTTTCAGCTGGTTTCTGCAACACAACACACCGACCTGGGAGCGCTTCCAGCCTCAGTCCAAGGCCCAGGGTCAAGCATTGTGGCCTCTTCTCTGAAGACCTTTTCCTGGAACTGCTTACTCACTCCCCTCAATCTGTTTCTCTTGAAGCTGGAGCGTATTAATGAGAATCCTCAGGATTTCATTATTTGGCCATCTCTCCTCTCTGTGGCTTTGGGGGAACAGGGACAGGTGATGCGGGGTTAGAAACCCCACTCAGCTCCAACAGCATCTTCTGTTTCTTTTTGTAGCTCTCACTTCTTGATGTTTGTGGCACTTTCCTTGTTTGTTTGGTGCCAGTAAATAGCACTCAGTCTCTCTCTCTCTGTCTCTCTCTCTGTCTCTCTCAAAAGAAAATATCCCATACCCTTTGAACAGTCACTCCCCCTCCCCTCCCTCAAGCCAGCCCCTTGCAACCAGCAGTCTGCTTTCTGTCCCCATGGATTTGCCTATTCTAGACATTTCACACACATGCACTCTTGCAATACGTGGCCTTTTGTATCTGGCTGCTTTCACTTAACATAACGTTTTCAAGGTTCATCCTTATTGTAGCAGGTGTCAGAACTTCATTCTGTGTGTGGCCCAATGATCTTTAATTCTATGGATACACTGTATCTTGTCTGTGGCCTCTTCCTTCATCTTCAAAGTCAGCAGTGTAGCTTTTCTCTGCCTCTGTTTTGTTTATCACATCTCTTTCTGTTACCACAGCCAGGAAAAGTTTTCTCCTTTTAAGAATTCATGGGATTCGATTGGGAACACTTGGATAATCCAAGATAACTCCTCATCTAAAAGTCCTAAACATAGTCACATCTACGAACTCATATTCTGGGGTGTGTTGCAGTATATTCTGTAACTGGTTATGGGGACTAGGGTGTGGACATCTTTGGGGGGGTGGCATTATTCTGTGTACCACAGACATGTAAACTGATAGTGATAATAATAATAATAGCCAACATCTCCTCAGAGATTACCATGTGCCTGGTACTCCTCTAAGAGTTTTAATTGAATTAACTGATTTAGTCCCTACCATATTCCTATGACTATTATTACTCCCATTTATAAATGAGGAGGATGCCAAAGTAAGAAGAGATAAAATGACTTGCCTGAGGTCTCACAAGAGGTAAATAGCAGAGCAAGAATTTTAACCCAGCTATCTAGTTCCAGAGCCTGTACAATTAAAAAGGGGTCCACCTAGGGTCTTCCCTGGTGGTCCAGTGGTTAAGACTTTGCCTTCCAAAGCAGGGGGTGTGGGTTCCATCCTTGGTTGGGGGGTTAAGATCCCACATGCCTCAGGGCCAAAAAACCAAAACATAAAACAGAAGCAGTATTGTAACAAACTCAATAAAGACTTTAAAAATTGTCCACATCAGAAAAAAAAAAGTTGTAAAAAAAGGGAGGGGATCCACTTATTAATAAGATTGGAACACCTACCCTAAAGGATAGAGCCTTTCCTAATCAGGTCTTGCCTTAGGTCCTAGCTGGTCCCCTCACCCCTCAGATGTACCTGTGTACTGGGGAGGGAGGTGGTCCCACAGGGCGGGGCTCCAGGGCCAAGCTGGGATTAGGGCTCCACCAAGCACAGTCAAGAGCCCTTAAAATGTTAGGAATTCTGGAATGCTATTTATGGTTGCCTTTGTATCTAGCGACTGATTAAGAAAATATATAACAGCAGCAAAGTACATTAAATATTGGAACTTGTTTAATAAATTTATCTCTTATTGATCAGTATATTTATATATTTAAATTATGATAGTTCTATAATCCCTGATCCCTGAACTTCATAAAGCATTGAAGATAGGGTTTGGGGTTTTTGTTTGGGTTTTTTTTTGGTGAGGTTTATTTGGTAAGTTGTGACAAGCTAATTTTGGGGGCAAAACTGGACCTGAACTGACATAAGACTATTTATATAGTCTTTCTTTATCCCATCAGTAGTGAACAGTCCCATATTTAATTGCAGAACAATTAAAGTGCTTGATTATAGGCTGCTGTCCCAGACTTTTCTGGAGATGTTATTAATGCATGGTAGATACATCCTATTACCTGACTTCTAAAACCTGAAATATCTGACTTTCAAGACACATTTGGCCCCAGAGGTTTAAAATAGGTGTTTGTGGACCTGTAGGAGCTACATGTGTCAGAAATACGGTTCATTTAGTCTATAATCGTACTCGTGAATCTATTGACACCTTGTAATAAGTTCCTTTACCTGCACACCAAGCTTGCTGGCCTGCTTTGCAGGTTTACCCAGGGTCTTTGTCCTCATTTAAACCATCTAAGCCCCTAATCTAAGCACTACCTCATCTCCCAGAGGCCCGTTTAAAATAAATACTATACGAGTCCAATATACTTAATGGAAACATTTCAGTGTAATAAGAAGCCAGCATGATCCAGCTACAGAATAACATAGGATGGCTTATAATCCCCATGTGGAATTATAGAGAAGAGGAAATGTGGGTTGTTAATTACAACATGCTTTAAAGAGAGTGACAAAAAGTCCTTGCCTGGCTTGGGAGGCTCTTAGAAATGCAGATCCTGTGGAGCGCAGCAGAGAAAGAGAACTGGCTAGAAGCCCGTGAATTCTGAACACTGGTACTCCCCGCCATCTCACGCTGGGTGACAAAGCATGGGGGGCCTGCTGCTCTCGGCCTCCGTTTCCTCATCTATAAAAGGAGGTGGTTTGATGAACTCAGCAGAGCTACAGCCTGTGGTTGGAAGGACCATCCTTTCATGGGACCGCTAGGCCTTCAGGAACGCAAGTTCGAACAGCATCCCAGAACCTCACTTCTAACCCAGGTTAGCTGCCTCTAGAATGAAATGCGTGTTTCATATCGATAAAATGTAATATGTGTACCAACTATGAGCTCATAAATATACGCTCATTTATATGCATGTCTTAACTCATACATAACCAAAGGAATCAACAGTTTATCAAATGTTCTTCTGAGGTCAGGAAGGGGACAACTCCCGCCTGCTTTTCCTGGAACCGGTTGTTGAGAAGTCTGCCCCGTTCTGAGCTGACCCTGATGATGAACTCATTAATTCAGCTCTTGCTGTGCATCGGGTACTGTCGCGGGGAGGGGAGGGGGGCGGAGCAGGCTGTGGATTTCGCATTTATCGGCTCGCGGCACTGTGTAGCTGTCTACCTTTCACAGCATAAGAGTACATGCTGCCCCCCCACCCAGGTCTGATGGTGACGGAGGAAGTTGTTCATTAGCATGTCCGTTGAGTCCCACTCCTTTTTGATGTATCACAGATAATTAAGGTGGAATAGTGATAGCAGAAGGCAGGGGATGGTTCTGGAAAGCAGTTTTATTTGTTTTCTGCTTTTTCTCCAGCAGAATACTGACTTTAAAGTTACCATGTGGGCTTCCCTGGTGGCGCAGTGGTTGAGAATCCGCCTGCCGATGCAGGGGACGTGGGTTCGTGCCCCGGTCCAGGAAGATCCCACATGCCGCGGAGCGGCTGGGCCCGTGAGCCATGGCCGCTGAGCCTGCGCGTCCGGAGCCTGTGCTCCGCAACGGGAGAGGCCACAACAGTGAGAGGCCCGCGTACCGCAAAAAAAAAAAAAAGTTACCATGTGAGTGCAAAAAAGCTTCGCACTATGGTCGCCTCAACATGAAGCAGCACCAACCATCAGACCCAATTGGCCACGCAGCTGGCAACAAGCTCAGGGGCTCTCAGAGAGCCAGCGGGTGGCCTGGACTCCGGCCCCCTGGGCAGTGTCTGTGCCCTGCCCAGAATGGGCGGACAACATCGGCTGCCCCAGAATGTGATTCAGGGCTAACACTATCGCCCTCTGCATCCACTCCACAGCTGCAGGAGAATCAGCCCGGATTTCTGGCCAAGAGGCCTCCCAGTGAGGGCTGCCCATGCAGAGGAGCAGATGGGGGATGAGGCGGGCTGAGGGCCATTGGCACGTGGCTCTCGGCTCTCTGAACCTCAGGATCACTGGCAAACAGCGACCTGGCTGTGTATTTGGGCTTGAGGGCCTGCTGAGCGGAGGAGTCCCTGGCCGGGGTCCAAAGCTTGGAGCCCTTCCTGCTGCCTCTCCTGCTGAGTCTTTCCTGCGCTCTGTCTTCCCAGGTAGACGGACGGTATTACTGACTCCCAGCACCAGCCCTTTCTGCTAAAAATCAGTTACTGGGACCTGTGCTAGAATTACTCATGCAGGTCAGAGCGGTTTCAGAAATCGGCACAGTGCATATCCAGAGCTCTAGAGCTCTCTCCTGGGGCCCCAGTTCCCTTCTGCTCCGCAGGGGCCAGGCCCGGGCAGCACTCCAGGTCCGCACAGTCAGAGAAGCCCCACTGCAGGGCGTGGGTAACGCTTTACCTGCTACTGTCACGCCAGAGCTACAGCCTCCGCCTCCCTTCTCTTCTTTCTTCCTTGTTTCGGTCCCCCTCCCCACTCAGATACCCCCATCCTCTTTTCGTTCTCTTTTGTTCCCACCAGAAGCCTGAGGCACTTAACGGAGAACCCTTTCTTTGTACTAGAAGCTGTGTATGGCTTGAGGAGTTCTTCCTCTGAGGAAGATTCACCTTTCATAAGAGACCTAGGGAGGAGGGCCCTGCTTACCTCTAAGGAACAAGCCACAAACGGTGGCATTTCAGCCTCCAAAGATGGACCAAGGGAAATTATTTTTAGGTTGGAAATATCTGAAATCAAACCACAGAGACAGCCCCTTATCTGTGACGCATATGATTGTTACTGGTTCATTTGCAAAGCGAGGCTAGAAGACCTGGGGGTTAAGCCTAAGGCTACTCGGGCTCTGAAGCCACCAGTGACCGTGAGCGTGACCCTGAATTGCAGTGGTCTGCTTAGGACGCGTAGGGCTCGCGTGGCGCGGGTCACATCTCACTTGTCTCTCCTCCCAGACAGTCAGCTCCAAGAACGCCCTCGGAGGCAAGACCTTTTCCCTCCTCGGTGGTTACTCCAAGCCTAGCTCCTTCATCGCAGGGCGGCAGCGAGGTCTGTAAATACCCGCTTTTCCATACGCTCACCCACCGCCCCGATGTTGAACTAAGTGGTTAAGGATGTGCCGAGAACCAGAGATGAACCCAAAAGGGGGTTCTGCTAAGCAGGTTCTAAAGAAGAATCTGGTCCCGCCAGCGTAATTTAGAGAAGGGGGACATATACTCTGCTCAGTAGCAGGCACTCCTGTGTTGGCGATTTGCGTCGACTAGAGACACTGAAATCCACCCTCGGTGGAGGCAGGGGCGCCCCACGCTGAACCCCAGCGCCTCGGTCAGGTGAACCCACACCTCCTCCCTTCCGACGCCCACGACGTGCTCGGCGCGGACGGGACCGGAGGCGATCTGCCTTATCCTCAAGATGCCAACCCTCTGTGTTTGCATCCTGCACCCCCCAATCATCCTGCTGATAGAGAAACAGCCGGTCATTTTTCTCACCCAGCATCCCACCCGGGCTGGAGCTCCACAAGGACCCCAGGGCAAGGGGCGAGCAGCGCCCTCCTGTGGGCTGTCTGGAGCATAGCGGGCCGACTTCCCCGCGGTGTTTTTGATGGTTTGTTTTCTGCAGGACGTTTTTTCCCCTCTACCAGCCGTTCTCTTTGTTTCAGGGAGTGACTCTCTGTGCAGGATTTATTGGCTATAGCTAGAAGCTATTTTCTCCAAAGACATTGCCGCAGATGCCCACTCTTTCATTCTATCCTGGTATGTAAAGAGGTCTGAAACTGACAAGAAATGGAAGAAATGTAAAACCCAAGAGGGAATGGAGCAGGATTGGGCAGGACATTTGCGTTCTAAGTCAGATCTTTCCCACCAAAGGAGAAGCACTGCGGCACAAAGAAGGATTTCTTAAATCAATTTCCTTCACAATCCCGCAGAAAACCTGAGTAAGGCTCTCTCTTATGGGTAAATGATTGTTTAAATCTCCTCCTCCCGTTTTTTACATAGCAGGTTCAGCCCATTTGTGGGCAATTCTAAGCCATGGTGCGTCCAGGAAGCAAATTTTTGATTTGTGGAATCCCACTCATTTATTCAGTAAACCTTTTCTTGTTTGGCCCAGGAGATCTGGAGATGAATATCACGGCTTGCCTCATGAGGGTCTCTAATGAGGGTACCGACCGAAAAACCATCATATTCAAGTCATCACTACATCCGAAAAGGAACTCCAAGAATAAGCTCACATCTATCCATTTGCCTCTGTTTTCACCAGCATCACCCCCATCAAAGCTACCATCTCTTCTTTGGACTACAGTGATAGCCTCCAGAAAGACACTGTATAACTGTCACCAAATATTTCATTTTCTTTTCCTGCAATGCCCCTCCTTCAAGGGGCTACTTTCCCTCTCTGTGGAACTCAGGAGTGACCATATACGTTGATTTGGGCAATAAAATACAGGTAGAAGTGACAGGTGACATATCTAGGCAGAGATTTTAAGAGCTATGGTTTGCTATGCTCCCTTTCCTGCTGTGGTGACCATCAGTGTTCAAGCTGGTGGCTTGTTCAGGTCCTGGAGTCGGTGGATATGAAGAAGCTCCCAGCTGAGCTGCACTGGGTATGTAGCCCGAGTGCAAGGGTTCTGCTGAGATAAGCCACAGATATTTAGGGGTCGTTTGTTACTACATAACCTAACCCCTTCTGGCTGATACACTTCCTATATTGTTTCCCTCTTTCTATCTTGCCCCACTCCAATCCAGTCTTCAAACAGCAGACAAAATTATCTCTTAAAAATAAATCAAACTTGCTAGAGACTTTCGCTGGGTTTCTGTGGCACTTAGAATAAAATCTGAGCTCACTAACACGCTTTGGCCCTTGTTTTCTCTGTCCTTCTTTTATGTCACTGGCTGTTCTCCCACCAACACTGACTTTCCCCCTCCTGCACATGTGTTCCGGCTATACTGACCCTGTGATGCTCCTAATAGGCCAGGCTCCTTGCTTCTGGGCCTTTCCATGTGTTTTTCCCACTAACTGGAACACTATTTCACCATTTTTATTATGGCAGGTTGCTTCTCATGCTTCTGATTTCAGCTTAACTGTTACCTCCTCAAAAAAAGCTTGCCCTGTTTTTTTTTTTTTTTGATGAAAATTAAGTTCTTCTTGTCTTCTGAGATATCAATTCCACGAGGTTAGGGCCCATGCTTGTTTTGTTCGTAATGGCATATGCAGTGCCTCACACAGTGCCTGACACCTACATATTTACTAGATGAATGGATGAATGAATGAGTGAATGAATGAATGAACAAACAAAATAACTGCTTCAGAGGCTTGATTAAAGTAGCGGTGAGAACCAGCCAAGAGAAATACACGTCAAGGATAACTTCAAAGAGGAAGCTATAATCTGAACTAGAGACGGTCTGAAATGACAGAGAAGGCCCAGTTCAGGTTAAGGTGTAAGGCTGGTTCCAATGTTAATCCAGAATTTCAAGGCACAGTCAAAGGGAGCCTAGACTACAAATCAAAATCCCATGAAACTAGTCACTAGACAGGATCCCCAAGAGGCAGCTGGCACCTCTACCTTCTCTCCCCCTTCCCCATGCCAGCAAAGAATGCATTATTCCAGAGGACTATAGGCAGCTCCCTATTGCAATGGTGGGGTTTTTTTTTCACGTGCCTATCCTCTAATAAAACGTTCGAAAACTAATGTAGCCCCTCAACACATTTTTAAGTTAACGTTTAAACTATTTATCATATTTACTGTTGCAAATCTCACATCATTACTTTTTCTCTTTGAACTCTTATTTTCATTCTACATTACCCATGGACTTCCATACTGATATAAACTTCTTGGCAATAAAGTATCAATATATTACCAATCTTAATAAATAATGCTTACACATATAATTCAAATTTTATTGAAAATGCATCTTTCAGTGGGAGAGATGAGGCTTCTGTTTTCAATCAGTTGATGCTCCATGAATAAACATTACTTTTTGCTAGAATAAGACGACTTCGGCAACAATTCTATTTCTACTCACTCTTGTTTTAAAGTGGAACCGCTGAGATACCTTGCTCACATAAATACATAGATAGGCTTGCATGGAAAGCAAATGGGTCTGTTTTAGAGGCGCTATTCATTTCTTTGAATTCTTTCTGACGCTTACATCAAAAAGTAACAAAGTGATCTATCACCACAACTTATTTTTAATGTCTGAGAGATGGCAACTCAATTAGGTCTTCCTTCAATTTTATTGAAAGCAAAGAGTTGAAACCCACCCAACTCGCAAAAGGATTTGTTACCCAGTCAGCCATCCTCTCTCTTAAATGCTGAGAAGTATATCAAAGTGTCTCTACCAAGACTTATCAAATGACTAGCATTTGTACATTTTACTCTTTTGCTTACGGGCACCTTGTTTAGCCTGATACACACGTAAAGGGTTGGGAAAATCAATTATTGCTTGTTTCATTAGCGCTTTTCCAATATAATATTTTTTGTTAAATGCTTTAATCTTATCACTGGCTTTAAATATATTTTAATACAATCTTGGAGCTATACATTGATCTCACTCATTAACGGAAAAATGTCTGCCGTATAAAATTGGTTTCTTGATGTCTAACCAGTCAGCCGGATCAGGCTTAACTTTCTGTCAGAATATATCTAACTTTGTGTGTTAATCCAAACATACATGTTAAGACATTTTGCTTTGACCACCATCCACTACAGAGAGACAGATAATACCCCCAGCCTTTCTATGAAACAAGACTCTGCCTTCAATTTGCCTTATCAAAAGTCACAGGGATCTCCCTCCACAGAAAATGTTTCTTTGGCAACATCTAGAGTATGGAAAAACAAGAGCCTTTAAAAATGTTCCGTACTTCTAACACTCCCTTTGTTTGATACCACAGAGGTTTTTACATCCCGGGCAACGTATCTTAGTATGACTTGGGTTGGGTGAGAAATAAATGCTTCTCTAAAGTGGGAGAAGGGAGACTATGAAAGGAAATATGGAATAGAGAAACAGTCTTGTTTTCAGAACTCCCACTCAATTGTAGAAAGAGTATCTATGAAAGTTGAGGATCTGGAAACGAATTCCCTTAAATGTAGGCATGCCGGTGCATCTCTTGTGACGCCTTTGTACAATAAATCCCCAGATTTCAACCTGCCGTGTTGCTCTTGGGAGCGGTCTACCTTGGGCTGCAGACTGAACTAAGTCCTCCTCTATGATATGATGGATCCAAACAGCTGGGGGTGACGAGGGACCACCAAGGGTCCATCCCGCTCCATGCGTCTCACCTCGTCACATCCAGAGTGTCAGCGGTGGCCGTAGGAGTAGGGAACGTTTATGAGACCACTTCCTGCTGCATGCTGCTCTTCTGGTCACTAGGAGATTGCTCCTTCCTGGGATGGATAAAATGGGGAGTACGCTTCTCTGCTGGCACCTCAGTTCAACGTGAACCCAAGGGGTTTTCTAATTTTATTTTCAAAGACTTAGTCCAAATGAGTCAAAGCCATTCATTTCAGTAAATGTAAGCTTTACCCAGAAACTAAGTCAAAGTGGGCTATGAAATGGAAGCTAGATTTTTCATGTATTTATTAACTGACTTGTAACAAATGCAGATTTGATATGCCAAATCCTTTGCATAATACAGTAATGCTTAATCCTTCCAATAGCCCTGCAAGGCAGCTATGATAGCTCTCCGTTTACAGTTGAGAAAACTGAGGCTCAGTGTGGTTTCATGGCTAGCCAGGGGCAGACTCAGACTCACAAAGCCTTTGCAGTTGTCACCATGCCACACTGCCTCTGTACCCTTTGCCCACCGTGCCCATGGCACCCAGGACATGCAGCCTCAACAGTAATAAGCAGCTGATACATCTTTCTTTCCTGTGTTTTGTGCCGATTAGTCAGGATTATGAGTCATGTCCCATTAACTATAGAAGTTGGCTAGCGTGGAGAAATTAAAACTACATGTAATCCCCAAATCTCATTTTAGCCAATAAATTCGGCCTCTTCTTTCATAAGGACTTTTAGAAGAGCTTCTAACAAGAATAATTGACAGGGCTTCCCTGGTGGCGCAGTGGTTGAGAGTCCGCCTGCCGATGCAGGGGATACGGGTTCGTGCCCCGGTCCGGGAAGATCCCACATGCCGCCGAGAGGCTGAGCCCGTGAGCCATGGCCGCTGCGCCTGCGCGTCCGGAGCCTGTGCTCCGCAACAGGAGACTCCACAACAGTGAGAGGCCCGCGTACGGCAAAAAATATATATATATATTTGACAGGTTCTATTTTCACCACCTTGCCTTTTCAACCTTACCCCTGAGTAGAGAGTGTAGCTAACACAAGAGAAATTTGCAAATTCAGTAGCAGGAAGAGAGAGAAGAGCATCTGGGATTTTGAATGACATCTGTATATGTGTAAGATGGCTACTGGGATGTTAAAACCGTATCTTCAATTGAAAAGCATGCTCAAATGCATTGATTCTGACCATGGAGGCTATATCTCAAACTGCTGAGTTTCAGATCACAGTCAGGGACCACAGCAGACACCTGTGGTACCACCCTGCCCCCACCCACCCTCACGTCATTCCCCTCAGTCCACCTCTGACTTCAGCTGCCACTGTAGTGGACAGCACCCAGTAATTTCAGACTCCCCTTGCTGTGTCAGGGTCTGCCCCATGGGCCTTTCTGCTGGGCAGTGGTGGGCAGGTTCTCTGATGCCATGGGGTACTCAGTCCATGCAAGTGTGTCCTGGGAGTGGTGAAGGATGAAGTTTGTTAATACCCCTGGGGCCACCTGCAACCAATAGGAATGGGAGACTATTGGCTACAGTCTTCTAAGTGCTAAGTGCTAAGTTCTACAGTCTTCCATCCTTCAGGGGGACCATCCTGGGGTACATAGGTACACTTTTCTGGAGGTTCTGATAGAAATCAAGCCCTTATTGCCCATAGCATAACCTCAGTAACACACTTGTCTATTGGCTTTTTCTTCTTCCCTATCTCACTCTCCCTGTTTGCTCACACTCCTGCTTCCTGGGACCACCTCCCTAATAAAATACCTGCTCTGAGGACTCTCAGACTCTGCTTTGGAAGGAACCCAAGCTAGGGCATGGAATTTTCAGATGTTATTTACAAATAGGCCAATCTCCATGGAAATAGCTAAACAAACAAAAAACATTAAATAACAAAGCAGGTCATGCCAAGAAGGCAGTAATTCTTGACTCACAAGTGGGCAAGTAGCTAGAAAGAGGGACACGTGCCCCAGGAGAAGCTGTATGAGTCATCAAGGGAGCTTTTCAAGCTACAGCCTTGAAATTCTGGTCTATCTTTATGGAGCATTGCATAATTTCCTCCTTCAGAATCACAGCCACATCAAGTCACCGTCTTGTCACCACTGCTGATGAGAAAATGTGTTGTGTGGGGCAGGAAAAGAAGTTTGCTGCACTGACAGCTTTTTAAAGACAAAATTGTTCAGATGCAATTCAGTACGTTACTCAATAGTCTTAGCTATTTTTAATTGTAGTTTAATTTAACTCGGGTCTTCTTTTCCCCGTGGAGCCTGAGCTTTTCTTTCTAGCATTTGTGTTGAACTTGGAAAGTCCTTATCACTCCTCCAGGCCCCTTTTGTCTTCTCAGTGACTCAGGAGATGAACATGTCACAGAATTGTACCTCTGACGGCACAAAACTCCTGACCTGTTTTCCATTTTATTCTTTAAATATCCCCTTTCCCAGCAACTTTCTAGTTAGAATTTGCCAACTCAGTGTAACTTAGAATTTGCATATAATTCCTTTAGCAGCTCTCTGGAAACCTGCAAAATTTACAACTGCACAAGAGAGCCCCATATAAGGGGAAAAAAAGTTGCAGAGAATACTCATGTTGCTACTTAGAATAAATCATTTTAAACAACAAATTTAAATAAGGCCTTTTGGCACATAGATTTAAATTAGAGTCACAGTAACTATAAATTTCAAAAGACTTTAGTTGAAAGCTAGGGGTTGGTGGGAATACTTTAAGCCTGGTACATAAGGGCTGGCCACTGCAGACATTATTAGTTGATCACAGCAATACAGACATTATTAGATGATCACAGCACTCTCTCTCACAAATCTGGATGCAGTCCCTGCATTCTTCTCAAGACAGCATTCTGGCTTCACCAAGGATCTTAAATTGATAGAAAAAAATCAGGAAAGACAAATACAGCCTAGCATTAAGGATACAATCATGAACAAAATAAAGCTCTTGCCCTCATGGAGCCAGTTTTTTTGTGGGAAAAACACAATAAATCAATAAACAAATGTGTATTTAATATTTGGAGTAGAGTTTGACAGTTGCCTTCTAAGTACCTATTTTTTGCTTCTCTCTCAAATTAATAGAAAAATGATTTTTATCTGGACACATGGTTTCCCAGATAAAAAACCATATTTCCCAGCCTCCCTCATAGTTAGGTGTGGCATAGGACTAAGTTCTGATCAATGATATGTAATATCATAGTATGCAGGTATACTTTGTGGGACTTTCAAGAAGTTTCCTGAAAAGAGAGGGAGCAAATACTTCTTTCCCTTTTCCTCCATCCTGCTGCAGGGAAACTGGATGTTATGGCTAGAGACCCAGCAGCCATCTTGAACCTAGAGGATTAGAGTCACATCCTAGGCACTGTGCTTTGGCAAGCTGGAAGAAATCTTTAGTTCTAAACTATGGAGGTCCCATACCAGCTCTGGACTGTACACCTCTAGCCTAAGAAAGAAAGAAATTTCCACTTTATTTAAGCTACTACTTTCCAAGTTTCTGTTATTCCTAACTTAACCTAATCCTAGCTGATAATATTAAAATACATATACTCACACCCTACATAACATTGAAATAGATACATGATAGTGAAATATATGTCCAATAGTGGGTATTAATTTTTCATAGAAGAGAGGCAGACTTCAGTGTTTCAATTGGAACAAACAATTATAGATTTAAATTTGGGACATTTGGCAGGAGTAAAAGTACATATTTTCTTTTGTGGTTGTAGATTGTATTTATGGGTGGCATCATTTCTGAAAAGTTGCAGTGTCTGCATCTAGTAAATTAATGAATGGTTAAACGGCTATATTAAATTGAGAGATTGTTTTCTGTTTTAAAACAGTTTACAGAGCCGTAAATTTCCATTTGCATTGGGTATTCCAAGGGAACATGTCTCATCTGCATTCTAGGTCTCTTTGTCTTCTTTCATCAAAGCAGCAGCACCATTGAAACACCAGGGCTGCAATCCTATCCTCTTGTTTTCTAAAGCACCAAAGCCGTGCTGGTTTGCATATTAGTTGGCATACATTTGAATATTAATTTCAGTAGGCATTGCCTCTAAATCTAGAAAATAAATACAGCCTGCTGCAATTACACAGATAACCAGGATTTACGGCACATGGGTGCCTAAAAGTTTTAAACCTTCTGTGCTTAATTATACTCAGATTATACTTAACACATATACTCATGCAAACGTACACAGTTGTCACATTAGAGGCTGTGAACTTTACAATGAATTTGTTCCCACAGCCAGATGCAAAAATTTCCATTTCGGAAAAACTGATAATACAGTTTCAGGAATGTATTGGTCAGGACCCCCTCTTAGTTACGAAAGGCAGAAAACCAAGCTAAACCTGCTTTCAGCTAAATTGTGAATTTATGGGCTCATGCAACTCAGAAGTCCAAGGGGTATTCTGACTTCTGGTACAACTGGGCTGAGTGTTCAAATGAATTCTCCCCCTTCATCTTTCTGCTCTGCCTGACTCTGCTGGTTTCATTCTCAATCAGATTCCCTCTATCTGCGGCAGCAAGAGAGCCCTGCCAGTCCCGATCTTGTCTTTGCACCTTATAATCTCAGAAGCATAAAAGCCCTCTCTCTCTCTCTCTAGCAATCCCCAGGAAGGAGCTGCTCTCAGCCAGCCTCTGCCAGGTGCCCAGGCTTCTCAGTGACAGCCTTACCAGAATCACATGCACTTCAGAAGGACTAAAGGAAACAATAGCCACAGACGGCGGGGTGGGGCGGGGGGGAATGTGTGTACTCATGAAGGGAATGATTATTTATTGCCTTTTGCTGAGATGAATGTGAAATCAACTTACCACCAGGCTGGACAAACTGTGTCCCTTCTTAGCCGGTCCAGGCTGCTACTGTGGAAAACCACTAGGCAGCTGGTGGCATGTACTCCTCAAACTTTAACATGCATACACGTCATCTGGCGTTTTGTTAAAATACAGATTCTGACTCAGTAGGTCTGGGGTGGGGTCCAGGATTCTGCAGGTACAGCAGATTCCTAGGTCATGCTGATTCTGCTGGTCCCTGGACCACACTTTGAGTAGCAAGGGTAGATGCCCCATCACTACGGAAAGTCTGTTTGACCCCAAGAGGGCAGCTCCCTGTCTCTCTTCAGAGTTGTTGCACCATCTTCACTTTGGCACAGCCTCAGGTCCCGTGGATAAAGCCGTCTTTACTGCTGCCGTTCAGGGGTTAACATGGCTAAGGTCCCTGCCTTTTGAATCTCCTGACACAGTTTTCCTGGCTTCTGCCTTGGGTGTGAGAATCCCTGGTGGGCAAAACTTCTTTTCTGTGACCGGCACCTGTCAAAGCAGATACACTGTGCTGAGCAAGTAGGTCTCGTTGCCGTTTGACTGCCTTTCAGTTTGCATTCTCCTAAACGATGGAGTGTTTAGGAAAACTGTACCACTGATAGCACTACTTTCTGGACAAACAAAATTACTTGTTTGCATAATTTACCGGAAAATCATGTCTTAGCACCTGGGCATTCTTGCTCATTTAATGTGCAGGTGTATAAAAGATGCATAAGACTTTCTCTGGGAGCTCTCCAGACATAATACCCATCAGCTGCATCCTGGACAAACAATGTCATCCGGGCTTTTGAATAGGGACACGAGAATGTGAAGAACAAGGGGAGTTAGGCATCATTTAGCTGAATGCTACATTTCTGTGTCTTCCTCTCTGCCTTTTTCCACACACAACCCTGATCCCCCTCCTGGCCCCCACCAACCTAGCTCACACCCAACACACTGCTTTGTTATCTCAATGAAGGAGCAAGGGGTAAAGGGGAAACCTGGCAAACCTGGAAAAAAAAATCACAGTGTGCACTTCTCTCCATCTTTAATCAATGAATCCCAGTGCAAATGAACTTCAAGCCTGGTTTTAAAGGGGGAAGAGAATTCCTGAATTGTTTGTGTTGAAGCAAAAAGGAGCAATCCCACCCATCTGACCTGGAAGACCCAGGAGTTTTTTTAGAAGATGTTGGGGGTAGGAGTTTATTTATTTATTTATTATTTTTGCTGTGTTGGGTCTTCGTTTCTGTGCGAGGGCTTTCTCTAGTTGCGGCAAGCGGGGGCCACTCTTCATCACAGTGCGCGGGCCTCTCACTGTGGCTGCCTCTCTTGTTGCGGAGCACAGGCTCCAGACGCGCAGGCTCAGTAGTTGTGGCTCACGGACCTAGTTGCTCCGCGGCATGTGGGATCCTCCCAGACCAGGGCTCGAACCCGTGTCCCCTGCATTAGCAGGCAGATTCTCAACCACTGCGCCACCAGGGAAGCCCACCCCAGGAGTTTATAGGCTGATTGTACTTTATGTAAATTTTGCTGGCGAAGCGCTCTCCTTCTTCCCTGAGTCGCTGCTAAGAAGAAGGAAGGAAGGAAGGAAGAACACGGAGAGTTTATCCAACACCAGCTCCTTCCCCTGCTGCGACCCTCCCCAGCCCCCCAGCCCCCCAGCTCAGAGTTCATCTGCCACTTCCTTGTTTCTCCAAGAGTCACAGCTTTGTACACACTGCCCTAAAAGAAGAAAATGTCAGTCCAGCCAAGTGTTTAATTGCAGGCACGTGCATGAAGTACAGGGCTCAATTTCCTGTACATAAAAAAAAAGTCCTTCTTGAGGATCAAAAATTCATACCACATTTTGTAGGAATCTGACGGGAAATGATGTCTGGGGAAATTTCTGCAACTTAAGATATGCAAATTCACTATTTGATTGTAATGCTAACCCACGATCCAGTGCTACTACCTGTCTCTTACAAGATGAGAAGCTATAAACACTAGTATATTAAAAATGTATCCACCAAAGTAAAATTAGTGCTCAGCAAATGCTTATTCTAGAGTTTCATTTCTCAGATGAATTGGTATAATTTTTAGGGGTACATATTGCCAGCCTATAATAAATATATAAGCCTATCAAAACTGGATAGAAAAAGGCATCAGATAATACACTGTGAACTAGGGATCAATTCTACATTAGTCTCAGGGGATGTATCTAGTGACCTAATAGAATGTTTCCAATTCTAATTTCTATGATTCTGTGAAATCAATTTTTCTATAAACTATAACCAGTACATGAGTGCTTTGCAAAAACTAATTGTATTGGCATAATAAGCATGTCAAGTTATGGTATAATGGACATTCTGTTGTCCTTTTATTGAAACTAATAGAGTAACATTAAAGGAATAAAATACTCAAAATGATAACAGTTTATGGCTTTGATTTTTTTTCCAGCCTTTTACATTTGATGGTATAGCATATTGGCTCTCAACCCCCTTGTATGAGTATTTAGTTGAAACCTGTTAAAAATGACAAAGAAATGACTAAGAAGAAGCATTTTCCCCTATGTGACCCTCAGCCAGTGTGGTCGAGAAATAGTCATGCTGTGGCCCCTTCATCTGCGAGGATCATATGTCAGCCGCTGCTGCCGGGAAGATTCAATGAGGGAGAAGAGTTATGATGTTAAAGCTCCTGCTTTGTAATGTTGACAAATTCGCCGATCTCAGCTCTTCATTTCAGAAGTACCTCTACCCAAGTAGAATGAGATGAAGTTGAAGTTGGTCATGCTAACCCGGGATGACCTTGAATGAAATAGATCTCTCTGCTTACCAGGCATAAATATTACAGTGGACTCATCCATCAGGAGGCCCACAGTATCATAGACTTATCTTACTAATTTGAACTTTACAGGCATTGGAAACTAAAGCTTCATTGCTAATTATTATTATGGTTGTTATTTAATGGAATTTGGAAGCCTCCCCCAAAGCAGATGGGCTCTCCTCGTTGATACTTACCACAGTTGTGGCTGATAATTAGTTTTTGATTATATATTGAATGTTTGACTCCCCCACTAGGCTCTAAGTGCTATGAAGCCAGGAAATGTATTCATCCTCCTAACGTGACAGCCCCAGTTGCTAGCACAGGTCCTCAGTGAGTGGAGGGACCAGTTTGTTCAGTATCAGTTTTCACCTGTTGTCCTGTAATAATTATTAAAACCTACAGTCTCTCTATCACTAAGAATGTGTTAGAGAGATAAGTGGATGAGTCAGCACTTGGCCATATATTGGAAATGGCTGTGGGCTTGGAGTCGAGGGTAATTGGTTAGAGTCCTAATGACTCTGTATCAGTTATGTGACTTGAGCTAGTGAATTAAGCTCTCTGAGGTTAAGCTTCTTCACTGTGAAATGAGAAGAATCTAGAGCAAATATAATGCCTACCGCATTGGAACTCCTCAATAAGTATTTCTCTATTTTCTTCTTCCAATACAACTTTCTGCAATGATGAAAATGTTCAGTACCTGCACTGCCCAATATGGTAGCCACCAGCCCCAGGTGTATATTGAGAGGTTGAAATGGGACTAAGGCAACTGAGGACCTGAATTTTAATTGTATATAATTTTTAGTTTAAATAGCCACATGTGGCTAGTGGCTACTATATTGGACAGAACAGATCTAAGGGGTTTTATAGGTTTTAGAAGAGCCAAACTGGGGGATTACATAAATAACTAGTTTTAATAGAGCTCCCAATAACTGTTCTGGGGTCTTCAGCATCTAGGATTAATGAGTACATTTCTTTTCTTTTTGTAAATCACATATTCTGGAGCTGACCAGTTTGCATTGTCTTAGTAAACTGTCAACATTTGGATACTTTTTCAAAACCCAGGACAGTTCTCATAATTGTAACACACATTTGATATGAAATGATTTCTTTCCACCCATGAGAGACCGACCACCCCATAGAATGACACCATGCTAGGAGAACCCTAATTTTACAACACTACTTGGCTTCCATCAAAACTGTGAAGCCACCAAATGTGATTTATTTATGAAGTGAACAACTTGTAGTCACTTGGACTTTTTTTGAACTTTGGTGAATTATTTAAATGTCAATTTTTTAAATTTGACATTTGGAGGGAATAGGTCTTACTCAATAAAAACTTCAGACTGTTGCATTAGTCCTTGAGCGATAGTTAATTGTTCCCTTGAGGGAGGAGGAAAATGGGGTGATATGTTTTCACTAGATTCCAGAAAAATTGACTGAAAGAATTATTTCAACACTTCACCTGGAAAGAGAACATCATTTAAAAAAACTCCGATGAGCTTTCTCTGTAGCTACCATTTAAACCTGAAGTCATGAGTCGTTCACTCAAAACACAATAGCAGATTGCACTGAGAGCTGATTTTTAAGGTGTTGTGTATACATATTAATAGCAGAGCTCACGATCACTGGAGGAATCGAATGTATACTGGTTAAAAAATACTCAGTGTTGGAATTTCAAAAAGCTGAAAGGAGATCACAAACGTAGTTTTCATTTGTTTAGATGAATGCTAAAACCAGGTTTCTCTGGAGCTAAAGCAAGTTCTGTTTTCACTGCAGTAGAGAAAGGACCATTAATACCTAATTGCCCAGGCTTACAGGCCACTGCTTAAAAAACAGCGGTACTAGAATATCATTTTGTCCCTTTTGGTTCACTTAGGAGTATTTTCTTTATAGACCTTTCAGAATATGTCTAAATGAGAAATTCATTTTGAGTCATCGTCATCACGCCTCTAGCTAGAAAACCAGCTATATCTGTTCCAAATCAGGACAGACTAAAATCGTGTGCTTCATATAGGCAAATCCAGTTTCTTAACTGGCTCTCCTCAGAAGCCATTGTGCCTGCTTGCCTAGTTCTTGCTGACCGAAAGGCAAGCCAGAAACATCACCGGGTAGCTTGGGGCCCACCACCAGTTCATTATGACTCCAGTGGAGAGTGGTTCATGAGATCATATACACTTACAACATGATGAACTCCTGCTCATCAATTCAATTTTTTATTGGAAATGTCACTGCAAATGTGGCATAAATTTCCTGGGCACAGCGTTCGGTTTCACCTTATTATTCAGCACAGCTTTCAGAGATAGGAGGTACTGTGGCTAATCTGAATTTAATTTCAGAAGAAGTTAGCTCTCCTCCTTGCTAGAAGCCGAGCTCCATTTCTAATGTTACCCACAACGCTAACCAAGACAGGCTAGAAATACCTGTGTGAATTGTAGTACCAAAGAATAACCCTGAATCCGGAATAAAGGTGCAAAGTCTCAGACATTTCCTGGCATCACCAAGTCTATGCCTGCAACAGAAGCAGCTGGATCCTGCAGCACCGTTGACACGTGGCTGTCAGCATCTGTACACACCCAGAATCTCCCATGAAGAGCATCTCACAATTCTCAGAATCAAGCCACTAGCCTTCCAAGACAGAACTCGGTGTGCGGAGAAGTTCCTCTCTATTAGGGGAAATAAATAACTTGATGCCTTTTTAATCTGAGCAGATGCATGGAATTTCCTATGGGAAATTCTCACAAGGATATTTTTACTTGAATGTTTTTCTGCAAGAGAGAAGGAAGAGCCTGGTATGCTCCTGGATCAAAAGTACAGGTTTTTCATTCACTTGCGATGAATATTTATGTATCAAATCCACATCCGCTTAAAAAGGTGGAAATTACCCTCATGGTTTATTGCACCAGGCAGGGACTTATTAGTTCCATCGGTTCTTAACAGAGCTTTGACAGCTCCATAACTGAAGAAATTCTTCCAGGACCATGGATATTATTTAGATTTTCTGTTACCTAGGATCCACACCAGGAAGATTATGTGCAAACACAAATCAGATATTCTCCTAGGACTTATTTGCTGAATGTTACTTGGCGAGAATTCCCACAGCATCAAAATTATGCCTGGAGAAAAAAAGAATGGAAGCCTCATAGCGAACCATGATGCTTTTTGCAGGAACAAAGCAATGCAGAAAAATAAGGCCTTTGACAAACTATTTTCCTCCTCAAGTCTACTCTCTTGTCAGAGGCATCTTTTTAAAGTTTGTGGGCCAGCCCGAACGTGAAAGAGCTTCTCAGGCCAACGCTGTGACAGTTTCTGTGTCTGGAGAGTTTTAAAATATGCTGAAGCTAACAAACAAAAAATCTTTATATAGGAACCAAAAATCTTCACATTAGTATATATTTGTGGGTGGGTGTGTGGGTACGTGCGCACATGCACACGCAGGAGCTATGAATACCTCACATAACCCTGTGAAGTGAAAATAATATTAAGGATAAAGCATCTTTTAAAAAAATTAAAGTAGGGTTTCCCTGGTGGCGCAGTGGTTGAGAGTCCGCCTGCCGATGTAGGGGACACAGCTTCGTGCCCCGGTCCGGGAAGATCCCACATGCCGTGGAGCGTGAGCCATGGCCGTGAGCCACGGCCGCTGAGCCGGCGTGTCCGGAGCCTGTGCTCCTCAACGGGAGAGGCCACAACAGTGAGAGGTCCGCGTAACGCGAAAAAAATTAAAGTATAGTTGATTTATAATATTGTGCTAGTTTCAGATGTACAGCATCGTGATTTTGCAGATTATATTCCATTATAGATTATTACAAAATATTGGGAAAATTCCCTATGTCATACAGTAAATCTTTGTTGCTTATCTATTTTATGTATAGTAGTTTGTATCTGTTAATCCCATACTCTTAATTTGCCCCTCCCCCTCCTTTGGTAACCATAAGATTGTTTTCTGTGTCTGTGAGTCTGTTTCTGTTTTGCATGTAGATTCATTTGTATTATTTTTTTCAATTCCACATGTAAATGATATCATATAGTTTTTATCCTTCTCTGTCTGACTTATTTCACTAAGCATAATATTCTCTAGTCCATCCACCTTGTTTCAAATGGCAGAATACCATTCTTTTCATGGTTGAATAATATTCCATTGTATATACACACCACATTTTCTTAAGCCAATCGCCTGTTGATGGACAATTATGTTGTTTCCACATCTTGGCTATTGTAAATAGTGTTGCTATGAACATCGGGATACATGTGTCTTTTCAAATTAAGGTTTTCATTTTTCTGGATATATTCCCAGGGTTAGGACTGCTGAATCATATGGTATTTTTATGTTTAGTTTTTTAAGGAAACTTCATACTGTTTTACATAGTGGCTGCACCAATTTACTTTCCTACCAACAGTGTACAAGTGTTCCTTTTTCTCCACAAGGAATGAAGCATCTTAAATTACAGCTGCTAATTTGTCCCTCCATGATTTTACAAAAACTTTACAAAATTGTCCAGTTGCTCATCTAGAAAAAGAAACATTCAAGAAGGGGTAAGAAAAAAGATTTAAAAGAATAAAGGAGAACTTGCTATACCAGATTTTAAAACTTAGGATAAAGCTGCAATAAGTAAAAGAGTGTAGTACCAGCATAGCAATAAATGGCTAGACCAATGGAGCGTGCACCAAAAAAACTATATATATATATATATATATATAGAGAGAGAGAGAGAGAGAGAGAGAGAGGGAGAGAGAGAACATTTGCGGTGTAACCTGGATTTAAATTCCAGTTGTATCACTTCCTAGCTGTGTGCTCTTAAGCAAGTTAATACTCTTACTGAATATAAATTACCTAAATCTAATGGGGGTGATGATATGTGTCTTGAAAGGTGTGAGGACTTGAGGATCAAATGATATCCTGCACGTATCAAGCCAGGTTTTCAGTTCCAAGTAACAGAGATAAACTCTGGCTAACTGAGGCAGAAGAAGAATTTATTCAAGACTATCATGTGGCTTACAGAATTTCTGAGAAGGTTGGAGAACCAGACATGGGGAAAGGAAAGATCAAGGAAGACGAGGTGGGAGCCAGGACAGCAGAAATTCATGGCACCAAAGAGCATGCGGAGACTTCCAGCCCCACCACTGAACACCTGGCTGCCACAACTAGCCCTGCTCCGTGAGCTCTTGGAAAGCAGGAATTGTTGACCTGACACAGCAGAATGGCCCTTGGTCACTCCACCTTCCCGGGATCAATAAATCCAGTTGTGAAGCCTGAATGGGTCCGTTGGTTGATTGACCCTAAATCACATGTTCCTTGCCTGAGTGCAGAGGAACATGGGAAATAAGCTCTTGGCATTTTCAGGTTTTATAGTCAAGGCAAGCACTCTTTCCCAGCAAGAGTCATAAGACAGAGAATTTACCAAACAAAGGAAGGAACTTCAGATTCTGAGTGCCATAGAAGATGCACAAGTACATTACAAAAGATATCAAAGTTCCTGACACATAAGAGGCATTCAGTAAATGGTGACTATGAATATTTTCCTGAATCAGTGGGAAAAAGGAACAATCCATTATTCAACAAATGGTGCAGAGACTATTAGTTACTCGGGAGAAAATAATATACAATTCGCCAAAGTAAATTTCAATTGGATCAAAGATTAAAAAGAGAAATCAATCCTCAAAAAATTACACATCCCACTGTGCCCATCAGTGCCTCCTGACCCACCCTGAAGGGCCTTGTTTTACACATCTTTGAGTCCTATTATGCCTGGCTCAGTGCTTTAAACATAGGAGGCTATCAAGTCATGATAGAGGAAGAAACCTGAATTGCTTAACCTTAACTGGATAACTGTTTTGAAATGTCTGGTAATGGTTTCAGCTTTGAGAGCTAATTTAGATAAAGTCACCTCTCTGTTCCTCAATTCCCTTTCTTTTAGAAGAACCAGTACACTTACATTGCCTATTGCCCACATAGTGCTACATTGTGCCTAACTTCACATAACATCAAATATTGATTATTTCAGGCTGGATGAAACAATTCATAGATGACAGCTCTTAAGTTCACAGATGGACAGCTTTCCAGAATATATACCACTTTTTCCTCTCTTATCTATAATCCTTACTGTTCCCAACTTCCAACTGCCACTCCTATATCCAGTTCTGAAAGACTAGTCAAAAATGAGTGAGGCTGGTCAGAAATATCTCTTTTCTAGCTGTATTTCTTGTTGGTTACATTTTTCTTTCTAATTTGATACTTTTCTCTGATGTTAGAATAGATACAGGATCTGAAACATTACTTTCCTCATGATTGAAGTGATTTTTGCTTTTCTTTTGGCTTTCTAAAAGCTTCTGATATTATTTAAGTTGAGAGACCACTGTGAGACCCTTAGATGCAAATAAATGAAATATGTATATTACTAATGCTGCTTTTGCAAAAAAAGAGGGAAAAATCCATCTCTTACATATACTATATTTTCATATTTAAATCTTAAGAGCAAAAACACTGTTAGCCATGATACATCCGTAAATAACACATAAGTAAGGATTTACCGTCTCTGAAAAATTTTCAACTCCAGACCTGAAAAAGGCCATTTGCTGCCCTGTCTGATTCATCTCTGAGAATGAAAAGAATCAAAAGTCATTTCCCTTTAGTACAAACTCTCTTTCATATTTTATTTGCTAATGTACAGCTAATTTCTAAATTAAGAACATGCTTACATGAAAGGTTAGGAAGCTATCCACTCCAATCCATTAGTCAGTCTGGTTTTGACTGAAATTTTAAATAACTTTTGATAATTATTGCATCTTGGCTTTTGGATTTCAAATAAGATGAAAGAATCTGTTTTCTTTTTGATTTAAAATTACAGTAGATCCAGCCCAGTCAAAAGATTCCAGAGTTTCTCCCAATGAAACATTTTGGGAAATTCCTTAATTCTCACAAGGAAAATATGTGCTGACTATATATGCCCATCACCAACTTTTAAGTGGTCATAGTGTCGAACTATATTTGTAATGAGGTCAGAGGTCAGAAAACTTTTTCTGTAAATATCCAGATAGTAAATCTTTTAAGCTACGGTCATATGGACTCTGTCACAACCTCTCACCTCTGCTATTGTAGTGCAAAATCCACCATGGACGCTACACAAATGGCTGAGTAGAGTTATGTCCCAGTAAAACTTTATTTATAAAAACTGAAATTTGAATCTCATATAATTTTCATGTGACATGAAATATTATTCTTCTTTTGATTTTTTCCAGGAAGTAAACATCATTCTTAGATCATGGGCAATATAAAAACAGATGGTGGGCCATATTTAGCGAGTGGGCCATAGTTGCTGACCCCTGCTTAAGGTGAACAAGGGATGAAATTCCTAAGAAGTTTTTGCTTTTATTGATGCCCAAACTTTGCCATATCTTGCATAATTCAAGTCCAAATTCTTTCAATTTATGCTATACATTCATTTAAAAGAAGGATGTGGCTGTTATGTGCAATGATATTGAATGCTCTCCCAGGCACACGTGCGGAGTAGGCTCTCATGTATGTTTAAAAAGGCAAACTATACACACATATATACCTCTCTATGCAAAGACCTCATGAAGGATACACCAGAAAATCGTAACAGTAGTTGCCTCCATTGAGGGGAATTAGATGACCAGGGACAAGAGTGAGAGGGTGACAATTTTCACTGTATACCTTTTGGCTTTTGCACCATTTAACTGAACCTACTTTTTATTTTTATTTTTAAATTTTTTATACAATTTTTCAAGGTTACTTTCCACTTACAGTTATTACAAAATATTGGCTCTATTCCCCGTGTTGTACAATACATCCTTGAGCCTGTCTCACCCCCAATAGTTTGTACCTCTCACTCCCAGATCCCTGTATCGCCTCTCCTCCCCCCGACAGTGGTAACTACTAGTTTGTTCTCTATATCTATGAGTCTGCTTCTTTCTTGTTATATTCACTAGTGTATTTTCTAGATTCCATGTGTAAGTGATATCATACAGTATTTGTCTTTCTCTGTCTGACTTACTTCACTTAGCATAATGCCCTCCGAGTCTATCTGTGTTGCTGCAAATGGCAAAACTTTATTTTTTTATGGCTGATTAGTATTCAAATGAACCTATTTTTTAAATAATACATTAAATTTTCAAAATTTTAAATGCTGAAAGGAATGACTAGAGGGATCTGAAGCTGGTACTTAATATCCTTCAAATTAAAAGGGGCCCAGAGCAAGAGTACCAATGAAGGTCCTGGCCCAAATGATTCCAATTTGAATTCTCTTAAATTCATTTTCACTGTCACTTGTCATTTTTTCTGTGTCCCAGCCTTGCATCATCTGCTAATCTGGAGATCCGAATTTCTGTCGTTCTACCCATTGCAGTCTGTAGATGAACTGACAGAGACTCAGTGATTCCCAGAGCTCCTTTCATCAGCTAGAGGCCCTCTTACGGAAGGTGCCTAGGAAGGGAGGGAGGAGGGAGGAAGGAAGGGAGGAAGGAGGAGAGTATGCAACAGAGACCATATGTGGACACTCAGAGCTGGGAATAGTTACTATCTGAGCCTTTACGAACAAGTTTGCCAACCCTTGGTTTTGGAACAACCAAGAGGGTAAATAACACCTTAGAGGTCCAGCCCTTGAAAGAAATCAGGTAGCAGACTGAGAGGGTATCTGTTAGCTATTTTCACAATAATGCTGCATAGCAAACTATCCCAAATCTCTGTACCTGAATATCGCAGTTTACCTGTCTGTGGATGGGCCAGGCTCAGCTGCAGCAGCTCTGCTGATCTTGGCTAAACTCACTCATGCATCTGTGGGGTAGGGGGTGGACTGAGCTAACACAGGCAAGGTTAGGCTGGGGCAGTCTGCTCCACACTTCAAGTCTGCAGGTCTGGATCTCCACTGCTGTCTCTCCCCTTCCTTAAACCAGGCGGCTAACGAGGATATACTCTTCTCATGGCTGTGACAGAGCCCGAAAGAGAGTGGAAATGTGCAGCAGCTCTTAGAGGCCTCCGCTGGGAACTCACACATCGTCACTTACTTCCCCAGCCTGCCCTCCGTCAAAGCAAAGCAGCAGGGAGATAGTCACCTCCCTTAGAGGAGTTGCCTAGTCTCACGGCAAGGATATGAAGAAGGGAAGAGGGAGAATTGGGGCTGGTGATGCAGACTGGAGCTCAATTCACCACATACTGAGCGCCAACACATGCCAGGCACTCTTCTGTGCCAGGGAGCTATCAGCAAACAAGACTGCCTGTTGTCCCTGTGCGGGAGCTTAATTCTAGTGGGATATGGAAGGGATTTAACCGTCAGTGCTACCTCCTTCTTGTCTGTTTTGTTTTGTTTCACTAGCGGATGAGCCCTTTGGCATGTTTGCTCCTGGAGGCCAGGAATCATCTCTGCTTGGCCGGCTTTGTGTCTCCCAGCACCCAGCACTGGGCTTGGGGCAAGGCAAATGTTCACTAATAAGTGAGGGAGGAAGGGAGGCATTTTCTCTCTCTCTGTTCTGGGAATCACTGAATCTCCGTCAAGTCATCCACAGATTGCAAGGAGTGAAATGACAGAAATTCAGATCTCCAGATTAGCAGATGATGCAAAGCTGGGACACAGCACAAATGACAAGTGACAGTGGAACTGGATGTAAGAGAATTTGAATCATCTGGGTGAGAGAGCCCACAGATGGCACATGCCTGCTCAGTGTAGAAAAATGGGTCATGGCTCCCAAACCAATCACTACACAGCCTCCGAGACCAGAGAGAGGAGCAGAGCCTTTGTGCCACAGGCTGGTCATGGAAGAGCGTGGGTAGATTTGTGGGGACTCTCTGACACATGGGGACCCATGCTCACGGCAGGATGGCAAGGCAAGCACAAGAGGGGGTGCTGTGCTCAATGAGGTTCTTGACCTTGGCCTTCCTGGGTAGACTGAGGGCGAGGCTGGCCAGAGGGTACCAGTGCTACTGTCACCATGGTGCCTGAAAGCGAGAGCCAGCCCTTGGTGTCCATGATGGCTGGGGACAGGGAACCAGAGGTCCTCACCCCAGCCCAGCTCTGCTTCCTGAGAAAGGCTCCTTGACCTTGGTTCCTTCATCTGTGATGTAGGCATTATGCTACCTGCCCTACTTACATCACAGGATTTTAGTAAGATTGCAAGAAACAGCAAGTGTAAAAATAAACCCAAATAAGCCCGACTCAGAGAAGGTGGGTAGGATTTGGTCTTATCTTCAGAAAAGCTATGCTACTCTGCCTTTGGGGAGGGGGTGGAATGCATGGGCATAAAGAAATTTGAGAACCATGCAAGAGATTGTTTCCAAAGTTGAAAGTGAGACAGGATTCACTGAGGAAAAGAAACCGTGAGGAATGATTTTCCAGAGCTTGAGTTGTGAAAGTTTCAGAGGCCCAACTGCTTCTCAGGAGGGTGATAACTGTGGGAAATAAATTACTTTTGAAGTTAATTGAAGCACAGTGTGAACAAGCCCAAAACACACCTACATTCCTTTCAAATGAAAGGGAATAGAGACATTAAGAAAGAAGGTCAAGGGGGGTGGTGAGAAAGGGGGCAAGGAGGCCAAAGGTCAATGTTGAAAAGACTAACGTGTTCTTTTTCTCAAACGGTTGTGATCTCAGACGCGGTGTTGCACGGGCAGGCAAGTCACCAGCCCAGGAACACCCTGTCCCTTGTGACCTGCCAGGGGAGGTTGCAGCGGTACCTGCCATCAGAATGTGCCCTGTAAGCTTCCTCTGATGGTGCCCCGGTTGCTCTTCAGGGACCATCACTGTCACTTTTATTTCAAGCCCTTCCTCTCCCAGACCTGCTGGGCACTAAGAGGAGGAGGGATAGGGGTCACAGCGACGTGGAAACAACTTTATACATCCATTGGCCTGAGGGCAACAGCAACAGCGGAATTTATGTAATCCATGAAAACACAGAATTGGGTAGTAAAACTGCATAACTCATCTCTCTTTAAAACGCGAATTCTCACCAAGCGCCATCCCGATAACGTACGAGGAGTATCGCTCTCATCTGGACACACCTGCCCCCTAAAGATGACGTGCCTGGACGCCTCTGAGAATTACGCAAATGTAAGCAGCATTTACACATCAAGGACCAGAAGGTGTTTCCAGGTGTGAGTTACAAGTCCTCTAAAGGCCATGACTCCTTTACAGGGTTTTAGATTGTGGTGATTTTCTGTAAATCTGGCCCGAGCCACACAATCGGTCAAGAGCAATTAACATTAATTAGACGAGCCCCGTAAAGAGGTTGCTGCACTGACGCACGGGTAACCTGTAAACGCACTGAGCATGTGAACGTTCTCGAGGGCTTGCCTTCCACGGCTCCATGGGTGCAAGGCAGGCCCCTCCTGCCCCAGGACTACACACACCTGAGCGTAACACTGATCAGCTGGAACCCAGCCCTGGGACCACCGCTCTGCAGGCTGAACCACCTGAGGATCCTGTTCAAATGAGATTCTGACTCAGTAGTCCTGGGGTGGGGCTTGAGAGTGTGCATGGGTAACAAGCTACCCGGCGGTGCCAAGGCAGCTCCACCCCAGACCTCACTCAGAGAGGCAACAGAAGCCCTCTTGACAGTCCCGGGGGGGATGGCCCAGGTCAGGGTCAGGGTCAGGGTCAGGGAGAGCAAGCCAAACCATCCAGTGCACTCCTAATGTGCTGGCCTTTCTAACCGCCAGGGAGTTACGGCCGAGAAGAAATACGCAAGCAGTATATTACGCAGACATTGAAGTTAACCTCTAAGTCACCCCAGATACTGGAAGCCTCATCTTCTATAGAAAGGAGCAGAGGGCTTCCCTGGTGGCGCGCAGTGGTTGAGAGTCCGCCTGCCGATGCAGGGAACACGGGTTCGTGCCCCGGTCCGGGAAGATCCCACATGCCGCGGAGCGGCTGGGCCCGTGAGCCATGGCCGCTGAGCCTGCGTGTCTGGAGCCCGTGCTCCGCAACGGGAGAGGCAATGACAGTGAGAGGCCCGCGTACCGCAAAAAAAGAAAAAAAGAAAGGAGCAGAGATAAAAATCAGCCACTGAGAAAGACGCGTCCAGGAGCATCTCCACACTTGGGTTCTCTGTATCCTGCGCCTGCCTGGTAGAGTGAGCCGCCAGGGATGCCGCGGCCCACCACTATGATGTGCGGCTTTTCCAGAGATGAAAGGATCGGGAACCCGGTAAACCTCTCAGTAGCGCCAAGAACCCTTATCCCTAGGCACAGCCTCCCTCTCTGACTTGACACCATAGTGCACAGAGAGGACCTGGATTTAAAGGCCGGCACAGCCTGTGGCCAACAGTGAGGGGGAGGGGGACTGTGCAGGCAGGCAGGCAGCGTGTGTGTGTGTGTGTGTGTGTGTGTGTGTGTGTGTAAGGAGAGAATGTGAGCAGTGGGGGTGGCAGGCAATGGGCAAAGGTCAAATATTAAAACACAGTTGGCTGAGGAGCTCAGGCAGGACTGACCGTGGTGTGGTGCCATGAGGAGTTGGCCAGCAGAAGGAAGGAGCATTCCGTCAGGACTGGGACAGAAAAGTCAGAGGAAATAGTACAGAGAACAAGAGAGAGAAGTGAGGAGGCTCTCAGCACCCATCTTTGGGAGCAGATGTGAGGTATGGAGCCGCCCTATAAAACTGTAGGCCATCCAGTCATAAAACTATATTATGATATTATAACAATGTGTCTGCAGAAAGCATCGGTAACAATGTATTGCCTGTGGCAGTTTCCACTTCCATTCCTTAATGATGTGATTGAAATTAGAAGTGTACCATGAGGCCATGGAAAGGGGCCTGCGTACTTTTCTTAAAGCAACCTCGTATCAATTTTCTGACCCAAAATAAAGTCCAGCTTGCAAAAAGTGGGGGAGGAAAAGGGGGAATATTTGCTTGGGTGGATGAGATCTTAGCAAAAGAAGTCACAAGGGCCGTTCGGGGAGAGCCCACCGGGGATACCTCCTTTACACAGAGAGCTCTTGGATTCCTTAGAGACTGGAATCATCTGACCAGGAAATTTGCCCTTGAGCCTGTGGCCTTTCCTTTTTCTTCTCTCTGTGACCCTTCCTCTGTAGCATTTTCACTGCAACTCAAGCCAAGTCGGCTATTTATAGAGCAGAAACAATTTTACCACAGGGTGTGGTGTTTAATTTGAAAAGACGTCAAAGAGCGAGGGGCAGATGGCGGGGCCAGCCGTGCCTCTCGGTGACCTTGACGGGACCCCCAAGCCCACGGACTTACCCTGAATTTCATCCATTCGATCCTGAGTTGATCAAGCTCTGGGGAAGAAAGGATAAATTGATAATCCAGGTGCCCGCTTATTAATTTCTAGAGGATCTAGAAATGAGAGCAATTCAGATGATCCTTTCTGAAATTACTCCATTTGAGATGCAATATATATCACAAGATCACTTGGATTTGGAAGATCCCAAATCTTTTTTTTTGGGGGGGGGGGTACATAATACAAACTGTAATGGCTATGCTACCGTGTGGTCCAATTAAACATTAAGCATCAATTCAGCATCTGGTATTAGCTACCATGGAGGCAGGTTTGGAGGTAACAATGGCAACGGCCGTTCCCTGCCCTCAAAGATCCAACCATCTATTAGAGGCGGAATTACTATTATTATGAGTAACTTACTTAGCTTTTTCTCCCTGGCTGCAGGAGAAAGTTTAAAATGTATTGATGCCAAGGTTCTAGCCCTGACCAATGAAACCAGAGCCCCTGGGATGGGACCAGCAGTATTAGTATATTTTAATAGTTCCCGAGGTATGGTGGTCAATTGTATGTATCGACATGACTGGGCCACAGGGTGCCTGGATATTCAGTCAAACATTATTCTGATGTTTCTGTGAGGGTTGAAGGTCTGAATAAAACTAAAAGGCTGACCCTCTCCTGAATAAGAGGGAATTCCTCCAGCCTGGTTGTCTTCATGCTGGAACATTGTTTTTTCCCTGCCTTTAAACGTGAACTAAAGCATCGGCTCCTTCTAGGTCTTGAGTCTGCTGGCCTTTGGACTAGAACCACACCTTGGCTCTCCTGGGCCTCCAGCTTGCTGACTGCAGATCTTGAGACTTGTCAGCCTTCATAATCATGTGAGTGAATTTCTTATTTTATATGTATTTCCTTTGGAGAACCAGGTGATCTTAATATGAAACCAGCATTATTAAGAACCACTGACCTATAAATAACAGATGAGGGAATGATTAATTCTGCCTGGCGAGGAGACTTCACAAAAGCTATCACGTTTGAGCTGGGCCAGAAAGAACAAGCAGTATTTGCCTTGCCAAGCAGATGGGCACAGAGGAAAGAGTATTAGCAAAGGAAGCAAAGAAGAGAGGTTGGGAAGAAAGAGGAGTAGTTGGAGATGAAGCTACAATGGAAGAGTTGGGACCTGATTCTGACCTGATGCGAGCACCATGGCTCAATGGTAAGAATATTGAAAAGTGTTACATGTGGGAGTGGTGTACCATTTCTGCATTTTAGAAAGATGAATCGGAAAACTGTGTAGAAGAGACTGAGAGTGAGGGGGAGCAGTTAGGACATCAGTGTAAAAGCCTGCTGTGGACTGAATGTTTGTGTCCCATCCAAATTCATATGTTGATACTCTACCCCCCAAATGGTGATATTAGGGGGGTGGGGTCTTTGGGAGGTAATTAGGTTTCAATGAGGTCATGATGTTATCAAACTCAGGTCTGGCTGCTTGCCACTCAAAACCCAATACCTGAGAGGCAGGTTCTGGTAGAAAGGAAAGTAGCTTTTAATCAGAATGCCTGCCGGCAGTCTGGGGAGAAGGTGGACTGATATGCCCCCCCCCCAAAACCAACTACCAAGATTCTGCTCAGCCATGAAATCTTTTAAAGGGAAAAAAGGGAGCTCATCTCGGTTAATCATTAACATAGGGGGTCAGAGTGGTCACCATCTCCCACTATGTGCAGGCTTGTCAACTTCTTGTGATCTTTCTTTAGATAGATGCTATCTTGTTCATGCAGTTTGTTTATACAGTTTGTTTGCGAGATTACTGAAGGGGAAGCTAGGGAAGAGATCTGGTCACCTGTTAATTACTCATTCTTCATTTCTACTTATTTGATCTATGGAAAGACCCAACAGGTTGGCAAGAAGGTATTGTGTGATCGAAAGATTTGCAAGGTGTGCTAGGGCCAGAGATGAGTAGAGCCTGTGGGTGCCTGGTTTCAGGTTAGTTACAATATAGCTCTGCTAAAGTGACAAGACAAGGGGGTTTCCTGCTCAGGGCTATTTCCTGCAAAGAGCTGCTTACAATGAGCGTAGAGACCCTCTGGTTGAATTAGTACCCTTGTAAGTAGAGGAAGAGACACCAGAGCTCTCTCTCTCCACTGCACAGCAAGAAGGCAGCCATCTGTAAGCCAGGGAGGGGGCTCTCACCAAGAACCAGATCTGCTGGCACCTTCATCTTGGACTTCCTAACCTGTAAAACTATGAGAGATAAATGTCTGCTGTTTCAGCTGCCCAATCTTTGGTATTTGTTATAGCAGCCCAAACTAACTAAGAAAAATCTCAAGCAAGAGATGCCATGGTCCTGGACTAGGACCAGAGGATTTTTGGTATGTTTTAGAGCTAGTCAACAGGATTTTGGTGACTGGTCTTGGGAAATGAGGTGGTGTCAGATATAACTTCAAAGTTCCTAACTTAGGTGACTGAGAGGATAGTCCTGTTATGATTGGGAGGACAGGAGGAGAAATGGATCCACTTAAATTTGAGGTGCCACAGGACATTTGCATGGAGATGTCCAGTCAGCTGATAAAAATAGATTCCCAGCCCTCAAAAAAGGGGTTGTGCTCTTTATAGATAAAAGTTAGGAATCATCAGAATAACAGAATTGATAGCAGAATTCATGGGAGTGGGTAAGATTAGCCAGGAGGAAAATGAAGAGGGCTGAAAACAGAAGCCTGGGATATATAACTGTTTAAGGAACAATGAGGCAGGGGAAGTTATCAAAGAAGCTAAGAATGAGTAATCAGTCAAATAAAAGTAAAACAGGTGAGGATGGGGTAGGAGAAGGCTTCTGAATCTGGATCTAATCAGTAGACAGAAACCACACATGCAAAACAGAAATAGAATACAAAGAATAATTAAGCAATGATAAAGATAGAGAACTCTAACGTTTACCCTTAAACTGAGGGAGAGTGTGAAAGGAGGAATAAACTTAGAATTCAGAACTTATTGAAGACTATGTAGGTAGGAACATATACTCTTCCCATGGAAGTCAAGGAGAGGATTTAATATTTTCCAAGTAATAATCTAATCTAAAGCAAAAGCGATGATTGTCCAGTAATTGGAGGGAAACCAGAGAAGAGATACACTTGGCCATCCTTGGGGTAAGTGATTAATATTCCAGAGCATTATCTTCATTTTAAATCAACTGGGAATATATAATGGAACAGAAGGGAAAATTAGCACAAATTTTAAAGATTAAAAGGAGAATTTCAGGAAGTGTGTTTGCAGGTACATCTAGAACTACTGATACAAAGAACTTGGGTCCTAAGTTCTTCTCCTCTGCCGTTAGGGGTGCTGTGTTGGGAGAGTCTGAGCTGGTTCTTCTTGAAGAAAGTGGACCCATTTCTGAGAAAGTGCTCAGAAACTTCAGCTAAGCAAACTACCCCTTGAGTCTAAATTCCAATCTAGGGATTTAGAGCAATCATGGTAGTCCAGTGACTTTTTTTTTTTTTGGAAGAAAGTAAAACCTGGGAGGCAATTTGGCATTTAGCAAGACTCATCTTACTGCTTCCCAGGATTTCTTTTCTTTAGAGAGAAATTATTCAGTTCCACAAACGTTTTCTTCTATTAAAAGCCTATAAAGCAAAAGAAACAGCTTTCCATTGGCTGATATGAATTCAAATAAATGGCCATCTGGTCTTCCCATCAAGGCTTTCCAGCGACTCTTTGATCAGTCGTGACCTAGTATACTTTGTCTAAAAATATAGCAAAACCTCATTCTCTGAGGCCTGCTCATTGAAAATTGGTCCCTATCTTTTCAAGGCTTCTTTTCTCTGCAAAACAAGTATGGTTCCTTATCTTGCGACTTCTTTAGGAGAAAGCCCAGAACATTCACACAGCCCCTGTGGATGGTAATCATCAAGATCACAGTGTCCTCGCTGCTTTGGACTAGATGGCTCTAAGATTCTATCTCCCCCGGTCTCAGGGTCTCTAAAAGGATTGCTAGAATGAATACTCTGCCTCGCCTCTTGTGACAGTTCATTACATTGATGGACCCACAGAACACCCCTCCTAATACATACAGGTCCCGGAATTATTGCCCTGTGTATTCCCCGCCCACTGAATCAGGGCTAGGCCTGTGACTTGCTTTAACCAAGAGAATGTGGCAGAAGAGGCGCTGTTCCTGTTTTAGGACCAAGCCTTATGAAGGCCTGGCAACTCCCACTTCTGCATTCTTGGGAGCCCTGAGGTGCTCTGTAAGACATCCGGCTTCTCTTTTGGAGAGATCATCTGGGAAAGGTGAGGCCCTGAGCCCTCAAGTAGAGGGAGAGAGAGAAAGCAAAAGAGAGAGATGCAGCCATCCCAGCATCCCAGCTGAGCCAGCTCAGAGCTGCCTGGCTAGCTAACTACAGTCATAGGAGGCCAGCAAAAGAATCACCCACTTGAGCTCAGTCCTAATGGCAAATCATGAGCAAGTAAAGTGATTGTTGTCTTTGACCACTAAGTTGGAGCGTGATTTGTTATACAAGAACAGACAGCCCCAAAACAAATACTATTATGACCCTATAAAACAAAGGTTGGCCAGGGTTGTGTGATATGCCAAGGATCTGACACTCTTCCTTGCAGAGGTGATAAAAGGTAGAATTACTAATTTGCCCAACCTATTATTGTATTAACCACGTCTTTTTATTCTGCATTGTTGATGTTCACCCCAAAAGGATTGCCCCTCCCTGGCGTAACCAATTCTTAGAGATGATAAAGGGCTCCATACCTTTCATATGGAAACCAACCAATCCAGAGCCCATACCCCCACCACCTCCTTTATAAAGTGCTCATACTCTGGGCCACTATTCACCTGCCCTAATCACCCCAGGGCCAGTTACTAGACCACTAGGGCAGCCCCTATGCCCCAGAGCCCACTGAAATCACTCAAACTAGCCAATTCTAAGCCTACTCACCCTGCCTTGCCTATTCCTTCACTCAGAAACCACAATAAAGGCCCTTGTCCAAGTTTCCTCCTGCTCCCTCTGCCTCCTGACTAACCCTGGTGCTTCCCCGTGTGACTCCCACAGCATGGCATGCCCCCTCCTCTTGGGACATGTGAATATAACAAACTTTTTTTTTCAATGGCAGTCATCACCTGATCTGTTGGCCTTGCTACAGCTAAATAATAATAAAACCTATATAATAAGACAATAGCTTGTGAGTAAAAATGAGAAGGCAAATATGGCCATTGTAACTCTCACAGGAGACTAAGACAGATGAGGCAGAGGTGATTGGGAAGGACCACCTTGGAACACTGTGCAATGAAAAATAATAACTGCTATTTTTGAATGCTCCTCATTAATCCTCAGGATAAGTCTAGAAGGTGGGTTTTATTGTTCCCATTACCCAGAAGGGAAAATTAAAGCTTCAATTAAATAATATGCCACAAGTTAAGTGGCAGAACCAGGATTCCAACCCAGTTTTGCTGGAATCCAAGACCAGAACTCCTCTCCTATGCTGTCCCAACAATCTTTGCCAGGCTCACCATAGTTTGCCAAGACTTCCTACATGTTATACCATACCTTGGTAGGTTTTCTGTGTTGAATTTTTGAAAACTTAGTTTTATCTTCTTTAATCACCTGATTATAAAAGTAATAACTCTCATTGACAGTTTAAAATATAAGGAAGAAATTTTAAATCACTGCTACAAGCACTCAGGGATAACAACTATTAACATCTTGGTGTACGTCCTTCTGGTCTTTTTTCCATACCTATTTTGCATATATTTTACAAAACTTACATTAAACTCATTCTCTCTTATAAACTATTTTCTTTTTATGCAAAAATATATTGTGAGCATTTTACTATGCCATTCATTATTCTCCTAAGATAGGAATTTTAATGGCTAATTTTTAGTTTCCTAGTTAATAAATACTGTAGCCATTTATTAGTGCTCCATTGTTATGTGAATTATTTCTAATATTTTGCTAATAAATGTGCTCTGCTTAATATCCTCATATGTCTTTATGCATAATTTTTTATGAATACCTTTGAAATCTTAGGAAAAATCCCTAGGTGTAAATTGCTGAGTCAAAGAATATGCGTATTTTTAAGACTTTTGATACTTTAAAATTTTTTATTGAAGTATAGTTGATGACAGTATTACATAAGTTACAGGTGTACAACCTAGTGATTCACAATTTTTAAAGGTGATATTCCATTAATAGTTACTACAAAATACTGACTATATTCCCTGTGTTGTACAATACATCCTCATAGCTTATTTATTTTATACATAATAGTTTGCACCTCTTAATCCCCTACTCCTATCTTGCCCCTCCCCACTTCCCTCTCCCCACTGGTAACCACTAGTTTCTTCTCTATATCTGTAAATCTGATAATCATTTGTCAAATTGACCTGCAAAAATGTCATACCAATTCCCACTTACTACAGAGCCCTTTGTTGTTTTTTTATGTTAATGTGTATTTCTGTTTTGAAGTATAGTTGATTTACAATGTTGTGTTAATTTCAGCTGTACAGCACAGTGATTTGTTTTATACACACACACACACAGAGACACACACACACACACACACACACACACACACACACACACATATATATATATATATATTCTTTTTTCAGATTCTTTTCCCTTATAGGTTAGTAAAAAATATCGAGTATAGTTCCCTCTGCTATACAGTAGGTCCTTGTTTGTTTACTACTTTATATATACTAGTGTGTATCTATTAATCCCAAACTCCTAATTTATCCGTCCCCCCCCCCCACCTTTTCCCCTTTGCTAACTATAAGTTTGTTTTCTATGTTTCTGGGTCTATATCTGTTTTGTAAATAAATTCAATTTCATCTTTTTTTTTTTTTTTTTTTTAGATTCCACATATAAGTGACATCATACGATATTTGTCTTTCTCTGTCTGACTTACTTCACTTAGTGTGATAATCTCTAGGTCCATCCATGTTGCTACAAATGGCAGTATTTCATTCTTTTTTATGGCTGAGTAATGTTTTATTGTATATATATATATATCACATCTTCTTGTTCCATTCAACTGTCGATGGACACTTAGGTTGCTTCCATGTCTTGGTTATTGTAAATAGTGCTGCAATGAACACTGGGGTGCATGTATCTTCTCAAATTATAGTTTTCTCTGAATATATGCCCAAGAGTGGGATTGCAGGATCATATGGTAACTCTGTTTTTAGTTTTTAAAGGAACCTCTATATTGTACTCCAGAGTGCTGTACCAATTTACATTCCTACCAACAGTGTACAAGGGTTCCTTTTTCTCCACACCCTCTCCAGCATTTATTATTTGTAGACTTTTTTTTTTTTTTTTTGCGGTACGCGGGCCTCTCACTGCCGCAGCCTCTCCGTTGCAGAGCACAGGCTCCGGACGCACAGGCTCAGCGGCCATGGCTCACGGGCCCAGCTGCTCTGCAGCAGGATCCTCCCGGACCAGGGCATGAACCTGCGTCCCCTGCATCAGCAGGCGGACACTCAACCACTGTGCCACCAGGGAGGCCCTATTTGTAGACTTTTTGATGATGGCCATTCTGACTGGTGTGAGGTGTTATCTCATTGTAGCTTTGATTTGCATTTCTCTAATAATTAGCAATGTTGAGTGAGCCTTTTTTCATGTGCCTTGTTGGCCATCTATATGTCTTCTCTGGAGAAATGTCTGTTTATTAGATCTTCTGACCATTTTTTGATTAGTTTTTTTTTTTTTTATATTAGCTGTATGAGCTGTTTGTATATTTTGGAAATTAGTCCCTTGTCAGTCTCATTGTTTGCAAATATTTTCTCCCAGTCCATAAGTTGTCATTTAGTTTTGTTTATGGTTTCCTTTGCTGTGCAAAACTTGAGTTTAATTAGGTCCCATTTGTTTATTTTTGTTTTTATTTCCATTACTCTAGGAGATGAATCCAAAAATATATTGCTGGGATTTATGTCAAAGGGTGTTCTGCCTATGTTTTCCTCTAGGAGTTTTATAGTATCTGGTTTTATATTTAGGTCTTTAATCTTATTTTTGTATATGGTGTTAGAGAATATTGTAATCTCATTCTTTTACATGTAGCTTTCCAGTTTTCCCAGCACACTTCTTGAAGAGACTGTCTTATCTCTATTGTATATTCTTGCCACCTTTGTCATAGATTAATTGACCATAGGTGCGTGGGCTTATTTCTGGGCTTTTACTCCTGTTCCATTGATCTATGTGTCTGATTTTGTGCCAGTACTATACAGTTTTGATTACTGTAACTTTGTAGTATAGTCTGAATCCAAGGAGAATGATTTCTCCAGCTCCATTCTGCTTTCTCAAGATTGTTTTGGCTATTTGGGGTCTTTTGTGTTTCCACACAAATTAAAAAATTTTTTGTTCTAGTTCTGTAAAAAAAAGAAAATGCCATTGGTAATTTAGTAGGGGTTGCCTTAAATCTGTTGATTGCCTTGGGTAGTATAGTCATTTGACAATATTCTTCCAATCCAAGAAGATGGTATATCTTTCCATCTGTTTGTGTCATCTTCAAGTTCTGATTTTTCATTGTTAGTGTATAGAAATACAACAGATTTCTGAGTATTAATTTTTTAACCTGCAACTTTGATGAATTCATTGAGCTCTAGTAGTTTCCTGATGTTGTCTTTAGGATTTTCTATGTATAGTATCATGTCATCTGCAAACAGTGACAGTTTTACTTCTTCTTTTCCAATTTGGATTCCTTTTATTTCTTTTTCTTCGCTGATTGCTATGGCTAGGATTTCCAAAACTATGTTGAATAAAAGTGGTGAGAGTGGGCATCCTTGCCTTTTTCCTTATCTTAGATGAAATGTTTTCAGCTTTTCACCATTGAGTGTAATGTTAGTTGTGGGTTTGTCATATATGGCCTTTATTATGTTGAGGAATGTTCCCTCTATGCCCACTGTATGAAGAGTTTTTATCATAAATGGGTGTTGAATTTTATCAAAAGCTTTTTCTGCATTTACTGAGATGATCATATGGTTTTCATTCTTCAATTTTTTAATGTGGTGTATCACACTGATTTGCTGATATTGAAAAATCCTTGCATTCCTGGGATAAATCCCACTTGATCATGGTTTTATCATCCTTTTAGTGTATTGTTGGATTCGGTTTGCTAGTTTTTAATTGAGGATTTTTGCATCTATGTTCATCAGTGATATTGGCCTGTAGTTTTCTTTTTTTGTGGTATCTTTGTCTGGTTTTGGTATCAGGGTGATGATGGCCTCATAGAATGAGTTCAGAAGTGTTTCTTCCTCTGCAGTTTTTGGAATAATTTCAAAAGGATAGGTGTTAACTGTTCTCTAAATGTTTGGTAGAATTTACCTGTGAAGCCATCTGGTGCTGGACTTCTGTTTGTTGGGAGTTTCTAAATCACAGATTTGATTTCAATACTTGAAATTGGTCTGTTCATATTTTCTGTTTCTTCCTGGTTCGGTCTTGGGAGAATGTACCTTTCTAAGAATTTGTCCATTTCTTCTAGGTTGTTTCTTTTACTGGCATATAGTTGCTTGTAGTAGTCTCTTATAGTCCTTTGTATTTCTGTGGTGTTGGTTGTAACTTCTCCTTTTTCATTTCTAACTTTATTGATATGGGCCCTCTCCCTTTTCTTCTTGATGAGTCTGGCTAAAGTTTTATCAATTTTGTTTATCTTTTCAAAGAACCGGCTTTTAGTTTCATTGATCTTTTCTATTATTTTCTCAGTCTCTATTTCATTTATTTCTGCTCTGATCTTTATTATTTCTTTCCTTCTACTAACTTTGGTTTTTGTTTGTTCTTCTTTCTCTAGTTGCTTTAGGTGTAAGATTAGGTTGTTTATTTGAGATTTGTCTTGCTTCCAGAGGTAAGCCTGTATCACTATAAACTTCCCTCTCAGAACTGCTTTTGCTGTGTCCAATAGGTTTTGGATCATCGTGTTTTCATTTTCATTTGTCTCTAGGTATTTTTTTAATTTTCTCTTTGATTTCTTCAGTGATCCTTTGGTTGTTTAGTAGTATATTGTTTAGCCTCCACATGTGTGTGTTTTTTGCAGTTTTTTTCTCATAGTTGATTTCTAATCTCATAGCGTTATGGTCAGAAAAGATGATTGATATGATTTCAGTTTTCTTAAATTTACCAAGGCCTGCTTTGTGGCTCAGCATGTTATCTATACTGGAGAATGTTTGATGTGCACTTGAAAAGAATGTGTATTCTGCTTTCGGATGGAATGCTCTATAAATATCAATTAAGTCCATCTGCTCTAATGTGTCATTTAAGGCCTGTGTTTCCTTATTGATTTTCTATCTGGATGATCTGTCCATTGATGTAAATGGGGTGTTAAATTCCTGCAATATTATTGTGTTACTGTCAATTTCTCCTTTCATGTCTGTTAACATTTGCCTTATATATTGAGATGTTCCTGTGTTGAGTGCAAATACATTTACAATTGTCATATCTTCTTCTTGGATTGATCCCTTGATTATTATGTAGTGTCCTTCTTTTTCTTTTGAAACAGTCTTTAAAGTCTATTTTGTCTGATATAAGTATTGCTACTCTAGCTTTCCTTTGATTTCCATTTGCATGGAATACCCTTTTCCATCCCTTCATTTTCAATCTGTGTGTTTCTGTAGATCTGAAGTGGGTCTCTTATAGACAGCATATATATGGGTCTTGTTTTTGTATCTATTCAGCCAGTCTGTGTCTTTTGGTTGGAGTTTTTAATCCGTCTATATTTAATGTAACTATCAATATGTATCTTATTGCCATTTTGTTAATTGTTTTGGATTTGTTTTGTAGGGTTTTTTTTCTTTCTTCTTTTGTCCTCTTGTGACTTGATGATTATCTTTGGTGTTGTTTTTGAGTCCTTTTTCTTTTTTGTGTGTATATCTACTATAGATTTTTGGTGTGTGGTTACCATGAGGTTTTCGTATAGCAGTCTGTATATAAACAAGATTGTTTTAAGTTCCTGATCTCTTAATTTCAAATGCACTCAAAATATCCTGCATTTGTACTCTCCTCCTCTCACAATTACTGATTTCAATATCATATTTGTGTGTGCATGGTTTCATGTCTTTACTGTATGTTTGCCTTTACCAGCAAGGTTTCCCATTTTGTAATTTTCTTGTTTCCAGTCATGGCCTTTTCTTTTCTGCTTAGAGAAGTTCCTTTAGTATTTGTTGTAAAGCTGGTTTGGTGGTGCTGAACTCTTTTTGTTTTTGCTTGTCTGCAAAGCTTTTGATTTCTCCATCAAATCTAAATGAGAGCCTTGCTGGGTAGGGTGCTCCTGGTTGTATTCCCTTTCATCACCTTAAATATATTGTGCCACTCCCTTCTTGACTGTAGAGTTTCTGCTGAAGAGAATCAGCTTATAGTCTTATGGGGATTCCCTTGTATGTTATTTGTTGCTTTTCCCTTGTTGCTTTTAATATTTTCTCTTTGTCTTTAATTTTTGTCAATTTGATTTCATGACATGTTCCTCCTTGGGTTAATCCTGTATGAGACTCTGTACTTCTTGGACTTGGGTGACTGTTTCCTTTCCCATGTTAGGGCAGTTTTCACCTATTATCTCTTCAGATATTTTCTCAGGCACTTTCTTTCTCTCTTCTCCTTTTGGGACCCCTATAATGGGAATGTTGGTGCATCTGATGGTCTCTTAAACTGTCCTCATTTCTTTTCATTCTTTTTTCTTTATTCTGTTCCACAGCAGTGATGTCCACCATTCTGTCCTCCAGCTCACTGATCCTTTCTTTAACCTCATTTATTCTGCTATTGATTCATTCTAGTATATTCCTCATTTCAGTTATTGTATTCTTCAACTCTGTGTGGTTGTCCTTTATATTTTCTAACTCTTTGTATAAAACTTCTTGTAACTTCTCACTCTGTGTATCCATTCTTTTCTAGGGGTCTTGGATCATTTTTACGATCATTACTCTTAAGTTTTTCTTGGGTAGATTGTCTACCTCCACTTCACTTATTTGTTCTTCTGAGGTTTTGTCTTGTTCCTTTGTATGGAACATATTCCTTTTCTGTCTCATTTTGTTTAAATTTCTGTTTGTATTTTTCTGTATGTAGTAGGTTAGCTATGTTTCTCGATCTTGGAGAAGTAGCACTCTGTAGGAGATGCCCTGTGTGTCCCAGCAGCACACTCCCATCTCATCACCCAAGGCCCAGGGACCAGCTGGTTCCAGGGCAGGTTCTGACCTGTGTTTGCAGACTCAGTTCCACAGGCTGTGGAATCATAGTTTTCTTGCTTCTGGTATCTGCACCCTGGTGTGAGAGGCTGGTATAGAGGCTTGTGCAGGCTTCCTGGTGGGAGGGGCTGATGCCTGTGCACTGGTAGGTGGAGCTGGGTCTTGGCCCTCTGGTGGACAGGGCCTCTCAAGGGGCATGTCTACAGGTGGTTATGGACTCAGGATGACTTTAGGCAGCCTGTCTGCTGATGGCTGGGACTGGGTGTTCCCAGTCCCTGATGGGCACCCTGATGGGTATTGCCACCCTGTTGTATTTTTGGCCTAATGCATCCCAGCACTGAAGCCTACAGGCTGTTGGATGGGGCCAGTTCTTGGTGCTAATATCCAAGGAAGATGTTTGCCTCCAGCAAGATTTCCCATAGATGAACCCTCTCAGATATGTCCGCCACCAGCTTTTATGACCCTAGGGATAGCTACAATGGCCCTCCACCTCCTCAGGAGACCCTCCAAGACCAGCAGGTAGGTCTGGCCCAGGCTCCTATGAAGTCACTGCTTTTGCCTTGTGACCTGGTGCACACGGAACCTTGTGTGTGTCCTCCAAGAGTGGAGCCTCTGTTTCCCCCAGTCCTGTGGAGCTCCTGCAATCAAGCCCCACTGGCCTTCAAAACCAAATGCTCTGGGGGCTCCTCCTCCTGATGCTGGACCCCTAAGCTAGGGAGCCTGACATGGGGCTCAGAGCTCACACTCCTGTGGGAGAACTTCTGTGATATAATTAGTCTCCAGTTTGTGGGTTGCCCACCCATGTGGTATGGGATTTGATTATATTGCAAGTGCACCCCTCCTACCATCTCACTGTGGTTTCTTCTTTACGTCTTTGGACGTAGAATATCTTTTTTTGGTAGGTTCCAATGTTGTTTTTTAATCAGTGGTTGTTCAGTAGTTAGTTCTGATTTTGGTGTGCTCGTGAGAGGAGGTGAGCAGAGCCCTTTGTTTTTAATATAAAATGACTTACCACTAGGACTTGTTCTGTGTGTGTGTGTGTGTGTGTGTGTGTGTGTGTGTGTGTGTGTGCTTGAGTGCATGTGACTAAACCACACACAGGGTCCTTTTCATGCTAAGTACAAGCAAAGTTTAGTCTTTAATTATCTCTATAGTTGGTAAATAGAGATAATCCCTAGACTTGAAATCTTTGTTCTAAAAGAGCAGCTCCCTTTCTCTGAGGGACTTGCCAGTCTGATGGTGGAGTCACTATTGCTTTTCAGCTACACAGAACTATGACACATGACTACCTACATTGTTTAAATGACAGGTTTCTCTGTGTCCCTCTAACATAGTCAAATATATTGTGAGGAAGCTGTATACAGTAAGTCCGGAGAGAGAAGGCCAAAAAGCAATGCAGTGCATAGACTTCAATAAAGGAAGTGTGGCTGGAAGGGGTGGCATTTTACCTGATTCTAAAGAAGCGAGAGATGCAGAATCCTGGAATGCAAATAGGAGGCTGGATTGCTCCCCTCCACGCCTGGGCAAAGGAATGCACTACTTACCTGGTATGAATAAAGTGTCCCCCAAACAGATTCCTGCTTCCAAATGGCACTCCCCACCAGCCTTTTGTTGTGTGCCCTAAATTCTAAGTAGTAACACCTTTGGCTTTAAGCTGAAAGGTCCCTGTTAAGATGCAAATAGATGAGTTGGAAGGGCTAACACCTTAAACCATTAGCAGCATTAATAACTTAGCTCAGAGGAGCTTATCTAGTAGCTGTAGTCACCTAGAAAGGCCCCAAGGAAATGAGACTGGAGTATGCAATATTATACAGAAGCCAAAGCCAGGGTACAGTGGGTAGCAAAGTAATGTCCTGGATGATCTGGAGACAGAGGATGGCTCTGGTGGCAAAAGGGACAACATAGTGTGTTTTTAAGGACCCTGAGGAGAGAGGCTTCTAGGGAAGTGTTCAGTGGGGTTCAGGCAAGTCATTGGACTTGTTGGATTGTTGTACTAAAGCTAGAGTCCCATTCCCTGCTGGTCTCTTAACCACACTGGTTCAGAGCAGAGGTCATATCTGTGGCTTCTACTCACTGCCACCCACAGAACTTGTAGCAAGCAAATTACTCCGGGTGGCCACAGGGCTTATGTCTCCCTCCTCCAGAGGTATAAGCCCCGTCACATCCATTAACAAGGCCCCAGTTCCATGAACGGCAACCCTGAGGAGATTCTTCTGTGCAGAAGGAAGGCACTAAATATAGTAGCCTCTAAACTGGAACATTGTTATTAGTATTATTATGGCTTCTTCTTCATGTCTGTCACTGGATTATGGTAAAGTTTTTAGTCATGGGTTTTAATCAGAGTTGAAGTCTCTGAGTTACTGACAGCTCGGGAGAGCTGTAACTGCTCCAAGATTGACTTCACACTGTCACAAAATTCTAACACAAGGAGAAAGCTAGAGCTTCTCAAAAGCCTCCTCCTGCCTATTAAAACCAAAGCAACTCTCTAAACAGCAGCCTTTCTTTCCAGGCTCCACACAAAAGGGAGGGAGACAGAGGGCACCTACACCCCCCTACTCCTTCCCCCAAAGTTCAAACCAGGAAACAATGATCCTGGCAAGGGAGGTCCTAGAAGCAGACATTTCAATTTTGCTAATGGTACCTACAGGAAGCTAGAAATCATTCCTTTGACACACTGAGCCACTTACACAGCATCAAGCCATGTTGAGTTCTCCTGACCTCGCATTGCCTCTTCCCAGACGTCCACAATCACTCATGTGAATGACCACCATGGACCAGAGTGAATGGGTAGCCATTCTCTTTGGAGGTGATGAGACAGAGGCAGTCAGAGCCCTGGCCTTGCCTCCTTATCATCACATGTAATGGAAGTCCCTTCCTGACCAAATGGGATGATGACCGCAAGGCATCTAGCATTAGGCCATGTGTTAGGCAGAGATCACTACATCTTTCTCCTGTCACCAACCTTCGACAGACCCTAGATATTGCTCCATTCTGCCTTTGGGGTCCTTCTACTTCCTCCACATGCAACCACATTCCCTTTTAGTGCCATCATTCTTGGAACCCCATGACCAGCATCTAACTTAGTTTTGTCCTTCACGTCTATCCAAACCCTCATTGACAGAGGTCCTGATCTCAAGTAACTATTGTGGAGAGTTGACCTGAATACATCAGGCAGGATAGGCTAGGTGATGCTGCAGTAATAAACAATCCCAAAATTGCAACGGCCAAAACAAGGGTTTCTCACTCCTGTTGCCCATCCGTCGCAGGTTGCCAAAGGGCTCTGCTCCTCAGAGTCTCTCAGTGACCCAGGCCATGATCTCAAAAGTTGCAGTCATCATCAAAGGAAAGAAGGCTCTAGAGTCTTTTCCTGGCAATTAAATGCACTGGTTCAAAAATTATAAATATTACTTCTACTCTCAAGTCGTTGGCCAGAATTAACCACATTGCCCCATCTAACCAAAATTATCCAGGAAGTACAGTCCTCTTTTGTGCATCAGAAGTATAGAAATATTTGGTGCATTACATAAATGACTAACACACCAATTCAATAGTGTTCACTAAGAAGAAAAAATGAAGATTCACAAGGTGTTACCCCTCCCAGTGGTATTCGCTAGCACAGTAATGCTTATGATAGTCAAATCTCCAGTGCTGGGCGACCAGATCACAGAAACAAGGAAAACCTCTCAATTCAGACGCTATACTTGCTTGATTTGCTAAGAGTTCTCCAAGTGGTTTGCCAGAGTGAATCAATAATTATATAAATATGTGCTGATGATGAAAAAGGATGTGGTGAGAATGTTTATCCAAAAAATGCTAAATAATTTAAATTTAGTTTGAGGGGATCAGGGTAGAAAGAATTGGAAGCCAAGACAGGAATCTGAAAGGGACTCTGGGATGATGAAAATGGAGCTGGACAAGGATAATTTTTGCTGCTGGTTGCTGAGTTTCTGGAGGCAAGAAAGCAAAAATGCCGGTATGAAAATCGTAACATCAGTCTAACATGGAGCAATTAAGGCTTGGAGTGGAGTTGGAAGGAAAGAGATATCTGATCTCAGAATCTGAGACTCTGGTGAAGGAATAATAGATATGATGAGATGGTGGTGTGGGGAGATGAGGACCCTTGTTGTTCTCAGATCTAGGAAAGCAGCCGGGCACCAGCAGGAACTCTGGACATGGGCAGGGAGAAGCTGAGTTTCAGCAAACAGAAGGGCATCAAAATAATCTTGTGCCCTGGCAAATGCTATATATGTGCCCAGGGCAAAAACAGCAAAGGCAGAAGCAAACCCCAAGTGTGACCCATGGTGTAGTGTTGAGAACTCATCACCAGAGCAGGGGCAAGAGGGGGCAGAAATCACAAGGATCTCTGTCCACCTGTGCAGCAACGCCAGGCTAGTGGGCCTGAGGGGTGACACCACATCCCACCTGGCAGCCAATTCTGTGGGCTCTTCCTTCAGCATGTAACCAAAAGTAGACTACATCTTACCACCTCCACCTGCCACCTTCCGCCAAACCACTCTACTCTCATGCCTGGGTTTCTTCAATAGTAGCTTCCTAACTGGTCTCTTATTTAAACTCTTGCCTCCTGAGTGTCTATTTTCTATGAAACAGCCAGATTAATCCTCTTGAATAATCATTTCCCTGCTCAATGAGAACTCAGTGTCTTACCAATCCACTCAGAGGATCCTGAGGCCTTCCCATGCCCTGGAAAGCCTTGTAGGATGCAGTCCTCTGAATCTTCTGGGACTTCATCCCCTGTCACCCCTTCCCCACCCACTCACCTTTTGTTACATCAGCGTTGCTGCTCCTTCTACCAAGCCTTCCACCTCAGGGCCTTTGCACAGACTCTCCTCTCTGCCTGGAAGGCTCTTCCCTCAGAGATCTGCCTCAGGCCCAGCTCGCAGGCCTCCTTTGGGTCTCTGCTCAGATACCACCATATCAGTGAGGTCTTTCTTATTCATTCTATTTAAAAGAGCGACCCAGCTCCCAGCCCTGTAGGCCCTATCCCCCCTCAACTATCTTTCCTTAACCAGTTTTGTGTGAAATGACTCATCACATGGAAATAACATATTTTATACTCTACTTGTTTAGCTGTAGTATAAGTAAGCTCCAAGAGGGCAGGAGGGTGTCTTGCCCGATTTGTTTACTGCTGTAACCTTGGCATCTAGAACATACCCTGCCACGTAGTATGAACTCCATAAATATGTTAACTGAATAGACTGAAATTTATCCCAATCTTACCACCACACAGATTTAACGTCAAAGCCATATTCAAGAGACAGGCATTTCTTTTTCTTGAAATGCCCTGTGAGGATTCAGAGAATCCGCCTCCTCCTACCTAGTATCAGCTGCCATGGATACAGGTTTCCTAAAGGGGTCAAGGATGGAACAGATGCTTTACATTAGCTTTTATATTCTCCATAAAATTAGCAACAAGCAAACCCTGAGGAACGGAGCTATAATTCTGTCTTGCAATTCTGATCCAACACAGAGTGTAAGAGCTTGGCTCTAGAGGCTAAAAGCTGTTTCCAGAAACCCTCAATGGAATTATACCTCTGTAATTCATTTACTGTTATTCATTTTATATGTGTTTACAGATAGAACCCCCCCAAATCACACAGCCAGCAAAACCAAAGCAAAGAAGAAAAGAAAACCTAGTGGTTTTCATGTTTAAATTACAATCATTATGTAAGATATAATATTTTGTCACCCTACAGCTCTTCTAGACTAAATATGAAATACACTTCACAGCAAAGTAAACATAATATTAAAGCTTTTTTAAAAAATGAATATTACCTCACTCTGTCTTCAGGGATGTTATTCTCAATAGCAATATCAATTCACAAAGAAAAGTCAAGAGAATAATTACGGCTCTTTAGCCAATAAGACTCATGGATGTGAACAAGATAAGCAAAAGTATTGGATAAAATCCTTGAAAGGTCTCCACAGTTATTGTTCAGCTACATGACCAAACACAATCCAATAAGCCTTCATCATTTATGTCCCAGTTTCTAATGAAACAAACCTCACGCAAAATAAACAAGTATACAGATGGACTTGGAGAGATCTGGAATCAAATATGCCTCATATTTTTTTTAATTTTATTTAGTTTTAAAACCATTCAGGGCAATCAACAGTGGTTTGTTAGAAAGAAACACTGGGGGAAAATGGCATTTTCCACACACCAGAGACAACGTAGATAAAGATAAGACGGATACACTTTCTCCAGCCAATGAGCTCCAACCTCACTTGGGAAGGAACCCAGGGACCTAACAGGTTCTTGTGGTGTTGATTTCTATCCACAGGGCATTTGTCTGTCACTTACGACCCATTTCATATATAGGTTGCTGAGCAGCCTCCAGACGGTGTGTATAAGATTTTACAAATGTTTTCCTTGTTCCAATCAGACATGACCTTTCAAGTGTATAAAAGCATACACAAGAGCACTGCCCACAAGACTTCTAGAAAAATTTAGCAAATTCAATTCACAAATACTTTGGAGCACCTACTGTGTGTGGAACACCATTCTAGGTACTGAGGAAACGCTCATGAACAGAATGGACTTTAAACCCCTGCCTTGACGAAGCTTCTATTCTAGTGTGTGTGTTGGGGTGGGGGAGGGGTGCACAGACAGTAAACAAAATAAATTATATATTTTGAAGGTGATAACTGCTAAACTCCTTTCTAAATAGAATTGGAGTAGGCTTCATTGGGAAAGAGACATTTAAGCAAAGACTTGATGGATGCCAATATCTAGAAGAGCCTTCCAAGCAGAGAAAACTGCAAGTACAGAGGTCCTGGGGTGAAAACTTGCCTGGCGTGTGACTGGGCAGAGTGACCGAGAGGAGAGCAGTGGGTGAGGTCAGGGAAGTAGTGGGGGCCGTATTTTTTAGTGACTCTGGGCTTCTCTCCCAGCAAGGGAACCATGGAGCAAGGTAGTGACATGTGACCAATGTTTTCAAAGCACCACTCTGGCTACTTTGTCGAGTATAGCTGTTGTAAGTAGGGGGACGGGAGGTGAGGGCAAAAGTAGAAGCAGGGGGACCACTTAGAAAGCTGTGGCATTAATGTAGGCAGGAGAGGATGGCTACCACCCTGGGACCAAGGTAGTAAGTAGCCATGTGGATGATACAACGCCGTCAGATTCTGAATATATTTTGAAAATATATAAGGTAAGACGGGAAGAGCAGGACTGGACCGCTCCCACAGGCTCATATGGCTACTTTAATGTATATGGTCCTCTTCCAACCAGGTCCAGAGGAGTGTTATTTACATCATCACTCACCCATCAAAGATTCACTGGCATTAATGCAAATTTCAAAGGCTAGTTTAGAAATTTGGCTTATTTTGGAAGATTTAAGAACCACGTTAGAATTTGAGTTCCTGAGTCAACACAAGGCGTCCCATCTCAATATGACATGTTGGAGGGGTTCAGGCTGACCCATCCCTGTGCTGGGAGCCACCAGCAGAAGAGCCCCGGGGGTACCATATCTGTGCTCAACGATTCCCAGTCTGGGATACGAGGTTACCTCCTCCTTTCTTTCTCTGCTCTTCTTCTCTGTTTTTCTCCTCCCCCGCTATCTCTGCCAGGGCTCCCTGGGGCCCTCAAGGCACCAAGATCCAAAGAGCCGCTGACTCACACTCCTGATAAACATGAACTCCATGGATACCGCTCTCTCCCGCTTGCTCCCGTGCTCTTGTCTGCTGCCCGATGCCCGCTTATGCCCAGCTTCCCGCTCGGGAGTGGGGTGGCCCTGTCTCTGACTTCCTTCTGTTTCTTTCGTTGGCTCCTAGTTAACAAGGTAAAGCCCAAACCAAACAGGATGCGGCCCTATAAAGTCCAGGATCCACCTAAGATTAATGACAACGAGACCTTCCATGGGGCCTTTAACTTAGATGTTCTTCGACCTGCTCCTACCGGGAAGAAGGGAGAGTAGAGCATTCCTTTCTGAACAGCTGTGGTCCACGTTCCAGGTTACTTGGACCTTTCATTAAATGAGCCCTCCCAGGGATGGAGACCTACAGAAAGTCACTACTGTGTGGGTTCCTGATGCCTTTGAACATACAAAGGTATTGTACTGGGGATCATGGGGGCCTAGGAAATCAGAGTTTTACTGTCCACTTAGTTTGTAAACCATGTCTTTTCAGCATATGCTGTGGCAGATGGTAGGTGATACCACGGTGTATTCAGTTAGATGGGCTTCTTGCTAACATCCACCCATCCTACCTGCACACTCCAGAGGCCGGGACAGTCTTGTACCTGTGCTAAGAAATCCACCAAAACCAAGAAGACGTTGTAAAATGGTCAGTAACAGTAACGGGTCTGTGCTAATGAAAATGCAGAGCTTCTCCACTCAGTGGAAAAAAACAAGTTGAAGCTGGTATCAGCGACTTTCCAGCGAGGCTGTCACTGTGATCTGTGATGTGCTATCAAGATGAAACTGGAACCAGTGTACTTTATTCAGGACATCTGTGAGATAAAAAATATAATGCTCCTTTTCTATCTTTGTGACATTGTTCGCAACGATGTGATTTGGCTGTTAAAACCACTTGCGCTCTATCTCAAGGCTAAGGCTGACAATTCAAATAAAAGCCTCTCCCTGTCTTTGGTTTGTTATCAGAGCCGCATTAGCTATCATGACTGCTCTACACACAGGGGCCTTAGAGAGGGGGCGAGGCATCTGACTGACCTGCTCTAGCTTCCCATCTGACTCTGTGCTTCTGATCTCATTTAATTGCCTGGGGGTCCTGGAAAGTTTTTTTTTTTTCTTTTTCAGTGCCCTCAAAACCAAGTGCAGTGTTAAAAGACAAAATGATGTTTAATTTTTAATAATTTTACTGTATGTACTTTGTAGAAATTTTAGAATATACATTATTGGTATAAAAAGGAAAATAGGATGCTACCATTTTCAATTAGCACTTTGAGTATTTCAACGCATTTCCTCCCAATCTTTTATTCTATGCATTTGTGTGTGTGTGTGTGTGTGTGTGTGTGTGTGTGTGTGTGTGTGTGTTGGGCTTGTTTTTGTTCAAGGGGAGGGGTCTGAATGAAAATTTTGTGAACTCCTCTTTAACAATGTATAACAAACCTCACTCCAACAACCTTTAATTCTCACCAGATGTGAGTACGCTATTTTTTTTTTTTGCCATCATCATTAATCTGCCAGGAACCCCATTTCAGACAAGTGTCTCTCTGATTTGTCATAAATCACTCTAGAAGACAATCAAAAGAAACCCTGTGAAACGTGTCTCTCTCCAGAGATACAGTGTTGCAAACAGAGAATCTTACAGAAAACATTCAAGTTCACTGGCCCTTTTGACTAGGCCTCCAGCGAGCACTGCATTCTTGTTTGCTTAACCTCAGAACCTCCAATATGCCTGGGGTGGGGGGCCATTCTGGCCTGCAAAGGGTTCCCCCAGGGTGTCCTACTTACTCCTCTTTCTCCCCCAAGAGTGCTTCTGGCTTTCTGCAAAATAAGTCATTCTTACAACTAAACCCAAAGGGATTAGTCCTCTATAAGAATGCAAGTTTCAGATAAATATATTTGTACATTCTCACTGGAGAGACTAGGTTATTGAGTTGATATTGAAAATCCATTAAAAGCCCGTGGTGCTAAGCAGGAGAAAGAAGCACAATTTAAATCCAAAAAAAAGGAACACTAAAATGTCACTCATTGGGATCTAGCATTGGCTGACAGCTATTGGGGCACCCCCAGTATGTGGCACTGTCTTGTGACCATGGTATACCCCCCATTAAGGAACCTCAGGAAAGCTGTAGTGGTTTAAGGAGGGGCATTGTGGCCTCCTTGAAAAAATTTCACTTTTGGAATAAGAAAACGGTGTGCAGTACACTCACTTGTCTTTTGTCCTCTGAGCTGACCTTGCATCAAATTGGGGTCAAGATTTCCATCTGGGAGGCGGAGCAGTTAGGACTAGCCGGGGGCTGCCATGTCACTTCAGGTGCCTGGGACCAATGTTCACGCTGACACCTCAGGCAGAGAGTTGCTTGCTTATTTTCTTTTTACCACAGTCAGTGTAGACATCCATTTCCAATTGCATACAACATTTTTAACGTTTTGAGAGATGGACATAGAGAAAATGAAGACACAATCATTGTTTCTTGAGGGCTAGAAATGGCAGTGGACTATGAAACAGACCTGAAATCTCATCTCTATCAGCAGGGGATGAAGAAAATCTGTTGTATTAAATCGTTATTAAACTCCCCTTTCCTGGGCTGTGGGAGGCGAGGAAAAGGGAGAGGTGCTCAAACTTCACTGGAACATTTAGAAAAAATCTGGCTAAGACGTAGCCCATTGATTGCTACTAGAAGAAGTTGCCTGTGGGTTCTGTAATAGTCTTATTATTTAAGGGCAATCACAATCCTGCAATGGTTTTTCCATCTCTACCCCTGATGATTTCCCCCTATTCCTTTCATCATTATAAGTTACTATTTCATGTATTTTTAAGTAACTACTGCCATCCAATAGGTGAATTCCAGGCTTCTAAGCAATGAGAGTTTATCTTTTATATTAGGACACACAACTTGAAGTAAACTCATTGATTGTATAATTAAAAATCCACAGGCACTAGTGGCAATCTCTTAGCCAATTGATTACACTTTGTTATGCTCGTTTTCATGCTAAAATTAACCGAAGATCCAAGTAAAAACTGCCAGTTTGAATCAGAGGGGAAAAAGCTAGAAAAAGCAGCTTTCAAGTATAGAAATATTGGGTTCAAAACCCAGCACAAAAATGAGAGAACACAAAACAAAATTTCATTTTTATAGAACAGGTCAGGGTCAAGGGCACTACCATTAAAAATAATATTCTATAAATATGGAAATCAGCCCATTGTTCTCTGGAAATGTTGTGACACCGAAGAAGAAACTTGCAGGTGTTGGCATTTTCCGTGAGTAACAAATGCTGACCACCAAGGAAATCCATCAACAAGTGCCTAACCTAGAAAAGAAGAAAAGGGAACTCTAGGAGGAAAAGACACCTCCAGAGAAAACCTGAGTGGTTCTTGTAAACTGAGGAGGGTGGAGGAACTGGGAAACTTGAGTGGAGAAGTAAATCTCAGACCTGATGGTATGAGGAGAAAAGAAACCAACCAAGGAGAACAGGAGAACGACATGAAATGGACAAGCTCGCAAAACAGAAATCCCAAGTAATGCATGTAATGGAGGGTGTTTAAAGGACAATTCATCGAAGGGAACTGCCCGAGACACTAACACGGGTACCTCTGGCATCCCCTTGAGTGGAAGGCAAGATTTTACACTGCAGGTTGGAACAGTCATTTCCGTTTCATAAAGCCTACATCTCTGGAAAATTGGGTTCCATGAATTGAGATTTTTCTTACATTAAGCTATACTTTTAACTTTCCAGTAGTTTTACAGGGGTAATTTATTTGAACCATTCAAAAGGATAGAACAAGCTTGTAAGATAAAAATGAGTCAAAAGTTTTAAAATTAATTGAATAAATCAATTTGATAAGTAGTCAAACAACACTGATTTTTCAGGAAAAATAAATTGCATATCAATTAATAAATCTGAAATTAAATGCAGTCAGTTTTCAAATATCAATGCTAATGGAGCAAAGGCAGAAATGAGAAACAAGATGCACAGAGAATTCTGAAATCTCATTTCCATTCAATCTTTTCCCCCATTTCCATTTCAGTCTTATTATTGAACAAATTCGAGTTTTACAAAACCTCTCTGTTTCCTTGCTGGTCATTAAATAAACATTTATGAAGCACCTGCTATGTGCCAGGTCCTCAAAAAAACATTCAGAAGAAAGAGACCAGGGCCAAGGGGCTGACCAGGACCCTAATCATAACAGAGTTGGTTTCAGTCGTTTCCTTTTATCACCCCAGCAAAATGCAGAGCATAACTTAGAATTAATAAAAAGAAAAAAATGCCCTTAGTATGTATGGATATCCTTATCACTTTTCTTCTCGAAAATAGAGTTTTCACTGGCTCTCATTTTTAATCCTGATTTCTGTATGAACAAGAAAATAGCAGCTGGGGAGAAATGGAGAAGGAACAGAAACTAGGCAAAAAGCAAAAGCAAAGTATATAGAAAATTAAGATATGAAGAGAAAAGCAGAGTATAATTCATCTACGAACAACATTGAAGTTAACCTCAATTTTTCCTAGCAGATGAAGAGCTATAAAAATGGATTTATAAATGGGAATGTCCTGCTTGACAAGCAAAAGGCTTATGTAGAGAGGATGTAGGAGTAAGACAGAAATGATGTCCATCCCAACAAATAGCCAGGAGGAAAGGAAGCTGGAGAAATCAGTGAGCCGGAGCATCTGCTCCACATTCATTACAGAAGAGACTGGTCAGGAAGTCTAGGACACAAGGAGCAGGTCAGGTCCATGATATGAGGAGCTCCTTCTACAAACTGTTTTCTTTTTTTTTTTAACCATTTTTTTAAACTGAAGTATAGTTGTTGACATGTTGTGTTAGTTTCAGGTCTATAGCAAAGTGATTCAGATACTATATCTATTCTTTTTCAGATTCTTTTCCATTATAGGTTACTACAAGATATTGAATAGAGTTCCCTGTGCTACACAGTAGGTTCTTGTTGTTTACCTATTGAATATTTTATATATAGTAGTGTGTATCTGTTAATCCCAAACTCCTAATTTATCTCTCCCCCCCCACACCGCTATCCCCTTTGAGATAAGTTTGTTTCACAAACCATTTTCTTACCTACTCATTCCACAAACATTGGAGGTGCACCTATTGTGAGCTAGGCAACCAAAGAAACCTATCCACCTCAATGGTGTGCAATAAGTTTTTTTTTTAACCAATAAACGAAAGAAGAATATAATGAACGATCAAGCCAATGCTTCAGAAAATCCACCCATCCTTTAGCGCCTGCAGCTCCTGCTAGGTATTTCCTTATCCTCGGCTTCTGTTGGGTTCTCTCTCATCTACCCATTAATAAGGACTCTTAAATCCCAATCGCTATGACTTCAAACTCTCACGGGCCACACCAACCAAGTGAACTCAAGTGAATCCGGTCTATTAATGTTGAGGAATCTGAATAAAGGCAGGCTGTAGAATTCCAAGAAATAAGATTAATAAATCTTATTCTTACTTCCAACACTCACGGGCAAAATGGAAATATAAGTGTTACATTGCCAAATACCACAGAGAGAGCAGATATCTCCATTAGATAGTTCTAGTGTCTCGTAGAGAAAAGTGCCCCTAATTTGAGCCCTCATGCTCAGCCCCATGCCTTTCTGCTGTAATAAGACATGAACTGTGCATGATGTGCTCTCAGGTGTCCATGACACTGGGTGGCATGACATTGCAGGTCTTGACACGTTCTAACGGTGAAGCACAGGCTCACACTAAAGTCAAATATGTGATGCCAAGGGTTGAGAAGAGATGCATACCAGAGGCTGAAGAGTGTCACCCAAACACACGCCAATGCCAACACCCGGAACAGAAGTGTCACAGACCCAACTTAACTACAGAAATCCAGAAGGAATTCTTCCAGAATTCAGTGCCTGACCAACACTGTCCCAGAACCCAGAGCTTAAGTAATACTAAACTCTTTACACCTGACACGTATATATATATTTTTAAAGCTCCCCAGGTGATCTCAGATTGAGAACCACAACTACAGCATCACAAAACTTCTGGTTCTTCCTCCTCCTCCAGGCTCCTTTGTGAAAATGACAGGCTCTTGAAACATTAAAAATTCACTAGATAGTGTATTTGACAGCGTCACAAGCCTTGCCCAAGACTAAATCCTTAGGAACATGCTTGTCGATCCAAAATAATTGTGGGAAATTGTAGAGTAAATTAAGTGGTTGACTGATCAAGGCAGTGGTGAAATGTGGCCCGTGCCTTAAGGAAGAGAACGATATGGTCTCTTGGGGCCCTTCTCCTAAGTGGTTTTCCCCTGCAGGGGAGGAGAAAACCTTTCCTTTACCCATCTTAGGTTCCTTGGCTAGAGCCCTGCAAATTAGACTGACAAAAAAAACCAAACAGATCAACAAGAGAAAAACAAACAGAAGTTTATTCCCACATGCATTGCACAGACACACAGGAGTAGTCAGCAATAAGTAACTCAAAGGGGTGGTTAGAACTTGGGCTGATATAACATCTTAACAAAAGACGAATAAATTTTGTAGAAAAGTGACAAGACAAAGGAAAAGAGCTTTAGGCTTTCACGGGTAGCAAACTCTGGGGAGGTAAATATATGGGGGAAACTAATGGAAGATAAGCGTTGTTCTGTGGATTCCTGTGGTGCTGCCACCTCTGGGCTGATAAGAGTCTAGAGTTGTCTCCTGTGATTAACAATTGCCTTACCCTTCCTAGTAGGAAGGCAGAGGGCTGAGAGGTTTTCTTGTCTACTTTTTTTTTTTTTAATTGCCTTCAGCTCAAAATAATCCTTATGCCAGAGTGGCATATTTGGAAGGAGCATACTCTGAACTCCTACACCCCTTCAAGGCTGTTTGATGGGCTGGAAAGCCCTCTGTGCTCTCCCCATCAAGTTACTCTCTCTATGTCATCACCCAGTTGATTTCTTCTTTGGCACTTGTCACTGAGTAACTAGTAATTACTTAGTATATTAGAAGTGATATTTTGAAAATTATTTAATTAGCTTTTCCTGTTTGCTTTTGTACTAGCAGGCCCAAGGTGTCCATCTGCCATGGGGGAGATTAGAATTTGCTGTGGGAAGTAACAAACAAAAAGGATAAGGGTGGTATCCACTTGTAACATGCAAAATAGGATTAGGCAGCAAAACAATAGATTTACTAGCCAGGCATTTGTATTGAGAGGATTTTCCAAAGTCCTCTAATAGCCACTTTATGAAGGGCCATTGGTAGGGCTCTTCTCTTGTGTCCAGAGAAGCTATCCCTTTCCTCCTAAGACAGGAAAGCTGACGAGGCTTGCTGCTCAGTAGGGGGAGGATGTAACAAAGGGGAAGTTAAAGAACTAAAACAAACAACAAAAGCCTGGGGAAGACTGGGGTAGTGGAGAGGAAGAAGAGAGAAGAGAGAGTCTGTGGACCAGCTTTGAACCAGACAACGGTAGTTGCCGTAGATAAATGAGGATGTGAGGGTAACACCAAGGGCAAGTACGGGCTCTTGCTCCCACCTTCTGTTAGGGTTCTAGAAGAGACCACCCAACTTCGAACTTGGCCACTGCAAATTGGCCCCGCAATGTCATTGGGCAGATGAGGCTCTGAGCCACTCTTGTTCCCATCGAATAGGAATTGAGTTGAGAACAAAGAATCCTGACATTTTGGTTAGCCTGTGCAGACTTTCTGTGGAAACATGTACCATCTCTGTCAGGTTTATTGAAAGAGTGAAACTAGTTTTACAAAGTGAAACTATAGTGTTTGTACCCACTCCAGCCAATATGCTGCAGGATAGTGAATTCTAGACACCCAAGCAGGAGTCAGGGGCCCTTTTCTATCAAGTACCGACATTTCCCCAACTCCCAACCCTGTAACTGTGAATACAGACATTTGCTTACTCATCCATCAGTCATCATTTATTAAGCACTGTGGTGTCCCATGTTCTGGGATATGTACAGCTGAGACAGAACTGTCCTCAAGGGGTTCACAATGCAGTAGGAAGAGGTGACAATGTAAAAAAAGATTAAAATACTGCTATGAATTGAACTGTGTCCCCAGAGAGATATATTAAAGTCCCAATCACTGGTACCTCAGAATGGGACCTCGTTAGGAGATAAGGTTTTTGCAGATGTAATCAGGTGAATGGTAGCAGAATCGACCACCCCAAAAATGATTGCAGTAGTTCAAGACAGGCCACCTCAAATCATGACCCTTTAGTATTTTGATGATTTTGAGCTGTAAGCACTTGAGAAATGGCAAGTGCAGGGAGAGGATTTCCGTGAACTCCCCTTAACTACCTAAAGACAGATCCTCCAAAAGGAACTCCGTTATCATAAATCCCTCCCCGGGGGTTTCATGAACCAGGGAAGATGGACTCTCATCACAGGAGAAGACATTAGAGGTGGGCCACAGCCAGACAGACTTGGTCCCAAACCATCACACCTTCTATTCTTCCAAGGGCTCCTTCATCTTTCCCAAGAATCATTTCCTCTCCCCTAAGAGGCCAACATCCCCCTGCCCCCTTCTCTATTAAGATGGTATTTAAGCCCGAATTCTAAGCCACCTCAGAGAGTTACTCATTTTCCCTTGAGTGTCTCCCATTTATACATGAGGTATACATGTTAATAAACATCTGTTTGGTTTTCTCTTGTGAATCTGTCTTTTCTTATAGGGGTCTCAGCTAAGAACTCAGAAGGGTAGAGGGAAGATTATTTTCCTCTTCTATACAAGTTAAGATGAGGTCACACTAGAGAAGGGGGGCCCTAATCCAACACAACTGGTGTCCTTAGATGAAGAGGTTAAGAGACACAGACGCACACAGGGGAGGACACCACGTGGAGGAGTAAACAGAGACTGGAGTTAGGATGCCACAAGCCGAGGACAACAAGAATTGCAGGCAGCCGCCAGGACCTGGGAGAGAGACGTGGAAACAATTCTCACTCAGAACCTCCAGTGGGACCCAACCCTTCTGACACTTTGATCTGGGACTTCTAGCCTCCAGAGCTATACAAGGATACATTTCTATTGTGCTAAACCACCCAGTTTGTGGTAATGTTTCAGAGCAGCTTGAGGAAACCAGCACAAGTACCATGCGAGGGATGCTTCAATGGGGGACACTTCATTCTCATAGGGCTGGGAAGCGCAGTGAAAGGAGCATCTTCTGTAGAAAATGGAACGCTCTGTCTCATGGGCATGGTACAGAGGTGACTGCAAGCAGCAGCTGCACGAAGTTGCCAACTCAGCCAGAAAGACACAGGAAACCTAAAAAAGAGACTTCTCCATACACAGAACCTGTTTTGTGGCTCCCAGAGGAAACCACGCCTATGGTGAACCAAGATGGAAGTTAGTCTCAGCATGTAGGGCAAAGACGCTTCTAACTGTAGAACAAAGGAAATGAGGAATTTACGACAAAGCTTGAAAGCAGGAGATGGAACAATGATTCTCTAAGTCTGTGTGAGTTGCTTTAGTGCCTTAAGTGGAGGAGCCCTAGGAAATGAGGCATCAAGGGAACAATGGAAATTCATAATATGCAGATGCAGACAGCCGGCCACTGATGTTCTATGGAAAAAATGGGACGAAATGATGTTCAATCTCTTTCTCAATGAGATATTATCATCTTTATTATTATGACTTCCACTTTATCTACCAAGCTGGTATTTCAAGAAAGGATTTCTTAGTTGAAATGAATTCCTATCTTTTTCTACCAGATTCTGAGAATAAATGCATACCCCAGAGAAGGCATCTTTGGAATTCCAAGGGGTATTCTAGGTAAAATCTACTCTGCCATTCTTTTAAAACATATGAGATCGGTTGCACAAATACATTCATGCCGAACCATTTCTAAAAGAAATGGACATCAAGCTCCACAGATCATTTCTGAGTTTTTATTCCCATATTAAATGTCATTGTAAATCATAGAAAGAGTAGAGGCAAAAAAACTTGAGCTATTGTTTCACATTGCAGGAAATGTTATTTTTTCCTGATTCCAGCTTAACTGAAATTATTACCTTGCAAGGAAATGTTTCAAAATACAGGTAGGAGGAAATACATACATTTTTCTCAGTCAGACGATTAAGCAGGATCATTGGCAAGTCTTCTGAAAAAAACATATTAACCTTCTGTTTTTCAGAGATGGATTACCCAGGTCTGACTACTCCCTCCTCCTGTTGACTGATCAAAGTCAAGGAGAAAAGGCTGAATGAGTCAGGAGCTTCCCAGGCCCTTCTCAACCCTTCTGATATGTTTGCATTTTAAGCTTTACCTCTGTGAAAGGGTATTTGGTTCAGAAAGCATTATTTTCTGTGGCGCAACCTAAAATTTCAGGACACAGTAAGCAACATTCTCCTCCTTTTATGGATAAGGCCAGCTCTGCAAGTCCAGAAATAAGTGATATTAGAAAGAAACAAACAAACAGAAAATTCCCATGCAATTAAGGACCCCAAATCCAAATGGGTAATTTAGATTAACATGTACTCTTTTCCTAATGTTAATTCACTTGTTCATTTATTGGATTTCAAAATTGCACCCTATGCCCTCCAGCCTCAGCCAACAAAGACATAATTTAAAATACTGAGACACAAATGTGCTATTTATTACTGTGTAAAAGAGCCATTATTACAGTGACTTTTTTTTCTCCAGGAAGCTAGCTCTTTTCAAGTTATTTACCATGTTGTCAATTATTACCATCATTAATAATGATAATGATAATCATTAAGAACTAGCAATGTGCTAGGGAATAAATAGAGCACAGAGCCAGTCATGGTCGTAAACTAGTGAAACAATGGTGATTTTTGTTTCACCCCAGATTTTACAAAGTGAGGACGGCAGATAGCAGGACAGTCTTTACCCATTATCCTCCCTCATCTTTTGAGTTTCAAAGCTCCCCTTTTGCAATCCCCTGGGCACGCAGAGGGTGTGAATTCACAGTCGCCCTCTTTTGCATGACCTGGCAGGTACCCCAGCCCATGCAGTTCCTCAGGCTGGCACTAATTACCAGATTCCCCCACCAGCTGAGAGGGACTGGATGTTAGTCCCACTGGGTGCGCTATTAGTGGAATCTGTTGTCAAGTCACAAGACAAGATGCCAGTCTGGCAGTATCCTGCAAACTGGAAGTATATGGGGGAAACACAGACACCCTGTCTGACGATGAATAGCTAAGCTGTGAAACCAAGTGACGGGGCACCTACTAGAAATGAACCTGTCAAAAATGACTGCACTGTATGAGATGGAGCATGATGTATTCTTCTGTCTGTCTATTCGCCTGCCTGTGCCCCCTTCAGCTTCATAAATGCATGTGTATGTCTATAACAGAGTCAATAACAACTGAATTTCTTGGGAAGTACCTTGCTTGGGTTCATGTGTTCTGATAACATTCTTCACATAAATCTAAGTGAAACATTAAGGGCAAGAGTAGAAATTATATAATAGCTCTTTTCTAAGGAATCATTCTTTGGAAGAATTGATCTCACAATTTTCAGGGATGCTTAGAATGAAATAGACAATTTACTTTTATCATATTATAGAAGTTGACTTAATACAAACTTAAAGGCATACCCCTCCCTACAATGTCTCCCAAGATTCTGAAGCTTTACACTGAACATGAGGAATATGGCTATGAAAGAAAAATAGTAGCCCTTCTTGTTGTCCTCTGCCCCCTTCTTGGCCTAGCTGTCCATACGACAGGGGCTGGGAAGAAAACCACGCAACACTGGCCAGGGGAGTGCTGGCGGATCGTTGGTTGGTGACATTTCTGTTTCATGGCCCCATTTCCTATTTATCCTATTTTTTTTTCCACCTAGAGACTACCAAATAAACACAGAGGATCAGAAAGGCTCTCCACGTGCACGTGTTTGTGTGCACACACACACAAACCCCTAAAACATAAGCTTTTCTGAAAGCCAGAAGTAGAGATCATTTAACAAGAAGGAAGGCAAGTACTCATTCTCTTATAGCCTTCGTAACCTAGTTATTCAGTTTTCAAAAACTTTCTCTTCAGAGGCAGTGGATAGAGACCCAGAAAAACTATGCATACATACAAACACTACATATGGACACAGGACACATGTATACATGATACAGATCAACTTCTGCTCTTGAAATTACACATTATTCTGAGATCCAAATACAACCTTAGCTTTTGTAGAATTATCTCAGTGGGAGTTATCTGTGTGTATCAAAGGGTGAAATTCAGTCTAAGCTAATTAAGTTTGTTTTGCTTTTATCATTTAGACATGTAGAGTGGTATTCTCAAAATATATTTATTGTGTTTTTAAGAAGGACTTTTTTCTTACATACACTTTTAAGTTAAAAGTGCTATGGATAGGGCTTCCCTGGTGGCGCAGTGGTTGAGAGTCCACCTGCCGATGCGGGGGACACGGGTTCGTGCCCCAGTCTGGGAAGATCCCACATGCCGCAGAGCAGCTGGGCCCGTGAGCCATGGCCGCTGAGCCTGCGCGTCCGGAGCCTGTGCTCCGCAACGGGAGAGGCCACAACAATGAGAGGCCCACGTACCGCAAAAAAAAAAAAAAAAAAAAAAAAAAAAAGTGCTATGGATAAGGACTTAGTTGTCAATAACAATCAATTTTTCTTCATTGGGAGTTACAGACCTATATCAGATTATTTCTCATAGAGACATTTTCCTTCAATTTTTAGAAGAGGGAGAAAGTAGAAGGAATATTGAGATTTTTATTTAAATGACCTGAGATTTGTGTCTTTAAACTTCCAATTAAAGAGCACAGTTTTGCAGCTGAACATTCTGTAAACCTATCAGTTAAAAGCCTATGTAGTTTGATGGCATGTCACCTCCAACCCCTGATTAGCAAATTGCAGGCCAAGCTTGAACGCTTAAGCAACGCTGCTGCTTGTGTCAATTTGGAGGACTAGATCATTACAGTTTGGTAATTTAGATAAATCCTTGCAGCCTATACTTCTTCTCTCTGTAGAGATCTGTAGAGAAGGCACTCAGGGCCAAATTACACACTACATTTTCCTTATAAGAACATGCCAAAGAAATGTGCATTGATGGAATTTATAAGAGTTCATCGCATTCACTATCTGAAATTACCTTGTTCGTTTACTCATTTATGGGTTGTCTCCTCCTATAAAATGTAAGCTCCATGAGATCACAGACCTCGTCTCTCCTGGGCACTGCTGTATCTCCAGATCATTGCACAGAGCTCAAAAAGTATTTGTTAAATGGATAGATTCATTCATTCATCCATTCCTTGGGTATTATAGATGAGAAAAAGAAGTTCCCTGCCTTGGAGAAGTTCAGTCTTTTAGAGGAGACACAAACACCGGACCACTACGGCGCAAGTACGTGAGCCTTGGGGAAGGCAGCAAACACTAGATATTACTCTTAAAAATATAAGCTACATATTACCTTCATGTATCATATATGTGCTATATATGAACATGGACATATTCACTATATTACCCACCAGTGATTACTTATTCAACAAATATTCACTGAGTACTTGGGCAATGCTGCCATGCTTATAATTTAGAACCAAGTCAGAGCATGAAGCTGGCAGTCCCAGGGCAGAGGCAGCTTAGAGTCAAAGACAGGCTGGGGTAAAGCTGGGGCTGATGAGTGTCTTAGCCAATCTAGTCACTGGTTGAGGTAAGCAACTAGTCTTGGAATATTTGAAAGTCAGGAGGGCAAAGTTCAGTAAGTTCTATAAGTTCTCAACTTTTGCATCAAATGGAAAGGCCATGATGCCTGAAGCTATTCACAGATGCCCATGAAGTCAGGAAGACTGACTAGGAGATAATTCAGCCCTCTTCCCCTTGTTGTTTCCCAATTTCAGGGTTCTACTTTTCAAGACAGAATCAGTACTTGGCCCAGAGCCCTGACATCAAAATGTCTTCAAATGTTCTCACTCTATCCACCCCTGGCTTAAGGACCTAGGAGACCAGGGACACAGGACTGGAGGCCCTTTAGATAATGAGCCACCTTGTGCCAGGACAAGTCATCTCTATTTATTTATTATGTGCAAATTTATTTTAGCACTCAGATTAAATTACATGGCTCCAAATGATGACTCAATGCAGGGTTGATACAGTTGCTTTGTTGTTTCGCAGCTAATAACAATATAGTAGCTAATATTCATTGAGTGGTGATTATGTGCCAGGGCACCATTCTAGACACTTTCTATTGACTAACCTGTTTAATATTCATAACCACCCTATAGGGTGGCTACTGTTACTATCCCATCTTACAGATGGGCAAACAGGCCCAGAGAGGTTGAGTAATTTGCCCCAAATCACACAACTCATAAATGGTAGGATGCGACAGAGCACACACACCTGGCCCCAGAACAAGCAAACCCCTAACCACTGAAAATTGCTACCCTATTTTGAATGCCAGCTAAGTGCCAGGGGCTTTACATTTACTTTTATCTCTGTAAGTCTGTTTCAAACAGCAACACTGCAAGGTAGGCATTCTTTTCCTCATTTTTCAGACAAAGATACTATGGATGGCCCCAAAAGTTCTGGAATCAGGGTGTGAACCCTGTCTGTCTGTCTGTCTGAAAGGCCTATGCTCCATCCATTGCTCAGAGCTTCTTCTGTGATCTTCCTTCCCACTGACCTTGAATACTATCTTACCTGAGTCTTGCTTTTTCTATTCCTGATTTATTTAGTTTTCCCTGGTCAAAATAGCAACAACAAATTTTAATTAAGTGTTCATTAGGAGGTGCTGTGTTCCTTTCTGAGAGCCTTAATTTTTCACAGTAATATACCACTATATATATTTCCAATAATGTTCATTTACATGCCCTCATTTGATCATCATAACATCCCTAGCATAAAAGGTAGGCATTATTGTCCCCCATTTCTGGAATGAATAAACCTTACGAGCGAGCGAGAGAGAGAGAGAGAGAGAGAGAGAGAGAGAGAGAGAGAGAGAGGGAGTAACATGCCCAAGGGGCTTGCACCTCGTCCTGCTCTACTTTCATTTACTTGCTTTTGTTTCTACTTTGTGTAAACATCCCGAAGCAAAGGTCGATAGGTGGGAGAATCGGGCCAACAAAAGGAAATACGCTCCCATCTCTGAGAGACTCATATGGATTTCTGCAATAGCTCCCCTGCCTGCAATAAAAATATCTGAAAAGATATCACAGGGTTCTAGTTAAATACAGAGGACTGGACACTTGTATTTACCATTTCTTCTTCTTGAAATTATATAAAAATTACAGAAAATACATAAACAGAGCATAAACCCACAATAACAAAGATACTGAGACAGAAGATGATCAATCTAGGTGGCCCAACATCTGAAGAGTAGGAGCCCTGGGAAGAGAGAACAGAGGGGGATTACTAGAAAAATAATTCAAAATTTTTATCCACAACTGAAAGACATAAATTTTCAGATTGAGATGGTCAATGGAATGCCCAGCTCAAGAGATGAAAAACGACCCACATAAAGAGATAATGTTATGAAATTTCAGAATGTTAGGAATAAAGAGAAGATCCAAAAAGCATCCAGAGAAAAAAACAGGGGACATAAAAAGACTGAGAAGCAAATGGCCTAGCACTTCTCAACAGTAGTATTGAAAACTAGAATAAAACAATGGCTTCAAGAAGCCTAGGGGGAAAAGAAAAAAATTCTGAGGAAAATTATTTATTAAAAATTATATTTGAATTTTAAGCTCATCCAAATTACCAATCAAGTATGAGGTTAGAACAAAGATGCTGTAAGATATGTATCTCAAAAATATTTACTGCCAATGTGTCCTTTCCCAAGAAGCTACCAGAAAATGTGCCTTACCAAAACAAGGAAATAAAGCAAGAAAGAAGACAGTGGATGGGAATGAGGAAGTAGAGGTCCAACATATTAAAAAAGTGAATGGAATCCCCAGGATGATGACAGGATTATTCAGGAATACAGTTGTGTATCAGGACCAGGGAGCAACCAGCTCAGATTGGAACAAGAGGAAACAGAATGTTCCAGGAACATGTCTCTAAAACAAAGATGAAATTGATAGACAAATATATGTTTGGCTGTCCTGAGATGCAATTTACACTTAAATTAAAAGCTTAGAAATAAACTAGGGACATACAAAACTAAGCAAAGGAAAAATAATTCATTAAAAAATTTAAAAATATATGTAACTACAATATACTACATAACCCAGCTTTGAATCATATTAACATAATAATATAAACATTGAGTACTGAGTGAATAAAACTATGACATAACTGTATTGGAAGAATGGGTGAAGGGAACTGGGAGTGGTATAGGCATATGGGTGTAAGAGCGGTAAACTTTTCATTTTCAATAGTAAAATAAATAGATACTATTTAAAACAAGAAAACAATTTGCAGCACAATGTTGTTGTTTTTGTCTGAAAATGAAGGTAAATATTAGGAGAAACAGAAAAAAGAGTTGAAAATAGTTGCCTCTAAGAAATGAGAATCAGAATGAGAAAGAAGATGGCAGAGAGGATATAGTTCTTAGCAATTCTGACAGAAATGTTGTTGTCTACCATTCTTCTCTTTTTCCTTGGTAATAGAATCCCAATTTTATTCAGGAGAGCAGTATGCCAAGATAAAATACCAGGTTTCTCTGTACCTCTGCAACTAGATGTGGCAATATGGGCTTCATTCTGGCCACTGAGATGTAAGCAGAAGTTGTTGGCTATGACATAACTTTTATCTTTCCCTTTTTTCCTTTCTGCTTCCTGGAATGCAGACATAAAAATGGCTGGAGCTTATTGTGACTAAGGACAGAGAAGCAGAAAGCTAGAAGGAGCTTATGTTCCTGATAACATCAGGAACTGCCAAACTAGCCCTGGACTATCTAGCACTAAACAGCTTGTACTATAAATAATAAGCCTTATATATTTAAGACACCAACATTTGGAGGTTTCTGTTAAATGCAGCTGAATCTAATTCTAAGCAATCCATATGCTTTAAGTATGTATCTGGCTTATAAAACTATGTATGTGTACCTTGTGTCAAAATTAAAATTGAAAGAAGGGATGGATGGTCAGCAAATACATAAAGAAAAGAACTGCCAAGTACCCACTTTGGAAAAGTTCTTTAGGACCCTGAATATCCACGTGATGAATGACTTCATTGCTAAAGACATGTCTGAGATAAAAAATACACTGGATGGAACTTATGGTAGATGAGACATTAAAGAAAGAAAAAAAAAAGATTTCTGACTTGAAGATAACAGTAATAGAAACTATCTAAATAAAAATGCACAGAGAAAAATGAAATTTAAAAACTGAAAAGACCCTCAGTAAACTGTGGGATATCTTTAAGAAGCCTAATATCTATGAAATTGGAGTTCCTGAAAAAGAGGTGGGGTGAAGGAAGAGATGGATGAAAGAAATATTTGAAGAAATAATGACTGAAAATTGTCCATATCTGGAGAAACCTATATATCCACAGATCTAAGAAACTAGACAAATCACAAATAGCATCCTTTAATAGAATAAAAATTTTATTAAATTTTATTAAATTGCTAAAATCCAGTGATAAAAAGAAAATCTTAAAATCAGCCAGAGGGGAAAAAATCATGCTAGGTACAGAAGAGCAGTAAAGATTACAGCAGATTTCTTATCAGATACAATGGAAGTGAGAAGACATTGGAATGATACCTATAAAGTAAAGGGGGTAAAAAAACCCAACAATTGTCAACCAAGAATTCTACCATGAGACAAATGAAATGAAAACACAATGATCCAAAATCTATGGGATGCAGCTAAAGCAGTTCTAAGAGGGAAGTTTATAGCAAAACAAGTTTACATCAGGAAACAAGAAAACTTTCAGACAACCTAACCTCAAACCTAAAGGAGCTAGAAAAAGAAGAACAAACAGAATCCAAAGGTAATAAAAGAAAAGAAATCATAAAGATCAGAGCACAAATAAATGGAATAGAGAGTAAAAAAATAGAAAAGATGAAACTAAGAGCTTGTACTTTGAAAAGATAAACAAAATTGATAAACCTTTAGCCAGATTCATCAAGAAAAAAAAAGAGAGAGGGCCCAAATCAATAAAATCAGAAATTAAAAAGGAGAAGTTACAACCAACACCACAGAAATACAAAAGATCATAAAAGATTACTACAAACAATTATATGCCCCAAAAATGGGCAACCTAGAAGAAATGGAGAAATTCCTAGAAACATAAATCTCCCAAGTCTGAACCAGGAAGAAATAGAAAATATGAACACACCAATAATCAGTCATTTAATTTGAATCAGTAATTTTAAAAACTCCCAACAAACAAAAAGTCCAGGACCAGATGGCCTCACAGGTAAATTCTACTAAACGTTTAGAGAAGAGTTAACACCTATGCTTCTCAAACTATTCCAAAAAATTTCAGAGGAAGGAATGCTTCCAAACTCATTCTAAAAGGCCAGCATCATAGTGATATAAAAACCAGACAAAGACATTACAAAAAAAAGAAAATTACAAGCCAGTATCACTGACCATAGATGCAAAACTTCTCAAAAAAATATTAGCAAACCAAATTCAACAATACACTAAAAGGATCACACACTGTGATCAAGTGGGATTTATCCCAAAGGTGCAAGGATGGTTCAATATCTGCAAATCAATCAACATGATATACTACATTAACAATTGAAGAATAAAATCATATGATCATTAAATGTAGAAAAAGCTTTGGACAAAATTCAACATCCATTTATAATTTAAAACTCTCAACAAAGCGGGTATAGAGGAAACAAAACTCAATGTAATAAAGTCCATATATGACAAACCTTCAGCTAACATCATACTCAATGATGAAAAGCTGAAAGCATTTTCTCGAAGATTAGGAACAACATGAAGATGCCCACTCTCGCCACTTTTATTCACACATAGTATTGCAAGCCCTAACCACAACAATCAGACAAGAAAAAGAAATAAAAGGCAACCAAATTTGAAAGAAGTAAAACTGTCAGTGTTTGTAATTGACATGGTACTATGTATAGAAATCCTAAAGATGCCACCAAAAAGCTGTTACAGGTAATAAATGAATCTAGTAAAATTGCAGGATACAAAATTAATATGCAGAAATCTGTTGCATTTCCATACACTAATAATGACCTAGTCAAAAAGAGAAATTAAGAAAACAATCTCATTTACAAGTGCATCACAAAGAATAAAATACCTAGGAACAAATCTAACCAAAGACGTAAAAGGCTTGTACTCTGAAAAATATAAGACATTGATGAAGGAAACTGAAGGTGATACAAATAAGTGGAAAGATATTCCGTGCTCATGAATTGGAAGAATTAATATTGTTAAAGTGACCCTACAACACAAGGCAATCTACAGATTTAATATAATCCCTTTCAAAATACCAAAGGCATTTTTCACAGAACCAGAACAAACAATTCTAAAATTTGCATGAAAATGCAAAGAACCCTGAATAGCCAAAGCAATCTTGAGAAAGAAGGATAAGGAAATAAGCAAAGCAAAGAAAGACAAGCACCATGTGATTTTATTTATATGTGTGGAATCTAAAAAACAAAACAAACAACAAAACAGAAACAGACTCCTAGATACAGAGAACAAACTTGTTGTTGCCAGTGTGGAGGGGAGTAGGAGGATGAGGCAAATAGGTGAGGGAGATTAAGAGGTACAAATTTCCATTTACAAGATACATAAGTCACAGGAATGTAATGTACAGCATAGGGAATATAGTCAATAACATTGTAATAATTTTGTATGGTGACGGATGGTAATTTGACTTATTATGGTGATCATTTTGTAATATACAAAAATATTGAATCACTATTTTAGACACATGAAACTAATATAGTATTGTAAGTCAATTACACTTCAATTAAACAGTGGAAATATTTACATTTAAAAAAAGAAATTAAAATTTTAAAACAGTACCTTCTATAATAGCACCAAATATAATATACTTAAGGATAAATCTGACAAAATTATGCCAGACATATACACTGAAAACTATGAAACATTGCTGAGAGAAATTAAAGAAGAACTAAATGAATTACACAAGACTCAATATTGTTAAATGTCAGCTCTCCCCAACTTAATCTACAGATTCAGTGCAATCTCAAAGTCCCAGCAACTTTTTTTGTAGAGATTGAGAAACGGATTCTAAAATTTATATGGAAATACAAAGGACTAGAATAGTCAAAAGAACTTTGAAAAGGAGCAAAGTTGGAGAACTAACACTAACCAATTTCAAGATTTATTATAAAGCTATAATAATCAACACAGTGTCATACAGGTATAAAGATAGCCATATAAATCAATAGAAGAAAATAGAGAGTCCAGAAATAGATCCAAATATACATGAACAACTAATTTTTTTTACAGTGGTACAAAGGCAATTCAGTAGAGAAATGATAGTCTCTTCCACAAATGGTGCCAGAACAATGAATATCCATTAAAAAAGGAGAAAAAGGAGACACAAGAGGAAGAGATATGGGAACATATGTATATGTATAACTGATTCACTTTGTTATAAAGCAGAAACTAACACACCATTGTAAAGCAATTATACTCCAATAAAGATGTAAAAAAAGAGAGAAAAAGAAAAAAAAAGAACTTTGATCCATACCTTACACTACACAAAAACTAACTCAAAATATATCATAGAACTAAATGTAAAATCAAATACTATAAAAATGTCCAAAAGGAAAATGTATGAGAAAATCTTCGTGACTGGTTCCCAGATTCATAATTTTGGAGTTCCTCTTCTACAATGCAAAAACTCTTTTGCACATGCAGGGTGACATCTGGTTATCACACTGCCCTGAAAGGGGAGAGTAGAATGTGAGGAATATATATATGTTTTATAAACTTTTAAATCACACTATATGCCCCCCACCCCAGATAACTCCAGCACTCTCATGGTCTTAACCCCCACTTATCTTCTTATGACTCCCAATTTATATTTCTAGTCTAGACTTCTTGGTGTTCACACTGGTATTTTCAGTAGCCCTGCATGCATTCACTGAGATGTCTCACTGACACCTCAAACTCCGTATGTCCCAAACTGTGCTTGGTATCCACCCCCTACATCCACTCATGTTACTGTGGAGGCATCATCTCTACCGAGTCACCCATGCCGGAAACCTGGTGATCACCCAATGCCCATGACGGTTAAGAGAGGCAAGATTCACTTATAATTTCAATGCTTGTAGCCAGAATAACTGAGAAGGTGGTTTCTCATTAACAGAAAAAAAAAAAAAAAAGTCCAGGGATGGAACATTACATTCAGGTGGAAAGATGCTGAGATTGTGGACGTGTTGATTTCTAGGTACTGGCAGGGCATCCAGGTGGAGATTCCTAGCAGTCAGTTGGAAATGCCACTGTACATGACAGATCGCTGATCTTGGTTACAGAAATGAAAGCTCAAGAGCTTTTCTGAAAAGTTTAAGCTGTGGTTTGACAGGAATCATACTGTTTCTAAGAGTGAAAACACTCAGAAACATTCGTCTGTGGAGGACAGACCACAGGGAGGAAGGGAAAGAGAGCCTTGACAAGGTGGAGGCGTGGCATTTGGAGAATGATTCTCTGGCCAGTTAAAGGCCAGGCAGCACCAGTCAGAATTTTTGTGGTAGGTCCTTTACTAGAGAGTTCTTCACTATATGACTTCTCTCTCCTTCTCTGCCTGACAAAATCTCTTCCCTCTATTCCTGTTACATTTCTTATCCTATTTTTCTACTGGAGCCCTGCATGGGAGAAGGCAGCCTGGAGAGCAAAGGTCTGGCTGTAGGTTTTTCACTCCACTGCGTTAGGAAGGCAGACAGTGAGGAAGAGGTTCGTAGGAAAATTCTTAAGGCTTTGGCTGTCCTTTTGATTTGTGCATGAATGCTGTCGAGTTGATAGCCTGCCTCAGAGAGGCTGAAGGGATGTGTGTTCTGCCTGTCTGGAATTTATTCCTTTGGCTCTGTAAGATGTGACACCGCATAATGGCCACAAAGAAGTAATTTTGATCCTGTGACGGACGATATTGGCAAAAGTTCCAGAAAGACATATGGACATAATCTTCTGGACATTTGTAGAGGAGCCTTCCCTTAGGGATGGTCTTTGCCGGCTTGGGTTCACTTCAAGACCTATGGCTCTCACTTAAGCTTTAGTCTGTTGTTACTTAGGAGGTAAAAATCTCAATTGTATTCAATTGAAAGAACCAACAATCTTAATGTAAGAGCAAGTCATCATTATGCCACATATCAATTTCTCACCTCTGAGGCGGTGCACAGACGCAGGGCTCTGAGTAATAGCCCAGCCATGATTAGGAAAAAAGAGCTCTAGTGGATCTTAGTACATACTGTGAAAATATGAGTTTTCACCATGATGGGAGCCGGCATCTTCAGCTATGAACTTACAGAGAGGTGACATAAACAAAAAAGTCTTCCTAGGAATGAAAACTTGCTTAAATATTATTCTGTAACAAGCTATTATGAATCTAGGACCCTACATATCAGGTATATTTAAGGAATTACTTATTTCTCACTGGAACAGATTTCAATCTATATACATTTTTATTTTAAAATAGTTGAGAGAGCACAATAAATCCAGCTAACTTTCCCCTAAGTTTCTGTATGTGTTTGGGAAATAACCACTTATTCAATTTAAACTTCATTTATGGCCTTCATTTAATCCTGGTCCTTGTTTCTTTCCTTGATAAGTCTAATGTGGTGAGAGAAAAAACTCAGAAAATACCAAAGCTCAACCTCAGTCCATGGAGAATGACCATGCCTGCCCCAAAAGTTGCCCCTTAAAACTGGCTCCCAGAAGAAAGCCAGTTAAGAAGTCTGCCAGGAGACAATCTTTATTCATTTACTAGGGTTTTGTGAATCCCCTCTGAGAAAACTTTTTGGAGTTGTACTACTGGCAACAGGAGAAAGAGAATGAAACTGTGGAGAGACAGATGTTCTCTGGGGTATGAGGTCTTCTTTGCTTCGTGGTTTTCCCCCAAGGAAGCGCTCGGAGTCACCTTGGTAAAAAACTGCCTTGCCTGATGGCCACTAAAAAGGATGGGTTGGTTTTGTTTGTTTGTTTAATCTCAGTGGTCACTACACTATCAAGATCTAAGCAAATGACTGTTCTATGAACCTTGGCTGAGAAAAACGAGTGATCACGAACTTTTCTGTATTCCTCCTCATCATGGTTATACGTGAAGTCAGTCTTATAGAATCTGATGATAGATCCAGAGAATTACAGATCTTGAAATGGCTCACGAGGTCATCTGATCCAGCCTCCTGGTGCTCAAGGCTAGTGGATAGTACGTCGCAGGGTGCAGGGACTGCTAGCAGGCTATCAGGACCTTAGCTGATGTTTGGGCATGTACAAACTAAGTTCCCCCGCACACGTCTGAGGCAGAGTGGAGGGATGTGTGTTCACCATGTTGATGGCTTTCTTTTCATGGCTGGAAACTAGACTGCTGATAGGTCTTCGGTTTTACACAAGTGGGACAAATTGTTTTCTTAGTTCTGGTCCAAAAACATAAACCAGGAAAGGGCTCTGATTGGTCTTACTTGAATCAGATATTCCCTTCCTCCAGGACCCAAGAAACCATGCTCTGTGTGTACATGCGCGCACAGTAGGACTGGCTTCGTGGGCATGCAACCTGTACAGTGGTACAAGGACCTGTGCTTAGAAGGATCTCATGCTTGGCTCAAGGCTCTGATGTTGCCACCTAGAAATTTTTAGTAATGTCTGAACAATGGATTCTGCATTTTAATTTTGCACTGGACCCCATCAATTATGCAGCCAACCATGGCATGGAGTCCTAGCTCAGCTTGGCAGTCCCGAACATAGTCACATGGATGGTGTAGGTGGGGAAGGGGAAATGATTTCCAGGATCAGTGGGTAGATCGTGGCCAGCTAGCATAGTTCTGAGAACTAAAAGGACATGAAACATGAAAGATATGGTCCTTGTACTCAAAAATCTCAGTCTAGTAAGACAGATTCTCGTTCTGAAAATTTGTTTCTGCAGTACACACATATCCAAATGAATATATTTATCTTGGGTGCTAATGGGAACATCCAACTGCTGTAGGAAAGCAGAGGCTCCTCAAGGAAAAAATAGAACTACCATATGATCCAGTAATTCCACTTCTGGGTATACATCCAAAGGAAAAAAAATTGCTTGAAAAGATATCTGTACTATGTTTATTGTAGCACACAATAGCGAAGGCACAGAAGCAACCTGACTGTATATATATGGAGAGAGAGATGTTTAATATATGAATAATAATAGATAGAATATTATTCAGCCTTTAAAAAGAAGGAAATCCTATCATTTGTGACAATATGGATGAAACTGAAGGGCACTATGCTAAGTGAAATAAGCCAGACAGAGAAAGACAAATACTGCGTGGTATCACTTATATGTGAAATCTAAAAAAAAAAAAAAAAAAAAAAGGTTGAACTCATAGAAACAGAGAGTAGAGTAGTGGTTACCAGGGGCTGTGGGGTGGAGGAAATAGAAGTTGGAAAAAGGGTATAAACTTTCAGCTGTAAGATGAATAAAATCTGAGGATTTAATGTATAGCCTGGAAACTGTAGTTGATAACACTGTATTATATAATTCAAATTTGCTAAGAGTGTAAAACTTAAATGTTCTCACCCCTCCAAAAAAAGATAAATATGTGAGGTGATACATGTGTTAATCAACTCAATTGTGAGAATCCCTTGACAATGTATCTGTATACCAAATCATCATGTTGTACACTTTAAATATCTTATCATTTTATTTGTCAATTATACCTCAATAAAGCTGGAAAAAAATGTAAGTAAAGAAAATATATGGAGAATGTCCATCTTTGCTTTCAATATCACAAAGACTGGTTTTTATAAAACTGTAAGCTAGTCTATGATTACAGATGGAAGTAAGAGTCCCTTGTACAACAAGAGTGACACTGTACTAGCAGCAGTCCCTTACTATTACAAACTTTAAAAAAAAAATTCTTTCTTCCAAAGATACATGCACCTCAATGTTCACAGCAGCACTATTTACAATAGCCAAGACATGGAAGCAACCTAAATGTCTATCGACAGATGAATGGATAAAGAAGACATGATATATATATATATATATATATATATATATATATATACACACACATATATATATATACACATACATACGTGCTATAGGTGTGAGTGCACACACACACACACACACACACACACACAATGGAATATTACTCAGCCATAAAAAAGAATGAAATAATGCCATTTGCAACAACATGGATGGACCTAGAGATTATCATGCTAAGTGAAGTAAGTCAGACAGAGAAAGACAAATACCATATGATATCACTTACATATGGAACCTAAAAAAAGACACAAATCAAATCAAGTACACACTTATTTACAAAATAGAAACAGACTCACAGACATAGAAAACAAATTACCAGTTCTTGGCAACAAGAACCTACTGTATAGCACAGGGAACTATATTCAGTATCTTATAATAAACTATAATGGAAAAGAATCTGAAAAAAAAATTCTTTCTACCAAGATCCATGAAGAATAGGACAAAGTAAGCCCTGGAATGGTGCCTGTAGCCTAGTAAGGACTCAATGCATAGATGGACTATAAACAGGAGAAAGAAGTTGAGTGAAGAAGAAAAGAAAGGAACAAAGGAAGGGTGGAGGTAATTTGGCCGTGCTCTGTTTTTCAAGGTAAGCAAGTTGTCCAGGAAGATGGTGGGTGGAAACCATAAAAATGAAGGGTAAGCCATAACCAGAGCAATAAATTTTATGAAATGTTAATTGGGTTAACTCTCAGAACTCTTCCTTTCATTATTCTGTTTAACAGTAAACACTAAAAAATTAATCAGAAAATTCCATCTGGCCAACAATTTTAATTTATGAAATTCCTTTTGCTTCTGAAAATTAAAAGCAATCCTCTGAGTGAATTGAGCATTCTAAGAGAGCCCCAAACAGCCCTGAACGAAAACTCTAGAGTGTTGCTTCCTTTTATATTGTAACATCTTTGAGTCACTTACAATCTATAAATAAATCTGCATTTTACAGGAATGGCTCTACAAAAAGCAGCCCCATGCTGGAATTCAGTACACAAGGCTACTTTTTAAAGCGTTTTGATTTTTAAAAATTAATTATAGGCCCTAGATAACACAGCAGTTATAACTTGGCTTACTACAAGTTTTATGTCGCTTAACAAGTCTTTAAAACAATTCTTACACCTGTGCTTTAAGTGCACATCAATGTTAACTTGAAGACTCCATTGAGTGTGGCTGCCCTGTTCTACAGCAGGAAAAATGGGATCACTAATATTCTGAAATCAGCAATTAATATTGTTTACCTTTAAATATATATATTTGGTGCTCCTGTTTTTAGATCTCTTTGGTTTCCCTAGGTGTAAAATAAGAAGCTGTCTGACACCCAAATGAATCTTTGAAACAGAAGCCCTTGCCTTAAAAACATACAAGAGAAAAGCAAGGAAAATTTTGAGGCAGTGTTCATCTTGGCAGAAAGGCATGTTCAACTGCAATTCTGTGAAAAAAATAACATTATGAAATAATGAAAATTTGACCTAAATATATTTTTCCAATTGAACTTGTTAGTTTATTCTATATCAGGGATAACAGAGAAGAGTTCTTGACATAGAGGAGAGTTAGGTGAAATCACATGCCTGGGAAATATTATAGCCTTTTTCTTATGTCAAAAGGCATAAATAGTATGATATAGAAGTTGTAGTATTTGGAAATTTTAGGCCTCAGAAAGTAAATGTTAACTGCTCTTTCAAGAGTATGGGATTTAAAAGTATAGAAAGCGAGGTGATTATTTCTGCCACTATCTTAATTAACAAAGAGTAAATGCCTAAGTCTTGTCTGGGTTTTGCTCTAGAAGAGCAATCTTTGAGGATTTTCTCCTAAGAAGTCCTTTGGAGAGGAGCAGACTTTAGCCATAGTCACCAGAGACAGGACAGGACCTCGGATATGTGACTCCTGTAAGAGAAACAAATCGATTTCCCATAATTTGGCCTGTCTTGACACATTACATTTCAGACAGAGGGAAGATTACTACTTCCAAGCTCGTTTCTTGCCAATGGAAAATAAATGGCAGCATTTTTTGAAAGAAGAAAGCACAAACACAACATTTGATTCAATGATGCCATAGAAATCCAACAAAAAATATGTACTCAGTTTGACTTTTCAACTCCATGGACAACAGCTGCTAACTTACACAGTGAGAAGCACAGTTCATGCGCTCTATTACACAATAGAACCGATGCAAAGGGATATTATCACTTTGAAATAAGTGACACAAAAGATGATTTTTCGGAGACACTAGTCTGCCATCTTCTCGGTCTGCCGGCTTTCCCAATAAAGTCGTATTCCTTGCCTCAAAAAAAAGAAAAGAAATAAGTAACCCCTTAGATCTCCATTGGGCAAAGAGAACAGAAGGGCGTAAGGATAAGTCTAGTTGGAGTTTCCAGAAAGAGATAATAAACAATGTAGGCCAACAGCAAAATATTGTTGGTCTTCTTTGGGGAAGTGAGCTACTATTCCAGTAAACAGAATTGCTATAAGAGAGGTTGTTATCCAGCCACTAATGTCCTCTTGCCATAGATCCCAAGAGAAAGGCCCCGGGCACCTAAAATGGTTGCTGGTCTAGAGAACTAAGCAAGACGAATTATTTTCTTTCCTAAACTCAAGATTCTTCATTTTGACATCTACTCTGGACACTAAACTCTGAGAGATTGTGCAGTGTCAAACCAACCCTCATAAATTGTGAGAAGATTTCATAAGATTGTGTGAGTTTCAGTGTGGCAAGTAGAAGGTAATGAATTTATTTAATAAATCTATATAAAATTTTAAAAATCATGGGCTCTGAATCACGGCAAAATGTTTCCCAGAGAAACGTTACCAACATATTATGGCAGCCAAAATAAAGATAACAGCTCTAGAGAATGAACACAGAGAGAATATTAGGCTAGATGGGCCCTTGTTATTTGCTAGGGTGGCATTTTACATAATCTTACTTTCCCTTGTCTTTTGAAAAACACAGTAACCAGTCCTATTCTTAACATCATTTCTTTTCATTACTACTACATGAGAAAGGGGTGAAAATGCCTTTTAGCAGGAAAGCTGGTCTAAGTGTAGAATCAACATCAACTTGAAATCATTTTCGAGTCAAGCTATCAAATCTTATTCTTTGATAAGAATAGAATCTAGAGTCGGACTCCAAGGAGACATGAATAATGTCCGTCCTGGTCTTTCCCTTCCTAATTAGTATTCATGAATCGCTGGGAATTTTTTTGCTGTCTCTCTCTTTGCATTTATCTCAGTAGTTGTATCATTTGGGTGCTAATGTATTTGAATTAAGCTGCTTGATTTTAATTCAATCTGGCACCTCTTCGTGGAGTACTAAATTTCCCCTCAACAGCCATACGTTGAACTGTGGGGAGCCCTTAAGGCTCTGCCGCCAATAAGATTTCAGCCTTTATTGCTTTGTGCAGCCCATCCATTCTTGGTTCAAGGGCAGCCTAGATACAGAGATCCCAGTTCAGATACTCACAGGTAATGACACCGATTACCTGGCAGGATGTGCAAGATGATCCTATCTGTTCTCTTCTGTAGCACGCTGGTGGACTCTGATATATCTTCCCTTCAATTATCAAGTAGGGGTTCACCCAATGAGGGAAAAGTGTCATCAAAGCTTATGCGTCTTGGGCTTCCCTGGTGGCACAGTGGTTGAGAGTCCGCCTGCCGGTGCAGGGGATGCGGGTTCGTGCCCCGGTCCGGGAGGATTCCACATGCCGCGGAGTGGCTGGGCCCATGAGCCATGGCCGCTGAGCCTGTGCGTCCGGAGCCTGTGCTCCGCAACGGGAGAGGCCACAACAGTGAGAGGCCCGTGTACCGCAAAAAAAAAAAAAAGCTTATGCGTCTTGGTGGCATAGTTCTGTACCATTGTACTCCTCATAATCTTTGGACTTAAAATCAAGAGAACCATCTGACATCCAAAACCATCATGTTTTGAAACCTAAAAGCCTCTGATCATTATCTGTGCAAGATCCCGAAAAAAGACACCGCTTAGCTGTGTGTGTGTGTGTACAAACTCTGTAACTTTAAAGGCCAAATACCCGATTCCAAAACACAAAAGAAAGAGCTTCTTAGTGCATAGCAGAGATCTGACCACATAGCTTCCAGGCACACAGAGTTGAACATGTTCTACTGCCAATACTTGCAACTCAGGAGCATTTTCTTTCAAGGAAGCTGAGTCAGGAGGATGTGGAAAGGTGGAGCTTCCACACATAATTCCTGACTGCTTCCAGGATTAGTCAGATTTCTAGAAAAGCAAAAGCCTGAGAAAACAGCAAGCCATCCCTTGAAACCATATAGAAGAAGAAAGGGTGTGGAGAGATGACAGTTCATGGACCAGGCAAGCCTCACGGCAGCGATACACTGGCCCCATCTTCCCCAGACAGCACTTCATCTCTACAAAGACATTGGACAGGGTGTTCTATTTCCCTGCTTTGGAAGGAAGAAAAAGTTAATAGATTTCTTTGCCTCAGAGCAATCTTCCATAAAAAGTAATTGTTCCCTCCACATCAGTATTTTACCAGAATAAAGACTTAATTGTAAAATAAAAGAAAATGAATCTTGTTCTCCTGATTGCCCAGTATGCATGTGGTCCAAGCCCTTTTTCTTCCCCTAATGACACTCAACTGGGTCCTACAAGGTGGTTTTTCTAAAAAGGAACTTTATGCTTTCAGAATGCTTTTTCAAAAACAGGCTCTCCTCTAGTGCCAATGTTCTTCCTACCTGAAAATGATGCTGTCAGTTTTTGTCATCTGTACATCATCTGAAGTGGACTTTCTTTTTAGAGAATTTATCCTGACCTTCCTTCCTCCCTCCCCACATGATGTAACATTCAAGGCAGCAGGCTAGCTGCTGTAGCCATAGAACAGATAGAAACTAACAGTTGCACAGAGGAACTAAACTCACAACTGTGTTAAAAAATACTAAGATAGCCCTCTACATCCAGCTCTGTTAGACTGCAAGGGACATTATGTTTATTAGTCTGCTAGATGTCGTTAAAGTGCTGCCTTTGTTTCCAGAAAGCAAAAGTCATTAATCAAAGAATAGGTTAGTTAACACAATTTTCAGATTCAAAATTGTATACAAATCGATTTTGAGATATACTGTCAGGATACATTATTAAAATGAGGATTGGAAACTATATCCTTTTAGTTTTACTTGAAATTTTAATGTTTCCATTAAAACTGTTTATTTCATTTTAAAAACTGGAAACTTAGAGCCACTTGTGTCATTCCCTCACACTGTACTCGTGATACTGAAGAAGTTATAAATCCTAGAATACCGTGTTTCCACACATCATTTTGCCCATCTCAAACCCGTGAAAGGATGAGAAAGAAAGTGATTACAATTAAACACCACTTAGATTTGGGGGGGAAATTATTTGTATTAAGAAATCAATGTGTTTATACAGATACCTGGGGATTTAGAGTCAAATACAGAGGTAAGCCAGTCTGTTTCAACTCTGATATTCAAAGACTCTCTGAAGAATACTAAACAAAACCAAGCATGTTGTTTTAGGTATACTTCCTAACTACTGCCGTTTATAAGTAACAACTCGAAATTCTGTCCTGGCTTCCATATCTTTTTAGGAACCTGTTCTAAATTTATTTGTCCTATGTCAATTATGTGAATAAAATAAGAGCTGAGAGACTCTCCCTAAGAAAATGTTTTTGCTAGGAACCCTGTCCTGCCACTTTCTGAGCTTCTTGAAAATGAAAATCTCTGTGTCTTCCAGATGACAGCCACCTTTTCGGTGAAACCAAAATAACTCTCTCAGCTAGAGAGCTGTCAGTAAGAATTCTGATAGATATCAGAGTTGGCATGCAGGAGGAAGGCAAGAGAAACGGTTCCGTGGTAGGGGGTTTGGTGGGAGCCCCCGACTAGGCAGGAGGGAAAACAATGCACCCCTAGACACTAGACCAAGCACGAGGAGACCAACGGGCATTTCCGGAAATGACAGATAATCTTGGGGGAGAAGGGAGACATTAGGTCCTGCAGGATTTTTAAAGGACTGCGTCATATGCGTCGATCTGGAAGGTGTCCATTTGTTAAAGAAATCAAATACACTTCCATGCATAGGATTTTCTCTCCCTCTAGTGGTGGGGTGGGATATACTATTACTACACGATACTACCTCATAAACAAAGATGAGTTTCCATTATAGCACATTTTGCCCATAAATAAGAATTTTCATGAGGTGTGCTGCTCTCTCTTACAGTGATTTCCAAACACCCTCAAACCCTTCATGCTAGGGAGTGAATTGCCTCCTAAGTAGGCTGGTTATCAGTGGGAAGGTAGCAAGGATCTCCTTGTCCTTTTGGTTAAAGAATGCCCATGCTCACTTCCAAGATACAGGATGCTCCTCTCCACTGTAGTCCCGATCAACAGGTTATTGATCAATAACTGCAAATCTATCAGTGTGAAATATATAAAGTATGCAGCTTTTCCCCCTGCTCCATACCATACGCAGTTAGGCATCAATGATGCTTATTTGACTTCTCCTCTTGTATGTCTCCAAGGCAACCAAAGTCATATTTTCCTGCAAACCAGTTTCTTTTCTAGTTTCCTTATCTCAGTGAATAACTTCATCGGCCATTCAGTTGTACAAGCCAGAAATTCAGGAGTTACTTGACCCCCACCTAGTCTTCCATCATCATATCCAATCCATCACCAAGTCCTTCAATCTCACCTCCTTAATCTGTCTCACCTTAATCTATCTCACAGAGGTCGATTTCTCTCTGCCTCAACCACCACACTATTTCATCATCTCCTTCCTACACAACTAGTACTCCAAAGGGCATCCACTCCATCCCTTGTCAAATGCATTCTTCACACTGCGCTACTTCATTTAACAAATATTTTTGAGGGGCCTACTCTGTATTCTGGTAGTACTGTGTTGAATAAGGCAGACTAATTCCCCATTCTCAAGGAGCTAGTGGAGACAGGATATAGACATTAGATAGTCATAAGCACTATGCAGAGTTGTAAAATAGGGTGATCTAATAGAGAATGGTTGAATGGCTATTCTAAATTGTGTGTTCAAATACAAGAAATCAGTGGGAGTTTCAAGAGGGGATGAGTTTTGAAGCAGGAAAACAGAAGTCCACTGGGATGATGGTAGCTGCTATCAATTCCTCGTAGGTAAGGAAAGTGTTTCAAATACTGGCCAGGATCAAAAAGAATCAGTTAAAATGTTCCTGAAGTTTCAATCTAGGTCTGTTTGTCTCCAAGCACCTCTGCTGAAATATAGTCCTTATTATCTATGTGAAAGCATCCCATTTTCGTTAACTTTTCGGTACGTCTCGTCTACCAGTGACGTAAGCTCCATGAGCAGAACGGCCATAACTGCCTTGCTCATTGCTGAATCCCCAGTGCCTAAGAACTGTGTCTGGTATATAGTTGGCATGCAAATAGGTATTTGTTGCATTAATGCACAAACTGGTGTGTGAAGTGGAAAAGGAAACAAAAAATTTACTGAGTGGGTTTGGGGTTCACGAAGCCTTCGCGGAGATGTCAAGGTCGTTTACTTCAGCTCGAAAGGTTAACTGGGCTATAAAATCCTGGCCAGGTTTCTCCGCTTTGGATCTCTGGCACCACCTGCTCTCTCTCAAACTCACACACGTGCTCACGCCTACAAAGCTCTCCAGCTCCCCGCTAGGAGAAGTCACACCTTCCGACACAGAATCCCTCCCACCCTCTCCCCTATTTCTCATTCCCTCCTCTCCCCTCCCCTCCCGGTTCCGGAAGTCTTCGAGTCGCAGTGCCTCCTGGGAACAGTAGTCTTCCGGTCCGAGCCTAGCCCAGTTTATCCCTTTCCAGAACTACGCTTCCCAGAGAGCCTTGCGGCAGAGGGATGTTGTATCACCTGACCAGGACTCTGGAGAGGCAATGGCGACGCCCGTCCTGCGCTGGTGCTGTCCTGGAAGGCGTTGGGTTTTCGCCGGGATTGGCGGCGTTTCTCGCCACGGAAGAGGGGTTCCAACTGGGTCCACGTCCAGCGGGAAGAGGGGACAGAGCTCAGTGGCTCAGCAGCCCCTCATCACGGCCCAGAAACCGAGGAAAGGGTATATTATTTCGTACCATTACTCCCCGCTTAAGCGTGAGGTGGAATTGCGGGACTGGAGAGAGAATGGCCACTACAGCCCAGCCTTCAATCTAGACGTTTTGGTGGGCGGGAGGTGCTGGGCTATAAATTGCAGCTCTGAAACCTAAATGAAAGCACGAAACTGGCCCTCTATCAGCCCCGTCCCCACACGTAAACCGCTGTCTTCAGGTAGACAGGCATATTTGCGAGTGTAAAATAGCACGTGTTTTCCTGACTCGAAAGCTGCACGGACAGAAGAGTGGATTCAGTTACCTTAACTAATAGCACCAGTAGCGGGGTCGGTGACAGTAGAAGATGAATCTTATTTACCTGACATTTATTTAGAGCTATTGCGAGTCAGCAGTGTTGTAAATTATTAGTCAGAAAACACCACCTATCTGTGGAGGCGTTTCATTTTGAACATGTGTGTCTAGACCTAGGAGAATGCAGCCAATGACAAGAGATCTTCCCTCTGGTTATGTAGAAAGTGTTGTTTATTTTGCTTAATATCCACTGAACAGCTGTTTATATATCACTATATGAGACCTAAATAGTTTATTTTTAAGTACAGAAACATAAGGCATGTGTCTAATATTCAGTTTTTCTTTTGAGATAGTTAGGTTGCCATTAGTTTTGCTTTTCTGTTGGAGGAACAGAGGGAAAATGTCCAGAAACACTGTTTCTGTTCCTTTCATAAATTAGGTTGTCTCACTGTGAATGTAAAGTATTTTTTTCTCTCATGTAATGAAACTGCAAAAATACATTGAATAAGGTTTTAGTGAATGCAAATTTCTGATAAGTTCTTCGTTTAATTCCTCTCAATTACAGGTTGTGCTTCCCAACTTTAAAAAGAAGGAATTCATCAGTACTACAGATGTAGAACTTCATGTGTTGAAATGACTGAAACAAAACCAAATACATGCAAACAAAATACATGTAAACAAAAAATTCGATAATACAGAAAATTGCTTGGGGGAAGAGCAGGATAGGAAGAGGCAGACTATGGAGAGAGTAGGTGAACACCAGGTGATCTTTAGTTTGCCCAGGATACATGGGTTTAATAATAACCCATGGAATAAGCACACTTATAAGAACCTGGAGAGACCTCTGTATGGAATGTTCATACAGACCCAATAGAGTAGGAGTGGCCAGATAAGAGATTATTGTAGCATTTAGGTTGCATTATTGCAGCTTCTTAGGTTTGGTAGCAGTCAAGTATAAAACAAGCAAAGGAACCTGACACTAGATCTTTGGAATTTAAAGTGATCTGGGGAACCAGAAAAAAAAAAAAAAAGCCACTTGCAATGGTTTAATGTTTCCCTTTGCACAAAATTCCCAGGAAGGGTGTCATTTAGTGGTGATCTGTTATATCTGTCACTCTGGTTACTTTACTTGCAAACCATTGTTAGAAAATGAATTCCAAACATGACTGAGAATTTCCCTTCCTTTTTCATAATGAGATGTGCAACTATTTACCATTATTTCTCTAGTAAAATCCTGATGTTTATGTTAATTCTAAAAACGTTCACAAGATCAGCTTTCTTCATTTGCTGACCGACTAATTGACAAAGCACAGTTAATTTAGAAAATGCTTCTTTCATTAGTCAGCCAAGCAGTCACCACCTGATACCCATTTCTAAATTGTTTTCAGATGCCAAATTGTTCTTTTCTGTTACCTTCTTGTTTGCACAATGAACTCTCCTTATGCCATGTTGTAAATGAATTTTGCTTTGCCGGCCTTGTAGGTGTTCATTTTGCATTGCTTTTGATTTAGTCACCAGTACAGTATGACACCTTTTTTAAAGTAGGATATAAAATTTTAATAAGTTAAAAACACAAATAGAAAATTAACATTTGTGGTTTCAGCTCTTAGAAATTCATGCATGGTGACGGATCTAAGAACTTCTTAACCATTTTGTCTTCCTATTTAGTGAACGTGAATGGGCAGCTGTGGTAGGTTTGGAGATTCATGCCCAGATTGCCTCCAACTCCAAACTCTTCTCTGGATCTCAAGTCGACTTTGCAGCACCTCCCAATTCTTTGGTATCTTTTTTTGATGCATCTCTGCCTGGAACTTTGCCGGTAAGGTTTTTATTGTATTCTGTTTTCATTATACAATGTTCATGTTTTATCGAACATAACTCTTAGGAAATACTTGTTTAGGGAGCTTTGTATGAAGTGGGTTGGACTAAATGTTTTCCAAAGACTCATCTCTGTAATTCTGTTTCTAAGTCTAAACGTCATCCGTTTGTTCGTGTATTCATCTCACACACAGTTTAGATTGTTTACTCAGTATCAGGCTGTCCGGTCTGTGCTATGAACTGAAACAGAAAGATGAGCGACAAACCGTGCCTTTGAGGAGTTCAGAGACTAGCTGGGGAGATGTGTCTTCTGCACAGAGTACTGTGTCACTGCTCCTGTGGAGGTCATATGCAGAGTATGGTTTTGGAACCCCACTCAGGGACTTACTGAATTCAGTAAGAGAAGGACTGTTGTGAGAAATTGGGGAAGAGATAGGGTTGGCTAAGGAGGGGTTGTTGGAAGAGCAACAATCTTCTGAGCTAGCTGAGAAGGCAGGCGGGAGTCAGGCAGATGCATGGAGGAGGGAGAGGCGGGGGAGTCTCGTCAAAGGAAGCAGTATATGTCACGTGATATTATGGTATAAGGTCAATAATGATTGTGGTTTTAGAAAATTAAGAACTGGTCAGTAATGGAGAAAAAAGTCAACCACAGTATGCTTTGAGTGAAGTACTCATTTATCTATTCATTCGCACTGAAACTGGCAATGACTGGGTCTAGTGTACTAACTCATCAGCAAGATTTTTCGCATATATTTTCACATAGGTGGATGAAGTTTTGAAGGAAAGGATGGAAGGAACAATGTGAATATTTGGGCTAATACATGGCTCATAGTCTGTCCGGACACATAGTATCAACTGGGTGTGGGGTTTCCTGCCCTCCTTGCAGGGAATGTGTAAGTGGTGGTGATGCGGGCAGGGAGAGGTTTCCTGGGTGAGTTCCACACTTTCTAACATTTAAATACAAGTGAAAACTGGTTGAACTGCACACTGGCGGGTGTGCAGAGGCAGAGGTTTTCTTTTCCCAGAGTCACTGCCATGGAAGGTCATGGGCAGTGCCTCCAAAGTACCTGCTGCACCCAACGTTTTGGTTATACTAGGGCAGTGTCTCTGTCTTGGAACTTTTTCCTTACTTGTGCTTTTTGTCATGGAGGACTCCTATTCCTGTAAACCATGCCTAGGGTCACCTTCGACTTGCTGTTGGGTCTTTCTGGGAGAAGACAAGTATAGGAGTGTCTGTCCCTTCCCTCCTCCCTCCCTCTGCCCTAGAGTATCTATTGATGGAGAGATTGTTTTTATTTGAGAAGAGACAATTTTCCAGTTATAAATGTATGAATTCTTTTTGGGGCAGAGACTCAGCTATAGTAGAAATAAAGTAATATCTATTTAGACAAGTGAATGGAAAGCAATTCATCACAACACCTCTTCTTTCTTCCTTCTGAGCTCAAAACATTCATTTTCCACATGGTGGTTGGTTCATTATCAAGAGACTAGACACAACTGCTGAGTTCTTTCTAGGTTTCTCCAGCTGGGCATATAGTATCTAGCAAGGTATTTATTATAGTTCACATTGAAAACATCTATTTGCAGATAGACATGTTTTCTATAGATAGGCTCTTTACTTGTGGCTAACTGTGGTCAAATATTAGAGACAATTCAAAATAACTAAATGTCAACATGCTTTGAAGACATCTTGTTATGCCCCCAAAGAAGATACTTGCCCAGTGATAGGCATATCAACATGACGGTGAAGTCGTTTGGGACATTGGCGCATTGAGAGCTTGGCTTACATTCACTAAATGACAATCAAAAGCTAGAAATCCAGTTTTGCTCGAGCTGGGTTTTGTTCCTCCTCTTCGGAGCCTACCACACTCATTGTTTGAGCAGCCTAATGGGTTATTCTCGCAACAGAGCTAATCTGCCTCTTTTTCAGAAATGTTTCTGTCTTTAAAAGACCTATGTTAGTGTGTGACCTAAATTATACCATAACTACCAGAATAAAACGTTGTCATTCCCACAGCCCTTCAAAACCCAGTGATGTAACTAGATAGAGATTTTAAATATACTGAAACATTTAGACAGTTGGCCTTCTCTAAGCCTGTGGAGATGGTGTATTGATGCTCTGATATTCTGACTACGTATTTGTTTATTTTTACGGAAAAAATGGTGACCATTTGTTAGATACACTGTTAAGAAGATAGAAATAGGCAACCAAAAGAACTTAGGTTATAGTGTCAAGTCTTTTTCTGTAGACCAGATTCATTTGCTCTGCTGTCTTTCTGTAAGTATTTGATTCTCCCCCTCTTGATCGTGTCTTTATTCATTCGCTCAACTGACATTTATTGGATGCCTCCCATGCACTAGCCATCGTAGAAGTTCTAATGATACAGGTTTGAAGAAGGTAAAAGATCGCTGTGGGTCTTGTCTTCACGGAGCTTGGACAATTAAGTGGGCAATTGCAGTACTTTTCAATGAACATGCTGGTAGTGGAAATACAGTGTGCTCTAGGAGGGGCGTTCAACACAGATATAGGGAATTTGCAAAATTTGGCCAAATAAAAGTGAATAGGATGCACAAAGACCAGAAGAAAAACAGGGCATGGCTTGCTCTAGGAACTGAAAGAAGTTCCGCGCGTTGTAGCACAGAACTGGAATATGGTGTGGCAAGAGGTGAGACCGGCGTGGAAAGCATAGTCTGTACCATACAAGCCCTGCTAAGGAGTGTGCATCCCATTGCAAAGAGGTAAGAAGATGTAAGGAGAGTACCAGGTCAGAGACTCGAAGGGACGGCATATTTTGAGGGGTGAGTACACAGTATTACTGAGATTCAAGTAAGGTGAGGACCAGGCAGTGGTCATTGGATCTGTTAAGGGGGATATTTACAGGAAGCGTTTCCGTGATGGGGTTAGAAGGGAGGTGGCAGAAGGTCGAAGAACTTGGGGATGTTGAGGTAGAGATGAGAGAGTGTGGGCAACTATTTCAAGAAGTTTGGCTTGGAAGGAAAAGAGAATGCAGTAGAGAATTCCCTGACAGTCCAGTGATTAGGACTCCGTGCTCTCACTGCCAAAGGCCTGGGTTCAATCCCTGGTGAGGGAACTAAGATTCCCACATGCTGCAGGGCGTGGCCAAAAAATAAGTAAATAAAGAGAGTCGGTTTAAAAAAAAAAAAGCCTAATTTTCCTTAATGTTGGAGAAACTTGAGATTGTTTCAATGCTGATGAGTTATAGTCAACAGTAAGGTATCATCCACTTAAAAATATGTTAAGGGCTTCCCTGGTGGCGCTGTGGTTGAGAGTCCGCCTGCTGATGTAGGGAACACGGGTTCATGCCCTGGTCCGGGAGAATCCCACATGCCGCAGAGCGGCTGGGCCCGTGGGCCATGGCTGCTGAGCCTGTGCGTCCGGAGCCTGTGCTCCGCAACAGGAGAGGCCACAACAGTGAGAGGCCTGCGTACTGCAAAAAAAATAATAATAATAAAATAAAAATAAGATTTAAAATAATTTTAATGCTGATGAGAAGGAGCCAATGAGGGAGCAGGTAAAGAGGCTTTTGATTAATGTGGCGAATTGAACATATACATGTTAATCTGTCCTTCTCCTCCTACCCCAAGGAAACCCCACTGAAATGACAGTGAAAGAATTCAAAGTTATAAACCTATGAGAGAATGGGAGAGTAGACCAACGTGCATGAGACGGTAGATGGAGGAGGGCCTGACTTGAAGTTAAGTGTAACCCAGGAAAGGGACAGAAAGCCTTCAGAAAGAGACACTAGTCAGAAATGAGATGGTGTGCCCTATGCAACCCCGGAAAGGGTCCGGATGTGAGATCAACAGGTATTGTGGAGGGCCAGAGGGAGGTGAAGACAAAGGGATTAATTCGGAGTCTGGATACAGAGCAGTTAGACCCGAGGTCCTCTCCTGCCCCTTGGTAGCTGCCCTACCTTCATAGGAATCTATAGTTTGGGGAGAAATTCAGCTTGTGACACACTCCCCCTAGAGACCCCAGGCAGAGCAAGAGGCACTGGTGTCAGACAGCATCTGTACTCTGAACCCCAGGGCCTGCCTGATCCTTTCCCTGCCCCGTTTGAGGAGCTCAAGTGAACTGGTATGGCCATCTCTTCTCTTTCCCACCTCCCGCAAGCAGGAACCCATAGGAACCTGACAGAACTTGACATTTAGGGGGATCTCAATTTAAAAGGCTACCTGGCCACCTCATTGATTGTCCTAGAATGAAGGCCACCAATCAGCAAGCCCTGGATATTTACATAGAATGCTTAATCAGCATTTTAGTACCTTACTTTAAAATATAAATAGACTGGGAGTTCCCTGGTGGCGCAGTGGTTGAGAATCCACCTGCCAATGCAGGGGACACGGGTTTGATCCCAGATAAGCAACTAAGCCTGTGCGCCACAACTACTGAGCCTGCGTTCTAGAGCCCGTGAGCCACAGATACTGAAGCCCATGCACATAGAGCCCATGCTCCGCAACAAGAGAAGCCACCACAATGAGAAGCCCACACACCACAATGAAGAGTAGCTCATGCTCGCTGCAACTAGAGAAGGCCGGCGTGCAGCAATGAAGGCCCAGTGCAGCCAAAAATAAATAAATAAATTTCTTAAAAAAAAAAAAAAGATCATTTCAAGAGGTAAATTTTAAAAATACATATATGTTTGTGTGTATGTATGTGTGTGTTTATATATGTGTGTGTGTGTGTGTGTGTATGTATATAAATTGACAGCCAAATATCACCAGACATTTGAAGAAATTCTCCAATGTAGTGGACGGAGCGGACGGAGCCTAAAATAAAAAGAAAACAAAAAAATAAGAGGCAACAGATAATGCACAGTGTAGAATTCTTTAAAAATTAAAAGCTTTTATAAATATCCTTAGAAAGATAAGAGAAGGTAGCTGCATCCTTGAAACAAGAACAGGATACCACCATTTAAAAATAAACAATCAGGGCTTCCCTGGTGGCGCAGTGGTTGAGAGTCCGCCTGCCGATGCAGGGGACATGGGTTCGTGCCCCGGTCCGGGAAGATCCCACATCCCGCGGAGTGGCTGGGCCCGTGAGCCATGGCCACTGAGCCTGCACGTCCGGAGCCTGTGCTCCGCAACAGGAGAGGCCACAACAGTGAGAGGCCCGCGTACTGCAAAAAAAATAGATAAATAAAAATAAAAATAAACAATCAGGGACTTCCCTGGTGGTCCAGTGGTAAAGACTGCCTTGCAGTGCAGGGACGCGGGTTTGATCCCTGGTCAGGGAACTAAGATCCCACATGCCGCGGGGAAACTAAGTGCACATGCCTCAACTACTGAGCTCATGAGCCTCAACTAGAGCCCACATGCCACAAACTACAGCACCTACGTGCCCTGGAGCCTGCACACCACAACTAGAGAAGAGAAAACCCACACGCCACAATGAAGAGCCTGCGCGCCGCAACAAAAGATCCCACTTGCCTCAACAAAGACGAGCCTGACTACACATCATTACAGCTACACTTGAATCTCAGAACGTCAGGGTGCCCTCCCGCTCTATTTTTCTAGGTTAAAGTTATGATTGAAAAGTAATTGGCATATGAAATGTTTTTATCTCACCTGAGATGTATAGAGTAGTATTTTTTCTGAGGATCACTCTTACCTCTTTTAATCTTGACGGCATTACCCGGCCTACTTTCTGGTTGCCATCACTCACGAGAGGAGACCAGGGTGGGGCCTGGGCAAGGACTCAGACCCTGAATGCCTTGGGAACCATGACTTTGATTATTTTGCTCTTATGAAACTATATGATTTTTTTTTGTACTAATATGAAGGTTTTCCTCAAAATTCTTTTTCATCCTGGAGAGAAGCCAGCCCCAGAACAGTGAATAGTGTAGTGTTGTTGTGAGATTTCCCCTGTAGTTTTTCTCTCCGTGGACTTGAACCAAGCACTGCTGCCACATCGGCCTTTAAAGCACAGGCTCGTGTGGGGCCTCCCCAGAGGGTCTCATCACTTGGGGGAAGAGTTTGTATATTTTTTCAGTTGGCTTTTCTTTACCAGTTTCTGGCTTTTATTCTCCATATATTTTTGCTAAACTTGTTTCACAAATTAAAAAAAAAAACAAAGATCCCATGTGCCACAACTTAAGACCTGACCCGACGCAGACAGAAATAAAATAAATAAATAAATAAATGATAAATAAATCGTTTTAAAAAAAAATAAACAATCAGAACAAAAGCTCTTAGAAATTAAAATTAGGGTGGAAAAAAAATCCAGAAGAGTCAGAAGATAAAATCAAGAAAATCTTCCAGAAAGTGTAACACACACGCAATCGGACAATCGGGGAAAAAATAAGAAAATTAGAGAATCAATCCAGGATGTCCATCCTCTGATAAATAGGAGTTCCAGAAGAGAGAAGATAGGAAGTAGACAAGAGGAGACTATCAAACGAATGACACAGATTAATTTCCCAGAACTGAAGGACATGCGTCTTCAAGTCAGAATGGCCTGCCAGTGACCCAGTGCAAGGAATAAAAATAGCCTCCCATGCAGAGCTGTCATCATGAAGTGTAGAATTGGAACACCAGGGATAAAGATAAGATACTAGAATTACAGAGAAGGAAAGTCACACGCAAAGGACTGGGAATCAGAAAGGCATCAGACTTCTCAAAGCAGCACTTAAAGCTAGAAGATAATGGAATAGTGCCTTTAAAAATCGTAGGAAAGGGCTTCCCTGGTGGCGCAGTGGTTGAGAGTCCGCCTGCCGACGCAGGGGACATGGGTTCGTGCCCCGGTCCGGGAGGATCCCGCATGCCGCGGAGCGGCTGGGCCAGTGAGCCACGGCTGCTGAGCCTGTGCGTCCGGCAACGGGAGAGGCCACAACAGTGAGAGGCCCGCGTAACGCAAAACAAAAAAAAAACCCAAAAAATCGTAGGAAAAAAAAAATCCTAAGCTAGAATTCTGTATCCAGCACTCTAAATCAAGTGTAGCAGTAGAATAATGGTATTTCAGACAGGCAGGTTCTCAAAACATTGTCCTTCCATTAAACGGGAACCTGCTGAAATGGAGAGGCTTCAGACTGCTGGCTGTGTAGCAGTGGGAGAGGAGGAGATGGCTCCAGAACGGAGAGGTTTCGAGAAAAAACGGGAGGTGGGGAGGGAAGAGCAGGTATCTAATGCTTGTGCAAATAAGAGATTTTACATAGAAACTGGAGTCTTTATTTATTTTATTGAAGTATAGTTGATTTACAATGTTGTGTTAGTTTCTACTGTACAGCAGAGTGACTCAGTTATACATAGATGTGCATTCTTTTTCATATTCTTTTTCATTATGGTTTGTTGCAAGATATTGAATATAGTTCCCTGTGCTGTCCCATAGGACCTTGTTTATCCATTCTACGTGTATTAGTTTGCCTCTGCTAACCGCAAACTCCCAGTCCATCCCTCCCCCACCACACCCCTCCTTGGCAACCACAAGTCTGTTCTCTGTGTCTGTGAGTCTGAGAAACCAGAGTCTTTGAGAATAATGAGGAATAGGCAGTAAGAAAATAAAGCAAATTATAAAATGAAAGACCTTCAGGAAGAAACAAAACGTTCAAGAAAGGACATGTAATCGGTGTGTACTTTACAGCTCAGCGGAGAGACATATTTACATAATAATAGAAACACCAACCACTCATGTAAAAAAAAACTGTGATATAATTGGGATATTGGCAAGTAAAAGAACTAAATTCTTATCTACCATAATCAGAAGTCATGTCCTAAATTGATAAAGTAAGAAAAAAGTAATGTAGGAATATGCGTTAGGAATACTTTTGGCCACAGATTAAGGGGAGCCTCTTTTTCCTTTTCAGGCCCTAAGTTGATTGATTGGTTTTGTTTTTTTAATTGGCTGTTATTATTTCTTTTAGCATTTTATTTTTTTAAATAAGATAATGAGTGAAATATTTAGAGCTCCCAAGAGACAAATTATTAGGCAAAAGGTTTTTCAACAAAACTTTTAAAAAAGCTTTTATATAAAGATAATATTAAGTAATAGTCAGATATCACCTCTGCTGGTTTCTCAGCCATCTGTTGGTGAAATTTGTCTCTTTTTTGTTCCCAAAGTTCGAAAAGTGACAGCATCCCACCTCTTCCCCCACCTGTAACTCCCACCCTTACCCTACCCTTAGGAGGAAAGGCTCATCCACATTCTAGATCCTTCATAGCCAAGTTCAGGCATGTGGCAGGAGTCCCTGCTTCCCCATGGGTGGAATGACTTACCTACCTACCAACCTGACTTTTCCACTTTGATGTCATTCAGGTCATCATGGGCTTGCACTTAGGGGCGGCTTATGTTGTTCTTGAATAGAAATGTGATAAAGTAACAAGCACGGGTAAATTCTATGGGACAGAATAAAACATAAAAGTATTGCAAAATATCTCACCTTGTAACTGATATACATTATCTCTTGGGAATGGCATGGGCCTAGTCTGGTGGCTCCATATTCCAAAAACAAGAACATTGGGTCTTTGGGACAGTTTGTCAAGTCTGTCTTTTCCCCAGATTAAGGAAGGATTGTTACGTGGCAAATGGCCAATAGCCTTGGCCAGAAAGTGATGGATTTTCCAAAGGTCCACTGGCACAGCATATTGTTTAAAAATAGGAAGGTAAATACCAGACATGACAGCTCAAAGATCTGAAGGTGGTTCAGGACTAGCGGCGGAGGGTGGCGGGAACTGCTGCTTTTTGTTGTAAATTATTTCTAAATACGTGCCTCTAACAATACGTACCTTAAACAATCAAAAGTTAGGTTTAAAGGAGTGACATATAGGGTAGAGGAAATTATTGATAGAATCAGGTTCCTGAGAAATCAGGAGCTGTCCCTGGAGCACAGGGAGAAAGACAGCTCTCCCACTGGAACCTCAGGGAAGGGGTGCCCCTCCACCCACAGCTAAAGGCAACTTTTGGGGTTGGGCTGTGGAAGGTTGAGGAGGCCCCCATCTGATTTTTCCTTCTCTAGCAAACACTGTTTCTTGCATCTCACTCTCCTCCTCCTGGGTGCTCTTTCCTGCTTCTGTTAGTGTGTTTTGAGTTCTGGGTCTGGGTGATCCACTCTCTCAGCTTTTCTGGCCTCCAGTCCCTTCTGTTTCTCCCTGGCTCTTGAATGACAATATAGAATCCCAAGCTGACAGTTCTGTCCCCTCAGCACTTGGAAGACATGATTCCGTTGTCCTCAGACGTCTGTTACTGCCGACGAGAAGTCTGTATCCTTTGTAGGAAATCTGTGTTTCCTCTCTGATAGCTTTGGCCAGGATATGTCCAGGTATGGATTTGTTTCTATTTATCCTGCTCAGTACTCAGTGGGATAGCTCCACGTAAAGACTCGCCCCTGGACTGTGGCGGCACCTCTGGAAGGAATTCATGGTGACTGTGTTAGGGCCCGTTGGGCTTTACTGAACAGACAGTTTCTCTGTCCATTTATTGGCCCCCAGCTGTCACACTGCTTGGATGGTGCCGCCCTTCAAGCCCACACCCACGCCAGGAGCAGGGCCAGGGACTCTAGGTGGGTGGCTTCCTCCACATCAGCTCCTCAGTTAGTGGCACAAGATTTTCTGGCTGGACCAGGATTTTGTGGCTTCCGGCTCCCTGCCCCCAGTGGAATGCCAGCCTTGACTTCTGTGCCACAGGTGCTTGAAATCGCCAACAACTGGTGTCTCTTCAGTGTGGTTAACAATGCTGATGGTAGTAGAGTCAACTAACATTTACTGAGTGCTTTCTTTATGTGCGTGTGGTTATTTTAACCTCATAAACTTTATGATGTAGCTCCTGTCATTATCCCAGTTAGAAAGTAAGTGGGCAAGCTAGATTCAAACCCCGTGGTCTGGCTTCCAAGTTCATGCTCTTAACCCCTTTGCTGTTCTGTCTCCTGCAGTTACACCCCTGGGTGATGTGGGCCCCAGGAGATTTCCTTTCTTTTGAGCTTGGCTGTGTGTATTTATACATTTATATGTGTATGTAAATGTCTGTGTGTGAAGACATAATACTTGTCCTCATCCCCCATGTCCCCCCCACCCCAGCATGTCTGCACCACCAGCTCTGTATCACTCAGGCTGCTGTCTTTACCGGTGGTTACAACCTCCCCTCTCCATTCTGATTAGTGACCCTTCTTCTGAATGTTTCTTAGGACTACAGGCACTTTATCTTCTTATTTTACCTTTAGTTTTAGAATTATGTGGAATCCCATCATAAATCTTCAGACTGAAAAGGTTACTCAGCCTATTTTCCTGCTGGTAGGCAGGATTACAGCTAAACCAAGGACAACATTCTTTATTTTTATTAGCAGGCATTCAGCTTCGCTCATTGCTTTGACCTAATAAGACCCCTTACTCTGATACAGAATCTCCCTTAATTTATTAAATCATTATTTGTCTGTAGAATTATAGACAGAATTTTAGGTTATTTGCTTCGAGTCAATTATTTCCTATTTATCAATGTCATTCCAACTCTCTACTTGTAATATTTTGTATGTGAGATGCGAAATGGGAAGAAAAATAGGAAAGGAAATATATTTGTTTGATAAAACGTCTTGAGATATACAAGTCTATTTGTTCATAATTTACAAATGTTTCCAGTAATGGCAAGATTTCAGCAAGGCATCAAGTCTGTTTGAAATTTATGCCTGTGCAGACCACACACACACACACACACACACACACACACACACACACTCTCTCTCTCTCTCTCTCTCTCTCTCTCTCTCTCTCTCCTCGATTTCATTTCAAAAAAAATATTAAAGAAACTAGTAATTCTGCTCTTATTTTACTTGTTTGAAAGCGTTTATCTGTACATAACACGGAACTGCCTAGTAACTGTGACTGCCTCTTACTCCTAGAACTGGGGAAAGGGCGATAGAAGCTCTCTTCCCCACGCGTATGCAAGAATGTTCTCCGCTTTTCTCAGGATCAGCCTGTCTGAAAAAGCATTGGGAGTTTTCCATGTCAAAGATATTTTAGAGATTTGCCCTGGCAGCTATGGCATGAAAAGTGGAACTGAGATACTGTTTACCCATTTTACAAAACTTTTCTTTTATTCACAAGAGTGTTACTACTGTTAGCAAGCAGAAGGGGAATGAAAAGGGAGGAAAATCTGATGTGAATAAATCTAAAGTGATGCCTGCCCTCTGGGAACTAACAAACAATGCAGTTACCATGCTTTATGTTGGAGATTTCTTCTTGAATGTGTATGCAAATCGCTCTGAAAGGGATCCTGCCCCTTTAAGAAAAGATAATGTGAATGCTTATGTAAAGTACTTTGAGATTAATTAATTAATTTTTTTTTTTTTTTTTTTTTTTTGCGGTACGCGGGCCTCTCACTGCTGTGACCTCTCCTGTTGCGGAGCACAGGCTCCGGACGCGCAGGCTCAGCAGCCATGGCTCACGGGCCCAGCCGCTCCGCGGCATGTGGGATCCTCCCGGACTGGGGCACGAACCCATGTCCCCTGCATCGGCAGGCGGACTCTCAACCACTGCGCCACCAGGGAAGCCCGAGATTAATTTATTTTTAAAATTTCTTACAGCAGATTTATTTAATGCTGGGTAAATCTGCAATATTCTAGCTCTCTGAACATAGCAGATATTGGTAATAACTTTTGTTTTGAAGGACCTAATGGATTTAGAATTAATAGTTCTAGAGAGCATTAGGCTGAAGCGCTCTTCTGACCCTTAATTCTAAATGTAATTATAAACATTTTTAAACTCAAGACTTCTAAACAAAATAGAAATTCAAGAAAACAGCATTTGGGAAAAGTGTTTAAATGCATGCATTTATAATCAGATCTGTATTTGCCTCTCTGTCCATTCACACTTAAATGATGGTTAGTTATTTGACTAAGAAGACAAAATGGGACAGTTTTCTATTAAAATGTTTTTCCATTTCAGTGATTTGCTTTAATGTAACCTGTAGAACTTATAATTACATTGTGTTCTCAGACGCTAATCTTGCTGTTATCTGAGCCACTGTTACACTTTTTCCTCATCTCTCTGTAGAGTGGGGTGTTCCAGGGGTTGCAGTGTTCTGCCCCGTGACCCTTGCTTCTGCAGAAGAGGTGTGTCTGCGAGCTCACGCACACAAACGTGGAGAGGCTCCCTTTCAGCTCTTAAACTCTCTGATGGTCCAGACTTGTCCTCTGACGTCATTAACTGGATTTCCCCCGTGGACTCGGCTGACGCATGACCATCACGGACCTTCATGTCCAGTAGGCAGCATGACCTCCCCTCCCTTCGGGGAAGCATTTAACTCCTTCCTGCCTTGGATCTTTTTTCCAGAGTTCGGTGGGTTCTTGAAAGCCTCCCTCTTCACGACCATTCTCCCTTCCCCCACCCTTCTGCCATTCCCACATGCAGTATTCCCCACTGTGAAATCTAATACTAGTGCTTCTACATTGTATCCATATATATTTCGCAGTTGACTGACCATCCTTTATGTATGTTGTTTATGGGGATTTCTGTGTTTGATTATAAGGTTCTAAAAAGCAGTTCATAGATCATACTCGGGCCACTTGACAGTACCTTGCACAGAACATGTATATATAACACCCATAATAAATATTTCTCTATATAATTGCACATACTTAATGAGCACATACATGAGTCCACATGAAAGAATTTTCCAGATATCTAAAACCCTTTTGATATATTTTAATTTCTTTATAGGAATCTTTCTAAAATGTATTTTCTACTTTTCTCCTTTTAAATAGGGTATGTTGAACATAAGCTAACCTTTTCTTGATTGCTCAAGGTTGTCAGCAATATGTTGTTGTAATATAATGGTGCCTTCAGGGTCTACTGAGGTGTGTAAAATGATCTGATCCTACAGGAAATGGCTAAAGATAGCCATTCTTTTTAGGTTTCATATTACAGTCTTTGTTGTTGCAGTCATCTATCCCTCAACTCCTTCGTTAAGCTACTGTCAGTATATTTGATTCTAGGAACCACTTCTTGCTCATTTTTCACTTCTCAATTATTACTTCTGGTCTGCTCCAGCCCAGAAAGCCAGATGATTGCATTTCTTAATGTAAGTAAGGACAGGCTCTGAGTAGAGACCTGTCCTACAAAATAAAGTACCATACGAATGGTATGAATGGTATGAAGGTAGTTAGCTTCTCGACATTGTAAACAGTGTGAGAATAGAGTAGGAGGAGATCCTGGAAGTCAATATAGTACTTTTAACTTAGATGAGAGAACTGCTGTTGTGACTTGCCCGCTGTCACTCAGTTACTTCATGTCCTAGTCAGATTAGAACTCATGTTTCTGACCTCAGTTTAACGCTCAGCCTCCAATCTCTTTTCTACCATAACTATTGGAAGTCTGATTTATGTAGGTGCTATTATTTTGCAAGTATGTGTATATTACAAAACATGGATACCATCAACTGGTGTATATGTGGTAATGTTAATAGATGTATGTCCACATACTATACACACACACAGGCATTGACTGTTCAGCATTGACGCTGATCATATGTGCTATTTATTAGTGTCCAGTAGGTGAGAGATCTAAATCTGGGGGTGAGAGAAAAGTGGAAAAGAGTGCTGCTTCCAAAGAAGAATGGGTGAAAGGAGATCTGACCTAATAAGCTACCAGTTCAGTGCCCTGGACACTGGATTTCTCCAGACCCCCCGCTAAGAGAGCAGCCCTGACTCTGGGCAGCTCCCAGCTATACATTTTACCATGCAAATAGTAGCCATAATGAAATATTCTTTTAGAATCTTTTATCATTGTTTCATTCTGGGAAATTTTCTCTACATCTTCTTCCAGTTCACTAATTCTCTCTTTGTTATATATGCTCTACTCTTTAACATACCCACTGAGTTGTTTTTTGTTTTTTCACTGAGAGTATCTTTTATTTACAGAAATTCTGTTTTTCTCTTTTAAATCTCTCCTGTCTTTTTGAAAATATCTTGTTCCTTTTTCATGTATTCAGTTCTTCATTTCTTTGGTAGCTTTAAATCTAAATATTTTATAGCCTGTGTTCAGAAATTCTGTTACCTGAAGTTCTTGGGCTGTCTTGTTCTGCTTTTTGGTGTGTCTGCTGATTCTGGCAAATGGTAGATGATCTTCTTGTTGTATTTTGTATTTTGGATTATGAAGTCATGTTTGACAGGACTTTATTAGTGGGAATCTTCTGGCTGGGGTAAGAGCGAATCTCTCCAAAGAGCTTTTACTTTGGCTTTTGCCAGATACCCCAGGTCTAAGCCAGGCCATTTTTCATGTTTATCTTTTAGCTTGGGGGTTCCTTGACCACAGAGTTAGTAAATTAGAACCCCAGGTTCGCCTGAGAGCAGGTTGTGGCAATCAATTCTTAGGGCAGACTTTTTTGTTTTGTTTTAACCTAAGTCTGGGCTGAGACTTTACTACAATTGAAACTTTACAGGAGGGAACAGAGGGTGTGACCATGTAGCTGGGTCTGCAGCCCAGGCTGTGAAGGTGAGCGACTTAGACTCCGAATGGGACAGGAAAGGCATCTTTGTGTTTCTCTCAGGCTTCCTTTCCTCTGCCACCGAGATATCCTTCCCTTCTGATTGCAACTGAGGCTGAGATCTGTACACCTCCCAGCTCATCTGTACACCTCCCAGCTGAGATCTGTACACCTCCCAGCTCATCCTATCTGTCCTCTTATCACAGACACAGATCAAGTGATTGAGCTCTTTCCAAATTCCCTCTGGTTGTGCAAGGATGCACACTCTCACCCATTGCCTTTAAAGGTTATCACTTTCCAAAAGCAATTCAACCTAAATGAATTGTTCCCTTCACCTCTGTTTGGAAATGGTGATGCCATCTTGTTCCTCTCAAGGGACAACAAAAAGTAAGACAGTAGAATTAAGAGGGACAGTGGATTTTGGTGGAGGGAACCCACGAGGAAGCCAAGGGGCTGTTTTCCCCTCCACCCCAGCCTCAGGGAACCTGAGGGACCTTGTCTGGCCTTCTCCCCAGGTGACTCTCTGACGCGGCCACATGCTCCTTTCTGGGAAAGGAACGTCTCCAGGCAGCACACTCATCTCCCCAGAGATTCATTCCTGAGCAAGAAACCTTCAGTATTGGGCTTAGGGCTTTTCTCCCGTTTCCACATCCCACTAGGCAGGTTTATTTTCCCCTCAGAAAATGCCCTTGGATGAGACATTGAGTACAATAACACCAAGCCCTTGTTAGAGAAGATAGCGCTCTACTTAGAACTCCTAAGTGTTTAAAATGAATTTGGTACACCACTGCACCCACAAGTCTGTAATGCTAAAAAACGAGGTGGGAATGTGTAGAAAATAAACTAAAAACACATTACCAAAGGTGCCCAGGAGTACAAAAGCTTAGAGGTCTTCTGTTGATATAAATATATAGTAGTTTAAAAAATTACCTAACACTGTTCTGTGACATAGTTTTTGTCTCTGCCATTCAAGCAGCTCATACTGGCTTTGTTCTGGTGATTTACGCTAGAAGCCTATAATAAAAATGCAGCCTGAAATCATGCAGCTGGGTACCATTCATTTTTCTTCCACGGACAGTTCCAGAGCTTAAAAAATTGCAGCAGACCTGTAAAAGCTCTGCACCCACAGGACATGCATCCTCAGCCATGGCAGCTGGCGCTCTCAGGTTTCTTCTGCTCTGTGGAGTCATTGGTGATGCTGTTGGGGTTTCTGGATTGGTTTAATGAGTACTAGAAAAAGAGTTTCCAGGAAGATATTGTGCGGTTTTAGGGCATCAATAAAAATAATACTCCCTTCCCCTCTTGAGTCAGAACCAATTGAGAAATCAGCATAGAATTAAGACAAATGGAGATGAACCTACCAGCTTCATTACTGATAACAGCTTGATTGAAAAATGTAACATGATATATCCAAATGGCTTCTAGTACTTTCTGCCTCAGTTGAACTCAGCTCCCCCAAAACCATAGGCCTTTCACTTGCAGAAGACTTATCACATGGCCAGAGTAAACCAGAATATACCATCTCGGTGGGCATACTGATCAGAAAGAGCTGAGACGGGCTGTGTTCTGGTGATTTCTACTAGAGCCTGTAATAAAAATGCTGGACCATAAGGAGCCGACCACTTGTGGTCGATTCCTTTTCCCAAAGTCACTTGTCAGAAAAGTCACTCCTCTTTGAGGACAAAGGAATATGGAATAGCAGAATCCAGCCACATGGAAACATGGGGTCAGGAGAATGGAGGATGCCCAGTTCTGCCTTCATTAGCCCGAGCCAGTTTTACTGTGTCTGCCTTTCATCTGGGAGTAGGTGTGAGATACTCTTTTGGGGTGGGTTCTGTGGAATTCTTTCTCCACACCACAGGTATATACACCTGTCTTCTGAGGCCATTGGGATAGACCTTTCCTACTTGACCATTTCCAGATGTATTTTCAGCTTCATATTTAGTTTGGGGGAAGAAGTTGGCTATTCTCTACACTGCAGCATCTTGGGGAATTTTTCTCCTTAGCTCTTTTAAAAACCTTGGCCAAGTTAAGAAGTCATTTGCCATTGGCATCCCAAATATGACAAGCATAGGCTTGGTGATTCTGGCATAGTTAGTGTAGTCAGGCTGGGCTCCTCTAAAGAGAGTTTTGTTACTCATGGCAGAGGGTTCTTGCTGGCGAGCCTTCATGTTTCCCAGCCTTCCACCACTGGTTGCATCCTTATAATAAGGCCTGGGTGCTGGGGCAGGGAGAATAAGTGGGAATCAGAAAACGTTAGTGTTCCCAGGAGCCTTAAAAGTACTCTATTCCAAATTTTGATGCATGAATCTCTTTTCTCAAGTATAAAAGCAGGAAGCATAGTCAATCAAGAGCCTTTGTCATGCTCTGCAGCTTTCTTAGGAGATGCAGACAGGCAGTAATATGTGATTGTCAACAGCATCTTGAATTTTCCGTGGTGCTTGCCAACTCATAGGCCACCCAAGTGAGCAAGGTTGGGGCTCCAACCCCAGTTGGTAGGAGAAGAAATTGAGGGCCTTCTGGACTTATGCAAGGTCACAAAGAGGTCGGGAACCCAGTTAAAAATAGAAGCGAGACTTGCCTGGTTCCCATTCTTAGCATAAAGCACCAGACTTCATTCCCTTCTGCAGAATTTGCTAATTGTTCATTTCTGACAACACAACAGGGAATTTTTCCTTTGTAGCTGTTTGTAAACATTTAAGATGCCTGTCATCACTCATAACCTTTGTTTACTTATCACAGCTAGCTAGCTCTCTTATTTACGTATTTCTTGTTCTTTTCCGTTTTTACTTCTGTGCAGAGAAGTGACTGTATATGAAAGCACTTCATAACTCTCAAGTGGCATGTAAATGTTACTTGTTATTATTGTACTCATATTCTTAACTTTGCACCATTAAAATATTAATACAGATAGTACTTCTATTTTATAGTGGCCAGTAGGTTTCAGCACTTAAAATGGGACAGCTTACAACAGCATGAATGACAATTAACATGAAGTTCTTCATCACAGATGTATTTCAGAGAAGCACAAATTGAGAAATTGCCTGTGTATTTACATAGTGAGACAACAGAATGGAAGCATTAACAGAAAATAAGATACCTATACAAATTTGGGAGACGCTAAAAGTATTTTTCAGCTAGAAAAGATATAACTGGAGAAAATTATTTTCCTACCAGGTAAAAGAACACGTCTTCCCTTCATATTCTTGTTTATATATATGTTGTCTATACTTACTTATAGATGGTACAGAATTCCCCGTTAACAGATTTTTCACATGTAAAATGAAATACTTAATAGTCCTACGAGTGTTGTACTATATACTTCATTATCTACACAAGGAACTTAACATGTTGACAGCATAGGAAAGTTTAGACAGATTATAGTAAGTAGAATATTTTCTTTTCTACAACTGATTTTCAGCAATGCTGAATGGGAGCTTCCAGTACACATGTATGGTTTACAAGTTAGCATCAGTTTAAATAACTCCAGCCTCCTCTAGGCTCTCCTCCTGACTTTAAGGCTTGTAACATCTCCCCATTCTCTTAGGTAGGAGAATTATCTACTCCTTTCTTCCTCCCCCAGACTTTATTTCCAAAGAATTCAAACTTATAGAAAAGTTGAAAGAATAGTACATTGAACGTCCATCCTGCACCTAGATTTTTTTTTTCCCTTTGGATTAGCCATTTGAGAGTAAGTTGCAGACATCATGGCCCTTCACCCCCACATGTTTCAGCATCTGTCTCCTAGGAACAAAAACATGCTCTTATTGATGGCTGTATAATTATCACACTCAAAAAAGCTTAACCTGTTTACACTACTGTTATCCAAGACACAGTTCATGGTCATCTTAGTATTATCCTTTATTTACTTCTTCCCAACCCAGGATCCAGTCAGAGATCACACACCACATTTAGTTGTCATGACTCTTTGGTCTCATTTTTTCTTTTTCTTTGTCCTTTCCCTTTCTTTCTCTCTCTCCCCACTCTCTTCCTCCTGCTTTCCCTTTTTTTCCTTTCATGACATTGACATCTGTTTAGAATCCAGGCCAGTTCTTTAATTACCTACTCTTGAAGGAAACATAACTAAGGAAATAGGGGGTCTGCCTTATAAAGGTTTGGCTTTTTTCTTTTTTTTTCCTTTTAGCCTCCATGATTTCATGGCTTGCCGTGAAGCCTCTAACGAGATGCCGTATACCTACTGGATGCATAAAATACAGGATGGTTTTTTCTTCCTGATAACTTGTGTCCTGATAGACTCTTCCAAAGGCTCACTCCTCAGGCCATTCCTGGGACTGAGGAACAGAGCTAGTGCACTTTCAATAGAATGGCAAGTGTCTCTAGGAATTGCTTTCCATATTGACAGGCCTTGTTCCCTATCCAACTTCCCTGTCCATACCAGTAGTGAATACCTAGCTAGCATTTCTTAGAGTTCAGTTGGTTCAAGCAGTTGCTTTGTTTCTCAGCAATAGTCAGAGCTTTCAACTAAGTACTAACCTTTTATGTAAAGATAAAAGTAGATCTCTTTCTGGGTCATTAGAGCTTTTCATTCATGAAATTAATGTTTCTTATCACTATCACTGATTACTCTTAATATGAAAAAGTTTGTCATTCCATTGAATCTCTAGGTCTTGGGAGTAAATTTTAGGGTAGGTTAGAAAAGATGTGGCAGTTTCAGTGTGGGGGCAGTGATCTAAAATGAATGGATTGGTATGCTTTAGCCTTTTTAATATGCTTTAGCCTTTTTAATAGTAATATACTCTTCTTAAAAGCTATAAACAAGAGAAAGACAAATATTCAGAGTTAAAGTTGGGGGAAATCTTTCTCCATTAAAGATCCTGGCCCAATCCCAAAGTTTTATTCAAAAAGGACAGTTATTGGGACTTCCCTGGTGGCGCAGTAGTTATGAATCTGCCTGCCAATGCAGGAGACACGGGTTCGAGCCCTGGTCCAGGAAGATCCCACATGCCGCAGAGCAACTAAGCCCGTGCGCCACAACTACTGAGCCAGCACTCTAGAGCCTGTGAGCCACAACTGCGGAGCCCATGAGCCACAACTACTGAAGCCTGTGTGCCTAGAGCCTGTGCTCCGCAACAAGAGAAGCCACCACAATGAGAAGCCCGCGTACCACGACGAAGAGTAGCCCCCGCTCGCTGCAACTAGAGAAAGCCCGTGCGCAGCAATGAAGACCCAACACAGCCAAAAATAAATAAATTAATTTTTTTTAAAAAGGGACAGTTATTTTTTTCCCCCTGAACAAACTCTTTATTTTTTTTAATTGAAGTGTAGTTGATTTACAATGTTGTGTTAATTTCTGCCATACAGCAAAGTGATTCAGTTATATATACACTTTTTTTTTCCTTATTTTTTGCGGTACGCGAGCCTCTCACTGTTGTGGCCTCTCCTATTGCGGAGCACAGGCTCCGGACGCGCAGGCTCAGCGGCCATGGCTCACGGGCCCAGCCGCTCCGCGGCATGTGGGATCTTCCTGGACCGGGGCACGAACCCGCGTCCCCTGCATCGGCAGGCGGACACTCAACCACTGCGCCACCAGGGAAGCCCTACACTCTTTTTTAATATTCTTTTCCATTATGGTTTATCATAGGATATCGAGTATAGACCTCTGTGCTATACAGTAGGACCTTGTTTATTATATCCATTCTGTATATAATAGTTTGCATCTGCTAACCCTAAACTCCCACTCCATCCCTCCCCCACCCCCTTCCCCTTTGGCAACCACAAGTCTGTTCTCTATGTCCGTGGGCCTGTTTCTGTTTTGTAGATAGGTTCATTTGTGTCGTATTTTAGATTCCACGTATAAGTGATATCATATGGCATTTGTCTTTGTCTTTCTCTTTCTGACTTAGGTCACTTAGTATGATAATCTTTAGGTCTATCCATGTTGCTGCAGGATAGTGAGTTTTTAAAACGTGATTCCCATGTCTCCTTCATGCCTTCCTACATCTCTTCTCCGCAGACTCTCTTTGAATTTCAAAAGTAGCTGCTATCTTAGAAGACAGGAAGTCACAGATATGTGGTGGGCAACAATGAGACGGCAGTAAAAATCGACTCAGTTATCTGGTGTCTAACTGTTCAGCTTGTCAGAAGGTAGTTTCTCTCACTTAAGAATGGGAGCTTTTTCCAGCCACAGATTTATTTTGCTTCACGATAAAACAGAGAAAATGAAGTCATATAAGCTTCCTGAGACGTTAAGAAATATGGTCTCTATTCCTCTGCAGATAACAAACTAATTATCACAAAAGTGTTGGTTATCATTTAAGCGGGAAGTATGATGTTTGACATAATACATAATTTCAGCATCCGTTGTGCCGTACTTTGGATTGTAAATCCAGACTGATGGGTCTGTGGAACTGTTTAGACCCTTTCTTATTAGATTCCCTTGCCTCTTAGAAAAGCTTGCATATGAAAGATTCAGTTGATTTGGGCATTTTGCATTTAATAACACTTCCATTCTGAAACTAGTGTGTACTAAATATCTACCATATGTTGAGTAATTTTATGGAATTCACCAAACAATCCTGCAAAATAGTTATGTTTTTCCCCTCGCAGATAAGAAAGCTGAGGCTGAGAGAGGTTAGGTGATTTGTGCAGGGTCACACAGCTGATGAGTAGAGAGAAGACAGGCTCAGGTCTTTCCGACTCAGTCTCGACCCAGTTTGTCTTCTCAAGATCAGAATAACTGCCGTGCTAGTAACTGCCCGGAGTGCTCTGGGAACAAGAAATGGAGACCAGCCAACCTGCACTCCCAGTCTTGCTTTTCACTGGCTGCCAACCATTCTCAAACCTTCCTCTCTAACCTGGCTCCCTGGCCAGGTCTGAGGCTCCACAAGTGAACACTGTAGTAGTTGGCTTGGCCTCCGACCCCAAAGTGAAGTCCGAACAAACCAGGCTGTGTCACGTGAGAGCTCTTTTTCCCTGGGCTAGAGGGACGCCTGGATCTTTCCCTTCTTTCTCCTACAAGCCCAGAGGTGAATGTCAGATCCTAGTATCCCAATGGTCCATGGAAAAGCAAGAGGGATTGCTCCAGTGTCAAAGGCCAAGCTGGTCTAGCCTGCCCTCTCCAGCCCTTCCTTGTGGAGGGAGTGTGGGTACCAGCCCTAGGCCACCTGACCTTGCCAGGGAGGCGGGGGCAGGAGGAGAATGGAATCCCAAGTGAGGAGAGTGGGCCTTCTGGCACTTTGGACCAAGGAAATATCCTTGCCCTTGATCCTGACCCGTCCTGGGGAGCGGAATTGGTACAAGAGGGCTGAGAACAGAGAGGATCGTGGAGCTGAGGGACCCCTGAAACTGCCAGACCACACCCCTCCTCTTTGAACAAGAATTGTTTCCTGTGATGGATATTTGATGTTTTTTTCCCTTTTGTGAAAGAGGGATTTAAACAAAAGAAAAATTGTTGCATTCACGTTCTCCTTTTCCCGAGGCAATGCCCGTGTTTAGATGTAAAGAACATATATATTTATGTGGGCATATCTAGATAAATATTTAGTATCTACAGAAACCTGGTAACTTTTGATGATAGAAGTCCACTTTTAAAAAAATTGTCTTAACTGAGCAGTTTTAGCAAGCTTAGTCATCAGTGCTCAAAGTGTTTGTATTTGTATCCGGGGATGATAAAAGAGCTCAAGGATGAGAAGGAATGTGGTGTGGGGAGGCGATGGGATGGGGAACAACTTTCTTTACCATAATGAAAATTTATCTGTGTGGGAACTTTCGCTTTGAATATGAATCAGAGGGAGTTCGTGCTTTGAGACAAATTTATGGTTAGCGGTAAGATAAAAGCACGTTTTAGTGCCTTATTTTTACTTAATAAATCTTAATTACTTTCTCTCCATAAATTAAAGCATTTACCATGCTATATCTTAATCATCAGGTTTGTCATGTATAGCATTAATTTCATAGAGTAATTGCCACTTGGGATTTTTGTAAAACATCACCTTAGAGTCTTTGTTTGAATGATCCAGAGGAGTTGCTAACTGGATTTTCAGTGAGTTACACTAGTCTTGTCATGTTGCCTCAATTTTTTTAAGGAGGTACTGGTACCCACTGGACTAACTTTGGGTATCATGTTACTGTTGGGTCACCAGTTGAGGGTAAAGGAGGAAGGGGATAGAAATGGTGTGAACTACAAACTATTTTGAAGACTATGCAGTTTTACTCCTTTGAAGTATATCACAAAATATTTCCTGGCATAGGTCCCCAAGACTGACTTCTGTGAATTGATTTATTTGTAATTTGTAGAATTTCACGTAAATGTGCTAAAATCCTAGGGAATATTTTATTGACTGAATAAGTTATGGAGTCTTCTTCATTCCGTGAACTTACTTAGCAAATCGTTTCCTAATAGTCAATGTCACCTTAGAGTTCGGTCCAACCCAAGTTGAGTTATCACAAATCCTCCTTATAAATTAGTAACATTTCATAATTCTTGGATACCAGTATGTGAAAAAGGAGTCCACAAGATTTTCATTTGTATGTTGATTGGATAGACTTGAGAGTGGCATCGTTTGATCAATTAGATATTTAACAAAAGAAGGAGTCATAGAAGTGAGTATAAAAATGGATGGGATTTGCTGTGTGGTCGTGGCCTTCGTTCCTCAGTTCCTCGCCTCACCATTCGCCCGCTCTTTTGAGTATCACTGCAGGGGGGCAGGAGGGCGGGGGGGTGGGGGATCGGGGGGCATGTGCTCCCGCAGGCTGACGGTCCTAGTGTTCCCCCAACCCGCCCCCATCAGCTGGCTTCCGACTGGTTGGGTGGGAGGCTCTGATGAAAGACTGGAGCTGGGAGGAAAGAAGCAACAGGGAATTTCTCCTTCCCTCTTCCTCTGTCAGCATCACAGGTAGTGGAGAAGTCACGTCCACTGCTTCTGCTTCTCCCCACCCAGCCCCTCCATCCCTGGGGTATGAGTGTCTTCCTGCTGCTGAGAATCTTCTAAGTTGCCTTTTTGACATCCTGGCTCGTCTGTCATCTGTGTAATAAGGTCTCTGCATGAAATCTGTTCTATTTTACATGCTAAGAGTGGTTGCTTTTTCCTGACACATTTTATAGAACAGTTTTGCTTTTATTTCATAGCTTATGGAGTTTGGGATGTTGATAAAGGGAATGCTAAATTATTCATTACCTCAGTTAATGTTTAATCAGCTGGTTTGCATTTGGTAATGGCTCAAAGAAGATAAAATGAGTTGACTGCCCTCAGGGAGCTCAGCCTGGCTGGGGAGCCAGTGCTTTTCCAGAGCGCACGGGAGCTGAGAAGGAGGGATACCTACGCTGAGGTACTGGTGGGTCAACCGGGAGTCTTGCCAGGTGCTAAGATCTTGCTCAAGTGGTTGAGGAGGAAGGGCGTTCCCAGCAGAAGCAGCAGTTTGTATGAAAGCATGTCACGTGCCGAGCTGCATAAACATCTGTCGGGCTAGGGGTAGTGGAGGGAGAGGAAGCCAGCAAGGTGGTGATGGGCCGAGTCACAAAAAGCACTGAAGACTCCACCAGCACTTGAGTTTATCCTTTCGGTGGTGGGGAGGAGGGAAGAAAGATTTTCAGCAGGGGAATTACATGAACAGATTTATCCTTTAGAAAGATCACTCTTGAATGGATGTGGAGGAGAGATTATAGGGCTGAGGGTGGAGGCAGAGACACCTGGCCAGGTGGCAGGTGCAGAATTCTTGATTGGACGGGGGATTGTTTGAATGGAGGCCTGAATTAAATCAGAGGATTTGGGAGGAGGGAAAAAAATCAAGACAGACTAAGAAAGTAGAACATGAATTACTTGATTATTTATCTTGTATGTGTTGGGAGTTGTCATTAAATGATTAAACGATTGTTGTGCTGAGAGATCAGGAAATGTTTCTTTGGTTAGGCTAAGTAAGTCTTAAAACTCGAAGACTGCTTCTCATGTTGTGGTCACAGTGTGTCCTTGGAAGTCTCATGATGTTTCTGGGCTGTTTATGCCGCCTTATGCGCTGGATGTATTTTAGGTTCCACACAAGTTACGGTTTCAGGACTGCTTATTTTTCAAACAAGCCGAACAAGTGATGATTCTTTTTAAAAACCATTCACTACCCCCTCACCCTGTATCCTTTTTCTGACCGTGATCTGCCCAGTCTCTCTGCTGGTCATGACATTTGTTGGCTGTCTTATCTCCTGCCTCCGCCTCTCATACCTTTCTTAACTTCCGATTAAGGAATTAGCTCTTCACTTATTCAATAAATCGTTTCACAGGTACTTTTGTCTAAAGGTGTCAGAAGTCGAGCGATACAACATCCCCTGCTGATTGAGAAAAACTGTAGGTCCACTCACTCTCCAGCTCCCACATGCCAGAGCCTGTGTACAGAGTGTTCTACAAAGTTCAAAGAAGATGAGGCTCACCCTCTAAGAGCTTGACATCTGAAAACAAGACTATGCAGGTAGAAACTGGCAGGAAGAAAATACTGGAAACGGAAGGGTTTGGTCTGAGATGCTGCTGCAGAGTTATGGCCTGAAGTTAGGGTCTTGAGAGCTAACACTAATGCACTTCATTCTTTGAAGGCTTACGATGAGTGTAGCCCAGAGCCTGGGTTCTGGGAGTCTGACATCCTGGCTCTGCCACTTACTGTGTGTGTCGCCTTGGGCCAAGTTACTTAATCTCTTGTGTTTCCCTTCATTATGTGTAAGATGAGGATTATAAGAGTATCTGCCCTAGGACCACCGAGGGGATTAAATGGCACATGTGTGTGATGTGCAGAGCACACCTCCTGACACAAGCTGAGTGCAGTCAGCACTTGCTGTTGATGGTTCCCAAATTCAGAGTGAGGTGTCCTAAGGCTCACCTGAGAGAGTTGTGCTTTGTGAGTTCCAAGAAGCATTGCTTTCCTTCCACACGAAAGCTGCTGGGGTTAGCCGTGAGCTCCTTTGTAGTCACTTTATGTTAATTGCAAAGAAAATTCTGTAACAGGCTTCTTCAGGACAAGTTAGTCTTTGGAGTTTTTGAGTTACCTCTTTGATCATATCATATGTGATTGGTCTTCACTTCAGGGCACTTCCAGAAATAAGTCTGAAGGCCAGCAGGTGGCAGGTAACACCTTGGAGGAGAGTGAGGCATCACTGCCTCTCTGAGACCCTCCGTGGATACCCATCACCTCCCTCCTCATTTGAGTTCAACACACATTGAGCACCACTGCCTTTCAGTTCTGTATGAGGCTCTAGGGGTCCAAGGCTGAACAGACAAGTCCCGTTCTCATGAAACTTAGTTTAGTGGAAATATATGTAAACACATCTAATCCACTGTGATACAAGCACAAATGGAAGCATGTAGAAGGTCAGAGAGGTACATAGGAAGAAGCGTAAGGAACGTTGCACAGACTTGGTGACGTCTCAGTAGACTGTGAGTAGGAATAGGGCAAGTCAGCAATCAGCATGGTTTACAGGAGAACTGGACCGTGGGGTGGGGTTGGGTGGGGGGATATGTGATAGGAGATAAAATTGAAAATGGAGGCTGGAGCTAGACCGTGTAAAAGCTTGGCCTTTATCATGTGGACGTGGGGGCCGCTGAATGATTTTAGGCAACAGAATGCCGTAAGATTTGCATTTTTAGCAGGATCATCCTCACGTGGAAGATGAACTTGCAAAGGATGTAGGATGTGCCGGCAGGTTCATGTCCTCAATGCACATTCATTGAGGCCAGCAACGGAGTCCTATGTCCCTCTGCATTCCTAAAGCCTAGTATTGTGTAGACACTGAAGACATTTTTTGGAATAAAGACAGCCCCAGTTGAAGTTTCCAATTCTGCATCCTCTCCTCAGAACATGCTGACCTGGACCTCCATCTGTCACAAGCAGCTTGACTAGGATCGCAATAAATTCTTTTTTCTTGGCATTCTTTTAACTGGCACTCTCTGTTTACTAGCCCTTCTGTGCAACTGTAGTGTGGTGATGATTGATGCTTATAATTCTGACCCTGAAGTGCTCCAAGCCGCCTAAATCATCCAGAAAAGATGAAAGTATATTCAGTATTGCTGTAATGTTTGTGTGTTTTACTGAATTCTTATTCTTTGGAAAATTGATGGTTTATCAAGTGCTTGTGTACTCATGTGCATGCAGGGGCAGTGAGAGTCTGTGATCACCCACGACTCTTCACTCCCGCACAGCACCAGGCGCGGGGTGTTTATTAGCAATGCACACTCAGAAATTAGCAAGCAAAACAGACCTGGGCTCTCTTCATGCCTGGAAGGAAGAAGGTTGGCCCCAAAGGGGCAGACTGGACAGAGATGAGAGAGGAAGCAGTGGTTAGAAAACGGAGTGATAAAGCAAGAACTGGACAGACAGCCAGTCGGGCAGTTTCCAAGCACACCCATGCCGCGGCCCAGCCCCGGAGGAGTGGGGTTCGGGGCCGGGACCCCAGCCTCAGGTTCTCGTGTGCCTTAACCCGGGTCAGGTTTTTGGGCTTGGATTTGGCAGGCTCTTCCACCAGCTCTGTTTGTATTGCAGTAACAACTGTTCAGTAAAATGCCAAACATTAGCAAGTGAAAACGTCAATAATTAGAGCATCCTGTTCACGCCGCACACACATCTTACCGTGAAAACCATTATAACTGCAGAGCTGACGATATTATTTGGCCCAGAATGAAGAGCTCCAAATGGAAGCTGTGAGATGGCTCCATTTTGTAACCCGGTTTCCAAAACCAGGCACGTGATGATGTTATTAGGAGGGAGGTTTGCTGTTGGCTTTTTCTTTTGGGGGTTGTATGTTGCAGTGAGTAGAGACACCTCTTACATTTTCTTGTACAGATTTGTTTTTAAAATCTGCGTGTTTGATCAACAAGTCCTGCCTGTGTCTGGGTGCCTGGTCCCCGCACCACAGGGATTCTATTCTATTTGTCACCCTCTGGGCAAGGGCACTTGCGGACTCTCGAGCTGGCTTTAACATTTTCTGCTCTGAGATTCCAGTGAGTCTCTTGGTCTCTCTGGGTCTTAGTTTTTTCTTTTTCTGACATATTGGAATAATACAAATTCCCTCTTTATAGGGTTGCTGTGGGGCTGAAATAAAACGGCGGATGTAAAAAAGCATAACTGGAAAGTCCTACGTAGATAATAACATAGTAAATATACTAAAGAACACCATAAATAGTCTAATAAAAAATAGAAATATGTTTCATCAGCAAGCATAATGTCCTCAAAACGTGCCCCGAAGCGGTGTGGGGAAAATGAACTATGTATTGAATTCCTGCTGTGGAGGAGGTTTGCCAGCTGTGACTTTGTCCCCTCTGCAAGGTAGACATTGAACCCCTCTGTCAGAGGTGAGGAAACTGAGGCTTCCAGCCCCACAGCTGTACATCTACACAGCGGCAGTGGGGTCTGGACCTGACTCCAGAGCTGAATGCTCTTTCCTCTCATCTCTAGTTGTCTACCTCATTCCAGCCACCTACCCACCCCCCAAAGTGCTAAGAGCTGTTTACGTCCCTTGGGGCCAGAAGGTTGGCCAGCCCTTTCTTGGTCTTTTGCTCCTGAAAGCGGGACAGGGTGGGATCCAGAAGGAGCTCAGGAGCCCCAGGAGCCCTGGAGGGACGAGCAGCTTGGGGAGGTGAGGGGGCGGGGCACGCTCAGCCTCCACTTCTAGGGAATCAGCCAGGCCTGGACCGAGAGTAGGAGGCAGGAGTGCGTCATTTCCCAGCCCTTGAGGAGATGGCTGCAGTCCTGTCATTTCCAGAACTTCATTCTTTCTGTGTCACAGTGTCTCCCAACCTCACCGAGGTTGTTTGGAGAGCTGCTTCTCAAACCCTCCTCTCAGGAATCAGTGCCTCCTGTGTGTTCTGAGCGGCTCCTTGTTCTTCTAGCAGAGGCAGTGACAGTAAGTTTATTTCCTGTAGTAACCACTCTGCTGAGCTTTTCTGGGACCTTCCCTGTTAACTTTGATGTCATGTCAGGTACGGGTAGGGGGGAAGGACCCCCGATGTGGCAGTTACTAGGTGCCCAATGGGACCCATCACTGCACGCATCTTCTTTTTTATATAAACTAGCCCTGACTCCAGATACAGAGTCGGCTTGTAAGCCGAGCTGCCTGCACAGAACCAGAGCTGATGCCCATCGAAGGGCCGGATGGCCAGATTCGGGGAGGATGTCCGCAGGCGGAGGAGCGTTTGTTCAGAAGGTGGGTCTGAGAGGAGCCGCGTGTTCTGTCCCCCCAGGTCCTCAACAGGCGGTGTGTGGAAGCAGCCGTGATGACCGGCCTGGCCCTGGACTGCCACATCAACAGGAGGTCCTTGTTTGACCGGAAGCACTACTTCTACGCAGACCTCCCTGTGAGTATGCTCTGCCCTCCGTCCATCCATCCGTCTGTCCACCCACCCAGAGCTGGGGCTTAGCCGCGGGAGGGGGCTGAGCGCCTCTTCAGCCAGAGCTCCATCCATCCCAGCGGGAGGCCCTGCCCAGCCTGATGAAGCCAGTGCCCCCTGACGTTTACCAGACTGGATGCCAGGGTCCTGATCGCCGGCTCTGGCGGAGTCTCGTGCTTCTGGCAGCTCGCTCCTAACTGACTGCGGAGGGGAAGCAGCCCGCGCTCTCAGGCTCAGCCCGGCTGTGGGGTTTGGTGCTAATTGTCGTTAGGACAGAAGCTACTTCCGTGGCTGATGCAGCAGTCAGTGCATCCTGTGGCTCCGGAGACAGAGCGAGAGCGTCCCTCTGTTAAGTTGGAGGTCCCAGTAACAGGACCGGCTCCTCTGCAGACATTCATGTCGTCCCCAAATACTGAGTAAGTGGGCAAGAGCAAGCAGAAACGTAAACCGGAAGCCTGGACGAACAGCAGTAATTGGCCGAGCAGTAAACCCAATATTAACCTGCTTTTTCCTTAAAATTAGAAAGGTTTTTTCTTTAAGAGGAAAGTCAGTGTGAACTAGAGCCAATTTTTCATATTACTGAACTGAACCAAAACTGTAATGTCAAGTGTGTTTCCCAAAATAATGTTTGATTTGCTCTGAGCCTCTGATAGTAAGTGTGGCCCTTCTTGAGGCTTAGGAAATCAGTAGTGATGATATTGCTTCACGTTATTCTCTCTGAACTGAAGGCGTGGGTGAGCTGTTTTCAGCAGGTGAGGGCAGGAGTAGAATTAAATAAAAAATACAGCTGGAACCTGAATTCTCCAATTGCTGCTGCTTTTTCCCTCTGGCTGCCAGCCTTGTAGTAAATTCTACTGCTTGGTAGGGTGGAGAGAATTGAACTGCATTTTTTTCATCTTTTAAGAGTGATAACGAGTTTGGTTCAGGTGGGAGACTTAGCAATATGTGACTAAAATGAGATGTTTTATTAACTCTGGCTTTCTGGATTTTCTTGCCCAGGTAGCTCAGATAATCTGGAGGTCGTGTTGCCAAATATTACATGAGACAGACACACTTATACTAAAAGAAGATTCGTTTTTATCTAAATAATGTATTCACATTATTCCTATTTCACCAAGCATCTGTATTTTATTTGGCAGCCCTACCCAGAGTTTAATTTTCACAGATTGAGACTTCCTGTCTCAGCACAGAGAGCAAATTGACCTAATGCAGTGGTTCTCAAAGTGTGTTCTCTAGGCCACTAGCATCAGCATCTCCTAGGAACATGTCAGACATATAAGTTCCCAGGCGCCACCCCAGACGTGCAGGCAGAAACGCTTCAGATGGAGCCAGAAGATCTTTGTTTTGACCACTCTACCGGATGATTCCAATGCAGCTGGTTTGAACAATGCTGGCCGGGTAGCTAGGGGCGCAGACTCTGAGTCAGATCATCTGAGTTCAGATCCTGACATTGATACTTACTAGCTCTGTGGCTTTGGGCAAGGCCCTTCACCCCTCCATGCCCTGTAGCTCCTTCCTAGGGTTGTCTTGAGGATTAAATGGTGTGAAGTACCGAGAACCGTGTCAGGGGACACTAACTGTGTCAGTGTCATTCTCTGCTCTTCCCCAGTTCTCCGTCCTGACCTGCCTTCTCTTTAGTGTGCGTTCATGCGCATGTGCATTTGAAAGTAATTCTTCCTCCCCACTTAGAAGGTGGTAAGGGAGCTCTGGCAACATCCATCAGTATTTTAGTACTCTGCGCTTTGCATTAGCCGGGCGTGAGTGTCACAGCATTTTCTGGCTCGAGGAACAAGGGAAGTCGGGTCAGGGAGGGCAGCTGACATGACTGGTGAGCTCGAAAAGCAGGAATGAATCCAGCTTCACCGCACTAGCAACTGGTGTTAGCTGTGCTGAGAGTAGATGGCAGGATGCTTAGCCAGCACTTCCAGTGAGAGGGTCTGTCAGGAGCCCAGTAATCAGTTGCAGGGCTGAGCTAACGAGCTTAGTGGAAACAATAGGTTCTTTTCTTAGAGGCTTCAGACAGAGAGATTATTGTTATTCCCCAGAATGGTGCTCCCTAGGGAAGATAGGGTCCACGTTGTTCACTGCTTCATTATTGGGGGTGTGGGTTCAGGGATGGGGAAAGGGGCGTCCAGAGAAGCCAGAAGAGGCCAGGCTAAATTACGGCCGCAGCACATAAACTGATTTGTGTCTCCTTTTCCTTTTTTCCTTTTCTGTTCTGTTGTGGTTTTAAGTAAGTCTGTAGTTTTATGACATTAAAAGGAATGATCAACTAGTTCCCAGCTTTGACCTACAGATGAGTGACTCTGGCCCACATTTGCGTGCAGGCCGGCTACCAGATTACCCAGCAGAGGCTGCCGATCGCCGTGAATGGGAGCTTGGCGTACAGCGTCTGTGTGGGGAAGAGGCGGAGTCAGATGGTCACCAGGACAGCGAGGGTCAAGCAGATCCAGCTGGAACAGGACAGCGGCAAAAGCCTCCATGACAGCCTGCGGTCCCAGACGCTCATTGATTTGAATAGAGCGGGTAGGCTTGGAGAGTCCCCATTTTCCTTCCTGCCACTTCCCTTCCCCTCCAGAGTTTGCCCAAACCAACTGAGGAGACAGGCCCCGGAGCCTGACTAATGGCGATCGGAATATCATTGTTGGTGTTGGCAGAGCTGCTTAGAGAGCCGGGCTAGGACTGTGGTTTCTATGCGCTTGCAACTAACCCACCCCTAAAACGAGACAGCGTCGCCGCCTAGTCACAGACCCAGCAGCTTGACATCTGAAGCAGACATTAAAAGAAAAGAACCAAAGTTCAAAATCCAAGAGTGAGGGGAAAGTGAAACGATTCAGGGCCTGTCAGTGCTGCAGGGTTTTCCTAAGTTTCAGCCTGATGTATCTGCGGGTCAGACTGGAGAGCTCCAATCAGACTGACTCTGCCTCTCTTTGGTAGGGGTCGGCCTTCTGGAAGTGGTCCTGGAGCCTGACATGTCCTGTGGAGAAGAGGCGGCTGCAGCCGTCAGGGAGCTACAGCTGATTCTTCAGGCCCTGGGGACCAGCCAGGCGAACATGGCAGGTAGCAGCCACAGAAGCAGTGCCCGCCTCTTCCCCATCTCCCTTTCCACTCCCGGGCTCTCTCCTCACTGGAGTCTTCTTCTCTGCAGCAGCTACAGTGGGGTTGTTTGCATCCTTTGCTCAGCCTTTTCTACCTCAGGGTTTTGGGGTCTTTCTTTAGAATTTTCCTTGAATTTTTTTCTGAGCCCCTGACCAAAAATAAACACACAAACAGCGGCCCTGCAGAGGTGCTGAGCCCAAGAGTGTGAGATTAGGAGTCCAGGGACTGGAGGTGTCCTCCTGGCCTCTTGCATCAGGACGTTGTGAGAATTAATAAAATAATGTGTTTGAACAGCTTCATCGTCCTCAGAAGACCCTGTGTTTATGCACAGTAGCTCTTAGTTTGTGAGTTCTGTGTGGGCAGCGCTTCATTGCTACTGGATGCTTTTCCTCTGGGTCTCTTTCCGCCTTTTATAGAATTTCCATCCATGTAAGCTGAAGCCAGATTGTATCGACTACAAACCAAGGTTATGATTTCACAAAACTTTAACTTTGAGATAAAGTCTGAAATTCAATAGAAATATAATAGGGAATTAAACAGAAGAAACAATGTGAAAACTTGGGATCAAGGAAATTATACATTTTAAGTGTTTGCAAATTGGATACAAAGATCACAAGTTTTGGTCAAACCCAGTTTCTTCATGAGCCTTTCCTAGCACTGCTTTGCCCACTCTTACATCCCTGAATGCCCATCTCTCCCATGGTTTTCCCCTATTTTCTGTTCCCAGGGGCTTTTAAAAAATGTCTGCCACTCGCAGAGCACTCCCTGACAGTGTGGAAAAAGGGTGCAGGTTCTGCATCTGCAGTGGTTAATCCATCTCTCAGTCCAGTGGCGTACTTACTAGTCAGGGTTTTCCAGAGAAAGAGAACAAATAGGATGTGTGTGTGTGCATGTGCGTGTGACATGTAAACAGATTTATTATAAGGAGTTGGCTCATGTGACTGTGGAGGCTGAGGCGTCCCTGAGATCTGTAGTCATCAAGCAGCAGGAGAGTCAATAGTATAGTTCCAGCCCAGGACTGAAGGCCTGAGAATCAGGAGAGCCAAGGACGTAAGTTCCAGTCTGAGCCAGAGTCCAAGACAAGACCAGTATCCCCGATCCAAGGCAGTCAGGCAGAGACAGCAAATTCCCCCGATGCCAAAAACTCGACCTCTGTGCGCTGGTGCCAGATCGAATCTCAGAGACAGAGTTTGGGGTGAAGTAGAAAAGAATAGCTTTACTCCTTTGCCAGGCGGAGGGGAGCACAGTGGACTCATGCCCTCAAAACTGTGTGTCCCAACCCAGGGGGATTTGGTGAGGAGTTTTACAGCAGTGGTTCAAGGGCTGGGTTGCTGATAAGGATCAGGGTGTGTGCAGGGCCTGCGCTCCTTTAATCTGGTCTCCTGATGAGCTTCTGTGGTTCTTAAGGCTATCACATCATGACCTTCTCTCTGGAATGAAGAATGCTTCATCAGGTGGTTAACATCTTCCATTTGTTGGGGGTTTTAGTTCTGTAAAGAGCTCAAAGATAGTGTTATGTGTATCCCTTGAGGGGGAACCAGGACCCTGCCCCAAGGCTGCACTGTTGTTTCTTGACTTCTCCTCCCTTGTCTCTGCATCCCCTCCCTTCCCTGATTAGCAACTGTATGAACCTGCCCTTTGGAACTCAGGGAAGGTCATGGAGGCTGGAATCTGTTCTCTACAAACAAGAAACAGGGACACAGAAAGGCTTCCATGTCCAGGAGCCCCGCAGGGTCCTGCTTGGCTTCACCCCCACTCTGCCTTTTGTTCTATTCTGGTTTTCAGCGGATTGAAGGAGGCTCACCCACGGTGAGCAGGCAATCTGCTTTACTCAGTAGATCAATTTGAAGGTTCATCTCATTGAGGAACACCCTCACAGACACACCCAAAATAACGTTTAACCAAATATCAGAGCATCCCTTGGCCCCGTCAAGTTGACACAAAAAATTAACCACTTAACATGTCACAGAGGGTGCCACTGAGTACCATTGGTGGGGATGATTCATCTCCCTGTCGGTTTATCATACCATTTACCGACCATTTTGTCACACGTTTGTTCACATGTTACAAAGGGACTTCAGAATTTGTAATGCCACATTTGTCACATAGGACATCTAATGGGCAACAAATTGTAACATCAAAGCCCTGGTACAAGTTGAATCTAGAGATGGAACTTGCCAATTTGCTCTCTTCTTTAAGCTAAAGTCAGGAAAAACACAGCCAGCCACATGAGTTTGAGTGGAGTGCTCTGTGTTAGAGCAAGAGAATTCTCCATTGTAGAATGGAGAATTGGCTCATCCTGTCTTTTTACCCACAGAATAGAAACGAAATATGGGCAGATTGGGTAGTTATCCATTTATGCACTGTTGCTTTAAAAAAGTTTTATTATTCCATTCTTCTTCAAAATAACTGTGATTCCTACCAAACCTATGGAATAATAAACAGGCCACCTGTTAGCTGAGAAATAGTCCCATCGGGTCCTTGCCAAGAGATAAACCATAACAGTGAGAACTCATCAGGCAGTGACAGCTGAGAGGGTTCATTAAATCTCATTTGTTGTGACACTTTTTGTTGCTTTTAAATACAAATCAGACAGCTTTGCCCCCAGCACAGCAGCAGAGTGGCTGATGTTGTCCTGAAGTGCTCTGGGTAGTGAAGGTCTGCCTGGAGTCTGCAGGTGTCCAGCTTTTGGTGCTCTCAGCACTTTATCAGCCCAGGCCCCTTTCCCATCCTTCTGTCCCACCACCATAGGCCACTGTGTCGCCATTGGAGAATGCAGCCTGGGAACCAACGGAAGGCTGCCCTGCAGAGCACCAGTGGACCCCCAGCGTGCTTTTGGAATGAAACTTAAATTGCTCCGGGCTGTGCTTCAGTGAGTTCCTGATAGTTTTGCTAATGAGCGTAGACTAGCTCAGCTTGGGTTCCAGAAGTCACTTCCTTCTCAGGATGTTTGCCACTGTTGAGATCCTCAAAGCAGTCTGCTGAGTTGAATGTGTACCAAAGTATATAGATACGCTAAATGTTTCCAAGGTTGTAATATCTGCCAGTTTGAACATCGAGTATGTGCTCATCAGTTCACTAAGCATTTTTTAAATTAATTTATTGTCTCATTTAAACTTTATGACATTCCTGAGAGATGGGTATTACTGTGCCTACTGTACAGGTGAGGAGTTGAGGCTTCCAGAGGTTGGGTTATTTGGCCAAGGTGCACAGGAAGTGCCCGAGCCCGGGTGTGTCTGACTTCTGGACGCCTTCCTTTGTAAGCACTGTCACCCCGCTTCCTAGTGCCAGCCATGACAGTGTCTCCGCTGCTGTGGATAACAACCTTGAGGGCTTCCCTGGTGGCGCAGTGGTTAAGAACCTGCCTGCCAATGCAGGGGACAAAGGTTCAAGCCCTGGTCCGGGAAGTTCCCACATGCCGCGGAGCAGCGAAGCCCGTGTGCCACAACTACTGAGCCTGCTCTCTGGAGCCGGCGTGCCACAACTACGGAAGCCCGAGTGCCTAGAGCCTGTGCTCCGCGACAAGAGAAGCCACCGCAATGCGAAGCCCACGCACTGCAACGAAGAGTACCCTTGCTCGCCGCAACCAGAGATAGCATGTGCGCAGCAAGGAAGACCCAACGCAGCCAAAAATAAATTAATTAATTAAAAACAAACAACCTTGGGAGCTGGGTTAGCAGAGTGTGAGTGCTGAGGACACTGCAGGCCCAGACCTGGGTTGGAATCCTATCCTACCGCCTCTAGCTATAGAAACTGGGCGAGGTAATTGACTTCTGTGAGCCTCCCTTTCCACACTTGTGAAACGAGTCCCTAAATAATTGTATATGGAAAGAGAAAGGAAGAAACCAAAGAGGAGAGGAAGTCATCCAAGTCATCAAACAGAGTTGGGGCAGCAGGGTGGGAAGAGCAGGCGAGGACTGGCCTTGTGGAAGAAAACCTGGAATACCGTCTCGGACGTGTCAAGTGTGAATTGCCTAAAGGACGTCTAAGTGGATGTGTCATTAAAGCTCTGCTGTAGGGAAAGAACGTGGTAATGTGCATAAAACGTATCACAGGTCCTGACAAATAGCCTGTGCTCATGAAAGGTCAGGTGCTTCTATTGACAGTAGTAAGTAGAATCACCACTCACTGTGGATGAATAAACTTTGTGAAATATGTTGGATAAAATTGAGCCACGTTATTTATTTTACCTTATTTTTTGTCAAACCCTGTTGTTTAAGTTCTGGAGAGTATTCAGTGATCAGAATGAAACAGCTTAATAGACTTTCTCACTAAATCATCAGGCCCCTGCTGTTGACAGAAACAGTTTTCTGCCCTGATGTTATATTTCTGGTGTGTGAATGTGTTTTTAAAAAAAAAAAAATGTGACTGCACCATATCACTGTGCTCAGTAGCACAGGTTTTCTCGTTTTGCTGTTACAAATCTCTCTACTTCTAGAGGGTGGAAATTGAGCTTGATAACGTTCTTGTGAAGGCCCTCCCCCCGTGTTGCAGAATGCATTGAAGCAAACGTGACTGTGAGGCTTTTGTGGACTTGAGGCAATTTACCTTAATTTGTTTAAAAGGTATTTTGTCTTCACTGGGTAAATGCCTTTTGTGAGTGTTGGATACTGTATTGGAATCCAGGCAAGGGAACTGCCTTTCAACACTGCAGGACACTAAATGAGTCCCCTCAGACATCTATGGAGTGCGGTCTTCTCTGGGAGAGACTGAAACTCATGCTTTATTCCTTTTCCAAATTAAAAGTCTAAATTGTGAAAGATGGTTTTATTTTTAAAAGCAGGAGAGGTCCAATTCAGGGTTCTCAGGGCTCAAAAGAAGTTCTCTCCCAAGTATCGAGGTTTGGCTGGGCAGAGCTCAGTATACTTGGGAAGTTTTCCTTTGAGCTGAATGGGCCTTTCACAGGATTCAGTAGATTAGTCCTATTCAGACAGAACTTTAGAACTTGTCGGGAACCTACTGTGAGACCAGTCTGCTTACTCGTGGCTCAGGAAAATACCAAGGTATGAATTTATCGAACAATTACCATGTGCCAGAGGCAGCTCTAGGTTCTGAACAGAGCAGTGAAAAGGACATTGTTCCTGCTACCTAGAGGAAATATTGTATTCATGAGGGACACAAATATATTAACAGAGAACAAAGTAGTTACAGTGATAAGTGCTTTAAGGAAGTACAGAGGGTGCCGTGATAAAGAATACATTGGATGGTGAGGGCCTCTGGAGAATAACCCGAGACCCCAGCCCCAGGGAGCTGGAGGATGAGCGTCCAGGAAGGAGCCCAGGCAAAATCCCTGAGGTGAGGAAAACGTACAGTATATGCTTGGAGGTAACACAGGTGGCAGAAGACCACTGTAGGGAAGGCGCGAGGAGCAGGGCAGTGTGGCCTCAGGTAAGACTTAAAAGGTCTGCGAGGGCTAGATCACCAACAATGATAAGAAGTTTGGATTTCATTCCAAGGGCAGTGGGAGGTCAGGGAAGGGCTTTTAAGCCAAGGAACAACATAGTCGGATTACCGTTTTGGAAAACCACCACGGCTGCTCCATGGAACGTGGCTGGTGTCGGTGAGGATGGAGAGAGCAAGATGGTGGATTCGAGGTGGTTTTTAGAAATAACAGGATTTTTGTTAACAGGCTGGGGTAGAAGGCAAAGAGTCCGGAAGAAGTCAAGGAGGCTTGAGGAACGAGGTGGCGGTGCCATTTGCTGACACGGGGAAGATGAGGACAAATGTGCATGTGTTGCAGGGGCAGATCCTTTAGTTTCGGAAATTGAAATGCCTGGGCCACCTCCACGTGGAGATGAAGTAGGCGCAGAGGTCAGTGTGGATGGAGTTCAGAGTAGGGTTTTGGCTGAAGAGAGAAATTCAGGAGTTATCAGAACTTGAATGGTGTTTAAGACCATATACATTTACAGAGAGAGTGCAGGTAAAGAAGACAGTCCTGAGTCTGGATGGGAACAAATGACATGGACATGGAAAGTGTCCAGGAGGTAGGGGCCAGCTAAGGGTGAGTAAGGTCACAGCAGCCGAGGGAGGAAGATGTTGCAGGGAGGAAGCGTTGGTTGGTAGGTCACATGCCGCCGAGGGCCGGCGTATCCAGTGAGGGGAAGACACAGCGTGTCCTTCGTCCGTGGGATTTGGCAGCCAGGGGTTGATGGTGACTTTGACAAGGCGTTTTGCAGAGAGGTAGGGACAGAAGCCAGGCTGACATGGGTGTAGGAGTAAATGGGAGGTGAGCTCACGGAGATGAGACGCCAACAAACAAGCAGTACTTGTTTGAGAGGATTTGCTGAAAAGGAAAGCAGAGCAATAACAGCAGAATGATGAAGAGAGAACTGGGTTCAAGGGAGTGGGTCTTTGGGGTTTGTTTCTAGTGAGAAATACTGTTGATTATGGATACACATGCATAGAGGGAATGCTGAAGAAGAGGGTTAAGGAGTGCTGTGGGAGAGAGGAGAGAACTGAAGGAGTGATGTCTTTGGGAAGGCAAGAGGGGTGGGAGTTTTAAATCTGGGCTCCATTCCCAAGGGCCTTCCATCTGGTCTCAGAGAAAAGACTAATTCAGAATAGACTACAATCGTGTGCTCTACTGACTGCATGTATTCTGGTAGCTCCGAGGAGCCACCAGTGGAGGCCGGCCTACGGATGAGGGTTTCCAGGAGGAGAAGGTGGTACCACTTATGTGGGACCTCGAAGGATGAGCTGAGGTTCAAGGAGGGCCAGTAGCAGGGATGACGAGGGCCTGTGGGCACCAGCGAGCAGACAGAAGCTTCCCTGATGGGAGGAGGCTTTCTCAGGGAATGAGCAGCAGGAAATGTGGGGTGCATCGGTCAAGACCAGACGAGGGCTCTTGCATACCAAGCAGAGGAGGTGGGATGACCCAGTGGGAGCCAGCTGTGCACTTGGTCAAGTGCTGGGAGTGGATGTGGCCAGAACCGAGCTGGAGCGGGGCGGGGCTGGAGCAGGAGGGGTCACTGAGTTGAAGGTCAGGATGGGATGCGGGTGCTCAGGCAAGGATGGCAGCCGTGGGAATGGAGAGGAAGTGACAGCTCTGAGGGATGTTTGGGGGAAGGAACTGACAGGATCTAGTCAGTTAGACTACAAAGGGCCAAGAAAACAGCAGCAAAGGATGCCGCAGGGTTCCTAGACCAAGAGTCTGATGATATCAGGAGTCGCTGGGACTTCTTGAGATTCAAGGAAGCACATGTTGTCCTAAAGGGGCTATGGGATTTTGTAGAAATGTGAGAGGTCCATTCTGGAGACATAGAGTAATTTCTGGGCTGAAAGGCACCTTTTCCCTGCCTGTCAACGTGGGTGGCCATTGGAGCGGCAGAGTGGGAATGACAGAGACCTGTTGCAAGGGTCTCTTTTTCTTGGCATAGAATATATTTGAGCTATTTTATTATTTTAATATGCTTTTGCTATGAAACCTTGGAAAAGAAATTGCTTTCTTCAGCCCGTCGACACATTCCTCTTTGGCAGATTCTTTTTTAGTTCAAAGACTTGCCTAAGAAAAATCCAGCATTTTGTCTTCCCCTTTTGTTCTGTTTTAAATATTGTAAGTGGAATTGGAGAACAGAGAATTGAGGCCTTACCTTGCAGGGTATAAAATGTGATGATTTCTTATCTTTATCTCTCTTTGGCTTGAGATTTTGCCTCCCTATCCTCCTCAAGAGCCTCTTGGCCCTCTCCATAAACCACCTGCTTCCTTAGGGATTACTGTTCCCAAAATGGGGCGGGGGGGTGGCTTGCAGGGTCAGAGAAGGTCCTCCCAGGATGGGGATGGCCCCCTCTGAGTCCCTCCCCCACAGACCGTCCCCTTCATAACAGCACTGTCTGTCTGCTGCGGCAAACCCTTACAGCAGTCAGGAAGGATTCCGAGTCCTGTTTACGGAAGGAAGAGATCATTACAGTACCTGGAGGAAGGACGAGGGGAAAAGCCCAGGTTTCTGGCTCTTGCCCTTGAGCTGTAAATTCTCAAGGACCCTCTTATAAATCTCTCGGAATCACTGTTGGAAATCCACATTCCACTGGAGAGCAGTGTAGGGCTATCACATGATCATTTCTGAAGCCTTCCCCCACAACCCAGCTCTGACACTTTGAAAAACACTTCGGAATAAAACTGCAGGGTAAATCTCCATTTTTAACAGTGTTGTTTTTCTTATTTGGCATGAAAGAAATTAGATTTCCCAAGCCAGTATATCCAGAATTTCTCCTGCATTCTGCATGTGTACAAGTGCACAGAAATATATACACACACACCCCTCAGATGCCTTAGGACCATCATTTTCGCAAGTGGGCAGAAGTTAGTACTTCAGGACCAACCTTAACTTCCTCTGAGGTTAGGCTGCTGTAACTGAACAGGAACTAGAGTTAGACGTTGCTTGTACTCTCTTGCCTTGAAAAAACCACGATTGCCTCAGAGAATTTCTAAAGTGTTGTCTTTTTTCTTTCCTTACAGAGGGCCAGTTGAGAGTGGACGCCAACATATCTGTGCATAACCCTGGGGAGCCTTTGGGCATTCGAACCGAAGTAAAGAATCTCAATAGTGCCAGGTTTTTGGCCAAAGCTATAGGTGAATGTCAGCTGTTACTCCTCATATACTTCTTTGTATCAGTTATCTATTGCTGTGTAACAAGCATCCCCCCCCCCCAACTTAATGGCTTACATAATAACATCTCAACTTCAGAGTTTTGTGGCTTGGGTGGTTTTTCTACTTGTCCTGCCTTGGCTCATTCATGTGGCTGTGGGGAGCCGGCAGCTCCGCTGAGATACAGGGTCCAAGATACCTCACTCACGTGTTGCAGCCTTGGTGCTGGATGTCTGCTGGGCTGCTCTACCCACGTGGGCTTGCTTCATTCACTTGCCTAGCCCAGCCCTTCTTATTTGGCGGAGGGGACACCCCAGGAGCATGAAGGCAGATGCCTCAAGGCCTCTTGAGTCATTAGCTCTAGAACTTGCACAGCATCTCTTCCAGCACATTCCATTCAAAGCAGGTTCAAGGGGAGGGGAAATAGACTTCACCTCTATGGGAGGATCTGCAAAATCCTGTAACTCTGTTTTTCCATGTACCACATTCCTTCTGACCAGACCGAACTGTATAAAGTCATATTTGTTCATTATAGATGGCCACGATTTGACCTAATTGGTCAGTATGTTTTTCTGCTTTTTACCGTTTTAACTAATAGATTGCTTGGGCCTGTGTAATCAGGTATTGGTCTTGTTTGTTCACATTGTGGATCTTTCAGTGTGGACAAATGTATACTAGTAGTTAAAATCGAACAGTTGAGCAAGGTCAGCATCTAGGGTGGTCCATAGAAGTTGATATCTGTGAATGTGAGGGGAAGACATCTCAGAGGAATGAAAATATTCTTTAAAACCAAAGGTATCTAGAGAGGAAGAGAGGAGGGAGGAGGTGGAGGTTAAGGTGCACCCTTCAGGGTACACAGAGAACGGGATGGATGAATGTGGAGTCACAGCCAAAAGGTTTAGTAGCATCCTGGGTATTAGAAGGAACACAAAAAAGATTTCCTAATCTTGTATAAAATTTTATTATCCTGAACCTGAAATGATCAACTAGCCTCAGTGAAAACACTTTGAGTCTACAAGTTTTCAGGAAAACAGCATTAAAATGGTCAAGGGGATGACTTACAGGAGAGGAAGGTGTTGGGGAAGGTCCCCGCGTAAAGACAGACTAACGATGGTGGACTCTTCTGCCTGTAAAAGGAGACACAGTCCAGATTTCTGAGGCCATGATAGGTTTGGGTTAGGGAAAACCCTCCAGCTCAGGTTTGTGAAGGGGAAGCTTGGAATGAACAGAAAGAAAGTTCTACTTCACCTTGTAGGTGATAAGTGTTCTGGAACTCATTATTCTAAGAGGTGGTGATGGGAACCTAAAAAACAAGATTTTAGGTAGATTCATCCCTGATGACTTATGATGGAGACCCCTGCCTGATTTTGGCTGTCCCTAACCTGTTATTTTATGAAGGACCCTTTGGAGTAGTCTGAGACAGAATTCTACCTGTGGTCTGACTCAGGCTGGAAGAACCGAAGCTTTACTGTTATGGGCTTAATTCTTCAAGCCTGTAATTTTTCTACCCCATGTTTCTCCCTACATCACGCCTTTTAGCCATCCTCTTCGTGTTGCTGCTTTTTATCAGCTATGATAAGAGTTTGGATTTGGGCAAGGGCAGGTGGTACATGTTGGGCGGGGAGTTGAGGGGGGAGCGGAGGCTAAAGCTGTTTTCATAAGGAAGCTTAGCAACTGTGGCTGTGCTTTGCTTACCACTTCTGCCTTGTTGGGTGGTGAGGGAGTGTGGCATAGAGCAGTGGCTGTTCATCATTTGGGGTCATAGATCCCTCTCCATATTTTGGAGAGAGGGTCCAGAGTTTTTATTCTGGACCCTCTCTCCAAAATATGTGCCTGTGCACACATGCACGTTTGCATATAATCTCAGGAGGTACTAGAACCCCTTGAAGGCCACCCATGGATCCTGGGATAAAAACTCTTGATAAGCAGCGATCTTAGATCTGGGGTCATTCTGCGTAGATATTGGTCCTAGCCCTGCTTCTGCCACGTTTTGTAGCCTGTACTGGGTTACGCAATCTCTCTGAGTCTGGGTTTTCTCAAAAAGTGAAGAAGCAGAGCTTCCTAAAAGGCCCTTTCTAGCATGATTATTCTATGACGGCAGCAAGAATAAAATATAGCATCTGTGGGAAGAATTATAAACAACTCCCTTGATTAGTTTTTGACATAAAGATTGAAAAAGATGTCTAATTATTGCTAAACTGGATGAAAGGGATCAAAATATGATACTAAACTATTATTTTTAGACTATGAAATTCAGAGGCAAATCAATGAACTCGAGAATGGAGGTAAAATCCTGAATGAAACTCGCTCGTTCGATTACAAGCTGGGGTGAGTTTGCATGACAGCATCTTGAATACAGGTAGGTGGGGCTCCAGTCTGGGCTCACCACAGACCAGCCATGTCACCTTGGAGAAGGTACTTAGCTTCTCTGCACTTTGGTTTCCTCATTAGTAAAATTAGGAAAATACGGTACCCTACAGGGTTGTGATATGCCCTCTAGGGCTGGTAAGAGGTTTCACCTGACTGCCATCAGACTTGCTGAGTCTTAAGTCCTGGCACTTCCCTGGCTTCCAGCTTACCTCCTTTGTTCCAAGAATTTTTACTTCCTTAAATTCTATCAGACCTAAGTTCTGCCAATTTAAGCTAGAAGTGGAAGAAAGCTTAGAACTGGTTGTAGTGGTGTCTTTTTCTGTTTAGATATCTTTGAGTCTAACTTTCTGACTCTGAATTTTGAGGATTTTATACACTTAACAGAAGACTGGGGAAAAAAGCTCAAGAGCCTAGAGTTTGAGCTGGTTAAATGTTGGAAACGTTGAAGCAATTTCTTTTCTGTTCTTTTTCTTTAATTATCATGCTAAACATTTGTCTTTCTTTAATATTATTTCTGCAATGTATTCATGAAAGTGTCTCCCAAGGAAGGCTGAGGAGCTTGAATCCCCTGGGTTCCCTATTGGTAGGGGAACCCCTGTCTGCATCTACACTAGCTGACGCTGCATGCAGCATTTTTAAAATGTTTTCTCATTTAACTGTCACAGGTGCACCGTGCCGATGAGAGACAAAGAAGGAAAACAAGACTACAGGTGGTTACTCCTCTTGTCAAAACACCATTCTATATTTGGGTCATATTCCAGATCCACTTACAGACCAACATAATGATCCTAGATTGCTTTTAGGAACCACTTTTCCTTGTTGTTGTCGCATAATGGAAAATCTAGGCTTCCTGTTTTACGTGTACACTGAGAGGAAGAGTATTTTCTTGATTTGGTAGCCTTGGAGTACCTTATTTGACAGGATTCAACAGCTGGAAAACACTTGTTCACTCACCTCTGTGTCAGAGTTTTCATAATTGAGCTAAGAGGATGGCAGTTGTGGGGTGGGGCCTAGGCTGTTCTTATTCTCATGTTCAGTAATTAATGCAGTAACACTGAAGTTCTGTGAGAAGGTAGAAAAAAGAGATGTATATGTTAATGGCAGTTCCCTTCAAACCTCAGGTGATGCTGTTTAACACGTTAGGCCTCATTTGAGATCCAGAAATAAAGCAAATAATAAGAATAGCTTCCAATAAATTGAGACTCTTGTTTCTTCCCAGTTTAGCAGACTGCAAAAATTAAAGATTTAAGCAACAAAGTGGTGGGGGTTGGCACTTTCCTTTGCGAAGTGCAGGAAGAGGTAAGAGTAGCCATTGCTGTCAATGAGGAACAAATATAGCATCGAGATTTAGGAAAGACAAAGCTCACAAACCCTTAGAATGCATGTCACCTCAAGGACTCCTCTTGTGTGTCTGTCAAAGTCACCATTGTTCTAATTATAGTGATCCCTCTAGGTTCAGTCTGTTCTTCCTAAGAACTTCTTTGTTTTCCATTGTCGCCCCTACTCTGTTTATGCTGCTTTCTCACTGAGCGTGGAGTTGGCTTTTAGCACAGCCAGTGGCTTCAGCTCTGTCTCTCAGGTTAACAGATGGGATTCAGGAAGCCTCCCTTTGGTTTCCTCTTGCCTTCAGAAGTCAGACTAATTCATAGCACAGATTTGGCATTGAGGTGATGGGTTGCTTGCCCTTCTGAGCTATTACGTTGGAGCCACCATTCTGCATTACCCTGCTTTTGCATAAGCCCTTTGACAAATATGGGCAGAGAGAAAACGTTAGAGTAGAACAGAGGGAAGGACATCTTTATTTCACAAGAGTATATGCAGCGGTGCGGCTTCCACATTTTTTTAAAAATTAGTTGACTTTTTTAGAGCAGTTTTAGGTTTACAGCAGAACTCAGTGGAGATTACAGAGTTCCCATATACTCCTTGGTATGTGTCGTATCCCCCCGCCCACACACACACAGAGGTTCCTCTGATAACATCTTGCATTAGTGTGTAGTGTGGTACCTTGGTTAAAATTAATGAACCAATATTGATACCTTATTATTAAGTAAAGTCCATAGTTTACATAAGGGTTTGTGCTTTATGTTGTCCATTCTGTGGGTTTTGACAGATGTATAATGACATGTAGCCACCATTACAGTGTCATAGAGAATAGTTTCACTGCCCTAAAAATCCCTTATACTCCCCTTATTCATTCCTCCTTCTCCCCTAGCTTCTACATTTTATTTAGGCAAAATCCATTTATTTCTTGCACTTCTCAAGAAAGAAAGTTTTCTTTTTCTTTGACTTTTCATTTGTTACACAAATACTGCTAAAAATATTTTTAAATTTATAGTCTTTCTTCCTAAAAAGTAAATTGTTCTCATTTGGTCCTATTTTTTCCAGCCTATGTCTTTATGAATATATACTTTATCCACAATTACAAACCACAGTGTGGCATCAACATGGTGCTGTGCCTTTTTCACTTAATGCTCGTTTAAGCATAGAGAGTGGTGGATTTGGTCATTTTGACCTTACACTTGTATAAGGACTAGTTCCTGGAAAACTAGGAGACTTGATATTATGGGATGTTGGAAAATATTTGCAAGTAACATGGCATCCAGACACACACTTTCATACTGACGATAGGTTTGTTTCTTCCAGCTAAACTGAATACTCAGTCATGCCATCTCCTCTGTGTGCCAGGTTAATGCCGGAGCCCAACCTGCCCCCGCTGCTGCTCTACGACTCGGGGTCCCTGCCCCCTGGCACAGACCCGCAGCAGGTGATCAACATCGACCAGCTCCGGGAGCAGCTTCCTGAGCTGCCCCGCGTGACCCGGGAGAAGCTCGTGCAACAGTATGGGATGCTGCCGGAGCACAGCTTTGCCTTGCTGGTGGGTACTGATCAGAGGCTGCGATCAGCCCAGCAGGGGCGGGGGATGCTCCTCAGGGGGCTCTAGGTGCAGTGGCCCATGCCTTCAGCTGTACCGTAGAACCAGGCGTGCTAACCTTCCTCACCAGCCTTTTTGGTAAATGCTCCTCCGAAAACCAGAAGATGAGGCAGGATCTCGTGTCAGTCATTCCTTGTGTGTAGACACGAAGAGCTGCTCACAGCGGCCGTGGAGGCTTCTTGAAGACAGTCCAAATGTTATGGATGAGTGTTCTCCCTTGCGTCTGCAGGACAAAAGGAAATCAATATATAGGCTTTCTAGATGTCTGGCAGTATTGGACATGACAGAGTCTGGCAGGAAGTGGGGTTCTCAAAAAGCCAGCCAGTTGTTTTACCAGTTATAGAAGAAACATTTATTCCACATGAAATGCTGAAAACTCTGACTAAAAGTGTTGGTCCTTAGAGGATGCATCTGAAGGGGCTGTTAAGAATCTGACACCATGGAGATGTGCTTAGGGATTTTCCGTCCTTGCCAGGGCTGTTGGGCTTTGCAGTTTCCTTTGTCACGGCAACATTAAAGTGACACAGCGTCTGTGAGAGTGGCATTTCGTCACAGCTTGTCTGTCAGGGAGGATGAGGAAAGTTTCTCTGCTGCATCCCTCGGGGATGAGGTGTCTGCCACACTCATCGTGTGGAGCGCAGAATCCCTGGAAACGCTGGGCTTTGCATTGTAATTGATAATAACTATGTAGGGATGTTAGAATATTCCTATTCGTATACATATGTATATACTTCAATAACTTGGCCATTTCTGGTACAAGGTAGGCGAGCGAATGCTTGTTGAATGAATGAGTCTCTCTTTATCATCCATTGATCAGCTCATTTGAAAAGTATCCAGAGTATACAAAACTCAGTTTTGTTAGGTCGACCTTGGAAAAACACACGAATCCTAACAGGCTTTCCGGCTAATAGGTGTTCTGTGCGAGATGCACATGAACCCTCTTTCACCACCAGTGATTAGACACGATGGGTTATTTTCTCTTGCTTTAGGCAGAGTTGCTCACCACCTCCCATGGGCTGCTGTTGTATCTTATTCACACCTCTGAGGTGATTATGTCACTGTATTTTAATTCTTTGTTAGTGTATTTCGTTCAGTGCCTTGAGGGCGAGGACGGTTTCATCCTCTCCCTCTGCTCCATTACTCTGCACAGATTAGCACATCAGCAGTGCTGACTGCCAACTCTTTGTAGGAATCAGTTAGTGAGCTTCTTGTTCAGAGCACCTCTTAACCTGAAACCTCTGGCAAGTCACGGCCTGTTCCTCAGTTGATTTAACAAACCTGAGTTTTAGTCTTACACATCTTCCCCACCATCTTGACTTTCCAGCCCACTTGAAATAAACTTCAGACTCAATACTAAATGCTAAATTCCAGTCCTGCATTTCATAACGGATTTGCCAAATTAAATAAGGGATGGGAGGACACAGACCGAGGCTTCTCAGCCCCAGGGATAGTACCCTCACCGCCAGCAAGTTCTCTGAGGCAGAGGCACATTCGCACTTGTGTCTGTGTCCCAGGCTCTGCTCCCGTGACCTTCAAGTGCCACAGCCTAGGAGGTCTTGGATAGATGGTTGCTGAGGGTGGCAAGTGAGTGAGTCTCTGTTTTCATAGTTTAAAGGCCCTGTTTAGGGAAACTTATTTTTGATCTCTTCAGTACAGCACTTTTACTGGCATCTCCTGTGTAGCAGGTACTGAGACAGGGACAGGGACTCTCCTTTTTGTTTGTTTGATCTCCAGGAATATGTACAGATGACACTACAACTAACCAGTCCCCAGGGCAGACTGCACTAGATAGATGTGTGATGTAGGCTGGGAGCCCAGAGGAGGTAGTGATTACCTTGATGGAACAGAAGGGAAAACTCTCAAGAAGGAGGTGGTTTTTGAGCCAGTTTTATAGGGACTTGTTTTTTTTGATGTACTAAAAATATGCTTATTTTTATAGCTTGCAGATAATGTAGTAGGTGACTCATTTCGGTTTTTTCTTTTTCTTTCAATGGCTAGTACTTGAAATTTTCAAGACGGTTGAGAAGAGAGCTTAGTAGGAATGGAAAGAAGATGATTCAGACAAATTTTTTTTTCCTGAAATTAGGCATCCTGAGCCCTTGATGACTTGATAATCACTGGAAGCTGAGTTACTCGTAACATACCGAAAATGGTCTGTTCACGTTTTTTCCTCCCTTCCTCAGAAACACAACAGATTGCTGAGAAGGGCAGATGCACAGATCTGATGAACTCTCTTTCAATTTAAAGAGTGCCCAGGAGTATTCATTAAATCAGTAGCCGTGGTGGAGGTCTGCTCTGCAGAGCTCCGAGTCCACACTCCTGCCTTTGGGTCACTTATTAAATTAAACATTAAGCACATACCCAACCCCGCACAGGCCTTACCCACAAATGATTAAAAAAAACTTCAGAACTTAACTTAGTCTTTAATTTTTTTTAATTGAAGTATAGTTGATACACAATATTATATAAGTTACAGGTGTGTACAATACAGTGATTCACAGTTTTTCAAGGTTGTACTCCATTTATAGTTGCTGTAAAATATTGGCTATCTTCCCTGTGTTGTACAACTCTAGTCTTTAATTTATCTTGTCGTCCTACTGTGTGGTGAGCGCTGAATTGCCTATTGATCATTTCTCCTTGGCATTTACAAAACTCTAATATAGGTCTATCTTAGCATCCACCACAAAGTCTGGCACACAGTAGGCATCAGTGAACAGATGGACAGGTAAGTGGATGAATAGGGTACTGTCACAATACTCATGAAAGTCCTGGGAGAAGCAGTGTTCCTGATAAAGCATCCCTGTTTCCAAAGGTCAGATACATAAACCACCCTTTTGACAGCCCAGCAAATCACAGGGTGGTACCTGTGTCCTTGAGCTCCGGGGGAGAAGCCTGGGGTTTCCGCCTTAAGCTCACCATGTGCCGTGACCAGCCTCAGGTCACTTGGTCTCTCTGACTCTTGTTTTCTGAACTGGTTTCTTTAGGACATTAAATATCTGCATTCTGGTTTCATCTCTTAAACCCGTCTGATAATCCCCTCCCAACAGGTAACCTGTATGACTGTTTCTTCCTCTGGCCTCATGAAAAGTATCATGTCCCACCTGAAACTTCAGCCTAGTGAGCTAACCTTTCCTCCCTATCTTGTGTCAGACTCCCTTGATTTCTGACCTCATTTGTAAGGATTATGGAATGGACATAATGGAAGCTGAGATCACAGCATTAGGATTTTGAAAACTGAGAGATTCTAGTAGCGGAAGCACAGCAAGTTCTTCTCTGAGTCAGTGTATCCAGGATTAATTATGAGAACAGTCAAGGTTATATGCAGGTACGTTTTTCTGGTAGATAATCCCAGGTGTTTTCTTTGGGGGCATCTCTTCCTAAACCTTGCTTTGCTGGACTTGGAACGCAAACGAATTGTTGTCATTGGCTTGATAGGCAGCGCAGAGTCGAGGCTGTTGGCTAATAGCAGGTTGTGCGGTTCACAGCAGACCACTTTCTAATCCATCTTCCCAGCACCCCCTGCTGCCGGTACCATCCATCACCCCATTTTCCCGGTGAGGAAACATCACCTCTGTGGTTGAGTGGTTGAGTGTAAGACACTGAGTGACTTCATCAGGCCTGTGAGAGAGCTGACTGCAGGGCCCAGACTCTTTACTTGCAAGCGCTTCTGCCTGCTGGCACATACAATGTGCCACAAGGCCAAGTGGAAATAATGTTTCAAGTTCATTGCTGTTTTCACTCACCTAACAGAGAAAACAGAATGTTTACTTTTGTGGATATTAATGCTTTCTCCAGCCCCACTGATGCTTCATGAAACGGAGCCATAGAAATCAGTCTATTTAAAACTTTTGCCCACCCCTCTAGGTTTTTAAGATACCAGCCTGCCTATAAATAAACATAAAAAGTGCTGTCTACTGAATTTAGTGAAAATCAGTCAACTCCAATGAAAAGCAGAGATTTTATTCATTTTCCAAGTAGAAAATTTAAGTCAGAGGAAAGAAATGTAAGCTCTTCTCTGCAGTTTTATTTATTTTGTTTCTTAGACTTTCTGCCTTAGGTACTTGGCCCCTTCTGACGGAATCATTGAGAAGGGCCTCCACATAGTGCATGGGGTTTGTAGGTTGTGTGGGATGATTTTGCCCAGTTCCTTGTGTCATGCACTTGGTAAGAATGCATCTGAGCTCACAGGGTGGCTGGCTGTGTATGAATTCAGTGGACAGATTTCAGTGTCATCTGTCGTGGGAGGTTTAGTGGAGGAATGACATAGCAGCCTCAATTCAGTGTTTCTTGAGAGCCCACTGTACTCACCACAGTGCCCTATGCTGTTGTCAGATGTAAGAGCTTTATCTTTTCTGTGTTGTGTTTAATTCTCCTGAGGAGCCCTGCAGGCCAGTGGGTTAACACACTAAGAGACAGACACTCTTTTTTTTATTTTTCCTGACACATAGTTGATTTACAATGTTGTGTTAATTTCTGCTGTACAGCAAACTGACTCCGTTATACATGTATGTACATTCTTTTTTATATTCTTTTCCATTATGGTTCATCCCAGGACATTGAATATAGCTCCCTGTGCTATACAGTAGGCCCTTGTTATCCATCCAGTCTGTATGTAATAGTTGGCATCTGCTAATCCCAAACTCCAATTCCGTCCCTCCCCCACTCCCCCCTCCCCCTTGGCAACACAAGTCGAGACAGACACTCTTTCTTTTTTTTTCAAGATTTTTTTTTTTTGATGTGGACCATCTTTAAAGTCTTTATTGAATTTGTTACAATATGGCCTCTGCTTTATGTTTTGGATTTTTGGCCCCGAGGCATGTGGGATCTTAGCTCCCTGACCAGGGATTCAACCTGCACCCCCCTGCATTGGAAGGCAAAGTCCTAACCACTGGACTGCTAGGAAGTCCTGAGACAGACACTCTTGAGTCCTCCCAGCTGGGAGGACTCTGAGAAGTTACCTGAAGCTGTTCCCTGCCCAGAGGAAAGAGGAGGGGAACGAGTCACTTCCCCAAAAGGTGACAGGCACAGCAGCGTCTTCACGGAATCTAAAAAGTCTACATACAGCTGACCAGACTCCCAAGAACATGCTGCCAGGGTGCAAGAGCACCAGACAGCTGCTAGCACATCAGGAGCCACGCAGGGCAGAATTTTAGGAGAAATCCAGCATGGCTTCTGTGAGACTGGAGGGAGATGTGATTACCCTCCGAGTCAGTGACTTCTGCTATGTGTCTGTCCGTCTTTGTGTGCAGCCTCAAGATATGTGGTCTTATTCGAACAAATTCATTTGCCCAGCTGGTTATTCCCCATTTAAAGTCATAATCTTTTGTTTCTGACATCATGGAAAGAGTAAGATGTCTCCGAGGAACAAAGAAACAGAAAGGATATCATGATGGTTGGCTGTCGAATGGATTGTTTTCCAAGAGTTTTGCTCTGGGTCTCTCGTTACCTTGAAATGGCCTGGTTTTCTGTCTGGATGAATTGCCTATAAAATAATTTCCCGTGATAGATATCTGTCTATCCCATAGGTAATACTGCTTTAAAGCTAATAGTTAGAAAAGCAACTGAACCTTATGGACTGCTTTTAACCGCCCAGACTTATTGAGTAGCAGAGGACTCACCGTGTAACCACAGCTGAAGGAAAATCCATTTGGTCAACACCATCGCTCACCATATTTCAGCTTCATGCACTTTACAAAATCGATTTTACTGTTCATTTTATAAAATTGCCCCCAGTGCTCGTCAGCTTAAGGGTGCTTTCACGGTTAGTCTGTGCACCGAAAAAATAACCCATGTTTTTATTCTGGTCAAGTCGAATCAAAAGGTGCGTCTTCTAACTTGACTCCCGCAAAACCCACAGTTCATTCACTTCAGGTGCAAATGGCAAGGGGCTTTCTGAGGTGAGTCCCCTCTGGGCCCAGGCACCTGCCCACTGGGGGGTGCAGTCCTGAGCGCCAGCCTTGGGGACTCTCAGGGACTCTGTCCCCAGCCCATCCCGAAGCCTCATTTCCTGTCTATACAGTAGACAGGTTTCCTTTTGGGGACAGTTAACAGAAAGCTTCAGCTGAGTAACACAGGTTTCGTCCGTGTTGGGACCATTTTGACAGCAGTGGTTTTAGGCTCACTGAAGTGTGATTACCATCAGAATTGATTTCTTGACAACATCCTCTTTGTGTCCGATTCTCGCAATCTTTGGTTATGCCTGTCTGCTGTCAACTTTTATTACCTGAATTATTTGGATTTTGATTGTCCAAGGGAAAGTCCTCCTCTCAAATTGGTTTCTCTCAACGTCTCTCCTGGAGTGAATGCATCACAGAGAATGTAGACTCATTTCCGTGCGTCTAAGCCGGGGGTCAGTGAGAACGCTCCCGGAGTCCAGCTCAGAGGTGTGTGCTTCCCGGCTTTGCTGGGAACAGAGCACAAGTGAAATGGATGGAACCGGAGTTTCGCTCAGATTTCAGGGGCTCCCAAGCTCTCTGGGAACGTGACCCAGAGGTGGAAATTGTGGGGACCAGAATAGGACTGTAGACCCATCTAACCGTGTATTCCTTGAGTCAGGCTAAAGAGCATACCCTTGGTGTTTTGAGTCAGTTTCAGAGCTGCTTGAAAGTGGCAGTGATGGTTCAGGATTCCAGCTTCCTCCGCACACTCAGTGGAGAGCGGTGTTTTCTGTGCCAGCCTCACACCACCAATTAACTACCTTTTGTTTTCCCCACTGATGAATCCTCTGGATGAATCTTTTTTTTTCCCTTCTCTCTCACTGAAGGATTTCCACAGCCCCTCCTTGTTTCCGTGAAAAGCAGAGGGAGGCCATTCACAGCAGAGACCCCCCCTCCCGCCCCACTGCAAGTCCCAGTCCCTCCCATGGCCGCCCCTCGTAGGGGCCTCCTATCACCTCATTTCCATTTCCACCCCAACACTAGCAGTGATGTTATCTTCAGGGCCATGTTTCACAAAGTTTTGGGTCCGAGTTCTTTTTTTCTCTCACCTTGTAAGAAGGATTAGACTCACAGGAGTGATGTGGAAGCACAGAGCTCCCGTTGATGTGCAGATGCCGGGCCCTCTTCCCGTGGCGTGGCCCCTGTGGGTACCTCCCTTCTTAGGGCTACTCCTCCTGGCTCCTGTGAGTGCAGCCCAGGCGGAGCTGTTGTCACTCAGTTGCGGGTACGGGGTCCCCCGAGCTGTCAGCCACTCCCCCCCACAGCACGACCTGCCCAGTTAGGTATAACCTCGTGCGTGAGTCACCCGCATCGGAGGAGCCAGAGTGCGAGGAAATACCATGTGCTTGACGCCGAAACTATGTGAGTGACAACAGGATTTGTTTTGCAGTGACAGGGATGCTGCAGAATCAGGCAGCACCCACGCAGGTGCGCTCCCTGACTTCTCTGGGGAGGGGTGTGGAGGGACGCAGGAGAGAGGCTCCGGGGGTGTTCCGGCCACCCTCCTGTCCCCCCGGAAGCGCTGGATGGGGGGTGCCACCGTTCCTCTCCCTACCCCCGCCGACCTGGTGTGTGTCAGCCGCGGCGGAGAGCACCACGTGGTCTAGGTGTAACCTGGCAATGGCAGCACCTGAACTCACCATTTTCTCCTCCTAATTTCTAAGCTAATTGCTGAGGGCCTTTGCTACATTTTTAATATGTTAAGAACCTTTCAACAGCTGGCAGCTCTCAAAATCATGCAAGTGGTGGGGAAGTGCATTCTTTGGATGGGCAAGTTGCCTCGTGTTGTGCCCAGCCCTGGCGGGTGCTCAGTTTCAGTCCCCAGGAAGGCGGGGATGTGACTGTCCTTTGTCAGCGGCAGCGGAACCCAGAGGGTGAGAGCACAGGCTGCAGAGTCCCAGCTGTACTGTTTTCTCACCGTGGGACCTCAAGCAAGTCAGTGCTCAGAGCGTCCCCACCTGTAAAAGAGAATTCCACTAGTGCCTCGCCCACAGAGTCGTCGTTGGCACTGGATGAGTTAATGTAGAGAAAGCACCCATTATTGTTGCTGTTGAAACTACTATTAACATCATTAGCAGCAGCAGTAGCCACGTGCCGTCCCCACCCTTCCCCCCGCAGGGCTGCCCGCTGATCCCCGTGTAGCAGGTATTCAGGCAATAAAGCCAGGGTCCCCGTAGCTGACGGGTCACTCCCTGCCACATAACCAGCTGTCCCATAACGTGTGCTCTGTGGCCTTTTTCTTCTCCGAGTCTGCCACCGGGCAGCTGTCTCTATCGGGTTTCATTCGCCTTCTAAATATAGTCCAGCCTCATCCTGCCTATCATCAGATTCCCAGCGTGTGTGACTTAGGACAGGAATGGCAGTTGAGAAATCAGCCTTCCTCCTCTTGCAGCAAGATAGTCTTCTGGCATTTGGTCATCTCTGAAGGTAGGCTGGAAAAGTCGGCTGCGGGGCACCTGGCTTTAGGGCCCGATGCAAGTGTGGGTAAGGTTCCTTCCCAAAGCAGCAGGGAAGGGAAGGTGACCCCTCTGCCTTGCCTCACCCCAGCAGTGACCGGCGGACAGACCCACTGGCAGTGGAGGGTTCGTGTCTGCATCCAAGAGGCTGGCCTGGCATTGGCTTTGGGTGTCATGGGATGCTTTGGGAAATTTGATTAAAACGTGAAAAGGATGCTTCCCAGTTAGTCGCAGAGCTGTAAAGAGTGTCTGGTGTTACACAAAAGCCAGGACCAATTGTCCATGCCACTTGGGCTATCTCTCTTTTTTTTTTTTTTTTTTTTTTTTGCGGTACGCGGGCCTCTCACTGTTGTGGCCTCTCCCGTTGCGGAGCACAGGCTCCGGACGCGCGGGCTCAGCAGCCATGGCTCACGGGCCCAGCCACTCCGCGGCATGTGGGATCTTCCCGGACCGGGGCACGAACCCGTGTCCCCTGCATTGGCAGGTGGACTCTCAACCACTGTGCCACCAGGGAAGCCCCGGGCTATCTCTTGAAGGAACAGTTTGAAACATGGTCGGGAGACTTGACGCCCTGTGTAGCTGAAGGTTCAGCTCTGTCTGATGTGGGATAGATTAGTGCTGGCTTGTTGGCTCTGAGAAGGACATTAAGGGTTCCCTAATGCAGTGGCTTTTCTGCGTTGCTCTTTTTTTTTTTTTTTGGCTGCACCACGCGGCTTGTGGGATCTTAGTTCCTCGACTAGGGATTGAACCCGTGCCCTTGTCAGTGAAAGTGCAGAGTCCTAACCACTGGACTGCCTGGGAATTCCCCTTCGTTGCTCATAATATGGTTTTCATGTAAGGGAATTAACTGGTCCATTGTTTTCCCGAGAAAACCAGATGGCTGCGCGGCCATGTTCACAGGGACTCCTGAGATCTGGGCCAAGCATTTGCCAATCTCACAGAAAAAAGAAGGCCTTACCTAGAATGCTGTGTTTTTCTCTTGGTAAGCGGGCTTCTGAGCCCGAGCGGGCAGCCCATGTGTGACTTTGCATCCATCTGTCATTCTCCGGGCGGGGACAGCTCGGCCTCCTGCAGCCCTGCTGCCTACAACTCGCCCTGTCACGATTGCAGACTTTCCCATCCACTGCAGATTGTGTACTGAAGCCACATACCCCCAGTGAAGCACAGCTCCAGCTCAGAGAGGCTGCCTCACAGCACTGACACGAAAAGACAAACAGAAATCTGACTTGCCATGTTATCCATCCAACAAAAAAACCACCCAAGGGTAGAGGAATAGATATTCATCACGTCCCAGCAACTCAGCCAGGCCTGTGAGTTCAGTATTTCTAGGTGGACTTAGAATACCTTTCCTCGGCAAAGCAGAGTCCTCCTGACAGCTCTTTTCACCAGCAGGCCAGCCTCTCTGGGTTAGAACAAAGGGAATCCCACTTATGTGATTTGGGCCGGTAGCCGGTTTTCTCCCTCTCCAGTGGTTTGTGTGCCATTGTGGAAATTTGAATACTTTTCCGTAAGTTAAACAGAACTTTCTCTTCATGCTGCCTGAATTTGCCTTTATCTGTAGTCAAGCTTTGGCTGCTGAGGTGGCCTTTGCCCAGGTTTAGCATGAGCAGAATAATACCATCAGCTTGAAAAGAGATTCAGGAGATGATTATGGGATGATTCAGTAGGCTTGTCACCAGAGAATGCAACTGTTATAAAGGGCATGTAGTTCGTTTTTGTTTTCGTTTTTTTACGGAATTTCTATTTTAGCAGCTGTGTTCATTACAGCATCTACAATAACGAAACATTGAGAGCACTTTTGTTAGTGTGTCTCGCTTCTTCCCAGTATCGTATTTTTCCAGAATGTTCTTTTGGTTAATGAAGTTTCTCTGAAAGGGGTGAGGGTGAGAGCCTTACCTGCAGTATAAAGTTAAAAAGGAATATTTTAAGGAAAGTGTGGTTTGATTTGAATTTCAGCAGGTAGGGGAGACCTACTATTTAAAATGCATTTGGAACCTTCAGCCTCTCAGATGTGGGTGGAACATGTTTTTATTTTCTTCATTGAAAAACAAGGGGTGGGCTTAGCCACATTTCTTGGTTTTGCCAAATCCGTCTGAGCAGGCAATGTACTGTATAATTCAATGAGTGCCTTGGGGGTTACTCTTAGGCATAATTGTGGCAATTCCAATATTTAAAGGTGAACATGGTATGATAAAGGGTGAGCATTCACATGTGATTTTTTTTAAGAAAACACAAGGCGATGGGAGACGCTGATTCACCCATCGATGCTAACCAGGCAGCTGCCGTGACCCAGCACTGACATAGCTCTAGTCCCAGAGAGAACGGGCAGCGTGGCCCCTGACTCACAGAGTTGGCAGTCCGGAGGGGGAGGAAGAGTAGGGGCTTCTTCAAGCACGTCTCCTTGATGAGCCAACCCAGGTGATTGTTTTCACAGAGTGCAATGAGAGCCAGGATCAGCTGGGCCTCGCTAGGCTCAGAGGCCTGGCACTACCCTCCACCCATCACGTGGTCTAAGTGGGTCACGTGCCTCTGTTCTTACTCATTTTGAAAACATGTGAAAACCACTTCTGTCCGCTCTGGGGATGATGTGAAGATGAGTACAGTTACGATCCACGTTTGATTTTTCAGAAGTAGAATATTCTGTTTGTTCCTTCTTGGTCTGCTGCTTTTCTTACCTTCTTTTTCTAGCCATCGCTAGGACTTACAGGAGAAGACAGGCCTGGAAAGAGACAGGACGGTAAACTCAGGCTAGACATGCTGCTCAGGGATAAACGTTGTAGGGTAGGGTACCCATGGCCGACACTGAGAGGGCGAATGAGTTTAGGGGATGTCAGGTTTCATCGTCCTCTGGTCCACAAAGTCCAGGCTGTCTGCAGTATGTTCCTTCCTTTGACAGACTGCTGTATAAATGCATGGTGACAGTAGTAGAAGTAGTAGAATACTTGCTGTTTACTGAAAGGGATCAGAATTTTCTGGTGACATCCTTGTTTGGGGAAGTACCAGTAGATATCTCAGGGATGCAGAGGGTGACAGTTTCAGAATACTGATCTTTCATTTTTTGGAGGCTTTATATCATTTTCTTTTTCTTTACAGAATGAAGTTGGCCTACTGGAGTTCTTCCAAAATGTGATAAAAGAAACTAGGGCAGAGCCAAAAAAAGTGACTAGTTGGGTCCTCAACACTTTTCTGGGCTTTTTAAAGCAACAGAACCTTGCCGTCAGTGAGAGGTGAGTGGGGTCTGGGGGCGCATTTTCCTTTCTGGTGAACTCTGTGTCCAGAAGCAGTTGACACAGGGCAGGGCTGGTGTTCTGCCCTCCTTCTTCCCCCTCAGGATCTCCTGACGAGACACAGACATCCCCTGTGAATGTCAGAGTCTAAAGCTGTCCGCCATCCCCTTCACATCTGAAAGCTCATTTATTCCGATCTCTGACCATCCACGCTGTCCTTTGTACTGTGCTGGGCTGGGGACCTACAGATGAGTAAACGAGGAGTGTCCTACCTGCAGGGCATCCAGGCTGTAAGAAAGCAGACAGTCGGCTCAGTACGATCCCGTTACACCGCAGGTGTGTTCAGGCCACCATGAATGCACAGGAAGGGGACCTGCACCGAGGCTGAGGCGTCCACCAAACTTTCCCTCAGGAGGGAGAGTGAGTTTCCCTCAGAGACCAAGCCCTGAGGAGTTGCCAAGTGGAGGGAGGGTTCCTAGCTTTCTGGACCGTAGATGCAATTGTGCGACACTCAGAGACAAGAGGCGTGGTGGGCTCAGGAGGCCCAGAAGCTCCAGGGTGCTCAGGAGGGAGCAGGGAAGCTGCAGGGATGGGCAAGGCCACCTGGGAGGCTTCACACGCCTTTGTTGGCAGCTGTCAAAGGCCTGAGAGCACACGCTCACTCCAGGTCCCCTCTGGGGGGATGGGATGGAAGATGGAGCTGAGGTGGGAAGCCCAGTTGGGTACCTCTTACAGGAGCGCCCGTGCGAAACGCCCTGTGCCTGGGCCTGAGTGCGGTGGACCAAGGTGTGGACAGTGTTCTCAACTCCACATGACTCCACCTCCCTCACGCGGGCTTGGGGCGAGATGGAGTGGAGCCTTTCAACCTGGTGGGAGGTAAAGGAAGAGGGACAGGTGGGGAGGATGCCGTGTTCCTTTTGGACATGCAGGGTTTGAGTTGCCTGTGGGACAGATGTCCCCCTCGTGGGGTGACTGATAGGCAGTCAGATACATGGGCCTGCATCTGCTGGGAGGCATCTGGGAGTGTAAATCCGAGAGTTCTCACTTGTTCAAAACTCAGCACCTGTTAATTGAGACTCTGCCCTATGCTAAGTTCTGTGCTGAGCGTGGGGAAAGCCAGTCCACGAGGCAGACGCGGTCCCCGTGGTCCTTACAAAGCAGCGAGTTGGGTGCCCTGAGAAGGGGAAGAGGAGAGCTGAGCTCCCTGCTGAGTGAAGGGTGAACGGGGCCCAGCAGGCCAAGTCCAGCACACGCTCCAGGCGTGGAGAGCAGCGTGTGCACGTGGCTCGAGGGGAGCCCGAGCGTGGCATCTCGGGGGAGGCAGAGCACGGCCCAGTATAAGCGGATCGTGGACTCAGCAATGTGTAGATGGTACTGGAAGCCGTTGGAGCAGGTGAGAGCTGTGGGGAGGATACCGTGTGACCGGGCCTGAGACTCCCTGGACTGCCCAAGGAGCATGGGCAGGGAAGGAGGGACAGAACCAGGACCATGGGTGTCACAGGAGCCAGAGAAAAGGAGAGTGTGAGGAAGGAGAGAACGGGCAGCAGGTTTAAATGTGGGTGTTCATCAGGGACACACAGGCAGGTGGCGCCCCGCGGGAGGCCGAGCTGTTCTTGGGGAGCGTCGTTGCTGCAGCAGCGCCCACGGCCATATAGGGGAGCAGAGCCGGGGAGACAGGCGTGTGCTGACTGATACGTGAGTCCAAAGAGTCGTCTGTTCAGAGAAGTTACCCCTGTGCGATGCTGGCTTCGTGTTCGGCCTCTTGCTCGCAGTGTGTTTGCACAGGTACCAGTGTGGCCATGTGGCTCTGTTTCACCTCCTCACGTGGCTTCTTAGAGTGATCTTGGATGAGTCACCCTCAGTGCCGTCACTGTAAATGACAGTGATAGTGCCTGCCTCCGAGGGTTTTTGAGAGGAAAACACACGGCGCCCGTGGGCCCTTAGTGTCCATTTCCTTCTCTATTCCGTGATGGTATGTGAGGTACCAAAACGATGTCCCCCCCCTTCCCCCCCGCCGATCCCCAAACTCCCATGGCATCTGTTGCCTGTTTCTTTCCTTCTTGTCCTCTCCGGTTCGACCTCTCTACTCAGAAACTTCAGTCTTCACACTGAAAAGCCCGGGCCCATTCAGGCAGAGTTGATGGAGGAGGTATAGCTGTACCAGAGCCTGAATGGCTCTGGAGAGGTCTTGGTGAAGGAGGGGCCAGGCGACATCTGTGAGGAACCAGGGCGTGGGGATGGCGAAGAAGCAGCAGCTTTGGGGAGCAGGGGGAGCATAGCTGGGAGGAGCAGAGGGTGGAAAATGGCAGAAAAGTACAGTTGACCATATGATTGGGGTCGAGCCGGAACATGGAGGGTGTGGAAAGTCGCGGGAGTTGGGCCGTGAATCCAGCACTGGCTGTAGAGCACCCTCTGTGCGGAGCTCGCGGAGAGCCAAGCAGGACGCTGGCCCGGCCCTTAAGAAGCTGTGTCCTGGGGAGGACTGGACTTGTGCACTAATGCTGTTACCTCAAGGCAGAATGGAGTGCTTCTTGTTTAGAACTAGTCACAGTGCGGTGCAAGCAGAGAGGGACGAGACCACGTTCACCTGAAAGGCTCCGGGAAGGAGTGGTTGGAGCTTTGGGAGGAGATCTAACTCTTAGCTTTAAAAAGCGTTTTCCATGTTGCTGACTGATTGCTAGAGTCACTGAATTTCAGTCTCAGCAGAGACCTGAGCTACCTCTGGTTCAGCTCTTTCATTTAGCAGAGGAGGAAATCCAGGCCCCTAGAGGTAAGGTGCACAACTGCTCAAACTGGAAGCCAGCCTCCTGACTTCCAGACCAGTTTCTCTATATGTTGATCTGTGACGTGAGGGGTTTGCTAACAGCCATTTTAGGAGCTTCTACAGGAGCTGAGATTGACAAATTAGAGTGTCAGGGGAACTTGGAGCCTCTGGTATTTATCCAAACAATTCGTAAGCACTAGAGTCTTAAGAACTCCAAGGGGGGGCTTCACCTGGTAGCACAGTGGTTAAGAATCCGCCTGCCAATGCAAGGGACACGGGTTCGAGCCCAGGTCCGAGAAGATCCCACATGCTGCAGAGCAAGTAAGCCCGTGCGTCACAACTACTGAGCCTGTGCTCTAGAGCCCACGAGCCACAACTACTGAAGCCCGTGTGCCTAGAGCCTGTGCTCTGCAACAAGAGAAGCCACCGCAATGAGAAACCCACGCACCACAACGAAGAGTAGCCCCTGCTCGCCGCAACTAGAGAAAGCCCGTGCGCAGCAACTAAGACCCAACACAGCCAAAAATAAATAAATAAAATGAATAACTTTATCAAAAAAAGAAAAAAGAACTCCAAGGGCACCAAACTCTAAATAAAAGTGTGCTTGGTTCCAAAGTCAAGTAAGGAGGAAGCTAAGCAACAGTTCTGTGCTAGAGTTTATGTAGAACAGGAACTGAACAGGAAGCAAGCTCTGTGTAGCAGCTCTCACAGTCTACACAGTTCAGACAACCACTGCCTGGGCTGCATATACCAGCCTCACCTTGGAGCAAACATTAACCAGTGAGCAACCTCGGCAGCTGGGCTAACGTTTCCAAAGCCTAGAAGGGCAGTAGCTGCAAAGCTAGCAGTAGTCTCATGATGACACCAGGCAAGGGACACTCCAGAGATCACGTTGGCAGGAAGTGATTTTGCAAGTGAGCGTTCATCTTTAAAGACCTCTCAGAAGACTGGTGTTTAAAGGGTCTGGCCAGAAAAGTGCTTGTTGAACTTGGCTTTTTCATTATTTTGAGCATATTGCTTTTTTGGTTAATAACTCATAGCTATTCATACCAGGTTTGATTTAGTTAGGAAAGTGGAAGTTACTGATTCCCTGACCAAATATTTCCTGATAATATCAGGCAGGTGCAGCTGTCCAGTTGTTCACTCCAGCCGAGGGCCTGAACTTGCGGGTCAGCTGCGGGCAGCAGCTCCTGAGGCACTAGGAAACCAGGGAAGGCCTTTGAGCTGAGAAGGGGCTGAGGCTCACAGGAGGATTAGTCCGGCAGCGTGATATGCGGGGCAGCGTCCAAGGATGGGATGTAGGAGGTGGGAGCCTGTTAGAGGTCACAGCCGCAGGCCTGTTGGTATACAGCCTGTGAGCTAAGGATGATTATTACCTCGTATATTTAGAAACCAAAACAAAGAAGACTACGTGACCGAGACCAGGTGTGTCCCACGGAGCCTTAAATATTTGCTCTCCGGCACTTTCCAGAAGTTTGCCGACCCCTGGCTTAGAACATGTGTGGGGAGACAGGAGCCCGGAGGGCAGTCAAGGAGGGGAAAGAGACTGGAGGCCCAGGGAGAAGGGGTTTTCTCATGGGGTGCAGCAGGGTGGGAAGCTATTATGTTTGGTAATTAGTGAGGGGAGGTGATTTTAAAAGAACAGCATCTGCAGAGGGATAGGGTTGGGATCCAAACAACAAGGGCAGACAGTAGCCACTGATGCTCTTCATTGGTAAAAAATAATAATAATAAGGTCAGGCAGAAGCAAGTGACTGCAAGACCACTTGGAGGCACTGTCAAGACAGGGCAGATCTGAGCGCTCGTGAAGGCGTGGGGTTAAAGCCGCAGGAGGGAGGAACCCGGCGTCCGAGTAGGACGCGTAGCAGTGGCAGGTGATGCAGGCAAGAGCATGGGTCCGGGGGCTGTCTGATGGAAGAGGAGGAGGCGGGCACCCCAGAAGATTCTGAGCCTTCCATCAGTGGGTGACCTTATGATGCAGGAGGTGAGGGTCCGTGCTGAGAAGGGGCGTGGGAAGGAGACGCTCTAGAACAGCAGCTTGGGTGGGAGTGCCAGGCAGGGGCGCTGGGACGTTAGCGAGGTGAACAGAAGGATTGCTGAGCAGCCACCTAGGTGTCCGTGTCTCCCTGTCTTTCTCCACGAGCCTCTGTGTCCCATGAGCTTGGGCCTAAAATGAGCTCAGGGGTTGCGACAGGCAGCACATTTCACAGGAACGGGGGTGGCTGTGGAGGTGTCAGGGTGTCTGCTTCCAGAGTCCAGGCTGGAGATAGAGTCGTGATCCCATAAGAGCTCTAGGGGATTGGGTGAAGTTGGAAGGCTTGAGAGATGCCACTTCCCCTCATCTGCAGATGCGCCGGGCTGGGGATGGGAGACTAGCCTTCCATGTTGGGCTCTTCTTTAGTGGAGACACACCCACGGCCCAGAAACCAGCGTCATCTGACAGCAGCCAGGTGTGCTTCTGCTGCTGTTCTGTTCCAAATCGGCCGATTTATTTATTTAACCTGATGAGGGGGGCCTTTCAAGGCCAGGGTGACAGGTCCTGATCTTTGTCATCATCTTACTGGAGGTGAGCCCTGGCACAGCTGGAATTAGTAGACACAGTGTCCCAGTTGGGGGGAAGGAGTCTGTGACACAGATACTGCTGACCTACTATGTGTCGAGCACAGTGGGTACAAAAGGGCGATTGAGAAATCCCAAGTCAGTGGAGGTATTTCATAGTGAATGAAGGTCATTGGATGAAAGGCAAAGTATTTTTAGTCATGCTGTACTCTATTTCTGTCCTTCTCTGTCTTCACATCCCTTTATCATCAGCTCACGTGGGAGTGGGGACCCTTTTGTTTGCAGGCTTGAGAAATCTAGTTCAACCTCAGTGCTTATTACAGGTTCTACACACAGTCTACACTCTAATTGGCCTTTATGTTTACTAGGATCATAGAACATCCAAGAAACCCGAATTTATTTCGGGAATTCTTTATTACTTGTCAATAGGGTGGGAAGTTAGAGAAAGGGTGTCTTGATTTCCCAGCCCTCTGCCTCTCGTCCTGCTGAGATTTAATCAGGGTGGTCCAGACACTCTGCAAACCTAATATCCTCTTGGAATGATTTTTATCCATACTTCGGGATAAGCAGACACTTGCAGGACAGTGGGCTGCCTCTGTGTGTCAGCTGCCTCACGTGAACAGCCCTGTGAGGTTTCACTGCACCTGAGTCAGACCTGGTGCACTTGCACTCGGTTGGCCTGGAATTCCGGGAAATTGGAGTAGGGGCTGAGCGGTAGTTTCCTTTTTACTATCTAAGAGCTTAACAAAGAAATGAATAGTGAGTAATGGGAACTGAGACTTAAACAGAAGGTGTTTTCAAGTAGTGTTAAACGTTCCAGAAGCTTTCGTTTACACAGACACACTAACATGCTATTTATAAGTCGTTCCAGTCTATTTAAAACTGGTCCCCTCATGACCTCAGACAGACAGCGTTTCATTAGCCTAGTTGCTGCATGTGTTTAAAAGTAGCAAAACTATGTATTTTAAAAGAAATAGTCTGTAATTCAGTCTTTTCCACTAATCCTAGGCACTCACCGCCCCCCTCACCCCAGAATGTCAATTAATGACACTTTACGCCTTTGGTTGCCTCTCGTCCTTTTATATCATGGGATCTTGGCAAATAAGTCCCTTCCTAGAAGTGTAGGCATAATGAATTCCAGGCCCTTCTGTGAGAAGCTGTTGCGAGCCTGCGGGAGAGAGCAGTTTGTGGATGCCCATGAGGATGGCTGACGACATGGCTGGTAGTCACTGCGTCCCTAAAAGACAAGTTCTTACGATTAAAAAGAATTTATATTTGCACAAAAACACTCGAAAACTGGCCTTGTTAGCTGTTTTGTTTGAAGTACTTTTTAGGCTGATCTTTCAGTCGAAAATATTTAATTACCGGGTTTTGGTTTTTTCTCTTCTCGTCATGGTTCATGAATTTTGCAGCCACCTCCTTTTTTTGACTAATTAAACTGAGCAGTTGTCTGTCACTACAACTTCTGCCAAACTGCGGTTATTGTTGGGTAGTAAAATAAAGAAAAACAACACTGGTCACAAAAATGTGTTCTGTCCTAAAGTACAAGATAACTAAATAACATAGAGCCTAACTGGCCTGTTACTTCTATTTCTGAGTGTGGATTGAATTATTCAAACCTACAAAATCACGTGCTTTGATTTTAAATAACCATAAATGCATACACCGACAGAGTGAAATGTACATGTTTCTTCTCTCCTTTTGGGGCTGCTAGTCCTGTCACACCCTCTGCCCTGGCTGAGCTGCTTGACCTGCTGGACAGGAAAGCCATCTCTTCATCCGCAGCTAAACAGGTATGTCCCCACCTCCCAAAGGGTCCGACCACCCTGCCAGCCCCGTACATGTTTTATGTGAAAGTCAAATGCCATCACTAAGTGCATTTCATCTTTGAAGTATTAAATGTTTCTAAGGGCTATTTTTATACGGAGAGGTAGAAACATTTTATTTAGCAAATGAAATAAAGCCAGTACTATGTATGACGCAGGTAATTTGCTTCTCATCTTTGCTAACCGGACGGCGTAGTTGTTTGGCTTTGCCCGGAATGTTTCCCACACATTTGTTTATGTGAAAGGTGGGCCCTGAAGCTCCTGGGGGCTTCGGCCTGTGCCCTGTGTGGCCGACACTGCTCCCTGGCCCTTGTCCTCCCTCTCCCGTCCTCTGCAGCCTCCCACCCAGTACCAAAGGCTCGTTTGTCTTGTCACGTGGTTGCCCCTGAAAGTCAGTCTTCCAGCAAGAAGGGTGAGGCCAGACAGACTGCCTCCCACTTAGTAGATCAAATTTAACACACAGGCCCAGTGTGTGAAAACCCAGACAAATAGCGTCCTCATCAAAGGCGGCCTTCCACCTCATCTCCAGCCCCACCTGACAGTCTCAGGTGGGCGCAAGGCCCCTGGAACTCAGAAAACTCTTACAACTAAGCACTCAGAAAGATAAAGAACACCAAGGCAGCCGCCTGATCTCGACTTGAGATATCACAGCTGTCAGTTCTTCAGCCAGTAACTTAATGTTATTTTAATGGTGCCTTTGGCGTTTAATATTTATACATGTCCTCAGTAGTGGCAGGTTACATAGTGAGGCTTTGGAAAAGCGGCTGCTTTTGGCTAATTACGAGGCACCATGGAGCATACACCCAGCTCTGTGCTGTGAAACTGGGGATAGGACCTAATAAAGGTTCTGTTTACCCACCACCAAGTGAGGCTGTCAAGTATAGGGACTGCGCCACATTTAGGAAAGGGTTTTGGTTGCCTGGATGTCAGAGGAATACAAATGTTTACGAGAGTGCTCAGCAGTAGCAGAATGATTAGATGGCCGGAGGGCAGAAAGAAACTGTATATACACATAAGAGCAAATGAATTGTTGCATTTCAAACCAAAGAGGGAAAAAACCTTCCCCTTCCTACTCCTCCTGCCCCAGCAAAGAAAACCTAGTGCAGATAATATGTTAGGTTCAGAGGGGAGAAACTAGAACTGCCGGGGGATGCTGACAGCTGGGTTCAGATAGAGATAGAGACATTTTTGGATTCTGTTGGCTTCTAGCGTGTTTAAAGGAGGTGGGGTGAATCCTGGCTTCTGTAAGGCAATCACAGAACCAAAATAAAAGTCTGATTGTGTGTCCCATGAGGGCGTCTCCCTTATACACCATTGCCTTAGGGGATTTGCTTTTTAATTTTTCTACCTTGTTCTGTTTTTTAAAAAATCACTGATTTTCTGGTGGAAAAAAATGGTATTTGTTCATTGTAACAACTTAAGTAATGCTGAAAAATATAAAGATTTTCCAGTTCTACCACCTTGAAATAACTACCATTAATACTGGGTGAACGGGACTTCCCTGGCCGTCCAGTGGTTAAGACTCCGCGCTTCCATTGCAGGGGGTGCAGGTTCAACCCCTGCTCGGGGAACTAAGATTCCACATGCTGCACGGCGTGGCCAAAAAATTTAAAAAATAAAAAAAAAAAATATTGGGTGAGCATCATCCCAGGCATCTTCCTGTGCACACATACAGTTAGCAGGGTGGATTGTGGGCTGGGCAGACAGGAGGTTAGAAAAACAAGGCTTTTGAAAATAAGAGGTTTTAGTGTACTGTTTTTTAGTTTTATTTTTTAAGAAGCCTACAGTTCATTGGTTTTTAGTATAGTCACAAGGTTATAACCATCACCACTATCTAATTCCAGAACATCTTCATCACCGCAAAAACATAACCCTGCATCCAGTTAGCAGTTTCGCCCCATTAACCCCTTTTGCCCTAGGAAACTGCTAATCTACTGTCTGTCTCTATGGATTGGCTTCGTCTGGACATCTAAGATGAATGGACTCATACGATATGTGGCCTTTTGTGTCTGGCTTCTTTCACCTAGTGTCATGTTTTCAGAGTCCATCTATGTTGTGTCAGTACTTCGTGCCTTTTTATGGCTAAAGAGTATCCCATCGTGTGGGTAGAACCACATTTTGTCTACCATTCATCAGTAAGTGGACACTTGTGTTGTTTCCTGTTTTTGGCTCTTATGAATAATGCTGCTGTGAACATATATGTACAGGGTTTTGTTGGCGCATATGTTTTCAGATTTCTTGGGGCTGTACCTATAGGAATGGAATCTCTGGGTCATGTGGTAGTTGTATGTTTAACATTTTGAGGACCTGCCGGACTGTTTTCCAAATGGGCTGCACCATTTTACAGTCCCGTCAGCAGTGTGTGAGGGTTCCAGTTTCTCCACATCCCCGCCAGCCCTTGTAATTGTCCTGCTTTTTGGTTACAGTCGTCTCCTAGTAGGTGTAAAGTAGTAGCTCGTGGTGGATTGATTTGCATTTCCCTGATGACTAATTACATTGAGCGTCTTTTTTATTTTTAGAGTCTACTGTAAAATGTAACACATAAATGTGTTATAATTATTTTTTACTGAATTTGACAGAGGAATCCAAGTAGGCCTTAGGTTTTAGAAACCCTGTGAGGCAGAACGACTCTGGTTCCATTGGTTACTGGTGTTTCCTCTGACAGAACTGGAAGAGGTCCTACTAGTGACTGAATAACCAGGAGATGAGAAAGAAAGTTGAGTAAGAAAATGACTCCTAAGGATGACAGATACGCAGAAAGAGTCATCCTGCCCTGAGAGCGTTCTGAACTCCAAAGACTCTCCCACTTTACGTCTAATTTATTATTAATCCATCTCTTGCCATCCGGCTCTCCTTTCCATGACTGTCCATTATTTTCATCCCTGACACATTTCACTGCACCTTGCCCCCAGGTGTCCCAACACCTGAGGTTTACAAACCTCATCCCCTCAGCTCCCTGGGCCCCAGGGGCGTTAAGAGGTTGCTGCCATGAGGCAGCCCTGTCTTTCAGAAACAGAAACGCAAAGATTATTTATCACCATGAGCAAACTCCTGGTAACTGTAGACAAAAGCACCCGGGCTCCTCTCACAGGATCCGGTTCTGTCTAATGAAGTAGCCCCCGTCTCCTCCCCTCACCAAGGACAGGGCACACCAGACTCCCACCTGCAGAATCACAACACCCCTGCGGCTAGCATGCCAGGGTCCTGAGCCTCTGGGGACTCGGAGGCCCCGGGCGTCGTCCAGACTGCTGGCCAGCCAGGCCCCGGGGGAAATCACCCCAGATGCCTACATGTCTCCTCTGTGCGAGCCTGGAGTAAGTGCAGACGGTCCACCGTCTCCCAGGGATTGTCCCTCTAGTGCTTCCTGTGGGACCAGGCTGGACAGGGATTCCACAGAGATGGAAGTCGAATTTTAACATGCGAGTGTGCAATTTAAGCAATTTCCTCCTGTCTACTTTGGGGTCTACTTTAAACAGAAATCACCAAAAACCTTTTAATATAGAAAATGTTACATCGTGCAGTAAAACTTACGAATGATTTGATGTCTTTTTCTCCGTTTTAGTGCGTCAGTTCTTTGCACATTTTCCTGTGCCCTGCTTCTCTTAAGGGCCTAGATTGACGTCTGTGCCTTTCTAGAAGAATGACCTTTCACGATACTTGCCTTTGCCCAAAAGCACCCCCTCTCTGTCTGTCACCGCTCCCTCCCTGCCCTCTCCCTGGAACAGGTCTTTCCACCACCCTCTGACCCCGGAAGCCCCAAACAGGCAGGGACAGGCCAGGAGCCTGTGTGCTCTCCTTTTGTCCTTCCCTCCAGATTCTTTAAAAATAGCTTTAGCTAGAGAAATGGTTGGGTAGTAGTTAGGAGGGTGTGTGCTCAGTCACCAGGAACTGAAGCCTGAGTTTCCACCCCATGCGTCAGAGCTGGCTTCGGTGGTCGGGGTGTGATCGGGGGTCCCCAGCTTGCAGCACTCCCTACCCCGGTGGCCATTTACTAACCCAGATGACCGGCCCTGCACCAGGACCCCCTTGTGATGTGGTCTGTCCTGGGTGAGCAGCTGCAGGCCTGGGAGGTGCACTCCTGGCCAGAAACAATTGCACTTCGATAGCACTTCCCAGGGTGGTGATTAAACACAGACAAAAGCTGAGGATTTATGCCGCAGCACGAGGTTGGCAAGCACAGAGCCACGATGTTTGCAGCCAGGAGGCCGGGGGAGGCCGCAGAGTCTGGCCTGGAGGCGGCCGGGCCCCGTATAGTGGCTCCCGCCCTGCTGGGCTACAGCCAGGAGGGCACAATCTGTGCCTTAAATTGGAACAAGCAGAGGACTGGATTCTGGAATCCACTGTGTCAGCCCAGGGGTCTAACTTGGGAAGTGAGTAAGCTGATGTGTTCTAACTCTGGGAGTGGGAGAACGCTGCAGCCACCGGGCATTTGCTCCTGGAGGCTGCTGAGGTGTGCTTCCCTAGGTCAGTCCTTGGTACCCCTCCCCACTCTCTCAGGGAGCAGCCAGCCTCTCTGCATGTAAAAGCGTCATCCCAGCATTGTCCTGCTTTTCCTTCTGAAAGGTGTGGTTTGGCCTTGGTCCCTGACTGCCTCAATTGCCTTTATTCTTGTTATTTTGGCCCAAGCAGATCCAACCAGTGTTTGGGCCCGTCGGGTCCCAGGTGTACTGGGTGCCAGGCAAAGGCTGACCCCTGGGCGGCCAGCTCAGCTCAGCTCTGCACTTTCAGCCACAGTGGCTGCAGGGGCCTGTGACCGCCAGGCGTTCGGCTCCTCCCAGGCCTGGGCTGCAAGCAGCATCCACACCTGCCGGGCTTTCCTGTAAAGAGTTGCTGTGTAGCTTCTCATCAGTCACTCTTGCAGGTGACTTCTGTTATAAGCTAGGGATCTGGTCTCTCTCGGGATCTCCATTCTCTCTTCCTGAATGTTGGACATTTTCAACTAGAAACTTTTTTAGGAGACTCTGCAGATGAACAAAATAAACACTGGTCAGAATCTACCAGTAGGGGGCCATTTAAGTAAATCATGATGAATATTGGATTTTTTTGTTAATACAAGAAAGTACTTCTGTAATCAGTGAAACAGAAGCAGGTTACAAATTGTATATGTGCTGTGATCACAATTATGTTACAAAACAGAAAGAAAACCATGGAAGGGAAAATACTAGAATACTAACATTGGTCACCTTGAGGGGATGGGAATTGGGTAAGATTTCTCTTTGTCTTTTCTGTATTTCCTCCCTTATTTTCTACAGTGAACACATATTAAATTTTATAATTAGGAGCAATGTTTTAAAATTGTAAGTCTTATTCAAGAGAAATAAATCTATCAGGGAAAGGGGGCAGAGAAGCTCTCCAGACGCTGAGTCTTATCCGCATCACAGATCGTCTGTTCTCCGGTTCCTGTGCTGTGGGCACGCCATCAGTACGTCCGCTGAGAGCAGGGGAGGTTCTTACCCGCTGTGTGCCCCTTTCTCCTCAATGCCTTTCTCATTGTCGGCTGAATACACATTTGAAGAATTGGGTTGGAGGCACTTATGTTCAGTATTTTTCTAAGAGCGGGGACAGGTCTGCGTACGCGGCCAGGGCTGTGTGGTGATCGCCAGAGTGTGCCCTGTAGGTGCGCTTTCGGAAGGATGCCCCAGACGCCTCTGGGCCACAGTCACCGTGGGCGCCCGACAGCCAAGCTGAAGGCACACTGCTCTGGGCAGAGGGGCTCCTGGCTGGAAAGCGCTCAGTGCTGACTGCTGGCTGAGACGGAGGCTAACGGGATCCCCTCCCCTTCCAGCTCACACTAGAGAAACAGGCACTGTGGAAAACTGCCCTGGGACACCCCTTCTTTACAAATGTCTTCCTTTTTTTCCAACTTTATTAAGTTAGGGAATTGGTTATCTCTTTAAGTAGAAAAATACCCATACGATCAACTGCTCATTATCCTAGCCAGGTTCCGAGCCACATCCACCTGTGGGGATGGACGTGGTAAGCCTTGGGCCCCAAGGATTGTGATTTATGTTTTTCGTTATTTTCCATTCTGTATCTTCATTATGGGCTCCTCTCTCGCCCCCTCCCTGAAAAAACTCCCGTTTCCCAGCAGAGGCCAAGTTTTCATGACCCCCTCTAAGTGCAGTGGTTCCCTTTTGCAGCCCGTGTGGCCCCATCCTTCACCAACATGTCACCGCAATTAATTAATTCAGTGGCACTCCCGTCAGCAGGGGCCCTGTGAGTGATCATCTTCTCACACTCCCCGCCCTCCCTGCTGTGCCCTTGGAGTCGGCGAGTGGGGACGACCTGTCTCTGCCAGCGTCTCCACCGGCAGGGTCTCGGGCTCTGTTCTGAGGGCACAGCTCGGCGCGGGGAGGCCCCGGGTGTGTCTGCATGCAGCTGGGAATCCACTGACTGCTCTTCCACCCCAGCAAGTGGAGCTGGCAGAAGAGCTGACCCCGCCCCTCTCTGCCCGCAGGTGTTTCAGGAACTGTGGAGGAGTAAGGGCAAGACCCCAGCACAGATCGTTGCAGAAAAGCAGCTTGAACTGATGCAGGATGCAGAGGCGCTGGAGCAGCTCTGTTGCTCCACGCTGGAGGCACATCCTCAAGTGGTACTTAGCCCCTCGGGGGAAGGGGGTCTTCACGCGCAGCGACAGGTGGGCAGGGGGTCGCCGGCAGAGGCCCAGGGCCAGGGCCGCCTGAGGACTCAGCCAGGAGCCCCTCTGCTTCTCCCCCTTGCAGCCCAGCGGTGCTTCCTAATAATGGTTGGCCCGGTTTCATCAATAATCCCCCAGTTATTTTTGTCAGTTTTAAGCTAGAATCAAGAGATGAAATTAGGTGACTATTGGAAAAATACAGCTTTTCCTAGAAGGAAAATCCCCCCCTGGAGCTTGATCTCATGGAGTTTCGGTTGAAGGGGGTGTTAGCAAGTTTCAACCTCCCAGGCCTGCGGCCCTCTCCCAAGGTTGCCGAGCTCTGCTTTGTAAGAGGACCTCTCTATCAGGAAGCAGCAGGCAACACTGCACAGGGGCAGAGATAGGGAAACACTTCAGTTCCGTGCCTTTGAGAGCTGGGAAGAAAGGCAGAAGGGAAAATTATTTGTAAATTACAGAGAAAATCCTTGACAGGAACATAGCTGGAAATCAAGTCATTCTGTGTTCTGAGCGTAGAACACAATAGAAGAGCTAAAATGAGGCGCATCCCTCCCTCCCCAAGTCTAATCATATTGTCCAGAGAGATTTTTCAGTGGGGAACAAAATTGCTAGCATCCCTTTCAGAATGATACCACCTGCCCATCAGCTTGCGGGGACACTAACAGCTCTGTAAAGAGCTCTCGATAAGGAAAATGAGCTTGTGCAGGGTCTCGGCAATCTCCATCTTCCAGCCTCATCTGGAGTGACTGATAAAGACACACTTTTAGTTTCAGACTCAGAATGCAGCACTGCGCAGATACTCGCAGACGCTGTTGCCGATCAGAAGCAGGAGGTCGGGCGGGTGGCCCTGACGCGGTGGCTGTTTGACAGGCACTCAGCGCCCCCTGCCCCGGCCCTTCCAGCCTGCCAGCCAGGCACTCCCCCACCAGAAGCTCGGGGAGCGTTGCCATCTCGTGGCTTTGTCTTCTAGCGAACGAGCTTCTTGGCAGGGAGTCAGGGGAGGAGAGCCCGCTGAGCCCCCGCAGGGTCAGGGGCCTCACGATCCGGCACCCGGGTCCCGTGCACCGGCTTCTCAGCTGTGACACGTCACAGTCCTCCTCACTCCCTTCGAATCAGGAGGCGGGGTAGCAGACACCTCCTTTGCCAGGAGCCCAGAAACCTCCTCCGAAGGTCACCGCCTCCCCTGTTTCCTTTTCTCATTCTATATCTAATACAGAAAAAAGAAACTGAATTTAAGTTTCCATAAACGTAAACTTGATTTAAGATTTTTAGGCGAGAGACTCTATTTTCTCCTCTAAAATAATCTGTCTTTAAAGGTCACGGATGTAAAGAAGGGAAACCCCAGGGCCATAAACAAACTGATCGGGTTGGTCCGAAGAGCGACTCTCGGCCGAGCAGATCCAACGGTGATAAAGGAGGTGCTGGAGAGGCAGCTGTCGTCGTGACGGGTTCGGGTCCCCCTGCCACGGCCGGGCTGGAGCCTGTGCGCTGACGTCCTAGGCCCCAGCCAGACGCCCCGCCTGCTGCGCCTTGAGGTGCAACCTCCACGCAGACCAGGCCTGGCGCCGTTGCTTCATCGACATCACACGCTTCCGGGGGAGGTGCAGCAGTGGTGAGAAACAGCACGTCCTAGTGCGCAGTGACGCCGAGCTCAGTGCCACATGCTGTTTCAGATACTGTCACCACCCTAGGAAAACGTTTCATTCCGCAGGTCCCTCAACAAATATTTTTAAGCACGTGCTAAGGGCCGGGCGTTGTTCCAGGTGCTGGGGATTAGCAATGATGAAGAGAGGCCGTGATCTGGATGCAGTATTTTGTTTGCGGCGCTCTCATTAGTCTTAGTACCAGGAATGTATTCTCCCATCCACTGAGTAAAAGTGATATTGCCCATTCAATGCCCAGGGATCCCAGAAGGCAGAGGTCTGAGAATAAATGATTTATTTATTTTTTTGGTAAAAAAAGACAACAGAAGTTTTCAAATAAATTTAATGAATAAAATTTATACTGAAACATCACATAAAAAATTAACTTACACGTCGAAGATTGTGCAGTGGACAAACCCCCCTCCCCACCCTCAGACCGAAAAGTTTTAAAAGGCGAAAAAAAAGCTATAACATTAAACTGATTTGTTTTGCCTGGAAAGAATAAGATGGTAAGCTAGTAAATCAAAATCTTGACCTTTAATGGTAACTGCGGTACAGTTAACAGTAGTCCATGGAGGCTGCGTTGCCCTCACCCCTGTTCTCGTGGCAATAATACTATTTCTCTGTCGCACTGGGGCACCCCTTTGTTCACTGCACGCCTTTGTTACCTCTGACTCACAACACTAAAGACCAGTTTTGCAAGTGCTGTTTTTTAAAAGCGCATGTCAAATAAACTGTGACATAAAAGAAAATCATTGGAGGCCCTGATTTTACACTGAATTCTCTCTTGTACTAAGAAGAGCACAAACACTTCCGTCATGAACAGTGCTCCAGTGGTAGCTGGGGACCCGGAGAAGAGTCACCAACTTAGCAGCTTATGGTTCCTGGTTGCAGACGATCGCTCAGGACTTCCCTAAGTAGGAGTAAAGAGAGGACTGCCCCTCTTCCCAGCCAGAAAAGCAGGGACCAGTCATCTGGCTTATTTCAGACAAGCATGAAGAGGTAAGGTTTTTTAAAAAACTAACTTTTTTAAAAGTGAGTGACTTAGAAGTGTTAAGAGAATACGGTACGTTACATCACCCAGGAAACCGCGTGCCCCTCGCGCATCCCGCTGCAGTACTGAAAACTCCTGGGCCTGACAGTAAAACATTTTCATCAAACCTCTTTTCGAGAGAGAAAGGCAGAGCCAGTTCCCACCCCCCACCCCGTGGCTCCTGAGTCTGGAATCTGGCGGGATCATGATTTTGTAAGAAATGATAAGATTCAGTTTTGTTTTACAAACTCCATTTTCACCAGAGGTCTGGCTTCTTGGTCATCAACCCTTACAGAAAGCACTGGACGATCTTTCCAGACAATTTTAAATCAAGGGCTTACTTAAGTGGGGTCTGGGAGGGGCGGGGACAGCCAGATGAAGGCCATTTACCAACAATATCACGTCATATGTAAACCGTCTTATGGACTGATCATTTCGGGAGAAAAATGCCATTGCTGGGGTCGGAGGTAGAGGGAGGGCGAAGTGGGTAAAGGGGGTCAACTATGTGGTGGCAGACAGAAACTCAGCCTTTGATGGTGAATACACTGTAGTGTATGGAGAAGTCAAAATATAATGTTATACACGTGAAACATGTAATGTTATAAACCAGTTACCTCAACACACAAAAAAGCACTGGATCTTTACAATGCTAACTCATCCAGCTCTGACAATTGCCTGTTGTCTTGAAGGCCCACTTCTGAAATCCTGAAAATGAGATTGTGTTGTTGTAACTGCTCATAGAAAGAAAAAAACATACCAAAGCACGGCTCAGATATCTTACCTGGAACCTGACTAGATATTCAAAATACATGTTTATCTAACACCCTAAGAAATTCACAAAGTATGGCTCTACTTGTAACTGGGCTTCAGTGAAATACAATTTTAAATACATTTTTGCGTGATTGTGAGTTTAGTCTGGTTCTCTGTTTGCTATTCAGGGGGAAATCTCATTGAGATGTATGAGTTGGCACCACCGGTGAAGCCAGTGCCATCTGTCACTGGAGCCCGCACACCTGGAGGCTGGGAGGGCAACGTGCTGGAAGACTGGCTCCCCCGGGTGCCCTGTGGCTTGAGGAGGAGGTTGGTTGATCGGCTGGTTCTGGGGGGAGGGGAGGGGTGGCAGCCGCAGCACTCGGCATGCTACCTGGCACGGGATCTGTTTTTAGCAAAAGTTCATTAAGTTTATAAAGCAAAATTAATGGACAACCTGTTGTGGGAGTCCCTCTGTATGAGGGGTGGCTGCTGCCATCCGCTAGGCTTTTAAACTCTGGGTCTAGGAAGGAGCTTCTTGACTCTGTCCAGGCTTATGCATCAAGGTGAACTTCTGTTCCCATCTTTTAAGATGTAGACAACCCAGGGGAAAAAACGTGTCATTATTTATACCAAGTTAAGGGTGTTTTTAGCTGAGCTCCCTCCATCCCTTCTTTTTGGTAATTATGGCTAATCTGGAAGAAGGCTATGAATTGTTTTCAAGTAAACACTCTCCTAGAGCTTTGCGTTGGTTGGTTAGTTCAGTATATAGCTTACGGCCAGGACCCACAATCCATATTGTATTTTTCAGGTCTATTGAATTTAGCCACATAATTTCAAGGATTCCACATAGGACTATTTGAAAAAAACGACTAGATCTATATGAAAGGCCATGTTATTTTACCCACCACCAAAAGCAGCATGGAAATGGCTGTCACGCCTCTTCAGTAGATTTTAGACAAATTGCATTTGTGGATTATTTGTGAACAGAGCGGACCCTCGATGGTGAGATGGAAACCGCTGATTGAAATCCTCTCTTGTTGTCTCCCTTCGTCAGACGTCTTAGCAAAAATCATTTAAGTAATATTGTCAACACCAAATAATCTCTTTTAAAATATCTGCAGGGCAAAATGGTACCTCGTTACAGGTGGGCCTTTTCTAGACTTGTCCCAGTAAAAAGTCAGCTGCTGCCCTAAGAAGCACAGACTTCTGCAGCCTCAGCTCCATGAAATGCACAATCTGGCCTAAGAGCTGCCATAACCCTTGTCAGGTTCGGAAAGCACACAGTAAATCCAAGGCTCCCCAAAGATGCCTGAGATATGTATGGGACGCATGCGGGCACACCCTACTGGCGACCTTGTCCCTTGTGTGGGTGACAGGAACAAACTTCACAGTGATGACAGACAGGGAGGGGCGTTCCCAGCTAAAATCGGCCCCTGTCTTAGGATTCCAAGTGCAGAGGCCAAAGAACTTTGCCCCTGTCCCTCTGGTCCCTACAAAGCCTCAACGAAAACCTTTCACTGAAGCCCCCGTTTATCCAGTTCATGAGCTGCCAGGATGATCTGTCCTCCAAAACAAGTAATGGCCTAATAAACGCCTGAACATAGAGAGGATTTACTGAGGCAAAATTATCCCGAAAACAATGCTCAGTCTTTTGAGAGCTCTTTCTAAAGCGTTAGTTTATGACGATCATTCAAAAAGGAAAAAAAAAGTCAACTCCATTTTCTTAAAATGTTTCCTCTGTGATGTGATTTAAGAAATGGAGTATAAACCGGTTTGACAGTGTTCTGTCTTAAGCTGTTATCTGATGGAGAATGAGTGTTGTGTGATTTACAGTCTGATGGCTGAAGCGAGAAGGGGCCGAGAATATCTTCTTAACGACTTAAAGCGTTGTGGCCTCAGCTACAGAGGGCTGCTGTTCAGGAAGAGCTAATACCCCAAAGCTGGCTGGGACGCGAGGGGAGCCACGAATTACCCCGGCCTGGCCAGTGACTCGAAGTAGCACATGCAGTAATAGCTGTCCCGCAATAAAGTGTTTCATAAAAATGGCCAAGGGTGCCAGCCATTTCAGTAAATACACGGCTGGTAGTTAGCAATTACATTGACCCATCCCTGCGTGAGAGCTGGGTGTGCGCTGCAGACATTCACCGTCACACCGGTGACACGTCCCACCCCCGCCAGGGCCGCACTTCCCAAGGAGAGCAGCCCAGGCACACTGACCCACGTTCAGAACGGGCAGCCTACCCACAACCCCAAACCTCTGAACACAGCTGGAAACCCACCCACACTGACCCTGGCAACCAGGCTGATTCCGAGACATCAAAAATGACTTTCAACCCCGAGTACCATGGGCTGCCCAAAATGAACAGGTAACCTGAACAGTCACGTATCCTGTCTCTAGATTCTACTCATAAGAGGATGCTCTCCTGACAACATCCTGGAGCCAGGATGTCTTAATGGACTGAAAATCAACAACTGCATCAGACCTAAGTAAAAGCCACTTGATGAGGAAAAGGTACCCCTGAGGACCCGCGGAAGAAGTGAATGCGTCCTCCCTACACGTGACAGAGGCATCGATTCCAACCCCAGCTCGTCAAAGTATTTTACTAAGTCAAGTGGGGACCATGTCACAATTCCTCTAAATACCAGGGAAGGAAAGGAAGTACCTACTAATAAAACCACATCTCTGATTGGTTACTCCAGCATTCCCATTTCATGTCTGGGAATCTGTAATTCACTTCATAAAACTGTATTTTAGGCTAAACTCGACCTGGAATCGCTTTGAAATTTTAAAAACAAACATTTTTAAACATTTGGCCACTTCCAAAAATCAGTTTTAAGTATCCCAGTGCTCTCCTATATTTTGAAGCACAAAATCCACTCTACCTAGAACTTGACATCAGACTCTGAGTTATGAATCAAGGTGAAGGATGTGCTCCAGGAACCCGTGACTCACCTCCGCTGCCCGGGGCCACCAGGCTCGACACAGCGACGCCAACCTCAGGGGCTGCACCAAAGCCCGTGTCCAGTGAGTCCTGGGGGCCTGTCGCATACAAAGGCATCCACGCACTGGCACATTTTAAAGCATGCCAAGTATCGTTCAAAATCCTTCCCCAAACTCATCGCAAAAGAGATTTCTAAGGGTGTCACCTATTTATGACTAGAACATTCTACTTCATTACCGAGACTTTTCCCATCAAGGAATTCCCATCGCCACCCCCTGCTGTTCAGTATCTTCCTATCTGCCTAGATCAATGTTCATTCCTCCAAACCCCCCAGGATTTGTTCTTCTCCTATTTTAGCTTCCGGTTTCTGCTGTGTTCCCTCTCGCATGTCCACACCACCCCCAAACCATCCTTAACCTAACCCACCTGGCTGTTCCCCTCAACTGCATGGGTTCACCAGTTCCCTAGAATATATTTCCAGGCCCATTTTCTGACTTCATTTTGAGAAACGCTGGACTCAGTACTCTGGTGGAGGGCTGCAGTGGTTTCAGAAACCGGAACCAGCGTCCACCTCCAAATAGGTTGGGTTGTCATGTGGGTTTGCTACCAGCACCCCACCATGGGAGTTAGTTAGTTAATTTTCCTGCCTCTCACCCCACACCGGTCATCTCTGTCCTCCTTTAAAGCAAATCTACTTTTTTTTTTATAAGTACCTACTTAAAAAAATACTCTTTCCCAGAAGATGCCTTCCACAAAGGGGACTGTGGTTTTCTATAATAGAGCAACATGGACTCAAGGAGAAGAATCGACACCATCACCAGATAATGGAGAGACGTGGAAATCAGACCAGAAAGCTGAAGAATACGGCTCTCAGACGTGACTTTAGCTTCCTATATACCTGGTGAGTCCAAACTGGAAGATACATACTTGTGCAAAGCAAAGTTGGAGGATAATACATTACAGCTGAAACTCATCTTCTGTTCCTTTCTCTCCATCTCTGAGCCACTGACTTTTCCAGTAGAGACACTTAACGCAAGTGCAAGTGGATGTCGGGAAGCCAGGAGCAGGCCAGTCCGCTGGGCCTCGCACATTCTGGCTGCTGCACCGCAGCCGGGCAAACCATCTTTCAAGACAGACAAGTTTGAAGTCAGAAATGTACAACGAATCACTATCTGGTTCCTTGCCTAGACTTGCAAGCACCGCGAAGCGGGACTCCTGAGAGCCACCCAGCCCCAGCCAGAGCTCCTGAGGCTTCATTCCAGGACTGGCTCACTCGCTTCAAGATCCCTGAAACACAAAAGGCAGCCTCGGCTCTGCAGCGTCTCAGATGTGCTTCTCTCCTCCACGCCCTTCCTGTACTAGGGCCTGATTGATTAAAACCAAACCAGTGCTCCTGAGGCACCACCACCAGCCCTGTGACCACCCCCGGGGCTCAGCAAGATGCCCACAGAAAGAACAGAGACCCGGGGCTTCCAACTTCCTTCCAAACCGGGTGTGTGTGTGGGGGCGGGGGGCGGTCACCCTGCTTACGTGCTTCTCACCTGCCCACAGTACAGGAGAGTGGAATCTAATATCCATGAATATCAGTCGTCTATTGTCTCGTTCTTTTTTAGCCCACAATTATTTTGTGTGTTTGCCCCTCTCTCTGTGGTAGGAAGACCATGGCTCTAAGTATAATTACACCTGGCAGAGCAGGCTGCAGAGCAGAGAGGCACTAATACATCACGGTGGGGCCTCGTGATGAACCCCATGACTCAGAAGGCAGCGTTTCTGTGTGGAGTGAGGCCCCAGCAGGCACTTGGCTTGGCGGGGCTCCCCGCGACCTGTTTGCCTTTGCATCCTGGTTCCCTAAGTGGCCGTACAGTTCCTGTTTCTCTACAAAGTGCAACATATTAGAAAAAGCAAACAGATTTTAAAATAATTACCAAGGTTTGTACAGATTGTATTTAGTTTACTTTTATCCTTTCCCCCACACCATACCCCTCCAAAAAAACCCACTATGAGACAGTGTCACAGATGAACCAGTTTGTTGTTCATAAAACACTTAAAAAAATAATGATGGCTGTCTTCTTACATAAGCATATACCACGCTTTGTTCACACCGATCAAAGTCCTAAAAGCCAAAGTAACATTTTGCATAGGCATAGTTCATCTTGTGCAAATCTTACTAAAGTAAGGCTATTTTCAGTGTTTAGGTAGTGATATACTGAGCAAAGAAAGCTCTCGAGCAACAAGAACGTTTCCCTGCATTCCAAATTCTCTCCAACTACATCTGACTTCCCAGGCAGAGAGCTGAGACCAGTGGATTTGCCTGCGCTGTAAGGCAACACGTGTTGGGCGGAATACAAGTCTTGGAAGTAAAATGCAAAGGGACGGATGCTGTGTGCTTGTGTGACGGAGGCAAGAAGGGCTCCATCTTTATTCTTCTCAATAAGAAGACAGAAGCCACGACGCAGAAGGCCACAGGGGCAGGTGTGCGTTCTTACGTGCTGTTAAAGGGCCTTCTGAGGTGGGCACCTCCAGAAATCACTGCCTCCCGGTGTTCGCTGGGTGTGATCTAAGCTGCAAGCTGAGTGACTCCGAAGGATGGGAGAATAAGGACCAAGAACTCTGAGGAGGAAAAACTGAGCCAAGACTTAGATTCTAGGGGGTACAAGGTGGGAAGATCCGGCTGGGGAGAGGAGGCACACAGAAAACCCCCCTCCCCCACGTATCAAGTATCGTCAGGAAGTCTCAAAGTAGAGGTGTCTGTAAGCAGCTTTGCATTTAACGTTCAGTCACGGCACTAAAACCTTAAAAAAACAAGAACCTCTATTTGAAAAGAAAAAGCTAACAGTAGCTGTCATCCGAGTCGCCCAGGATCTTGCAGCAGAGAATGGAGTGTTCCTGGGCCAAGGCAGCCAGTTCCTTCAGGAACTCGGGGAAGAGGGCGGCCGCCAGCATGGTGTCCCGCACGGGCGGGGGCAGGCTGGGGGGCACCCCGGCCACCTTGGCTCTGTTTGTCAGGAAGGGCTGAAGCACTCGTGGGGGGCCATCCAGAAAACTCCGGCCGCTCCCTGTCCTGGAGGCGTCCTGAACGGGATCTGAAACTAGAAGGAAGACAGCCATGGTGATTCCCCAGAGCCCTTTCCGCCCACCCCTTAAATGAAGTGTGTGTGTTGTGGGGGTGTGGAGTGGAGTGTCTCGTGCGGGTTCAGCTCCCGCTCTGACTGGAGTCTCAAGGCACGGCCCCCAGTCCCCCCCTCACACCACTCTGAGACACACGGATCTGCCCAGATCAGCTCCAGCACTGGGCATGTGACATGAGAGTTTGATCCCAAATCCTGTAGGAGGGCCTTCATGTAGAAACTGTGGCAAGAATATAGGTTTATCAAGAACCCTCCCCGCCCAGGGCCTGGCGAGGGGGGAGAAGGAAAAAGGCACGTCCTGCGGCCGCGTCAACCAAGTGAGGACACGGGTCACTGCGACGGTTATTTAGGGGCCTCCCAGGGTCGGGGTGACCGTCCGCCCTTTGCCAGCTGAGCCCTGACCACCCGGCAGAGCTGCCGGAGGCCACCTGGGTTACACACACCACGCCCTGCCGTCCGCAGCCCGGGCTCCGGCCTCCTGGGCTCCCTGCTGATCCCCAGCCCCTTCTGGCCAGGACTTCCAGCCTTTGTGGAGAATAGAATGGAAGAAGGCTTTTAAAGGCTGGAAATAACGGAGAGGAAGCTGGGTGCTGATAAGACCAGACTGGGAACTTCCCGCCACCGTGGGCAGCTCGTGGCAGCAAGTGGCTTGGACCTTCCATTCAAGGAAGGTTTCCAGGAGTTTCGATTTCAGTTTCAAAAATGTAGGTCTAAGATGATATGAACCAAACTTCAACATACCCAAGTGATTTGCATTTTCATATCAAATCAGTTTTACCAATTAAAATGGTTCAACTTTCCCAACTATTTAATTCCTGAAGCTCTCCGGCCTTCACATTGACAGGAATTATTTATGCCGCCTTCTGCCCCCGACTCAAACAGACTCATTACTCCTTATAAATCATTATATTCAAGCTCTTCATTATTTTGGCTGCTTTTTAGAATTCAGTCCCATTTTTCAACACTCTTCTCAGAGTGTCGCGTAACTGTGGTACTAAAAATTCTTGACATTTATAGTACTTTCCACATCTCACTACTATCGTCGTTAGTGTTAAAAAAAAAACAACTTCCGCTTTACTGCTTCAAATATCCTTTTAGATTAAAGCTTATCACAGTTCATGCCATAAAGAACTGGAGAAGTTGTTGAGAATCTGCTGCTACCTTTCAGCAGAAACTCACAATATGTCTTGACAACAGAATGAGGACGAAAGTGTTGACCTCCCTGAGCACACTGCCACGCTTGGGGGACCACGCCTGAGTACCTCCACCCCAGCCCTCCAGCACTGCGGCACTCGGCTCTCCAAAGGGCCCGGCGAGGCTCACTGAGGAAGCTGGGCTGATGCCGCGGGGGATGGGACACTCCGGGCACCAGCCCCAGAGCCACACTGCTCGTGCTGGTTCCCCCACCTGGCATTCCCTTGCCCGTGTCTGCACACCTAAACCTCACCAGGCTTAGACTCTGCCACTTACTGGCTGAGCGACACCAGGCAAGTTGCTTTACCTCTCTGTATTTAATGTCCTCATCTGTCAAAATCTCATGGCTGTAAGGATTAAGTGAGTCAATAGGTATGATGTACACAAGGACCTCTTGGTAAGTGTCAGCCATCACACCACCGTCAATTCAGCCGTCACTGACTTTACAGACCACTCCCGTTTCCTGCCCTGGAAGTGATCCCCTGCTCTAGCCTCCCACTCATTTTATTTACCAACTGGGGCTTGCAGTGCCCTTCAGACTTGCGTCGCTGTTTATGCTCTTTCTCCTCAACCAGACTTCCAGGTTTCTGAGAGCTGAGCCCCTAAACGACATGTCCCTCATGGCCCCTAACACGCTTCCTCATCCACAGAAGAAGCTAATAAACGTTTGCTGAATGAACGAGGGAAGGGACCGACCAACGTCAGGTCCTCCCTATACCTGATCTTACTGGAGCTGGTTCATTTCCTCATCTCCGTCTTCCTCTTTCAAATTCACTCCTCTTTTCCCCCAGAAGGGCTTTTGTGGATCATTTATCCAGCTCGATCCAGGAATTTAAAAAGCGTCATCGCTTAGGCTCATTTACCTAGCTTGAATCTAAGAATCAACACTGTCTTCGCTAATGAAGGCAGGCGGGCGCCCAGGGAGGGAGACGGAGGGCCAGCAGGGAAGTCCTGGCGGTGGTTCTGTCCCGTCAGCGTGGGACTGGCCCTTCCGTGAGTCAGACTCAACTCAAAAACAAGGAGACCCGAGTTATGGTCCCTACCTGGCAACTGGCTAATTATATAACGTCTCAGTTTCCTTTTCCACAAGAAGGAGATAATACCTACCTGGTCCCCTTCTAGAATTAGAGATCAGTGAAAGGACTCTGAATACAGCTAAATACTAGAAAATACCACCTCTGTGGTTTGAGGGGAAAATGAAAAGACTGGCAAGTAGCTGAGCCTCAGAGACCAATAGTCTCAAGAGTGACAATGTGACAGGAGCACAGAAAGTCCACCCGGACTTCTCCTTCTTTTGGAAGCGTTAGGCTGGTTTCACCAGGGCCTGCGTGACGGAGCAGCTCGGGCTGCGGGCGTCCATCGTAAAAGGGCCCAGGGCACGGCTGCAGCGCCCGGAGCAGAGGCAGGGAGGAGGGAAATATAAGTAAACGTCAGAACTGGGAGTGGTTTCCTGAAACGTTGCCCTGGGTCTGAAAAGCCACAACAAAGGGTTTTCAAGATACTACTGGGAAGACTTGAGAAGTCAGGAGAGAAATCCGTTCCCCCTCACCTCCCTGTCAGCGGCATCAGACAAGGCACACAGCGCACGGACGTGGACACCCCAGTATGTGGCCTCTTACAGGATTCTAGTCACTCATTGCTCTGTGTCCCGGTGAGAATAGGGCTCCCAGATTCATCTCATTTATAGGCAATCACATCACACGCAAGGCTTCAGCTTTGTACAAGGGGACGGAGACCTTCGTCATTCTGTGAGTTGAGAGATTTTTGAAGTTGAGGGGAGGGTGTCACTTTGCTAACCCGAACGAAGTTAGGAGGTTAATCTGAAAAATTCCATCAAACAGAAGTCTTCGATCCTGAGAGTAGCTTCCTACAAGTCAATGTCCCCTGAGAGTCACAGACCTTGGGAATCACCCCCCACAGCTGCCTAATTGACCACCTTACGCAGTGGGAACAAGACCCCCCTGGGCACGTGTCTGGCAGCCGCCACCATCAGTCTGAGGCCAGGACAGAGCACAAGGCATGCTCACCTGGAGCGTGCAGGTCAAGGAGGCTGGTCAGGGTGTGTAGGCACCCGAGCTTAGTGATCCTGGCTGACCACCCGGGCCTCTAACTTCAGCTTCCTTCTATGAAAATGAAGCTAACAGTACCTTTCTTGCCCATTGCACAGTGCTGTTTGAAAAGTAAAACTGTCGGGGAAAGCACTTTACAAACTGCAAGATACAAGTGAAGACCAAGCCCAGAGTGCAGTGTGGGGAACGCAAGTCACCTTCTGTCTGGAAGACTGCAAGAACTGCCATAATCCCTTGCAGCTCTTCCCATCAAGAGGTGGGGGGTCTGCTTCACTCCTGCACCTGGGCTGACCAGTGGCTTGGCCAACAGAATACAGCAGAATCGACCCGGTGGAGTCCCAAGCTGGTGCCTCAAGAGACTGCGTGTGCTCACGCTCTCACTCTTGCAACCCTACAGCCATGAAGCCGCCAAGCCAGGGCTAACCTTCTGGATGACGAGAAACGCGGACCCCCATCACCACAGCCAGCAGCCACCCCCGTGAGCCGGGCCATCCCAGATGCCCAGCCGCCCGCTGACGGCAGCCCCCGAGCGAGTCCTGCCAGCATCAGCCATGCCCGCCCAGGCCAGCAGATCACCCGGGCAACCACACAGACTCATGAGCACACATGATGGCTTTGTCTTGAGCCCCTGAGCTTTTGTGGTGGTCTGTTATGCGCAAAAGCTAGCTGAGGCACCGTCTCTCCCAGGGTGAGTCACACAGCGTGCCCCCTGCTCAGAAGGGACAAGCCAACAGGCCGACTGTCCACGGGGCTAGGAGACGCCACGTGGGGCCTGCAGGCCACCTTCCCACAGACGTGGGCACTCCTCCCCTCCAGAGATGGCCCACCTGCTCTCATCCAGGGCCAAGGCTAGAAGCTGCCCCTCATTTCACCAGTGGCACAGGGCCCCCCTTTCTTTCAAAGTGTGCCTTGCGGTGTCCTAATGCCCTTCACACCCTGAGTCCTACAGCCAGAAAGGACTCGAGAGATGGAAGACAAACCCTTCACTTAAGAGTCGAGGAGAGACTTCCCTGGTGGCACAGTGGTTAAGAATCCGCCTGCCAATGCAGGGGACACGGGTTCGAGCCCTGGTCCGGGAAGATCCCACATGCCACGGAGCAACTAAGCCTGTGCACCACAACTACTGAGCTCGCGTGCCACAGCTACTGAAGCCCACGCACCTAGAGCCCGTGCTCTGCGACAAGAGAAGCCACCGAATGAGAAGCCCGCACACCGCAATGAAGGGTAGCCCCTGCTCGATGCAACTAGAGAAAGTCCACACACAGCAGTGAAGACCCAATGCAGCCAAAAATAAATAAATAAAATTAAAAATTAAAAAAAAAAAGGCTTCCCGGGTGGCACAGTGGTTGAGAGTCTGCCTGCCAATGCAGGGGACGCGGGTTTGTGCCCCAGTCCAGGAAGATCCCACATGCCGCGGAGCGGCTGGGCCCGTGAGCCATGGCCTCTGAACCTGCGCGTCCGCAGCCTGTGCTCCGCAATGGGAGAGGCCACAACAGTGAGAGGCCCGTGTACCGCAAAAAAAAAAAAAAAAAAAAAAAAAAGTCGAGGAGCACGAGGCCCAGTGAGGCCAAGTGACCGAGATCAAACAGCTACACAGAGGCAAGGTCATGCCTTCACAGGGCTGGGGTTTTTTCAGCTTCCCTCAAAGGTTTAACACTGCCCCGAGTTACACTTCTGCCTCTCACTCCAAATCGTGTTTCCGATCACATGCTTTAGCCCCGGACCAAGAGCCCTGCTCTCTCCACTGTTCACCTGCCACAAAGAAGCCTGGCTTGTCCAGGGGAGATGAGCAAAAGCCAGCGCAATGTGGGCCGTTCCCTGGCTTGCCCTCTCACCAAGGCTGAGGCCACAGCTCAGGAGACAACTGGCGTCAAACCTGCGCCAGCAGAGCCCACCCGAGGCCAGGCAGCCCCGTCCCCAGGCCTGGCTGCCGGCAGGGTCCTCAGGCTCCGGTCGGCCGCCACCTCACGCCCCACGCCCACTTGGCCAGGCCTCCTGAGCCGATGGAAGGCGCGCTCAGGAGGGCTAAGGGGTGCCTAAACTTTACTGCTTCTTACTGCTCCAAGGGAGTGGGTTTTACCTTCCAGAGCCTAAAGCACATTCATTTGGGGCCCGAGAGTATCTGAAAACATAATAAAGAGAACGGATGCCCTCCTCAGGGTAGGACCGGCCAAAACACGGCTCAGGGTGTGCACATACCGCTCCCTTCTGGCCCACACGTGCCAAGTTATTTATTCTAGCGGCAGTCCCCACATCACTCCTGCCCTGCACTACTCGGTTAGGAACGCAAGTGCCCCGCTAGACCCTCCAAACTGGGACCAGGCCGGGTGCGGGCAGGGTAGACTTTCCTTTGGGTTTAAGGACGCTCAGGGGAGGCTCTTCCCTGCTGCTTAAAAATGGAAATCTATTGAGATGCTTTTAGGGTCCAGGAGCTGAGGCAGCACCTGTGACTCCACGTCGGGAAGCTGGGGAAAGGGAAGAGCGGCTGACCTTTGGTGGGTGCCTCAGGGCTCGGGTCGGACAGGTCCACGCGGAAGAGCAGGTACTGCTGGGCTTGGATGAGGAGGCTGGGGAAGTCTCTCTCCCCAGAGGCGAACTGCTCGATCTTGTTCTTCACAGATGCGAGGACCTGTCAAAAGCAGCACTAATGACGCTACCGCCTCAGCACAGACTTCCACCCTGCATCAGGACATCTGTCAGGCAGAGGCCCCGCCGCAGGGTTTTAACTGCCTGGGTGTTCTGGGGAGGACCCTCTCGAAACGTCAAACCAAACGAAGCTTCTAAAGCTTCGCAGTTTGTCTAGACAAATCAACACAACCAGCATAACAGGTAACAGAAGGGGCAGGAGAGCAAATGGATGAGAACGGGGCGGGGCGGGGCGGTACCTGGTAGAGGGAGCGCACGCTGGGCTGGAAGACCATGTTGGTGTTGAGCAGGAAGGAGCGCAGGAGGGGCTGCGGGTAGCTGGCCAGCTGCGTGATGATGCCGATGAGCAGCAAATTCACGTGCAGAGAGTTCTCCAGCATGTTCTCCAGCTTGGACAGGACCACGCTGATGAACGGGCCTGTGGAAGGACACGAGGCTTCAGGGCCGGCTGCGGACACGGGCCATCTGTCCCGAAAACCAAGGAGCCGCCGGGGCCACCGGGTGCAGCCGACGCGGCCAGGTCGCCTCCTGCCTCAAAACCAAACCACAAGACACACCACTGCCACGAAAAGAAAGCAGAAACACGGGCGTGGTAGCTAGTATTTTGACTCCCAGAGCAGTTTTAATACTTTGAAAATTATCATAGACCTTTAAAAAAACCAGATGACCAATAATTTAATTTTTAAAATCAAAATATACTTTTCATACTCTTTCTGTATCTCCTGGGGCTGTCAGTGCTCAAAAACATGGCATTCATCATCCCGCGATGCTGTGTGCTGTAGGGCGTCATGCAAACATTAGAGGCCATTAAAAGTTTTAGGGCTTCCCTGGTGGCGCAGTGGTTGAGAGTCTGCCTGCCGATGCAGGGGACGCGGGTTCGTGCCCTGGTCCGGGAAGATCCCACATGCCACGGAGCGGCTGGGCCCGTGAGCCATGGCCGCTGAGCCTGCACGTCCGGAGCCTGTGCTCCGCAACGGGAGAGGCCACAACAGTGAGAGGCCCATGTACCGCAAAAAAAAAAAAAGTTTTAGTAACAAAAAAATCTTCATGTCGTTAAAGAATAGCAAACACGTACAACTATGTTTACCAAACAGCAGCACTGTGAACGGGGGACTGTCTGTCCCCCAAAAGCACCTGAGAAAGACTCTGTCTTGTCAGTGTCACAATGTGGAAGAACCAGAAGAAGAGAAGATGAGAGGTAAAGGTGGGCTTGGCTGTAATTTTAGAGCCATGCTTTAATTTTCAGGGGGAGGTGGGGATGAGAGAGAGGGAAGGGACTCAGTTTGGAGAGCTGGAGTTTGGTGTGTCCTAGGCTCCTTAAACAAGAAAATCCCTATCACTATAAAAGCAGTTTGTAAAAAAACAATAGGCAAAAAGAAGCTGTGACTAATCTGGGCCACTAGAAAAATAATATGCTTTCTGTTTGTGTTCACTGAAGACAGGGAACATCCAGGCAATAAATCTGGCATTACTAAAACTACTTGAAGATGTTTTCCATTTTCACCATAAAAGTGGTCCATTACACAAAATCAATGAGAATTTTCTATTTCCCCCAGTGGAGCTATTGATGATGTCACTAAACCATGGCATATTTATGACAAAAGCACATAACCCTTGATAAATAAGCATGTCTTATGAAGATTTCACCAACATTAATATGAGTTTAGCAAAAACATACTTCATCACAAGATGCTTCATTCAGAAGCCTTGGTTAGCGGAAGAGTTAAACCCTTTTTGTAAGAAAGCAGAAGCTGTCTGTGAGAAATGGGAACAGCAAACCACACCTGCAAGTAACAGGATAATGGCAATATTCCCAGTGCCACAAGCACAGAGGATGTCTTCTTAGGGGCCTGGGAACTCAGAAGAGACACTTTCCCTTTGTGTGTTGAGATTAGCCCCAACTTCCCCATCCTTGGGGGTCGGGGACAGAGCTCCTGAGTCACTTTCCATGACAGGAGGTCAATGAATTCTTTGAATAGGGAGCCCTTGCTTAAAACTGGGAGAGTTTGCCAAACACATTCGGAAACTCTGGACTGGAACCCCATTTTGAAAGCAACTTGATGGGGTTCCATCAAGAACCCCGAAAATGTCACCGGTAACTCTTCTTAATTCTAGTCTTCCAGGCAGACAGGGGAAGGCTGCTGCTGTCCTCACTCCTCCACCCCAGACCCGGGCTTTCCCCGCAGTCCCTGGGGCTCAACATCTATTTCCTTCCAGAGGAGTAGAGACAGGTGAATCAGGTGATACTTGGGTGGAGAGAGTCTCCTATAAAACCTGTCTCCTTAGTGGAGCCCTCAGCTTCTCTGCCATAGGCCCAGACTAGAGCTGGCCTCACCTGGCCATCCTACAAAAACGAAAGCTGCACGGTGCAGAGGCAGGGGACAAAGTCTACAGTCCATCACTACTGAGAGGGAGGAAAAAACCCAGCCTGCCCCCGCGCCCTGTGAGTCAGGGTCATCGCTGTCTCGCTTGAACGACAGAATATTAGGTCAAGGTCAGCCGATTGTCATTATAATCCACTAACAACATTAATTACAGCTTCTTAGGCGTGTGCAGTAAGAAACATATATTAAACACTTTCAAGTTCCTGTTTTATTCTTAGTTGCTTTCTAGCACTTAAAAAAAACCTCCTTAGCAAAATGCAGTTGCTAGGGGAAACTGGCAAGCAGCTGAAAACGAGAAAAGTCAGCTACAATTCAGAAAGCTACAGGTGTGGGGGGGTGACGCCGGGTGTATTTTTTCCCCTTTTCTTCCAGGAAGACAGATAACTTCTGCACCTATAAAATACTGAATTTTCAGAACAACTAATACTATGGCGTTTCCTTCTCTCCCCTCAAGCCCTCTTTTCCCTGCCTCAGTGGCCCCCCACCCCAGCTCCCAGACTCCGAGGGGAGCTGCCATCACCCTGCACCTCAGCTCTGCAGAGTCCACCCTGGAACATCTCCCAAACGTGGACCGCCACCTCCCCTGCCAGAACTGCCTGACGCCAGAGACGCCTCATTTCTTGTCTGGACTTCAGCAACGGTTTTTCTATTTTAATAAAGACTAAAATGATTTAAAATTTCTCTGCTTCAAGCAGTATAAGAATATAAAGAACAGGCCTCCTCCCTGGAGGTAACCCATGTTAACAGATCCGAGTGTATTCTTCCAGAAATGTTTCACATACGTAATAAGTACTAATAACTGAATTATCATTCAGAACATTTATTAATCACTTATTATGTGCCAGGCAGTGTTCTAAGCACTCTTAAAGTATCAACTTACTTAAATATTCACAACAACCCTACAAAGTGTGCTTATTATTTATCCACATTTAAAGATGACCAGAATGCCAAGTGCACAGTTAGTAAATGGAGTCACAATTTTAATTCAGACCATCTGTTTCCAGTGCCAGGACTCTTAACTGACACACTATCTTGCCTCCCAGGGTGTGTGTGTGTGTGTGTGTGTATGTGTGTATGTGTGTGTGTGTGTATCTCCTGGTATTTTTTTTTAAACAAATGATAAAATGACAACACTGTCTACACACCGTTCAGTCCCTTGCTTTTCCACTGCACAACAGCTCCCAGAGACCGTCCCACATCAGCACACACAGAACTGTCTCATTCATTCACAAGATATTTGGTTGCCATGGGTGTTGCATTAGCAAAACAGTCCCCTACTGGTGGACATATAGGTTATTTCTAGTCTCTTTCTATTATAAACAACACTGCAATGAACATCTTTGTGTACACATCTCAGCACATCCATGTGAGCACAGCTGTGAAAATGTTCCTAGAAACATTATTACTGATGCATTTCAAATCCTGATATGATGACAAGTCTCTTACTTTGATCTTCCTGGCACCAACCTCTCCTCACTCCAGTGCTCTCTCCCCACTCTCCAAGGCTGGCCTTTCCAAACACGGATCTGGTCACATCATTCGCCAACTCTGATAATTCCAGGGCATCTTCAGTGCCAGGAGCACAAGGCCCCCATTCCTCAGCGTGGCCCAAAGGCCCTCCTGGGCCGGCATCAACCAATTTTGTGGCTTCCTCTCTACCCCCCAAGACCCATGCCTTGTCACCCCCATGTGCTGTCAGGCTCCTTTTCCTTGCCTGTTGTTTCCTCTGCCTGGACTGTCATTCTCAGCTCCTTTTACCCAGAAGCTTCTGTTCACTGTGCCCCTCCTCTGTGAAGCCTTTCCCACTCCCCACACAGGGCTCCCACAGGATTTGGATACAATGACTAACACATTTCTCACTAAGAGAGTATAGTTCTTTATTGACGTCTCTTCTGAAAGTCTACAAATCCCTTCATTTTTGTGTCCTTAGTACCCAGCACATAACCTGCCAACTATTAGGGGATCAATAAAAGATTGCTGACTTCATGAATAAATAAAATTAATTAGATAAATGAAATGCAATGCTTTGATTTTGCTGAGAAGCAAATTCTTTTCAGTGGAAATCAGGATTCCACGGAGAGAGGGAAGTTAAGCAAATGCTGCAGAACAAACTCAGAAGTTTAGACACTACAAAGTTCACAAACGTGGAAAGAGAAAAGACGTTTCCTGAAGCTGTGTACAAGCTTCAAAGGAGGAAACAGGCAACGTTTTAGTTAAAATTACCTATACGTACCCAAATCTCAGGTTATGTTTTGGCGGTGTTCAGGTGTATCATATTCAAAATATTGATGTTATTTTATAGGTGGTGTATTAGCTTTTTTTTTTGCCCTAAGCTATACTTTATTTCCTCAATTTGCATATTGCCCAGGAATGAAGCTCCTTGTATAGGCTGGCATTCTAAAGAACAATCTTCATTAGCAGTGGGTAGTCCTGACGTCTTGGAGAACACCGCAGACAAAGTAGGATTACTGCTGGGGGAGAGTAAATGGGGCAGCCCTAGGGCAGAGTTGGGACTGAGCTAGGCTACTCTGCCCTCTTCCTCCCACCAAGCTCTCCCCACCCTCCCCTTATCAACTGGGAAGAGCCAGATTATCTAATCCTTTTTACTTATGATTGACTGATTGAATTTTAATTAAAACCCATTCACACTGAAATGTTATCTCAGCTAGACCTCAAGCCTTTTAATTGTGGAATTAAAAGCTTTCTCCCTGTTTAAATAAATTTTCAGGCATCCGTAAACAGATGAATAAAAGTTGGAGGAGGGCGGAAGAGCTCCTTGAGATCACGTTAAGCCTGCCTGGCTGGACTGGAAGATGCTGTGACTTCGTGTATTTTGGGTGATCCAAGGAGGCGGGAGCATGATCTCCACCCACCGAGCTGCCCCCTGCTGGCCAGGGAAGGACAAGCCTCAGCTGAGGCTGCTGGAGGCTGCCTGTGGTAACAGTCATGACACGGCCCACCACCCCAGCTCAGGATCACATTTGGTCCTCCCCGAGTTAGGGCACCAAGGCCACATGGCTGGAAGCACCAGAGCCAGGAGTCCCCACAGGCGTGACTGCAAGGCCAGTCTGTCCCGCTGAGATGTTGGCTCCTTAAGACCCTCTCCTCTAACTGAACACCATTCAGGGGTCCCACCCCAGCTGTCCCTGAGCCTGAGGACCCCTCCTCTGTGCCAGGTCCCTCTGTACCACGATTTGCAGATTTCAGATTTTGTAACAGAGCAGGACCCTGTGGGGCCTTCCCAGGACAGACCCCCTCCCCCCACCCCCGCCATGTCCTCCACCTGCCTCTTGCCTGCAGAAAAACTTTAGCCAAAGAATAAATTTAATCAGAGAAATGAGAAACTAAAAAAGCAAAGGAAAATAGTCAAGCAAGACAAAATAATAACAGTCTAGCCATGAAACCAAGTCAAGGCCCTTTAGTTCCTCCTCAAGGGCTGTAGAGAATATTCTGAGCCATATCCTTTGAGCTGTTTTGTAGATACTGAAACCCTCACCAGGTGGAAGAAGTGAACTACACGATGACCTGACTGTATCCCTGACATAAGCTGCTGCAGTTCTAAGAACTGGCCTCAGAGAAATGGGAACAAACCGACCCTGGAACTGAAGACTAACTGTACTTAAAACAATCAAGATGACACTGATCAGACCACTGCGTGACTCATTTCAAGATGACTGTCAGAGCTGACGGTGCTGTTTCTGCAGGGAGCCCCTCCCTCCGCCTATACACCCCGAAGCTCCCCTTTAAAAGCTCTTGCCCCCTGATCGGCAGTGGGGAATTGGCTTTTGGACACGAGTCCACCTTCTTCCCGGGTTGCCGGCCTCCTGAATACAGCAATCTTTCTTTTCCTACCGACAAGTACTGGCTTTGAAGCTGCGAGCAGCCAAACCTGAGTTCAGTGACAATTTTACTTGGGTAACAATTTAATGATAATAATTCTATCATAATTCCTAACCTCACTCCACTTACCTGATACCCCATCCTACCCCTTTGCCTCGTCCGCGATTTCTACCTGCTGTTAGGGGTTTATCACTGGAACACAGCCACTCTTTAGCACAGTGATGAGTGTATGTGGGTCTACTCTACTTATTTTTGGATGAAGATTTTGTGATTAACTGAAATGAGCTCCCAGGCCCAGGCAAAGGCACGACTAACCCCAGTGGCCTCTGCTGAGTGTACACAGCCACATTGATTCAAGGGGTATTCTGAGTACCTACTATGTGCTCTCTCCACTGTTCAGCACCAGGGATAGAGCAGAACAAGCCAACACCTGTGCCCTCAGGAAGCACACATGCCAGTGGGGGAAACTGTAATTTTTTTTAAATACACATAAAAGCAAATGCTAAGGAGAAAAATAAATTAGGCTAGAGGAAATGAGGCTATTAAATGATGAGACTGGATTTCTTGTGTGGTTTAGTCAGTCCTACTACTTTATCAAAGGCATATCAAGGGAAGTTACTCAACGGCAAAATGTAACCTCTAATTTGCTGGGGGAAAAAGAAACAAACGACAGAATAAGATAAAAATAAAACCACCCCTCCCTGCTGCTTACAAAAACGTTCCACCCCTCCGGTAGGTAAACTGATAGCGCTCCTTACCTGCACCTTCCTCACTCTCCGGGTGCAATACGTACAAGCGCTTTCAAAAGCAGAAACCACAAAGCAATTAGCGTCACCTGTGAATGGGGTGCTCTGAGTCCTCGCGGGACGGTGACCGGCAAAGGCAGCCTCATCTCTCGCTCCAAACGGGGACGGCGGGGTCTCTGCGGCAGGAGCCTCAGCTATGAAAGAGTCAAAGTCATCCCCCTCCCCTTCTGGTTCCTTCTTCCCCTCTTCTTCTTCTCCTTTGCTCTCATTTTCCTCCTCTTCGGGCTCCTTTGTAAGAAGCAACGGGTCAGGAGAGGAGAAATTCTGCTCCATCAAGCCCTCGGTGCTGGAATCCAGTTCCTTAATGATTTGGTCATAGTGGGCAATGAAATCTTCACCCTCGGGGTTAGCCACTGTCAGGCGTGCACCGTGCTCTGCCTCGGGGTTGGGGGCCGCTAACTCGGGGCTTGACTCCAGGGTGACTTCGGGCTCGTTCTCTCCTTCTGGTTCCTTGGACACACCGTGAAACACGTCCGAATCGTCCCTACCATGTTCCTCCTCTGAATCTGTCTCTGGCTGAGGGCCGGGCAGGGGGCCGTTGCTCACGGGGGGACCCTGGACCTGGGTCTGGGCTTGGGCTGGGGGCCTCGCGGCATCCTCCCGTGAACCGCTGGTGTCCTCTGCATCCTTCTCAGCACACAACCTGTACACCATCACGTCATCCTGGAAGTCGGACTCTTCGATGTAGGCCCCTTTGAAGAGCAGGATGGCGTTCTTCTTCATCTCCTGGATGTGTCTGGGAGGATCCACGGGGGCCGGGGGGCCCGAGTTCTCTGCATCCTCATACGGCGCAGGGCAGCCCCCACCCACCCCCGAGGAGATCCCGGTGTCGTAGCTGTCGTCCCACTCCAGCTCCGTGTGGCTCTTCTCCTTTCCGGGAGCCAGCTGGGGCCCCGTCGTCCCGGGGACCTGCTGCGGGAGGCTGAGCACAGGGTAGGTGGCGCTGGGAGCCCTCTCCTCGGACGGGCCCAGCAGAGCCGGGCAAAGCGCCTCGGGGTCGGGGGAGTCTCCATCGTATAGGGCGGACCACACGTGGCAATCCCTTATGCAGCGGAGGATGTTGGTGTGGGCCTCCCAGAGGTACTGCAGGTAGCTGATGTCCAAGGCTTTGCCGTACTCCACGATGCAGGCCGACGGCGAGAACGCCTCGGGGGGCAGCTGCTCCGAGGGCCCTGCCCCGGGAGACACACAAGTCAGAACCGGGCAGGGGGACACAGGCAATGGATGGGAATGCGACTCATCCGGCTGCCAAGGCTTTGTCCCACCAGCTACTTTGGTTCTAATAATTTCTGATTAAATGATTTCCAAACAATAAAAAAAAAGTTACATTTTAATAGGGAAAAATAAGAATAGAAACTCTATCCTCATAGAACATACAAACCAATCTGGCTGGTCAGATACCGGCCATCACCAACAGAAGGCTGTTACTTGGTATCAGTCTTCAGAGAAACGTGAGCTAATGAAGGCAACCTCTCAAGTCGTTGGGAGTGAGACAGGCTGGGACCTGGGACCCTTTGCTGCAGTGCTGCAGTGCTTGCACCTGGACACACCTCTCCTCAAGCAACAAAATACAGAGAAACTGTATGGGACTAAAACTAACTGCGTGCATGCGCAGTTGGGGCAAATTCTGGACCCAAAAGATACAAAGAGAGCAAAAAACCCAACTGCCACTTTTGAAGAGCCTGGAGCAAAAACAGGGTGTCGGGAGCAATAGCAGAGTACTGCGCATGCCCCCTGCACACACCACCACCTAAGGGGTGGGCGAAACACCTAAGCCAGCCCTCCTGCCTGACCCCTGGACCCGCACTTACCCTCACCCCGTATAAGGAGCAAGCTGGGCCTCCACTCAGGGAGCCAGCCAGCAAGGGAATCTGTTGTTTGCTCTCGCTCCCGCCCGTGCTCCAGCAGGGGACCCAATAAAGCCTCGCCTGAATTTCTTGTCTGGCCTCTAGTCAACTTCTATTGATTGGGGAAGGCCAAGATCCCTGGTCGGTAACAGGAGGATTAAGTTAGGTAATATATCCAATATAGTACCTGCCACTGAGTAGGCAATTAAGAAGCTTTTTACTTTAACTCTAAAGTGGAAAGCCTATATAATCCATGAATTTGGGAAACAGATTTTCTCTAGAAAACCCTGGGTTTTTCGAAAAGACTGTTCATTCATTCTGCCTTCCTGGGAATTATTGGGAATTATATGTACCAAACAGTGACTTAAGATAAAGTCATATTCACTCCCAAAATAGCCCTTTTAACCTAAGAATGCTACCCTGACTACCTTTGATGTTAAAAGCTCTCAACCGTGTAACTGAAACAGGTATGAAGACACCTGCATTTAAGTTTACATTTTCCTTTAGGGAAAAAAAAAAAAGAACTCAGACAAGGGAAAACACAAACTCTACCATTTCTTAAACATCTACTACATGGCAGGCGCTTTCTCAGTCAGTGCTATCTAATTTAATCCTCACAACAACCCTACATGGAGATACTATTTTCTCCATTTACAGATGAAGAAATTTAGGCTCAGAGACAATGATCACCCAACGAGTCAGTGGCAGAGCCAGAAATCAAGCAAAAGTTGTCTTACGTCAACCTCTCTCCTTTTTTCGTTCGATGCCACACCTTTCAACCCTATTCATTGTCTAAATCTCTACCTGACTGGGCCACAAGTGAACCTTTAAGAATACACATTTTCACGTCGTTAGGGTGGACATAATCCATGTTTTACAGCTCTACTTTTAAAAGTTTACCTCTTATCCACTTTGACTACTGATAATATTTATTTAGCACTTACTACATACTAGGTAGTTTTCTAACAGCTTTGTATGTCCTACATCACTTATTCTTGGAACAACCCTTTGAGGAAAGCAGATGAGGAAAAAACCTTAGAAAGATCAAGTAGTTTGCCCAAGGAAGGAGCAGAGCTGAGATTCAGAATCCTAGCTCTTAACTACTGCACAAAAATCACATTATCTATCTACCCACCTACCTACCTGTGTAACCACCTATCCATCAGGGCACTTAGCCACCGTTAAGGCAACCTCAGAGAGAGGAGAGCGGAAAGAAATGGAATTTGGAATCAGAGGACCTGTGTCCTCTGTGTAACCTTAAATAAGTCAATGCCTCACTCTGAGTCTATTTCTTCATCTATAAAATGGGAATACTGTCTTCAAAGGATTAAATGTGATAACACAGGGAAAGAACGTGGCAAGTTGCAGGCACTCAGCCATCATATGTTTAACCTGAAATTTGAATTCTGCAGAAAGGTCAGCCACAGACTCATTCTTAAAACAACTTTTTTAGTAAACAAAAAAGACATCAATTTTTAACTACGCTTTTAAAAATGACAGTTGGGTAGGAAAATATAAGATACGCATATAGTTTACCTAACAGGAAAATATACTGAAAGTACAGCTTGTTACACTGCCACATAAAGCATTAATTTCCACGATACACTGTATCTTTATTTACAAACTAAGAATCAGTAAGACAACCTTAATTTCTAAGAATTGCATTTATACCAAATATGCTGATATTTTCTTAGTCAAGTAGCTCAGCTCTTAGACAAAATACTTTTTATCAAAGAGGACTAGAGCTGGGTGGACAGAATGACACTGTTTGGGGGGATATCAGAATATAGATTGGAAACACGGAAGTCAGCACGAGGCCAGGACCATTTCCTAGTGGTCACAGGATAGGCAGACCCCTCCTGAGCTGAAGCAGCCTTCTGACCACCAAAGACACACAAACGCCCCTTTGCTGCCTGCCAGAGGGAGGGCCGCGGTTGACACAGGGGCCATTTAAATTTTACTTGGACAAGATCAGCTGTGGCTGGCAAACACCACGGGGTACTGTGGCTTCTGGGACAATAAGTATTTATGAAAAACCCCTCGTGATGTCAATCAAATGAATCATATACTCTTGCCATATCAGACATTTCACATTTTAGAATGATATATCATTGGCAGGCAAAAGCATCCACAAACGGGTCCCTTTGGAAATTAAAATAAGGGCTAATTCTGTCTTAGCTATAGCCACCCTCCACACCCTCGGCCCCATTTTGTTTAAAAAGACACACGGGTACACTATTCATACTGGACTCTGAGGATGGCGCTAGGAAGCCTAGTTAAAATAAAGGTCTGGGAACACTGAGTATGTAAGAGCTGGGTACGTCAAGGAACACTGATTACCAAACGTCCAGAACTCTTTACAAAGCAGAAAGGACCCCCAGGTGGTCAGTCAGAAAAGAAATGGGACTCACTGCATCATTCCCTGTCTACCTAGAGACAGACACATCCAAGGAAAGATGGAATTGGGCATCCTTTTGTTTAAAGGTTATCCCTCGAGAGGTCCCTCCCCTGACAGGCTGGGACCTGGGACCCTTCGCTGCAGTGCCTGGACCTGGACAAACATCTCTTCGGCTCCTCCAGCAACAGAATACAAAGAAACTATAAGGGACTAAAAATAATTGTGTGCACTCACAGTTGGGGCAACCTATGAACAACAAGATACAAAAAGGCCAAAACCCAACTGCCACTTCTGAGGCGTCAGGGGCAAAAGCAGGGCCCTGCGAAGGATTCCTGGCCTGACCCACCAATTCGCACACCCCTCACCCCACTTAAGGGACCAGCTCGCTCCACCCTGGGGAGCAAACAAGGGAAGCTGCTTCTTGTTCTCCCTTCCTCGGGCTGTAACACGAGTCCCAATAAGGCCTTGCCTGAATTTCTCACCTGGTCTCTCTTCAATTTCTATTGATTAAAGGATCAAGGACCCAGGTCGGTAACACTCCTACCTGGACTCTCATGCGTGCACTTTGACCAGAGAATATAATCCCTCTCTTGGTTCCCAAGCGTCAGGGTGATCCCGCTGGAGCAGCAGACGGGGGTCAGGGCGAGCAGCCTGGCCGCAGAAACAGAGTAACAGTCTCTCTCCTTCACAGCCCACCTCTGACTCAGCATCATGTGATTGCAAGGGATCAGATACCTGGAAAGCCAAAAAGGGCCAGCGTTCAGTGTCTGCAGGTCCGTTCCCAGTCCGCCACCGCCTAAGCCACGACTGTCACAGCCGGGGTGGCTCATGCTCTCCCCACTCTCACTCCAGCCATCCCACCACCCCCCAGGGCTCACTCCCGTGCTTAAAACTTGTCAAGGGCTTCTTTCTTCCGGTGCAGATTTAAGGGCCTTCACAATTTAACCTCCACAAACTTCCCCATCTTTTAATGGATCCGCTATCCCTCTGTGCCTCCGGGCCTTTGCACCTACCCTAGCCGTTCCCTGCAATGTGCTTTCCCCTCCCCCTGCCTGACAAATGCCTTGTCATCCTGCAAAGTCTGGCTTCAGTGTTCTCTTCTCCGGGAAGGCTTCTGGGCTTCCTACTCCAAGATGGAACTACCCTCTCCCTCCACTATGCTCACAGCCTTCTACTAAGGCACTATTACTAGAATCACAGTCATTTCGGTGTCTGCCTTCTCAACATAATGTGCTATCAGAGCAAGCACCTCCTTGAAGAGTTTTGTCTCATGATCCCGGAAACTGGCTCAGAGTCGGTATTGAATGACAGCAGTTGCACAAAAAGGCAAAGGGACCTGTCATGGTGCGAACCTCCTCTCATATTCTCGCAGGTGATCACGAGAACATATTGTGCTACAGGCGTTCCATCACCAGTTCCAAAGGGTGGGTGTGTGTAAGGCAGGGGCAGGATGTCCCCACCCCACCAAGCAATCAATGGTCCAGACATGAAGGTGTCCTTCAGTTCTGCTCAGGCCTGACGCTGTCTAGCCGGAGATGGCAGCGCACCCCACAGGTTAAGAGTTCGGTCCTACAAGGCTTCCCCCGACACCCCCAACACACACACACACTTCAGACGCCACTCACAAGTCCAGCTGTCACCTGTGCTTCCGACTAACCGGCTATACATCAGAGGTGCCAACGACCCCCCTCCTCGGGTTCGATTAATTTACTAGAGCGGCTCACGGAACTCAGAGACATTTTACTTACCAGGTCGCTGGTTTATTACGAAAGGCTATAACTCAGGAACAGCCAGATGCAGAGATGCACGGGGCAAGGGTGGGGAAAGGGTGTGGAGCTTCCATGCTCTCTCCAGGCTGTCTCTCTCCCAGCGTTCACCAACCCAGAGGCTCTCCAAACCCGACCGACCGTGGCGGGGCTTTATGGAGGTTTCATTATATAGTCATGGTTGACTGAATCACTGGCCATTAGCGCTTAATTCAACCCTCTCCCCTCTCTGGATATCAGGGGCGTGGGACTCAAAAGAAAAAGGGCAAACACCAAATATATATTTCTCCTTATAAATCACAACATTACAGTGGCCAAGGACTCACCGGGGAACACTGGGCCCGGTTTCACACAAAACGCTTTTGGGTGGTGAGCAAGGCATCTCAGGATCATTATGAAGCTGGAGAGAAGAAAGCCTGGGCAATCGTTTCTGACACACTTGGAGCACACTAGCGGGCTGTGTGGGTACAATAAAGTGTTTATATGGCTTCCTTTCCTAACAGGGAGATAGACCATACTGTTTATTTAAACAAAGATGGCACAGATGGGATGGAGGCCTCACGGCCAGAGCCGAGCGTCCCACGTCTGTGCAGGAGCCAACGCCAGAGACCCCAAGCCCGTAGGCGAACAACCACAATCTTCAATAAACCAGAGTGTTTTTGTTTCTATATTTAGCTTTTGAGAGAGAGGCAGTACAGAGGAAAACAAGCTGTGATGACGGATTCAGTGAAAAAGATAAAAGTACAACTTCCAGGGCATGTCTTGAGGCCAGTAAACATTAAGCCGTCTCCCGCAGCTCCTGTTGGTCCCAAAGAGGAAAACCTATGTTTGCATTAATGACTGAGCCACTGCAAGTGCCTGAGTCAAGGAGGAAAAGAGATTTAATTCTCTTCAGAGCAGTTTACACTTAAGGTCTTAATAATGTCCATGGTATAAAATGACAAACTTGCCACTTAACCTTCTGTTCTCAAAAAATAAATCAAACCATGACTCATTCAACCCAAACCTTCGCTAGGTGGCCAGGTAAGGGGGTCCCAGTCTCCCCTCCCCGCACTCATGGGCATACAACACACACACATGCGTGCACGCGCATACACACACACACACACACACACACACACACACACACACGAGCCTAAATCCCTCTCCCTAAGATCCAGACACACCCCGCATGTCTGATGTGGTGGCATCTATTTGCATAAGTTCACCTGCATGGGAGTCAAAGGTTCTAAAAACAAAAAGGAAAGATTGGAGCGGGGTGGGGGAAAAGAGGCCAGATCTGTTCTAATACTTAGCCCAGCTCTGGGGACTTGTACCTGAGCCCTACCGCAGAAGAAACAGATCCTGTAGATAGAAAATGAAGGACCTCTTTGCATGAGGATCTCTGTGAGCAGAGATGCTTTGTTGACCAAGAGTGAGGCAGAGGAGAGAGGCCTTCTCCCACCTGTCTGAAGCCAGCGCAGCTCTGGGCCCTAGAACACTCAAGGGGGCAGTGCCGCTCCAGCACCTGAGCGCAATCCCCGTCCCCAGCACTCTCAGGAGGGGCGGGGACATGGCAGGGACAGAGGGGAGGCAGCACCAACCAAAGGGACTCGGCAGAGATGATGCTGCGGCAACTGTCATGATCATGAACACACATAAGGCCCCTCCCTTGGGACCCCCCAGAAGTGACGGCTGACGCTTTGCAGGGGGCCAAGGTCTTACATGAGGAGCTAGGGTGAGAGCCAGGAAAACCCATCCTGTGGTTGTTGATGTGAACGCTTCTGCTCTCACAGGCGAGTGAGGCTCAGGGAAACTCAGATTACACAGGATTTTTTTTTTTTTCATGGTTGAGAAAAAAATTTTATTTATACAGCATACATGTAAGTTAAAAAGTGGCAGAATGTTAACAATTACTGAATCTAGATACAGAATACATGGGCGTTCATTATACTATTCATTCAAATTTTCTACGTATTAAAATATTTCATAATAAAAAACTGGAACATAATAAAATTAAAAGGGGCCTAAATGCAATGAGGTACCCAAGAACAGGTCCCTGAGACAAAAAAAAAAAAAAAAAAAATACATTAGTAGAAAAACTGTTGAAATCTGAATAAAGTCTGTACTATAGTTAATATTATTGTATTAATGGTAATTTCCTAGTAAATGTGCCATGGTTATATAAGATGTTAAGGGGAAGCTGGATGAAGGGAACTCCCTATACCACCTTTGCAAATTTTCTGTAAATCTAAAATTATTCCAAAATAAAAAGTTATTTTTAAAAGGGGGCAACCAGTATATGAAAGCTAGAAGTTTTCATTGATTTTTTTGACAGAATACATGAAATAGGACTACTTCTTAATAACGCTAGTCAATCAATAAGGAAAATAAGTGATCAGTAACACAAAACGTCTGACTGTAGGCCTTCCAAGAAAGGAAAAAGGACTAACAAACAAGAATACAGTGCTTTACCATTTACAGATCTTTCACATACATTCTATTTGACCCTCACAACATCGCTGTGAGGTGGGCAGCACAGATATTATTCCCATTTAACAGATGAGGAAAGTGAATCTCAGAGCAATTAACTGATGTGCCCAAGGTTCTACAGTTAGTAAATGATTTGTATTCATATCAGTCTTTGACCTAAAAATTCAGCACCCCACCTCCCCTCATATTTGCCTACCTACTTCACAGGGATAACGAAGATAAAATGAATTCAAGGCTAGAAAAATACTTTGAGGGAAATAATTTTCCACGATATATGGCTCATTCCCCTTCTTGTCCCAGCTTGTGCGTAAACACAGAATTTTATATTGCCTCTGTTCTGTGTTCAGCTAAGCAACTAAGTAAGACAGGGGAACAGTGTGATCCTCTTTCAAGTTATATAAATTACAATCAGGGTAACTGCTATTACAGCAAGTTGAAAAACAACACAGAAAGCCCAATGTGCAACTACACAGGATTTACTGTACCCTTATTTTCATCATTAATTATTCAAGAAATAAACTGCGTCAATGCTTTTATATACTGCAGGAACTCAATGACTACTTACAGCTCAAACAAAGCGCATTTCATGATTTAAGTTGATGTATGTAGATTTCTATTCTTTGTTTGAAGTACTAAAACAAAATGGAACAGTGGATCAAACCTAATAAAGCTATTTATCAAATATCACCAGCGGGTAGCTTGAAATTATATTAGAATAAAGAGTTACTGGGAATTTGCAACTCTGCAAACACATGCTTTCCGTAGAAACTAAGCACTTTCTTCTGAGTAAATCAAGTAAAGGGAGATCCCCCACAGATTGAAGGAGGGGCTTCTATAAAATTGGAAATTGGAGAGTCAGTTCAAATGAATAACACCCCTGTATTCAAAGCAGTACTTCTACTACTGTGCCTTTAAAACGAAGGATTATCCCAGAGGGAAGAGTGGGAAAACCGTACACTGACCCTCTGTCTCTCCATCATTTACACAGAAAGATTAGAAACAGAATAAAGTCAGAAGCTCCCCAAACGTCAAACATCAAATACACCATCATGTATAAAACAGATAGCTAGGGCTTCCCTGGTGGCGCAGTGGTTGAGAGTCCGCCTGCCGATGCAGGGGACACGGGTTTGTGCCCCGGTCCGGGAAGATCCCACATGCCGCAGAGCGGCTGGGCCCGTGAGCCATGGCCGCTGAGCCTGCGCGTCCAGAGCCTGTGCTCCACAACGGGAGAGGCCACAGCAGTGAGAGGCCTGCGTACTGCAAAAAAAAAAACAAAAAAAAAACAAACCCAGATAGCTAGTGGGAACCTGTGGTTAGCACAGGGAGCTCAGCTCGGTGCTCTGTGATGAGCTAGATGGGTGGGATGGGAGGCAGGGGGAGGTCGTCCAAGAGAGAGGGGATATATGTATACATATAGCTGATTCACTTCATTGTACAGCAGAAACTAACACAACATTGTAAAGCAATTATATTCCAATAAAAAAATAATAAAGTGGCTGTCGATAGCCGAAAAATCACTTAGGAATTTAGTACAGATGTCTGTCATCAAACTATCTTTTCATTTCAACTATATTTGCCTGGGGTGGGATTTTATTTAAATTCAGGAAGCAGTAAATATAATCAGAGGCTAATAAATGGCTTTAGAGGCTCAGATTACTCAAAGCCATCCCAATACAGCAGGAAAAATATATTCCCCACATTGTCCCCCCTTTTTTCATTATTTCCCCAACCCTCTGCAACCCTGGGTCCATTTTCTATTTTATTGGATATTACTCATTAAAATAAATCACCATCACTTCTGAAACAATTCAGTGATAACCAATCAATAACAAAGGACACACGTTGCCTACTGCTACACTGACAATAAAGACAAACAAAACAAAGCAGTGAAGTATGATGAAGTAAGCAAGGTGCTTCTTAAGAGATGATGATAACCTCAGTAATGTACCAACAGGCAAAAATCTTAAAAGCAACGTTAGTGAATTTCAAAAAGCTCGTTTGTTTTTCAGAGACACTCTGGCTGTGTTTCTCCTATTCATCTTACCCTAGACTGGCATTTTTTCTCCCCTCTCCTCCAGACACCCAATGCCCACATAAGATGGAAATGCTCCTGAAGAGAACAGGCAGCTTCTCTTCGAGCAAAACAGCCTCTATCCGAACACAACAGGCGAAGCAGTTCATAAACCTGACAAATGACCAGCACTTCTGAAAGAAACACCCCAACCAGAATATTCAGAAATGGCATTCAGGGTATTAAGCAATTAAATGTTGCCTAAACTGGGAAGTGCCAAGAACATGCAGTTGATCTGTCACTTCACTGCTTGTCAGCATTTCCTGCCTGCCTTAGGCCTATCATAGGTCACATCCCTGGAGGCGGGCAATTTCTCCTTGGTTTTCTGCTCCCTTAAATAGCCTCTCTTTTGGGGGGACCTTATTTCAACTTACTTTTCTAATATTTTGCTAAAGGAAATAAACAGATCAGTTACAAATGGATTATCACTTTGAAATGTCAATAATTAAGAGTATCTGGGTTGCAACAAAAATTGATGCATTTATTTACCATGGAGCAAATAACTTCATTAAAAGGATTCACATAATCTTCACTGCTCTATTGCCTCTCAGATCTACAAGTTTATCATGTATATTCGAATGACTACAGTGGCAACAACAAAAAGAACAAGTTATAAATCTATTTTTTAGGTCCCTTAAAGTTTAAATGACTAGAAAAATAAGGATTTTTCATTGACCTTGCTTTTGGTACAGATTCTAAATAAGAAAAGACGTTGTTTTCATTACAGTAACCCCACCCCCGCCCTTATCTGTGGAGGATACATTCCAAGACCCCCAATGATGCCTGAAACCACGGGTAGTACTGAACCCTATATATATACACTATGTTTTTTTCCTATACACACATACCTATGATAAAGTTTAATTTATAGATTAGGCTCAGTAAGAGATTAACAACAATAGCTAGTAATAAAATAGAACAACTATAGTAATACACTGTAATACAAGTTATGTGAATGTGGTCTCTCTGCCTCTCAAAATACCTTAGTGTGCTGTACTCACCCTTCTTCTTGTGATGATGTGAGATGATAAAATGCCTATGGGATGAGATGAAGTGAGGTGAACAATGTAGGCCTTGTGACGCAGGCTGCTATCGACCTTCTAACATATAAAGGAGGACCATCTACTTAAGGTGATCCTGGATCACTGAGCCATGAGGATGTTGATGGCTGGATATCAGGGGCAGACGATGTCAATGGCTAGGGATCCTGGGTGGGACGGCGTGAGATTCCATCACAATACTCAGAACAGCGCACAATTTAGAACCTATGAACTGTTTATTTCTGGAATTTTCCATTTAATATTTTTGGACCACAGTTGACCTTGGGTAACTGAAACCTCAGAAAGTGAAACTGCGGGTAAAGGGGTTCTACTGTAGTTTAAAATGTATTTTCTAGAAAATTCCCCTCCCTTAAATTTGTGTAGTGCTTTACAGTGTTTCAAAATATTTTCACAGATATCACCACAGTTGATCCTCCCCAAAACCTTATGGGATAGCAAATTCCAAAACCAGAATAGGTCAAGGGGTCCTAACTGGATTCGTTACACCCCATCACTCCAGCCACCATTGTTCATAGCCTTGTTCTCATATTTTTAAATCTCATTATGTCTTTCTGCTGCAAATTTAGTAGTAACTTCTTCAATCTTTCTTCTAGTTCATTAATTCTCTCTTAATCTGTATCTTAAATGCTATTTATACCAAACACTCAGTTTTTCATTTTAATAATTACAGTTTTTACTTCTAAAAACCCCAGGTGGTCTTCAGATCTTCCTGTCATTTTTGCTTATCAAAATGCCACTTTTATTTTAACAGAAAGTAACAAGTACTGGAGAGGATGTGGAGAAACTGGAACCCTGTGCACTGTTGGTGGGCAATGTAAAATGTGCAGCTGTTATGGAAAAAAAAATTTAAACAGAATAACCATATGATCCAGCAATTCCACTTCTGGATATACACAAAAGAAGTGAAAGCAGGGTCTTGAAGAGAGATATTTGTACCCTCATGTTCATAGCAGTGTTATTCACAACAGCCAAAATGGTAAGCAATCCAAGTGTCCAGTGGCTAAGATTCCATGCTCCCAATGCAGGGGGCCTAGGTTCGATCCCTGGTCAGGGAACTAGATCACATATGCTGCAACTAAAGATCCCGCATGCCACAAGGACGATTCCACATGCCACAACTAAAATCTGGCACAGCCAAATAAATAAATAAATGTTTCAAAGTGTCCATCGGCAGATAAATGGGTAAACAAAATGGAGTATAAATAATGTATCATTATTCAGCCTTAAAAAGGAAGGGGATTCTGAGACCTGCTGCAATATGAATGAACCTTGCAGGCACTGTGCTAAGTGAAATAAGTCAGGCGCAAAAAGACAAACACTGTATGAGGCAACTTACATGAGATACCTAGAACAGTCAAATTCACAGACAGAAAGTAGGATGGTGGCTGCCAGGGGCTGGGGGAGGGGAGAAACGGGGAGTTAGGGTTTAAGGCGTGCAGAGGGTTTGTTTTACAAGGTGAGAGCAGTTCTGGAGATGGATGGTGGCAACGGTTGTACAATATTGTGAACGCATTTAATACCACTGAACTGTACGGTTAAGATGGTAAATTGTAGGTTCTGCATATTTTACTACAATTGAAAACACTTGTTAAATGTGCGGGGCAATCAGCAGTTCAGGGGACAGAGACCAGGAAGCAGAGGCTTCCTGCGTGTCTACCGCGTGCTGACCTTTGACCTCTGCATCTGCCCCACCCCCAATTGCTCTTCTCAGATTCCCCCAGGCAGTGCGACAGAATTAGAAATACATGAAGTATTAAATAAAGGACAATTACTATTATTATGGTCTCACCATCATTCTCATTAAGGAAACAGAGAAGAAACTCAGGCTCAGAGCGCTGGACCCATGGTTCCGCCCAGCAGTCTTTCCATGACTCCGTTCAGAACCTGCGACCACATGCCCTTCAGGTGCTTTCCTGGGAAATGATGGGTCCTTACTCGCCCTGGAAGTCATAGCCCTGACTTGGATGCCTAAGTATTTCAATCACGAGCTGATTTCTTCACCTCCATAAGGCACAGGTCTGGGTCTCAAAAGATGCTTTGACCAGTACAACTTCTGAGGACAGTTTTTACAACAAGTACCGCCCTACGAGTAGACAAAGGCCACTGAACAGAAGTGTCTGCCCCCTGGGCTCAGCCTCCCCTGGTGACCCAGAGCTGGGACGCCGGGCCAGGCTTCCAGGTCCACTGCAAAAGACAGCTGCTTTCCATGCCATCAAAGAAGCAGCATTCAAGAATCTAACATTTAAATATAATCAGGATTTACGCTTGTTGGAGGCAAAGTCTGGTTTTGGGCAGTAAAAAAGGCTATAATGAGTTGCTCTGATGGATTTCATTCAGGCCTGCTAATGCACTGTCACATCAGTAGAGACTTGATGGGAAGCAAATGTAATCCTTTTAGGACAGATAGCTAATGCTCTCCCGGTCTCCCCAGGGTGTTTCTTTATGAGCGGATTTATTCTTTGCTAATGCCCTAAGATTAGTTACTGATGACCTGATCTAAACCCCTAAAAAGTCCAAAAGCTCTCTTTAAACTAAAAAAATTAATAGGTGATACTCTCCCATAAAAGAGTGACTCCGTAAGGCCACCGTCGTTCCACCCACCAGCCCCCTGTGGTATCTGCATCGCTCCCTTTTGCAGGACACCACGTCTACACTGCAGCCTTCCAGTGGTTCTCAAACTTAGCCTCGCATCAGAATCCGCTGGAGAGTTTGTTTAAAGCACAGCCTGCCGGGCCCCACCCACCACCACAGTTTCTGATTCAGCACATCTGGAAGATGGCCAAGAACGTGTGTTTCTCACGAGATCCTGGGGGATGTCTCTGCCGCTGTTCCCAAGATCGCATGTCACCACCCCCTTACTTTTCCACAGTCACTTCTGTGGGAATGCTGGACATCCACTTGGGATGCCAACTCCTCAGTAATTCTGCTCACGTCATGTCTAAAACCCCAGTGGGGACCTGGGGCAGCCCAGGTCTCCTCCCTCTTGCGCTGCTCTCAGCTCCTTCTGCCCTTCTTCTGCCCGAGGAGCCTCGGTCAAAAACAGGGTCTAAGGAATGAGGAGGTGGAGGGCGTGTCCAAGGACCTGGTTGGCTCTTTCCTTTTTGCTTCCACACCACCAGAGGGGAGTGAGGGAGCACAAGCCCTCACCAACTCTTTTCCTTCACAAAAGGAGATGTTTCTCTCAGGGACCCTGAGAAGCAGAGGCAGGGGCAAGGCAGGATTGGGTGTTCCTGAGTTTCCTGCCAAACGACCAAACTAATGTCGTCTTAACAGCACTTAGACTCTGAGGCCTGTCTTCAGATACCAGTCCCTTCATGAAACCTTTCCCACCTGGACGTCTGAAGGACATACCTTTTCTGCCTTGTATACATGTATGTCCTTTTCAGTTCGTCCCCTCCATGCCTTATTCCCTTCTGAATTGTACACAGAAAGTACTCATTAAATATTTACTGAATTTAATTGAAACATACTCACAGGTCAGACAGTGAGCACTGTACCATTTCTAAAGCAAGGGTCATAGAAATTATACATCAACAGCATTTAATATTTAGAAAAGCTGTTTTCAAAAACGAGTCCCCTAAAAATGTACTTCAGGAGAAAGACATGCAGCTACGGACGAGAAGAGCGTTCATAATACTTCTGAAAGTTTCCAAACATTCTACGTATTCTTTCCAGGAGCACATGTATAATATAACGCATTTGGCCCCCTAAAAACTGTTAACAGTAAAACGAAAATTAACCTTGGGAAATAATGCAGAAATTAAATTGATTTGCTCGATGATTTTCTTTCTCAGAAGCATGGCCCTTACTTCACTTACATTACCAAAGAAAAATGTAATAGCGATAGTGTAGAGCTTTCCTTTAAAGGGAACAAAAGATGGCAACTCACCTTAGAATTAGTTGTAACATCACATCTTCACAATGTAAACCGATGAGAGTTCTAAATAATGCCAGGGACACCACACAAAGCTGGGAAGCAAGAAAAATATCTCTTTCAGATATTGGAAGGACAGCTCTACTTCACACAGATGGTAAATAAATCAGAATTACAAAATAAAATGACCTTTTTTTTTTTTAGCAGTTTTGATTAAGAAAAATGTAGAATTACCCTCCTAATAAAATGCCTGTGCTCATATTTCCAACTTGTAAAGATCCAGATAAATATGTTCCCTACAACTCCCCAATACACACACACACACACACACACACACACACACACACACACACACACACACACACACACACACACCATCTCCTACTTATGTCATTTGTTTTCCTAGTTATTTTCAAATACGACACTGGTTATTTGCAAGACAGGGCTAACAGAAAATTGCATATACCCCAGCCATCTCTCTCTCTCCAGAGTCCTCAGCCCTAAGCCTCAGCTCTTCTTGCCTTATCTCTTGGCTTTGGGCAAACATTCTCCCGGGTTCCACTTCCCATAGTGCTGAGGGATGACGATATACTTTCCTAGGATGTTCATTAAAAAACAAGATTTCTTGCAGTCTCTGATTTCCAAAAAGGAAAGATAAACTGTCCAACAGAGAAGGTTCCCAAAGGTGCATTATAAAATCACCATGCCTTTTGGGAGTAAGCTTTTGCTGCTCCACCAGGCCACTTAAGTAATTTAGGCTCTCATTCTTTGTACAGGAGAATAAGGGCGAGCCTGTGTTCTAGGCAGGACAGGTTTACAAGCTGGTCAATGAAATCCGTAACGGTGTTGTAGAGAAAGAGCTGTACTTGGCGTGCCCCAAAACATCTCTTGTGCTCAGGACAGGTCACACCTTACAGTTAGGAAGAAGCAAATACTTCATTCCGTTCCTTCCACGCCTTTGCACATGCTGTTTCTCTGCCTGGAATGTCTTCCTCTGTCTCCTCTGCAGGATAACCCTACTTATTCTCAAAGACTGACTGTAGGCATCACCTCTCCTAGGAAATCTTTCTTCTCTTTCTCCCAGGATTACCACTCAACACCCGCTTTCCCCAGTCCGAGTCCTCTCTATATGTTGCCATAGTAACCTGGGCAAATCACTGTCAAGGGTGCTCAGCACCCTGTATCTGTCTTTTTATTACTGAGTCCAGGGAGTTCATTATTCTACATACAAGTATCTTTTCAGACACATGATTTGCAAAGATTTCTTCTTATTTTTGTCAGCTGTTTTTTCAATTTCTTAATGGTGTCCTTTGAAACACAAAAGTTTTTACTTTTTTACAGATTTTAGATTTCTTCTTGAATCAGTTTCAGAAGTTTGTGTCTTTCGCAGGAATAAAGACACAGACCTACTAGAGAATGGACTTGAGGATATGGGGAGGGGGAAGGGTAAGCTGTGACAAAGTGAGAGAGAGGCATGGACATATATACACTACCAAACGTAAGGTAGATAGCTAGTGGGAAGCAGCCGCATAGCACAGGGAGATCAGCTCAGTGCTTTGTGACCGCCTGGAGGGGTGGGATGGGGAGGGTGGGAGGGAGGGAGACACAAGAGGGAAGAGATATGGGAACATATGTATATGTATAACTGATACACTTTGTTGTAAAGCGGAAACTAACACACCATAGTAAAGCAATTATACTCCAATAAAGATGTAAAAAAAAGAGTAAAATTTTAGTAACTATGAAAAAAAAAAAGAAGTTTGTGTCTTTCTAGAATTTGCCTGTTTCACCTAATGTATCCAATATTTTGGCATGCAGTTGTTCACAGTATTCCCTTATAATCCTATTTATTTATTTATTAACTACATTTTTTATCAATGCATACAGATGTCATTAACTATGAAGAAAAGAGAAGGCATATTTATTACAAAAATCAGAATCATGGTTATTTCTGCAGGAGAGGGAGAGGGTTGTAATCAGAGAGGGCTACCGAGGGGCTTATGAGGTGTTGGCAATGTTTCATTCTCCCCTGAATGATGATGACATGGTGTTTTCTTTACAATTAAACTGTATATTTAGGCTTTATACAGTTTTGCTCTGTATGAATAGTGTATCTCATTATAAACTCTGACAAGGCATCATTCCACTGGGCAGAGGCTGCAATAGTAGTTCTCTATGTCTGGTCCAAGTCTTCCCATGGGTACAATGGATATAATCCTTTTTAGTTCTATAAGGTCAACAAACAGTAATACCCCCTCTTTCATTCTAGATTTTACTAATTTGACTCTTCTCACTTTTTTTCTTAGTAGTCTAAAAGTTTGTCAATTTTGTCAACTTTTTCAAAGAACCAACTTTTTTATGAGGTTTTTTGGTTTGTTTTTATTGAATGAAAGATTCTTTAAATTCTACAGTACTTTATAATTTTCAAAAGTTTCACACACATTGATTCCATATAATCCCATAATATCCCTTTTCCCCCCTACCCCTATATTGCCCTTCCTTCCTTCCCTCTCCCCACTGGTAACCACGTTTGTTCTCTATATCTGTGAGTCTGCTTCTTTTTTGTTTTATTCACTAGTTTGTTGTATTTTCTAGATTCCCCATATAAGTAATATTAAGACAGTATTTGTCTTTCTCTGTCTGACTTATTTCACTTAGCATAATGCCCTCTAAGTCCATCCAAATTTTGCAAATGGCAAAATTTCATCCCTTTTTATGGCTGACTAGTATTCCATTGAATATATATATACCACATCTTCTTTAAACATTCATCTGTCGGTGGATACTTAGGTTGCTTCCATACCTTGGCAAATGTAAATAATGCCGCTATGAACATTGGAGTGCATGTATCTTTTCGAATTAGTGTTTCTGTTTTTTTCGAATATATACTCAGGAGTAGAATTGCTGGATCATATGATAGTTCTATCTTTAGTTTTCTTGAGAAACCTCCACAGTATTTTCCACAGTGGCTGCACCAATTTACATTCCCATCAACAGTGTAAGAGGGTCAAAGAACCAACTTTTGCTTTTGGTGATTTTCTATTGATTTTGTTGTTTTTCTAGTCTTCATTTCCTTAATTTCTGCTCTAATCCTTATTATTTCCTTCCTCCTGCTTGGTTTGAGTTTGCTCTTCTTTTTCCAGTGTCTTAAAGTAGAAGGTTAGGTTACTGATTTGAGATTTTTCTTCTTTTTTAACGTAGGTGTTTATAGCTATATATTTCCTTCTTGGCAGTGTTATACTGCATCCCGTAAGTTTTGGTATGTTGTATCTTCATTCTCATTTATCTCAAAGTACACTCCCATTTCCCTTGTGATTTCTTCTTTGACCCACTGGTTACTTAGGAGTACTGTTTAATTTCCACATATTTGTGAATTTTCTTTCTGTCAATAAATTGTAATTTCAATCCATTGTGGCCAGGGAACATACCTGGTATAATTTCAATCGCTTTAAATTCATTGAAAGTGATTATCACATGGTCCATCTTGGACAGTGTTCATTCCATGTGCACTTGAAGAGAATGTACATTCTGCTGCTGTTGGGTGGAGTGTTCTATAGATGACTGCGCTAGGTCTAGTTGGTTTACAGCATTGTTCAAGTCTCCTATTTCCTTATTCATCTTCTGCCTACTTGTTCTATTATAAAAAAGTAAGGTGTTGAAATATCCCACAACTATTGTTGTATCTTCTATTTCTCCCTTAAATTCCACCAGTTTTTGCTTCATAAATTTTGGGACTCTGTTTTTAGATGCATATATATTTATAATTGTTGTATCTTTCCAAGGGATTGACCCTTTATCATTATAAAATGTCCCTCTTTCTCTCTAGTAACATTTCTTGTTTTAAAGTCTAATCTGTGGCTTATTAGTATAGCCACTCCAGCTTTGTTTTGTTTGCTGTTTGTGTAACCTATTTTTTCTATCCGTTAACTTCCAATCTACTGTTATCTTTGAATCTAAAATGTATCTCCAGTTGGCAGCAAATAGTTGGATCTTGTTTTTTATCTAGTCTGACAATCTCTGCATTTTGACTGAATTTTTAATCTATTCACATTTAATATTATCATTATAGTTGGATTTATATCTGCCCTTTTACTTTTTATTTTCTATATGTCTGATGTCTTTTTGTTCCTCTATTCCTATTTTACTGTCTTCTTTTACATTAAGTGAATATTTCCCCCATAGTAACATTTTAATTCCTTTAATGATTTTTTTACTATTTTTTTGAGTTACTAGTGGTTGCTCTAGACCTTACCATATACATCTTAATTTATCAGACTCTACTTCAGATTTATACTAAATTAATTTTAGTGAAATACAGAAATGTTACTCTTATATAGCTCTATTCCTTCTTACCTCCCTTTGTGCTATTACTGTTATACACATTACATCTACATATGTTACAAACAATAACACTGTTAATTATTCCTTTACCTTTTTTGCATTTTTAATGAAGCTTTTTTCTGAAGTATAGTTGATTTACAATATTATATTAGTTTCAAGTGTACAACATAGTGATTCAATATTTTTATAGATTATACTCCATTTAAAGTTATAAAATATTGGCTATATTCCCTGTGCTGTACAATGTATCCTTGTAGCTTATTTATTTCATAAATAGTAGTTTGTACCTCTTAATCTCCTACCTCTATCTTGCCCCTCCCCTTTCCTCTCCCCACTGGTAACCACCAGCTTGTCCTCTACATCTGTTTCTGTTTTGTTAAATTCATTCATTTGTTTTATTTCTTAGATTCCACATGTAAGTAATAACACACAATATTTGTCCTTCTCTGTCTGACTTATTTCACTCAGTATAATGCCCTCTAGTTCCACCCATGCTGTTGCAAATAGCAGAATTTCATTTTTTCTATGGCTGAGTAATATTCCATTGTATATTTATACCACACCTTTATCCATTCATCTGTTGATGGACACTTAGGTTGCTTCCATATCCTCGCTATTGTAAATAATGCTGCTATGAACATTAGAATGCATGTATCTTTACAAATTAGTGTGTTCATTTTCTTCAAATATACCTTTGCTTTTAAAACAATAATTGCACTTAAATAGACAGCCTTTGGAGAGAGGGTTGCAAAGGATTACATTAATGGTATAAGAGGATTTTCAAAGTTAATCAGAGCACCAAACTAAAGAATGACTACCTAAATTCACAACTGCCCAGATGTGCATTTCAAAACACTTATGGACAGAAATATGATCTCTAAATACCCAGACTTGATACACTTTGGTTCCCTGGCTTTACCTGAACTTAATTAAGCCCATATGTTCCCCTGTGCCTTGTCTCCTCAGAAGCACATTCTGCTGGTTCTACAGAAGAAAGTGCCAACCCAGACAAATTGAGAAAAATTGTCCTATGAAAGGCAGTAACTCCCACCTCCCTGACAGAAGGGCTCCTGATAGCAAAACAAATTATCTAGTTCATCTCTTCCCAAATAGAAAAGTAATGGCTGCAAGAAAACAGAATATTCATAATTTTATTCCAAAAACAAACTCTCCTGAAATCTCTCTTGAGCTATAAATTCCCTTCCTCTGGGGCCTTCCTTACCCGAAATGGGGTGTTGATTCGGCTCGTGAGAGTATCTAGGATGTGGACGTTCTCATGCTGGTGCAACAGGATAAAACGGAGGAAGATCTCAAGTAGTGCTGGCTCAGAGATGCTACGCAGAAAAAGGTCCAGATATGCAGTTGTGGTCATGACCTCCTCCACAGTCACCTGGGACCAATGACAGAGTGAGCACAGGTGAGCATCCCCTCAATGCTCTGATACATGCCTCCTCAATGGCCCCCAGCCTCACCGCAGTGAATCCATCAAGACAAGAACACGCCTGCCACAAGAACACACTTCAGAGCTTCATCTGAAGCCCATAACCTATTCACATTCCATAAAACCTCATGCTGCTTCCGCCCTTTAATTCAGTAAGGGAAAAGCAAAGGCAGAAAGAAGCAATTCAAGTGTTCCAACGACTCTAATTACCAGATGCAGTTCGAACACCATCAAGATTTTAGAGGGTAATCACAAAGGAGAAAAAAAGATAACAGAAAGTATTTCCATGGTCAGTAAGGGATTAATTATAAAGCTCAGTACAACTTGTTTCATTATTAGTCATTCAATAAACCTTTATTGGGACCTGCTATGTACAGGAGCTAGGAACATAAGAACATATTTTCTGTCTAGGAAGTTGGGTTATATATATGCTCTAGCAAACAAAATAATAATATAATAAATAGCAAATGAGAGGTCCAGACACAAAATGCTGCTGAACACAAGATGTTCAGATATGTTTCTGGAAAGTTGTAAGCCAAATTTTTATAACTGAATAATATATATATATAAGTATTATTTATAAAGTGCTATAAGAGTTTACTGCTTATGAAGTAACTGTGACTTTTTTTAATAATACAGATTACTATTTTCTATGTGGTGTGATTTTCCCACGTAGTAAAACATTGATCTTTCAGGAAACAGAACCCTCTGAACAGTCAAGTTTTTCAAGGAGCTGAGGATTTGATCCTTAAAGCATCAAAATTTTAATTTTATACATGTTTATTGGGAATATTTTAAGAGCTAATATACGTTTCTTCGTCCTCCTAAAAGCAGCATAGGGGTCATCAATTGCCTTGCCATCTGTAATATAGAAAGACTCAAACAGGGGTACGTGAAAATCACCAGGGAAACAGTTCAAAATTTCAGATTCCAACCTTACACCCTAGAAAGCTTAGAAATCTCCCCTGCCATGAGTCTACTGCACCTGATGCTAAATGAAACAGATGGTGATAATTTTTGAGTGATTACATCTTTTCTTTTCCAGTATTCCATCTTCTTTCTTCCTCCCTTTAAAAGCATTAACTGTCACTTTATCATACTGTTACTGGGCCATTCCTTTAAAAATCCATTCCTCTTCTCCTTTTCTGCCTTCAAAATCCACAAATCGGTTTAGAAACCACATCTCCAGACCTGCTATATAAGTGTAGATAGGCCTTGTGTGGATGCATCTGTGCAAAAAGGCTTAAATTACTTTTACGAATTTCTTGGTTCTTAGGGATGTTCTAGATAGATGCGTTCAAATAGATAAGATATTACCAAACCACTTCTGTCTGTTTTCTTTATTCTAAGCACGGCCCCTATAGGACATCTGAATCCACTCTCAGAATCTATGGACAGCTCACCCGGCAGTACCGTGAGCGGCCCGAGCACTGCGTCGAGCCCTTCGCTCCCCAGCTCAGAGCCAATCCTGTGAGCCCTCGAACACTCAACACATCCCTGTGTCATCTGGCCAACGGTAAAGGGCTCTCCGTGGCCCAAATATAGCAAAGCAAATAGGTAAGCATCAACCGCATGGCAGATAAATTACCTCGAGAAGAGTGCTTCACGTGGGCTGCCCTGCTTCTGAAACAAACTGCTCCTATCTTGTGTTTTCCCATGTTCGCTAGTCCCAGGCTCACGGCACTTGTAATACTGTCCTGGGACGCAAGCTGTGACTTTTTCTTTATTACTCCAGCACAATGCAAAGAGCCTAGCGCATAGAAGGTACTTAATAAGCGTTTCCTGAACAAATGACAATCCCCAAGGACCTAGCAATTTACATCTGTCAGAGTTGAGCTTAAGTTTTTAATTCCTCCCTCTTCTCTGCATGAGATCTGAAGGCCCCAGTGAGTGGGGATATTTCTTTATAAAGACCTATAGAATAACTGATGTCACCAGTATAGCTAAGGGGGAAAGCCTTTAGGCAAAAATCTAATTCCCTAACAATCTTGATCACTAGAAAAAAACTAGCACTAATCATTCCAAAGGGGCCTTACATGTAGTTCCTGCAATACTGTTTTTTCAACTTACCTATGGAGTGCTGCTAAGCTGACACGTCACACAGAATTCCAGGAGCTGCCTCTGCATCAGTAATGCGGCATGAGTTTTTCCCCCCTTAAGTTACGCATGACCGTAATAAGCTCAAAAGCACAGCAATAAACTCTTTAGAATCTAAATCTCAGTCTTCAGGGCCAGGCATGAAAGAAGGGAATTAAGCATCTATTGTTTACTACTCTTAAGCTGGATAAATGAAAAGATTTTTTTCTTTTAAGAAATCCAAGCTGTCATTTATAAGCTAAGAGGATTTAAGAAAGCACTTGGGGGGGCGGCATTTACATAACAGGCTATAAATATTAAAAGCCCAATTCTATTAAGCATCAAGTTGCAAAGTCTTTATAAATTGAGGTCACACTCATCTTAAACTAATACCCCAACCAAGAAAATCTGGTTCCATTCTCTATCCATCTCTTCCCTCCTCCATATTCTCAGAGCCCTTAGAAGCCTTTTATCCCAGAAAATCTTCTCCTGCCCCATTACCTTACTTCTCAGAAACTTCCTCTAATCCTCCAAATAGGTAACCTCCTTAGTGAGAAAGAGACTAGAGCCTAAGTGTGATCACTTGAAAGCTAACGATGAACCACCATGGGAAGGCGGCTCTGCTGGGAAGACTGTAAAACTCAGGTTCCCCTGACGCCCCAAAGAGCAAGTACCAGCAAAACGGGAGAGCAACCTCCTCCTCGTGGTCCAATTAGGAAGGACAATTGGCTGTTGATGTAAGGAGGACCTTCTGCCTTATGGCTGACTGTCAGTATTTATTGACCTGTTCTATAAAGAACTGCAGGTAGCTATGAATTTACATAGAAATTCTACTAGAAACGGTAAATGAGGTTCTACCACATAATATGCAATAATAAAGCTTAAGAATGCTAAAGCTTAGGAACGTTCTTTCTTCTTAAAGGCAGACCGCAATGGCGGCAATGACCTAAGGAAAACTCGGTTCCCACAAACAAATAATTATCCTTGACAAGAGAGGTACAACCATGAACCCAAACAGGATATCTGTTTAGGCACTTTCACATGCTTCCTTGTCAGCCCAAGGTCTAGAATGGAGCTCTGACTCAGGTACTTAATTTTACTGCTCTCCAGTCCAGTTTAGTCTATTCTTTGAAATCTCTTTCCTGGCCACCTTCTCCACCTCCACCAGCTCTTACCTGAGCCCTCCTTCATGCCAAGTGCCCTTTACCAATCCCTTAAACTGGTGTTTTTCAAACAACAGTTTGAGACCTAAAAGTGGGTAGTAAAATCAATGTATTGGTCCACTCATGGTTTAGACCAGATTCAAATGGAAAATATTAGAGTACACTGCACGTAGCATGAGTAACTACTGTTTTGTGAAACTTTGGTATACATATTTTCTTCAAACTATATGTAATACAATATATTATGTATGTGACTTCTTACATGTTCAATAAAAAAATACACACACACGCAAATGTATAAAATAAATTTCTGGCCATGAGTTACAGTCAAAACTATCTGAAAACCACTGAAGTAGTACTGCAGTAACCCAACAAATTCACAGTCCTTTCTGCCATCCTTTCCCCACCAGTTCCTTCTACTCCAGGCCATCACCCAGCATGGCCTGAATCTGGGTGAAGTGCATGTACAGTTGAGATCGGTTCTCTGAACAGAATTTACAGTCAGTCTACTCCTTTTTATTCAAGCCTAAGAGCTCCAACAGTGCATTTTTATTTTTTAATGAAAATTTCAAGTTTGCCAGAAATGGACAAAATAGAGGTTTTGTTTTCTTTGAAAAAAGGGGGTGAGTGGGAAGGGAGGAGTTGACACTGTGCGTCACATTCCACTTCTACAAAGTCAAAACTCTCTCAAAAGTGAAGGCTAGAACCAAGCCCAGCCGTCATGCCCACTTAATGCACAGCGCAGGAGGGAAACTGAGCATATAGACATCTTGACCTTTCTGTAATCAGCTCCAGTTGGGCAATTCCATTTGCATCTAAATTAGCACCAGAATCCTCGCTGTAATGGCAGGTTTATTGTCTGTCCTGAAAAATATATTTCCCACCTGCTAATTGGGTGTGTGTGTGTGTGTGTGTGTGTGCATGTGTGTGTGTGATATCTAGTCACACTGGGACAAACAGATGGGTCCTACCTTCTGTCGCCCAGGGAGGTGTCAGCCAGTGGGATCAGGTGACTGTAGCACCCTCTCCAAGTTAGAAGCCACCCTTCCTTGGCTAGTCCTTTGGTGTAGAGGAGAAAACTAGACAAGCTAGGGTTCCTCTGGGTCCTCTGTGAGCTCTCAGCCCCAGCGGCTCCACCCAGAGAGCAGGAAACAAGGAGACCAGGGGTCCTCTGCCCACTGAAAGCAGCAGCAGGGAAGGAAAGATGAGGCTGGATTGCATGAAACAGGGGAACACAGGCTAAGACCCTTCCTGCTGCTGCCGGAGAAAGACAAGCTAACAGACAGGCAGGAGGCATGTCCACCCAAGTGCTGTCAAGGGCGGCAGCTGGATGGGCTCTTCCCATGCATCTCCTTCCCTCCAAGGATACAGAGCACAAGGAACATTCAGGAACAGAGGGAAGACAGTCACCCTGGTTCTCAGGGAGCGGCCCCACTGTTTCAGTCAAATTCAGGACAGAAAACATTCAATGATTCCAAGTCTGAAAAGAGTCTGCAGTTGATGACTGAGGCTCCCTCCTGCCTGGCTCCTTCTGCTTCTCGACCTGCAGGCACTCACTGCATTGACCCCACTGCCAGAGGCAGGCAGGGGGCCATGAGTGGACATAACATCCAAAATCCATAAGTGTGGCTATTCATTCCTAAAACACCTGAGGAAGGAGGAGATTACAGTGATGGCTACAACGACTTCAGCAATATAGCTTTAGGAAAAGATGTTAAAAATAAAGCCAGTCTCTGCCTCTTTTCCCCAGCATTTCCTCAATGTATCTGTAATACATTAAACATAATCATTAATTAAATCAATTAAATATTAATTGATTGACTACCTATGATAGGGACTAATCTCCACCGGGGCGGGTGGAGGCTGGGAGCTCTTAGGTATGATAAACCTCTCCCTGGAGAAGTCAACAAATTATTTCTAGAGCCTTTCTTTTCCTATTCTATGTGTGTATAATCTGTATCCTACTACTTCATTATAATGTAACCTATCAGAGTATAATTCAATACATGATCCGTTATATTTGAACCACATCCAATAGAATTTTGTTATTGAAATATTCCAAATATCACTAAGAAAGGTATTTCATAGCATGGCTTTCAGGTCAGAAATAACAAACTAAATATATTTTAAAATAAAATAAAAAAATATATTTTAGCTTAGAAGCAGAGATCTGAAGAGTATTCCAAAGATCATTTGAGCCATCCCTTTCCTGTTACTAATTGTTCCTGTTACTAATTGTTCCAGAAAGATTCTTCTTAGTTGCAATACAAAGAACTACAAAGACAACAAGGCGGAAGAGTAAGACGTGGAGATCACCCTCCTCCCCACAAATACATCAGAAATACATCTACACATGGAACAACTCCTACAGAACACCTACTGAACACTGGCAGAAGACCTCAGACCTCCCAAAAGGCAAGAAACTCCCCACATACCTGGGTAGGGCAAAAGAAAAAACAGAGACAAAAGAATAGGGACGGGACCGCACCAGTGGGAGGGAGCTGTGAAGGAGGAAAGGTTTCCACACACTAGGAAGCCCCTTCGCGGGCGGAGACTACGGGTGGCGGAGTGGGGAGCTTCGGAGCCGTGGAGGAGAGCGCAGCAACAGGGGTGCGGGGGGCAAAGCGCAGAGATTCCCGCGCAGAGGATCGCTGCCGACCGGCACTCACCAGCCCGAGAGGCTTGTCTGCTCACCAGCCGGGGCGGGCGGGGCTGGGAGCTGAGGCTCCGGCTTGGGAGGTCAGATCCCAGGGAGAGGACTGGGGTTGGCTGCGTGAACACAGCCTGAAGGGGTTAGTGCGCCACGGCTAGCTGGGAGGGAGTCCGGGGAAAAAGTCTGGAGCTGCCGAAGAGGCAGGAGAGCATTGTTTCGGGGGCAATGAGAGGGGGTGCAAGGAGAGGGGATTAAGAGCACCGCCTAAACGAGCTCCAGAGACGGGCGTGAGATGCTAAGGCTGCTGCTGCAGCCACCAAGAAGCCTGTGTGCGAGCACAGGTCACTATCCACACCTCCCCTCCCGGGAGCCTGTGCAGCCCACCACTGCCAGGGTCCCGTGATCCAGGGACAACTCCCCGGAGAGAACACATGGTGCGCCTCAGGCTGTTGCAATGTCACGCCGGCCTCTGCCGCTGCAGGCTCGTCCTGCATCCGTACCCCTCCCTCCCGCCGGCCTGAGTGAGCCAGAGCCCCCGAATCAGCTGCTCCTTTAACCCCGTCCTGTCTGAGCAAAGAACAGATGCCCTCTGGTGACCTACACGCAGAGGTGGGGCCAATCCAAAGCTGAACCCCAGGAGCTGTGCAAACAAAGAAGAGAAAGGGAAATCTCTCCCAGCAGCCTCAGGAGCAGCGGATTAAATCTCCACAATCACCTTGATGTACCCTACTTCTGTGGAATACCTGAATAGACAACAAATCAGTCCAAAATTGAGGTGGTGGACTTCGGGACCTACGACATATATTTTTTTCCTTTTTCTCTTTTTGTGAGTGTGTATGTGTATGCTTCTTCGTGTGATTTTGCCTGTATAGCTTTGTTTTTATTTGTCCTATGGTTCTGTCTGTCCGTTTTTTGGGGGTTTTTTAGTATAGTTTTTAGCGCTTGTTGTCATTGGTGGATTTGTTTTTTGGTTTGCTTGCTCTTCTTTTTTTTATTACTTTTTAATTTTTTATTTTTAATAATTATTTTTTATTTTAATAACTTTGTTTTATTTTATTTTTCTTTCTTTTTCCTCTCCCTTTTCTTGTGAGCCATGTGGCTGACAGGGTCTTGGTGCTCCCGCCAGATGTCAGGCCTGAACTTCTCAGGTGGGAGAGCCGAGTTCAGGACATTGGTCCACCAGACACCTCCCAGCTCCACGTAATATCAAACAGCGAAAGCTCTCCCAGAGATTTCCATCTCAACACTAAGACCCAGCTCCACTCAACGACCAGCAAGCTACAGTGCTGGACACCCCATGCCAAACAACTAGCAAAACAGGAACACAACCCCACTGATTAGCAGACAGGCTGCCTAAAATCATAATAAGGTCACACACACCCCAAAACACACCACCAGATGCAGTTCTGCCCACGAGAAAGACAAGATCCAGTATCATCCACCAGAACACAGGCACTAGTCCCCTCCACCAGGAAGCCTACACAACCCACTGAACCAATCTTACCCACTGGGGGCGGACTTCCAAAAACAAAGGGAACTACGAACCTGCAGGCTGCGAAAAGGAGACCCCAAACACAGTAAGTTAAGCAAAATGAGAAGACAAACACACAGCAGATGAAGGAGCAAGGTAAAAACCAACCAGACCAAACAAATGAAGAGGAAATAGGCAGTCTGCCTGAAAAAGAATTCCAAGTAATGACAGTAAAGATGATGCAAAATCTTGGAAATGGAGAAAATACAAAAAACATTTAACAAGGGCCTAGAAGAACTAAAGAGGAAACAAACAATGATGAACAACACAATAAATGAAATTAAAAATTCTCTAGAAGGAATCAATAGCAGAATAACTGAGGCAGAAGAATGGATAAGTGACCTGGAAGATAAGAGAGTGGAAATAACGACTGCAGAACAGAATAAAGAAAAAAGAATGAAAAGAATTGAGGACAGTCTCAGAGACCTCTGGGATAATAGTAAACACACCAACATTCGAATTATACGGGTCCCAGAAGAAGAAGAGAAAAAGAAAGGGACTGAGAAAATATTTGAAGAGATTGTAGTTGAACACTTTCCTAATATGGGAAAGGAAATAGTTAATCAAGTCCAGGAAGCACAGAGAGTTCCATACAGGATAAATCCAAGGTGAAACACACCAAGACACATATTAATGAAACTATCAAAAATTAAATACAAAGAAAAAATATTAAAAGCAGCAAGGGAAAAACAACAAATAAAATACAAGGGAATCCCCATAAGGTTAATAGCTGATCTTTCAGCAGAAACTCTCCAAGCCAGAAGGGAGTGGCAGGACATCTTTAAAGAGATGAAAGGGAAAAACCTACAACCAAGATTGCTCTACCCAGCAAGGATCTCAATCAGATTAAACAGAGAAATTAAAACCTTTACAGACAAGCAAAAGCTAAGAGAATCCAGCACCACCAAACCAGCCTTAAATGCTAAAGGAACTTCTCTAGGCAGGAAACACAAGAGAAGGAAAAGACCTGCAATAACAAACCCAAAACAATTAAGAAAATGGGAATAGGAACATACATATCGATAATTACCTTAAATCTAAATGGATTAAATGCTCCAACCAAAAGACACAGACTGGCCGAATGGATACAAAAACAAGACCCATATATATGCTGTTTACAAGAGACCCACTTCAGACCTAGGGACACATAGAGACTGAAAGTGAGGGGATGGAAAAAGATATTCCATGCAAATGGAAATCAAAAGAAAGCTGGAGTAGCAATTCTCATATCAGACAAAATACACTTTAAAACAAAGACTATTACAAGAGACAAAGAAGGACACTACATAATGGTCAAGGGATCAATCCAAGAAGAAGATATAACAATTGTAAATATTTATGCACCCAACATAGGAGCACCTCAATACATAAGGCAAATTCTAACAGCCATAAAAGAGGAAATCAGGAGTAACACAATCATAGTAGGGGACCTTAACACCCCACTTTCACCAATGGACAGACCATCCAAAATGAAAATAAATAAGGAAACACAAGCTTTAAATGATACACTAAAGAAGATGTACTTAATTGATATTTATAGGACATCCCATCCAAAAACAACAGAATACACTTTCTTTTCAGGTGCTCATGGAACACTCTCCAGGATAGATCATACCTTGGGTCACAAATCAAGCCTTGGTTAATTTAAGAAAATTGAAATCACATCAAGTATCTTTTCCAACCACAATGCTATGAGACTAGATATCAATTACAGGAAAAACATCTGTAAAAACTACAAACACATGGAGGCTAAACAATACACTACTTAATAACCAAGAGATCACTGAAGAAATCACAGAGGAAATCAAAAAATACCTAAAAACACATGACAATGAAAACACAATGACCTAAAACCTATGGGATGGAGCAAAAGCAGTTCTAAGAGGGAAGTTTATAGCAATACAATCCTACCTCAAGAAACAAGAAACATCTCAAACAGACAACCTAACCTTACACCTAAAGCAATTAGAGAAAGAAGAACAAAAAAACCCCAAAGTTAGCAGAAGGAAAGAAATCATAAAGATCAGATCAGAAATAAATGATAAAGAAATGAAGGAAACAATAGCAAATCAGTAAAACTAAAAGCTGGTTCTTTGAGAAGATAAAGAAAATTGATAAACCATTAGCCAGACTCATCAAGAAAAAAAGGGAGAAGTCTCAAATCAATATAATTAGAAATAAAAAAGGAGAAGTAACAACTGACACTGCAGAAATACAAAGGATCATGAGAGATTGCTATAAGCAACTCTGGCAATAAAATGGAGAACCTGGAAGAAACAGACAATTCTTAGAAAAGCACAACCTTCCAAGACTGAACCAGGAAGAAACAGAAAATATAAACAGACCAAGCACAAGCACTGAAATTGAGACTGTGATTAAAAATCATCCAACAAACAAAGGCCCAGGACCAGACGGCTTCACAGGCGAATTATATCAAACATTTAGAGAACAGCTTATACCTATCTTTCTCAAACTCTTCCAAAATATAGCACAGGGAGGAACACTTCCAAATTCATTCTATGAGACCACCATCACCCTGATACCAAAACCAGACAAAAAGGTCACAAAGAAAGAAAACTACAGGCCAATATCACTGATAAACATAGATGCAAAAATGCTCAACAAAATACTAGCAAACAGAATCCAACAGCACATTAAAAGGATGATACACCATGATCAAATGGGGTTTATCCCAGGAATGCAAGGATTCTTCAATATACACAAATAAATCAATGTGATACACCATATTAACAAACTGAAGGAGAAAAACCATATGATCATCTCAATAGATGCAGAAAAAGCTTTCAACAAAATTCAACACCCAATTATGATAAAAACCCTCCAGAAAGTAGGCATAGAGGGAACTTACCTCAACGTAATAAAGGCCATATATGACAAACCCACAACCAACATCGTTCTCATGGGGAAAAACTGAAACCATTTTCACTAAGATCAGGAACAAGACAAGGTTGCCCACCCTCACCACTATTATTCAACATCGTTTTGGAAGTTTTACACACAGCAATCAGAAGAAGAAAAAGAAAGAAAAGGAATCCAAATTGGAAAAGAAGAAGTAAAGCTGTCACTGTTTGCAGATGACATGATACTAAACCCAGAGAATCCTAAAGACGCTACCAGAAAACTACTAGAGGTAAACAATGAATTTGGTAAAGCAGCAGGATACAAAATTAATGCACAGAAATCTCTGGCATTCCTATATATTAATGATGAAAAATATGACAGAGAAATTAAGGAAACGCTCCCATTTATCACTGCAACAAAAAGAATAAAATGCCTAAGAATAAACCTACCTAAGGAGACAAAAGACCTGTATGCAGAAAACTATAAGACACTGATGAAAGAAATTAAAGATGATACCAACAGATGGAGATATACACCATGTTTTTGGATTGGAAGAATCAACATTGTGAAAATGACTAAAATACCCAAAGCAATCTACAGATTGCAATCCCCATCAAACTACCAATGGCATTTCTCACAGAACTAGAACAAAAAATTTCACAATTTGTATGGTAACACAAAAGACCCTGAATAGCCAAAGCAATCTTAAGAAAGAAAAACGAACTGGAGGAATCAGGCTCCCTGACTTCAGACTATACTACAAAGCTACAGTAATCAAGACAGTATGGTTCTGGCACAAAAACAGAAATATACATCAATAAAAAGGATAGAAAGCCCAGAGATAAACCCACACACATATGGTCACCTTACTTTTGATAAAGGAGGCAAGAATATACAACGGAGAAAAGACAGCCTCTTCAATAAGTGGTGCTGGGAAAACTGGACAGCTACATGTAAAAGAATGAAATTAGAACACTCCCGAACACCATACACGAAAATAAGCACAAAATGGCTTAAAGAAGGGCTTCCCTGGTGGCGCAGTGGTTGAGAGTCTGCCTGCCGATGCAGGGGACACGGGTTCGTGTCCCGGTCCGGGAGGATCCCACATGCCGTGGAGCGGCTAGGCCCGTGAGCCATGGCCGCTGGGCCTGCACATCTGGAGCCTGTGCTCCGCAACGGGAGAGACCACAACAGTGAGAGGCCCGCGTATCGCAAAAAAAAAAAAAAAAAAAAAAGGATTAAAGACCTAAATTTAAGGCCAGACACTATCGAACTCTTAGAGGAAAACATAGGCAGAACATTCTATGACATAAATCACAGCAAGATCCTTTTTGACCTACCTCCTAGAGAAATGGAAATAAAAACAAAAATAAACAAATGGGACCTAATGAAACTTAAAAACTTTTGCACAGCAAAGGAAACCATAAACAAGATGAAAAGACAACCCTCAGAATGGGAGAAAATATTTGCAAATGAAGCAACTGACAAAGGATTAATCTCCAAAATTTACAAGCAGCTCATGCAGCTCAATATCAAAAAAACAAACAACCCAATCCAAAAATGGGCAGACAACATTTCTCCAGAGAAGATATACAGATTGCCAACAAACACATGAAAGGATGCTCAATATCACTAATCATTAGAGAAATGCAAATCAAAACTACAATGAGGTATCACCTCACACCAGTCAGAATGGCCATCATCAAAAAGTCTACAAACAATAAATGCTGGAGAGGGTGTGGAGAAAAGGGAACCCTCTTGCACTGCTGGTGGGAAGGTCAACTGATACAGCCACTACCGAGAACAGTATGGAGGTTCCTGAAAAACTAAAAATAGAACTACCATGCAACCCAGCAATCCCACTACTGGGCATATACCCTGAGAAAACCATAATTCAAAAAGAGTCATGTGCCACAATGTTCACTGCAGCTCTATTTACAATAGCCAGGACATGGAAGCAACCTATGTGTTCATAGACAGATGAATGGATCAAGAAGATGTGGCACATATATACAGTGGAATATTACTCAGCCATAAAAGGAAATGAAACTGAGTTTTTTGTAGTGAGGTGGATGGACCAAGAGTCTGTCATACAGAGTGAAGTAAGTCAGAAAGAGAAAAACAAATATTGTATGCTAAAACATATATGTGGAATCTAAAAAAAAAAAAATTGTTCTGAAGAACCTAGGGGCAGGACAGGAATAAAGATGCAGACGTAGAGAATGGACTTGAGGACACAGGGAGGGGCAAGGGTAATCTGGGACGAAGTGAGAGAGCGGCATGGACTTATATATACTACCAAATGTAAAACAGATAGCTAGTGAGAAGCAGCTGCATAGCACAGGGAGATCAGCTCAGTGTTTTGTGACCACCTAGAGGGGTTCGACAGGGAGGGTGAGAGGGAGATGCAAGATGGAGGAGATATGGCGATATATGTATAGCTGATTCACTTTGTTATAAAGCAGAAACCAACACACCATTGTAAAGCAATTATACTCCAATAAAGATGTTTTAAAAAAATACTACAACAATATCACTGATCAGTTTTTGAGCACCAGTGTGTAATTAAGGACTATTCTCATCATATTGTTTCAGCCCTTTGAGTCCACACCATCTCAGGAGAACTGAGTTGGCCTATACAGAAAAGAAAACTTATTGGAAGGAGCCTGGGGTAGGCTAACAGAATCTCCAGAAGCCTGGAAAGCAAGCTTAGAGAAGAAGGGAGGTCTGATGGTTGCCGACCAAAGGCAATCAGACAGGGGATGACACAGCTTCCTTTGGCAACGCAGCTCAGGAGGTCTCTGCAATCAAGAAAGCACGCCTCAGTGTACAAGAAGACTCCAGCTGCTATAATTTAAAGTGTGCCTTACTCTGCCATCACGTTAAGAAGTGGTGATGGGGAAATGCTGTCTCCCAAAACTCAACTTCCCATCCTATTCTAGGATTCTTATTAAACCTCTCAGCTTCCTCTTTTCTAGACTAAGTCCATTCCCCTTCTCAATTTTCTTAATGCATTCATCCATCCTTTAAGATTGCAAACTTACTGTGTCTGACCTACAGTGTGAATTCTCAAAACACTTGGTAGAGCAGCAGGGACCCAAAGGATAATCAATAAATGTGTTAAGATGGAAATCAGCTGCCCTGTTACTAATAAAAGAACAAATGTGGTCTTCACAGCCCACGTTAAGGATGTCTTCATTAGCGAGGTAGTTAGATTAATTTGAAGATACGTGAACAGCAAAGGAAATCTTCCTTTTATAGTGAATAACATTTCACTGAAAATAAGGAGCCAAACTCACGCCAAGCTCTTGATTATGGCTACCGAGAAAAGTGACCCATTGGGAAAAAGGAAATGCTTCCTCGGGCTTCCCCCTAATTTCTCTCCTTGATTAACAAGACAATACTATTGAATTCTGATAAGACTGACACTAAACCCAGCGGTGGAGGAGAAATGGCTCGTGGGCCAGTCTCAACAAGCAGCTTCTTTAGAATGAAGTATTTGAGAACAGTTATGAGGTGGTGGCCTCCAATGCCTGCCGCTCCCACCCCCCAGTCAATCTGCCTGCTGCATTCCATGTATTATTTGGGGATGGCATTTTACACACAGACAATTTTCCTAGACACCAAAACTATAACAAAAGCAAGTTCTGACGATGAAGGACGGATTTCACTCCCGGCTTAATTTTCCATGAGAGATGGAAAGACCTCAACACAGGGAAGACTGAGAAAACACACAGGTGTCTGCCCCCAACAAATTCAATAATTCTAGTCTTTCTAGTTGTTTTTCTCTGTTATCCCAAACCTGCTCATCGTCAGGCACTGGACGATCACAGGGTAAGGCACACAGAGGGGCATCCTGTCAGAATTATTCTTTCTCTCTCTCACCTAAAATGCAAGTCAGACATAAAAATGATGGGAGAGCAGGCCCTTAAAAGAAGTTAGTGTACATATGACAACTTTCTATGCTATTATGTAATCTTCTTTTTACTGGAAGAGTCCATTGAGTCAACCTCCCCAGCCATGTAACTAAATCACTTTCAGAATAAGGAAATGAATAAATAAAATACACAATTTTTTAACCAAGTTAGTGTGGGACAAAAGAAAATTATACCAAGAAGGTAAAATAAGCAGACTGTAAGCTTCCTTTCTGTTCTCCTTGCTTTTTGGTTTTCTTACAACTACTTGAAGAAAAACTTGCGGGGCATTTGTTGCTGATACACTTTTAATGGTCTCTTAGGAGAGTGCAGGGAAAGAAGAAAAGATTTACACCAACTTCCAGACCAGATTCTCCCTCGCCTCTCCACATCTGTTTCCAAGACAAATACCGACTGGCTGCCTTAGATAAGGTGGAGTTTTGTGTGAGTTATTTTTTGTGTTTCTCTGTGTAGAGTAGGTGGGACCCTTCCTATCTTTTCATAAGCCTGATGCTTAAGAACTGAATCCTTTGGTACTGCATTATCTCCCGCATGCACTTGTTGAAAAAGAAAAGAAGTGTGATTTTCCATTTCAAATCAAAAAGTAAGTGTAAGCTTAATTTATAGCCCTAATTTTCCTCTCCTGCAACAGAAGAAAAGTGACGTGAAGAACTACAGCGAGGTCAAAGATGCGGAGGCTTCACAGTACCTGGGACCTGCTCAAATGCTAAAACGTTTACCGTGTGTGTGTGTGTGTGTGTGTGTGTGTGTTTAAGACAAGGAATACAGGTTTGTCTCCTAACTTCTATAGATTTTTTTTTTCAAGTATAGTTGACTTACAATATTGTGTTAGTTTCAGGTGTACAGTATACTGATTCAGTATTTTTGCAGATTATATATTCCATTATAGGTTGTTACAAGATAATGGGTATAATTTCCTGTGCTCTACAGTATATCCTTGCTACTTACTAACTTCTATAATTTTTAAAGTAGTAAATCTAGGGAAGAAGAGCTGTCCCAGAAAAAGGGGCAGAACCAGGTATATCTAGGGTCACGTGTTTAAGGTCACCTGTAGACTACCTGGCACCCTGCCTCTGAGTCAAAACCAGCCCGTATAGTGCAAGTCTGTGAAGCAGTAAAAGCCACGCCCCCCCACTGGCCCCCACCACCCGGCAGAGTCACCACCAGGGCCACAGTTTGGAAGTAGACGGCTCTGCCAGAGAGCAGCAGTGCCTGCTGCCCATTAGATCAAGGTGCCCGTGCTGCAGGTGGACACGTCCACCTGGACACGCGAGGCCACAGACAAGCAGGAGGTGCACTTCGTTTCCCCCTCTGCCTGCTTAGCTGGGCATCCCTGTGCAGTGGACAATCTGCACAAGCCTATGCCCGGCCAGCCGGCGCTTTTTCAGTCATTACAATAACAGAAACTTCCAGCTGCCCATCAATAGAAACAAGATTTTGTTAACATGTGAGAAATGCTGAGGTTTGGGGTAGGCACTTCTAAATGTCCCCCGATACTCAGTCTCCCTTTCTTCCTTGGGAATAAACCCTAACTTTAGAGCTAAAAAACTACATTTCCCTTCTTCCTTTGCATCTAGGTGGGGCGGCATACGTCTTGGCCAGAGAGGTGTAAACAGAATTGGTGGATATAACAGGAAGAGATTATTAAAGGGAGTTTTCTGTTATCTACAGTTAAACCCTATGCAAACTGATACAGTGTCTTCTCTGAAAATAAGATGATTTGCTTTGTAAGTAAACTGCTAAAGAGATCTCATCTGCTGCATTTAGAACAGTGACTCCCACATACTGGGTACTCAAAATAGAAAAGAATGTTCTATACCAAGAGAAGACCAACTAATGTTTGCAGCACATGATAAAGCAGAAACGTAGCATCAAGACTAATTTCATAACCCAATTCCAAATAATCCTTCAAAAAATGATAACTGTCTTTTTCAAACTTTTTCAAACCATGACCCATCATAAGAATTATATTTTATGTAAAATAGATAGCTAGTGGGAAGCAGCCGCATAGCACAGGGAGATCAGCTCAGTGCTTTGTGACCACCTAGAGGGGTGGGATAGGGAGGATGGGAGGGAGGGAGACGCAAGAGGGAAGAGATATGGGAACATATGTTTATGTATAGCTGATTCACTTTGTTATAAAGCAGAAACTAGCACACCATTGTAAAGCAATTATACTCCAATAAAGATGTTAACAAAAAAAGAATTATATTTTACAATAATATATGATATTTACCATTACTAAACACAATGCACTCTGATATTTTCTATTTTATTCTGTTTTGAAGTGCTAACTGTGACCTACTCAACTGACTTTGTGACTCATTAATGTGACAAGACTCAGTGTTTAAAACTCTGTTTCATATATATATATATATATATATATTTACTTACCTGTTAAATTTTCTGTCAACTACTAAATGAATAAGAACCAACACTGAAGTATAAGTTTTTAATTTAAAATGTAATGGAAAGAAACAGTGGTAGAAATAACCAAAACATTGTGCTTATTTTGTTTGACATTTTTATACGATATTTAAATATGATCACTGAAGTCCTGGGGCCCCTACAACATAAAACAAATATTGAATCTGCACGGGGAAAACCTGCTGGGAACTTAGGAGGAGCAGAGAGCTGGTGAGGTGACCCAGCCTCCTCTGGTCTCTACTCCTGCTTTCTGCTCCTCCCGGACAATGGGCAGCATCCTCTCTCTGCACCCAGCAAAGCCAGGCTGTCCTTGCTCCAAGCTTGGTTCCTAACTTTCTACCCTGGGTGGGTAAATACTTGTGTTAGCTGTTCTTTCTTTCCCGAGCAGGAATTCAAAAGTGTACTTCCTTTCTAAGCTGGAATTCTCAGAATCTAGAGATAATAATTTAGGAAAGAAAAAGGGCATTTTCAAAAGGTAGTTGACATGGACTGCAGTGGGAATACAAAACACTTGCACCTTAACCTTTAGGAGCTGGGGACCTTGGGCAAGTCAAGTAATCTTCGGCGTATCAACTGCTGTGGCTGTACACCAAGCATGGAGCCTCTGACCTGCTGCGTCATCTCGCGTAGGAAGTTTACCATATGTTAACGAAGAAGGTCAACAATGAGATGTGGTGACAGCTTCTGTGAAAAGCGCTTTTCTCCCCAGATTTTGGTGAGAACATAAAGACGTGAGTCTCTACAACATAATAGAAAAGCACTTTGGAACACTTCGAGGACAGCATAATATAAATGTAAAGCTGCCACATCAACCTTCTGTGGATAAGATAATGTTAAGGAACTGAAGCATCTATTCCGTATCCTCTATTCCTCTCACAAATAGAGGAATAAGCTCTATTCCTCACAGACTCTGGACTGAACTTTTCCAATCAGAAGCCTTAGTGTTCTCAGCTGGAAAATGATGGTTTGAATTAGATGATCTCTCCTCTCAGTTCCCAAAATCTGAGATTCTTTGATTCCATGTGAGTGGCATGAAACAAGAGCTAATTTCAGTTCTTTGTCTTGGTAATTTTATCTTCCAGCATAACAAACACCTAACTCTATTCTAGTGCAGTGCTAAGGGTGCTAGCCACTGTTTTTTGATACATTTTTTTAACCAACTACATATTTATTGAGTGCTGTTCATGTGTACAATATACTAGCAGCTGAGGGTACATAAAAGAAGTATAAGAAACAGCCTGTCCCTCATGGTACTTAGAGCAGCTGGCTGGTGAAATTCACGTGATGAGACAAGTGCTAGACTGCCTGGTCCGTGGTCAAAAGCACAGCAGCAGTTTAGGGATGAGAGAAAGCAGTGTGTGTTTAAGTGCAAGGTGGTAACCAATATGGGGACTGTACTGGGATTTAACAGATGAACATATTCTGGACAAACAGACAGGTGGTAGAAATAATCTAGCAGGAACATGGTAACAAGCATACAGGACCATGAGGGCACTGCTCTGACTTCAGATTTGCACTTGAAAATCATGGGGATGGTGGTCTCGTAGAATGAGTTTGGAGTGTTCCTCCCTCTGCTATATTTTGGAAGAGTTTGAGAAGGATAGGTGTTAGCTCTTCTCTAAATGTTTGATAGAATTCGCCTGTGAAGCCATCTGGTCCTGGGCTTTTGTTTGTTGGAAGATTTTTTTTTTTTCCTTCGGTACGCGGGCCTCTCACTGTTGTGGCCTCTCTCGTTGCGGAGCACAGGCTCCGGACGCACAAGCTCAGCAGCCATGGCTCACGGGCCCAGCCGCTCCGCGGCATGTGGGATCTTCCCGGACCAGGGCACGAACCCGCGTCCCCTGCATTGGCAGGAGGACTCTCAACCACTGCGCCACCAGGGAAGCCCTATTGGAAGATTTTTAATCACAGTCTCAATTTCAGTGCCGGTGATTGGTCTGTTTATATTTTCTATTTCTTCCTGGTTCAGTCTCAGAAGGCTGTGCTTTTCTAAGAATTTGTCCACTTCTTCCAGGTTGCCCATTTTATTGGCATATAGCTGCTTGTGGTAATCTCTAATGATTGTTTGTATTTCTGCAGTGTCAGTTGTTACGTCTCCTTTCTCATTTCTAATTCTATTGATTTGAGTCTTCTCCTGTTTGTTCTTCATGAGTCTGGCTAACGGTTTATCATTCTGTTTATCTTCCCAAAGAACCAGCTTTTAATTTATTGATCTTTGCTATTGTTTTCTTCATTTCTTTTTCATTTATTTCTGATCTGATCTTTATGCCAGACAAAGATGTCACAAAGAAAGAAAACTACAGGCCAATATCACTGATGAACATAGGTGCAAAAATCCTCAACAAAATACTAGCAAACAGAATCCAACAGCGCATTAAAAGGATCACACACCATGATCAAGTGGGGTTTATCCCAGGAATGCAAGGATTCTTCAATATATGCAAATCAAGCAATGTGACAGAGCATATTAACAAACTGAAGGAGAAAAACCATATGATCATCGCAATAGATGCAGAAAAAGCTTTCGACAAAATTCAACACCCATTTATGATAAAAACCCTCAGGAAGTAGGCATAGAGGGAACTTACCTCAACATAATACAGGCCATATATGACAAACCCACAGCCAACATCGTTCTCAATGGTGAAAAACTGAAACCATTTCCTCTAAGATTAGGAACGAGAAAAGGTTGTCCACACTCACCAGTATTATTCAACATCGTTTTGGAAGTTTTAGCCACAGCAATCAAAGAAGAAAAAGAAATAAAAGGAATGCAAATCAGAAAAGAAGAAGCAAAGCTGTCACTGTTTGCAGATGACATGATACTATACACAGAGAATCCTAAAGACACTACCAGAAAACTACTAGAGCTAATCAATGAATTTGGTAAAGTAGCAGGATACAAAATTAATGCACAGAAATCTCTTTCATTCCTATACACTAATGATGAAAAATCTGAAAGAGAAACTAAGGAAATGCTCCCAGTTACATTGCAACAAAAAGAATAAAATACCTAGGAATAAACCTACCTAAGGAGACAAAAGACTTGTATGCAGAAAACTGTAAGACACTGATGAAAGAAATTAAAGATATACAAACAGATGGAGAGATATACCAATTTCTTGGATTGGAAGAACCAACATTGTGAAAATGACTCTACTACCCAAAGCAATCTACAGATTCAATGCAATCCCTATCAAACTACCAATGGCATTTTTCACAGAACTAGAACAAAAAATTTCACAATTTGTATGGAAACACAAAACACTCCGAATGGCCAAAGCAATCTTGTCAAAGAAAAACGGAGCTGGAAGAATCAGGCTCCCTGACTTCAGACAATACTACAAAGCTACAGTAATCAAGACACTATGGTACTGGCACAAAAACAGAAATATACATCAATGGAACAGGATAGAAAGCCCAGAGATACACCCACACACCTATGGTCACTTTATTTTTGATAACGGAGGCAAGAATATACAATGGAGAGAAGACAGCCTCTTCAATAAGTGATGCTGGAAAAACTGGACAGCTACATGTAAAAGAATGAAATTAGCACACTCCCTAACACCATACACAAAAATAAACTCAAAATGGATTAAAGACCTAAATGTAAGGCCAGACACTATTGAACTCTTAGAGGAAAACACAGGCAGAACACTCTATGACATAAATCACAGCAAGATCCTTTTTTGACCCACCTCCTAGAGAAATGGAAATAAAAACAAAAGTAAACAAATGGGACCTAATGAAACTTCAAAGCTTTTGCACAGCAAAGGAAACCATAAACAAGATGAAAAGACAACCCTCAGAATGGGAGAAAATATTTGCAAATGAAGCAACTGACAAAGGATTAATCTCCAAAATTTACAAGCAGCTCATGCAGCTCAATATCAAAAAAACAAACAACCCAATCCAAAAATGGGCAGACAACCTAAATAGACATTTCTCCAAAGAACATATACAGATTGCCAACAAACACATGAAAGGAAGCTCAATATCACTAATCATTAGAGAAATGCAAATCGAAACTACAATGAGGTATCACCTCACACCAGTCAGAATGGCCATCATCAAAACGTCTACAAACAATAAATGCTGGAGAGGGTGTGGAGAAAAGGGAACACTCTTGCACTGTTGGTGGGAGTGTCAACTGATACAGCCACTATGGAGAACAGTATGGAGGTTTCTGAAAAAACTAAAAATAGAACTACCATACAACCCAGCGATCCCACTACTGGGCATATACCCTGAGAAAATCATAATTCAAAAAGAGTCATGCACCACAATGTTCACTGCAGTTCTATTTACAATAGCCAGGACATGGAAGCAACCTAAGTGTCCATCGACAGATGAATGGATAAAGAAGATGTGGCACATATATACAGTGGAATATTACTCAGCCATAAAAGGAAACAAAATTGAGTTATATGTAGTGAGGTGGATGGAACTAGAGTCTGTCATACAGAGTGAAGTAAGTCAGAAAGAGAAAAACAAATACCATATGCTAACACATATATATGGAATCTAAAAAAAAAAAAAAGGTTCTGAAGAACCTAGGGGCAGGACAGGAATAAAGGTGCAGACGTAGAGAATGGACTTGAGGACACAGGGAGGGGGAAGGGTAAGGTGGGACAAAGTGAGAGTGTGGCATGGACATATATACACTACCAAATGTAAAATAGCTAGCTAGTGCGCAGCAGCCACATAGCACAGGGAGATCAGCTTGGTGCTTTGTGACCACCTAGAGGGGTGGGATAGGGAGGGTGGGAGGGAGACGCAAGAGGGAGGGGATATGGGGATATATGTCTATGTATAGCTGATTCACTTTGTTATACAGCAGAAACTAATATAACATTGTAAAGCAATTATACTCCAATAAAGATGTTAAAAAAAAAAAAAGAAAATCATGGGGAAAGTTAGGTCAGTAGGTAGGGGTCAGATTAGGAGGGGTTTCTAAACACAAGTGAAGGAATCTGGATTATCTTCTGCAGGTAACAGGGACCCATTATAGGTTCTGGAGCATGGGAAGGACATTTAAACCACCCCTATTTGTTTTTTTAATATGATTTACTACTTGCAAATTTGTTAGCATTTAGAAAGGTTGGATTTTTATCGGCCCAAAAGAGAAAACTGATGTCTCCAATGCTAAAGTTTCCTCCCTGACACAGGATCTCCTAGCAGGGTGCTCCGGGACTCGCTCTGCCTCCCTCAATTACTCTTCACCTGGGGGGGGGGGGGTGGCAGGTAACTTGTCATTTTGCTGAGCCTGTCCCTTCCTCTCTCTTTTCTTCTGGGAGCCAGGCCGCCAGCAGGAAGTACTCATTCTTTTCTGTGTCTGGGAGAGTCTGTCTAATTCTGGGGCTCAGTATCAGGAAATCTTACCCACAGATATAAACCCTATTCTCCAGCATCAGTTTTACTGATAATAAAGGTGCTATTTTGGTCCTCTATCTGCCTCATTCCTTTTTTCTCAACTTGTCAGAACCTAGATGGGAAAGAAAGCCCTTTATACCAAATTAGACTATACTGACTTTTCTGAAACTGCATCACAGGTCGCTCAGCTACACAGATCCAGTTTATACTGATTCATAGAAATGCTTTTGACTCTAAGCCCAGTGCTTCAATGAAACCGCACTGTCCTCCAGACACTGCCAACTTACAGCAAATCACCAAGGTGGTACCAAGACAAACTTACGGCAACACACAGGCAGTCCTAACAGGGAACTCGGTACAGCCATTCAAAATAGCCACTGTGTTTGGGCCCTCACCAGTCCCGCATCCTGGCATCTCCTCTTCTCGGCTTCCCAATGGTCAAACCCTTTCTGTCTGTCCAAGGCCCACACCACCCCATTGTTAGGGAACCGCTGACCGAAACTGCCCACCTTGGCCAAGCAGGATGGTAACCACTTGCACAAGCTGTCTCACAACAGGAGGTCCCGATAAGGAACACGGTGCTGTCGCCGAAACTAACCGGGAGAATTCAGGAGGGGCCAGAAGGAGGCAGGAGACACCAGCCCATAATACGTCCTGCCAACCTCCCAGAATCCTTCGAGCTAGAATCCATCTTGGCTGAGAGAGATGTACGTGCCACCAGAAAGGACCCTGAGTCAGACTAAGTATGGGCCAAGCAAGATGATTGGCCAGAGACAACCCAGAAACTCACCCCATCACCATAAAACCTGAGACTGCGAGCCACGTGGCAGAGCAGTTCTCCTGGGTTCCCTTACCCTACTGCTCTCCACCCCGGCGCCCCTTCCCAATGAAGTCTTTTGCTTTGTCAGTACGTGTGTCTCCTCACACAATTCATTTCCACGTGTTAGACAAGAGCCCACTCTCAGGCCCTGGAAGGGGTCCCCCCGCTTCCTGCAACACCATGGCACCAGGTATGGCTTATATTAAGCCCCACGAGTCACATTTTCCCTTCTTCCCTGCTAAACCCCCGTTCTACATTGTTCAGGTAAAAATCTACGTTCTATTCCCTCTGAGGTAAACAAGCAGAATATACACAAGATGAGTGATCAGTGAAACTGACTCTTCTAGGGAGTAACTACACTTTAAGGGATTAATATGTGATGAGGCTAAATTATAACATGTTGGTTACGTGAGGATGAAAATTCTGAATACACCTTTCCCAGCTGGGCCCCCTGTGAACAACACTGCTTTACCATCCCCATTCTCAGCCCACCAGGAGGACAACTGGACACATGGACCACGAAGCTGCTTATCTCAGGTACCATTTCCAAAGGAGATGAAAAACGTTGCTTATTACCATCATTATCATTAATTATTACTATTATTAATAGTAGTTCCAGAAACAGCTGCCATTTATGGAGTCCCAGTTCTGTGCCAAGCAATGTGTTAGGTGCTTCACATAAATACATTGCCTAAGTTAATTCACCTGTAGGGTAGGTTGATGGGGTTCTCATCTTACAGATATGAAAATTGAGGCTCACGAACTTGCCCCCCAAAGTACACAGTAAGTGGCAGAGATCAGATTCATGAGAGACCAGGTCTGCCCGATACCAAATTTCATGTTCTTTACACAATACTATTGTCTTGGAAAAGCCAAGACAAGGATTCTAACAATTCCTTGACATTCTCATCCTCTGCCCTCTGGAAACACAGCAGAAATACTTTGAAATTGAATTGTATAAACTATGTGGACTGATTAAGATCAAAGACACTGCTTCCCATTGTAAGAGCTCAATTGATGGCATTTTGGAGGATTTATACCCATCCCTGTCCTTTTACCACCACACCCCTCCTCCAACCAATTCAGCTCCATTTCTCAGAAGCAAGCTGCCCAGTGAGAGAGCAGGACTTTATTCCAGAAAACAGTTTCTCCAAAGAGCTCTCTGAGCACCTTATTCCCGGACACCACAGAAAGAGGGGAAATTCATCATGAAGCCAACAAGAGAAAAAAATAGATTGAATGTGAGACACCAATTTTCCTACTGTCACTGGGACAAAATGCCAACAATAGAGTCAATGCCCTCAGCAAAGGACAAGTATAAGAATACGTCAAACTGCCACTCACAAAAGCATTCCCTTCTGGCCTGCTCCTGCCTACCCTGCAAGTACTCCGGTTCCTCGGACCCAGATCGTACACCAGGACTGAGTCCATGAGCACCAGCTAGAGATGTGAGTCACACAATGATGACTTCATTACTCCAGTCACAATACAGTACCACTTCTGGTCCCAAAGAGAATACTGGTTTTCAAATATGGATCTCCAGTATTCAAACTGGATTTGGAATCCCATGATTCACAACACGCTTTCAAGGATATCATACAGCAGTGGTTCCGAACACTGGCTCCATGTCAGAATCACCTGGGGAGCTTTTCAAACTTACCCATGCTCACATCCCACCTGGATCCAGGTAAATCAGACTCTCCAGGGGTGGGGCCAGGCTTCCTTTGTTGATTCCGATGTGCACCAAGGTGAGAACCACTATCACAAAGGATGCCTACACTGCACAGGTGATAAAGAAGTATTTAAGATATTGTATTTCAGCTGCTGGAGTAACAAAAATAAAAAAAAGAAAGAAAGAAGCCTGGTTTTCACGGAACAGTAGTCTGTAAATATAAAGATGACCAATCATATTCTTTCCAAAGAAAACTCAGGCCTAGAAGGTAATGAGCATTTCGGATCTCAGGGCAAAGTCAGTGATGAGATCCCGCCCTGTGTTGCCCACTCAGTCATCCAGTTACCCTGCTTGACAGACACCATCTTCTGCCACCGATCACATGAGATAAGTATTTTGCAGACCTTGAGAAAAGATTTAAATCTCTATTGAAGGAAACAAAAGAATAATTTGGAAGCTTCCCAAAACTTCATTTATCCAACTGGGTAGAAGAATACTGTGCATTATTGAAAAAGGTAATTGCCCAAATGAGTACTAGTGGATTTCCCAGGAATAACAGCAGGATTTGACCAATTCCCAACTATTACAGGAAGACCCATTACAGAAGAGTTACTGTTCTGAATTAATGAGTAAAAGGATCCAAGCCCTGGTTGCAAAAATAGGTTGATATACTACCCAATTCCTTACCTTCCTTTCATCATTAAAAGAGCCTGCTCATGAACATGCCATGTTGTGAGCACGGTGAGGTACAAAGGGACCCTACCATCATTCTGGGCTTCCACCCTCACTCTCATGATACGAACAAAGGGTTCCATGTGAGAATCTGCAGATTAATTAAGTAAAAAATAGCTCCTTTCTTCTTTTTAAAACAGGGCCACCAAAAAATTAAACCCAAGAGCCTCTTCTTAGATCCACTAGATGGTGCAAGCTCTCCTTTTGGAACAGACTTACCAGGAGGACAAACTCAAGCAGGACATTAAAAATTTACTATGGGCACACCTAAGCAGCCCCTGCACTGCACAGTAGGCTGCATGGGAAGGGTACTTGCTGTCTGAGAATCTTTCTATTTTGCAACTAAAAAAAGCATAAGGAGGGGCTTCCCTGGTGATGCAGTGGTTAAGAATCCGCCTGCCAATGCAGGGGACACGGGTTCGAGCCCTGGTCCAGGAAGATCCCACATGCCACGGAGCAACTAAGCCCACGTGTCACAACTACTGAGCCTGCGCTCTAGAGCCTGCGAGGCACAACTACTGAGCCCAAGTGCCACAACTACTGAAGCCCACGTGCCTAGAGCCCGTGCTCCACAACAAGAGAAGCCCACGCACCACAACGAAGAGTAGTGCCCGCTCGCCGCAACTAGAGAAAGCCCGTGTGCAGCAATGAAGACCCAACACAGCCAAAAATAAATTAATTAATTAATTTTAAAAAATTATTTTTAAAAAAAGCATAAGGAGAATTTTTCTAAATTCTGCATTAGGAGCTCAGGATTTAACTTAACGCCATGGAAAGACTCACTGGAACTAAGATTTACTTCGAAGGGAGTAATGGGAAGAGATGATACCAAAGCCTCAAGACGTGGAGATCTCGGTTGAGTCCAAGCTCGGCTGTAAGCAGATCTGTGAGCCTGAGCAAGTCACCTAACCTCTCCAGTCCTCAATGTTGGTATCTGAAAAACGAGGAGCTGGGACTAGACCAACTCTGGAATTAGGTCTAGCGCTAAAATTCGATGAGTGTGCATAGCGCGTTACGTTTTTATCTCCAATCCAATCTCTGCATTTTAGATGTGGCAAGAACTTTAAACACAAAGGATATGTTTCATGAAATCCATCCAATCTGAAATTTGTGTAAATTAGATATTAATTCACTTACTGAAAAACTGAGATGTTATTAATTCCTTTACTGAAAAATATCTATTAGATGAGTGCCTACTGGGTGCCAAGCATCGGGCCACCACTGTCAGGGAATAAGGACATGGACACAGATGAGAAACACACACACCCCGGTCCACACATAGCTCCCCAATGAAACTGAAATCCAGTGGACTTTAAAGTTCTAAACTTCAAGTTCTAGGAAAAACTGCACAGCTAAATCTACTGGTTCTGTTAAAGCATTTAACACAAATATAAATATCACACATCTTACCCAGATATTTTGATGTCTTGATAACTAACCATGGCAACCATATACTGTCAAATATTTTAAACTTGATATCTCATAGGCAACTAAAGCCAAAAACAATACGGAAAAGTTCGCCCACTTCGTATAATTTCATTATACGAAGATGTGGAGAGCACGTTTCAGACATGAATCTTAGAGCCATCACTGATTCTTCAATATATTTTTTGTTCATTTTCCTTCTGCTTCTTTCTGTAAAATATCTATGTCTTCCTTTACATTTTCCCAGCAATATCTGTCTCAAATCTGGTCATTTCCCTTCTGGACCTCCACAACAAATAAGCATTGTCTCTCTTTCAGCAGAAGTCACCTCTAGCCAATCCTCAACGCCCCTTCCCACAAGTTCCTCACTTGTCTTCCACTCCATGCCGCCCGCCGTCAGCGAAACACCAGTTCATCAAACTGACGCGACCACGACAGCTCTAAACCATCCCATCTCTCTTCAGCTTTCTCCTCACTCCCTCATATTTGCTCCACACACACCCCCGCCGCACCTGCTCACCACATCCATGTTCACACATTCACTCTTATTCAGAAAACAGTACAATACCTATTATGCACAACGCAGTGTGCTAGGTATGCTGCCACAATACTTGCTCAATGAAGAGATGAATAGATACACATGTATGGTCTCTACGCTCATGGCATCTACCTCCTGAGAGCACAGGTAAGACATTAAACCCATAATGATCGTACGAGGGGATCTTGAAGTGCCACGTGAGTGATACCAGCCAAACTCTAAGAAGTGAGGAGTGATTGCCTACTTCTGGCTTGATCACGAAGACTTCCAGAAGGTGGCATATGGTCAGGATCCTGGAGGAGGAGAAGGATTGGGGTAAGTATAGTCTCAGGAGAAAGGCCGCTCAAGTAGAGGGAAGCATAAGCACAGGCTTTTAACTAGAAGGCTAATTCGCACTCAGTGTATAGCAAATGGCCCAGGGGAGCTGGAGAAGAGGGTCTATGGAGAGAGCACAAGGAAGACACTGGGATTGGCCTGGGGAAGATTCAGAGTCGGGCTCTACCAAGTCTACGTCCAAGTTATTTCTCCGTACCTTGATGTCTACAGTTCTCTGCCCATTTCCTCCTGGCAATGTGCCAAATGCCATGTCAATACAGATAATAATAATAGTAGTATTACAGTATAGTATTACAGATCAATGAAAGCACTGCTGGGTCATCTAAAATTATGATTTTCCAACAAGTACATAGTAAATACAGAAATCGTTACAATAGAGTTAACGCATACATAGCACTCTGTGCCAGGCATCATTTTAATGCCATTCAATCCTCACAAATCCTATAAGGTAGGCACTATTATTATCACCCCCATTTTACAAATGGAAATGAGGAAAATGGCTCAGAGAGGTTAAAGGTTCTGCCCAAGGGCACACAGCCAGCAAGTGGCAGAGCTGAGGTATCGACCCTGGCGGCCTGACTCTCAAATCCACATCGTATTAAACCCTTTGCAAAGACCTTATTCACTGGATACCACTACATCTAGGTTTGTGTCAATGAATGAATAAATCTGCCCTCCTCTTTGCTCTCTATTTTCAGTCTGTTTACTCAGGCCAGTATTGTTTGGTTTTTGTTTTTATTTGTTTTGGCACGGCATTAGATACGGCAGTGTAGAGACAAGGATGCCCCCAAGACACCATGAAGCTGTCAACACCAAGGTGATGACATCATGAATCCTATGGCCGGTTAGTTCACTATTTGTTCTGTGAACATGCAAAATGGAGGGAAATATTTAGATTTTCATTCATATAACAATATGCCCAGGCCCTGGCTGCACACACACCATGTGCCTTACCTGGAACCTCCATGTCTACAAAATATCCAAAGATACAGCGTTTAAAGCGGGCTGGAAACTTAGTGCAAGACCTTAGATATTAATTACAAGATTTTGTTTAGGATAAAAAAAAAAGAGGTGAATGTTCCAATAGCTTCTATTATAATCTACTGCCACATTCTCAGATGCTTTCCACAATAAATACTAGACATATCATCTTGTTCCACAGTTGGTCCACAAGTGATAGCTCTGGGATAAACAATGGACTCTCTTAGGCTTTTCTATATATTGATAAAGAGAAAAGAATACTTGTGTATGGATCTAAATATCTGTACATGTCATCTTTCCACTTAACATACAGTATGAGAAGTGAAAAAGTAATAATGGTTACAGTCAACCCGAGAAAATCTGCCCATCTCCTCTTTATTGTGTAACCTCCAGTTACAACCTCCTTTTCCCTTCTGCCCACAGCACCAAAGCACCTGGTAAGACCAGGTCGGCAGTGGAAAGGCGATGCCCTGTAATATTCTGGGAAACACATGACATCAGTGAGTGGCCAGTATTCCCACTGCCAAGCTGACAGCATTTCCATTTGAAAGGAGTTTTTATGGTATTGACATCACTGTTTGCATATCTTAACAGCATCACACAGGAGTGCGGAGCTGATTTCAGGGTGATGAGTCGTAGCACTTGCCCAGCATCCTGAACAATGAGAGGTACTTCCCTCAATCAAACACTATGCACACATCAGGGGCAGAAACACATTCCTAGAACCCAACAATCTTCTTTCACTACTCAACCTTTACATATTATGACTACTAAGTCTTTAAATTATGCAAACTATTTTCACATCTGCCTTGCTGGCTAAAACAGCTCCAGACCGGGCAGAGCAGAACCTCATCCCCATTTTAACACCTTGCTCACTTGGAAGAGGCTTCACGGCTTCCCAGACTGTTGTTATCTACCTTCTTGTCTGATGTTCCCCACAGTCTTGGGAAGCTGACAGGGTGGGATTACTACACATGAAAAAACTAAATCCTTAAGTGAGTTAAGATCCTTGCAATCACACATAAAACTAGAACCCGGGCTTCCCTGGTGGCGCAGTGGTTGAGAGTCCGCCTGCTGATGCAGGGGACACGGGTTCGTGCCCCGGTCCGGGAAGATCCCACATGCCGCAGAGCAGCTGGGCCTGTGAGCCATGGCCGCTGAGCCTGCGCATCCGGAGCCTGTGCTCCGTAACGGGAGAGGCCACAACAGTGAGAGGCCCAAGTACCGCAAAAAACAAAAACAAAAAAAAAAAAAAACTAGAACCCATGTCTTCCAAATACTACTTCAATAAAAAAGCATAAACAGCCAAAGGGCCAGCAGAAGGTCACAGATCGGTGTGATCACCCGAGTGTGGCCCTTGGAGCACCTGGGTGTTGGCTAAAGTGTGAACTCCTGGGCCTCAGCCTCACCCATGAAATCCAAACACCCAGCCCTCGGGAGTTTACATGTAAGAAGTTCCCAGGGAACTGTTTTCGCACATTTACGTTTGAGAACCTCTGACACTGAGAATTAGAACAAAGTGGGAAATAACTCTATGAACAACTGAATTGACATCACATTCTGAGGGAAATAAGGGCAGAGTAAATCCAAAGTCATGCTGTCTATGAAATAATGTAAAAATCTGCTAAGGAACAATAAGCATATTATCTAAAATCAAAACACGATAGTACTAAAGATGGTAAAAAAAACAAACAAACCACAACTCACCGTCCAGGAACATACAGTGCCATGGGAGGGATGTCTCATTTAGAGACCCAGCTGGTTAAGTTAATAGGTAATATGTATTTAGTACTGAGTGCCAGAGACAATAAGCTCGCTCAATGCGGCATCTCGTTTATTCCTCACAGGAACCCAATAAGGTAGGTGTTATTACCCGCAGGTGACACATATACACAGATGACGGCACTTGCCACAAGGCACTGCTAGGTAAATAGCCAAGAGCCAGAATTCCAACTAAGGTCAATCTCAAAAGCCATTTCTCGCAACGTTAAGCTAGATTGCTTCCCCGAATTGTATTAACCAAATATAATGCATTAATAGAAGGTATTAGATTGCACATACTTTCAGTTTTCAATTAATAAATCAAGTATTTCCAAGTCAAAGCCTCTTATAACTGTCACTGAAATCTTCTATGTCTGTTTAATAGCTGGGTCTCGTTGGAAATAGCAATTATTAATTTAGGCTGTCTCAACCTGGCCCGCTTAATATGATTTTTTTCAATCCAAGTTTAACAGTGTCACATAGCTGCAGGCCCACGACAGGACTGGGCCTTTTAATTATCTCATTCGACTGCCCTTACTGATGGACGACAGCGATAGTCACATCTGGCCCCTCTGTTTCCACAGAACTCTCCTGTGGAGTCCAGGGTAACAGGAGACAGAATGATTGCTTGGGCTCTGTCCCCGCCATCCCAGATCCTCAGTCACCCCTGGATCCCCAGCATCGGACAGGAACCACAATGCTATATATGAGCTTGAGGTGGCACCAGGTGCCCCAAGCCTTCCTGCTGAGCTCACACATCACAGTGCACGGCTGCCTCCGCTGCCAGCTGGCCCTGGAGGGACCCCTCCATGCCCTGGAGCCTGCTGGAGCCGCCTCAGAGGCTGTGAGGCCACGGCAGCAGCTTCCAAGAGGAATAACCTCATTTCACCAGGACACGCCTGAGAGCCCTTCCCCTCACACAGACCAGCATCTGTGGGCCCAGGTGGGCACAGAGCTATGCTTTCAGCACAGTGGAGAAGAGAATCATTCCAAGTAACTCGTTTACTCCAGGCACGGTGAGAAACAAAGTTCCATATGAACAAGGACAGTTCAACATCACTGCAGGAAGAAGATAAGGAGCTAGCAGAAAAAAGAGCAGGACAGCATTTGGGAGCCTTCAGTGATTGCAGAGGTTGGGTCAATAATGTAGAGAATGCATTTTAAAAAGCAAATAGTTGGGCTTCCCTGGTGGCACAGTGGTTGAGAGTCCGCCTGCCGATGCAGGGGATGCGGGTTCGTGCCCCGGTCCGGGAGGATCCCACATGCCGTGGAGCGGCTGGGCCCGTGAGCCACGGCCGCTGAGCCTGCGCGTCCGGAACCTGTGCTCCACAATGGGCGAGCCCACAGCAGTGAGAGGCCCACGTACCGGAAAAAAAAAAAAAAAAAAAAAAAAAGCAAATTGTTGAAATGCATAAATAGAGATAGGAAAGGGAGAGACCAAAATATGATCCCTCTACAGTTTTCAGTACGGTTCACCCCAGAGCTGGAGTCTAGTGTAGAGCTCCATGACTCAACGGAAAACTATAAAAGATTTAGCAAAGAACCACCAGATTTGAAAGATAAAATCTCAAATTTCCAGGGCCAAGATGGCATCCTAATTTCCTCCTTCTTCCAATTTCCCACTGAAAGGGGAATGACCTGATCGAAGAAATTTTACAGCATTATTGGAAACCAGACATAAAACGTCACGGTATTTGTCTTCTGGAGGTGACATAGATGATAGCAGAGTGATGAAGGGCACCAACCTGCTAGGCATCCAAAAATGCAACAGGAAGTCTGCCAGAAGAGCAAGGAGGGGACTTGTCTCTACGCTCTTGCCACCCCGAGCCCCCCCACCATCTCCCAGACAAGAGATGCGTGGAGAAGGACGGATATAAGTGACAGTTAAGTGACAGGCTGCTCCGTCCACTCCTCGCTGGAGACTGAAACACCGGCAGAAGGGACCAGTGTAAACCTCCTCTACACTCAGCACCCAATTATAGCTCATTAACACTCATTAACGGTGATAATTTGAAGACGGCATGCAATTGCTCTTAAAATCTTCAGTCACTAGTTTCACTGGGCATGAAAGTCAAAAACATCCCTGGCTAGTGGGAGCCCCACTGGGCTCTAAAGGGGTCCCCGCCCACTGCACCCACAGACACACAAAGAGCAAGTGGGAGACTCACAGGTGTGGCTGCTCCCAGCCTCTCAAAATTTCCATCTTTTCTTCCCTAGTCCCCAAAAAACTTCCATCCATCAGCCTAAGTCAATAAGCCATGAATTATTGAGCTCACAGGATACAGATCATGAATATGTATGTGTGTGTTTGGAAGATGAGATTCTAAAACAAATGGGCCACATATATACAATGGAATATTAGCCATAAAAAGAAACGAAATTGAGTTATTTGTAATGAGGTGGATGGACCTAGAGTCTGTCATACAGAGTGAAGTAAGTCAGAAAGAGAAAAACAAATACCATATGCTAACATATATATATGGAATCTAAGAAAAAAAATGTCATGAAGAACCTAGGGGTAAGACGGGAATAAAGACACAGACCTACTAGAGAATGGACTTGAGGATATGGGGAGGGGGAAGGAAAAAGAAAAAGAAAATTAAAAAAAAATAAAATAAAACAAATGGGCTCCACAGTGGCTTATAAGAAGCCAGCACACAGGCATGCCTTTAAGGAAATGGCTGAAACTAGTCTACCCGTATATATTGTGCAAACATGGTTTTAGCACACAAGAGATGGTGGAAAAATCAGTGTTTCTGGTGGGTTTTTTGCTTCTGTTTTTCCAAGTGCATGTGTATGGAATAATTTGCTGAATGAAACACTGCTGGCTGCTCTCCGCAAAATCCAAAGGTACGGGCTTTCTTTGAGGCCATGGGTATTGCACCTAGCGCCTGTGAGCTGCCATCGGAAAAGAATGGTGTGTCATTAATTTTCCTTCCATCCATCCTTTATTTCAGCATGCTCCCCTCAAGGTCTCCACCTCCAACCACCACAGAGAGCCCCAAACTTCTGCCCTAATTCCCTCACAGTTTCCAAATAAAGGAGCCAAAATAACCCACAAAACAGAACATCCTAGTTTACAAGAAACTTGACAGAAATAATATGACAGAGCCCAGCACGCTCTGTATGCAACTCCGCCCCCTCCTGTAACCTTGCTGGGGCCAGGGCAGCACTGAAGCCATCTTTGGCTGCTACTGCCAACCATGCACCGGTCTCCCGCCAGCCCAGGGCCCCTAATCGACAGTCTGGACAAGGATTCCTCTAAGCTGGAGACAAAGCCAATCAGCCTGCTCCACTTCTGGGCTTGTCTGTGGCTCCTCAGCCTGACCACTACGTTCAAAAAAAAAAAAAAAGAAAGGGGGGTGGGGGGCGGCATCTCTCTCTACCTGGAGACTTTCTTCTACTATTATCATCATCCTCAAACATTTATTGATCACCTAAAATGTCCAGGACACCACGCTACCCCCTATTGCCAGGATCAGCAAACTTTCTCTGTAAAGGGCCAGAAAGGAAATATTTTAGATTTCACAATTTACATACAGTCTCTGTCATATACTCCTTTAAAAAAAATCTTGGAAAAGCGTAAACAAATTCTTTTTAAAAATTGTGGTGAACTACACATAATATAAAATTTGCCATTCTAACCTTTTTAAAGTGTACGGTTCAGTGGTATTAAGCACATTCATATTGTTGTGAAACCAACAAGATCATCCACCTCCAGAACTCCTTCCGTCTAACGAAGCTGAAACTCTCTACCCATTAGACAACTCCCCATCCTCCCCTCCCCCAGCGCCTGGCAACCACCACTCTAATCTGTGTCTATGAACTTAAGTGTTCTAGATACCTCATGGAAGTGGAATCATACAGTATTTGTCTTTTATGACTGGCTTATTTCACTTAGCATAATGTCCTCAAGGTTCATCCATGATGTAGCATGTACCAGAATCTCCTTCCTTTTTAAAGTTGAATAATATTCCATTGTATGTATATACCATGTTTTTGTCTAATCATTCATCTGTAGATGGATGTAAAATCCATTCTTAACATTCAGGATACAGAAAAACAGGCCACAGGCCAGACCTGGCCCACAGGTCGTAGTTGCCAAACCCCGCTATAGAGGCACCAAAAAACATACAACACAAACCAGAGGTTCTGAAATTTTCTCAGTCTCTGGCACCTTCAGTATATCAGTAATTTTTCACAGCACCCCTAAGCCAAAAGAAATACCCAACCATCCCATCTATTATGGATTTAAGTCCAAACAACTTACTATGTGGTTAGGTCCTAACAACTTAACTCCTGTTGGGCACTCGAACCTCAGAATCAGACTGGACACTGCCAACCTCCCACCCTGTTCCACGTGGATTTTCATGGGATACTTGCTTTTAAGCACAGCACCCAACAAAAACTCAGTTTTGCAGAAAGTATGCCCATATTGAAAGGAATGTATATTTAATGCAGAAACTGGCTTATTTCAAGTTAGTTAATTCACGTGGTGTCCAACAGGTGTCACTGTATTTCCCTCATAAATGTAGGCACTTTTCACTGAGTTCTCCCACCAAGAAGCCCAGGGTTCCTTGGCACACTGTTTGGGAAATGCAGATAGAGACTATTCCAAGGGTTTCAGATAGAGGTGGGGAAACAGAGTCAAATGCCAAGAATATGCTGAACAAGAGACAGTAGCACATGCTCAGTGTGCAATGACCACTGACAGACACTGAGCTACAGATTCTAGACAAGAGACAGCCTAGAGCCCCAAAGTCAGGGACAGCTGCAGGCAGGAGTGGGATTTAGGCTACCCCTTGAAGAGACAGTAAGACCCGACAGGAGAAGAACAAGCGAAGGGAACAGACTAAGTACAGGAGAGGCCCCGACGTAAGAACGAGGCGGGTAGGAGGGGGGCCCTGGAGCAGCGTGCACACTGAGGAGACCTAGGAAATGAGCCACTCAAGGTTTCAGAGGAAGGTGGTGCATTTAAAGATGTGTTTAGAAAACTTAATCCAGCAGCTATGGGTGCAACAACCTGAAGAAAGAAGTCGTAGCAATGAGACCCATGTCAAGGTGTGGTCGAGGTATGTACAGAGGGTGACCTACATGGACACTGTTGGGAGAAGAAAAAAAAAGGATCAGACTAAAGAACCTTATGGGAAAAGGCTGGCCTTGTAGCAGGGGGGAGCATGAGAAGAGATTCAAGAATAATCAAGGTTTCTAGACCAGGTAACTAGGGGAAATGATGTCATTCACACAAAGGAATGGTGCAGAGGCTGCGCTCAGGTGGCCCGGAAGAGAATATGAGTGTTGCTTGTGATATTCTACGTCTGAGGGCATGGCAGGTAACTCAGGCTAAGGGATCCAGCTGGTGGTTGATCAGCAGAGCCCAAGCCCTGGGCACACCCACACATAGGGCAGGAAAGGAGAGAGGTCAGACAGACTCTGAAGGAGAACAGCAGAGTCTGGAGGGTGGAGGTCAGAGGGAAAGCAGGCAACTCTGGTCCAGGAGTCAGAAGCCTCAGGTTTGTAAGTAAAGCGATTCTTTAAAATCCCAATATTTTAAACAAATGTTTAAAGTGCATTTAATGATATGGCGAGAGGAACGCTGGCGGTGGTACCCAGGGAGCGGCAGTCTGCTCTCTCAGGTACTTCGGAGGATCTGATGCTTGGTGATCGGGACCACCTCTTCTCCTTGGAACCTTTACTCCCTGCATCCCTACTTTCTCCAGCCCCTTCCCCTCAACCCTTCACTTCTCTTGAAAGTCCTTCCTTTCTGATTTTTCAGTTCCCCACCATGCTTCCCAAAATGCCAGTGCACCCGCCGACCTAACTTTGTCCCCACCGGACTGTCCCTGAGCCCCTCACCATCGGAAGCCCCCTGCACTGAAACTCCTTGCTATGGACGTAAGAGCTCACCTGCCCTGGGAGTCAGGGTAGGGCCTTTGCCCAGCCCCCATCCTCCTGGGCCTCCCCTGCACAGCCACACTCCGGGTGTAGTGTATCCAAACACAGCCTCCGAGCCTTGGGTCCTGCCAGCGTTCTGTCCCCAGATGTCCTTCCCCAGATGCTCACCTTCATGGGTCAGCACCCAGTCACTCTCCCTCATCACCCACTCTGTGTCACAGCGCACCCCTCACCCACCCGCCCCTGCTGCTTTCTCTGTCACGGCACTTATCTTAGTCCATCTTGTTTGGAGTTTGTGGTTGGCCTGTCCGTCTCCTGGGTCCCAGATCACAAGCTCCACGGAGATGAGAGGGGTTTTCAGTCACCTCCATCTCCCCACAGGGTCTGATCACATGTTTTGCACCCAGCGCACACTCACCAAGTGGTCTTTGAACACACGATATTATCCTCTGCCTGCATATGAGATGGCAGACTCTGTCCTGGAGTGAGTACCATAATACCTTTGCGTGTGACAGTATACTGCTTTCAGAATGCTCTCATGGAATGGACTTGAGGACACAGGGAGGGGGAAGGGTAAACTGGGACGAAGTGAGAGAGTGGCATGGACATATATACACTACCAAATGTAAAACAGATAGCTAGTGGGAAGCAGCCGCATAGCACAGGGAGATCAGCTCAGTGCTTTGTCATCACCTAGAGGAGTGGGATAGGGAGGGTGGAAGGGAGGGAGATGCAAGAGGGAAGAGATATGGGGATATATGTATACATATGGCTGATTCACTTTGTTATACAGCAGAAACTAACACAATATTGTAAAGCAATTATACTCCAATAAAGATGTTAAAAAAAAAAGAATGCTCTCATGTTTGAGGCATGAGGAGTGTTACTATCTCCACCGTGCAGCAGAGGAAAATGAGACTCAGAGAGGTTAAAAGCTTTGCACAAGATCACACAGCAGTAAATACAAGAGCCGGGATTAGAACCCAGATCTTCTGCCTCATGGTCTAGAACTCTTCCACCACACACCCTGCCTCTGTGTGAATCCGTGTCATGATAAGCTTGACTTGGTGATGGTTACCTGTGCTTGAGATATTGCTCTGCTGTTTATTCATGTCTCGTATGTTGTTGGCATATCTGCCTGTCACACTAAAGTCTAACTATGTTTTAGGTTCCAGAGGATAAGGATCAATATACAGTCTTAGGCGGTAACTCTAAACTGTACTTTCTTATGTGTTTCTAGACAATTTTAAGCCGCAATTTACTTAAGCACTAAACCCAAACACGCTCTTACAGCTGCCATCTCTCACTGCTGATGAACACTCTACAATGCTGAAGCGAGTACAGACATGTGCTGATGGCTTCCATTTGCCCATGCATACCCACTCTTCATCTTTTCCACCCTGCTCTGAGCCCCAATTCACCTGTATGCACCAATTTTCTCCACGATTCCCTTGCCACCTGGATTCCATCTGGTTCACCCAGTGGAGTCCAGCAGGAGATCGGAGGCAGGGAGGAGAGTGAAGTTTGGCTATTTATTCCCCTGACTCCCTCCCAGATTGGCTGTGACCCACGTCTGAGGTTCCTGGTTCTTATCTGGGGGTCTCTGCATATAGCTCTCGGACCTTTTATGCACAAATTCGGTCTCAGGGTGGTGACCGTGGTAAACCTGCCCAGAATATGGCCACAAATTCTTTGACATTCCTATCATCAAGATGTGGGGTCTATGTCCTCTCCCCTTGAAAGTGGGTGGGCTCTGCGACTACCAGGAACAATAAAACATGACAGTGACACTGTTTCAGTGCACAGACTGGCAGCTTCTACCTAGGGATGCTAAGGCAGAACTGTTCTGGGAGACGCAGGCCTCCTCTGAAGGCCTTTCTCACACTGCACAGAAGTCTCGGACACTCTGGCCAACCTCTCCCCCCTCCCTTCACCCGGGGTCAGGTTTGCATTGCAGTCTGACAGCTCCCCCAGCCTTCCCCACCTTGCTTCCTATTTTCTCTCTCACAAGCACTTCCCCTAATAAAATCCTTGCACATTTAATCCTACCTTGGCATCCTCTCCTCTGAGGACCCAGACTAATACAACCATCCCAATAAATATTCAGCCTTGAAAACTGAGCTTTGATGTTAAACATATAAAGACAGTAGAACTAGCTTTTGCTGAATAAGGGCGGTCCCATGAATCTAAGGTCATAAATAACCAGTCTTATATTGGGTTGGCCAAAAAGTTCATTTCGGGTTTTCCATAACATCTTACAGGAAAACCCGAAATGAACTTTTTGTCCAACCCAATGCAATGGGATGTCTGTATGTATGGCTGGATCTAATTCCTAAATGATCTATATTAACACGGTATCATTTTCTTTAATAAGACTTTTACAAAGTATGATTTTCACCTATCTCCAGAAATGTATCCTTCCCCAGATGTCCAAAATAGGTTCTCAATCCCTTGTCCAAAACCTGGAGACCATGTGCATTTTGGAATTCAAAACTTTTCAGGAAGTAATATGTACATCTGCCATAGCTGACATAACAAACCCAGCAGGTCTGGCGCAAAACTCTACAATCAAATACATTAATACAGCAAGTCCCCTACATATGAACAAGTTCTGTTCCGAGAGCACATTCATAAATCCAATTGGTCCGTAAGTCCAACAAAGTTAGCCTAGGTACCCAACTAACACAATCGGCTAATTAGTACTGTACTATAATAGGTTTATAATACTTCTCACACGAATAATACATAAAAAACAAACACAAAAAATAAAACATTTTTAATTTTACAGTACAGTACCTTGAAAAGTATGCCAGACACGTGAACCAACTTATGTGATTGGACACGCAAACGCACATTTGCATCTTTGAAAATTCGCAACTTGCAGGTTCGTATGTAGGGGACTTACTGTACTGTGTCCTCCACGAAACATACAAATATTAAAACAAGTGGTATAAAAATAAATAGCCTAGAGACAGTGCAGGTATGGGTTTGCCACCAAAGGAGCTCAGCAAAGGTTAGACTGCACTGCCATATGAATTATTAAAAACATTCAGTTTTCAGAGCTTTTTGAATGTCTGAGTGTGAATAAGGGATTGTGGGCCTATATAGCCACGCTAAACTATGCAGCCCTTTAAAAAAAACAAACAAACCAGATACTCCTTTGCACCAACACAGAAGAATAAACGGCCATCCCCCAGCGCGGGATGAAGACGGCACCGAGCAGGACCCGTGCGGAGGCAGGGTGACGATACACGACTCCAGAGAGGGGAGAAGAAAGGTGGAGACGATCTTCACTTGTCAAAGCTCCACGCCCACCTTTTACTGCCCTCAACCCTTTGTTACGACTTCATCTCTGGTTAAGAAATTCTGTGGAAATATTGTTTATGAGTATTGACTGTGATGTGGGAAAAATTTTAAACCTGAATTTACCTATACTATTTATGAGACACCCCTGCAAACTGCCTCCATTGATTGCAGGCAACTAAAATGTTAGATGTAAATTGGGAGCTGAGATAGTCCACAAAGGAAATTTATGTAGGGTATTAAATAAGCCTCAAGGCAAGGGACACTGAATATGAGAAATGTGGACCGGAGCCGCTCCAGTAGCCCTGAGACTTCCGGGTGTCCCTTCCCGGGTCAAAGGCGAGGACACACGGTGTGTCTGCTCCCCCTGGGAGCTCCTCAGAAACACCCAGCCCTGCACTTCCCTCCTCCGCCCTGAGCCCCTGTCGAGCCGCTCACAAGAGGCTCTTCTCTTCATCAGCCACGTAGGGAGCTGAGAGTCAGCGGAGAGGCCGTTCACCTTCCTCCTCTGCCCTGCTTCGTCCTAAACCTCCTCATTCTAAGTGATAAAAACACAAACAATGGAAGATGAAAAGCAGGGAGCGAAATAAATTAGGAAGGAAATATTCTCCCTAGTCGCTAAATAGCCCTGGGAGAAATGGTCTGCAATGGGTAAAAGTTAAGGAAGATTATTAGGGATGGGAAATTCAAACCTAGCTTAGTATTAGTATTTTATATATTAGTATTTTATATATTCAGTATTGACTGTTTTTCCCCCAATAAGCATGTATTAACAACTTCATGATTTTTCAATCTCATATTTTAATTGTGGGCATAACTGAGAACAATGTTCGTGAACACATGTAGGTGCTGTTATTTTTCTCTAGGAACCACTGTCTGGGAATGTACTGAGTGCCAACACTCTGCCCAGCACTTTAACAAACATCATTCCATACTTGTGCTGTTTATTCAACCCCCAGGTCTAAGGGACTGTGCTCAGCACTGGAGATTCCCCAGGCGACAAAACGGGTGTGCGGCTTACCCTCAAGAAGCAGGCAGAGCACTGTGGAGACATTACACAAGGTCCTGCACATGGAATGAGTTAATTCCACTCGTGGTGAGTGCTATGAAGAAGTACTCAGAGACCAGTCAGAGCCTCCTAACAGCTCTCTGAGGCGGATCTCATCCTCAATTGTAGATAAAGAGTTATCACTAATATTTGTAACATTAAGGTATGCTAATTATAATAACATAAAATGTCCTGGACAAATAATAATTACAATTATCACTATTATAATACTGACTTGGGAAATAATTTTATATCAGCTGGTCAATGAGAAAAAGGATGGGAATAAATGAGGAAGAAAGTCTGAATGCGCGAGAGAGTATGTGGATAATTACTGTCAAAGAATTTCCAGGGCACCATTCTATTCCCCCATAAAGGAAAATTCCTCCATGCAGGGGCTTAGAGACCTTCAGACACCCTCCCCTCCTCCAGAACAGCAAGGTACTAACAGAACGACAAGGTAGAAACAAATACAAGGTTTCTATTTTCCAGAGATGTGTCCCATATTTCCCAAGACAAATTTAATTTCAAAGACTTGGTTCCCATAAACCAGTGAAATAACCTGGAACCCTCAATATGTTGAAATCACAACCAAGATTACCTCCTGAACCCAGAAGTAACACAAAAATCCTAGTCAGACCAAGTACCCTGTTTGTTTGGCAAAATATTACTACTGTGCTCAAAAGGCACTAAATGATAAGAGGTGAACATCTTCCACCAAGACCTGCTGCTCTAAACAAGAACTCCCATCATCACCACAGCCAGGCTTCCAAGTTGCCATGATCAGGTGTTCTTAGTTTCTATAAAACGTGAGCCCATGGAAGTGGAACGTCCAGATATACAAAGGTGGGCATTCCATCAGAAGGCACGTGATACGTTGTTCCTTGCTTCTCTCCCTGCCAGGGCTGTCAATGCCAATAACTTGACAAGGATCCTCTGAACTAAGTACTGTATATGTGTCTTTACTTAGTGAAAAAAGAAAACTCCTTAAAATTAGAATGCTAGGTCCACGATGTCTCCTGATAGCTCACAATAGAAAAGATATCAGTTGATTTATTCCATGCAATGAGAGCGTCATAAGGAATTCAGAGTGATGCTAATGAGACAGCCAACCTTTGATGGGACCTTCACTTGGCTTCGCTTTAATTTTTGCTGTCACAAAGCTGTTATAATAAAAAACTATGTTCTGTTAAGTAGATGGCAGCTCCAGGGCACTAGTGCCACCAGTGCCCCTCTCCATGTCCACAGGAAGTCTCACACTCTCTATGACAGACCTCTTAAGCTCAGAGGACAGCTTCACAGAGAGTTCCAAGTAGCCACTACCTATGAACTCAAGTAGACACAAGAGCCAATCCAGTTGCCAATGCTTGCTTAGACTCCCTTACTGGACATTCACAATGTCCTGTTCTATGACATCAAATGGATCCCATCAGACTTAAGTTGTTGCCGTCATTAAGACCTGTAATTGATACTGGTAAGGAATATGGATGGAATGAGAAGGAAAATAAGGCTAAAGTCGCCATCAAGTCAATTACACTGTGTTCATCTTCCTCAGTTTCCATCAGTTGTACTAGAAACAGGTAGAAGATTACATCAGCCAATCACTGACCTTATGGAGAGCTGGAGCCAAGACTGGTACCAAGAATCCATTGTAAATATAATTGACGAGCTGATTACGAATCAAGGGGTGAGCCACCTAAGAGAGAAACGGCAGTCATGAAAAAGATAAGGAGCGCAATCTTTAGGTCTTCTTAAAATCAACCATTTCTGTGTACATCCTGAATTCAAGAAGGAAATCCAAATTTTGGCCATTTATTCCACGGTTAAAGAAAAACGCAGACTTCAAACCAACATGTAATTTTTCCAGATGGTTTATCCCATTATAAACAGCCTGGACTTTCAAATTTTAAAACGGGTAATTTTAAGTTTCTATCTGAAAAAACAATAATAAATAGACTGATTATGTATAGGAACTCATAAATTAAAGTTGACAAACTGGAAAGTATAATTTTTGCTCCATAACTTCCTCTATGTCCTATCTCAACCTGTGACTAATTAAAAAAATAATAAGAACTGTCAAAACAGACAATTAAAAACATTCATTTTGGTAGCAGAAAAAAAATTCTCATTTTGAAAATGCATTTTCTGATAATCATTTATATTGGGGAAGAAAGTATTTAGAAATTTTTTTCATAAAAAAGATACTGTTAAAAAGCAGAAAACATTATCAGAGGTACAACACTTCCTATATTTAATTTTCAAAATATATTTAGCATGGATAAGCCTTACTAATATCTTTTATAATTACAACCATCCCTGGGTGTCTGTAGGGAACTGGTTCCTGGATGCCCACCCCCACCAGGATACCAAAGTCGGCAGATGTTTAAGTCCCTTATATAAAGTGGCACAGTGTTTGCATATAATCTGCACACGTCTTCCCATATACTGTAAATCATCTCTAAATTACTGTATAATACCTAATACAATATACATAGTTGTAAATACAATGTAAACGCTGTGCAAATAGTTGCTGGTACACTGCAAATTCAAGTTTTGCGCCCTTTGGAACTTTCTGGATTTTTTTCGAAATATTTTCAGATCCTCTGTTGGTTGAATCCACAGCTGTGGAACCTGCAGATACAGGGGTCAACTGTAATCTCTTCACTTATACCCCCAAACAAAAAATCTTAAAAGTATATGGCTTCAATCTCAAAATATGATACAAAATGTATCATTTCTCTGTTCTTAACCATGCCCGTTAGCTTTCTCCTTCTCTAAAAAAATAAAAATAGCATCAAACAATAAAGTAAAAAGCAATTTCTAGGGAAGTGAGGCTAGATCTTTAAATTACTGACAATCTCTCTCTCTGTGTACATTTGGGGAGAAACTAATAGTTCCATCTTTTTTATTTCCACATTCTTGTGCAAGAAAATATTGACAGACTGTAATGTTAAAGGAAAAAATAACTTAAGATGCAATCCATTTATCTCATACATAAATAAAATTTCCTTTGCCTTAGCAATAAAAATGAGATGGGAACTAAAGTAATTTACTTGCATTTTCTTCCAGAAGCCATTTCTTTATTTGGTAGATAAACAGATTATAACTAACATTTTTCACCTTACAATCACCATAAAGAAAATTTGATTTCTTAATAAATCCAAGAGTAAGGTAATATTTGTGCTATATAGAAATAAAACATTTTTTGATGAAAACCTACTACACCCTTGTGTATTTATAAAATCTGTTTTTTTTTTTTTTTTACTGAAAACAGTAACAAGAAATCTGAAGGTAAAAATCTAATCAAAAAGCCAATATACTAGAGTTCAGTGGTTGTTTGTTCCCCGAAGCAGGCCAATTTCAAACCAAATTTAATTTGTGTTGCTAAGAAGATGCTTAACTTCTTCTAAATTCAATTGGAATAACAATATTCTTTATGCAGTAAGCACCATTAAGCAAAATAAAGTGTTTTCCTTTGTAGACTCCCAAGAAGAACTTGAAGTGAAAGTGGTATAATTTGGAGTACTTAGAAGCCTAAAAATATCTATTTACTGACTCAGGCAGTGAACTTATTTTTGATAGTTAAGTGGATAATCAAAACAGAATTAACACTTTTTATAACAAAGGTAAAGAAAATCTACTCTTTTTTTCTCAATTGAAACTACCCAGAAACCTCTAAACTAACACTTTTACTCATTCGAGAACATTCAGTAGGCTTAAAGTAAAGCATCAGTATTCCATAAACGTTTATTGAAATAAGAAAAGGAATGTTTATCAACTGATCCTTCACAATGCTTGTATCCTGAATGGACCACGACAGAGGGTTCCTTGCCTGCTCCCACCTGAATGACGGCGTTGCAGAACTCAAGGGAGTTCATGAACTGGACCAGAGGAGGGAGCAGGACCCAGTCGTCCTTCAGAAGGCAGTGCCATTCCTCGTCTTTCTCTTCCAGCTTGGCAGGCAGGGAAGAGTACAGACCACTGAGCCCGGTCGCAAGCACCTGTGTTCAGAAATAAAAACGTAATAAACACTTTCCCCAGGTTCTTAACCTGCAACAAACAGCTCCCAGGTGATGCCACTGCCACTGGTCCAGACTGTACTTTAGGTGGCGAGGTATTCCAGCATCAGAGGCTGTCAGCTAGGAAGGATTCCACAGCTGGAGGCGGGAGGGAAGGACAACTCCAGCAGAGGGAACAGAAGCACCAGAGGTCTTCGGCTAATACCTACGCGATGCTACAGGTTGTTTATCTCCTACGTGCCAGGCCTACGCTGGGCAGTGGTAGGGGGAGTGAGGGAGACACATGCAAGATGAAGAAAACATGGTTCCGGCACCCAAGGGATGCAGGAGAGGAGCGAACTCATAAACAGTGCGTTCTATTACACGACGCTGAGTGCACACACAGAGATGACCCACACCTCCCGTTCCACGGGGACACACCCTGGACTGAGGCGGCCCGGGACAGAAGATCTCACACGGGCAGCATGAGTAGCTTTATGAGAAAGATTCCTGCAGGCACGTTAAAGCTCATGACTGACACGTGCGTGCTTCCAGTTTAGAGAGTGCTTTCATCTCATCTCCACAAATGATAGCAAGAAGAAAGAACTGGGGGTCACGGGTCAGTTAGATGGGACGACGAAACTTCAAACAGAGGTAAAATGGGTCTACACTGAAGCATCGGCAGTGGGAAAAAGAGGACTAAAGAAAGGGGAGGATCACATGTAAGGTGGACATGAGGGTGATCTAACTATCACACCTACCTATCCAGTATTAATCCAAAGCTCACAAGGTTTACTTTCTTCCCCTGCTCGGTTTCTAAATGACACTGACAGTGTTTGGGCTCAGTTAGTGACGGTGAGTGAGAACTCCAAACTGTCACTTTATCCAGCGTGGTCATTAAGAAAATGCAGATGCATTCAACTGAGACAGAAATATAGAAAAGGAACACACATGTTGACTGCCTAGTAGTTTTATCTTGTGGAGAACAGGACCAAGGAAAACAATGAATTTCACAGTGCGGGGAAGTGATGCTAGCCAAACAGCACCTTAGGGCTCCTGATCTGGTAGATGTGCAAAGGACGGACAGGAAGTGCCCAGAAACAAACACAGAAGTGATTTATAAAAGGTGTTGCTCCAGGGTAAACCCTGAGGTTATAAGGAACTAAATGGGATAGAAACGTTCAAGAAAACATTCCATTCTGAGTTAGGCCCGGAAAAGAAACAGCAAAGTATTCACTGATCTCACAGTCTCATAAGAGATGAACAGGCAATTATAACAGTGTAATAAATGCTCAAACTACATAATAGAAAACATGTCACCGTGGATATACAAACCCAGACTTGGAGCATTGGGAGCAGGAAATGTTCTCAGAAGAAGTGATGTCGGGCTCCCCTGGTGGCGCAGTGGTTAAGAATCCGCCTGCCAACGCGGGGAACACGGGTTCGAGCCCTGGTCCGGGAAGATCCCACATGCTGCGGAGCAACTAAGCCCGCGCACCACAACTACTGAAGCCCGTGCACCTAGAGCCCATGCTCTGCAACAAGAGAAGCCACCGCAATGAGCCCACGCACCGCCACGAAGAGCAGTCCCTGCTCGCCGCAACTAGAGAAAGCCCACACCCAGCAACGAAGACCCAATGCAGCCAAAAATAAATAAATTAAATAAATAAATTTTTTTAAAAAAGAAGCGATGTCTAAGCTGCTGAAGAATGAATAAGAGTTAGCCAGAAAAAGAATGTTGGAAAGAAGAATATTCCAAGCAGAGGATGTACAAAAGCTCAAAGGAGCAAGAAAACATGGCACCTTCTGGAACTAAGAGAAGTGCAGTATTACTGGAGCATATAGTTAGAGATGGGAGGAGCCTGGCGGGTACGCTGGAGCCAGATCCTGCAGGGTTCTGTAGGTCAGAATACAGAGCTAGAGCCCAGTGGAGAGTCCAGCAGACAGTGTGTGGGTCTGATGCCTACGAGAGGGATCTGGACTAGAGATGGAGCCCTGGAGCTGTCCACATGGCGATGAGACCCCAAGCTATACAGACCAGAGAGAGAAGGGAAGGGAGGTTTAGACCATGAGCTATAACAAAATAATCCATAGTGCCTGGTGTCAGACACGGAAAGTCAAAAGGAGGTATAAGGACCTCCCTGGCAGTCCAGGGGTTAAGACTTCTTCCAGTGCAGGGGGTGCGGGTTCGATCCCTGGTCGGGGAGCTAGGATCCCACACATCTCGGGGCCAAGAAAACCAAAACATAAAACAGAAGCAATATTGTAACAAACTCAATAAAGACTTTAAAAATGGTCCACCTCAAAAATACTCCTTAGGGACTTCCCTGGTGGCACAGTGGTTAAGAATCCGCCAGCCAGTGCGGGGGACACGGGTTCGAGCCCTGGTCTGGGAAGGTCCCACATGCTGCGGAGCAACTAAACCCGTGCGCCACAACTACTGAGCCTGCACTCTAGAGCCCATGAGCCACAACTACCGAGCCCGAGTGCCACAGCTACTGAGGCCCGTGTGCCTAGAGCCCGAGCTCCGCACAAGAGAAGCCACCGCAATGAGAAGCCTGCGCACCACAATGAAGAGTAGCCCCTGCTCTCTGCAACTAGAGAAAGCCTGCACCCAGCAACGAAGACCCAACACAGCCAAAAATAAAATATAAATACATTTAATTTGAAAAAAGGAGGTGTGGATCCCGGCGTGCCGAACTTGGAAATATTACCTACAAACTGTTGCCTCTCCTCCCCCGTCTTGATCCTAGAGCACCCTCTGGAGCTCCCTGTGTAGCAACTGTCCTCCGTGCATTTATTAATTTATCAGCCCTCTTCTCCATCTCACCTGGCCTGACGTGTTCATTCTCACCCACACGGCAGATGTGGGTGACTTGCCCAGTCAGACGCTAGCAGTACTTCCCCTGAGTAACACATCCGTCAACAACAGAGGATGGGCCTGAGGATTGGTCACCTGGAGGTCTCAGTGCAGAGAAACCAGACGCCGCCAGGGGGCACATGGGGGAGGGGCGGGATGGGAGAGGGGTGGGGATAGGGGCTATGAGCCCACAGTGGAGTGTGAGGGCAGCGAGAGAAAGACACGAACCGTCTCAACAGTGGAGAAACAGAAAGGTTACATACATTTCTCTGTTCTATTTCCTAGTGACCTAGATTTACTCGTTCATTCATTCACTCACTCATCTAAAAAAAAAAAAATCAGTGAGCACCGTCAGGCCAGGTACTATGTTAAGTACGGGACATACGATAGTAGACAAGATAATGCACGTATCTCTTTCAAAATCAGGGCATCTGTGGTCCCAGAGGAGAATGTCCCCGATTTAAAAGCATTTAGCTCCTTGTCAGCAAACCCAAACAAATCACTTAATTTCCAGTTTTGAATGTGACCCCAAGTGAGGTGTTTGTTATAAATTAGAAACTGCTGGCAAGAGAGAACAGAGACCAAAAGTTCTCCTTGAAGGGAAATCTAATCTTGATGCCACATTTTAAAATCGATTACATTTGCTAACTCATGCTAAATTAACCACAGAACAAAGGCTTTAATTCTGCATACTCCCGATTCCTTAACCACTTTGAGGCTTTGAAAAAGAATTCATAAAGACAGCTTAATTTGTCTGACTAAGAAGCTGGGAATAACTATTCAGCCTATCAGTATAATTACAGCAACATTAATTTTCAAATTACATACATCAGTGGCGGTAATTAAAAAGAACACATACCTAATATTCACTTGTTTTTAAAAGAGTGTTCTGAAAAGGGCATGGCTGAGATGCGAACACGGCCCGCCTGTGCGGGAGGACAGTGCGGTGTGCCCGCTGGACACGCACTCCTACCATGTGCTCGCCCCTGGAAGCAGAGCCAGAGAATGTTTCTGCAATGGTCTCCAGCTAACGAAGAAACACAGAAGAAAACAGTCTGCACGATAAAGAGGACTACACGGGCTTAAGAGCAAGATTCCAAATCTTTACTGCTAAATATTTATCCTTTCCAAGACTTTGCTCAGAGTTCAGATTCCTTCATCCAATACACATATAATTCTAGAAGACCAACGACAGGCCAGGCACCGTGTCAGGCCGGTGCTGGGGAAAGAGCATTGAGCGAGTCAGACTGGGTGAGATGGAGAAGACCACCAATCAACCAATAAATGCAAGAAAGGCAATTACTCCAGGAAGAGATGCAGGTGGTGCTGTGGGAACAGGAAGAGGGGAAGGGAGGGGCAGCAACAGGTCTGCAGGTAATTCTTCCAAGAGTTTGATGGCACAATCTATTTCCTTTCAAGTTTAATTTTTACCTTAAAAATGTAAGAATATATAGACATTCAACAGCGAATTTTTTTAAAATGCTCATCCACTCTTTTAGCCTTTTACTGATCCTGACCACAAAAAAAGTAACTGTAAAACACTGTATTTATTCCCAACAGATTAAGTATTAATTTTTTTTTTTTTTTTAGCCGCGCCGTGAGGCATGTGGGTCTTAGTTCCCCAACCAGGGATCGAACCCATGCCCCCCTGCGTTGGGGGTGTGGAATCTTAACCACTGGACCGCCAGGGAAGTCCCATAACCCAGTATTTTTAATTTATCTTTTCTCAAGAGTCTTAAAAAAACAAATCACCATATAAAACCACAAGGATGACAGACAATTTAAAAAAGCAAACCACTTCCCAGACGGCAGTATAGCATGGTAATTGTTGAGACCATGGATTTCAGTATCAGACTAACGTGGTTTTGAACCTGTCTCTGCCATTCACAGGCAGAAAGTCCCTGAAAGTTCAGTTTCTTCACTGAGCTGCTGCAAGGATTGAAGGAAATCGTGCACATAAATAGGAAGGCACGATGGTTTACACACAGCAATGCTCCCAACGGAGGGAAGAGAGATGATGTGCACAGAGCAGTGAGCAATCTGGAAAGGTCCGTCCCCCTTTAACTTTAAACGTCTAATAGTACCCAGTTAATTTCAGCAAAAACAAAAAGATCGTAAGCAGATGGCTTTAGTCTGAAGCTAGCAGCAAAACACCTGGTGGGGACCATATGTGACAACTTGCCGAAATAAAGAGCCTCATAAATTTTAGATATGGGATAAATAACTTTCTACCTGCGGCTGTGTACCGAAAGGTGGCTTATTTCAATTTGCATTTCCTAATGTATGTGTAGGCTGTTTTCGACTTTTGCCAATATGTAACAACTAACAGGGCTTAATCATCAATACTCCGTTTAAAAAAATCAAAAGAAGCTACGGTCATATACTCGTCAACCATTCATTGGCACTAAATAGTTCCCTAGAGTATCCTCATTCTCTTTCTTTTCTTGGGAAAACACAGCTTGAGACAAGAGGCAGCTGAACCAGCAAGCTCTTCCTATCAACCACAGAACAAAAGTTTCCAAAAGTGGTCCAGTTTCCTGAAAGAGTCATTACTCTTTCCAAAGCCTGATGCTAACACACTTTGACAATCATACTAATTAGAGAAAGCTTTTTGTCAATTGTGGTCCTTAGCTGGATGGTTAATAGTGTACGCTTTTATCTTCAACATAAAGAGGTCTTTTTTTTTTTAATTATGTTGTCAGTTGTAATTATAGAAATCTGGGTACAAACGACATTATGGGATCTATCCTGAGGGGCAACTTAGCACAAGGAAGCTCTGTGTTCCATTCTGGCAAATAAGGTCAGCTGGAGATGTTTTTCCTCTAATTTTAATGAACTGTACAGTGTTTTAAAACACTTTTTTTATGAAAGCAACAACTACTCAGTGAAATCTGCCTATAACTTAGTAAGTGGAAATCTAAACGTTAAAAGCATGCTCCATTCTAGTCCTAATATGTTTAAATGTGTAAAATATGAAATATTACAAAAATGTAAAACATAATAGAATAGAAAACCATCCACAAGATTTAAGATTTTAATATTTTGCCATAATTTCTTCAGAGTGCTCTTTATTATTTTAAAAATAAAACATTACAAATAGAGCTAAACCCTACTCCAATCCCATTACCATCCCTCCTCCTTCCTTTGCCCCCAAAAGTAACCACAGTCCTGAACTTAGTACCTATTACTCCTGTGCTTGTTTTTGTACTTCTACTGTATTCATAGGTATCCAAAAACCAGTATACACTAAGATTTCGTCTTAAAACTTCATGTAAATTTTATGTAAATATTAACATACTATATGTAACCTTTTGCTACTTACTTTTTCATGTTTCTAGATTTTATGCTTTTTGTTTTTAGGTTTATTGGTGTTCACACATGTAGATGCAGTTACATGCTAATAAATGTGATTCATTGTTTTTTTATTGAAGTACAGCTGACTTACAATATTATTAGTTTCAACATAACACAGTAATTTGATATTTTTATAGATTACACTCCATTCAAAATTATTATAAAATATTGACTATATTCCCTGTGCTGTACATTACATCCTTGTAACTTATTTACGTTATACCTAGTAGTTTGTACCCTTCACCTATTTTGCCCTGACCCCAAGCCCTCTCCCCACTGATAACCATGAGTTTGTTCTCTGTACCTGTGAGTCTTTTCCTGTTTTGTCATATTTCTTCATTTGTTTTATTTTTTAGATTCCACATATAAGTGAAGACATATTTGTCTTTCTCTTATTTATTTCCTAAGCATAATACCCTCCAGGTCCATCCATGCAGTTTCAAATGGCAAAATTTCATTCCATTTTTATACAAAGAAAACAAAACACTATTTCGAAAAGATACGCACACCCCAATGCTATACATTATCTTTGTGCATGTACCCTTGTAAACATGTGCCAGATTTCCCTAGGGCAGATATCTAGAAGTGAAGATGCAGGATCACATGGTATGCAAATATTCAGTTTCATTAAATATTGCCATATGGCTTTCCTGCGTTATTGTACCAATTTATATTCTCAAGAGTTCCTGTTTTTCTACCCCCTTGACAGCACTTGGTGTTATCAGATGTCTAATGGTTAGCGACTCTGATGCCATGACCTGGTGTTTCATTGTGGGTTCATTTGTATTTCCCTGACGCTAGAGAAGATGAGCATATCTTCATATATTTATCAGGTTTGGGGTCTTTTGGGAAATATCTGCTCATATCCTTCACCCATGTTTCCTCATTTTCTTATTAATTTGTAGTATTACAAATATTTTTGTATATTTTGGGTACCAACCACTCGTAGTTATGTGTGTTGCAGATATCTTCTCCCAATCTGTGTTTTTGCTTTTTTAAAATTTATTTATTTATTTATTTGGCCACTCCGGGTCTTAGTTGAGGCACACGGGATCTCTGTTGCCGCGTGTAGGATCTTTAATTGCAGCATGTGGGATCTGGTTCCCAGACCAGGGATCGAACCCGGGTGTGGTTAAGAATCCACGCTTCCAATGCAGGGAGCAGGGGTTCCATCCCTGGTCAGGGAACTAAGATCCCACATGCCGTGCCATGCAGCCAAAATGAAAAAAAGAGTCACTTGGGGCCTAATTGGGAAACTGGATATTAGATCATATTATGGAATTATTGTATAATTTTCTTAGTGTAATAATGGTATTGTGATTATGCAGGAGCATGTCCTTATTTATAGGAGATACATGTTAAAATACATGATGCCTATAATTTAATTTCAAATGGCACAGCAAAACAAATAAAGGGCATAGGTGATAAATATACAGAAGTATGACAAATATTAACAATTTTGAATTTAAACGGTGTGGTGTACATGGTGTTCATTTTAGTATTCTTCCAAGTTTTCTGTATTTTGCTTTTTTCCATAATAAAAAGTTGTAAAACATAAATTGCATTAACTTTATGGACTGACTTGCAGAAAAGTGTCCTCTACACAGTATCTACAAACTGCAGGGCTTTCCATTTACTTCTATCTTATTTTATGCCCTTCAATAAAGTTGTATAATTTTCCTTGTGAAGGCCTTTTACATATTTGTTAGATTTGTTCAAGATAAATCATGATGCTTTTGTGAATGGTACCTTTTTATTTATTTTTTTAATAAATTTATTTATTTGATTTTTGGCTGTGTTGGGTCTTTGTTGCTGCTCTCGGGCTTTCTCTAGTTGTGGCGAGCGGGGGCTATTCTTTGTTGTGGTGCGCGGGCTTCTCATTGCAGTGGCTTCTCTTGTTGAGGAGCACAGGCTCTAGGTGCACGGGCTTCAGTTGTTGTGGCACTCAGGCTCAGTAGTTGTGGCTCGCGGGCTCTAGAGCGCAGGCTCAGTAGTTGTGGCACAAGGCTTAGCTGCTCCACGGCATGTGGGATCTTCCCAGATCAGGGCTCAACCCGTGTCCCCTGCATCGGCAGGCGGATTCTTAACCACTGCGCTACCAGGGAAGTCCAATGGTACCTTTTTGAAATTGACATGTAGATACTGAACAGGCGAACCACGCAAATTTTTTTTTTCAGAGTATCAAATGATTTAATTACAAAACTTAAGCCACTTATTAATTATTCACCTAAAAAACACAAACATGAGAATAAAATAAACACACCCAAGACTCACTAGCCCTTGCAGGATAGGAAGCAGCCCCGGACAGAGAGCCTGCAAATGTTTTTCCTTATACCTAATTCTACATTTCCTCATGCATTCTAGGGTCCCATGTTTTGACACCTCTTACAGGGGAAAGGAAACGGAAGCTAAAGAGTCATGGACAAGAGGGTCACAACAACCTTAAAGCTATTTGATGCTAACGGCTTGTACACTCTTATTTGAAACTCTGAGAAACAGTATCAAATAAGCATTGTCAAATACCTACTCCCGGCTAACCTTTACTGTCATTCTTTGAAATTGCATCTTTGGGACTGGTTATGTGCCTTCATTGTAGCTGTTGCTTATCCCCAAGCACAAACCCTAAAATTCATACACAGTCTCTAAGTTCAAGTACAGAGGTTTGTTTCAGGACAACCCCAAGTTGATGTAGTGTTTCTTAATGTATCTGTAGTGTCTAGTGGGTGTCACCCCTTGGACAGGCTGGCCAGACGGCAGCACGATGTGGGGCCCACATGGTCAACTCTCCTACTGGCCCATTTGCTCCCTACTTTATCTGGACACCGCCCCACAGTCAACGTTGAATTGTGAAATCAGTGATGACCTTGGCCTGTCTTCACTCTGAAGTTGTACTCTTATGTAACTGAATCCAGTTCTTCACCATTAATTCAATGGAGCTTCCAAAACGTGTCAGGCATATTCTTAGGAAGCATCCTGGGATGGGGCTGGAGGGTCCTGGCTTTCAGGCTCTGGAGGGGGTGCTGGCACAGCTTCTTTTTTCTGGGCTGCCAGGAACTCATGAATTGCTCATTCTATCTGTGGCCTGAAGATGTGGTTTAGCTTGGGATTCACCACCTGGGAAATAATTCTGTCCACTCCAGCTTCCAACATCCCTGACTGAACCACACTCTGCCTCAGACCATTTCGCAATTGGTTTTTGTTCATCGTAGGATTCCACTCCTGCTTGTCCAGATGTGTTGACACAAAATTATCCACTTTCTGCCTCAGGTTTTGGTAAGCTGGCTTGGTGTCCACGTCGGCCAGGCAGTCCCGGCGGACGCTGTCAAACAGCCCCCGGCTCTTGAGCTGCTCCACGATGAGCGCGATGAGCTGCGGGTCGCCGGGAGGCAGTGAGGCCGGGTTGATAGGGCCGCCGCTCCCACCGGCTCCCGTCGCGCCTGTCGTCGCCCCCGCCGAGGCTTGGCCGGCGCCGCCGCCGCCCACCGCGCCGGTGCCCCCTCCGCCCCCGCCATCCGCCATGGCTGCGCCCCGGGCCCGCGAAGGAGACTGAATACGGATTCCTCTCAAGGACAGAGGGCCTGGGTCGTGTAGAGGTGGCCGAGGGGCCGGAGAAGGAGGAGGCGGCGGCGGGGGAGGAGGAAAGGGTGGCGGCGAGGACGGCGGCAACGGCAGCTTCTGAGGCAGCAGAGGTGGCGGTCCACGCAAATGTTTTGATGATTTGTTTTAATACCTGCACTCCCTCTTTAATAGCAGAACTACCCAAAACAATTCAAGTAAGCCCAAACTCAAACCTTTGCAGAGCCCCTGCACAAAAAAAGCCTCATTGTTTAATGAGCTGCTGCCTCCACATCACTGCTCAGATCCAGCTCCTCTCTTACGTTCTCATTCCTGCCACTCTTGTTTCTCGACCCTAATGTGTGTCCCTGCTTCCTCCACAACTCCCAAACTTACACAGTCAGATTAAACTCCTACAAGAATTTTGATCATGCTGTGTTCTTGATCAAATCTCTTCAAGAGCCCTCCAAACTGAATGAATATGGCAACTGTGGTAGGCAGAATAATGGTCCCCCCAGACCTGTCTATATGCTGGTTCCTGAGCCTGTGAACAAATGAGGTTCCATGGCAAAGGAAAATTAATGTGGCAGATGGAATTAAGGGTGCTAATCAGCTGATCTTTAAATAGAGATGATCTTAAAAATCTTTAAATCCTGGATGATCCAGGTAAACACAATGTCCTTGTGGAAGTGGGAGAGGCAGGCAGAAGAGCAGAGTCAGAGGGAGACGTGACTACAGAAGGATGGTCAGAGAGACGCAGTACTGCTGACTGTGAAAATGGGGGAGGGGGCCATGAGCTAAGGGGTGTGGGCAGCCTCTAGAAGCTGGAGAAGGCAAGGAAACGGACTCACCACAGAGCCTCCAGAAAGGAGCACAGCCCTGCCGACATCCTGATTTTAGCCCAGTGAGACCTTCTGGACTTCTAACCTACGGCAAGACACTACTACTGTAAGATAATAATTTGTGTTGTTTAAAGCCGCTAGAGTTTTTGGTAATTTGTTACAGGCGCAGTAGAAAACTAATACAGCAACGTATTCCAAAGAGGCTTAGATTCAGGGTGAGACGTTACATTTTTGCCTTAAGATATATTCTTTAAAAAGAGTTTATAGGGTTTCCCTGGTGGCGCAGTGGTTGAGAGTCCACCTGCCGATGCAGGGGACACGGGTTCGTGCCCCGGTCCAGGAAGATCCCACATGCCGCAGAGCGGCTAGGCCCGTGAGCCATGGCCACTGGGCCTGTGCGTCCGGAGCCTGTGCTCCGCAACGGGAGAGGCCACAACAGTGAGAGGCCCGCGTACCGCAAAAAAATAAAAAAGAGTTTATAATCTAGTTTATAATTCTGTTGAAGGAGATAAGGAAGGGAGATTTAATATGTTGGCACAGATGAATGGAATTAGTTCTTCACTTCCCATTTGATTCTCAATCTTGTGCAATTTCTTATTCCGTTGGTCAGAAGCCAGAAGAGAAGAGATACATGGCACCCTGAACTTAATTGAAATTCTATTTTTCAAAATTTTTACTCATTTGTTTCCCCTGAAATAAATATTCACCACACACTAGGGGACTCTGGTCTATTAGTGAAAATAGGACTCAGTAGTATAAAGAAGATTACTGCTTTTGAACCTCAAAGCAAAATACAGTATGCTACTCACTAGGATTGCTATTAGCGTCTGGGGCAGGTCAGCTCTTTCCTGTGTGTGACCGTTCCACAAGCTACTGGACATTAAGCATCCCTGGCCCCTGCACACTAAATGCCAGCTGACCTCCCTCCCAGGCGACCCCGTGTCCCTTGACAACCAAACACACCCCACGTACACTTCTAAATGCCCTCACCCCGGTCCAGAACTACCCACGGAGTGTTAATTAACAATGAATCTGATCTACTTATGGCAACTTGCCTGGCCTGTTCTAATAAAACTCACTAATGGTCTTAACACACGATTCCAGCAGAATCAGGAATATTTAAGGCAATACAGTTTATAAAGTAACATAATGAGATGATTGGTACAAAGAACAGATAATGGAAATAAACCAGAAACGTTCACTGATTTAGGAAAATAAAAATAGCTGTGGCCCAACATTTGACAAACCAAGAGAAGATATAAATCTATAAATCTGTCATTTAAATAACACCAAAAAATAATCAGAGTCCTAAGGCTTCTTAAGAATCTCAGACAGCTCCCAGTATTTTCTAGGACTGTGACTGGGCCTGGCTACTCGGGCATCTCCAAAAGACCTTACCCTTTATTTCTCACCAACCAACTATTAAGAAACTATACAGGGACTTCCCTGGTGGTCCAGTGGTAAGACTCCTCGCTCCCAATGCAGGGGGCCCGGGTTCCATCCCTGGCCAGGGAACTAGATCCCGCATGCATGCAGCAACTAAGAAGTCCGCATACCACAACTAAAGATCCCGCGTGCCGCAATGAAGACCTGGGACAGCCTAAATAAATAAACATTAAAAGGAAAAGAAAAAGAAACTATACAGAGCACTTTTTGCTCCTTCAAAGTGTAAATATGTATTCCTTTTTTAAAAGATAAAATCAGTGCTTTGGATCTACAATTTTGGTCATTATCTTGCTGGGAAACAAATTAATTTGTGAAGCCAGCTGTGAGGGGTCTGACCATATGCCATGACTCACTGGCACAGAATCAACCTGAAAAGCTAAGAATATAAGAAGAGCAGGTTTTACCAACTGCTCAGGATATGCTCTTAGAAAAAACTAAAACAGCTCGTAACCCAACAGAAATGAACCAAGAAACAGTAACACGTATAGTTTCCTCTGTTGGCTTATTTCCAGCTGACACTGCTCAGCCGAATGGCATCTCAACTTAAATTCCTCTGCTCCCTCCAAAAGATTTCCTCTAAATATCTTTCCATAGAAGGTGCCAAGGACAGTCTGCTGAAAAGAAAGGAATAAAAAAGTATTTGTCATTAGCCCAGGAGAGGAGAAGAGAAGCGGGTGGAAAATGGGCCAACAAGAAGGACTTACTGGACAAAAGTAGGTGTTCTCCACGATGTGATGGGCCACCATGCTGTTCTCAGCAGAGAGAGACATGATGAAGAGCAAAGCATCCCGGGCCTGCTGGCCTACAGTCCCCTCCCGGTGAATGAAGGGAATCAGAAGAGAGAAGATGAGGAAGTTGGCAGCCCCTTGGTCCTCGCTAGTGTGGAAGAAGAGTTCCAGGATGGATGGATCTTTGGCAAGAATGGAACAGAGCTGATTGAGCAGGACAACCAGCTTCCCCTCCACAGTGGGGGTGGTTGTTCCTGAACAAGAGCTCAGCAACATCATCAGGGGCTTCAGGATGGGCTTGTGATGCAGCAGAGGCTGGTGGGACTGGGTGATCAACATCTCATACATCTTTAGCTGCTCCATTTTAGTCTCATCAGTAAATTCCCGTCTCAGACTCCAAAGGAAGAGTTTTTCCATGATGTTCTCAGAGACCACAAATTCCAGGATTGGCCCCATGGCAGCATCCCTGGCTTGCTCTTCAATCAGCAAAAAGAGCATGTGTTCTACATAGTTCTGTACAGCACTGGCCTCATCTGGAGGGATGAACCCATATTTTGCCTGGGTGTTCTTCAAGGGGTCATGCTTCTCTAAGATTTTCACAACCTGAAACCAAATCAAACATGTGTCATCCATCTGATGTTTATCATAACCACAAAAACACACCACTGCTAATCGTAACAAATCTTCATGGAAAATGTAAGAGCCATGACCCCCAACAAGATGCATGTGAGCATTCTGTGTCTCCCTCTCATGAGAACAAAATGAAGGGGTTAAACTACAGAAAGAAGATGTCTGAAGTTGTTCATTTGTCATAGTGACAAATGTTGGCAACCTAAATGTCAAAGAAAGTAATATGGTCATGTAAATTAAGCTACATGCATTCCTGGGCCTATTATTATGAAGACTATTAAGCAAAATGAAAAATAAAAAACCTGTAAATGATATGCCAGATGAAAAAATAAGTCACTTGTATATAGTTAGATCCATCATTATCAACTATGTCAAAAACACGCAAGTGAAAAAAGACTGAAAAGAAACATGGAAAAACAGTAATCGCTTTTGTGTTCAAAGTAATGACAAGTTCTTAAATTTTTTTCTAAACTGTCAAGAATATAATTCACTTTGTTATAAAGCAGAAACTAAGACACCATTGTAAAGCAATTATACTAAAATAAAGATGTTAAAAAAAAAGAATATAATAGTGCTTTTAGGGACTTCCCTGGTGGTGCAGTGGTTAAGAATCCACCTGCCAATGCAGGGGACACGGGTTCGAGGCCTGGTCCGGGAAGATCTCACATGCTGTAGAGCAACAAAGCCCGTGCGCCACAACTACTCAGCCTGTGCTCTACAGCCCGCATGCCACAACTACTGAGCCCGTGTGCCACAACTACTGAAGCCCATGCACCTAGAGCCCGTGCTCCGCAACAAGAGAAGCCACCGCAATGAGAAGCCCGCGCAACACAATGAAGAGTAGCCCCCACTCGCCACAACTAGAGAAAGCCCACGTGCAGCAACAAAGACCCAATGCAGCCAAAAATAAATAGATTAAATAAATTAATTTTAAAAATAATAATAATAGTGCTTTTAAATTTTAAAATACACTAAATAAGTAAGACTACCCGTGTTCTCCTACAAATAGAGTTGATTTGGAGATTTCAGCAGCGGGACACAGCTCCTCAATGCCCTTGACAAAATAATAGCCCTCTCTCCTCTACCTGGATTGGCACCCTCTTCAACCAAGCATGCATCATTAGGAAGGATGAAAGGAAACAGATGAACAAGTGACACGTACCTAGCAGAATCCCCGAACATACACCATATGTTGAAATTTTAAGCACAAAGAGTTTGAATTGTGCATTTTTTTAAGCCAGAAAAAAATTTTGAGATAACCAATTATAAAATAAAGCCCTAAAGCACAGGGTTTCTATTTGGGGTAATGAAAAAGTTTTGGAAATAGTGATGATGGTTGCACGACATTGTGAATGTAGTTAATGCCATTGAATTGTACACCTAAAAATGATGAAGATGGCAAACTTTGTTTTTTATATATATATATATATATTTTATCACCAAAAAAGAAAAAATCTATTAACTGTAAAAAGTAAATAAATCTCATGTGACAGCCCAGGTGTTTCTCTCCCTTACCACTGCTGGCATTTGAACACTTCCTAACTCCCTCTGCCCATCAATACTTAATTTCTACTTTGCGACCTGAAAATTAAAACAATTTTATATCTCAACCTCCATTTAACTTTATGACTTGGAATTTCTACAATAATATCCATTCAATTTACTTCCTTTAAAGTATATATACATGTTAATTTTTTAAAAATCAAACATTTTATCAACATTTTTAACTTGTTCCTTTTTGCCTTTCTGAACTGCATGTTCTGTGGAATATGTTTAATTTCTGCCATACCCTCCCAGCCCAGTTCTAGGACATGCTGTTACGTGTTCTGGTATTTAGGTTATAGAATTTTTGCAAGTCACTGTGGAAGCTGGCAAAGGTACAAGGCTATGTCAGCATTCATGAGCAATGAGGGAAATTTATTTCTCAGGGAAAAGTCTAAGTTTTTCCCCTGGCAGAAGGAGAAAAAAGGAACCTTTATAGACTAGGCTAGTATATCCTTATGAATAAGTAGATTTCCACAGAATCTGTAATCTCCATCAACTTCCATTATAAAATTAAAAATACTGTCAGGAAAAACATCACCCCAACACCCCTGAGTTGACAATGTCAACGAGGAAGCCCTCGGTTAGCCACTACCCAGGAGGTACACGGCCCAGTGACTGGTGGTCTGGGTCTCCCCACTGGCCATCCCCTCTCCTTGGCTGCGCGCGGACTGCAGAGTGCCCCCACTATCCCCCAACCTCCAAGAAGCCCTCCACGACTCCTCGCAGGCCTGAGTACCTCTCTGGCAGAAGTGCTGGGACCTACTGTGCTCCTTTCCCTTGGCTCTGGCCTTGACATCTCACAGCGTGGGGCTGCAGTACCACATTTGTCCAAAAGGGGACTCCACCTCAACACAGCATGCTCTCCAGCCCCGAAGCCCCAACTTCAAGGCTCTACATTCTGAAGAACAGATTAGCTCTACATTTTACCAGTTCTATAATTTCAAAGTCCACATATTGAGTTTACTTATGAGAGCTATCTATACAGTTAGGCCTCGGGGTAGAAATGTAATTATACTTATCATGTGTGCTCAGACTGTCTAAACTATCTAAAATTGGGACTGTGCATTATACATTGATAGTGGCACAGCAAATTAGCTCAATCTTTCTGGAAAACAATCTGGCAACATGTAACAGAAGCTATAAAGTCGTTCCTGCCCTTTGACTTGTTAATCTCACTTTGGGGAAAATGCCAAAGGAAACAACACAAAATAATTTGTTTTAAAATGTTCATGCCAATGACATTTTCAGTAATGAAAAATAAAAATATTACTGACCCAAACGGTCAAGAATAAGAGAATTATAATCACGATGTTACATCACTATACACTAAAGCTATTAAAAATAAACACTAAGTGAATCATATCATTACACGCCAATATATACAAGAAATAATTTAAGTTAAAAACTAAATATATTGATAAATAGATGTATGATTAGAAGTGAGTCTGAAAAGATACAAATGAGATTTTAAGGTTAATTAGTCCTTCTTTCCTGTAAATTGATCTAATAAATAAAAACAAAGTAATTTTGTACTAATGTCTAAGAAAAGGATCAAAACACGGAGTTAAAAACAATAATTCTCAGAAATTCCTAAGCAATATAAATTTTTACATATGCATAGGTATTTATACTATATGCATGCCTGTAAATATTTATAAAATATCTAAATATATATATGTAATATAGACCAAAACTATTTACATGATCGCAAGCTACATTTTTCTCATGAATTAATCTTTACTTATTTATTCAAATGCAGTCCTCTGCAAAAAGACCTACTTTTGGTGGGGGTGGGGAGGGCGGTGGCTATGAAAAACCTAAAAAAGATTTCATTCTGAGATTTTTATATGGAATGTAAACTATTCAGCAGCTTTTAAAATGAAGCATCTCTCTCTACCCCCCTTTATAGAAGCTCTTCTACTCCGCCTTCCGGGTTCATGGGCAGAGAAACATGAAAACAGAGCTGTAATAACCCACCAGGATAGAAGGTTTGTTGATCATTTGGAACACAGCCCTTTACTCATTCCCGTCCCTGGCCTGGAGGTTTTCCTGCCTAGAAGATGGGTGTGTTACAACCAGGGCCTGTGAGTCATGGAAAACACAACGCTCAGCAAAGTGCTGATTATGCCTGTGTTGCCACTTGTCCTTAACCTCCCTCCTTAGGTGTCAGGACCCTCCCAGGCCACCTCCCTCTCCCTTCCAGGCAGGCACACCCATGACCTGCTTTTACAAGTGGGCTCTCCGGGCCCACACCCTGGGCCTGGTTCCCATCCTGACAGGGAATGCCTAGGAAACTTCTCGGCTAGAGCACAACTGGCATTGAAGTGCCAAAGATCTTCTGTTATGATGTCCCAAGTTAGCTGCCCAGGTGGTCATAGTTCTTTCAGTTTCTGTAAGCTGATTCCTGATGTGACCTCGATTTTTCCTTATTCTTTCCCTTGGGTCCTCTTCTCACATCGCTCCCACCGAAGTCCAATATTCCTGGGCCCCTGATTTCTGCTTGCTGGGATCTACTATGATCCATGATCTCACGCTGCTTCCCCAGGCCTGGCCCACTCCTCTGATTACCCTCTATCTTATACTCTCAACCTTCCCTCCGATTCCCCAGCTCTGGCTGCTTCTCAGCTATATACTCTCAGGCTCAGGGATTCAGTTAAGGGGAAAAAACACAATTATGGTGGCTGGAGAGATACAAGTAGGAAAACACAGTTTGCAAATATTTCCTTTACGAAACAATTTCCTTCGTTAAGCTAAATAGCATTTAACAAACTGATCAACCGCCGATAAACCGCACGCTCATTAAGTCGCTCATTAAGTATGTAAGCCAGCTGAGATCAGATACAGCACTGTAAATGGTTTACCAATCATAGCTAGGCATTTGTTGATCTACAAACTTTAACATACATAAGCTGGTGTGTGTGTGTGTGTGTGTATATATATATATATATATATATATATGGATCATGAGCCTAGATCACATATTGTGACTCTAAAAAGAAAAAAATAAACAAAAAATAAAGAAAAAAGAAAAAAATACACAAAAAATCAATAGTGTGAACAATGGTATACAAATTATCATCTGACCAATACAGCTAAATTTTAACCTAACTTCAAAGTCATTTGACCTATAAATATGAGGGTCATTGGAGATCAATAAGATGAACAAATAGCATATTTCTTTCATTAAGGAATATCAGCTACTGCTCTCCTTAGCTCCAATGATGGCCCCCCACCACTCAGTGATAATGGGCCTGAATTTCAAATATTCACAAATTCTAAATAGGAAGTTCAAATGCTTTCAGAATGAAAGATATACATAAATCACATAATCACACCTCAAGCTAACAAATTATTATTCTTCATGATAAACACAAGTGTTTCTCTGATGGAGCTTTGACTCCATCTGACTATCATTCTATTTCTTATACACATGCATATATCAGTAGATGACTATTTATACTACTTTGGTTAGAGCCTAGTTACTTCAAGGAAGTCACGTGAGTACAACCCATACTTCCAAATCCTTTGGAATGCTAATTTAAAGTGGCATTGTGGAAAAAACCAAGTTCCTAAGCAACATTTTCCATCACACAGAAGAAGGACAGGATTTAGTGATCAAGCCAAATTCCACTTAATGTACCAAATTAACTACAACAAAAGTACGTTTCCATCCAGTTCCTGTTTATTACTTAGCAGCTGTGTCTTTCGATTTAGGGTTATTTCCTATACACCTATTCCCATGGGAGACCTTTACGGAGTCATTTCTTCTCATATTAAGATAACGGCCTAATAATATATGTGTACTTGCAGAACTTGGTTAATGTCAGCTCCGATCCTGAACTACAGAGATGTGTCTACATCTGGAATTAAACCTGATAAAGCAGAAACTATACATGCCATACTTCCTTGGGACCAAAGTAGTCTAGTAATTACTCTAACACAGAAACATGGTAGGAGCATCAATCAAAATAACATAGTCAAAAACAAAAACAAAAAAAAAAAAAAAAAAGGGCTTCCCTGGTGGCGCAGTGGTTGAGAGTCCGCCTGCCGATGCAGGGGACGCGGGTTCGTGCCCCGGTCCGGGAAGATCCCACGTGCCGCGGAGCGGCTGGGCCCGTGAGCCATGGCCGCTGAGCCTGTGCGTCCGGAGCCTGTGCTCCACGGCGGGAGAGGCCACAGCGGGGAGAGGCCCACGTAAAAACAAAAACAAAAACAACAAAAAAAAAATAAATAACATAGTAACCTAACCCTTAAGTTAGGTATATATAAATTTTTTTTTAATTTCAGTATCAGGGGAGGGACTGAAGAGTAATGATATATGTAATAATATTTCAGAGAACCCTGTAATTCCAACCACAGTGAAAACAGACTTATCACCGAGCATACAGTGGGAGAGCTTCTGACTTCTCATATTCAACCACTTTAGAGTCTGATAGAGGCACAACTCCATGCCCTGGCCCTCTAAGGAAGCATAGCTTTTGTTCTGCTTTACTTTCTACTGTGAAGTTTAGAGCTACTTGAAAAGCTGAGAAGAGAGACACACATTTTTTAAATGTTAACAAACATCACTTTACTAAGATACTGAGAAGGTTAATCAGAGTTCCGTAATATTTTCTAACTTTTCATCTCTCAAAGACTTCATGTAATTTCTCTCTGTCATTTAGTCCATGACAAGGCACAGACCAAAGGAGTGAAGATGAAGAGAGTGAGGGAATGAGTGTCACAGGGAACAGACTGGAATGCAGATCTCAAAGCCATGTATAAGTGCCCTTTGCTTTTTTAATGGAGTCAGGCTACTTGGACCTCTAACAGGTTACCATACATAGGACATATTGTCTATTTTTTATTATTGTAGGAGGACATTTGACTTACTTAATCCAGATGATTCAGTTTTTTCTCATCCCCGTCCCCTTCCAAGAAGAAAAAGGCTACTAAATCCACTAGCTTTTCTTTATCCATCACCATTACTCTATCTGAACTCTGAAATGTTCTTAGCTCAAAAAATTGTATAATAGCTTGTATTTGGAGGCTGAGGGTGGTAAGGAGAAGCTTTGCGCCATTAACAAGCACACAGAAATGTGCATTTCCAATTGATTTTTTTTCACCTCTGTTCTCCTGGCTTTAAGAGCAGACACCATTCAGTACATAACTAATACTGATTCGGTATGTGAAAGGAGAGGATAGAGAATGAATAGAGCAAGGGCCATGAAGTTTCACAAAGTAAAAATGTGCCATTAAGGATACCTAGTGTGGGACTTCCCTGGTGGCACAGTGGTTAAGAATCCACCTGCCAATTCAGGGGACACGGGTTTGGTCCCTGGTCCAGGAGGATCCCACATGCCGCGGAGCAACTAAGCCTACGCACCACAACTGAGCCTGTGCTCTAGAGCCCGTGTGTCACAACTACCGAGCCCGTGTGCTGCAGCTACTGAAGCCCGTGCGCCTAGAGCCCGTGCTCCACAACAAGAGAAGCCACCACAATGAGAAGCCTGCACACCGCAATGAAGAGTAGCCCCCGCTCACCACAACGCAGCAGTGAAAGCCCACGCGCAGCAATGAAGACCCAACACAGCGAAAACAAACAAACAAACAAAAAGCAACAACAACAAAAGAATACCTAGTGTGTGTGTGGTGGCGGGTTAGTTCACATGGCAATATACTTGGGCAGTTTGTTATCTGATGGACCAATGCTTCTTACTTCTTGCTCTCTCTTCCATTCAGAAGAAGCAAAGGCAAGAGATAAAAACAACAGTCTACTAGACTATAAACCGTTCTTATAGACTACTATAAAAATTAAACATTCTCGGGGCTTCCCTGGTGGTGCAGTGGTTGAGAGTCCGCCTGCCGATGCAGGGGACACGGGTTCGTGCCCCGGTCCGGGAAGATCCCACATGCCGCAAAGCGGCTGGGCCCGTGAGCCATGGTCGCTAAGCCTGCGCGTCCGGAGCCTGTGCTCCACAATGGGAGAGGCCACAACAGTGAGAGGCCCGCGTACCGCAAAAAAAAAAAAAAAAAAAAAATTTAAACATTCTCTTTCTCTCCCTGACCCCCTCCTCTGAAGATCACTGATCATTAAATGCAAGTCTAAGGTTCTTACTGGTAACAATTTATAGCAAATGTTTTAATATTAGTACATGTTTTCCAAGTCTCCTAGCTCTTCTAAAGTTGCATTAACCAGGCGGAGGGATGTTCCAGGCAGAAAGAAGAGGAAGTGCCTAAGGCAGAGAGGCATGAAACAGCACGAGGTGCGCTGCCAGGAGAGGGGATGGCTAGGAACTCCAAGTAATTTTGCATTTCTGGAGACTAAATGAGAGACAAGGAGTGAAAGAGGCCACAACATAAAGAGCCCTATCTGCCATCCTGGCCTGTAGGTGGCCAGATGCCACTGAAATGTCCGACTACAGGAATGCCCCAGACAGAATCTGGGTTTTAGGTTCGTTGCTCTGTCTACTGCAGCACAAGATGGTACCTCAGAAGACAAGAGGACGTACAGGCCAGAGGCTACTTCCTAGAGCCTGGATTCTCCAATGTTAACTATTCCTGGAGGTCCACTATAGAACTATTCTGAGGATAACGTGAGAGCACTGGACCCAGGGACCGGTTTGGAAACTCAAGTGCACCACTGGGCCACTCAAGGTCTCTCCCCTGGCGACCCCCCCTGAATCTCAGACTGCCTCAGATCGTGCCTCAGATGATGGATGGCTGTATAACCAGCTGTCCCTGACAGACTGCCAAGTGTAGGTGGGTAAGCGGGTATCCTTGACCACCACTCAAGGTCTGAAGTAGAAGCTCCTAGCGAACAGTAGAACAGAACCTGCCGAATATATGTTAATTATGCTGAATTTGTACTGAAGTATCCTAACAAACAGAAGCACTTTGGACACCACTGACTTTTGCTGCCTTCATTTTCCCTAACTTCACATCTGAAAAAGCATAGTACTTGCCAGCTAATGGAACACTTTGGTAAATAGAATGTTGTCACCCAGTTCTGTCTACACATTTCCTACCAGCCTTACAGTTTTCTTGGGTTGCCTCAGGGGAACCCGGGGGCTACGTCACACTAGTCACAGAAGTTTGTGTCAGATTGTAGCTCATTTCCCAGTCCTCTGCAACTGCTCTTCATCCGCCCCCAGCCTGAACAACTCACAGCAAAGCGCTAATGCATGAAACTCCAAAAACAATAAGTAGCCCTTATTTCTATCAGCTGAAAGTCTCATTCCTTACCTCAAACTTAGCCCCACAGCTCTGCCTTGCCCTGACTTCCTCACCTTTTTTATTTCTAACCATCCAAAAAAGGCAAAGCTGAACATTTGTTCCTAACACCCCTTCTCTAAAATGTTCTTTTCCTTTCTGTCATCAAAACCTTCTCTTCCCACAGTCAAGCTAACAAAATCTCACTTCCTGGATTTCACAGGCCATTTCCATCCGTAATAGTCCCTTCCCTTGACTTAATTCCTGTGATCAATATTATTCAGTTTATAATAATGTATCTCACGTTGTCATCCAAACTAGCTTATACATTCCTTAAAAGCCCAAAGGAAGGCTTACACATTTCTACGTCCCACCTGTGACGCCCACAGTGAGGTAGTTGAAGTTTGGGCTCAGTAAATCTCCATTTAACAATACAGTCGGTCCTGCATATCCGCGGGTTCTGCACCTGCAGATTCAACCAATCATGGATCGAAAATATTTGGAAAAAAATTTCAAAAAGTTCCAAAGAGCACAATTTGAATTTGCTGCACACTGGCAACTATTTACATAGCACTTACATCGTATTTACACTATTCACATAGTATTTACACTGCATTAGATATTATAAGTAATCTAGAGATGATTTGGAGGATGTGCAGATGTGCGTAGGTTATATGGAAATATCATTTTATATAAGGGACTTGAATATCCACAGATTCTGGTATCTGCTGGTGTCCTGGAACCCATCCCTCACAGATACCAAGGGACGACTGTAATCACATTGACATCGACATGAATTTCTTCAACCAGTATTTTTATTCATAAAGGTAACAGTAAGGCCCTCAAGAGCCTTTGGAACCAGAGAGAGACTGAGGGCATTTTCCAGATTTATTTAAAAGGAAAAATTAAGACTAAAGGGGTAAGAAACTTGGCCAAAGTTAAAAGAAATGGCTGAAACGATAATGAGACCAAGAGTGTACCCACTTTAGGAAAGGACGTGTTTAATAAACTAAACCCCAATCCCTCTGATAAAGTAATCCTTACCCTCAACTCAATATTTTTCTGCATTAAAGAGAGGGTGGTATGCGTCAGCACTAAAGTACAATGCCAACGGTAATTACTCTAATTATCTGGAAAATTCCTGAATTACTTTCTTCCCATTGCTAAAGCAGATGTGCCCTTAATATCCAGAGCAAACCCATGAAGACTATAACAGTAAAAAGTCAGAGAAGGGGAAATGCATAAGAAAATCTTGGAAGCTTTACACTGGATACTGACAAGAAGCCACACAGTGTAAATGACCCAGAAGCAGAACTGATTTTGTTTTTGATCTAAACTGTGTCCCCTTATAATTGCTGTGATTTACAGGCTCAGTGCTTTAACCCATGGGCTGTTTCCGGCCACAGGAAGGAACTGGGTAGTCATTAAAAAACTGTCACATAAATAGCCACTTACCAGCTCACCTGGGGAGTGTAATGCTGTACAAGTAGTAAAGAACCCCGATTTTATTTATTTTACTACTTGGAAACTCCCTGAGGAAAGGGGCGAGCTGATAAGTTTCCTGACCATTCAACCCTTAATTATCCATACAAGCAGATCAGAGAAGAGTCACAGAGAAGTCAAAATGAATAATCAAAAAAACTTTTATAATCAGCTTTGTAATGAATTCAGATACTTCCAGGCACCTTCTTTCTTTAAATGAATAGGGACCACCAGCCTGAAAAATGCTAGAGCACAGAGGTCAAATACGCTGGTCTTGGTTGGAGTCATGGGACCAAGGTCTCAGTACTTGATTGGAAACTCACTAGTCGTATAATCTCAAGCAAGCTATTTAACCTCTATAATTTTCCATTCCCTCATCTGTAAAATGAGGAAGCTAAAACCAACTGCCTTACTGGTTTGCGGAGAAGATTAAATGTAAGGTATTTGATGTATTCGGCACAACACTTGGCAAATATTTAATAAATTTGTATTTTAGTATTGGTAGCATTTAAGGACTGAATGGAAATAAGCAGGGAGGAGGGAAAGAAAGAGGATATACTCATGGTCAAGTGTATTGCAAAGTGAAGGACAAGTCACTTGAAGGCCAACTGCTACTCTTATAAAAATATCTGAGGAACATGCATGTCCCCTAATTGCTTTCATGAAAACCAAGGTTTTTAACCATTCTAGGAATGCAAGCAGAGAAATTTGCTTTTCTTCCTACCTGAAAGGGTTTCCTCCCTATGTTTTCCAGAAGCCCACCTGTCACACAGGTTGGGAACTCTGGTTCAGTGCAATAGAGGCTTCTAGGGCTACCTAACCAGCAAAGAAGGTGGAACTCATACATTACCTGCGCCCAGTGGTTTTTAAATACAATCATGCATGTTTCTGGGTCAACTCCCTGCAAGCTCACAGCCTGCCGGAGTTTGCCTTCTGTCGCAACCGATGACATCATAAGCCTTCAAAAACCAAATGCTTCTAAGTCATATTTAATTTTCATGAAAATTTGGTAAGCAGTCACTAACTTTCAAGTATCACAGTAGAAATGTAACTTCTTCACATTTCATTGTCACCTTCGAAACCTGTAATGACAATAACAAAAAAGGCATCCCATTACATTCATATATTAAATAGGACACTGACTTAAGTTAAAATCAAAACACAGACATTCTCAAAGTCCAACACGGAGCAAAATATCAACAAAATAGACATTTATACTCAACCTGAAGCCTTTCTTCTGTTTTCTCTCACTGTGCTATTAAATATACAAAATAATGATGCTACCAAAGCTACATGAATAAATTAAACAATTACTGGATTTATTCTGTCCACTATCACCAACCACAACCTCCTAGATTATTATTCTATATCACTCAAATCTAGTTTCCAGAAGCAATAAACTACGATAGCAATGTTAGTGGTGTGTAGAAACACCCAGAAACAGGAAAATCGTTAGTTAATAGTGACTGAAATAAATGGCTTGATGTAACTTAGGGGAGTTATAACATAGCACCCAGACTCCTGGGTCCAATAATACCGATTATTTTAATCAATAACTGTCATAATGGAATTGAAAGCATTCTCAGTCATTTCGTGGCTACAACCTAAGTTAAGGTTTCCAGCTTTCCTGAAAAATAAGAGAATTCCAAGTAACCTTGACAAATCATACAGAAATGATCCATCAGAAACAAGAGAGTGCTTACTTGGGGTGAGGACAAGGCAGCAGCGCACCTATCGATGAAAAATGAGTTATGTGGACAAAATATGAAGCAAGCCTGACCCAACAGGGCCAGTGGGGAGAAAAAAAGATACTGAGGTCACAGAGTATACAGGCAATGTGATCCAGTTGTGTGGTGCTAACTCTCTGACAAAAGCACTAAGATACTGGTATTATTATCTTAGATTCATCAGCCCAAAAAAGGACTGGGGACAGTTCAAAACGTTATCTGTTTAGTGTACAGACTAGAGAGAGTTCAGAGAAAAGTAATTACATTATAATTACCAGAGCACTGGAAAACAAAGTCCATGATAAAATTTCCAGACTTGTAGTACCAAAAGATTAAAAAAAAAAAATGAGGCTATATTTTCAACTGAGTAACTAACATGAAGGGTATTACAAGGAGAACACTGATCAACTATTCCTTCTATAAACAATAAAATGTGAGAGAGGGGACTTCAGGTGATGATTCAGGTTAGATTTATTGATCAAGTTCTTTGTGGGAAGAGAAATTAAACACTGGAAAATAGTTAAAGGAATATTCAAAACAAGTACTTCTGTTGGCGTAGAAGACTTACCAATCAACATTAAAAGATCTTTATAATAAATTTTAGTACATAAGAAAAGAAAACATGTAAGAATTAATAATTTTGGGGAAAGAAACATTTCTTAAGGAGAATGATGGGGGATTAAGGTGTGTGGAAAGAGGGAAGCCTCTTAGAATGAGGACTGCATAGATATTGTAAGTGAAACAGTTTACATGTATCTTTCATGACTATGTTTTATTATGTAAATTGGTGAATTCCCCAACATATAATTCTTAATAATACAAATGTGTTGTTTTCTTTTTTAAAAAATAAATTTATTTATTTATTTATGGCTGTGTTGGGTCTTCGCTGCTGCACACAGGCTTTCTCTAGTTGCGGCGAGCAGGGGTTACTCTTCTTTGTGGTGCACGGGCTTCTCATTGCGGTGGTTCCTCTCGTTGTGGCTCGCGGGCTCTAGAGCACAGGCTCAGTAGTTGTGGCACATGGGCTTCGTTGCTCTGCGGCATGTGGGATCTTTCTGGACCAGGGCTCGAACCCATGTCCCCTGCATTGACAGGAAGATTCTTAACCACTGTGCCACCAGGGAAGCCCAAATGTGTTGTTTTCAATAAGACATTGTCCATTACCAACATGGCCCTTTGCCACTGAGACGCACGTTACACTGCGCCAAACTGGTGTTTTAAAAATCAGGAGTGTCTGCCCATGCACGCAGAGTATGTGTTCCCAGTCACACACACACACACACACACACACACACACACACACACTCCCTGTGATCCTCCCGCCACTCTCTTGACCTCACTTTGGTTCGCAGGCTAGCCCTTCTAGACGGTATCTCATTGTGCAACCCTGTTTTAAGTGATAAAAGATAAAACAGGGCTTCCCTGGTGGCGCAGTGGTTGAGAGTCCGCCTGCCGATGCAGGGGACGTGGGTTCGTGCCCCGGTCCCGGAAGATCCCACATGCTGCGGAGCGGCTGGGCCCGTGAGCCATGGCCGATGAGCCTGTGCGTCCGGAGCCTGTGCTCCACAACGGGAGAGGCCACAACAGTGAGAGGTCCGTGTACCGCAAAAAAAAAAAAAAGAAAAAGAGATAAAACAAGTTCTGATTCAACTTCCTTGTTGTCCTAAACACTATATTTCTTTGAAAATGTCAAGGTCTCTTATTCAGATGGTGTAATGATAATAACGAAGAAAATCAGAGTGTTTGGGTTTATCCCAGAGGTTGAAAAAGTAGAAGACTCTCTGAGATGCCTTCCAGCTCTGGGATTCTCAGATTCTTCTTCGAAGGTATGAAGGGAACATAAATCATGCCAATTGCCTCTAAATCAAAAATAGACAGATGCTCTCTAAGATCCTTCACATTAGTTCTCAAAGGGACTTCACATGCAGTCTTTTCAGACAGTGAGACCGCAGTACAGACAGGATAAGTTTCTTAGCTGAGGCCAAAAACTTACAAGTCAGTTTTGATGGAGACAGAAATGTCTCTGGACTCCTAGTCCAGTGTTCTTTCTAGAAACTGTATTCTCCTCGCTCCTGGCTATAATCCCTAGCCCTAGTCCCCTTAAGGAATCTGTATCTTCTCTGAGAAAAGTACATCTCCGTTGATGCTTATCCAATCATACTCTTGAGGCAGATGCCTGAAAAATCTAAATATGCCATGAATGTAGAAACCACAACATCGAGAGAACCTGGGAGAGAAAGCAGAGGGGGAGGCAAGTCCAGCAAGCCACGTTTGGGAAGCGAAAAGCTATTGCAGGAGACCCTGTCAAAGAAAACACCACCTCAGCACCCAGAAGCCACTCTCTCTCTCGTTCCCAGGTTAAAGTGGTAAAGCACTGGCATGTCCCCAGGGCAGTGTGAAAATGAAAGAGATGGTCCATAGTCATGAGCGATGTTTAAGGACCCATTTCCTCAAGCACGAAGGTTTTCAACATATTTCTGCATTTTCCTGTTATCAGCCTTTCCTTTTTCCAATTCCAAGCATTTTACTTAACTCTCAGACAACAGCTAAAAATCCCAAATGAAGAAAACAGAAGGACAATACTAAGCAAGAGGCCGTGAGCAGGCAGGAGAGGCTGCAGGTGCTAGATCGTGTGCTTGTGGCATGTGGCATCGCTGGATGTCACCGCTTCTTGCCCTCTGCTCTCTTCAGCCTAAGGCATCTGAAGTCGGGAATGGCTAGGGTAAAGCTTGCTGCTCTTGGCACACATGCAGCCTGTTCTGCCCATAAATACACACATGCACATCAACTCGAATTTCATGCCTGACAGAAAGCTCTAGAAATTGTTTAGCCCCTAACAAGTGATTTTTTTCCTTTCTTCAAACAAACCACCACCAACAAAAAATACCCAAAGGACTCTTCCCACAGTGGTTGCATGTGGTATTGTGGTACGGTTGTTGAGGTTTTTGGTCTTGGGGGGAAGAGATGAGCTATCAAAATACATGTATGTATTATGTATGTACGTATGAACGTACGCTGAGATATCAGCACAGTTTCTATACTTCAAAGACAGAACCGACTATATTATTTCCAAAGACATTACTGAGTGGTCACATTTATATATCTCATTAATATTATATATAAAAATATTTTCCATCAATAAGGAGAGAAAAATTCTATTAAATATTGTTGAAGACAGAGATAACTGACATAAGAATTACCTATATTTTTATTTACCCTTTTTTGAAAGTATATGATATCTTTTATTTGACTATGAAAAAAGCACAAGCATATGCTTCCATATCACAGAATTATAAAATGTACCATATAATCATAAAAGCCTAGATTCTGGTCATCTAGATCATACCTCTTTCCAATGTAAAAATCCTTCTACCTCCCTCCCAGACAGACATCTTATCTAATTTCAGACCCTCTCAAAACTCAAAAACTACAATACTTAGGAGAGCTGTAAATGGGTCAAAATCACATATTTTCCTGAACTACCAATGACTATATTTTAATATAGCTCTCTTTCACTATCAGGCTGGACTTATAATGTATATGTTTTGGCATTTAATTATATATTATTTCATACCATCCTTCAATTCTTTTACATATTTAAATATAATATCCTCTAATAATGGACTATAAAAAAATCCTGAAGGGAAGGAAGTGGATGGCCACCTTAAGGGAGACACAGCCAAGGGAACATTTTTATTAAGGGAAAGGTGATCATATTTGTAGGTCTAATGAGAAGGAATCAACGAACATGGAGAATTTGAAGATACCGAAGAAAAAAAAAGGGGGGCGGATTTTGATGGGGCAAGAGGAGGAGAAAGGCGAGGTCAAGAGCACAGTTAGGAGAGGCCTAGAGAAAAAAGAGAAGCACGGCCAAGTCTTTTCATAGTGAGTCACCAAATCTTGAACTGGATGGAAAGGCTCCCTTCCTACCTCTCCTTCTCCTTCCCTCCTGATATTCCTCTGGTTGGTTTCTAGAGACAGTCAGAGAGGATAGGTGGATTTAAAGTGGGGAACAAAGCACCAGGGCTAAGAGTTTTGAGCTCAGTTCTCCAAGCATGGAAGTCAGAAAACTTAGGTCCCTACTCAGGGACGTAAGCTTTGACTGGGAGACAGGGCCCAGGACTCTAGCTCCAGCTCTAACCAGCAGGAGACTCTTGCTTTGGAACCTCGCTTGGGGGAGTACTTAGGACTAAATGATTATTTCTTAGGTCTCTCCCAGCTCAAAAGTCATCATTTTACATACTCTTTAGCAACTGTTATACTAATTGGGGAGGGGTAATCAGATAATCATTAAAGGAGGATAATGTCCATGGTACAAAAATCTTTGAAAGAATTCTAGTTGTAAACTGGATTCTACCTGTATTCTTTCATGATTAATGCATATTTCACTTAAGGAACCTAAAGCACAGAAATCAACCATCTCAAATATAATTTGTGTTTGGTTTGTTTTTTTCCTGAGCAACTGCCAGTAGAAAAACTCATTGTTTTAGAATGCACTTCGGAAGGCTCTGAATTGGCTGCTATTAAATACATAAAGAGTCTATTACTGTAAATAAATGTGCTTATCAAGTAAAATTCCATCTAAGGGTGAAGACTCTTCAAATATTGGGAAAACCTGAAGAGACGGGAACCGTGTGCCCTCAACTATAACTAATAGCAGTGGGGGGAATTCATTTTGGGTCAGACTACCTCAGACAACCTCTACTTAGAGCCTAATAAAATCCTATTAAGACTATATCCTCCCTGTTCTCTAATCCTCTGGCCCAGTTTCCTTTTCTCTCTTGCTGTCGTATCATATGGCAATGTTGGGCTGTTGGAGATAAAGCCAGCATCTAATAGCCCCGACTCTCCTGGACCTTGTCCTAAGACTCCCTCAACTTGTTGGCTCATTCATTGTTCACTATCCATCATCTCAGTAAAGTACACCTTGTTTTGTTCCCTCAAGTTGTAGGTCACCAGTTAACACAGAGGGTGTACACAAAGAAAATTCTTGCAATCTGTGCATTCCAAATGGTTTCAGGCTTTGATAAATGCATGCCTCAAAATAGTAACCAGACTGCAGAAAACTGTTATTAATGCCATGAAATAATTCCACCATGTTTTACATCTTAATTTCACTAAAATAAGCTGCCAGCCAACTAGGTCATACCCGAGTGCCATGCAAGTGACTGGTAAACAGAATAAATGGAGAAGAAAAATTAAAATTAATATTCAAAACATACCTAAAATGTGTTATGGGACTTAATTTTTAAGGCTGCTTAAGAAACTAAACCCCTAGTGGCAAGGATTTGGAATGTAAAAATTACAGCTTTTGAAAATTGTAGCAAGTGAATGGTGCCTGAACAGGAAAGTCTCTTACACACACGGAGTAATTCGTCAAAACGTGAAAACTGGACCACTCTTGGGCAAAGTCTCCCCAACAACCCAATCAATCACTATCGTCTTGGTAGTATGCACCGTCCTGTCACATCACTATCTTGATGAAAGCTATTAAGGGACAACTCAGTTACAATATCTGCCATGAAACCCTAAAATTTAGCTAAGGTAAATTCAGAGATAAACTTATCTGACAAATTCTGTGGGGTAGCATTTTAAAGCAGAGATTTGAGGTAGATGCTTGGAATCGCTCTCTAAGAAGAACTCTCTCATACTAATGAAGCTCTTCTCAAGAAATGTTCCTGGATCAAAAATATGTAAGTTTTTGACCAACATGTCTTGGTGCCTTTGGAAAGTTATGCTGTTTAGTCTAATACTTGTCTTTGCAGCTCTATTAATCAGAATTAGTTCCCTACCAGCAGCCTTTCAAATGTGCCTTTATGTGAAAATTTTCAAATATGCAACCTGCACTGTAATTAAGATGATGTGATGATTCTCTTTTGGAATAGCAACATGAAAAGATCTTTTCGAAAATGTCCTTCATCCATGCATGGTTTAAGACATAAGTGCAATGAGTGTAGTAACAATAAAATTCCATATATGTCCACGAATCTCACAAATTGTGGGCAGATTTTTCTGGAGAGAGGTGGCTATAGTTTTCAGCCAATTCTAAAAAGGGTAAAGGAATTTCTTCCCTTCAAAAATGTTTAAACGCCTCTTTAAAGATGCATTCATTGGAAAACCATGAAGAGTCCCAAAACAGAGACTAACAGCCAGTTCAAATTCTAAAGGTGTTACTGAAGAGACAGCCATGGAGCTTTTGTGGCTTCGGTGATACAGAAAGTTCCACTTCAGCAGCTTGGGGGTTGTTCTAGCCTGTGAGTAACCATGATCTTGAGTAACAATCAGGGCAGGCTTCAGTGCCTTACAAATTTCATGGCTGGTTAGATACTTCCACTCCAACTCAAAACACTGCAAGGTGTGGCATCAGAGGTACAAAGTGATTAGCATTTATTATAATGTCAGCAACAGGCTCAAAGAATATGGTCCTACGCCAATTAGGACAAAGCACCTTTCTTCACCAGTCTATGAAATGGGCCACAAGGAGTTTGGGGGCCTTTTGTGCACTACAGACATGACAGAAGTGGAGTAAATCACTGGTACTTGAAATAGCCAATACAGGTATCTTGAAATTATAGGTGGAATAATATTAGCACTTATGTGGTAACCTAAGACCACAAAGTTCTAATTTCACATTTCTTTACTTTTTATGAACATAAAAATAATGAAAGACTTCCTCCCATGTAAATATAATAATCTAACAAATGGTATCACTGCTGTACCAGAATTTAAAAGACTATATTTTCTCATCGAAGAGTAGGCAAAAGATTCTACAAGTTCATAGTAAAAACGTACTGGTTTAAAGTAGTTAACCACTCACATATATATTATTGCTATGATCAGTTTATCATCAAGATGTCCTATTGATAAAAATAAAAAGCCAAAATATAGAATCACTGAAAACTTTCAGGGGGAAGAAGATTTTATCTTGAAATCTCTCCCTCCTCAGTAACAGCTACATGGGCCTCAGTTATATACTATCAGTGTCCAGATTTACACATTTCAAGAGGTGACTTAGGAGAAGTAAAAATGGGTCCATCTCATACACCTCAGGTGAGAACATAAACTGGTGTTCTATCTGCAAAGGGCAATTTGGCAACGGTCTTCAAAGACTGAATTTGATCAGCAAAACCACTTGTGTGCATTTATCCTATAAATATACTTTTATCTTACAAAATGACATATTGAATAGTAGCAAAGAGTTGACACTTACTGGGCACTTCTCTGTGCCAGATACTATTCTGAAGACATTACACCATTAACTCATGAAATTTTCTCAGCAATCCTGTGAACTACATTTCCCTCTTCTACAGATTAGGAAACTGAGGCACAGAGAGGCAAAGGAGCTGGTCTAATCAAGGTCACACAGATATTCTGTGGTCTAACCCAGGCACATTCTCTTACACACTAGCACCTCTCTAACTGCAGAGATGTCCTTTGTAGCATTGTTTAGATAGTAAACAATTGGAAAGACCCCAAATATCCATTAGCAACCGTCTGGTTAAATAAATACGGCACTTCTGTATAATGAACTAACTATGTCACAATTTTTAAAAGGATGCAGCAGATCAGCCAAGATGGCCGAATAGAAAGGCCCTGAGCTCACCTCCTTCCACAATCACATTAAAATCACAACTGTTTGCAGAAAAAGACCGAAACCTATCAGGAAATTAAAGACATAAAGAAGGAACCACAAGGAGACGGGTAGGAGGGGCAGAGCTGCAATCTAATCAATACCCACAAACTGGAGAATAATTATATTACAGAAATTCTCCCACAGGAGGGAGAGTTACAAGCCCCACATTGAGCTCTCCTGCCCAGGGGTCCTGCACCAGGAATAGAGCCCCACAGCGTTCAGCTTTGAAGGCCAGCAGGGCTTAATTTCGGGAGTCCCAAAGGACAGGGAAAGAGACATTTCACTCGTAAAGGGAGTACACAAAATCTCACAAGCAATGGGACCCAGGGTAAAAGCAGTAATTTGATAAGAGGCTGAGCCAGACCTACCTACTGGTCTTGGACAGTCTCCCAAGAGTGGCAAGGGGCCACTGCAGCTCACCCTGGGGACACAGACACTGGTGGCAGCCATTCTTGGGAGCCCCTTCTACCACGTGCACACTGGTTTTGGTGGGCACCATTGTAATGTCCTCTCTATAGCACATTAGCTCCAAGACCTGGCCCCAATCAACAGCCTACAGGCACGAGCGCTGGGAGGCCTCAGGCCAAGCAACTAAGTGGGTGGAGACACAGCCCCATCCACTGGCAGACAGGCTGTCTAAAGACTCCCTGAGCCCACAGCCACCTCTAGACACTCCTCTAGAAACAGTCCTGCACACTAGAGGGCCAAGACCCAATTCCACCCACCAGGTGGCAGACACCAGACACAAGAAAACCACAATCCTGCAGCCTGCAGACCCAGCCAGCCCACAGCAGGCCACACCCACCCAGGACCATCTGGGCCCCGGCCCTGCCCACCTGCAGACTAACACAAGCTTCCCGACACCACAGACCCTATACCCAACTTTGTCAGGAACCACACCCTCACCACCAGCAACCTGACACCAGCTCTGGGATTCCTGGGCCCTGTAACCAAACTCCAGGACCTGGCTCTGCCTGCCAGTAGTCCGGCACTAACCCCAGGACCTGGCTTCACCCACCAGTGGGTAGGAAACAGCCCTGAAGTCGTCTGGACCCTGACTCTGCTCACCAGTGAGCCAGCACTAGCCCTGGGGCCCCCGGGGTTCTGTAGTCAGCCACCTCTTAACCAGAGCTCACCAAGTAGAAAAGGCAGGGCCTGGCAACCAACTGGGACAGGGGCCAAGCAAGCCCACCAGACCACCCACAAAGTCAACCTGCCACAAGAGAAGGACCCATGCAGCCCTCATGGGGGGAACCCTTAGAGCATATAGCTTGGGTGATGAGAGGGGCATGCACTGCTGGGATGCACAGGGCATCTCCTACAGAGGGCTACTTCTCCAAGGTCGAGAAATGTAACTAACCTACCACATACATAAAAATACAAAAAGTAACTTAGACAAAATGAGGAGACAGAGAAATATGTTCCAGATGAAGAAACAAAATAAAATCCCAGAAGAAGAACTAAGTGAAGTCAAAATAGGCAATCTTCCCAAGAAAGAGTTCAGAGTAATGATCATAAAGATGGTCAAACAACTCGGGAGAAGAATGGATGCACAGAGTGAGAAGTCAGAAGTTTTTAATAAAGAGTTAGAAAATATAAAGAATAACCAAACAGAGACAAAAAATACAATAACTGAAATGAAAAATACACTAGAAGGATTCAACAGTAGACCAAATGATGCAGAGGAACAAGTCAGTGAGCTGGAAGACAGAGCAGTTGGAAATCACTGCTGCTGAACAGAAAAATGAATAAAGAATGAAAAGAAGTGAGGACAATTTAAGAGAACTCTGGGACAACATCAAGTGTAATAATATTCAATTATAGGGGTCCCAGAAGGAGAGAACAGAGAGAAAAGGGTTGAGAACACATTTGAAGACCTAATAGCTGAAAATTTCTGTAACAATGGAAAGGAAGTAATCACCCAAGTCCAGGAAGCACAGAGTCCCATATGGGATTAACCCAAAGAGGAACACATCAAGACACATAGTAATTAAAACAAGAAAATGATAAGGGAGAATAGTAAAAGCAGCAAAGCAAAAAGCAACAAATAACATACAAAGGTTATAGCTGATTTTTCAACAGAAACTCTGCAGGCCAGAAGGGATGGCACGATCTATTTATAGGGATGAAAGCAGAAAATCTACAACCAAGAATACTCTACCCAGCAAGGCTCTCATTCAGATCTGAGGGAGAAATCAAAAGCTTTACAGACAAGCAAAAGTTAAAAGAGTTCAGCACCACCAAACTAGCTTTACAACAAATGTTAAAGAAACTTCTCTAGGTGAAAAAGAAAAGGCTACAACTAGAAACAAGAAAATGACAAATGAAAAAGCTCATCAGTAAAGGCAAACATAGCTAGTAGGAAGGTTAAGGGACAAAAGTAGTAAAATAATCTATATCCACAATAAGCAGTTAAGAGATACTCAAAACAATTAGATGTAAAACATGATATCAGAAATAGTAATCATGATGGGAGGAGAATACAAATGCAGGCTTTTTAAAATGCATTTGAAATTAAGATTTCAATTTAATTAAAATTTAAAACAGTCACATATATAGAGAGATTTCTATATAAAAACCACATGGTAACAACAAACCAAAAATCTCTAATAGATATACACACAGAATACAAAAAGGAATCCAACATGACACTAAAGACAGTCATCAAATCACAAGAGAACAAAAGAAGAAGAAAGGGGGGGTGGAGGAAGATGTACAAAACAACACCAAAACAATTAACAAAATGGCAACAAGAACAGACATATTGAAAATTACCATAAATGTAAATGAACTAAATGCTCCAATCAAAAGAGAGTGGCTGAATGGATAATAAAACAAGACCCCTATATATGCTGCCTACAGGAGACTCACTTCAGATCTAAAGACACACACAGACTGAAAGTGAGAGGATAGAAAAAAGATATTCCATACAAATGGAAATCAAAAGAAAGCCAAGTAGCAATACTTATATCAGACAAAATAGACTTTAACATAAAGACTGTAATAAGAGACAAAGAAAGACACTACATAATGCTCAAGGGATCAATCCAAGAAGAAGATATAAAAATGTAAATATACACGCAACCAACCTCAATATATAAGGCAAATATTAACAGACATAAAAGGAGAAATTGTCAGTAACACAATAATAGTAGGGGACTTTAACACGCCACTTACATCAATGGAAAGATCATCCAGACAGGAAATCAGTAAGGAAACACTGGCCTTAAATGACACATTAATTGACATATATATATATATATATATAAACTATTCTATCTGAAAGCAGCAGAATACACATTCTTTTCAAGTGCACACGAAAAACTCTCCAGGATACATCACACGCTAGGCACAAAACACGTCTCAATAAATTTAAAACTGAAATCATATCAAGCATCTTTTCTGACCAGAACACTAAGAGACTAGAAATTAACTACAAGAAAAATACTGCAGAAAACATAAACACATGAAGGCTAAACAATATGCTACAAAACAACGAATAAATCACTGAAGAAATCAAAGAGGAAATCAAAAAATACCTAGAGGCAAATTAAAATGAAAACACAACAATCTAAAACCTTTGGGACATAGCAAAAGCAGTTCTAAGATGCAAGTTTACAGTGATACAAGCTTACCTCAGGAAACAAGAAAAATCTCAAACAACCTAACCTTACACCTAACAGGACTTGATAAAAAAGAACAAACAAATTCCAAAGTTAGTAGAATGAAAGAAATCATAAAGATCAGAGCAAAAATAAATGAAATAGAAACAAAGAAAACATAGCAAAGATCAATAAAACTAAAAGTTAGTTCTTTGAGAAGATAAACAAAATTGATAAACCTTTAGCCAGAATCATCAAGAAAAAAAGGGAGAGAACTCAAATCAATAAAATTAGAAATGAAAAAGGAGAAATTACAACTGACACCACAGAAATACAAAGGTTCATAAGAGACTACTACAAGCAACTATAGACCAATGAAATGGATAACCTAGAACAAACGGCCAAATTCTTAGAAATGTACAATCTCCTAAGACTGAAACAGGAAGGAAGAAAAATATGAACAGACTAATTTACAGTAATGAAACTGAATCAGTCATTTAAAAACTCCCAACAAACAAAAGTCCAGGACCAGATGGCTTTACAGGTGAATTCCACCAAACATTTAGAGAAGAGTTAACACCTATCCTTCTGAAACTCATCCAAAAAATTGCAGAGGAACACTTCTGAACTCATTCTATGCGGTACCACCCTGATACCAAAAACAGGCAAAGAATCACATACACAAAAAGGATTACAGGTTAATATCATTGATGAACACAGATGCAAAAATCCTCAGCTAAATATTACCACACCAAATCCAACAATACAATAAGAGGATCATACACCATGACTAAGTGGGATTTATCCTAGGGATGCAAGGATTTTTCAATATCTGCAAATCAATTAACATGATACATTAACAAATTAAAGAATAAAAACCATACGATCATCTAAACAGATTCAAAAAAAGCTTTTGACAAAATTTAAAATCCATTTATGATAAAAACTCTCCAGAAAGTGGGCTTAGAGGGAACATTCCTCAACATAATAAAAGCCATATATGACAAACCCATAGGTAACATCTTACTCAATGATGAAAGCTGAAAGCATTTCCTCTAAGATCAGGAGTAAGACAAGGATGCCCAAACTCACCACTTTTACGCAACACAGTTTTGGAAGTCCTAGCCATAGCAATCAGGGAAGAAAAAGAAATAAAAGGAATCCAAATTGGAAAGGAAACATGTCATATGCAAACGGTCCCTGTTTGCATATGACATGATACTATAACCAGAAAATCCTAAAGATGCCACCAGAAAACTATTAGAGCTCATCAATTTGGTAAAGTTTCAGAATACAAAATTAATATACAGAATTCTGTTGCATTTCTATATAATAACAATGAAATATCAGAAAGAGAAAAATTAAGGAAACAATCCCATTTACCATTGCATCAAAAAGAGTAAAATACCTAGTAATAAACCTACCTAAGGAGGTATAAGATCTGTATTCAGAAAACTATAAGACACTGATGAAAGAAGCTGAAGACAACACTAACAGATGGAAAGATATATCATGTTCTTGGATTGGAAGAATTAATACTGTTAAAATGACCATAGTCAGATTGGTTCAAGATGGCAGAGTAGGGCTCCCTGGTGGCGGAGTGGTTGAGAGTCCGCCTGCCGATGCAGGGGACACAGGTTTGTGCCCTGGTCCGGGAAGATCTCACATGCCGCGGAGCGGCTGGGCCCGTGAGCCATGACCGCTGAGCCTGCGCATCCGGAGCCTGTGCTCCGCAACAGGAGAGGCCACAGCAGTGAGAGGCCTGCGTACCGCAAAAAAAAAAAAAAAAAAAAAAAAAAAGATGGCGGAGTACAAGGATGTGTGTCCACTCCTTCTTGCGAGAGCACCAGAATCACAACTAACTGCTGAACCATCATCTATAGGAAGACACTGGAACTCACCAAAAAGATACCCCACATCCAAAAGCAAAGGAGAAGCCACAGTGAGATGGTAGGAGGGGCTCAATCACAATAAAATCAAATCACATAACTGCTGGGTGAGTGACTCACAAACCGGAGAACACTTATACCACAGAAGTCCACCCACTGGAGTGAACGTTCTGAGCCCCACGTCAGGCTTCCTAACCTGGGGGCCCAGCAATGGGAGGAGGAATTCCTAGAGAATCAGACTTTGAAGGCTAGTGAGATTTGATGGGAGGACTTCGACAGAACTGGGGGAAACAGAGGCTCCACTCTTAGAGGGCAGCACAAAGTAGTGTGTGCATCAGGACTCAGGGAAAGGAGCAGTGACCTGCTAGTGTTGGAGGGTCTCCTGCGGAGGCGGGGGCTGGCTGTGTCTCACGGTGAGGAAAAGGACACTGGCAGCGTAAATTCTGCAAAGTACTCCTTGGCGTAAGCCCTCCGAGAGTCCACCATTAGTGCCATCAAAGAGCCTGTGTAGGCTCCAGTGTTGGATCGCCTCAGGCCAAACAACCAACAGGGAGCGAACCCACCCCCACCCATCAGCAGGCAAGCGGATTACAGTTTTACTGAGCTCTTCCCACCACAGCAACAGCCAGCTCTACCCACCATTAGTCCCTCCCATCAGGAAACTTACACAAGCCTCTTAGATAGCCTCATCCACCAGAGGGCAGAGAGCAGAAGCAAGAAGAACTAGAATCCTGCAGCCTGTGGAACAAAAACCACATTCACAGAAAGACAGACAAGATGAAAAGGCAGATGACTATGTACCAGATGAAGGAACAAGATAAAACCCCAGAAAAACAACTAAATGAAGTGGAGATAGGCAAACTTCCAGAAAAAGAATTCAGAATAATGATAGTGAGGATGATCCAGGACCTCGGAAGAAGAATGGAGCCAAAGATCGAGAAGATGCAATAAATGTTTAACAAAGACCTAGAAGAATTAAAGAACAAACAAACAGAGATGAACAATACAATAAATGAAATGAAAACTACACTAGAAGGAACATATACCAGAATAACTGAGGCAGAAGAACGGATAAGTCACTTGCAGGACAGAAGGGTGGAATTCACTACTGTGGAAGAGAATAAAGAAAAAAGAATGAAAAGAAATGAAGACAGCCTAAGAGATCTCTGGGACAACATTAAACGTAACAACATTCACACGATAGGGGTCCCAGAAGGAGAAGAGAGAGAGAAAGGACCCAAGAAAATATTTGAAGAGATTATAGTGGAAAACTTCCTTAACATGGTAAAGGAAATAGCCACCCAAGTCCAGGAAGTGTGGAGAGTCCCATACAGGATAAACCCAAGGAGAAACACACCGAGACACATAGTAATCAACTTGGCAAAAATTAAGGACAAAGAAATATTATTGAAAGCAGCAAGGGGAAAATGACAGACAACGTACAAGGGAACTCCCGTAAGGTTAACAGCTGATTTCTCAGCAGAAACTCTATAAGCCAGAAGGGAGTGGCATGACATATTTAAAGTGATGAAAGGGAAGAACCTACAACAAAGATTACTCTACCCAGCAAGGATCTCATTCAGATTCAATGGAGAAATCAAAAGCTTTACAAACAAGCAAAAGCTAAAAGAATTCAGCAACACCAAACCAGCTCTACAACAAATGCTAGAAGAACTTCTCTAAGTGGGAAACACAAGAGAAGAAAAGGACCTACAAAAACAAACCCAAAACAATTAAGAAAATGGTCACAGGAACATACATATCTATAATTACCTTAAACGTGAATGGATCAAATGCCCCAACCAAAAGACACAGGCTCGCTGAATGGATGCAAAAACAAGACCCATGTATATGCTGTCTACAAGAGACCCACTTCAGACCTAGGGACACATACAGACTGAAAGTGAGGGGATGGAAAAAGATATTCCATGCAAACAGAAATCAAAAGAAAGCTGGAGTAGCAATACTCATATGAGGTAAAATAGACTTTAAAATAAACAATGTTACAAGAGACAAGGAAGGACACTACATAATGATCAAGGAATCAATCCAAGAAGAATATATAACAATTATAACTATATATGCACCCAACATAGGAGCACCTCAGTACGTAAGGCAACTGCTAACAGCTCTAAAAGAGGAAATTGACAGTAACACAGTAATAGTGGGGGACTTTAACACCTCACTTATATCAATGGACAGATCATACAAAATGAAAAGAAATAAGGAATCAGAAGCTTTAACTGACACAATAGACCTGATACATTAATTGATATCTATAGGACATTCCATCCAAAAAGAGCAGATTACACTTTCTTCTCAAGTGCGCACGGAACATTCTCCAGCATAGATCACATCGTGGGTCACAAATCAAGCCTCAGTAAATTTAAGAAAATTGAAATCACATCAAGCATCTTTTCGGACCACAACACTATGAGATTAGAAATCAATTACAGGGAAAATAACGTAAAAAACACAAACATATGGAGGCTAAACAATACATTACTAAATAACCAAGAGATCAGTGAAGAAATCAAAGAGGAAATCAAATAATACCTAGAGACAAATGACAATGAAAACACGACAATCCAAAACCTATGGGATGCAGCAAAAGCATTCTAAGAGGGAAGTTTATAGCAATACAAGCCTACCTCAAAAAACAAGAAAAACCTCAAATAAACAATCTAACCTTACACCTAAAGGAACTAGAGAAAGAAGAAAAAACAAAACCTAAAGTTAGCAGAAGGAAAGAAATCATAAATATCAGAGCAGAAATAAATGAAATAGAAACAAAGAAAACAATAGCAAAGATAAATAAAACTAAAAGCTGGTTCTTTGAGAAGATAAACAAAATTGATAAACCATTAGCCAGACTCATCAAGAAAAAGAGGGAGAGGACTCAAATCAATAAAATTAGAAATGAAAAAGGAGAAGTTACAACAGACAAAGCATCCTAAGAGACTACTACAAGCAACTCTATGCCAATAAAATGAACAACCTGGAAGAAATGGACAAATTCTTAGAAAGATATAACCTTCCAAGACGGAACAAGGAAGAAACAGAAAATATGAACAGACCAATCACAAGTAATGACATTGAAACTGTGATTAAAAATCTTCCAACAAACAAAAGTCCAGGACCCGATGGCTTCACAAGTGAATTCTATCAAACATGTAGAGAAGAGCTAAGACCCATCCTTCTCAAACTCTTCCAAACAATTGCAGAGGAAGGAACACTCCCAAACTCATTCTATGAGGCCACCATCACCCAGGTACCAAAACCAGACAAAGATACTACAAAAAAATAAAATTACAGACTAATATCACTGATGAATATAGATGCAAAAATCCTCCACAAAATACTAGCAAACAGAATCCAACAACACATAAAAGGATCATACACCATGATCAAGTGGGATTTATCCCAGGGATGCCAGGATTCCTCAATATATGCAAATCAATCAATGTGATACACAATATTAACAAATTGAAGAAGAAGAACCATATGATCCATATGATCATCTTAATAGATGCTTCTGACAAAATTCAACACCCATTTATGATAAAAACTCTCTGGAAAGTGGGCATAGAGGGAACCTACCTCAACATAATGAAGGCTACATATGACAAACCCACGGAAAACATCATTCTCAATGGTGAAAAACTGAAAGCCTTTCCTCTCAGATCAGGAACAAGACAAGGATGTCCACTCTCACCACTGTTATCCAACATAGTTTTGGAAGTCCTAGCCATGGCAATCAGAGAAGAAAAAGGAATAAAAGGAATACAAATTGGAAAAGAAGAAGTAAAACTGTCACTGTTTGCAGATGACATGACACTATACATAAAGAATCCTAAAGATGCCACCAGAAACTACTAGAGCTAATCAATGAATTACATAAAGTAGCAGGATACAAAATTAATGCACAGAAATCTCTTGCATTCCTATACGCTAATGATGAAAAATCTGAAAGGAAAATTAAGAAAACACTCCCATTTACCATTGTAACAAAAAAAATATATCTAGGAATAAACCTACCTAAGGAGACAAAAGACCTGTATGCAGAAAACGATAAGACACTGAGGAAAGAAATTAAAGATGATACAAACAGATGGAGAGATATACCATGTTCTTGGATTGGAAGAATCAATATTGTGAAAATGACTGTACTACCCAAAGCAATCTACAGATTCAATGCAATCCCTACCAAATCACCAATGGCATTTCTTTACAGAACTAGAACAAAATATCTTAAAATTTGTATGGAGAACAAAAGACCCCAAATAGCCAAAGCAGTGTTGAGGGAAAAAAATGGAGCTGGAGGAAACAGACTCCTTGACTTCAGACTATACTACAAAGCTACAGTAATCAACACAATATGGTACTGGCACAAAAACAGAGATATAGATCAATGGAACAGGATAGAAAGCCCAGAGATAAACCCACGCACCTATGGTCAACTTATCTATGACAAAGGAGGCAAGGATATACAATGGAGAAAAGACAGCCTCTTCAATACGTGCTGCTGGGAAACTGGACACCTACATGTAAAAGAATGAAATTAGAATACTCCCTAACACCATACACAAAAATAAACTCAAAATGGATTCGAGACCTAAATGTAAGACCAGACACTATAAAACTCTTAGAGTAAAACATAGGAAGAACACTCTTTGACATAAATCACAGCAAGATCTTTCTTGACCCACCTCCTAGAGTAAAAGAAATAAAAACAAAAATAAACAAATGGGACCTACTGAAACTTAAAAGCTTTGCAAAGCAAAGGAAACTACAAACAAGACAGAAAGATATCCCTCAGAATGGGAGAAAATATTTGCAAATGAATCAACGGACAAAGGATTAGTCTCCAAAATATATAAACAGCTTATGCAGCTCAATATTAAAAGAACAAACAACCCAATTAAAAAATGGGCAGAAGACCGAAATAGATATTTCTCCAAAGAAGGCATACAGATGGCCAAGAAGAACATGAAAAGCTGCTCAACATCACTAATTATTAGAGAAATGCAAATCAAAACTACAATGAGGTATCACCTCACACCAGTTCGAATGGGCATCATCAGAAAATCTGCAAACAACAAATGCTGGAGAGGGTGCGGAGAAAAGCGAACCCTCTTGCACTGTTGGTGGGAATGTAAATTGATACAGCCACTATGGAGAACAGTATGGAGGTTCCTTAAAAAACTAAAAATAAAATTACCATATGACCCAGCAATCCCACTACTGGGCATATACCCAGAAAAAAAACATAATTCAAAAAGACACATGCACGCCAATGTTCACTGCAGCACTAGTTACAAAAGCCAGGTCATGGAAGCAACCTAAATGCCCATCAACAGACGAATGGATAAAGAAGATGTGGTACCTATATGCAGTGGAATATTACTCAGCCATAAAAAGGAAAGAAATTTGGTCATTTGCAGAGATGTAGATGAATCTAGAGACTGTCATACAGAATGAAGTAAGTCAGAAAGAGAAAAACAAATATTGTATATTAACGCATATATGTGGAACCTAGAAAAATGGTACAGATGAACTGGTTTGCAGGGCAGAAATTGAGACACAGATGTAGAGAGCAAATGTATGGACACCAAGGGGGGAATGTGGTGGGGGGCTGGGAGGTGGTGGTGGTGTGATGAATTGGGATATTGGGATTGACATATATACACTAATATGTATACAATGGATAACTAATAAGAACCTGTTGTATAAAGAAATTAATTTTAAAAAATTCAAAAAAATTGACCATAGTACTTAAGGCAATCTACAGATTCAATGCAATCCCTATCAAAATACCGGCAGCATTTTTCACAGAACTAGAACCAATAATTTTACAATTTTTGTGTAAATACAAAAGATCCCAAATAGCCAAAACAATCTTGAGAAAGAAGAATGGAGCTGGAGGAATCACACTCCCTGAATTCAAAACTATACTACAAAACTACAATAATCAAAACAGTATGTGTACTGGCACAAAAAAAGACACATAGATCAATGAAACAGGATAGAAAGCCCAGAAATAAACCCACACACTTATGGTCAATTAATCTACGACACAGTAAGCAAGAATACAGTCTCTTCAATAAGTGGTGCTGGGAACACTGGACAGCTACATGTAAAAGGATGAAATTAGAACATTCTCTAATACCATATACAAAAATAAACTCAAAGTGGATTATAGACCTAAATGTAAGACTGTAAACCATAAAACTCCTAGAGGAAAACAGAGGCAGAACACTCTTTGACATAAACCATAGCAATATTTTTGGGGATCTGTCTCCTAAAGTGAAGGAAATAAAAGCAAAAATAAACAAATGGGACCTAATTAAGCTTAAAAGCTTTTGCACAGCAAAGAAAACCAGCAACAAAACGAAAAGACAACCTACTGAATGAGAGAAAACATGTGGAAATGTTATGACTGATAAGGGGTTAATATCCAAAATATATAAACAGCTCATACAACTCAACAACTAAAAAACTGCCAAAGTAGGAAAGGAACCTAAGCGTCTATCAACATGTGAATGGATAAAGAAGATGTGGTATGTATATACAATGGAATACTACTCAGCCATTAAAAAGAATGAAATTTTGCCATTTGCAGCAATATGGATGGACCTGGAAAGTATTATGCTGAATGAAATAAGTCAGATAGAGAAAGCCTAATACTGTATTATATCACTTACATGTGGAATCTAAAAAAAATACAGCAAACTAATGAATGTAACAAAAAGGAAGCAGACTCACAGATATAGAGAACAAACTGGCCTAATTTCATTGCCAGTAGGGAGAGGGAATCAGGGCAGGGGGTAGGAGGGCGCAATATGGGGTAGAGGATTAAGAGGTATAAACTATTAAGTATAAAATAAGCTACAAAGATATATTGTACAACATGGGGAATATAGCCAATATTTTATAGTAACTATAAATGGAATATAACCTTTTAAAATTGTGGATCACTATATTGTACACCTGTAACTTATAGAATGTTGAACATCAAGTATAGTTCAATTTTAAAATTGTTTTAATTTTTTTTAAAAAGGTTGCAGCTCTGAATGTACTGATATGGAAAGGCTACCAGGATATGTACAGAACAGCAAGTATATTATGCCATCATCTGTGTAAGAAAAAAAAAAAAAGGCATGTGTTACTGTATATGCTGGTAAATGCTGGTAAATTCTCTGTGAAGATACCCAAGGACTCTGAGGTGGCTGCCTCAGCACAGGGACACTGGATGGCTGGGACAGGGAGGGAGGGAGACTTGCTTTTCACTGTGTGCCCTTCTCCACTTTTTGAATTTGGTACCATGATTATGTACTACTTAGTGAAAACATTTTCTAATTAACAAAATAAAAGCAAAAGAACATCCGAACAAAAGGAAAGTACCTAAGTCCAGCTTAAGTGTAGCAATTACAGTGAACTTGAAGTCTCCAACTCTCTGGGAAAGAAAGAAGCCTGCACAATGATTATATAGCCTAGTGGATATGAGTAGGGATAAAAGAGTACATTAATGTACTATGCTATTTGAATCAATTACAATGACCACAAAATATCTGAAAAGTATTAAACAGAAAACACACAAAGGAAACCCAACTCGATTTGTAGCATATAAATTGTTAACTTCCAGCGGAATAAACATGGATGAAAATGACATGTTACAGAAGCGTAAAGAACTCAGCGTAAGAATTCTTAGTTTTAAGGACCACTATTTTTTTAAATGCTTATTTTAATTATTATTGTGCAATAATACTCCAAAAGTAGTCAGAGGAACCCTAGGGTTCCACGAGCCCCTTTCCAGGGGTCTGCAAGTTTCTCAATAATTTTTCAGAACCTCTTTTTAAGAAAAACAAAATCAGTCAAAGTAAATATAGCTCACTATGAAGATTTCTCATACCCAAGAAACCTTCAGCACTGCAACTTGCTGTAGTTACACTTGAGCAGTGTCACCACTATTCACTACAAACTTTTAAAATTATTTGGCTTTTTTATAGGATTTCTTTCTACTTATACAAAGCCTTTCAAACTATCATTTGCCCTAAAAATCAAAGATCATTATGCACCTGTAAATAAGTTGCTTAAACTTTCTCTTTCTCTTTAAAAATGTTGTACTCATTAATGGCAGATCTCACTGTTCTGAAGCCTCATTTTGCCACAAGCATCATTTTGTGGAATACTGAAATAGAACCTGGTAAGAGACCGGTTACCCCTGAATGAAGCACTGCTTCACCTCTCTCTCCCTCTCATGCACGGAGTTTCGCACATGTCCATGTGTGGGCAATGTGCGCGTGCACGCACACACACATCTAGCTCTGCACACAGATGTAAATGCTAATCATTAGTTGCTACCTTTTGAGAGACTCCACAATAGAAAAGCCATGTGTCATTTGCAATTAACAGAGGGTAACGAAGGCTCTAATTTCTGCTTGGAGGTCCAGCATTTCGGCTTACTGGGATGCCTTTCCAAGAAATACAAGTAAAAACCGCAACACCTTATATTAAGCAGTTCCTCTGTTGCAACAAGGGTGGCTTATTGACTGGATGGCTGCCAGTCTCGTGAGCAGACTTGCAGAGAGGCTGTCTTCATGGAGAGGGAGGCATTAATTTATCTATAGGCCTCCAGAAGTAACTGAGTAGATCGCAACTCTGCCACACTCTGCTTCAATTTACATACACTTGCCTCTAGAGTGACTGGCACAGACTTGAATGGTTTCAGGCTATCTATACTTCTTTAATTAAAACTCTTCTCCACTAAATTAACATGGGGGTATCCATGTATTTTGTATGGAGAGGAAAGGAAGAGAAAGCAAAAGCAAGAAAAGAAAATTGAAGGCAGTGTTTTAAAATGAGTTTTCCTTCAGGTAAATTCTGCATTTGGCACTATTTCTCCCTAGAGTTGGTGCTTCCGGTAGAAAACCTGGAGCAAGGAGAGTAGACAAGGGTTCCTACTTTCCCCTGAAAAGCATCCTGCACTTTAGAGCTAATTAACCACTTAAAATCAAAGGAGTTGTGAAGAGGGTATGAAAGCAAAAGAGGAAATTTGGTCAGTTCCTTTTTTTGGCAAGAATAATGTTATATATTATTAATATATATGCATAATAATTCACTCCCATTCTATGCCCTGCAGGATTACCAAAACTTGATAATCTGATTCTATACTATTGGAATAGAACCTATCTGGAGATTAGGTTCTAATGTCAGTATATAAAGCAAGACATAAAAATACTCAAAATTACTCCTGAACACCCCTTAGCAAGGTGCTTGTTGGAAATCAACATATTTTTTCTCATTAAATTGGAGAAATAGTTGAATATCCAACAAAGCAGCAGGCATTTGGGGTCGGGTTGTACACACGATAATGTGTACCTTCGATTGTAAGAATGACTTTTGGCACAGTGTGATAACTCACACCATGAGAGGCAGGTAGAAACTGGGACCAAGCAAGGAACCAGCAGGTATACACAGCTACAGTTCCCCAAGAATAAACTCAGAAGTATCCAAACCTTTTAAATTACTGTCCTCTCTTTCTATTTCTGATTTTTTTTGGGGGGGGGGAGGGTCAAGGATATATACAGTAGATGAAGTTACCACACAACACTGGCGCCTTCTTCAGAATAACTACCCTGGAGGAGCTTCACAAACATTAATTACACAGCAAATCTGCACTAACTTCCAGGTAAATTATATTTCCTGTTTTCATAGAAAAGGAATCTAATATAGGTAAACCATCCAGGAGACAACTCAAGTAAATTAAAGACAGATTTTTTTTTCCATTAAGAAACATAGGTTTCTAAAATATTTTAGATTTACACCCATAAATATAGCATACAAACATTGCCAACTGGCCATTCGGTAATCAACATCATACTCTGGAGAAAGATTTCTCAAAAGCGAGGCAAAGGATGATGATCCAATGGAAACCAGACAGATAAGAGGATTTCGGTTTCAGGTGGACCTGGTCATGTAAATATTAGTATTCCTCTAATGAACTGATAGGGAAATTAGTAGCACTAACTTCTGGCTCTGCCATACGAATTGCTCATGTCTAGGTTCTTTCTGTGAGAATTTTGAGGTTTAAATCTGACCATATTTAGCTCTGAGGGCTTATAAAAATTAAAGCACATTTAGAATATATGTATTTACCTTAGCACCAGAGAATCTTCCCCATGTTTATGTAGTGATTATTGAGAGAATAAAATCAGTCTCTCTAAAAAGTTTCCACAACATTTTTCTATCAAGTGTTCTGAGAACTTAAGCCCTGATGCCAGAAAAATGGTAAAGGACCGCTCTAATGCTAGAATTAAATACACTGTATATGATTATATCACAATAACATCTTCTTCGGTCTAACACAATCAGGATTCTATATTTGTTGCCGGCACAAAACTATAATTACTCGTTGATTTGATCAAAATTACTAGCTGACTTGAGCAATTCAGTCTGCCTGCCAGCCAGCCTTCAGGGTAATTAGTCAAATCAACGGTGTATCAAAATGACTAATGTGCTTGTGAGTCATGGTTAGACTATCTACGACATCATGGCAATGCTTAGATTCAGTTCCAAAAGCTCAGTTCATCTTGTTTAACTCCAGACTATTTTCCTCATAATTTAATTTACTCTGTACAAAGTTCAGAGTTTTTCCTCTCCTTCAAGGGAAAAAGGAAAGTGACAGTAAGAACCAAAGTCCAAAATTCAATGAAATCAGATACTCTTGTTTCAAAGAAATAAGAGGAGAAGGAGGAGGGGTGTTTCCTTCTTGTGTGACAGGAGTAAGGTCAAGGGGAAAGAAAGAAAAATGGATTCTCACCAATCAAACCACCTGTCAGTGCTTCAGATTCCATTAAAGGCCACAGTTCCGTTGATTTGATGCCAAACACCTCTAAAATGTTCTTCCACTTAAGAAAAGTGTGTTTTTTGAAAGAACAAGGAAAGCAATACATTTAAAGGCTGGAGAAAATTTTCTTCCATTTACGTGGGTCAGTGAAACATCCATCATACAGAAACAAACACCTCACAGAATAAAAGATCAGAGGAGTTACGCTGGTAGAAGATCAAAGAACCAGAACCGCTGGGAGAATCAAACAAGTAACTGTCTGAACAGAGCCCCCCTGTGATTTCTCTCCTAAATCTAGCTGATATGACTAAGGTGGGGGAAGACAGAACATGCCGGCGCCAAAAAATGTGATTAAAAATAATTAATTCTAGTTTGGCTCTCTCTCTGGAGAAAGAATCCTTTCAAAGCCATTAAATAGAATAACTACATAATGAAAATTTTTTAAAAAAAGCAACATGTTCAAATTACCTACACACTAACTACAACCAAGCATATGAAATTAGCATATGCTCAGCATAGCAGCACACCCAGCATAAACAATGACAGATACATAGAGTAAATGGTTGCAAAAGTGTCAAAAAGACCTGGATGCATTGAACAGATGCCCTCAGATCTAATTCCACCTGCTTGGGCTTAAAAAAAAAGCACTCTGCCCATCCCTGTCACATGTACAGTTCAAAGAACAAGCTGTCATTAAAAATTGAGGGGTAGAATTCAGAGCAGAAATATAACATGCCCAGTATAATCTAGCGAAAACTTTCAGCATCCCAAAACCTTTGGTTGCCAGGATCAAAAACATTATGCTGAACACCTACTAAGCACCTGCCTTAAACCTGTCCTATTCACATCTTACCGCTCTAAACCTCTTAGTTTAATTATATCTCCCTATGGTGATGTCGTTTCTGCTTTGTGTTGCAGTTATTTCAGAACCAGACTCTGGTCTCCTTGAGGGTAGAGATGGCGTCTGATGTCATTCACGGGTGATTCAAGAAGTATTCATTCGCTGCCCAAGATGTGCAGTGTAGAGCATGTGAATAAGATCCAGTCCCAGGCCTCAGGGAATAAGCTCACTGTGGGGTGATGTTTGTCTCGGCAAGTAACGGCAATAGCCAGTGGCAAGGGGTGCCATCTATTGGGCACTTACTCTGTGCCGGGCACCACATTAAACTATTTAATTCTCACCACCACCCCATGAGGTAGAGACTGTCATACTCATTTCTTACAGATGAAGAAACTGAAGCTTAGAGAAAAGTGAATAATAGTGACATTAACGAGAGGCAGAGTCAGGAGGGTTGGGGAGACTGGATGGGAGAGAGGACGAGTCCACTTGCAGCAGTGCTCAGGAGAGGGAATGAGGAAGGGCTTCACCAAGGATGGGCTCCTTCGCTGATATCATGATAGTATAGGAATATATCTGAGGTGACACGAGGAAGGAAGTCACCTAAGCAAATGAGAAAGTGTGGTGTGGATTTTAAAAATATGATGTGATTCCCTGCATTCCAGCCCCTAATGAAATATCTTCATTTGCTTATTTGTTTTACCATAATGTCCACAGAACAGTGTCATGGAACTTGTACCTATCACAAATCCAACCTTTAGGGAGGTTAAAAGTTTGGGACGAGGTAAAACGATGGCTTGAAGAAGCTGAAACCACTAGTCAGCTAGTCATGGCTACCACTGCAGTGTATCTAAGAGTCCAGAAAACTTGGGGTTTCAGTCACTGGAGATGCTGTGACATTTCCCTGCTTACACAAGGTCTAGCTATGCAAACAAAGTCCCACTGGTTAGTAATTCTAATGCCTGTTAGAAAGATTAACAAAACTGATTATCCTACCAGTAAAAAGAAAGAAAAACCACTAAACGTGAGCCATTTAATATATCCAGATTCATCACTTTAGTTCTAAGAGAGAGGATATGTTAACAGCTATTGAAAGATGCATTACCCAAAATGCTGATTCCAAATACGTTTGTGTCTTCCTTTTCACATGGTTTATATTGATCAATATTGCAAGGAACAGCTCATAAATTCAGTCGGATATCTATGGTAACTTTTTGTATACAATTTAAATTAGCAAATTAAAATGTAACTGCATGTGTTTTTCCATAATTGTTTATGAAATATAAAACCATGCAATATTTTCAATGAAAATTCAGGTCATTAATCCTTACATGAAATCCCCCCTGTGGACCAGACTCTGCAACTTGGCTCCTGGTTTTATAAAACTTCTGTAGACTGTGCTCACCTTCCCCATGCAGCATGGTCCCAGCCTTTCCCTCGGACAGTCATAACACAAAGCACATTCCTCTGTGAGCACTTTAAGGATCTGTGACTTAGCCAGATTGGGAATTTAATACTAGAATAAATCACATCATGAATTAGGTAAATTGTATTTTTAAAGTGGTTCTATTTTTACAGGCTTATGTATCAAACTTTCTTACACACACACACACACAGAGAAGGGAAAACTGGATTTGCTAACAGATTACATCTTGTACAACTACCCATCTACCTTAAAACCATATTCATCACACAAAGATTATCTGATGAGCTTCTCTCCAGCTTCCCCTACCCTTTTACTGAATTTGAAGAGTTAACGGCACTGTACTGGATGCTGTGACATTCACCAGTCTCTCCAGGATGGAGAGATGTGTTCTCCCAGCTGCTAGGAGGGCCGCTGGCTGTCAGGCCTCTCCAGAAATCGTCCTCTGCTGAAGACAGCCACTTTGCCAAGACTAAACCCTCCCCTTGAAGGCAGCCCATATCCATGCCTGGACTAGGAGAGGGTGCAACTCCCTTGCTCCCAAATCAGGACAGCTCTGTAGGGTGAGCCCAGGCCTTTGTGGAGACTTCACAGCACCCTCCCTTCTGCCACCCCTCTCTCTGCCCAGAGCTGCCTCCTTCTCTCCCCAGGGTGTAGATTCAAAGAGCACACCCCAACACACTCCTCCATCTCCGAGACTGCATCCCAGGAGGACCTGCAGCGCACACCACCACCATCAGTCAACTACAACAAAGACACTTGGACAAAAAGATTTTTACAAAATAAAGATTCTTTAAAATGTTACAAGCCTTCAAACAGAGAACGGACATCACTTTTGATAGGTAAACTAACAAACACAATACCAAGGCTGCTTCGGTTATTTAAATCAACATTTTCCAATATTCAGCCTTTTATAGTTCTAAATGATTCCCAAACCAATATTAAGAATTAACACAGGGCTTCCCTGGTGGCGCAGTGGTTGAGAGTCCGCCTGCCAATTCAGGGGACGCGGGTTCGCGCCCTGGTCCGGGAAGATCCCACATGCCGCGGAGCGGCTAAGGCCCGTGAGCCATGGCCGTTGAGCCTGCGCGTCCGGAGCCTATGCTCCGCAACGGGAGAGGCCACAACAGTGAGAGGCCCACATACCGCAAAAAAAAAAAAAAAAAAAAAAGAATTAACACAAAAAGTGGCTTTTACTCTAAGTGCTTAGATTACCATTTTAAAAACATTTATCCCTTATGTTAGGTGGTAGGTAATCTAGGTAATTTTAAAGACATACATACATACACACATACCAACAGCCTGAAGAATAAGAAAAAGAAATTAACCTAGCTACTAACTTTTTCATTTCAAAAATAAACCCTTTTGAAAGATTTTTCAAGTTGTCTAATTAAAGTAAAAAGAGCAAGGGCGGAGAGAGAAGGAGAGATTTCTTCCCCTTCTACTTTAACACATGTTCATCTCCCTTTTAAAAAAAACTATTCTTAAGCTACATGAAAAGAAGGACGTGTGTCCTGTTAACTATATTTTGTTTTAAGGGAACTGTGTTTCCAAGAAACTAGCTCATCTATTAACTATCACTCTGATGTTTCCAGAGCAGTTGTCACTATGATATACACAAAGACCACTGGACCAGGGGTCAGAATTCCTGGGTCCCAATCCCAGTGCTGGCACTGACCACAAATGTGATCTCAGTAAGGTCAGGACCACATATTGGGCCGTTCAGTGCCAATGTCCCACTAGATCAACGATTAAGGGCTTTGGCTGGTCAGTCACGGACACCTGGGTTCAAATCCAACTCCCATCGCTTACTACCCATGTGACCTTGGGCAGGAGATTAAGCCTCTCTAAACCTAAAGCCTCATCTGTAATACAGAGATGATCAACACCGTGCCTACCTCACAGGGCTGTGGGAGAGATTAGATGTGAAACTGCAAGCAGGGCTCAGCACAGTGTCTCTCATTGCAAACACTAATAAAAGTGAGCTATTACTATTAGCTCTTTTTCAGGCTGTGCCTGTCAGAACCCAAGAGCTTTAGGGAAAAGCATTGCTTCAGGCATTTAAAAATAATGAATATTAAAACTCTCTAAGGTGTCAATTCATTGCTTTCATCAGATTTATATTCTAGATTTCCATAGAAGATTTTGTTGGGAGAAAAAAAAAAAGTGTCTAAGAAAGTTCAAAGAACATTGACTAGGTGACCTTGAACTTTAGCTTTTCTTTCTGTGAGTCCACGCTCTGCTCCATCGGGCGGCTTTTCTCCAACGGGCTATTTTCACACAAAAGTAGAGAAGTGCATCCTGTTTCAGCAGCCCTTCTTTCTAATACGTTTCCAGCATTGGGTCTGCAGGTACTTCTGCCACTTCTCACACAATGTACGATGCATCCAATGGCCTTCAGGCCCTTATGACAACACTCCAGGGGACAAGATATAGACAACCTATGGCACCACTGCACAAAAGCATGTCATGATTATTTTCGCCTGGTTTCTGAGTCAGAAGAATCCATCTAATCAGAACTGCCAACCTAGAGGAAAGAATCTCCACGCAGTTTTCAAACTACAGGAACAACTGGCAAGGCACAGAGGAGCTGGAGCTGCCAGAGCGGATGCAGAGGGAACCAAAAAGAATGTCTTTGCGATTGTAAGCCAAACCTTCGAATCTCCCCCCCCACCACTAATGAGGCCTGGTCACAGTGGAGAAACAATGTTTAAGTTCTAAAAATAACAGCAAATGGTTTTTGCTGCTGAGATGAAGACTCTGTAATTAAACCTGAATATTTCCACGGCCCCCTTCTTCAGCATATTGTACATGTTGCTTCACCTTCCCAAGGCACCTCCAGATCTATCCATAGTAGGCACCATCTTCAGATTTCCTCTCACTCCTCGGGTCTCGGCTTACATGGCTTCACTACTAGTAAGTCTTCTCAGAAAGACTTGACTTTTTGCCCACAAGGCGCTTATAAATTCCGTGAAAGCAAAGTCTACATTTTGTTCATTGCTATATCCCCAATGCCTAACACGGTACATGTCACACAGAAGGCCTGTAAGAAATCTTTGTTGAGTGAATTAACTAATGAGTAAGTGAATTAACAAGTAAAAGGGAGGAAGGTGGACTGTGCCAAAAATTTAAACCCACTTTTACTGTCACTTCCATGATGTTTAAAAAAACACAACATATCTCTAAAACATAAACAGGACATGGTCATCTTTTAAAAGTTCCTTTTCTGAGCTTCTCATCCAAAAGCACATCAAATAGCATTAAGACCTTTCCCCAGAGGCGAGAGGCTTTCAAAGCAGGTTTCTTTTTTGATTACTTCTATGGGAAAATTAGAATCTATCAAGATAATTCTTGTAATGTGTTGCTAACATCCTTTGTTCTTTGTTAAGGACAGGGTGATAAAGGGAGGTTATTCTGAGAATTTCTAAGAAAGAAAACATTTTGCCTTGGTAATTTTAGTCAATCTTATTGGCAATAAAGTATTTAACATGTGTTTCCAGCCTTGAAGCTGCTAACCTTTTTATAGCTTAATCATCACAATATCAAATAAAAAAAAAGATTTGAACTGCAAAACTTCATTGCATTTACTTTTCATCCTGCTATATCGATATACAGAGAGAGTAATACACACTACCCTGACCTTCCTGGGAAACCAAGTGCTCTTAAGATAAATGCAAAAAGAGTGAGGGCAGTGAGGACTTCCACACTGCCGAACCTGCAGAACAAAAGCTGCATTAAGATGAAGGCTCCCAGGACCGTTTTCCAAGGCAAGGTGCGGTCAGGCTGAGCCAGCTTCTGTGGGTTAGCTCCGCACCGTAGCTTTTCTCCACACCATGGAAGGAGAGAAAGGCCACGCAGCCAGACATTGCAACTACCACACAGCCCATAACCCTTAAGGAAACCTGTTTCCAGGCACAAAGCACTCTAAACAACCTCATGGAGTCTGAGGCCTCTGTCTGTCAGGGAGAGGCCACATTTCAGGTCCCTATCTTCACATCCCTCCCATTTTATCTGAGTTAAACATTGGCACCTGAGAAGCTCTAAGTGGGGAAAGGAGGAATTAAATGGTGACAAAGCTGGACTGCCTGAGAGGTTAATCAGAATCCTTTACCTTACTCCCAAAGAGTGGCAAGCATTGACTACTTTGTTCTGTGGTCACAAGCACTACCCCCTAATTTGGTCAGCCATGTCAGGGAAGCCAGATGGAGGGATGTTCGATGAATAATTAAGGTAAATGAAAAACTGTGTGACACAGTGAAAAATCAATGAGTTTGAAAACCAGAAATCTAATACTCGTTCTGCTCCTAACCAGTTGTAAGAACTTAGACAGGTTACTTGACCTCTCTGTGTCTCACTTTCTTTATCTTCAAAACACGGGGCTATATCAAATGGACAGTGTCCTCCAGTTCCTACATCCTAGAGTTCTACAAAGCCCATCACATCCCTACTGAAAAACCAAGTAGATATTCATGGAACACCATGTGATTGTTACTAAAAGTGCTTTGTGTTCACTGCAACTTGAACCATAACCTTTGCCCTAGAGCATCTATCACATGAGCAATAACTAATCAAAACATTATTGGTAATAAGAACAGTGAACAAGTAGTCAACAAGGACAGTGAAACACGTGGAGTTTCAATAAAACACTGTTTTATTACAGTGGAAGTAATAAATGGGTGCAATCTTGGAAAGGCAATTTTGCATACAGACCAGAAATCTTTTTTTTAAAGCCATGACCGGGCTTCCCAGGTGGCACAGTGGTTAAGAATCCACCTGCCAATGCGGGCAACACGGATTCGAGTCCTGATCCGGGAAGATCCCACATGCCGGGGAGCAACTAAGCCCGTGTGCTACAACTGAGTCTGTGCTCTAGAGCCTGAGAGCCACAACTACTAAAGCCCTCGAGCCTAGAGCCCGTGCTCTGAAACAAGAGAAGCCACTGCAATGAGAAGCCCACACAACCTAATGAAAACCCAATGCAGCCAAAAGTAAATAAATAAATTAATTTTTAAAAAAAGCCATGACCTATGACCCATCTAATTGTAGAAATGTTTTAGTCATTTAAAAATTGGAAGTACAAAGAAGATATACAGATGGCCAAGAAGCACATGAAAAGCTGCTCAACATCACTATTAGAAAAATGCAAATCAAAAATAAGAGTGAGGTATCACCTCACACCATTTAGAATGGGCATCATCAGAAAACCTACAAACAACAAATGCTGGAGAGGGTGTGGAGAAAAGTGAACCCTCTTGTACTGTTGGTAGGAACGTAAGTTGATACAGCCACTATGGAGAACAGTATGGAGGTTCCTTAAAAAACTAAAAATAGGGGCTTCCCTGGTGGCGCAGTGGTTGAGGGTCCGCTTGCCGATGCAGGGGACACGGGTTCGTGCCCCGGTCCAGGAGGATCCCACATGCCATGGAGCAGCTGGGCCCGTGAGTCCTGGCCGCTGGGCCTGCGTGTCCGGAGCCTGTGCTCTGCGGCGGGGGAGGCCACAGCAGTGAGAGGCCCACGTACCGCAAAACAAACAAACAAACAAAAAACAAAAACTAAAAATAGAATTACCATATGATCCAGCAAGCCCACTACTGGGCATATACCCAGAAAAAAACATAATTCAAAAAGACATATGCACCTCAATGTTCATTGCAGCACTATTTACAATAGCCAGGTCAGGAAGCAACCTAAGTGCACATCAACAGATGAATGGATAAAGAAGTTGTGGTACATATATACAATGGAATATGACTCAGCTGTAAAAAGGAACAAAATTGAGTCATTTCTTGAGACGTGGATGGATCTAAAGACTGTCATACAGAGTGAAGTAAGTCAGAAAGAGAAAAACAAATATCGTATATTAACACATGTATGTGGAACCTAGAAAAATGGTACAGATGAACTGGTTTGCAGGGCAGAAGTTGAGACACAGATGTAGAGAACAAACGTATGGACACCAAGGGGGGAAAACCACGGTGGGGTGGGAATGGTGGGGTGATGAATTGGGCGATTGGGATTGACATTTATACACTGATGTGTATAAAATTGATGACTAATAAGAACCGGCAGTATATAAAAACAAACAAACAAACAACCAACTAATACTAAACTTTCTTTGGGTTATTTGTACGGAAATATGTTAATATAAATGTTTCAGACATTACATGAAATTTCTAAAAATCTTATATGTTCTGGCATAATGTTATAAGTCATAATTCTAGTTATTAAAATGTATATCTTTAAAATGTATATCTCATAAATAACTAAATTTCCTTGTCAATTGCATTATTATGAACTTTCATCAAATCTTTACCCGTGGTCATTTTTAAGTCTTTTGTCATTTACAGACAATTCTGGGTGTACTCTGATGCTTTTGCAAAAATGTTCCTGTAAAAGGCTTTACTCTTCAAGGAATTCATGGAAAAGACTGACAAGTACAGGTTTCTGGTAACTGACTATACTGCTGAACTGAATGAATAAGCATTTTCAGAACTCTAATGGAAAAGTGATGAATTCATAAAAGTGCTAACAAAAGATAAAAAATAAATAAATAATGAAAATTGGAAGTAAACAATATGTCCACCATAGACAAGTTAACTCAACAATTAAGTTATTTGAACTCATTAAAATGTTGACTTAGAATAAAATTTAATGACACAGGCAAATGCTTACACTATAATGTGAAGCAAGAAAAGTGGGATACAAAAATTATATACATGGCATGACCATAATTATATATAATATGTATTTATGTCCAATATTGTCATGTGTATATGTATAATATTTATAAATAACACTATTTATAAGGACAGATAACATGTGAATAGTAGTTATCTCCAGGTGTATTTTATTTCCTTCTTTGATGTTTCCATAGTCCAGATTCTCCATTTTAGCATGTAATAACTTTGTAATCAAAGGAATTTTTCGTACATATACAGGACTGAAAAATATAAAACACTGAGGATTTAAGCAATTATGAGCTTATTCTGCTGGATACATGCATTAGGAATTCAGAGAGAGAGGCGTCACTACAAGCTGTGCAGCAGAAGAGATTCCTGGAGGGGGTTCACAAATAGAATTTAGGTTTATAGACTAGTGCTTAAGAGCACTGATTCTAGAGCTAGATTTCCCAGGTTCAAATCCTAGCCCTGCCACTTACCAATTGTGCGAGTTTAAGCAAGTCACTCAAACTCTCTCAGCCTCAATTTTCTCATCTATAAGATGGGACTGGTATCAGTTCTTACTTCAAAGAGTTCTTGTGAGGATTAAACAAATTCACATAAGTAAGGGCTTTAGGACAGTGCCTGACACATAGTAAGCATTATATAAGTACTAGCATAATTATCAAAAGGGCATTTTAGACTACATGAGCATAATACATTAGTAGTTCACCCTTTTGCTGAATTCTAACTATGTGTCAGACACACACACAACTCACACTTTGCACTTCTAGGTAGGAAGGACCATCACTATGCCCAATTTATAGATAAGAAATCTGAGGCACAGAGAGGTTCATGGCCCAAGGCAAGTGGCTGAACCAGTACCTGATCCCAAGCCAATCTGACCCCAGTGCCCATGCTCTTAACCATGGCACCGTCCTGTAGGGAGCAGTAAACAAGCTTACCTCGAGCAGACAGATGACTACTTCGAAAGATCACAGGAACTACCATCAACAGAGGGCGTGCAACCGGAAAATGAAGCCAGACAGGGAGTCAAGCTCCATTGCATTGGGCAACTGGGAGAAAGATTCCTGAGCAAAGTGGTTACAGGACAAAAGAGGGATGTAAGGAAATTAGTGCGGCAGATAAACAGGGAATGAAGCACAAGGAGGCTGTTGACAGAGAGAGAGCAGTTATAGACAAAGCAGTGGTGCGCTGGTGAGGGACTGGGCCAGGTGACAGCACAGAGAGACAGCAGAGCTGGCAAATCAAAACAACGCTTTGAAGGGAAAATTAAGAGAACTCAGAAACACAATACTGGAAGCAAAAAAAGAGAGAAACATCGTATCTCACAAGCCACTGAGGGCTGGACGAGAAATGTTTCCTTTTATTTTGATTTCTATAAGTTTTGTAAAATGTTTAGTGCATTTACTTACATATTTGTAAAGCATTAAAAAAAAAACCTAACCAACAGTAGCACGATAAAAAGCATCACACAACACTGTACTCTATGCAAGCAACGCTGACTGAAAAGGTGTATTGCAGTAAGTGACAAAAGTGATTAGCAAGAAATCATAGAGCATAACATCTTTTGCATAAAGGAAGTGGCTATTTAGAAAATCAAGATAAAGAGCCCACTAATGGCTAATACTGACAAAGAGCCCAAGTCTGATAACATCTCCCAGCACAAAGACAGGCTGATTTATCCCTTGTTTTAAAGTGGCAGCCAGAGCTTGCCAACAAAAATATGTGATTAATCTAATTAGCTTACTGAACTGAGGAAACAACGTGCCAAAATCATATGTACTCACAGATTGGCCCTTCCAGGACAAAGCAGTGTCACATAAAAGCCTATCCTTCAACTTAAATGTTCACGCTCATTAAAAGGGATGAAGCCAGCAGTACTCAGCTTGTAGGAGCTTAATGAATATTACTGGATGGTGATGACACAGACATGAGCCTCAAAAGAATCAGCTCTCATGGTGGAAAAGAGGAAGGATCACAAAGGACTGCACAAATGTATGTGCTGTGGCAAAAGTCCAATTACCCGCTCAGGCCAGGCAATTGGACCACGTTACACCTGCATTAACATTCCCACTCTCAGCTTAATGCTTTAATAGCCTCATTGACAATGCCTGTCTTCACTTGGGGTTATCAGCAACTACAAGCCACGTCTGTTGAGACTGGCAAAGTCATCCATTTATTCAACAAATATTCTTGGGCCCTTACCATGCACAGGTAATAAAGTGATTATCTCTGTCTAGTCTTTTGCTGCTAAGGCAAGAGAGATTCTAAATACCAGTTTGGTGCACGAAAAACCCTTAAAGGTTAGAGACGAACAGCCTAGAGAATAGAAAAGGGACAACACTAGCTTCATCTAATAGCCTGCAGATCACAAGGGCAGCTGCCTCATTGGTTCCCATTAGGGGGTACATATGTATCCAAAAGGCAAACTTTCTTCTTCGGCGGGGTGTCGTTCAACAGCGTCTCTCTCATAGACTCAGACCCAAGTCACTGTAAGGAAAAATGTGAGTAACTGTTTATTCAAATTGCCTTGCCTCTTCTACCTTCAACATCACCGCTTAGAAGGACCCCTGGTCCAGAGAGCCACAGAAGCTGACACTCCTAGAGCCATGGGTCAGGTGATCTGACCTGAGCAGCTGGGCAGCCTTGCCTGGCGTGGGAAAGCAGGACACACCCGGAGGGCACAGGGGGAGTAGAACAGAGTCGGGCTTACAAGCAGATGGTTGATATTTGGTATTTTCTAGACCTTATTTTTATCCCTAAGATCCTATATAAAACAATGTATCAGTTCACTTCTGAAGTAAAGATAATTTATTATACCCGATTTCACTGCCACAGAGTAATCTGAGTACCCCTGAACTTGAAAAATGAATCACTTTGTATCACCTTATATCAAATCATGAGCATCATTTATATGAAAAGTTTTTCACAGGAAGAGAAAACAAAAATGTTGATTTTACCAAATGTATAATTACTGATAATTAAGTATTTGACAAGCTGAAACTAGATAGAGCTATGGTATAAAAGAGTCAAACTTTAAATTTCAGTAAGAATTTTTTTAAAGGTATTTATAAATACTCTGCTTTGGGAGCATTGTTTTCTCTGAAAACAGAACCTCCCCAACCCCTTGACTACAGACTAGTCTCTTGTCAGCTACTCAGTCGTCAGCATGTAGCCCTGCAGGACCGACGACGGCAGAAATCCTGCTGCAACAAGGTGGTGGTTGGTAGATTAATAGACAATGTCATTTATGGCAGGGAATCAGTAAAAATGACATATACACACATTTTAAATACCTTATTTCATCATGAACCGTAAAAAGGCAAATTTATTTGCCAATATTTTCACACAGGCCAAAGCTATTTCTTCAAGTACAGGTCTACTGATTGAAGTTCAAAGCTGTCTTTCTTGCACAAACCATCCTCATAATGTATAATATATGATTTCCAGTTTGTCTACTTGAAGCTGAGAAAAATCTCAATGTGAATCAATCTAAGTGCAGAATCATTCTATATTTTAAACATCTTCCCAATCTTTTAGTTATCTCTTCCACATCCAATTTGACAGCAATGTCTTACAGCAATTTGCCTTTATTTAGTCTTTGCAAAGAATTCAACTTCAGAGAAACAAACCTTTCTTTTCACACACACACATTTCATCAGATTGTATGCTACTTGATGAAAGTATATAATTACTGTAACAATGCACACAACTCAGCAGTGGGAGGAAAAGTCTGGCCCTCCAGAGCGCCCAGGAATTAGCCAACCAGACAGAGCACTCAGCAGGGTGTGGACAGAAACCAGTGTGTTCTCCAGAGAGAAGAGAAAGAACTGGCAATCCAGGGGCCCACTTAGACTGGTGAAGAGAACTCCTGTTGTATTATAAAAAGAAGCCAGTTGCGCTTTCAAGAGCTAGCTTCTAGCTTAAAACAGTATCTCCAGGCAACCAATGTTATGACTTGTTCAGGGGAGATGTCAGTGAAGTCTCCCTGGGAAGAACTGCTATGTCCTTCTGCGACATCCCTCGTGGGAAAAGTCCTATGGAGTCATTCTTTGTGAGAAAGGAGGTATGTACTGCTATCTATATAGCCTGAGGTTATCTCTGGACTTTAATTTCCATTATTTACACTGGATGATAATCTGTAATAGACAAGCCGGTAGAAAAACGGCTGGCCTTGAGCAGCCCTAGAAAAACTGCTGGCCTTGAGCAGCCTGTTTACAAGAAAACTGACACACAGATTAGCAAACAGTCTCCCACACTGCCCCCCACCTCCACAAAAGACACGACTCCATACCTGTGCAAGACCATTGAAGCTGGCAGCCAGAATGCTGAATCCAGTCCACAGACTGTTTTTTTTTTTATTACTACTGTTTTCATTCGGACGCCTTTAGGTATTTATGCTCCAGTTTACCACAGACTCCAGCACTCCCTATGGTCTCACATCTGCCTCACCCCAGTGGTGCAACAGAGTCCCACCAAAACTCGACCCTACAGAAACTTTGGTTAGTCTCTGGCAACACTAGGCGTGCTCGCAGCGAGAAGGCATTCGCCTCGGCAGAGGCACCCAGCCACGCCAATAAACAGACATCAGGGGGTTCTCTTCCCACGGAGAAACAGAAATGATTGGCAGCTTAAGCAACTGTTCGAAAACCGTAGCCTTTGTAAGAACCATGTGGGAACCTTGCTGAACTGCAGATTCCTGGAGCCCTAACCCTTCAGATTCTGATTCAGTAGGTCTAGGAGTGGAGATCCAGGAATCTGCATTTCAACAAGCACCCAAGGTGATACTGATGTGAGAGGTATAATAATAAAAACATTAGCAACAATCGTAAGTGCTTACCAGGCCCTGCTCCGAGCACTTTACATATAATGGCTTAACCCTTGGAACAACCCTATGAGGTAAATAGTATTCTTATCCCCATTTTACGAATGAGAAAACTGAAGAAGAGAGAGATTAACAAACATGCCTCTGCTTACTCAGCTAGTAAGGGGAAGAGCCAGGATGAGAGGGTCTCTGAGGAACAAGTCTAAAGTCCATGCCGGCTATAGGCCAACAGTTCTGAGACTTGACACCAAAGGCACAAACCATAAAAGGAAAAATTGACAAACCGAACCTCATCAAAATTAAGCAAACTTTTGCTCTATAGAAGGCTACATGAAGAAGATTAAAAGACAAACTAAAGACTGGCAAAAAATATCCACAAACCACATATCTGACAAAGGACCAGTGTCTAGAATAGTAAAGAACTCTCAAAAACTCAACAGTAAAAAAACCCAAATAATTCAATTAGAAAATGGGCAAAAGACATGAGCAGACATTTCACCAAAGAGAATATACGAAAGGCAAATAAGCACACGAAAAGATGTTCAACATCATTAGTTATCAGGGAAATACAAATTAAAACCACAAGGATGCATCACTACACACCTATCAGAATAAGCTAAACAGTAACAATGCTAAATGTTGACGAGGACGCAGAGAAACTGGATCATCCATACACTGCTGGTGAGAATGTGAAACGGTGCTGCCACTCTGGAAAACGGTTTGGCAGTTTCTTTGAAAACTACACATGCAATTACCATGCAATCCAGCAACCGACCTACTGGGGATTCGTCTCAGAGAAATGAAACTCCCGTTCACACAAAAACTTGTACACAAATGCTCACAGCAGCTTTATCTGTAACAGCCAAAAACTGACATCGGCCCAGATTTCCTTCAATACGCAAATTGGTAAACAAGTTGTGGCCCATCCATACCATGAAGTATCACTCGGCAATAAAAAGGAACAAACTACCGATACCAACAACAACTTGGATAAATGACCAGGGAATTACACTGAGTGAAAAAAGCCAGTTCCAAATGGTTATATACTGCATGATTTCTTCTACATAACATTTTTGAAATGATAAAATTTTATTTATTTATTTATTTTATGGAAATATATTTGATTTACAATGTTGTGCTAATTGCTGTACAGCAAAGTGATTCAGTTATACATATATAGACATTAGTTTTCATATTCTTTTCCATTATGGTTTAATCACAGGATGTTGGTCATAGTTCCCTGTGCTATATAGTAGGACCCTGCTGTTTATCCGTTCTATATATAATAGTTTGCATGTGCTAATCCCAAACTCCCAATCCATCTCTCCCCCATCCCTCCCACCCCCTGGCAACCACAAGTCTGTTCCCTATGTCTGTGAGTCTGTTTCTGTTTCATACATAGGTTCATTTGTGTCATATTTTAGATTCCACATATAGGTAATATCATATGGTATCTGTCTTTCTCTTTTTGACTTACTTCACCTAGTATGATAGTCTCTAGTCCATCCATGTTGCTGCAAATGACATTATTTCGTTCTTTTTTATGACTGAGTAATATTCCATTGTGTGTGTGTGTGTATATATATATATATATATATATATATATATATATATATATATACCACGTCTTCTTTATCCATTCCCCTGTCAATGGATAGTCAGGTTGCTTCCATGTCTGGCTATTGTAAATAGTGCTGCTATGAACACTGGGGTGCATGTATCTTTTCGGGTTAAAGTTTCCTCCGGATATATGCCTAGGAGTGCGATTGCTGGTTCATATGACAGCTCTATTTTTAGTTTTTTGAGGAAGCTCCATACTGTTCTCCATAGTGGCTGCACCAATTTACATTCCCACCAACAGTGTACAAGCGTTCCCTTTTCTCCACACTCCCTCCAACATTTATTATTTGTAGACTTTTTTTTTTTTGGGGTACGCGGGCCTCTCACACTGTTGTGGCCTCTCCCACTGTTGTGGCCTCTCCCGTTGTGGAGCACAGGCTCCGGACGCGCAGGCTCAGCGGCCATGGCTCACGGGCCCAGCCGCTCCGCGGCATGTGGGATCTTCCCGGACCAGGGCACGAACCCATGTCCCCTGCATCGGCAGGCGGACTCTCAACCATTGCGCCACCAGGGAAGCCCTATTTGTAGACTTTTTGATGATGGTCATTCTGACCGGTGTGAGGTGATACCTCATTGTAGTTTTGATTTGTGTTTCTCTAATAATTAGCGATGTTGAGCATCTTTTCATGTGCCTGTTGGCCATCTGCATGTCTTCTTTGGAGAAATGTCTATTTAGGCCTCCTGCCCATTTTTTGATTGGATTGTTTGGTTTTCTTTCGTTATTGAGTTGTATGAGTTGTTTGTATATTTTGGAAATTAAGCCCTTCTTGGTCACACTGAAATGACAAAATTTTATGAATGGAAGACAAATTAGTTGCCAGGGGTTAGGTATGGGAAGATGGGGGCTGGGAGCACAGGAGAGAAGTGGCATGATTATAAAAGGGCAATAGGAGGGACCCTTGTGGTGTTGGAACTGCTCAGTGTCTTGACTGTGGTGGTAGACCCACAAACCCACTCCAGTGGTAAACTTGAATAGAACTTAATATAGTAATACAGGTACACACAAATGAGTACAAGTAAAACCGGGGATCTGAGGACTGTATCAATGTCAACATCCTGGTTATGATACTATACTTCTGCAAAAATGCTTCCTTTGGGGGAAAATGGGTAAGGCGTACAAGGAACGTCTCTATTATTTCTTACAACAGCATAAGAATTTACAATGATCTCAACAAAATTTCAATTAAAAAGAAAAACTCCATGCTCCCAAGTGTGCAGGTGAAATCAGGCACTGTGTTCTTTCACTAGGAATATAAAAAGGCACTACCTTTCTGGGGAACATCTGGCAATGCTACCAAAAGTGAAAAACATATATATCCTTTGATCCAACAATTCCGTTTTTAGGCTATTAATTGTAATGAATAATTTATGATGTGTCAAACATTTAGTTACGAGAGTACTTAATTTCAGCAGTGCTTTTTTAATAGTTAAAGACTAGAGACAACTGAACGTGGTACGTCCACAACAGGAGATTCTATCAAGTCAGCAAAATAATCTTTGGGAGTAAAACAGCTGACCTGGAAAGATAGGCAAGATAGATGCAGATGTTCTATGGATATTTACTCAATTCCTGCTATGTGCCAGGCACTGCTGTTGACTGGGAACTCTCACACAACCAACAAGGCATGGTCCCTGAGCTCAACTATACAGTCTGATGGACTGTCCTCTACTGGTAAGTAAACAGTTGACAAAACGCTATACACGTATCTCTGTAGGTGATTACAAATACACACGCACATACATATGCACATATTTTTTATCTATATATAATATAAATTCTGGAAGGATATAGCCAAAATGTCAATAGTGGTGATTTCCGGCAAGTAGGATTGTGTGTATGTGTTTTATTTAATTTTATTTGTTTTGCACATCTATGTATTCTAAATTTCTACAATTAACAAGTTTCACTGGTATTAATTTTATTACTGGGAGGAAAAAGGCTGGTCCCCAGAGAGTGCCTTTTTTTTTCTCTTTTTAGTTTCTTTTGATTTCTAATAAGGCACAATCAGAGTGAAATTTTTCTAAATCCTGATTCAAAGAACTCAAAGACCTCTTCAATTATCAATGTGAATAAAGGCAAATTAACCAAACTGGATTACCTCAGGATAAGAATTGGGCCTATTTGTAAAAGTTGCATTTCCTTACAAATTCAGGTTTGTACGCAATTTCTAGCCCTTGGATTGAGCTGGGGTTTCTATTTCAGGAAGTTTGTACTGTTTGCTTTTGCTAATTTCTTAAAACAATGCAGATTCTTTACAGAAAAATATTTTAAATACAGATGTCCAATAAAATGTAGTATCACTCAACCAGAAAAAAACAACTATTTTAAGCTCCAGATATACTACTTTAAACTAATATCTATGTGTGCATATTTGCTAGTTCATGTGGTTACACTAAGATGGTCTCACACAGCACATACTGCTGTTTAAACTGGGTAGGGTTTTTTTTGCTTAGCAACATATGCCGTTTTAATGATATATTTTAACATTAAATATGTTTATTTAACCAATCTGCTAATGGTTGGATATTTAGTTTGCTTCCAGGTTTCAGAGTTACAAACAGTTGACAATGAACATTCTTTTAACTGAACATTTGAGCATTTCCTTGATTTTGTCCTCCAGCTGAAATCCCAGAAGAGGACATTCTGGCTCAAAGGGTAGGAGCCGGAGGGTATGCTCACCTGAAAGCTATTGATGTAAGTGGGCTCCCAAAGAGCTGTACCAACTTACAACAATCAGTACAGGAAGGAAAGTGATCCAGTTTCTATCAATACATGCTCACTAATGCTGCTGACCAACATGAGAATTAACTTGTTCTTGGATTCTCTAGAATTTCACTTTTGGGGAAAAAAAAAACATTTTAATAGCAGATCAAAACAGAGGGATTACCTGGCCGCCAGTTAAATTAGAAATTTTACTTTGTCAACTTCACTTTAATTGCAGAATTTTGTCAGACCCACTAAGGCAAACCAAAGATCATCTCTGTAGAACTCTGTATTCAATTCAATGATCTTTATTTAGATAATCACTGTGAATTCTTATCTGACATCCCCAAACCTTTACCCTACAGAGATCAGCCTCCCCACCAAGAACTCCCAGGCTAAGACAGAGGTGGCCATTTCATAGTAACTACCTCATGGGGCAACGTGGGAATAAATGAGATCATGCAGGTTCATGCACCTGCTTAAGGCACAATGCTATTACTGCCCATCACATATTAAATGGTTCAAAAATGTTTACTATTAGTGTTCTATTATAAGTAACTCACCTTCAGCATGACATAATGAGGACTTAAATTCCAGCTATTTCGATCCTCTTTTATTTTTACAGATGAAGAAACTGGGGTTCGCAAGGCTAGGTGTAGCACTCAGGCCTCCTTGACGCCAGTCTGATACTCTTTCTCTAAAACTATTTTGTCTGTTGGTAGGTTTTCTCTAGTGAAGGCTACAAACACCTTAATTCACACAATTACACTTAATCAGAGCAATCTGCAATTTGAGATTTAAGTCTACATGTTCAGAATATACTTGGCTTATAGATATCTGCCTGGTTAAATAATAATTCTCTAAAGCAGGTATTTTAAGTTGCAGGCTAAAAGCAAATGGGTTTATACCCACCTCAGAAGATGATGACTGATTGATGATAAATCTCTATGCTGATCGAGGGTTTCTGATTACATTAGACAGAGGGCATGAAGACTAATTAAAAATGCTCATACACTCATCACCGCTGATTGCGCAAATCCCACCGCTGAAAGTACAAGTGCAGCACCTTCTCTAAAATGACAGAGGAAACAGATGAATTTCTACTCAGAACTCCCAGAGGCTATCTGTCTTGATTTCAGGGTAAATGGGTTTTCCCTAAAACCCTAAATCACAAACAGAATGACAGTCCAAAAACCCTGGACCAAATTTTACTATTCTGTCTGAGCAGGGGCTGGCCAGGTCTGGTCACATGGCACATGATCAATAAATAATTACAGATCGATTGGTAAATAGGTCTGTGGGCATACTTTAGGGATTTTCAAAACTAATTTTTCTAGACGCCTACATAATTGGAAGTCGTGGTGTGTGTTCCAGTGAGCTAAAGGAACTACATCCTATATGCCACCAAAAACAGCCCTTATATGCACTCCAGACTCTGGTTCCCTCTTATATGCACTCCTGCCCTACAGTGAGGGGCTTGTACTGATCTCTCCCTACCTCTTCGGGGCCACAATTATTACCTGACAGTCAGCAGTGTCGCATTCACCCAGGAAAACGTCACCAGGTAAAACACAGGTGCTTTCTAATAACAAGGCAAGATGGGTGGTTCTGGCCTCTGTCTTCTAAGGAACCTCCACCCACCACACATCACAATCGTCAACACATGCTGCTGAGCTGAAAAGGGAAGGATGGGAGGAGGCTGACAGTCAACCTGCGCTCTCCTACTTCTCAACCCCAACACACACACACACTCCACCCCTATCCAGGAAAGCCACCACCACCAGCCTCCTCTCTGACCTGATTCAGGACTTAGAATCCTTACCTAGCTTCAGGATGTGACGATGGGAGAATCTACCCATTATGCTGCCTGAACGCACCCAAGTGTTTATTTTTGGTTTGTTTGTTTTCTTTTGTTTTGTTTTCAGCCCTGCTGCATGGCACAGCGTGTGGGATCTTAGTTCCCTGACCAGGGATGGAACCCACGCCCCCCACTGGAAGCATGGAGTCTTAACCCCTGGACCACCAGGGAAATCCCTGCGCCCGAGTGTTGAAGGAGCATTTACCCATCTTCCTCCAGGAGACGCCTGTGGCCCCTCTGTGTGCCTGCAGCGGGGGCAGCCAGGGGAGTAGGGAAAGGAACAGTACCTGGCCCATGCAACGTGCACAACAGAGGGCATGTTTGGAGAACTGGCTTAAAACTCAAAATCCTGTTGAATGAAGATATCTGTCATACTAGCTTTTGATCCGCTTGATGTATAAAGAATCATAAAAATGAAAATGGGTTTTAAATTACATAATCTGCATTAATAGCAAGAAAAAGTCTTGAAATTAATGGAAATTCAACACAGCCACCATAAACCCAAGGTGGAAAAGGGAATCAATAATGAGGCTCTGAGCTTGCAAAGTCATCCTAGTTTAAGCAATAAAAGGACAAAAGCCAAAAAGAGACACAGACCAAACAATACCAAAATTATGCAGCTGCTCAACCTCTGCTTTTTGAAAAACAATCAGATACCAGCAGGGAATTAGGCAATGCCACACATCCACAATACTCTATGTTCTTTCCATGTGAATTACCAGCAAGTGACATTTACGTTTTCTATTTTGTAACTTTCTTATACATTCCTAAATATATTCCTATGCTGTTATATTTTATTTTTTAATTCTTGCCTTTTTTACTTCACTCCCTTTTTTTTTTTTTTCATTCCCTTTTTGATACATCTCTCACTGGGCCCTGGTGATCCAGATTCTGGCCCAAGCTCTGTCCCTGTAGATATCAATGTAATTTATATAAGTATCACTGGGCCTCTGTTTTTCCATTAATGTATTCAACAAATTCTACCCTGCACCAGGTTCAGTGCGAAGTACGAGGCATACAACACGGAACAAAGTCAAACACGGGCCCTGTTCTTAAGGAGCTCAGAGTCTTTAAAGACGAGGCTTAGCTATGAAATCAACAATCCGTTTAAGTTCTCACGGTTTTGTCCTTACTCTTCTCCCTCTTTCTTCTGATTCTCAAGGAACTAACTTCAACTTTTTCATTCCACTATCAATCACCTTTAATGCTTCCACAACAGTCAGTGCCACACAAAAATTTTATGCTCTAACACGGGGATTTAGCCAGACTGGTTCACAAGGCAAGAAGGAGGAAACTGGAGAAGAGGGATTCTATAAAAATCAAGGCCTCAAAAAAATGTAGAGCAGCTAGCTCTGTTTTAGATGAACACAGAATGTGAGTAAAGGTAACAGGGGGAAAACAAGCAGCAAGAGAAGCAGAGAAAGCATAACTGGCTCCTCCTCAGAAAATGGAACCTGACCCCCTGAAAGTCTGGTCACTGGGTTATTCAATCCTGATTGCTTAATGAAAGTGTACAAATCAGCAGATATTATGCCTGAGCGTTCCAAATGTCCCTAATTATGACCAAGTAGGTGAAGGCCTTAAAAAAATCACACTTCACCTTATTGGAAGGGTTTCTGGCACATCAGTAATTAAAACACCTCAGTTCCCAACTACATTAGAAACATGATAATTATCTTCATACGAAATTTGCTTTTACAACACTTGAAATGCTTCAAATCCTAGCATGACAACGGAATATAAACAAAAAGACGGCAGATTAATAAGGCTTCTGTCCATGACTGTGTAGCTGCAGCTCAAAGTTAAGAGCTCCCCCCTTTGGGAAAAACGAGCATTAACAGTCCCCAGAAGAAAACGCATGATTATCATGATTATCATTATAATAATATTACCAGCACCTAAATTTTCTTGAGTCATTACTGTGTGCCACGCCTGTACTAAGTGCTTTGTTACATGCCCCGAGCTCAGAGAGACTGAGTAACTTGCCAAAGGTCACCCAGCCAGGACGTGTCAGACTAGGGAACTGAACCCAGATCTGCCTGGCTCCAAAATTCATACCATTCATCACTATGCTGCCACCAAAGAGGTAACGTCAAAGGAAGGGAGGGGGCAGGAAAGAGAAGGAGCTGGCAAAGCACAGTTTACAAGATTAAAAATCATTAGAGCCATAGAAGCTGAATGCTGAACCACTAGAGAAGCCCAAACAGAATTCCAAAGAATTCCCCAAACAGGTATCAGAAAACCCACCTTCTTGCCCAAGGCTAGTAAAATTTGAACAAAGAGAAATGGTGAGGCCGTGGCATGAGGAAAAAGTGATTCATCAAGAGAGTCCCTCCCTGGAACTTGTTTGGTGGTCCAGTGGATAAGACACTGCGCTCCCAATGCAGGGGGCCTGGGTTCGATCCCTGGTTGGAGAATTAGATCCCACATACCACAGCTAAGAAGCCCGCATGCCACAACTAAGAGTCTGCATAATACAACTAAGAGCCGGCACAGCCAAAAATAAATAAATATTTTTTTAAAAAAATTAGCACTGCATTTATTTAAAAAAAAAAGAGGGTCCCTCCCTGAGGACAGGCAGTGGAGACAAGTTGTCCAGGACCATATGCCTACTGTGTGCCAGTCGCCAAGCTACTGCCCTGGTTATGGTCTCTAGGCTCCATGTGCTAGAGAGAAATGACAAATCCCTAAATGAGGACGAGAACCTGTACACAGATCCTGTGAAGGGGAAACGAGCAGGACTGATGGGATCTTCTCCTGGAACATTTGCCTCCAGGGTTGCTAACTCAGATGAAGACTGCTCAGTGTGAGAGCCCTTCCAACACAGCCCCTAGCTCAGCTGTGTTATAGCGAGAACAGTACCACCGTCAAAAGACTGAGTTTGAACTATTTCCTTTCAATAACAGAAAACTCACAATCTTTCTTAGAAGCTCTTCTCCTTGCAAGGGGAAAATGAGAAGCTATCCTGGTTATCAGGCACTAGGAAAAAACTCACGGCCCCAGCCCCTCCGAGAATAAGAAAGGGCCAGCACTATTCACCGAGTTTCAACACGGCCTTGCCTTATTTTTGAAGAACTCAAAAGTAAACTCCACGGCCTAGTGGAGTCAAATTAATCTAGCTTCCGATCCCAGCGCTGCTGCCAACTAAGTCGTTAACTTTAAGCACAGTACTTAACCTCTTTTGGCCCCAATTTCCTCAGTTTCAAAACAGGGATAATAACCTCCATCTTACTGGTATCTTGTGGGCATTACGTGAGGGTGGACTTTTCACCCCAATGGGGTGCTTGCCCTGCCCACAGCCCCTTCTAAAGGAAATTGGTAATATTGCCAATCAATGTTTGAGGGCAGCACTTGGCAATGATTTTCTGTACACGCACGCGCGCACACACACACACACACACACATACCGTCAACCCGCTAATCATATGGAACAGAATCTGAGAATCTGACAGAATCTGAGAATCTGACAGGGGTGGGAACCTGATCTAAAAGCAACTAATCCCTAGGCTGTCCATCAACCATGGTTTAATCTCAGAGGTGATGGCTAATTAGTTCAGCCACTCAAAATCTACTGGAGGGTTGAATTAGAAAGTAAAGCTAGTGGTCAGCACAGAGTGAAGCCCATAGGCCCCAAAACAGAACAGCAACTTGGAGAGTAGCAGGGTTAACAGTGAGGTCGATGCCCAGAACGACACTCCACAGCCCCTCAGCTGAGGCTCCCAGAACCAGTGGGGATCCAAACACCTTCTAATTCCAGCCTCCAGGTTTCCAATTCCCTGCCCTTCCTGAAGCCGGGCTGTTCCCTTTTCCTAGGATCTAACAAAAAACTTCCTATGACCTGAGGTCCCTTGGAAGCAGAGGTTAACAGGTAAGGAGCCTCCATCCATCTGTGAGAGAGGCAGAGGGCAGAGAATCATTCACCAGACTTTTTTGTAGGACCTCGCTGAACAGACTGGGAGACAGGACACGATCCAACTGGCAAAGAAAGGTTCAAGATGCCTTTCAGAGATCCAGGCTAGCCAAGAAAACAACCCAGGGGAGGGGATCCCCGTTATGATAGGTATTTGATCTCTTCAAGAAGTTCCTTGAAGGGAAAGACCAAGTCACGTTCCAAAGCCCTAGTACCTTTGCCACCACTGAGAGCCTCCTCTGAGGGGGAAAATAATGCTCTAACCCTTCTTGAGATTGAAATGAAGACCAATGTTGCTGGTTTTCTCTTTGGGGTAAATTTTCATTAAGGAATGAAAAAAAAAAAAAAAAACCAAAGTAGTCTATCCAAGCCCCCTCAAAACAAAAAACAAAACAAAATAAAAAAACCTTAAGGCAAAGCCTCCCTCCTCTCCCCACACAAATACATAACTTAGAAAATGACAGTCAAAATAACCAGCCGCATCAATCACGCAGGAGCCACTACAGAAGCCTTTCCCAACACCCACCTCCTCCAGCCTGGCCTCCAATCCCATGCCAGCCCTTCTGGAGCAGCTGTGGGGTCCCATTCCATTTATCATTTATTTTATTATCTGGCTTGCAAGCCAATTTGTTCCACTTCGTGTTTCTGGTTTAAATATGTGAGTTGTATATTTCAACAGCATGAACAAAGGGCTTCGGGGACACCCTTGATGTACATTTCACAGCTACCTGCTTCAGTGCCTCTCTCCAATCTGCATGTAACATAGCAAATTTGTCTGCTATATATTTAAAAGAGGCAGCAGACAAGCACTTCTGCACAAATCTAACCTGGGGAGGGAGACAGGGGTATACTAACAGGCCAAGGTGTAATTTACCTAGATTTACTTTTCCTCAGACCACTACTCAGCTGAGCTTGAAAATTGTTGTTCCTGTTAGCTTTTCTTTCAGCCGCCAAACGAAAAAGGCTCAAAGCAGCTGCTGTTCTGACAAAGTATTGACTTCTCACGGGTGGGAGTGAACAGAAAAATTCAGCTCTGAAGCCACTGGCCTGCGTCCATCTGGTATGTTATAAGAAATCCCTGAGATAACACTTAGGCTTCTGTTTCGAGCTACACGGTTTTTATTCTATTCTCTCAGTGCACAAGATTCAATGCCTTCCTGGCACTGAGTGGCAATAGCTCAAGGTGATGAGCAGTGAATCACAACAAACTTCACCGAGTGTCTTCTTGCAGCCTATAAATAAAATCAGAATCTGTGAAGCTAGCAAACCTTCTGAGGTCTGAACATCCCAAGGTTATTCACTTCTAAACTTCTCTGGGAAGGATAAAAACACAATCAAAAGAAACATGGTTTATGATGAACAAAATTTCTTAATGTGTGAAAATTCCCATTTTAATTGTCAGGGACGTTATGCTAAAGTATTGCAGACCTTTAACTTCTCACTCCCTGTGTTACCCCCAAAAAGCTCATTTTCCAACAGGGTTTGGAAAGTAATAGAGGTGAGCAGCGAAACACCAGCTGCAAGGAAAAGCTGAGGTTCTGAATTATTTTTATATGATGAAGTTGATGAAATGGGCTGAATAGATCTAATGCCTCATTATGCCACAAAGAAATTTCAAAACACTTATGCAACAAATGGCACATAACTTTTTAGGAATTTGGGTAACTTTAAGTGGGGATTTTCAATTTGTTGAGAGTATCTGCCTAGGCCCTCTTCTCTGCCCCCAACACCTACAGTTCAAGGGTGGGAACTGCAGCCATTCTGGTGTTACATGAGCCAGCTGCCCTGTCTCCCACCTTTGCTGACTAGACTGAGCCCATCAAATTTTCTCCCCTAGAAATTTAAATCAGGATTGGAAAATGCTAAATGAGTTTCTCCAGTTGCTTCAATCACTGGGACACAAACCCACGAGGTAAAAAGCAGCCCAGTTTGGCTACGCGGAATGAAAACTAGTTCAGTGATAGAAGGAAAGAAAATGAGTGCCGAGCTGGTGTTCCAGTTCCTGGTCTGAGGGCAGGCTGAGCCTAAGTCCCTTAAAGATACCAGAATCCTATTGATAAATTTCCCTTTTTATCTAATCTAGTAGAGGTTTCTCTTCATTTCAACCTAGTTCAATCAGGGCTAGGGCTAGAGCAGCATAAGCATGGGATGAAGGTTAAGTAATACTAGAATGATCCTTCAGCAAGTGAAAATAAAATTAAGATAATCATCAAAATTCCGAATCAGAAAACCGACTTTGATCAAAAAAGATGGTGCTGACATGCCATTTGAGACTCTGATTCCTACTTCTGTCATGTATTTATTATAGCATCTCAGTTCAAAATCAAAGAGCCTCAAGTTTCTATGTGTCAAATGGGTAACACTTCCCTTCCAAGGTCATTTCTTGCTGTCCTCCCTGTCCCCGACCGTAATGACACACAGCAGCAGCCAGGATCTCTTGCATCTTCCCTTAGTGTTAATTTGCTCACGTTAAGCTTCCTCTCAAAAGCCTACAGTGGCTTCCAACTGCTTGACATGTCAAATTAAAATACCCGATAAAGTGTTGCATCTATTAGTTCTGCATTACCTAACCACTGTCATAACCCATTATGCCTAAACTCACAGCCAGTCCTAGAGTCGGCTCTTGTGTTTGTCATCCCATGGTCACAAGACGCCCACTCCAAGTTGAGAGCACGGCACTTGCTGGTGCTTCCTCTTGGAAATGAGTAAAGAGAAGGGATCCCAGAGTCTGGACACCTGGATACCAGTCATGATTCTTCTATTAACCATCGTCTAATTTCTGTAGGCCGGATTCCTTCTCTATAAAATAAAGATGCTGGGACTTGACCACTGGCTTTTAGCTTTTTTTCTGCCTCAACACATCTAAGAGATGTGACAAGAACACGAGAAAAGTTACATAATAACATATGAAAACAGGATAAACTATGTCATATTAACTGCATAGAATACCCAGGAGATTGCTATTGGCTTGGCTGGCATCCTGGCAGAGGTAGAACCTGAGCTAAGCCATGAAGAAGAAGAAGGACAGGGATCAAAGGAAGGACACGCGCTTATGTCACTTAATTTTTCACCTCCTTTTGTGCCCGTTAGTGACAAATGGTATTAACAAACCTTTAGGAAAAAACACATATTAAGAGATTGTACTGGGAAGGAGGAAAAAAGGAACTACTCTAAAAATCTATTAAACACTTATTGAGAAAGGTGTCTGTAAGGCAAAGGATAGTGCTAAAGGCGGAACCCAAAGGTAAGTGGATGTGGTCCACTGCGTCTAGTATCTAAGGTCCAGGACCACAGCTGCTTTGCTTATACTGCACTCCCAAACCGTAAGAGCACCTAGCTGAACACTCAATAAATTTCTGTTGAAAGAATACATAAATATAGCCCCTACTTTTAAGAACTTCAGATTTTTTTAATGGAGACTAAAAGAGAGAGAGAATATGTTGTCCTTTCCCTTCAGGATCCCTAATAACTATGGCATCAACTTCACTTAAAGGGAGCCCTCCTAGGGATAATAGAGAGAAGAAGGCAAACCTCACACAACAACCATTTTATACAATAAATGATCAAATCCCACCACGTTAGCAAGTAAACAGATCTGTCACTAGCCTCATTCTCTATGCTGATGTATTAGCCAAGAATGATCCTTTTAATAAAAAAAGAGTAAGTCCCTCCACAGTGCTAAGCCCAAATCTCTCTGATACACAGGTAGCTCTCTGCATCATCAGTTCACAGTTGGTCGAATCTGTGGATGCCGGACCCCTGGTTTGGAAGGTGGACTGTACTATGGCCATTCTATAAAAGGGACTGAAGCATCTGCGGGTTTTGGTATCCGCATGAGTCCTGGAACCAGTCCCCCGTGGATACAAAGGGACAACTGTATATATTAATTTGTTTCAAAATGCCACTTCCTCTTAAGTTGGTTTTCCCCTCCAAATGCCTCAACCACGGGCAATTATGTCACATGCACCAGATCCGTGCATCCAAACGACAAACAGTTCCCTTAAACCAAATGTATTACCATAGCAACAAAGGGATTACCCTTGCCGTTCTCTATCGGGCCATGGCCCGATCTATTTAACATGGCTACACTACAGTGACACTATATAAATGATCATGCTCATTAGCAGCAAGAGTCAGCTCTGGGAAAACCATAAATACCAGACATGCACACAAACAAAACACACATACACACACAGCTGGACGATGGTGTCAGAGATCACAGTGCAAAGGGAAGGAGGGAGAACTAAATGTTCTTAAATTTCAGCTTCCAGTTTAGAATGATATGAGCACACAAATCTCCCAGTTCTTATTTTTTTAAAAAAGGGAAACACAAAAAATGACTTTATACCTATAACACACATTATCAAAAGTTGCTGAAAGCAAGATGATTAGATCAGAAGATCAGAGAGGCAAAGGATGAAATTCATCTTAAACTTGTTTTATGGTTCTGGTTTTGGTTTTTGTTCTGTCCCAGTTTCTGGCTTGTTTCTCATTAGGAGAACAGGCAGGAGACTGGAAAATTGGACGCTGAAGGGAGTGCACAGCAGCTGACAGCCAGCTGTGACCATCCTCTCACTCAACCTGGTGAAATCTCCACCGACTTCCCCCGGGGAGATTCCTGAATAGAAAACTGAGGACATCCATCTGGTTCTCTGGGAAAGGAGAGAGTCATCAAGAATAATACGAGATTGAGTTCATGCAGGACCCCTACAATTCACACTGGGACACAGGGCGAAACCTTAAGGTCAATACAACCACACCCAACAATTCTATCTTAAACCATCTGGTGGGTTTAATCCAGATAGGGGCTGGGTTAGGGTGGCCCCTGTGCCTTGCATCCACAATGACCTACTAACAGGATCGTCACTGAGAGCTGGAATCAGCTTTGAGGCTGGAAAAGAGGATAAATGGCTCTTTGACTCACTTTGTTGCGCTCTTTCCTGTCACCCCCTCGGAAAGAGGAGGAAAGAGAGAAAAAGGGGACAGCCCTCTAAAAGATTCTAACTTATTTATATTAGACCATAGTCTGATAATGAAAACTTCACACAGACAAGAGTTTATATTTGGCTAAAAATAACTGACATGATCCAGGAAGGGAATCTCTAATAACTGACATATGTAAAAGCCTGTATCAAAGTTTGAAGAACCCATTTGTATACAGAATTCCTGTACTACTCTTCTAGATATAGTCCTCTGTCTGCTTTGCCAAAATCTAGCTTGCCACACACTGCAGCTATCAAACTTTGATTACAGACTGCAGAGATGACTTAATAATTTGTGAAAACTGTAGTTTTCCAGTACAGTGGTCTTTCTACCACAGATATTAATTTTTATTGTCGTAAACACAAGAAAACCTCTTAAAAGATTATGATGCACAATTATTTCTCTGTCCATTTGGGGAAAAAACCAAAACTTTGAGAACATGGAAAAAAAACAAATATTCACCCCAAATAACTACTTTTCCCTTAAGAATCTATCTTCCCAAGAAAAGCATCACAAATACCTAAAATGATGTCTAGGGTGGCCTATTCACCACAAATTGCTCCTGTAAGTAGATAAATTATCAAGTAAAGAAGCAAAGAATTTAGAAACACTTCAGCAGTGGTACAATTTTATCTATATACCCACATAAAATAAGAACATGTGCCTCCGGGATCATTTACACAACTAAATGCTTTGCTGATTACCATACAAAATAGCTTAAAACAGATAACCTCTCACATCCGACAGTACACAGGACATGAATTATGACTGCTGTTCTGTTTCCATAATTGAGTGAATGCCTTTCGACAACTGGTCAAATAGCTGCGCCTCATTTTCAATAACGTGACATGCATACAAATACATGCTTACAACATATTATGGGACCCATTGAGAACAGTACGTTCTAAGAAAGTCCTTTTAAAGTTTTTAGTCTTTCTACTTTTCTACTCTAATAATTTGGGTTGACAATATAATAGAAGCGACCTGTAAATGACATTTAGAAGCAAAGTGAATTCTCTTCTGCCAGCTAATGAGGACTTCATAGCTGTTGGTCACGGTATTCACTCTACCTTCTGGCCAAGAGCAGACACTCTCGCTTGTCCCAGAACTAAAAATCAGAATATACTATGTAAAGTTAAACAATAACATTGCACTCGTACATATTTGCCTTGAGTTTTGTTTATAAATTATTTCTGCCACTTATAATCTAAATAATCAAAATTAAACAACAGAAGTAATATGCATCATATTGTTTTAACTGAAGTGTAGTTGATGTGTACAATATAATGATTCATCATTTTTAAAGGTTATACTCCAGTTATAGTTATAAAATATTGGCTATACTCCCTGTGTTGTACAATATATCCTTGTAGCTTATTTTATATGTAATAGTTTGTACCTCTTTTTTTTTTTTTTTTAAGGTTGCACCAGGTCTTAGTTGCGGCACACAGACTCCTTAGTTGCAGCTCACCAGCTCCTCAGTTGCGGCTCACGGGCTCCTTAGTTGTGGCATGAGAACTCTTAGTTGCGGCATGCACATGGGATCTAGTTCCCTGACCAGGGATGGAACACGGGCCCCCTGCATTGGGAGCATGGAGTCTTAACCACTGCACCATCAGGGAAGTCCCAAATAGTTTGAACCTCTTAATCCCCTACTCCTATATTGTTCTGCCCCTCTTCCCTCTCCCCACTGGTAACCACTAGTTTGTTCTCTGTATCTGTGAGTCCGTTTCTTTTTTTGTTATATTTACTAGTTTGTTGTATTTTTTAGATTCCACATATAAGGGGTGTCATATAGTATTTGTCTTTGTCTGACTTATTTCACTTAGCAACAATATTGTTTTTAATAGAAAAAATTATAAACTTCAAAATGCCCAACAATGGCCGAGTAATTCTATATGATTATGGACATCCATACAATATACAACTATTAAAAATGGTGCAAGAGGGACTTCCCTGGTGGCGCAGTGGTTAAGAATCCACCTGCCAATGCAGGGGACACGCGTTCAATCCCTGGTCCGGGAAGATCCCACATACCACGGAGCAACGAAGCCTGTGTGCCACAACTACTGAGCCTGTGCTCTAGAGCCTGCAAGCCACAACTACTGAGCCCACGTGCCACAACTACTGAAGCCCGCACGCCTAGAGCCTGTGCTCTGCAACAAGAGAAGCCCCCGCAATAAGAAGCCCACATACCACAACAAAGAGTAGCCCCTGCTCGCTGCAACTAGAGGAAGCCCGTGTGCAGCAACGAAGACCCAACACAGCCATAAATAAAATAAATAAATAAATAAATAAATAAAATTTATTTTTTTAAAAATGGTTCAAGACAAGAGTAATCAAGTAGATTAATGGAACAGAATCGAGGGCCCCAAAAATAGTCCCCCACATATACAGTCATGATTTTCAACAAATGCATCAAAACAATCCAATAAGTGAAGAAAAATCTTTTCAACAAGTGGTGCTGGAATAACTGGGTATCTATATGGAAAAAAATTAACTGTGACCCTTACATCACTCACACAAACTGACTTGAGATATAATATAGATATACGCATAAAAGCTAAAATTATAAAGCTTTTAGAGGGAAATATAGACTATCATCATAATTTGGGGGTGGGAACACTCAGGTCACAGAAAGCAATAATATTTTTTAAATAGTAATAAATACGACTGTTGAAACAGAAATTCTCATCAAAAACGCAGTTAAGAAAATGAACAGGCAAGTCACACACTGGGAGTAAAAATCCACAAAACATATGTAACAAAGGACTAGGACTCAGATATATAAAAAACTCCAAAAACTCAATAATAAAAAGACAGACAATCCAATTTTTTAAATGGACAAAATACTTAAACAGACACTTCACAAAAGAAGTAATTGGCCAATAAGCACATGAAAGGTGCTCAATAGCATTATACTACTACACACCAACCAGAATGACCAAAATTAAAAAGACTCAAGGATGTTGAACAACAGGAACTTTCATATATTATTGGTGAAAATGTCAAAGAGTACAACCACTTTGGAAACAGGTTTGTCAGTTTCTTATAAGGGAAACACATACCTACCCTATGATCAAGCCATCCTACTCTAGGCATTTACCCAAAAGAAACAGGAATATATATATATAGATACATATAGATATATATATATGTATATATATATATATGGATGCACATGAATACACACACGTATATACGTATACCTATATGTAAATATACACATACATATATCCACAAAAAGACCTGTAGAAGAATGTTCACAGCACCTTTTTCATAATAGCTAAAAAACAGAAATACTCCAGGTGTCCACCAATAAATAGGAGAATGCGGAAACTGTGGTATACTAATACAGTGGAATACTGCTCAGCAGTAAAAAGGAATGAAACTACTGAAACATACAGGAACCTGGATAAATCTCAAAAACATTATGCTGAGTGAAAGAAAGACCACACTAAAAAAAAGTATACAGCTGACCCTTGAACAACACAGGTTTGAACTGCACAGGTCCACTTTTATGAGGATTTTTTTCAATAAATACGTATGTGTACTGTAAATGTATTTTCTCTTCGTAACGTTTTTTTTCTCCAGCTTACTTCATTGTAAGAATACAGTGTATAATACACATACAGAATATGTGTTAATTGACTATGTTATCGGTAAGGCTTCCAGTCGGCTATTAGCAGTTAAGTTTTGGAGAAGTCAAAAGTTATACCTGGATTTTAGACTACATAAAGGGTCAACACACCTAACCCCCATATCGTTCAAGGGTCAAATGTATATTGTATGATTCAATTTATATGAAATCATAGAACAGGCAGAACTAATCTGTGGTGAAAACAATTAGAACAGTGATTGCCTCTGGAAGGGTAGGGGGTGGGGAATAACTGGAAGGGTCATGACGGAACTTTCTAGGGTGATAATGATGTTGTATAATCCATGTCATGACAGAATTTGATTCATACAGGTATATGTGTTTGTCAAAACTCAGAAAATATACATTTAAGATGTATGCATCTCACTGAGTACAAATTCTCATCAAAAGGAAACCTGTAAAAAAGTACTGAATTCCAGTTAATGATAAGCATTCTGAAATATGTAGAGTAAATATACTGATATGAGCAATTTACTTTGAAATGTATCAAATAGTTAAGATGGATTAATGAACAGAGAGAATGGTAAAGAGATCGATATGTGATTAAGGAAGTATAGAATAATGTTAACAGTAGAACCTGGGTGATATGTATAGGTTCTAACTGTTAAATTCCTTCAGCTATGCTATGTTTGAAATTTTTCGTGATAAAATTTTTCACAATAAAATGTTGAAAAACGTGGTGTGAAAAGTATATTTATTAACATGGAAAGATTACGTGTGTATATATTGGGTTGGCCAAAAAATTCGTTCCAGTTTTTCCATAAGATGTTATGGAAAAACCCAAACGAACTTTTTGGCCAACCCAATACATACCTATAAACACACACAAATATATATACATATAGTTAATTATAAATAGCAAGATATAAAATAGCATCTATAAAATGATTGCATTCTAGTTTTTTAAAAGGTAAACATATGCACAGAAAAAGGGCTGGGAAGATAACCACAATTAACATATCAGTGCATTGAATAACTACATTTTAACTCTACTTCACAGAGGGACAATGTATTACCCATTTGCAAAAAAACAAAGCACTGACAAGTTCCCCAGATTTACCTAGGCCATCTTATTTATAATTTTGAACTGAATAGCACGTATGCATTTCATAGTCTCCAGGGAGTGCTCTTTCTAGTTGGGGCAGACTAATGAGAATTTGTCAGATCAGGGTGAGTTTTGGGGTCTCTTTCCATGTGTTTCCAGGCACCCTGTATGTGTCTCTACCAGAGCATCTTCATACTGTTTTGCAACTGCATATTTTTCCACTAGACCATTAATTCCTTAAAGGCAAGAGCTACATCTTGAAGTTCAAGTATCTCCAGAGATTAGTACAATATTTAGCACATATGGGACAGTCAATAAATGCTAAGTGAACAGAAGAATCAATAAATGAGCAAACAGCAATTTCAAGAGTGCCTCAATTCAAAAAAAACCTCCTTCACCCAGATTCTACTATCTCTGAAATGTGATCACCAGAAACTGTTACCTTTGGATTCACTACTACTGTTAACAGGAAAATGTCTTAGAATGTAAAAATTCTTACAAGAAGATAAAACTTTAAGTCACTAAAACCCATTCATAGATTGCCAACTCCTTGAAGGTAAGAGAAAGGGATTAGGCCATGACTGGATCCTGAGGATAGCAAGGTCCCTAGGACAGGAGAGGTTCAAAAAATGTGCTCAGTAGAAATCATGACTCGATTGGCTGATCAGTTAAGTAAGACATTAACATTAGGGGAGGCTGGATGAAGGGCATAGGGGAACACTCCATATTATTTCTGCAGCGTTTCTGTAAATCTAAACTTATTTCAAAATAAATAAAATGTTGACGGGGGCTGGGGGGGTGGATTGCAACACGTTGAGTGGGGCAGCTAAGGAAGCAGGAAGCATGCAGGGCACAGAAAAGGAAACCCTCCTTCCGGTTCCCAACCTTGTCGAGGACCAGCCACGCTTTCAAACTTCAGTAGTAAGAAAAATATTTGGGCCTCCCAAAAGGTACCTGCCCAAAAAAGAAAGATAAATCAATCCTTGACCAAACTGAGGTCTAATCCAGATCACAACATGTCAAGACAGAGAGGTAAAATAGGTAGGAAAATATCTCTTTAAATGTATTTATACCTACACAAAACATTAGGAGTAACTGTACCGAGTACAGTATTTAAAAAGCACTTCCAACAGCTCAATGGTAAAGAAGTGTGGAGTGAACAAAGGCGGAGCCCTGGGTGCAGTCTCGGTGCTGACCTTCTATTGGCCGCCCTTATTTATTCCTTGCCCCAACCACTGTTTACTTGTTTGTCAGCTGAGAATGACAAAGAGGTAAATTTCAAAAAGAATAAGCTCACACATGGTGCTCTCGGTCTCCAACGGCAGAAGTCACATCTCCCAATATATTTTGTACTATCCCTGGCTCAGCGCCCCACGCAGGTAAAGCACTTAATAAATGCTTTCAGTGGTGCCAACGGCTGAGAGAATTTGCTTCCCATCTCATTTACTCTCTCAAGGAATACTTATTAAATATTTATTTGTACAAGGGTAGCCCCATGTTAGGTGCTATTTGTATCTTCTCCCAAAGAATGCCTAAATTCTGCAGGGAGGAATTTTATCTAAATCCAAAAGGAGGAAAATCTGTTGCTTGAAGGGTTTCCTTGGTTTATCTTGGGGCAGAAGTTTTGGAACAAGTGTTCCTTCAAAGTTACAAGTAGTTTTTAAGGAAGGCTGGCTGGGAAAGGGAAAAGTATATAAGAACTGACTGGTGGGGAAATGGGTTTTTCCAACTTTGGAGCTACCTGTTTATTCTGCTCTGTCTCTGCCAAGGTCCAGACAAGCCCGACAGGGCAGTGCCCCATGGTTTCAAGACTCAAAGTAGGTTTCCAATTCCAAATGACCCAACTTTTGTTTAGCCCCCAAATTCTTTCTTTTTTATTTATTTATTTATTTTTTTGCCACACCATGCAGCTTGTGGGCTCTCAGTTTCTCAGTTCCCTGACCAGAGACTGAACCCAGGCCATGGCAGTGAAAGCCCAGAATCCTAACCACTAGGCTATCAGGGAACTCCCTAGCCCCCAAATTCTAAGATTTGCAAGAATAATAAAGTCAAACCTTGATCCTGAGAGTCTTTCTATGCAAGTACACAGCTGATGTTTTGGTTCAACCAATGACCGTGGATCAGTGGCGTGCTGCTGTTAACCTAGAGGGCAAGTAAAAGATGGCCCTCTCTATCTCACCCCTCATCCTTCCACCCGTAGCTCCAGCTGGGGCCACAGTCATTCACTTTATTTTCGGTTCCTGTGCTCTGATGAGGAGCCTTCAGATGGGCCAGATCCCACCCAAGGCAAAAGGCTAACAATTCCCAAGCCAGCAACCTAAGGAGACAATGCTGGCCAGTGATTAGACCTCAGCACACTTCATGTTACCATACTGTGCAGGAAGGCAGGTCCCCAGAGTCTTTCTCCCCTAAATTACTATGCCTGCCTTGGTCTTTCCTAGATCTTGAGTTCCCAAGAGGATGTTTTTCACTGTAAATGTTGCACCTTCTGAGACAGCCAAAGATTAAATAAACACTGAGTTACTCAAAAGCACAGAGCCACGTAAAATTATGCAGTCCTGTTATATAACCCCTACTCTCTCTTCCTAGTTGCCTCTCTGTACCTCTTCCAAACCTGTTCATAAACCTGCCTGTTAAGGCCTGCTTGACTGCTCAGTCTTCCTCTGGTACCTCCTCTTGTCTTCTCCCTGAAACGGCCCCTTCGGCTTTCATTCTATATTCTCTGTCTTCTCCTCCTGAATCTTTCAGACTCGAAATGCCTCAGGAAAGAGACTCTAATTTCAGTACTGCTTCTGCTTCCAGAAGCAACATTTGCCTTCACTGTTTAAATAATATATAACACCATCTCTCTGGTAAGCACTATACACCGTCCTTTTCCTGATCACCTCTATCCCTCTCTCAGATTAAACTGTGGCTCTCAAGGTGTTTAAATTCATGCAGGGTGGGGGAGGGATGGAGAGAGCAAGGGGGCCTTTTCTCTAGGTCTTTATAGCTTTGAAAATAAATAATAAAAAGATCACAGATGCCCCCTGTTCATTTAATAGTCCAAGAAAACATTTCCTACAAAATATAACATGGATCGAAGATCATCTGCCATGCCATTTAACAATGTATAATGATATGAAAATAAAAATACATTAGATAACCCCTTAATTATCGAATATTAAAGAATACAGATACTGACTAGAAGGGAGCAATAAGTGGAGAATTTGGGTTAAAAATAATACTTAACATGTTTTAGCTTCTTTTAAAAAACTTCTTGCTTCTCATTTTCTGGTTTCTATCTCACTCCTTACTGCCTTCCTTTTAAAAATGAGATACAGCTATCACAGCATAAACAGAGACAGTGGTACAAGGCACTGAATTAAGCAGTGCTCCTCTCGGTATAGGAAATCTCAGCTAGAAACAAGTACTTCCTTTTGGAGATTATGAAAGTCTCATTTTTGCCATGGAATGTCATATTTGATTTCTCTTTTAGAGAAATGGAGGGATATGTCCTCTGTCCCAGGTAACAAAGTTGGTTTGTAAATAAATTTAAGAAATAACTATCACAGTTCTAAATCTCTTCCATATTGCATAACTGGCTTCATATTTTTATGTTCTGAAATTCAGCACTCTTTTAAGGGTTGTCTTTTTTTAATTTAGTGGAAATACTTCCTTGGCAAAGGTCATAGAAAACTCAGAAGAGCCCTGCAGTCACAGTAAATATTTTATTAACTATCCTGTCCAAAAAATCACCCCTCTCTACCTATTCACTGCCCAGGTCAGTCCTTTTCCCCCATTTCCCATAACCCCATTCGAATTCTACCCCAAAAATATAGGTTGTACCTTCCTTCCCTAGTTCAAGAACATGATTTATTAATGCAAATGTGCTAGAATCTGAGACCTGATCGTTGACTTTCTGAGAAAGCCATTTGGCAAAACACCTTTACATAAAAGTCACTGACCAAATATTGGCAGACTATCCGTCGCTTGGGTATAGCTTAATCTGCCCTACTTTATGATGAAAGCTTCTTCAAGTTTGACTACTGATGCTCTCAATATCTAGCTCTTGGTAAATGAAAGTGGTTTGCAGATGGTCCAGAGCTCAGAAGTTTATTAAACTGTTTTACATTTTTAGAAACCCCAAATTATTCAGTGCTAGGTAACCATTAAGTACAAAAGAAGATTTTTTTGTGGCCACTCAGTTTATTGTTAATGGTCTTGAACAACAAACAGTTTTGTTGTCAGTCACAGCACACTAGGACAACTAAAAAAACACTGTACTGGGTGCATAATGGGCAGTGCTGGAGTTGTGTCATTTCCCTGTCTCCTGCAGTTATTACAAGGATGGAATCAGCCCATGTGTTCAATGCAGTTAAAGAATTTAAATGACTGCTACACTGAAATATTTGTTTTACTCCATTACCTTCAATTCCTTGTTCTGAAATTGGACTGTGCCCATTTTGTTTCTCTATACATGTCCCTTATTTGTCTTTGAGAAAATAAAAGTAAGAACCCTACTGCAATCCCACAGATAGAAAAATGCTAGATTCTACTACCATCATTAATGTTTCCAGGCTCCATTTAGTTCAGTGCTTCTCCCCAAGTGTATCAGGACACACTATGTTCCAAAGGCCTAACTGTCTTATTGTGACAACACCTGACGTTCCCCACAACATGGACTACCTTTGGGCAGATCCTAACCTCATACCCTTTGTCCTCAGATTTCCAATCAATTCAGTTCCCATCCCCTATCCTTACTAATTAGGATTCTATTCAGGTTTGCTTTGAAGGCAAAACAATAAGAATGTCCCCTGGGTGCATGAATCCCAACTCTAGAGAACCTAAAGGTAAGTACTCCCCATACTGGTCATACGGTTATGTTTTTACAAACTATGAACAGATGAAAGACACAACTTCTGATATCAAGTTAGCCTCACCAAATGCAACTCAAGATCAACTATTCTAAGACTCAAGTTGATCTCAACTCAAGATCAACTATTCTAAGACTATTCTAAGACAGAATAGTCTTAGAATATTCTCCCGCAATATTTCTGAAGTATATATCTTCCCACATTTAATCGGAATAAGATCTCTTAGGGAAAATCTTTGCAACTCACTTATTCTAAAACACTTATAAGGAACGAGCTACAGTTATTTAATATTGGCCACAAGACGGGAATAAAGACGCAGACCTACTAGAGAATGGACTTGAGGATATGGGGAGGGGGAAGGGGAAGCTGGGACAAACTGAGAGAGTGGCATCGACATATATACACTACCAAACGTAAAATAGATAGGTAGTGGGAAGCAGCTGCATAGCACAGGGGGATCAGCTCAGTGCTTTGTGACCACCTAGAGGGGTGGGATAGGGAGGGTGGGAGGGAGGGAAACGCAAGAGGGAAGAGATATGGGGATATATGTATAACTGATTCACTTTGTTATAAAGCAGAAACTAACACACCATTGTAAAGCAATTATACTCCAATAAAGATGTTAAAAAAAATAAAAATAAAATTGGCCAGTGACCATTTCCAAAGTGAGATTTTTTTCCCCCACTATGGTCATGATTGGCAATTAGTAATCTTTTCCAAAGCTGGGTTAGATTTAACGTGAGTGTGTCCTTCAGCGTGGAACACTGGGGCCTCAGTGGTTCATTGAGCAAGGTATTAAAGTGAACATTTGTTAAAAAGCATGGCTCTATCCTTAGATACTTCCTCAAACAGTGTATTATTAATCAGTATGTTTGAAGTTACAGGTGACAGAAACCCAACTCAAAACTGCTTAGGCAAAACAAAAAATATATTAGCTCAATTAGATGGATAGCACTAAGAAGAAAACTGGAGTCAAGACTCAACACTGTCAGGAAACTCATTTGCTCTCGCCCACCACCCACCTTCCTGAGTCTCTGCTTATCTGTGTCTCTTTGCTTCCCTCTCTCTACTACATGTGACCCAGGAAATAAACTCCAGGCTATCATCTGTCCTGCACTTATATCTCAAAAACGTGAATGTCTTGCCCATCAGCTGTATCGTAAAAGTCCTCATTTGTCTGGTTATATCTATGCCTTCCCCTGAACACATCACCGTAGCCTAGAAGATGGGGCAGCCTAGGAGACAGGGATCTCTAACTAGGCCTCAATCACATGCTTACTTCTGTGGCTAGGAATAGGAAGTAGGGAATAGGGAGGTTATAGATCAACATGATTATTGTCCCTATCAAAATCACATGAAATGGGAAAGAAGTCTCCAAATGGAAGGGACTGTTATTACCAAAATGGAAGAAAAACATCCAGGGCAGCCATATCGTTAGCTAGTAGAGTCTACCACTGACCTCTTTCATGCAAAGATGCGGTTGTCATCTATTCAGGTGTGATTCCCAGACCTTTCACAAATTTTGAGAAAGGAAGAGCAATCTGCCACCCACTCAGATGACATGTTGGATATATTCTCAATCAATAATTTTGAACAGCTGAACTCTGGATAATCACAAAGAGAATAACCTTGAATTCTCTGCTGCTTGGTTCTTATCAAAAGCTTAGTTTTAGGAAATAATATTCAAGGAAGATTACATGAAGGATTCGCTGTCCTCTATAACTACTGGTTACCTTTCAAACAGCCACTTTGCCCATCGTGTTTTGTGTTGGCAGAACTTTATTTTGTTTGGGTATCTCCCCTGGCTCTATGTGTCTCAGGGCTAACACTCCCCCAGGGTCAAGATGAGTTAAATTCTAAGCCAGTGATGATGATCCCATGCTCGTTGCTAACGCTGGTTTAAGGGCAGACAGGTGACCCATCTCTAGCCAGTGAGACATGTGCGGAGTCTGCTTTGGAGGTTCTGGTTTGGAGGTTCAGCTTCCCTGCCACTATAAAGAAGAAAGAAGAATGGCTGGAACTCTTTCTACTTCTGGACAATACTGCAGCCACCCTGAAATGTGGAGAGGGGCAAGTCTAAAGGCAAACACACTGAAGATGGTGGAAAAGCGAGAGGGCTTACTGATGACACTGTAGAGCTGCCAAAGTCAGCTAGTCCTGAAATCTATCATAGAAATATCTATTATGATAAAAAAGAGTCTATCACAGAAATACAACAAAATGCCTTGCAGTTAAACTGATTTAGTGTTGGAGTGTTCTGTCTTCAGAGTAAAGGATAGAGCAAAAACTTCTCTTTACCAGGCTTCCCTGGCAGTGCAGTGGTTAAGAATCTGCCTGCCAATGCAGGGTACACAGGTTTGAGTCCTGGTCCGGGAAGATCCCACACACCACACAGCACCTAAGCCCGTGCGCCACAACTACTAAGCCTGTGCTCTAGAGCCCGCATGCCACAACTACTGAAGCCCGTGCGCCTAGAGCCCGTGCTCTGCAACAAGAGAAGCCACCACAATGAGAAGCCTGCATACCGCAACAAAGAGTAGCCCCCGCTCTCCGCAACTAGAGAAAGCCCACGCACAGCAACAAAGACCCAACGCAGCCGAAAATAAATAAATAAAATAAATAAATTTATTTAAAAAAACCTTTCTCTTTACCCAGAATACCCAAATTGGACAGTTAATTATGAAAGAGTTGGCTAACAAATGGAATCATTAAAACCATATAAACATTATTTTATTTTTAAGCAAACATATAAATATACATCCATTCACCAATCTTTTGATGTAAGACCAAGGCATTTTCTTTGTGTATGGGACTCTGCTGACTGGTATTACAAACGTTGTTTCATATATAAACCACCTCCATAATGCATTGTTATACTTTTCTAGTTTTGGTTTCTTTAATGTAGGTGAATAAAGATACTTGCTAAGCAATCTGAATGCAAAATCCTTAGAGTTTTTATAATTTTTTTCACAATAGTTTACAGTAGTCTCCCCATACCAAATTTAAAAGCAATCTGTTGATTCATTCTCAAGTTTTTCCAAAGCATTAAAATTTATTTTCTTAGAAATATCATTTTGCTCATATTTAACTACAATATTAAGTAAAAGTTGCACAAACATACACATAGCTGACAGAAGATAAACATAAAATTCAACTGGAAGAAGCACACGTGCACAGGCTATTTAAGTAGCCACTAGCTGCTACTACAACTCAGCACACTGTGAACAGTAGTCACAATGCTTTGCAGAGAAAATGGAAGCTGGATTAATCAAGAAATTTGGTGAAATGAAGGTCAATTAAGAAAACTTGTAAATGTGTATCTTATCAGGCATATAACTTGCAAATATTTTCTCCCATTCTGTAAGTTGTATCTTCACTTTCTCAATAATCTCCTTTAAGAGACAATTTTTTTTTTAATTTTTATGAAGTCTAATTTATTTTCTCCTTTTGTTGCTCATGCTTTTTGTGTCAAATCTAAAAAGCCATTGCAAAACCCAAGATCATGAAGATTTACCCCTGTGGCTTTTTCTAGTAAGTTTATAGTTTTAACTCTTATCTTTAGGTCCTATCCCTTTGAGTTAATTTTTGTAGACTAAGCTCAATATTTATTCTTTGCATGTGGTTATCCAGTTGTCTCAGCATCACTTGTTGAAGAGAATTTTCTTTCCCCTTAAATGGTCTTTTGACCCTTGTTGAAAATCAGTTGGCCAGAGATGTTTGGGTTTATTTCTGGTTCTTCAACTCTATTCCATCAGTCTATACTCCTATCCTTATGTCAGTACCACACTGTTTTGATTACTGTGGCTTTGTAGTAACTTTTAAAATCAGAACGTATAAGTCCTCAAACTTTGTTCTTCTTTTCCAAAATTGTTATAACTAATCAGGGCCTCTTGCAATTCTACATGAAATTGAGGATTGGCTTTTCCATTTCTGGGGTGGGGGTTGGGGAAGCCACTAGAAATTGAATAGGTATTGCATTGAATCTGTAAATCACTTTGGGAAATAACCATTTTAACAATATTAAGTCTTCCAATCAATGAACACAGATGTCTATCCATTTACTTAGGTCTTGTTTAATTTCATTCAGCAGTATTTTGTAGTTTTCAGTGTATAAGTCTTTCACATCCTTAAATGTATTCCTAGATATTTTATTTCTCTGGATGCTTTCTTAATTTTCTTTTAGGATTGTTCATTACTAGTATATAGAAACAGCTGATTTTTTGTGCTTTGATCTTGTACCCTGCAACTTTGCTGAATTTGTTTAATTAGCTCTAGTAGTTTTTGTGTGTATGCATTCTTTGGGATTTTTAACATACAGAATTATGTCATCTGCAAATAGATATAGTTTTACTTCTTCCTTTCCAATTTAGATGGCTTTCATTTCTCTTCCTAGCCTAATTGCTCTGGATAGGACTTTCAGTACAATGTTGTATAGTGATGGTGGACGCGGACATCCTTGTTTTGTTCCTGATCTTGGAGAGAAAGCTTGCAGTCTTTTACCACTGAGTATGTATGTTAGTTATGTTATAAATGCCTTTTGTCATGTTAAGGAAGCTCCCTTCTACTCCTCGTCTTCTGAGTCTTTTTGCTATGAAGGGTGTTGAATTTTATCAAATGTTCTTTCAGCATCTATTGAGATGATCATGTGGATTTTTGACCCTTTGTTCTATTAATGTGGTATATTAAATTGATTTTCTTAGTGGTTACCATAGAGATTACAGTTAATATCCAAAGTTTATAACAAACTAGTTTGAAATGATACCAACTTAGCTTCAACAGCATGCATTAAATCTGTTCCTATCCAGCTCTGTACCCCCATTTTATGTTGTTTTTGTCACACGTTACATTTTATACATCATGTGCCCATTAACATAGATTTATAATTATTGTTTTAGACATTTGTCTTTTAAATCATATAGGAAAGACAGAAGAATTACAAACCAAAATTACAATGATACTGGTTTTATATTTATCTATATAAATAGATATATTTATCTATTTAGTGAGAATTTATTTCAGTGATCTTTATTTCTTCATATGGCTTTGAGTTACCGTCTAGTGTCCTTTTGTTTCAGCCTGAAGGACTCTCTTTAGCTTTGTTGCAAGGCAGGTCTTAGCAATGAACTCTTTTAGCTTTCATTTATCTGAGAATGTCTTAATTTCCCGTTCTTTTTTTTTTTTTTTTTTTGCGGTATGCGGGCCTCTCACTGTTGTGGCCTCTCCCGTTGCGGAGCACAGGCTCCGGATGCGCAGGCTCAGCAGCCATGGCTCACGGGCCCAGCCGCTCCGCGGCATGTGGGATCTTCCCGGACCGGGGCACAAACCCACGTCCCCTGCATCGGCAGGGGGACTCCCAACCACTGCGCCACCAGGGAAGCCCATTCCCGTTCATTTTTGAAGGACAGTTTTGCCAACACAGAAGTCTTGGTTGACAATTCTTTTCTTTCAGCACTTTAAATATATCATCCCACTGCCTTCTGGCCTCCATGGTCTTGATGCGAAATGGGCAGTTCATCTTACTGAGAAGCCCTTGTATATGACAAGTTGATTCTCTCTTGCTACTTACAAAGTTCTCTCTTTGGCTGTCAACAGTTTTATTATAATGCGTCTAGGTGTGAATGTCTTTGGGTTTATCTTACTTTGAAGCTCTTAGACTTCTTGGATGTGTATATTAATGTTTTCCATAAAATTTGGAAAATTACAGACTTATTTCTTCAAATAATCTTTCTGCCCCTTTCTTTCTCTCTTATCCTTCTGGGACTCCTATATTGCATATATTGCTAAGCTTGATGGATCCTATAGGTCTCTTAGGCTCTGCTCCTTTTTCTTCATTCTTTTTGCTTTCTACTCCTCAGACTGGGTAATTTCAATTTTCCTATCTTCCCATTTGTTGATTCTTTCTTCTGCCTGCTCAAATCTCCTGTTGAAGCCCCTTAGTTTTTCACTTGTTTGCTTGTTTTTAATTTCAGCTATTGTAACTTTCAGCTCCAGAATTTCTATTTGGTTCCTTTTTACAATTCCTATCTCTATATTGATACCCCCTACTTGATCATACACTATTCTCCTGATTACCTTTTGTTGTTTATTCATGGTTTCCTTTAGCTCTTTCAGCATATTTAAGGGAGTTAATGTACAGTCTTTGTCTACTAAGTCTAATGTCTGGGCTTCCTCACGGATGGCTCCTACCAATTTCTTCTTTATCAATGGGTCAGACTTTCCTGTTTCTTTGTACGTTTTGTAACTTTTTTTTTTTGAGAACTGAACATTCTGATAAGGGTTTCATATTCAGAAAATATAAAGAACGCTTACACTTCAACAACAAAATAAACAACCCAATTTTGTAAAATGGGCAAAGAATGTTGAATAGACATTTCTTCAAAGTAGGTATTCAATTGGCTAACAAGCATGTGGAAAACATGTCCAGCATCATTGGTTATCAAGGAAATACAAATGGAAACCACAGTGAGATACCACTCTCTACCCACTAGGATGGTTATAATAAAAATAAATAAATACATTACAAAAAAGAAGGAAAATAAGATCTGGAGAAATAGGAATCCTCATATATTCCACCAGAAATGTTAAATGATATAGCCACTGTGAAAAAACCTTGTGGTTCCTCAAAAAGTTATACATGGAATTACCATATAACCCAGCAATTTCACTATTAGGTATATACCCAAAAGAACTGAAAACAAATAAATACTTGTTCACAAATCTTTATAGCAGCATGATTCCCAATAGCCAAAAGCTAACAATCTAAATGACTATCAACAGATCAAAGGATGAACAAATTGTGCTATGTACATACAATGGATGATTATTCAACCATGAGAAGGAATGAAGTACTGATAATTTGCATGCACTTCAAAAACATTTTGCTAAGTAAAAGAAACAAGACACAAAAAGTTACTTGTTGTATGGTTTTTATGTGAAATAGGCAGAAGAGGCAAATCCACAACAGAAAGCAGATTTATGGTTGCCAGCGGAAGGGGAGAAGAGGGGAATGGGGAGTGATTACTTAATGGGTATGAGGTTTTCTGGAGTGATAAAAAATTTTTTGAAACTATAAAGAGATGGTAATTGCCCACATTGTGAATATTCTAAATGCCACTGAATTGTACATTTTAAAATGGTTAACTGCATGTTGTGTGAATTTCACCTCAATTTAAAAAAGAAAATAACTTCTGTGGCTTAAATTATGCCTCTAAATCAACCCTAAGTCTCAGAGCTTCAACTTCACTGCTTTATCTCCTGGAAGAATCACTTCTACTAAATTGTATTCCTAGTACTTGGCATCATGTACTTGGCATCCTGTACTTGGCTTGAACTGAGAGGCATTACAAGTATCAGCCAAATGAAAACTATTACTGTAGCTATCACACGGCTGTTGTTGAAAGCAGGCTGATTTCCCTGTCACCCAGTGCCCACTTCACAAGGACCCATAGGAGTAATTCCTCTCAGGCCTCACTTCCTAAAAAGGTTCCTGGATAAACAGTATCTTTTTAAACCTTAAAGACGCTGCGTAACTTGAAATGATTGCACTGAGTTGTTTAGGGGAACCTGTTCCACTCACACCACCTTTTCCCAAATCTCCAGAGTGGGCAGCAAGTCTTTAGACCTTCTCAAGTACTTGAGCTGGGAGAAGAAGAGAGAAATAAGAAAAAGTAAACAAAACGAAGTCACACTGATGGCAGAAGACTTCAGTAAAGGTCTTAAAACCCCTGCAGCTGAGGTCTGCAAACACCATGAACCCAGACCCCAACTCCAGCTTCATGGAGGCTCAGCCTCCCCCAGGAGACCTGCTCTTAGATCAGTGTGATGTTTCAACTTGTGGCTGCCCTTAATTTGAGCCTGAAGCTCAGATGCAAATTTATGGTCCACATTCAATAACAGGGGCAGGCAAACCTTGTTAACACATTTCTGCAGCCTTTAACTTATTGCATGCCTTTATTTTCACCTTCACAATTTTATCTTTCTTTTTTTACCTGTATTTCTATTAACCACTCAATCTTTTTTTAGGACAAGATGGAATATAAATAACAGGAAAATAAAATTGTGTGTCACGTTACCAATCTGTATGGAAAATAAACAACCTGCCTACAAATATAACTGCCATCCACCTCTGTGCAGTGATGAGGTGACCCACCATTCAGGTAATAATATTTAAGATAAATTCTTTACCTTTCATTACAGAATTATCAGCTCAGTTTTCAATCAATGATTTGAAATTATGGCACTTGTAAAAAACCTTAATTTAAAGTTATCTACTGTCCAGTCCCTTTCTTAGACCAGGGAAAATTACTAATACTTGAGAGGACAAGTCTCTGGTGCAACTGTTTCCTCCATTTTATCATATATTTTCATCCTTGTAATAATGGTTCAAATATATGTATATACATATATATGTGTGTGTGTGCGTGTGTGTGTGTCTGTGTGTATATATATATATGTGTTTTATTGTCAGTTTCAAATCCATTTTGAAAATAAGCAAAGTTAACCAAAGAATGAAAATGAAAGAATAACTCAATAGTCAGTGCTTCCTTCCTTTCTCCCCTTCCACCTTCCTTCACCATTAGAAGCCCAATGTATACAGTTTTTATCAGTGGGCACAATCCTCTCTACTAGTACCTTGAAAACTGTACAACAGTGCTTATGAACAAAAAAGAATACGATAGATTAAACACTTCTAAGTAACACAGGAGTCAAAGAAGAAATCTCAAGAGAAAATTTAAAATACTAAATGAAAATAAAAACAGAACTTAACAAAATTTGTGAGATTCAGAGAAAGCAGTGCTTAGAGAAAAATTTACAGCATTGAATGCACATATTAGAAAAGAAGAAAGATCTAAAATCAGTAATACAAGCTTCCACCTTAGGAAACTAGAAAAAGAAGAGCAACTTAAATCCAAAGTAAGTAGAAGGAAAAAAATAATAAAAATTAGAGTAAAAATCAATGAAATTGAAAACAAAAAATCAATAGACAAAAATCAATGAAACCAAAAGCTGTCTTTGAAAATATCTCTAAAATTGAGGAACTCTTAGCCAGATTAAGAAAAAAAGACAGAAGACACAAATTATTAATATTAGAAATGAAAAAGCGGTCATCACTACTGATCCCATGGACATTAAAAGGATAATAAAGGAATATTACGGAGAACTCTAGGCCCACAGATTTGATAACCTAGGTAAAAGGGACCAGTATCTTGAAAGACACAATCTACCAAAACTCATACAAGGAAAAATAGATCAATGGCCTATATCCATTAAAGAAATTGAATCAATAATTAAGTACCTTCCAAAACACAAACACCAGGCCCAGATGGGTTCACTGGTAGATTCTACCAAACATTTAAGGAGGAAATTATACCAACTCTCTATACTCTCTTCCAGAAGACAGAAGCAGAGAGAATATTTCCTAACTTGTTCTATGAGGCCAGCACTACCCTAATATTAAAACCAGACAAAGACATTGTAAGAAAGGAAAGCTATAGCCCAATATCTCTCATGAACATAGACACAAAAATCCTAAACAAAATATTAGGAAATCAAATCCAACAATGTATAAAAAAGCATGTGGTACAGAAGGCCTGGGTTTGAGCTTCAGGTTGTCACATACTATTTAGTGGCCTTGGACAAGTCACTAAAACTTACTTTATCATAATTGACACCTGCCTACCTACTGTATAGTACTGAAGAAATCAAATAAGAAAAAAATCTGCAGAAGCACATCAAATTACATTGTTACTCCAAACTAGGAAGCACTAATTTAATGAATCACAGCAATGATACCCTGAGCGACAAGAGTCAAGAGTGGGAGTTACTGAAATCAAAGCCACAGGTTTAATCTTGGATGGGCTTCAAATTCCCACTGGTATTCATGGCAACAGACTGTAGCTCCAAGTCTAAGTAGCCACCTCCAGGATGCACAGACAACCACCAGGACCAACACACGCTCCCAAGAAAATGACTTGAAGATGCAGATCCTGCAGACAGTGGCAGGACACCACATCTCTCAGGCACCACCTAAGTGCATGACAACACTGCCATCCTATGTTTCTGTAGAGGCTGCATTTATTTTCCACTAAGTGTTCTGGCAGACTGCTTTACCGGAACCTATTACACAGCCACCAATTTATTCGAAAAGGGGAGAAAATAGACACACACACAAAAAATTCATTACCCCCAGGATATGTCACAGTTAATGGTAATTAATCAAACTTTTTTCCCTTCGTGTAGAAAACCAGCCACATAAATAACCATATCAGGGATCAATGGAGCATCTGTTTCATCCCTTAAAAAAGCTACTGGCAGAATGCTGCTCAGATTTTCTGGTATGCTTAAAGAAAACTATTTTCAGACAAAGGAGCTATACTTTTATTTGGAAAAAGAAATCCATAATCTCTTTCCTAAATGTGTTTTCTATGCCATAATTACATTCTTTTATATATGTGTACACACACATTAACACAGGTGACTTGATCAGAAACGCACATATAAAAAATTTAGGTTAGTGCCAAAAAAATAGGAAGATAAGGCTTTAGGAATTTCCTTTGACATTTTAGTAAAGCAAATTTCATTTGGAAATGTTTCTGTACATCTAAATAGCATAACTATACTTATAAAAATGTCTAATCTCCCGAACTCATATCTATTGAACAAAATGAAGGAAAACTGCCCCTTATTTGGCCAAATAAATGGCCAAATTATTCTGCCAACTAACCTAAATTTGGGTGTTTGTATTGCCTTTAGTACTGCTAGTATCACCAAAATTCAAACTCCATGTATTCTGCTGTCCTCTCCAAAACCAAACCCCATAGGGAGCTTCGTCCTCATGCTCCTCAGCAAATTGTTTTCACAGTGAAACGTATTTAACCAGGTGCCATTTTAACCAACATCCCTGATAGGTACCCGGGCAACAGCAGCCCTTTTCAGTGCCTCGGCAACTTTTGTCAGCTAAAAATACCTTAAACATAAAGGGATATGCTAGTGTGGCTATGGTGGGTAACCTATTTGAAAAATATATAATTTAACACTGCTGGCTATTTCATTTATCCTTCTCTGATTTAAGGTATTTCAAAGAATTAGACTTTTCTTTCCGGAAATGTCTGAACATATTTCCTTGAATTCCCTAAAAATATATTTGGCTAGATTAGGTCATTAACTCCAAGAAAAATAAACACTATTATTAATAGCTATGGCTTGGAGAGCAGTTACAGTGTGGCCTGAACTATTTTAACAAATTCATACATTTGCCTTTTAGCTTCTTACTTTGAAGATTGCAAGGTTTCATATTTTAATGAAGATTCTAACAGATAGAAAAATATTGGGGAGTCACAGGAATGTAAGGTACAGCACAGGGAATATAGTCAATAATATTGTAATAACTCTGTATGTGACAGATGGTAACTAGACTTATCCTGGTGACCATTCCATAATATATAAAAATATCGAACCACTATGTTGTACACCTGAAACTAACATTGCATGTCAATTATAATTCAATTTAAAAAATATTAGGGAGGAAGGGAGGTTGATAATGAAATCCCCCTATACAGAGTCAATCTTATTTCACTCTTAAGGATACCCAGGGAACAGAGCCAGTACCAAACACAAGGGAAGGGGACTGCTGCAGAGTCATTTGCAGAGGTGGTCCCTGAATTCATACACGTACCAAATGTTACCAAATATTATTTTAGCTCAGGGTTTCTCAACCTCTACACTACTGATATTGTTAAAGAAAAAATATTCTGACACTTGCTAAACCAGTAAGGAAGATTTTATTCAGGATTATCGCAATGGCTGTCAACTGTTGCAATAGGGGAGAGCGATCAGGTTCAACTCTAAACACTGCAAAGACAGCTGGGAACTTATACTAACAATCAGAGTGAGGGGGTCAAGAGATGGAAAATTACTAAGACAAGACATCAAGGGTAGGGGGATTCTTACCAAACTGACCTAACAGGAGTCTTGCTGAACACAGGCCAGGGTGATCAGACATCAAGGGTGGGGGATAAGGAATTTGATCAGATAACAAGGGTGATCTGGTATGGAAAGCTAGCGGTGCTGGGGTTCACTAAATTGACTCAGCAGAATCTTGCTGAAACTGGGCTAGGCAGGCCAAAGACAGGATGGGGGCCAAGGCTGAGTGAGGCCTAAACAAGAAGGCTTGGAGGCGCCCAACTAAAGTTTGGGAAGGAAAGAGTCTTTGTCAACATCTTGGATCAGTTAAATCTTTGTCTTGAGAGGCCATTCTGTGCATCTGAGGATGTTTAGCAGTATCTCTGGCCTCTACCTACTGATTGCCAGTAGCACCTCCAACCCCCTCCACCCCCTCCCGCCCCCAGGTTGTGACAATCAAAAATGTCTTGAGACATTGAAACCACTGCTTTAGACCAAGGATTAGCAAACTTTTTCTGTAAAGGGCCAGACAGTAAATATTTTCGGCTTCGAAGAATACATATACATATTCTTCTTTGTCTTTTTTCAACCATTTAAAAATATATAAACTATTCTTAGCTGGTAGATCATAAAAAAATGCAGCAGGCCAGATTTGGTCCTTGGTTGCCAAGCTCCACCTCAGACTACCACTTTCCAAGTAGATATAGACAGTATACATATACTATTATATTCAACAAAATACAGATTTACTTAAACTATGATTTGGGTCTTGGTAACTTTCTATCAATATTATTTTCTCAAAGGAGGAAGAACAGAATTAGAGGCAAAATCTTGTGGCAGTCCACATTTTTTTTTTTTTTTTTTTTTGCGGTATGCGGGCCTCTCACTGTTGTGGCCTCTCCCATCGTGGAGCACAGGCTCCGGACGCGCAGGCTCAGCGGCCATGGCTCACGGGCCCACCCGCTCCGCCGCATGTGGGATCTTCCCGGACCGGGGCACGAACCCATGTCCCCTGCATCGGCAGGCGGACTCTCAACCACTGCGCCACCAGGGAAGCCCCACGTATGTTTTTACATTAGAAAAGTAAGCGAATTCACAATAGCCTGGGGAAAACTGCTCCCGCAAATCTGCCCTTTCCGCTCTAAACACAGCCCAAACCTTGCATTTCCATCCCTTGGTCTTCAGATCCCCAACTACATAGCGTTGATTTAGGAGTTTGTTTTAGTTGGTGTTTTTTAACTGATACTACTTTGGTTTCTGTTTAACATGTTTTTTCATACTCTCTCTCTTCATCTAACATTCTGAAATGCATCTCTAAAATTAATCTATCCCAGGCTACAGAGTCTACGAATATGAAGTAGGTCACTGGAACACCTTTTCTTGCTTAAGGGTCAGTTACATTAACCCCCATGTGCCACAATCCTCTCAGCTTTTGCCTCTAGAAACAAATATGTCCTCATATATTAACAGGATTACCCTGGAAATGATGACATGCTAAAAATGACCCTAGGACTATCTAAAGGTTATACTACAATCCAGCTACTGAATGTGAGAATTTAAGCTATGTGGTACTCTTGTTTTTAACAGTTACAACAAATACAACTGAGAAGAAAAAAAAGACCCAGAACCTTGTATATTTCAATTCACTAGATTCCATTAGGCAAGGTCTAAATTACTAGGAAAAATGGAGAAAATATCTCTGAACAAATGCAGTAAAACATGTCTAACCTCATAGGATATATCTGCCATGTGCTTATTCTTCTTTGATAAAACATCAACATTAAAATGTCTCCTTTGGGGGCTTCCCTGGTGGCGCAGTGGTTGAGAGTCCGCCTGCCGATGCAGGGGACACGGGTTCGTGCCCCGGTCCAGGAAGGTCCCACATGCCGTGGAGCGGCCGGGCCCGTGAGCCATGGCCGCTGAGCCTGCGCGTCCAGAGCCTGTGCTCCGCAACCGGAGAGGAGAGGCCACAACGGTAAGAGTCCCGTGTACCGCAAAAAAAAAAAAAAAAAAAAAAAAGTCTCCTTTGGGAGCTCCCTGGCAGTCCAATGGTTAGAACTTGGTGCTTTCACTGCAGGGGGCATGGGTTCAATCCCTGGCGGGGAACTAACATCCAACAAGCTGAGTGGTGTGGCCAAAAAAAATTTTTTTTAATTCTCCTTTGATGCTGACACTGTAACTAGCAAAGCAGAAGCGTACCATATTCTTTTTTTTTTTTGGCCACACTGCACAGTTTTCAGGATCTTAGTTCCCCGACCAGGGATCGAATCCGTGCCATCAGCAGTGAAAGCGTGGAATCCTGACCACTGGACCGCAGGGGAATTCCCAGAAGGCATGTTCTTTATTTTTGAATTAATTTATTTTCAAATCATAAAAACAATATATAGCCATTGCGGTATATAGAGCCATTGCAATATATAACCAACAATATATAGAGAGAGAAAATATAAAGATAGTAAAAATCACTCAAAGCACCACCACGAGACAAACTATTTTTAAAGCTTTAATATATTTCTTCCTAGTCTTTTTTCTATACTTTCTAATAATTTCATAAATCTTACTAAGTCGGAAGCATAATTATGTGTGTTTATACACACACTTGGCAAAAGGTTTCAACAAATAAGAGATCTATATTTTTAATGTCTTTCGCTCATTCTTTTATAAATCTATCATAAAAACCCAGAAATCTAGGGACTTCCCTGGTGGTCCAGTGGTTAAGAATCCGCACTTCCATTATAGGGGGCGTGGGTTCGATCCCTGGTGGGGGAAATAAGATCCCACATGCTACGTGGCATGGCCAGAAAATAAATAAATAAAAGTAAAATAAAATAAAAACAGAAATCTAAACAAAGTTATGTAAAAATGTACTGAGTCTTTCATTGAAGATTATTTCTAAGAGTGAAAAACAGGTACAAGCAAAGTGTTCAATAATAAGAGAAGGATTAAATACATATGGGACATCCCTATAATGGAATGAAGGACAACTATTAAAATTGGATTTTTTTTAAGAATTTAATGACTTGAAATTAAATCTTGATTCCTTCTCCTTCCATTTAATTTTACATCCTGAGCATTTTCCCCAGTCATTAAATTCTAAAAATAATCTAATTTTTAAAATTTAGATTTTAGATTTCTTAATATCATTGCCAATGTTCTAGCAATTTATACTCGTACCAGCAGATTCTAGGGTACATCTCAATGAGCCTTTAAGAAGGTATACTCTTAAATCAACAAGTGCAAATACCTTGAAAATGTATTTCAATAATGATTCATGAAAGTAATTATTTAGATTTTTTAGATGCTTGTAATTCAATCTCCTAAAACATCCAAAAAAGCTGCTAATTTTATGTAAAGTGGCTAGAAACAAAAAGCGGTAAGACTCCTTTCAAATCCACATTTTATATATATACATTTCTTTAAGTGCTGACATACTGTTCTGCAAATTACTTACTAAAACTGTCTGTGACCACTTAAGAGGAAATCATCCTAAGCTGTGTAGCAGCTTCTAGTTACCACTCAAAAAGAAGCAACCGAAACAGACAATTAAAACAAAGTTTGGTGAGTCATATGGTAGGGAAAGAATGGCATGCTATGACATCATATAAGAAGAAGCATTTAACCCAACCTGTTGGTTGGAAGGCAAATGGATCAGACAAGCCTTTCCAGGTGAAATGAAATCTAAGCTGAGTCCTGAATATGGAGATGAAGGTGTTAGCCAGGCAAATGGGGCAGTGAGGGAAGAGTACTCCAGGAAGAGGGAAGAGCGTATGCAAAGGCCCAGAGGAAGTAGAGAGAATGTGACATATTACAGGGGGTGCAAGTCGTTTACTACGGCTGGAGCACAGAACTGGAGTGGGAGAGCACTCTTCTTAGGGCCTCCAAAATTACAGAGGCCCTCCCTCTCTGGCCAGACTAGACTCCGGACTTTTTTGTATTGTTCTTTTATTAAAATAAATAGAAACTAAGGACCAAAAGAGGCAGAGACTCTTCCCAGCTCTCTTCCTTGTGGCAAGATTCTTCAAATGGTGGAATTGTCCTGTTCCTCCAAATTGGTGGGGCTTGCTCAACAATGAAGTAGATAATAGGGGGTTTGCCCAACACTGGAGGACCAGTCGAGGAGGGTGAGTCTGGCAGATGCAGGCAAGTGTCATGATGAGATTTACTGCTAGGAAGAATAACACTCTGGCAGTAATATAAAGAAATGGATGGAAAGAGGACACCGTTATAACAGCGGGGGCAAACAATGAAGGAGGTCCGGACGAGAATACCTACGATGGAATGCAGAGAAATGGAAGTGTGCTTTGAAGAGAGACTAAGTAGGTGGACTGGAGAGGACTGAGCAGATGTCCAGGTAAAGGGGAAGGGTAATCCTAGATGTCTAGCTTGGGCTACTGAGAAAGGAAGGCAGCAGAGCACAATGATTAAGATTCCTCGCTCTGGGGCTTCCCTGGTGGCGCAGTGGTTGAGAGTCCGCCTGCCGATGCAGGGGACACGGGTTCGTGCCCCGGTCCGGGAAGATCCCACATGCCTCGGAGCGGCTGGGCCCGTGAGCCATGGCTGCTGAGCCTGCACGTCCGGAGCCTGTGCTCCGCAATGGGAGAGGCCACAACAGTGAGAGGCCCGCGTACCGCAAAAAAAAAAAAGAAAAAAAAAAAAGATTCCTCGCTCTGGGATTCCATCTCTACCAGATAATGGTTTTGTGACCTTGGGAAAGTTACTTCAACTCCATTTGCTTCAGTTTCTGCATCTGTATAGTGGGAATAACAGTAAAGTCTATCTCAAAGGATTTTGTGAGGAGTTACATGGAAGTTCTCAGAACAGGACCTGGCATGTAGAAGATGCTGGATAAGTATTAGTCATGTAAAGGGTGATGGTGATGCCATTCGCCAAGATGGAGAACACGAGAGGAAGTGCAGATTCCAGGGGAGAAGAATGATGAGTTCAAGCTCGGATATGTTAACCTAATCTGCCTGCAGGACATCCAGGAGGCAGCCGATGCCATGGGGCTACAGCTCCGAGGAGAGTTGTGAGTGTCAGATGCTACTTTATAAAGGGTGGTGCTAAGGAGACATCTGAGCAAGGACCTGGCAGACAGGAAGAAGCAGGTCCCAAGGGGACAGCACCTAGTGAGATGTGGAGAAAAGAACTCGGGCAGTCCCTAGGGAACACCGACATTCAAAGGATAGACAGAGGGAAACAGACTGGGAAGGAGCAGTCACAGAGACAAGAGGAAGACTCACAAAAAATAATTCTAATAAAGCTGTACCGTAAAAACTAAAGAAACAAAAACATGAATGACATTGAGATAAGGGCGACATACCACAGTGCACAGGGAATCAGCTTAGAGATTGGAAATCAAGGGTAGGGACAAAAAGATCTCAATAAAAAATAGTATTCCCTAAGAACCAGCATTTACAGTTTACTAATTTTTTTTTTATAAATTACCTAGAAGAACCACATAGTGAAATCTCCAAGTTTATAAGACGCAGAGAGCTCTTTTAGCGAGCGGACTGCCTTACCAATGAGGATAAGCCTGCGAAAAATCTCCTACAGTAATCTGAGTAGCCAAGAAAGAATCACATTTTTCAAGGAAAGAAAGCAGAACATAATGGCTTCACTGAAAAATAATGCAAACTGCATTTTGAAAATAAAGTTCTGGCCCCGAAGCCTTCAGTTACTGAACACAAAAAAGCCACTTTAAATCACATCACTTTGGGGCTTAGAGGAAACAGAGATAGTCATTGGTCCAGATCGTAGATATGGGAACTATTCTGGAAATCTTGCTGAAAAGCAGATAACTGAGTCATCCAAGACCACTGAGTCAGAATCTCAGGGTACGAGGTTAGGAAAAATGTACCACTTTCTGACAATTTTTAAACAAGCTTACCAGACAATTCACGTGCACACCAACATTTGGGAAGCCCTGATCTGCCTGAGCAGGAGACCAAGGGCTAAAGAAAATGAATGGCTTGGACAACAGCACACAGCTAACGAGAGCATCTAGAGCAGTTCTCAAACTCTAAAACGCATCAGAATCATCCAGAGAGCTTGTTTAATACAAATTTTTGAGCTCTACTCTCAGCGTTTCTGATTCAGCCCAAGAATTCACATTTCTAACAAGTGTCCAGGTGAGGCTGCTGCTGCTCACCTGGGGACCACACTTTGCAAACCTCTGGTCTGGACCAGTCATTAGAGACTCTTCTCTGAGTACATCAACTCAATGCAGCCTGTACCCTTAAAGAAAAGGCAGGGTATTTCAGGAATGAGGCTGAAAGTGAAATAGAAAAACATGACAAAATATAAATTTCATACATGTATTCTAAGCCCTTCTGGTCAATTGGAAGAGTCATAGAAAGCTGGAAAAGACCCAGACTAAGCTAGAGTGAAATTATAAGGGTCAGGGAACATGAGAAGAGACCAAAATGACTGAATAAATAAAAAGACTAAATTCACAAAACAAGGTAGAGACAGGTCATGATTCTAAAATCCGTAAAATTATGAAAAGGTATGTGCAGAATGAACAAATTTCAGAATGACAGCATTAGGCAGCTGGTTTGATTATTTGACTGTGAGAAGTCGTTTTTAAGTCTCTTTTTTGTGTTATTTACTCAGAACATCCCAAAACAGTCTTGAGGCTAAATTTTAACTCAAAACAACTTTTGAAAATGGTTTCCCACTGGTCCCACACAAAGCCAGGGAAGCCACGGAGAAACATTCCTCACTCACCACCTCAATTCTGTATGACTCAGACATTCTGGTATTACATTAGAAAGAACAGCATTCCAAGGCTACTCTAACTGCTCCTCTTTTCTCATATAGACAGCCCTTAGCCCTGAAACACTACATTCAAATACAGAATTCTCTCAACAGCTCAGAATATCTGTAATTGCCTCTGTCTACCTGCTATTTGTCTCACTGTTCTGAGAACACATCCAAAATCCGTAACGATGAATTCCACTGACAGCATCTCCTCAGGACTGTCATGCACATATTACATCATATTGTCTTCACCTCTTTTCAAACCCATTTTCCACTTGTGGTTCTTACTGTGCTACCTCTAGTATCCGCTGTCATTTCCTCCAAAGAAATACACCTAAGTGTTAGATCCTTTCGTTATCCATTTTACTCCTACATCCAGCTAAGCTCTCCCTCTACCTTCTAAGTATCCTTGCCCAGGCTTTCCTCTTGGTTACATATATTTGCTTTTGTACTCTCCCCACCCAACTCCCAACACCCTCCTGTCTTCCCCAAAATAACCTGACTTCCAAAGGCACAATATCTGGTTTTTGACCTTTTCAAAGCCAGTGTAAATATCATTCTGTCAACACATATACTGCTATTTAGAGCTAAGAGGCAAAAACAGGATCTAAGTAACTTCTGCTACCCAGACAGGTGAATGGTTCAAGCTGGCTTAGGTTTTTCCCAGGATTCATTACAGGCTATTCTTCATCATAAGAATGTCGATTCTGCTTCTGGCCTTGAAACTAAAGCTTCCTAAGACATTAGAGGATCTCTCATTGGCCAAGCCCTATAAAAGGACACAGACACAAACAGACAGACACACAGACACACACACACACACCCCTACCTGAAGACCAAAACTCAGAGTTTACCATCATCAAATTCCAAATATAAGTCATTGCCCACCAAATAACTAACATAAAACTTAAACACAGGCTCTATGCTTACCTACAATTATTAAATCTCAGTCTAAGGTGAGCTTCAAATCTATGCAATACTGTTTTGTTTCTGAAATATATTCTTAATTAGAAGCAAGAGACTTTATGGGAATTGCTACATAGATCCAACAGTGACATTATGACTGTCTGTTTGTCCTTTCCTTATCCTAAACTGTCTTTAAAAATACAAACTTCACTGCAATAAGTAGTGTTGGGAAAACCAGATATGCACATGCAAAGGAATGAATTTGGACCTTTACTCTACACCATATACAAAAAGTAACTCAAAATGAATCAAAGACCTAAAATAAGACTTAAAACTATGAAACTCTTAGAAGAAAACATAGGGGAAATGCTTCATGATACTAGACTTGGTAATGATTTCCTGCATAAGACACCAAAAGCATAGACAACAAAAGTAAAAACAGACAAATTGGACTACATCAAAATTTAAAACTTCTGTGCATCAAAGGACATAATTAACAGAGTAAAAGGGCAGCCTACAGAATGGGAGGAAATATTTGTAAACCATATATCTGATAAAGGGTTAATATCCAGAATATGTAAAGAACTCCTACAACTCAACAACAAAAAGATAAATGATCCAATTAGAACATGGGCAAAGGACACTGACTAAACATTTTTCCAAAGAAGATATGCTAACAAGCATATGAAAAGATGTTTAACATTACTAATCATTATGGAAATGCAAATCAAAACCATGAGATATCAGGATGGCTACTATCAAAAAACAAAACAAAACAAAAAACAGTGTTGGTAAGGATATGGAGAAACTGGAATGCTTGTGTACTATTGGTAGGAATACAAAATGGTGTAGCTGCTGTGGAAAACATTATGGTGGTTCTTCAAAAAATTAAAAATAGAATTACCATATGATCCAGCTATTCCACTTCTAGATATATACCCAAAATAGCTGAAAGCAGGAATTCAAACAAATATTTATATACCCATGTACAAGTAGCATTATTCATAATAGCCAAAAGGTTGAAGCAACCCAAATGTCCATCAATGAATGAATGGATGCACGAAATGTGGTGTGTATGTGTATTTATGTGTGTGTGTATGTGTGTGCATGCGTGTGGGTATAATGGAATATTATTCAGCCTTAAAAAGGAAGGAAATTCTAACACATTCTACAACATGGATGAACCCTGAGGACATTACTCTAAGTGAAATAAGCCTGTCACAGGAAGACAAACACTGTATGAATCCACTTCCATGAGGTATCTAGAAGAGTTAAATTCATAGAGACAGAAAGTAGAATGGTGGTTGCCAGGCGCTGGGGGAGGGAAGAATGGGGAGTCGTTTAATAGGTAGAGAATTTCAGTTTTGCAAGATGAAAACATTCTGGAAATTGGTTGCACAATAATGTGAATATACTTAACAATACTGGAACTATACACTTAAAAATGGTTAAAATGGTAAATTTTGTGTTGTGTATTTTAACACAATTTTTTAAGTATAAACTTAATGAAATATTTTCTTGCAATAGACTTATAAATCTATAGTCACATTTTTATCTTACATAAAGTGTATTATCTCTTAATATTAACATGCACAGAATGCTATAATATTATATATGTCTTTGAAAGTAAAGGTATAATCTGTAGAATTGAAAATATCTAAAAAATAACACATTTTATACACAAAGCTTACATTCTGTAAAATTAATAACTTTATAGGAAGGGTTACTAAAGAATGCACATGATAATGAAAATAACATGGCATCAAAGTCTAGTACTTGATGTTAATACTCCATTTCATGTAGGGTATTCAAAGAGCTTCATAAAATCTCAGAGCTCTATAAAGAAAGGATTTCACCTGTCTGAACCATAAATTGCACAGCAAAGCTTTCATCACAATGTTTACTGAAAAATGCTTGACTGGATGCTAGAGTAGCATAGCACAGACTCCAGGGGCCTCTAATACCTACCTTTGGTGCTCCAAGGACAATGGTGCTTCAAGGACAAAGGACGACTCTGCCTGAAAAAGTTTCAACGTCACACCCCCTACCTGACTCTTAATCGCCCTCCCCACCAAGTTGCGGTGGTTACGAAATTCCTGAGCCCACCTGGGCGAGGGGACCTGTCCCAAATAAGGAAAGGCATCTGCCCTGTCCCACTCCCACCCTATAGAAGGAAGGTATATGTGCCTCAACCAATCAGTAAACGAAATTTTCACCTTGGACCGTTCTTTTATTTTCTGCCTATAAAAACTGATCAATAGCACATGTTTGGGCTCGACTCTCCCAGACTACTAGGAAGTCAGCCCGCTGTTCTGGCAGTGACCCTTCTCTCTAATAAATTCTATCTTCTTTACATTCTGCCTTGTGTCTGGAAATTCTTTTCCAACCCGCGTTCGGACCACGACACTACCCCGTTACTCTTTACCCTCCATCTGAATAAGATATCTGACGTACGACTTACTGGCAAATTAAGAAGATATTTCATAAAGATATTTCAAAAAACTTAGTATTCAGCATCTAGAGGTTAAAAAACAGATTTATCTATTTGCATCCAATGAAAAATATATCCATTTTGAATTTAGACATGAAGTTCAAAGTATAGCTTTATTCAGTTACATTCTTAATTTGATCTAATAATAAGCTATTTGAGAACATAACCCTGTGTCACAACAGTATACTAAAAGTACTGGCACTGTTTTATTCAAAGCAAAAATTAAGGTGATTACAACACCTTTAAAACCAAAAATACAAAGATTAGGTACAACTATGCTTTTATTGCATTGGGGGTGTCAATCTTGGGTGGTATTTACTTGTAAAACGCAGATTCCCAAACCCTTCCCCCTAGCACTCTGATTCAGATTCTGACACACTAGATGGTGGCCTACTAATTTGTATTTTCAATGTGCTTTTTAACAAGCACTCTAACAAGGCTTTGAGAAACAATGCAAAACACACCTCTAATAAGATGCTAATTACAGTGCCTTAGAGGTATACCTTATGAGGAAGTTAAATATCATCTTATTCAACCTGATAAACACAGGAATCCTTTCTACAATACTGACAGATAGACTGATTGATCAATTTTAATAAGAAAGAATACCAACATTTATATACAAATAAATAGCATATGCTTCTCTGTAAAATACAAGTCTAATCACTTATTTTAACAAGACTACCATTGCTTGAAACTTAGAGTCACCTCTTTCGAGAATTAACTTTCAATACAGTGTATAAGCCTTCAAACACATATACAATTATAAAAAGAGAAACTGGTTTCATTACGTTATTGCTCCTGATCAAAATTAGAACTCCCCAGATTCCGTAGCTCTGAAGACATTTAGATTACTTCCCAAATACACCCTCACAGGGTTGAGATTTGCCACCACAGAAAATAGGATGTTTAGATACATGTTTATGTATGGCCAAGTCGCTTTGCTGTGCACCTGAAACTATCACAACATTGTTAATCGGCTATACTCCAATGTAGTTTAAAAAGAAAGAAAATAGGGGCTTCCCTGGTGGCACAGTGGTTAAGAATCCGCCTGCCAATGCAGGGGACACAGGTTCGATCCCTGGTCCGGGAAGATCCCACATGCCGCGGGGCAACTAAGCCCATGCGCCAAAACTACTGAGCCCGTGTGCCTAGAGCCCCTGCTCCACAACAAGAGAAGCCACCGCAATGAGAAGCCCATGCACCACAACGAAGAGTAGTCCCCACTCACCGCAACTAGAGAAAGCCCGTGTGCAGCAACGAAGACCCAACACAGCCAAAAATTAATTATTATTTTTTTTTAAAAAGAAAGAAAATAGGATGTTTAAAAGAATGCTACCAGAAGATCAAGATGCAGTTCCCAAAGAAAAAATGTTTAAATGTTTTGAGAAGAGGAGAGAGTGTAGCCTCTCAGAAACACTGCTTTGAACAAGATAATGTTCACCTCTGTGGACAGGCAATGTTGCCTGCCATTCCAGTAAACAAAGAATGTTGCTGCCATTCTAGTAAACAAGGACCAAGCCATCAGCTGCTGCAGCATCCCACCCCACCACCACTGATGGTACGCCCTGAGGGGAATTCAGGATAGAGAAAAACAGGAAGCATTTTGTGCTTTGGATACTGGCCCTAGATAGTTAAGATGCATATCTAAGGAATAATTTCATTCAGCCCAGATTCTTACATCTCCCCATACACAGAAAAGCATTAAAATCATTAACTTGCAATGTCTGTTTTTGTGATTAGCAGTTATCTTTTGATGTTCAACTACATTTTTCTTCCAGCCCAATACGCCTATGCATCCTGGCTCCTCCCTAAACTCTCTGGAGCAGCTCCTCAGAGGTATCTGAGAGGCTGTCTCCTGGCCTATAGTCCTCAGTAAGGTCCCCGAATAAAATTTAACTCGAAACTTCCAGGTTGTGCATTTTTCTCCTGTCAACACTTGGATGTGTAAATTCAAGTAGGCTTACTTTTTTTTAAGTTTATTACTGAACATTACGGAACACATCTCAATAGTAATAAGAAAAGACGACATTACCTGTGAGTGCTCTCTTCACGAGCCTTCTGCTAGGTTGCGTTTGCTCACTTCACTCTATCAGAGGGGTAGAAAAGATTTCTCCAACACTTGGCACTGCTGGCAACGCCCAGAAGAAGACTTCCAAAATCTACAGAAAGGAATTAAAAAAAAAAAAAGCCCCAGAATCATTGATACACCACAAAAAAAACCCAATCTAAATTTCTCCAGTTTTTCTCCCCCATATTTACCACCATTTGTTGTGCACTGAGTGGGTTCTCCTCAGATTGCACTTATTATTAAAAAAAAGTTATAAACAAGGGACCTCCCTGGTAGTCCAGCGGTTGAGGGTCCGCACTCCCAGTGGCAGGGGGCGTGGGGGAGTGGGGAGGTGGCAGGGTTTGACCCCTGGTCGGGGAGCTGGATCCCGGGTGCCCCAGCTAGGAGCCTGCATGCCACAACTAAAGATCCCGCATGCTACAATGAGGATCCCGCAAGGGGCAACGAAGATCCTGCGTGCCACAGCTGAGACCCAGCACAGCCAGACCAATAAATAAATAAATATATATTTTTTATATTTTTTAAGTTATATGCAAAAATCAAATCTTTACTTAGAATTCTGAATGCTAGCCAGAAATGAAAGACTCCTACTGGGTAGCAGAAAGTAGAGAAGGATTCTTCTGTCCTCCAAGAGATGGTAAGTAATTATATACTTCTTTTAGAAGAGAAAAAAATGTGAAACTAAATAAATCCATATCCATGCATCAGCAGCATCATAGTATAAGGACAACAAAATATAAAATAGCAAGGAGAGGATCACAAATAACTTTCGTAACCTACTTTTTTAAAAGTGTGATACTCCCCAAATATTCCCTGGTACCTCTGACCTATCCAAACACTGAGAGTTGAAAGTTTAGTTTCTGCCATCCCATGGGTAAAGTTTACTTTGGTCTTAGACGCACATTTCATATCATCAGGCCTAACTGGGAAGATAAGTTTCACAATACAAATGCATGGCTTAATCCCTACTGTACAGGCAGAAAAACATAAGCTTAAAGAAGGCTGGGAAATTATCCCACCTAAGATAAACAGTGCAGAGAAGAGGTGTCCCGGAAAGGACAGCAAAGAGACTAACCCCAAGCGGTTAGAGCATGAAAGGCAGAAGCTAATGCAAATGCTGAACAAACCCCATGAGAAGCCGCTATTCTAGATCAGAACAGGTGCAAGCTAGAGACAATGACCAAGAAAAAACAATTTTTAAGAAAACAATAAATACTATACTTAGTTAAAGCATGGGAACCATTTAAATGCCCAATAACTGGGGAAGAAGAGTTAAGTAAATGTGACAAAAAGACATAATTTAGTTAACCACGATTTTGTTAGCTGTCAGAAAATTTTGAGTTTTAATAAAGTGAGAAAACGCCATTTATCACATAAAGAAGAAAGAAAAAACAGAGTACAATGCTGTAATTACATATGATCACGATCACTTACGCAAAGCAAGAAACAAGAAGCAACTTGTTCTGATATAGTTAGAAGTATTTATAAGTGAAATTTCCCCGACTTTAGATGGGTTAAGGTGAGCAATTCAAGTCAGAGTCTAGTACAACAAATAGGTCTTTTCAAAATCTCTGCGTAGCAAGGATGCACCACTCACTAACATAATAATTTTTCTGGAACAGCCCTGTATATTAAAGGATGGTTCCCTATAAGTCACTGTAAGAGGTTTTGTGTGTGTGTGTGTGTGTGTGTTTGACCTATAGATGTCTCAAAGACTTGGAATGCAATACCTTTTCTTATAACAAATGTTTTGTGAAAGGGAAAAAAATGGAGGAAGGGACCTCAACTTGACCTAAAGCTTCAAAACTAGGCACAGTTGTAATGCCTGGGCACCAAAGAGTGCGTATGGGGCATGAGAAGCAAAGGATAACATTTGACAAGCAAATAAACAAATTCTTCTTATTAAAATTTTGTCAGTACCTTCAAATCCACCCTCTTCACTCTACTCAATTATAAAGCACCTGGGGGCTTCCCTGGTGGCGCAGTGGTTGAAAGTCTGCCTGCCGAAGCAGGGGACACGGGTTCGTGCCCCGGTCTGGGAAGATCCCACATGCTGCGGAGCGGCTGGGCCTGTGAGCCATGGCCGCTGAGCCTGTGCGTCCAGAGCCTGTGCTCCGCAATGGGAGAGGCCACAACAGTGAGAGGCCCGCATACCGCAAAAAAAAAAAAAAAAAAATTATAAAGCACCTGGGACCTTGCAGTATAATTCATAATCAAATCTCCGGGCATTTATTCGCAAGCCGTTTTAAAATGGCTTACAAGCAAGAGAATTCTACTTCTTCCATAATACCATATGAACTGTTTTATCATCGTGTCCTGGAGAGAGACAGGCTCTCCTACCGCCTCTTAAGAATTACAGATTGCTTCCAGATGCTTTTCAGGTGATTTCAAGCCTTTTCTCATTCTGTGACTCTTGAATTACGAAAGGGCATCTCTAATTCATGAGAAATACCGCTCCCACTTCAGTGTCCATTAACATACATTCTCCCCTTCCACTACATTGTAGGCACTCACACACGTATGCGTTTAGTTAGGTAATAATGCCTCCCCGTGTATCAGTCAGGGCTTTACTGAGAACCACTCATATTTTACCGTCGTGATTCCGCTAGCAGCCACACTTTGAGACTTCAAAGGAGGCTGAGTCCCTTGACAGTGATGCACAGAATGACATCAAAAGCAAGGTTAAACAAAACTCAAGTAAAGGGAAAGGACTCTCTTAAAATTCACTGGGTCTTGGTAATTCTCTCATTATCACCTCATTTAAAAACAAAGTATGTCTCCTGCTAAAATGTGGGGAAGTTGGCAGTTAACAATTCAGTCACACTCAAATCTCTGCCCAGGCAAGTGCTTTCCTTCTAACAAAACGTGCTATCTCCACACAGCAAAACCAAATCCAGCCTCAGAATCCTTCTGGGCAGTGGCTGTGTCACATCCCTAAATTCAACAGAGGAACAAAATTTAAACCTCATTTCCAGATGGCATAAATTCAGTGAATTCAGACCTCTACTGTGCTGAGTGCATAAATCTGTTAACAGGCAAAGAGTGCACAAAAAGCACAGCAAACCGCCAAATGAACACTGTGTGTTGTGGGCAGAGAGAATTAATATCCACATCACAGATTTCTCTCTGTATCGACGAAATGAATGCAGAGGGGCGTTTTTACAGGAGGTGTGGATTTTTCCATAGCACTGGATTAACTGACCCGTGTTATAATCAAGTGCTTTCCTGGAGAGTAATTAACAAATCAATCAATCAACTACAAGTTTTCAAATACGTGGAGTTGACGATGAGTTAATTATTGAATAATTTCATTCTCCAAAAGAGCCGAACTGTGACAGGTTATGTGGAAACTTGCAGAGAAGAACAAAATGTTCTACCAGGCCCACAGTCTTCACTATTCCACTTAATATTAATAAGGGACTTCCCTGGTGGCGCAGTGGTTAAGAATCCGCCTGCCGATGCAGGGGACACAGGTTTGAGCCCTGGTCCGGGAAGATCCCACATGCCACAGAGCAACTAAGCACATGAGCCACAACTACTGAGCCCACGTGCCACAACTACTAAAGCCCACGTGCCTAGAGTGCGTGCTACACAACAATGAGAAGCCCACACACTGCAAATGAAGAATAGCCCCCTCTCACTGCAACTAGAGAAAGCCCAAGCCTGCGTGTGGCAACAAAGACCCAACACAGCCAAAAATAAATAATTTAAAAAATAATTAATTTTTAAAAAAGAATATTAATAATAACTCAAGAGTCTTAAAATGGTTGGATCTAAACTCAGTCCCTGAATTTTATATATGATAAAAATAAAGCACAGGGAAGCTAAGTGACTTTAGGGAAGACAGAGGTAGAACCCGTATCTTCCAACCCACGGTGATGCGATCTTCTCCACATTAAACTCACAATTCCTCAACTATCTACCCATTAAGTCTATTTCATTTCCCTCAAACAGCAAAACTTTTAAAGCTTTGGGAAAAGTGGAACCAAATGAAGCTTCAACCTCCAGTTTCCATCCAATCAATCCCTGAGATTTTACATTAATTATATAGATTCTCTTCTTCACCCAAGAAATACAGTGTAATTTGGATCACCTTGGGAAGGTCCCAACCATGAAACAAATGAGTGAGCTACAGCACATCACCGAGGAGGAAGAGCAGACAGAGACAGACTACAGCCATCTCAGAAATGAATCAAGGATACTGACTGATCAAAATAAACAACGGGGCTTCCCTGGTGGCACAGTGGTTGAGAGCCCGCCTGCCAATGCAGGGGACGCGGGTTCGTGCCCCGGTCTGGGAAGATCCCACATGCCACAGAGCGGCTGGGCCCGTGAGCCATGGCCACTGAGCCTGCGCGTCCGGAGCCTGTGCTCTGCAACGAGAGAGGCCACAACAGTGAGAGGCCCGCGTTTAAAAAAAAAAAAAAAAAAATGAATAACGAAGATTAACAAAATCAAAATCTAAGTATTAAGTGCTATTTCCCAATGTAACAACTATTCCTAAGATGTTTCTTAAAGAAAAAAATGTAGTGGTCATTGTTGTTTAAGGTTGTGTAATCAAGCAGATTTGGAAAATGCGACATTCTAAAATATCCCTCTTGAACATTCACAAAGCGCATCATGTGTATAAAGGCTCGAAGAAGGCCTACAGGAAAGAAGCCCACTTAGTTTTGTTTAATATATACAACGTTTCCCAATCTTATTTGACATCTTCTGTTTGCAGAACCTGTACTGACATTCTCCAAGAAGCATCCTTCAGGAAGCACATATAGCATTTTTGATGAATAACATGGCATCCATTAAGCAGCATTTATAGTGAGATTGGCTTCCTCTTCCAGACCCAACTGTTAAAAATCAACTCTTGGGACTTCCCTGGTGGTCCAGTTGTAAAGAATCTGCCTTGCAATGCAGGGGACACAGGGTTAGATCCCTGGTCAGGGAACTAAGATCCCACATGCCACAGGGCAACTAAACCCGTTCACCACAACTACTGAGCTCACGCACCTCAACTAGAGCCTGCGTGCTGTAAACTAGAGAGCCCACATGCCCTGGAGCCTGTATCCCACAAATATCCCACACGCCACAACTAGAGAGAAACCCGCTCACCACAACGAAAGATCCCGCACCGCAACGAAGATCCCGCGTATTGCAACTAAGACCCGGCACAGCCTAAAAAATAAATAAATAATAAATCTTAAAAAAAAAAAATCAACTCTTGAGGTAAAGGACCCCTGTGATTACAATGAAAATAACCACCACCACCACCAAGTAATAAGTGCTAAGTGCAAGGCACTGTGCCAACTACAATTTTTTTTTGAGAAGGGGTAGGATGTATTCAAATTCAAATTATACTCCCCAGAGCCTGTATCTATTCATAAACAAGAAAACATTTTTTAACAAATAAACATATCATATACACTGTTCTGTACCTTGCATTTTTCACCAAACAACATATATTGGAAATGACACATAAAGAGATTCACTGGTATCTTTTTATGACTGCACAGTTTTCTAATGTACAGCAGTACAGTAACACAATGTACTAATTCAGTCTCCCATGGATGAACATTTTGGTTGTTTCCAATCTTTAGTCATTTTATAAACATTACTACATAAGTATCTCTGTACATAAATCATTTTCTCATGAATGTAATATGTATGTATATGTAGGGTACATTCATAGTATATATGAATGTATGTATATCTAGAGGAATGTACTCAATATTTGTACCTAGGATAAATTTTTAGAACTGGAGCTCCTAGTCAAAGGTATGAGATTTTGCCAAACTGCCCACTAAAGAGACTATTGTTTTGCACTCATTATCTCTACAGAGTAGGTTACAGAACTTCTTAATCTTTGCCCATCTAATAGTGATGAACGGTACCTCGGTTTAGTTCTAATGTGACTATCTCTTATAATGAGCAGAGTTAAGCATCTTCTTCATATGTTTAAAAGACACTGTTATCTCTCTTTCTGTAGACTATATCCTTTGTCCACTTTTCTACTGGGTTGTTGGACTTTTTCTTATAGATTTGTAGAAGCTCTTTATTAGGGAAATCAGTCCCTTTGTGATATGAGGAGCAAAATTTTTTCCCCATTTTCTTGTTCTTTGTCTTCCCTTATGCAGGATTTTTTCTGTTAGTTTTTTAATGTAATCAAGTTTATCAATCTCTTACGGCTTCTCTCTTTTCTGTCTTACTTAGAAAGGCCATATACACGCCAAGATTATAAAATAACTTTCCCATGTTTTCTTCTATAATATACTTTATTATTAAAATTTCTGTTTAATATAGATCAATTTTGGCGTAACACTTAAGATATTGCTCTAAATAGCTTTTTCTTTCCCCCGTCCAGATGGCCACCTGGTTATCCCACCACTGTTTACTAAACACAGCATCTTTCTCCAATTAACTTGATATTTGGTAACACAAATGTTTCAATTATTGTAGCCTTATAGTATGTTTTAATCTCTTTTTCAGAATTGGCCTACCTATTCATGCTTACTTATTTTTCCATGTGAGCATAGAATAAGGTTGTTTAGCTCCCCCAAAGTCCTGTTGTTATTTTTATTGGAATTACATTAAACATACACATTAATTTAAGGAGAACTGGCATCTTTATATCCAAGAACACGACAGGCCTTTTCATATCTTTTTTGTATCCCTCAGGAGCATTTTTAAACTCCTTCACACACATCATACATATTTTATAAGTTTATTCTTAGGTATTTTATCCTTTTTATGGTAACTTTTTTCTTCCACTACATTCAAACTAGTTGTTAGTATATATGAAAGCTATGAATGCTGACATATTACTTTGGTATCCAGGCACATTTATAAATTATCTCATAAATTGTCTTATTCTTTATAATTAGTTTTTCACTTGATTCTCTTGGGTATTCTAGTCATATATTCCTATCATTTATTTGGAAATGATAGGAATATATGACTAGCTTTCATACCTTTATAACTTTATTTTCTTTCTGTTGACCACCTACATTAACTTGTGATTCCAAAACACCATTAATAAAGAGTGAAAATAGTGGACATTCTTATTTTGTTTCTGGCTTTAATGGTCTCAAATTTCCTATTAAGCCTGAGATGGTTTTTAGATTGAGAAAGACATATTTTACTAAGAATACTTTCCTACTATATTTTGACGGTTTTTTTAAAAAATCAATAATGATACTGAATTTTATCAGATGTCTTTTTGTATAAAAATGATCATATGATTTTTTTCTATTTACATTTAACAAGATGATGAATATCTTTAATAAATTTCATACTACTGAACCCTCCTGCATTCCTAAAACAATCCTCACTTGTTATGGCGTATTATTCTTTTAATGTGTACAAAGCACACAAACGTCATCTCACTCCATCCTCTAAGCAGCCCCGCAAGGTATGTTTTGGCACCATGGCTGCACGGGCCCTCACCCACTGTACTCCCGCTCTCCTCACTGCTCCCCCTCCAGGACTGTGCCGCTCCTGCCAGACCTGCTGTTCCCGGAGATCCTCCATCCCCAGATTGCCTCCTCTATCCTTCCTCTCTCCATGTACGTCTCTGCCGACACAGCACCTCCACACAAAGGCCCTCCCTGTCTACTGTCTACCCCATGTAAAACAGACATGAAACACCTTCCGATCTTGTCACTCATTCCCTGACCCTGTTCTATTTCTGTTTGTAGCAACTGTCACCATCTAGCATATATTATATTTCACTTCTATTAATTTACATTCCATCTCCCCCAGTAGAATGTAAGCTCCATTAAGAGAAGGAGTTTCATCTCCATTAAGAGCAGGAGTTTCATCTGCTAGGCCTGGCACACAGAAACTACTTAATATTTGTTGAATGAGGGAATGAACAAATGAATAAATGAATGAACACCCATTTTATAGACAAGAAAGCTGAAGCTTAAAGAGATGAAGTAAAATCATTCACTGGCAGAGCTGGGACTGAAACCCAAGTCAAACTTCCAATTCCCTACCCCTAACCCTTAAAACAAATGACAGGTGATTTTAGGCCACAGAAAATGCTCATATATCTTATGAATACGAAAGTGCAAGTTAGTGACTCCATTGAAAGTAGATGTCCCTTTACAAGGTAAGCAAAAGAATCAGAAGATGGCGCCCATAGACTGGCTTTGGAGCCCAAAGAGATAATCTCCAGCCCTACACTTGTCCAACACAGTCACCGCTAGCCATGCATGGTTACTGGAACTTGGGATGTGGTGTCAGCGACTACGGAACTGAAAGTTTAATTTTATTTCATTTTAATTAATTTAAATCTACAAACTGATACTAGTGGGAACCCACTTTTTCTTTCTTTTTTTTTTCATGGTGGTAATATTTTTAATAGTACAAAATACAAAACAACCCAAATATCCATCAGTGGTAGAATGGATAAATAATGTTATATTTATACAATGGAATACCCTACAGCAATGAAGATGAATGACCTACAACTACATTCAACAATTCCCTTGATTCTCACTAACATAATGTGGGGGGGGAAAATCCATAAAAGATTATAGTGAATCTAATTTTTTTTAATTTTTGAATTTTATTTTAATTTTTTATTCAGCAGGTCCTTATTAGTCATCCATTTTATACACATCAGTGTATACATGTCAATCCCAATCTCCCAATTCATCACACCACCATCCCCAACCCCCGCCGCTTTCCCCCCTTGGTGTCCATACATTTGTTCTCTACATCTGAGTCTCAATTTCTGCCCAGCAAACCAGTTCATCTGTACCATTTTTCTCAGTTCCACATACATGCATTAACATAAAATATTTGTTTTTCTCTTTCTGACTTACTTCACTCTGTAGGAAGTCTCTAGATTCATCCATGTCTACAAATGACCCAATTTCGTTACTTTTTATGGCTGAGTAATATTCCATTATATATATGTGCCACATCTTCTTTATCCATTCGTCTGTAGATGGGCATTTAGGTTGCCTTCATGACCTGGCTATTGTAAACAGTGCTGCAGTGAACATTGGAGTGCATGTGTCTTTTTGAATTATGGTTTTCTCTGGCTATATGCCCAGTAGGGATTGCTGGGTCATATGGTAATTCTATTCTTAGTTTTGTAAGGAACTGAGATACTGTTCTCCATAGTGGCTGTATCAATTTATATTCCCACCAACAGTGCAAGAGGGTTCCCTTTTCTCCACACCCTCTCCAGCATTTGTTGTTTGTAGATTTTCTGATGATGCCCATTTGAACTGGTGTGAGGTGATACCTCATTGTAGTTTTGATTTGCATTTCGCTAATAATTAGTGATGTTGAGCAGCTTTTCAAGTGCTTCTTGGCCATCTGTATGTCTTCTTTGGAGAAATGTCTATTTATGCCTTCTGCCCATTTTTGGACTGGATTGTTTGGATTTTTAACATTGAGCTGCATGAGCTATTTATATATTTTGGAGATTAATCCTTTGTCCGTTAATTCGTTTGCAAATATTTTCTCTCAAACTGAGGATTGAATTTTTTCTTCTTTGTACTTTCCGTTGCTTTGCAAAGGCTTTTAAGTTTCATTAGGTCTCATTTGTTTATTTTTGGTTTTATTTCCATTACTCTAGGAGTTGGGTCAAAAAGATCTTTCTGTGATTTATGTCAAAGAGTGTTCTTCCTATATTTTCCTCTAAGAGTTGTATAGTGTCCGGTATTACATTTAGGTTTCAAATCCATTTGGAGATTATTTTTATGTATGGTGTGAAGGAGTATTCTAATTTCATTCTTTTACATGTAGCTGTCCAGTTTTCCCAGCACCACTTACTGAAGAGACTGTCTTCTCTCCACTGTATATCCTTGCCTCCTTTGTCATAGATCAGTTGACCATAGGTGTGTGGGTTTATCTCTGGGCTTTCTATCTTGTTCCATTGATCTACATTTCAGTTTTTGTGCCAGTACCATATTGTCTTGATTACTGTAGTTTTGTAGTATAGTCTGAAGTCAGGGAGTCTGATTCCTCCAGCTCCACTTTTTGCCCTCAACACTGCTTTGGCTATTCGGGGTCTTTTGTGTCTCCATACAAATTTTAAGATTTTTTGTTCTAGTTCCGTAAAAAATGGCATTGGTAATTTGATAGGGATTGCATTGAATCTGTAGATTGCTTTGGGTAGTAGAGTCATTTTCACAATATTGATTCTTCCAATCCAAGAACATGGTATATATTTGCATCTCTTGGTATCATCTTTAATTTCTTTCATCAGTGTCATATAATTTTCTGCATACAGGTCTTTTGTCTCCCTAGGTAGGTTTATTCCTAGGTATTTTATTCTTTTTGTTACAATGGTAAATGGGAGTGTTTCCTTATTTTCCCTTTCAGATTTTCATCATTAGTCTATAGGAATGCAAGAGATTTCTGTGCATTAATTTTGTATCCTGCAATTTTACCAAATTCATTGATTACCTCTCGTAGTTTTCTGGTGGCATCTTTAGGATTCTCTATGTATAGTATCACATCATCTGCAAACAGTGACAGTTTTACTTCTTCTATTCCAATTTGTATTCCTTTTATTTCTTTTTCCTCTCTAATTGCCGTGGATAGGACTTCCGAAACTATGTTGAATAATAGCGGTGAGAGTCGACATCCTTGTCTCATTCCTGATCTTAGAGGAAATGCTTTCAGTTATTCACCATTGAGAATGATGTTTGTGGTCGGTTGGTCGTATGTGGCTTTTATTATGTTGAGGTAGGTACCCTCTAAGCCCAATTTCTGGGGAGTTTTTATCATAAATGGGTGTTGAATTTTGTCAAAATGTTTTTCTGCATCTATTGAGATGATCATACAGTTTTTAATCTTCAATTTGTTAATATGTTGTATCACATTGATTGATTTGCATATATTGAAGAATCCTTGCATCCCTTGGATAAATCCCACTTGATCGTGGTGTATGATCCTTTAAATATGTTGTTGGGTTCTATTTGCTAGTATTTTGTTGAGGATTTTTGCATCTATATTCATCAGTGATATTGGCCCGTAATTTTCTTCTTTGTAGTATCTTTGGCTTTGGTATCAGGGTGATGGTGTCTTCATAGAATGAGTTTGGGAGTGTTCCTTCCTCTGCAATTTTTTGGAAGAGTTTGAGAAGGATGGGTCTTAGCTCTTCTCTACATGTTTGATAGAATTCACTTGTGAAGCCATCTGGTCCTGGACTTTTGTTTGTTGGAAGATTTTTAATCACAGTTTCAATGTCATTACTTGTGATTGGTCTGTTCATATTTTCTATTTCTTCCTTGTTCCGTCTTGGGAGGTTATGTCTTTCTAAGAATTTGTCCATTTCTTCCAGGTTGTTCATTTTATTGGCATAGAGTTGCTTGTAGTAGTCTCTTAGGATGCTTTGTATTTCTGTGGTGTCTGCTGTAACTTCTCCTTTTTCATTTCTAATGTTGTTGATTGAGTCCTCTCCCTTTTCTTCTTGATGAGTCTGGCTAATGGTTTATCAATTTTGTTTATCTTCTCAGAGAACGAGCTTTTAGTTCTATTGATCTTTGCTATTGTTTTCTTTGTTTCTATTTCATTTATTTCTGCTCTGATCTTTATGATTTCTTTCCTTCTGCTAACTTTGGGTTTTGTTTGTTCTTCTTTCTCTAGTTCCTTTAGGTGTAAGGTTAGATTGTTTACTTGAGATTTTTCTTGTTTCATAAGGTAGGCTTGTATTGCTATAAACCTCCCTCTTAGAACTGCTTTTGCTGCATCCCATAGGTTTTGGATCGTCGTGTTTTCATTGTCGTTTGTCTCTAGGTATTTTTTGATTTCCTCTTTGATTTCTTCAGTGATCTCTTGGTTACTTAATAACGTATTGTTTAGCCTCCATTTGTTTGTGTTTTTTATGTCTTTTTCCCTGTAACTGATTTCTATTCTCATAGCATTGTGGTTAGAAAAGATACTTGATATGATTTCAAATTTCTTAAATTTACTGAGGCTTTATTTGTGACCGAAGATGTGATCTATCCTGGAGAATGCTCTGTGCACACTTGAGAAGAAAAGTGTAACCTGCTGTTTTCGCATGGAATGTCCTATAGATATCAATTAAATCCATCTAGTCTATTGTGTTATTTAAAGCTTGTGTTTCCTTATTAATTTTCTACTTGGATGATCTGTCCATTGGTGTAAGTGAGGTGTTAAATTCCCCCACTATTACTGTGTTACTGTCGATTTCCTCTTTTACAGCTGTTAGCAGTTGCCTTATATATTCAGGTGCTCCTATGTTGGGTGCATATATATTTCTAATTCTTATATCTTCTTCTTGGATGATCCCTTGATCATTATGTAGTTTTCTTCCTTGTCTATTGTGACATTCATTATTTTAAAGTCTACTTTATCTGATATGAGTATTGCTACTCCAGCTTTCTTTTGATTTCCATTTGCATGGAATATCTTTTTCCATCCCCTCACTCTCAGTCTGTATGTGTTCCTAGATCTGAAGTGGGTCTCTTGTAGACAGCATATATATGGGTCTTGTTTTTGTATCCATTCAGCAAGCCTGTGTCTTTTGGCTGGAGCATTTAATCCATTCACATTTAAGGTAATTATCAATATGTATGTTCCTGTTTCCATTTTCTTAATTGTTTTGGGTTTCTTTTGTAGGTCCTTTTCTTCTCTTGTGTTTCCCACTTAGAGAAGTTCCTTTAGCATTTGTTGTAAAGCTGGTTGGGTGGTGCTGAATTCTCTTAGCTTTTGCTTGTCTGTAAAGGTTTTCATTTCTCCATAGAATCTGAATGAGATCCTTGCCGAGTAATCTTGGTTGTAGGTTCCTCCCTTTCATCATTTTAAATATGTCATGCCACTCCCTTCTGGCATATAGAGTTTCTGCTGAGAAATCAGCTGTTAACCTTATGGGAGTTCCCTTGTACGCTGTCTGTCAAAAGTTTTTCCCTTGCTGCTTTCAATAATATTTCTTTGTCCTTAATTTTTGCCAAGTTGATTACTATGTGTCTCAGCGTGTTTCTCCTTGGGTTTAACCTGCATGGGACTCTCTGCACTTCCTGGACTTGGGTAGCTATTTCCTTTCCCATGTTAAGGAAGTTTTCGACTATAATCTCTTCAAATATTTTCTCGGGTCCTTCCTCTCTCTCTTCTCCTTCTGGGACCACTATCATGTGAATGTTGTTACGTTTAATGCTGTCCCAGAGGTCTCTTAGGCTGTCTTCATTTCTTTTCATTCTTTTTTCTTTCTTCTGCTCCACAACAGTGAATTTCACCATTCTGTCTTCCAAGGTCACTTACCCGTTCTTCTGCCTCAGTTATTCTGCTATTGGTTCCTTCTAGTGTAGTTTTCATTTCAGTTGTTGTATTGTTGTTTATCTCTGTTTGTTTGTTCTTTAATTCTTCTAGGTCTTTGTTAAACATTTCTTGCATCTTCTCGAGCTTTGCCTCCATTCTTTTTCCGAGGTCCTGGATCATCTTCACTATCATTATTCTGAATTCTTTTTCTGGATGGTTGCCTGTCCCCGCTACATTTAGTTGTTTTTCTAGGGTTTTATCTTGTTCCTTCATCTGGGACATAGACCTCTGCCTTTTCATCTTGTCTATCTTTCTGTGAATGTGGTTTTTGTTCCACAGGCTGCAGGATTGTAGTTCTTCTTGTTACTGCTGTCTGCCCTCTGGTGAATGAGGCTGTCTAAGAGGCTTGAGCAATTTTCCTGATGGGAGGGACTGGTGGTGGGTAGAGCTGACTGTTGCTCTGGTGGGAAGAGCTCAGTAAAACTTTAATCCACTTGCCTGCTGACGGGTGGGGCTGGGTTCCCTCCCTGTTGGTTGTTTGGCCTGAGTCAACCAAACACTGGAGCCAACCTGGGCTCTTTGGTGGGGCTAATGGTGGACTCTCGGAGGGCTCACGCAAAGGAGTACTTCCCAGAACTTCCTATGCCAGTTTCCTCTTCCTCACGGTGAGACACAGCCACCCCTGCCTCCGCAGGAGACCCTCCAATACTAGCAGGTCACTGCTCCTTCCCCTGGGCCCCAGTGCATACACTACTCTGTGCATGCCCTCCAAGAGTGGAGTTCTCTGTTTCCCCCAGTCCTGTCAAAGTCCTGCAATCAATTCCTGCTAGCCTTCAAAGTCTGATTCTCTGGGAATTCCTCCTCCCATTGTCAGACCCCCAGGTTGGGAAGCCTGATGTGGGGCTCAGAACCTTCATTCCAGTGGGTGGACTTCTGTGGTACAACTGTTCTCCAGTTTGTGAGTCACCCACCCAGCATTTATGGGATTTGATTTTATTGTGATTGCGCCCCTCCTACCGTCACACTGTGGCTTCTCCTTTGTCTTTGGAATGTGGGGTGTCCTTTTTGGTGTGTTCCAGTGTCCTCCTGTCGATGACTGTTCAGCAGTTAGCCGTGACCCCGGTGCTCTCGCAAGAGGGAGTGACAGCACGTCCTTCTGCTCCGCCATCTTGAACCATTCTCTCTACCTTTTCAACTGTACATTTTATGCAACCTCAACAGAGATCAAGCATTTCTGGTGAAAAGTGGGCATCCACATGGAGAGGTGCTGTAAACATAAAATCCTCACCAGAGTTCGAAGACTGAGTACAAAAAGAGAATGTAAAAGATCTCATTAATAGTATGTTCATATTGAACATTTTGGATAGACTCAGTTAAATAAAATACATTATTAAAATTTTTTTTTAAAAAAGAAGATGGCCTCCAAAGAATTCCCTGGAAAATATAGGCATTATATTAAGGCAGGTCTCCTCTCTCAATACCCATTAGCCTACAGCAAGCATCATGAAGCTCTAACCTTCATCCACATGTGTCCTTGGGTATCCAGAAGAAAAAACTGGATGCTTCGGGCTTCCCTGGTGGCGCAGTGGTTGAGAGTCCGCCTGCCGATGCAGGGGACACGGGTTCATGCCCCGGTCTGGAAAGATCCCACATGCCACGGAGCACCTGGGTCTGTGAGCCATGGCCACTGAGCCTGCGCATCTGGAGCCTGTGCTCCGCAATGGGAGAGGCCACGACAGTGAGAGGCCCACGTACAGCAAAAACAAACAAACAAACAAACAAAAAAACTGGATGCTTCAAGGCCAAATGGCCATTAAACATGTATTTACTACCAGTTCTGGCAGACACGAGTACTAGAAGCAAACTCCCCCAGGGACTAGCCCTATTATGGCCAGTATGGCCACCAGGGACCTGGCTTTGAAAAATTATTTGCTTCTTCAATGCCTAAGGCTCTTTTCTGGTTTCAAAAGGGCCATTTACAATTACATATTCTTCACAGCCTTTCCCTCTTCTATCATTGGGATACTTTCCTGAACCAACTATAGGCTAAAAACAAAATTTCACAAATCATTTCTAACATTAAACAGTACCTTTAACTTTTCTTCAAAATTCAATCAAACCCTGTATTTTAAAACTGTGGGGCTGATCCAGCTTTGCAATGTGGCACATTTAATTCCATCAGTATAAAATGTAATGAGCAAAGATCTGAGCTAGTGAGGCATAACTAAATGTTCTGAACCTGTGAACTGAAAAAGCAAGGCTCATTTATATTATTTCTAAATAGTAAATAAAATCACTTTCCAACATTTCACTATCAAATTACAGTAATTTTTCTACCAGCACACACTTGAGGAATGCCACAAAAGGACCTTTCTAACAGTTCGTTTTATTGCTGCTCACACCTTCTAAATATTTCTCGGCTGGCTTCTATTCAAAGGTAAATGGAAGGCAGTAAAATTTATGGAAAACGTATTCAACTGCTTAAAATACATCAACCAAAAGAAAAAAGATTTTAAGGCTGTATTATGAGTTGTGAAATTATATCTCCTTTGCTTAGTCTCTGATTTCAATTGACAGGTAACAAAACTGACAAACCAGTCAAGTTCCCAGTCCCCTCCTATACAGAGCCCAACCCTCCCATCTCAAACTCTCACCTTGGTCAAGGCCAGGGTAAACACCTGTCCTTCACATTTTTACACAACCTGACTTTGTATGCCACAAATACAAGCTCTCACACCAGGCAGGAAGCAAATTCCAGTGCATGGAACAAATTCCCACTCTTTTAAACCATCTGTTGACAGTTCCCTTGACTTTCTCAGCTGTCAAGATAGTGAAGGGAGGAAAAGGACCTTTCTGTATAACTGTAAAGTGTAACCAGATAAGTGTGCCCTAAGCAATTCACACATAGAAAGGTAAAATAAAACTCCAGTGAAGGTTTAAAATTTAGCTATAAAAATTATATTATAGGTTGAGAACAAGGTGGCTGAGGAGAAGGACATGCTCTCACTCCCTCTTGCAGGGACACCAGAATCACAACTAGCTGCTGGACAACCATCGACAGGAAGACACTGGAACTCACCAAAAAAGATAACCCACATCCAAAGACAAAGGAGAAGCCACAATGAGACAGTAGGAGGGGCACAATCACAATAAAATCAAATCCCATATAACTGCTGGGTGGGTGACTCACAGACTGGCGAACACTTATACCACAGAAGTCTACCCTCTGGAGTGGAGGTTCTTAGCCCCACGTCAGGCTTCGCAACCTGGGGGTCCGGCAACAGGAGGAGGAATTCCTAGAGAATCAGATTTTGAAGCCTAGTGGGAGTTGATTGCAGGACTTCGACAGGACTGGAGGAAACAGAGACTCCACTCTTGGAGGGCACACGCAAACTAGTGTGCCCATCGGGACCCAGGGGAAGGAGGAGTGATCCCAGGGGAGACTGAACCAGACCTACCTGCTAGTGTTGGAGGGTCTCCTGCAGAGGCGGGGGGTGGCTCTGTTTCACCATGGGGACAAGGACACTGGCAGTAGAAGTTCTGGGAAGTGCTCCTTGGCCTGAGCCCTCCCAGAGTCTGCCATTAGCCCCACCAAAGAGTCCAGGTAGGCTCCAGTGTTGGGTTACCTCAGGCCAAACAACCAACAGGGAGGGAACCCAGTCCCACCCATCAACAGTCAAGTGGATTAATGTTTTACTGAGCTCTGCCCACCACAGCAACAGCCAGCTCTACCCACCACCAGTCCCTCCCATCAAACCTCTTAGATAGCCTCATCCACCAGAGTGCAGACAGCAGAAGCAAGAAGAACTACAATCCTGCAGCCTGTGGAACAAAAACCACATTCATAGAAAGACAGACAAGATGAAAAGGCAGAGGGCTATATACCAGATGAAGGAACAAGATAAAACCCTAGAAAAACAACTAAATGAAGTGGAGATAGGCAAACTTCCAGAAAAAGAATTCAGAATAATGATAGTGAAGATGATCCAGGACCTCGGAAAAAGAATGGAGGCAAAGATCGAGAAGATGCAAGAAATGTTTAACAAAGACCTAGAAGAATTAAAGAACAAACAAACAAAGATAAACAACAATACAACAATTGAAATGAAAACTACACGATAAGGAACCAATAGCAGAATAACTGAGGCAGAATAATGGATAAGTGACCTTGGAAGACAGAATGGTGGAATTCACTGCTGCGGAACAGACTGAAGAAAAAAGAATGAAAAGAAATGAAGACAGCCTAAGAGACCTCTGGGACAACATTAAACGCAACAACATTCACATGATAGTGGTCCCAGAAGGAGAAGAGAGAGAGAAAGGACCCGAGAAAACATTTGAAGAGATTATAGTCAAAAACTTCCCTAACATGGGAAAGGAAATAGCCACCCAAGTTCAGGAAGCGCAGCAAGTCCCATACAGGATAAACGCAAGGAGAAACACGCCGAGACTCATAGTAATCAAATTGGCAAAAATTAAAGGCAAAGAAAAATTACTGAAAGCAGCAAGGGAAAAATGACAAATAACATACAAGGGAACTCCCATAAGGTTAACAGCTGATTTCTCAGCAGAAACTCTACAAGCCAGAAGGGAGTGGCATGATATACTTAAAGTGATGAAAGGGAGGAACCTACAACAAAGATTACTCTACCAGGCAGGGATCTCATTCAGATTCTATGGAGAAATGAAAACCTTTACAGACAAGCAAAAGCTAAGAGAATTCAGCACCACCAAACAGCTTTACAACAAATGCTAAAGGAACTTCTCTAAGTGGGAAACACAAGTGAAAAAAAGGACCTACAAAAACAAACACAAAACAATTAAGAAAATGGTCACAGGAGCATACATATCGATAATTACCTTAAATGTGAATGGATAAAATGCTCCAGCCAAAAGACACAGGCTTGCTGAATGGATACAAAAACAAGACCAATATATATGCTGTCTACAAGAGACCCACTTCAGACCTAGGAACACATACAGACTGAGAGTGAGGGGATGGAAAAAGATATCCCATGTAAATGGAAATCAAAAGAATGCTAGAGTACCAATACTCATATTAGATAAAATAGATGTTAAAATAAAGGTTACAAGATAAAAGGAAAGACACTACAGAATGATCAAGGGATCAATCCAAGAAGAATACATAACAATTAGAAGTATATATGCACCCAACATAGCAGCACTTCAATACATAAGGCAATGTGGTAACAGCAATAAAAGAGGAAATCGACAGTAACACAATAATAGTGGGGGACTTTAACACCTCACTTACACCAATGGACAGATCATCCAAAATGAAAATAAATAAGGAAGTAGAAGATTTAAATGATACAATAGACCAGATAGATTTCATTGTTATTTATAGGACGTTCCATCCTAAAAGAGCAGATTACACTTTCTTCTCAAGTGTGCACAGAACATTCTCCAGGACAGATCACATCTTCGGTCACAATCAAGCCTCATTAAATTTAAGAAAATTGAAATATTATCAAGCATCTTTTTGAGCCACAATGCTATGAGATTAGAAATGAATCACAGGGAAAAAAACGTAAAAAACACAAACACATGGAGGCTAAACAATACGTTACTAAGTAACCAAGAGATCACTGAAGAAATCAGAGAGGAAATCAAGAAATACCTAGAGACAAACGACAATGAAAACACGACGATCCAAAACCTATGGGATGCAGCAAAACCAGTTCTAAGAGGGAAGTTTATAGCTATACAAACCTACCTCAGGAAACAAGAAAAATCTCAAGTAAACAATCTAACCTTACACCTAAAGGAACTAGAGAAAGAAGAACAAACAAAACCCAAAGTTAGCAGAAGGAAGGAAACATAAAGATCAGAGAGGAAATAAATGAAATAGAAACAAAGAAAACAATAGCAAAGATCAATAAAACTAAAAGCTGGTTCTTTGAGAAGATAAACAAAATTGATAAAGCATTAGCCAGACTCATCAAGAAAAACAGTGAGAGGACTCAATCAATAACATTAGAAATGAAAAAGGAGAAGTTACAACAGACACCACAGAAATACAAAGCATCCTAAGAGACTACTACAAGCACCTCTTTGCCAATAAAATGAACAACCTGGAAGAAATGGACAAATTCTTAGAAAGACATAACCTCCCAAGACGGAACAAGGAAGAAATAGAAAATATGAACAGACCAATCACAAGTAATGACATTGAAACTGTGATTAAAAATCTTCCAACAAACAAAAGTCCAGGACCAGATGGCTTCACAAGTGAATTCTATCAAACATGTAGAGAAGAGCTAAGACCCATCCTTCTCAAACTCTTCCAAAAAATTGCAGAGGAAGGAACACTCCCAAACTCATTCTATGAAGACACCATCACCCTGATACCAAAGCCAAAGATACTACAAAGAAGAAAATTACGGGCCAATATCACTGATGAATATAGATGCAAAAATCCTCAACAAAATACTAGCAAATAGAACCCAACAACATATTTAAAGGATCATACACCACGATCAAGTGGGATTTATCCAAGGGATGCAAGGATTCTTCAATATACGCAAATCAATCAATGTGATACAACATATTAACAAATTGAAGAATAAAAACCGTATGATCACCTCAATAGATGCAGAAAAAGCTTTTGACAAAATTCAACACTCATTTATGATAAAAACTCTCCAGAAAGTGGGCTTAGAGGGAACCTACCTCAATATCATAAAGGCCATATACGACAAACCCACAGCAAACATCATTCTCAATGGTGAAAAACTGAAAGCTTTTCCTCTAAGATCAGGAATGAGACAAGGATGTCCACTCTCACCACTATTATTCAACATACTTTTGGAAGTCCTAGCCACGGCAATTAGAGAAGAAAAAGAAATAAAAGGAATACAAATTGGAATAGAAGAAGTAAAATTGTCACTGTTTGCAGATGACATGATACTATACATAGAGAATCCTAAAAATGCCACCAGAAAACTACTAGAGCTAATCAATGAATTTGGTAAAGTTGCAGGATACAAAATTAATGCACAGAAATCTCTTGCATTCCTATACACTAATGATGAAAAATCTGAAAGGGAAATTAAGGAAACACTCCCATTTACCATTGCAACAAAAAGAATAAAATACCTAGGAATAAACCTACCTAGGGAGACAAAAGACCTGTATGCAGAAAACTATAAGACACTGATGAAAGAAATTAAAGATGATACCAACGGATGGAGAGATATACCATGTTCTTGGATTGGAAGAATCAATATTGTAAAAATGACTGTACTACCCAAAGCAATCTACAGATTCAATGCAATCCCTATCAAATTACCAATGCCATTTTTTTACGGAACTAGAACAAAAAAAATCTTAAAATTTGTATGGAGACACAAAAGACCCCAAATAGCCAAAGCAGTGTTGAGGGAAAAAAACGGAGCTGGAGGAATCAGACTCTCTGACTTCAGACTATACTACAAAGCTACAGTAATCAAGACAACATGGTACTGCAACAAAAACAGAAACACAGATCAACAGAACAAGATAGAAAGCCCAGAGATAAACCCACGCACCTATGGTTAACTAATCTATGACAAAGGAGGCAAAGATATACAATGGAGAAAAGACAGTCTCTTCAATAAGTGGTGCTGGGAAAACTGCACAGCTAAATGTAAAAGAATGAAATTAGAACACTCCCTAACACCATACACAAAAATAAACTCAAAATGGATTAGAGACCTAAACGTAAGACCAGACACTATACAACTCTTAGAGGAAAATATAGGAAGAACACTCTTTGACATAAATCACAGCAAGATCTTTTTTGATCCACCTCCTACAGTAATGGAAATAAAAACAAAAATAAACAAATGGGACCTAATGAAACTTCAAAGCTTTTGCATAGCAAAGGAAACCATAAACAAGACGAAAAGACAACCCTCAGAATGCGAGAAAATACTTGCAAACGAATTAACAGACAAAGGATTAGTCTCCAAAATATATAAACAGCTCATGCAGCTCAATATTAGAAACAGGGGCTTCCCTCGTGGTGCAGTGGTTGAGAGTCCCCCTGCCCATGCAGGGGACATGGGTTCGTGCCCCGGTCCGGGAAGATCCCACATGCCGCGGAGCAGCTGGGCCCGTGAGCCGTGGCCTCTGAGCCTGCTCGTCTGGAGCCTGTGCTCCGCAACGGGAGAGGCCACAACAGTGAGAGGCCCGCGTACCGGGAAAAAAAAAAGAAACAAACAACCCAATCCAAAAATGGGCAGAAGACTGAAATAGACATTTCCCCAAAGAAGACATACAGATGGCCAAGAAGCACACGAAAAGCTGCTCAACATCACTAATCATTAGCGAAATGCAAATCAAAACTACAATGAGGTATCACCTCACACCAGTTACAATGGGCATCATCAGAAAATCTACAAACAACAAATGCTGGAGTGGGTGTGGAGAAAAGGGAACCCTCTTGCACTATTGGTGGGAATGTAAATTGATAGAGCCACTATGGAGAACAGTATGGAGGTTCCTTAAAAAACTAAAAATAGAGTTACCATATGATCCAGCAATCCCACTACTGGGAATATACCCAGAGAAAAACATAATTCAAAAAGACACATGCACCCAATGTTCATTGCAGCACTATTTACAATAGCCAGGTCATGGAAGCAACCTAAATGCCCATGGACAGACGAATGGATAAAGAAGATGTGGTACATATATACAATTGAATATTACTCAGCCATAAGAAGGAACGAAATTGAGTCATTTGTTGAGACGTGGATGGATCTAGTGACTGTCATACAGAGTGAAGTAAGTCAGAAAGAGAAAAGCAAATATCGTATATTAACGCATGTATGTGGAACCTAGAAAAATTGTATAGATGAACGGGTTTGCAGGGCAGAAGCTGAGACACAGATGTAAAGAACAAAAGTATGGACACCATGGGGGGAAAACCATGGTGGGGTGGTGATGGTGGTGTGCTGAACTGGGCGATTGGGATCGACATGTATACACTGATGTGTATAAAATTCATGACTAATAGGAACCGGCAATATAAAGAAACAAACAAAACAACTAATACTAAACTTTCTTTGGGTTATTTGTATGGAAATACGTTACTATAAATGTTTCAACATGACATGAAATTTCTAAAAATCTTATATGTTCTGGTATAATGTTATAAGTCATAATTCTAGTTATTACTTTAAAATGTATATCTCAGAAATAACTAAATTTCCTTGTCAATTGCATTATTATGAAATTTCATCAATCTTTACCCGTGGTTATTTTTAAGTCTTTTGTCTTTTACAGACAGTTCTGGGTGTACTCTGATGCTTTTGCAAAAATGTTCCTATAGAGGGTTTTATCTTCAAGGAATTCATGGAAAAGACTCTGACAAGTACAGGTTTCTGGTAACTGACTATACTGCTGAACTGAATGAATAAGCATTTTCAGAACTCTAATGGAAAACTGATGAATTCATAAAAGTGCTAACAAAAGATCAAGATGAAATAAAAATTAATTACACCGGACTGAGTGAACTGATGAGGATGATTATAATTTTTCTGACTTTCTGTTTGAATAAAAAAAATCCCACAAGGACTCAGAGGCAAAATATATACAAATCAATTTTCACTGCAAAGTGAAGGAGCTGTTACAGTGGAGGATTACTGGACTGAATGTCAATATTATGACATAGTATGAGTGTGTTTCGTGTTTGGTAATTGCAATCATTGTTGCTTTTGTTGTGGTCATCCATTTACAATGCTTGGTGTCAGTTTATTTATCTCTTGTAAAAATAAAATACAGTGTGTGTGTGTGAAAAAATAAAAAATAAATTTAAAAAAATTTTTTAAAAATATTGTAGCACTTGACCAACATGTTGCAAGATTTTAATAAAATAAGATTATTAAAGTGAAGTCAACTGAAGTCAATTCTTAAATTTCATGGGCCAAGCAAGAGACTTTAAAGAAGGATTTTTTTTTAAGTAACATTTCAGAGATACCATACATTATAAAATTAAAAAGAAAATGACAATTGTACCAGTTCAGTAATGCCTTAAAATAGGGAAGTGAGTGAGTCTAAACAGCATAACTATTTAAAAAGGAGACTAATGCCGTATGCTAATGCATATATATGGAATCTAAAAAAAAAAAAAAGGTACTGATGAACCTAGAGGGAGGGCAGGAATAAATATGCAGACATAGAGAATGGACTTGAGGACACGGGGTGGGGCGGTGGGGGAAGGAGGAAGCTGGGGCGAAGTAAGAGAAGCATTGATATATATATACTACCAAATGTGAAATAGATAGCTAGCTGGAAGCAGCCGCATAGCTCAGGGAGATCAGCTCGGTGCTTTGTGACCACCTAGAGTGGTGGGATAGGAATGGGGAGAGGAAGACCAAGAGGGAAGGGGTATGGGGATATGTGTACGCATATGGCTGATTCACTTTGTTGTGAATCACAGAAACTAACACAGCATTATGAAGCAATTATACTCCAATAAAGATGTATAAATATATACATATAATAAAAATAAATAAATTAAATTTAAAAAATAAAAAGGAGACTAAAGTCTTTAAATTTAATAAAAAGATTAGTATTGAGAAAAATTCACCTTAATAAAACTCAGCTTAACATAAGAAAATAATTTATTCATTTTACATAATACTGTTTCATTTTATTTAGTCCTTTCTCTAAGAATCCTAGAGATCTCTGTAAATATTGTCCATTTAATCCTTCGTTTACCAGTATAAAAGGAAAAGGCATAGCTATTATCATTTGCAAACATGCAAGAGATTTAAGAAACAAAAAAAAAAAGAAGAGATATGAAGTTTCAGGATACTTCAAAGTGAAGAATACAGGAAGTACATTTTTTTGGCTTGGGTTTTTTATTAAGACATGGGGTGAAACATACAATAAAAATGAAAACGTATGCCATATAGTTCAGGCTTAAGTAAGCAAACAGACCTGGAATTTATTGGCCAACAGTCTTGCCACAGAGATGCAGGCAAGAATCCCAGTTTAAAATCCAACATTCGAAAATACCTTTTTATATCAAGTGCATGATTTATAATTCTAACAAATAGACTAACATCAGGCATCACCACTTACATTTCCATCTTTGAATCTTAGAAACAAGAAATATTGAGAAGCATGAAGTAGCTGACAAAATTCTAACTTTCATATGAACTCTCTAACAGAAAACACTAAGACAAGGAAGTAAGACATGTTGCTACAAAAACATAGAGCAAGAGGAAAAAATCCACCATTTTCAGTGGTGGACTCAAAAAGGAAAGTGCAGTCAACGTCCTTTGCAGTCACAGGGCACCTTGTACATGTCTCTATTAATATCTGTTATCCCCCTAGGAGACCGTGATCTCCTTCAAGGCAAGGACCTGGCTTTATATCATCATGGCCTGTCAGCCACTGAATTCGAATAAATGAACCAAGTGTTGAGTCAATTAACCTTTTGTAAATTCTCTTGACAAAAAATATTCACAGCATTTGTGTTATGTAAATTTCACCTCAATTAAAAAGGTACCAAAAGAAAACCATGGCCTGAACACATGTTAAAAGCCAAATGGCAGAAAAAGGGCTTTTTAAAATTACTAAGACAAAAGTATTTTAAAGTCAGATCATGAGTCACTGGACTCTAACATAAGGGTAATATGTTTTACGATAAACAATAAGCTGTGTAATCACACAGGTATTTCCTAACCTGAAATATGTCCAGAGTCCTCAACTGTCCAGACAGGTGAATACACAACCTCAAAACACCCATTAACTTATGTGTGGTTTCTGGGACAGCTGGCTGACATGCTGTTGAAACTTATTTACCTTCTTTCTTTAAAAGCAAACAGATCCTATAACACTAGGTTCCTTCTTAGGAAGCATGGATTCAGAGTGCTGGGGTTTTATTCCTTATGGGAAAAAATACGCTACAGTGTTTTTTAAAAAAACAATACGGAGAGATATTCAGAGTTAAAAGAAACTTGAACTTCGGGGAAATGCGGAGGCCTGCTTTGCCTCAGGCTCCATCTTAGCCTCGGGTATTTGAATCTATTGTGCTTCTTACAGGAAATGTAAAGACCACCACCATGAGTTGGAGGACTGACTGGTAGATGGCCCTAGAGCTCCTGACCAAGCACCTGCCCCTAATCTCCCTAAATCTCCTCTGCACCTGCACCCACTGATTCCCCTGAAATGAAAACAACAAAAACAACAAGCAAAAATGTGATCTTTGGCCTTGCGCTCTGACTTTGAAAGGTCAAGTACACACCAGCCAGCATTTGAGGCAATTAGCTAACATCATGCCCACTGTCTTTGCCCCACAAATTAAAATCCTGGAGCAAAAATGCAATGTGGCCACAGACCTAAGAAGAAAATGAAAACTTCAATACAACAGTGCAGGGGACAAAGATATTATCATTAATTACCCAGTCAAAACTCCTAATTCTATCCAGCAAAAGCAGTTCTAAGAGGGAAGTTTACAGTGATACAAGCTCACCCTAGGAAACAAGAAAAATCTCAAATAAACAACCTAACTTTACACCTAAAGCAACTAGAGAAAGAAGACGACAAAACCCAAAGCTAGTAGAAGGAAAGAAAGCATAAAGATCAGAGCAGAAAGAAAAGAAATAGAGACTAAAAAAACAATAGAAAAGATCAATGAAACTAAAAGCTGGTTCTTTGAGAAGATAAACAAAATTGATAAACCTTTAGGCCAGACTCATCAAGAAAAAAGGGGAGAGGACACAAATCAATAAAATTAGAAATGAAAAAGGAAAAGTTACAATTGACACTACAGAAATACAAAGGATCATAAGAGACTACTATATGCAACTGTATGCCAATAAAATGGACAACCTGGAAGAAATGGGCAAATTCTTAGAAAGGTAGTCTCCCAAGACTGAACCAGGAAGAATTAGAAAAGATGAACAGACCAATCACAAGCACTGAAATTGAAACTAATTTTAAAACTCCCAACAAACAAAAGTCTAGGAACTGATGGCTTCACAGGCAAATTCTACCAAACATTTAGAGAAGAGCTAACACCTATCCTTCTGAAACTGTTCCAAACAATTGCAGAGGAAGGAAAACTCCCAAACTCATTCTATGAGGCCACCATCACCCTGATACCAAAATCAGACAAAGATAACCACTAAAAAAGAAAATTACAGGCCAATATCACTGATGAACAGAGACACAAAAATCCTCAACAAAATACCAGCAATTTGAACCCGACAGTACATTAAAAGGATCATACACCATGATCAAGTGGGATTTATCCCAGGGATGCAAGGATTTTTCAATATCCACGAATCAATCAGTGTGATACACCACATCAACAAACTGAAGAATAAAAACCATATGATCATCCCAATAGATGCAGAAAAAGCTTTTGACAAAATTCAACACCCACTTATGATAAAAACTCTCGAGAAAGTGGGCAGAGAGGGAAGCTACCTCAACATAATAAAGGCCATATACAAAAACCTACAGCTAGCATCATACTCAGTGGTGAAAAGCTAAGAGCATTTCCTCTAAGATCAGGAACAAGACAAGGATGGCCACTCTTACCACTATTATTCAACATAGTTTTGGAATTCCTAGCTACAGCAATCAGAGAAGAAAAAGAAATAAAGGAATCCAAATTGGAAAAGAAAAAGTTAAACTGTCACTGTTTGCAGATGACATGATACTATACACAGAAAATCCTAAAGATGCTACCAGAAAACTACTAGAGCTCACCAATGAATTTGGTAAAGTTGCAGGCTACAAAATTAAGACACAGAAATCTGTTGCATTTCTATAAACTAACAATTAAATATCAGAAAGAGAAGTTCAGGAAACAATCTCATTTACCATCACATCATAAAGAATAAAATACCTAGGAATAAGCCTACCTAAGGAGGTAAAAGACCTGTACGTACTCTGAAAACTAGAAGACACTGATGAAAGAAGGCCACACAAACAGATGGAAAGATACACTGTATTCTTGGACTGGAAGAATCAATATTGTTAAAATGACTATACTACCCAAGGCAATCTACAGATTCAATGCAATCCCTTATCAAATTACCAGTGGCATTTTTCACAGATGGGAACAACATTTTTTTTAATTTGTATGGAAACACAAAGACTCCAAATAGCCAAAACAATCTTGAGAAAGAAGAACAGAGCTGGAGGAACCACACTCCTTGACTTAAGACTATACTACAAATCTACGGTTATCAAAACAGTAAGGTACTGGTACCAAAAAAAAAAAAACACACACATAGTTCAATGGAACAGGATAGAAAGCCCAGAAATAAACCCACCCACTTATGGTCGATTAATCTATGACAAAGGAGGTAAAAATATACAATTGAGAAAAAAAGTGGTGCTGGGAAAACTGGACAGGCACACGTAAAAGAATGAAATTAGAACATTCTCTAACACCATATACAAAACTAAACTCAAAATGGACTTAAGGGACTTCCCTGGTGGTCCAGTGGTTAAGACTTCACCTTCCAATGCAGAGGGTGCGGGTTTGATCCCTGGCTGGGGAGCTAAGATCCCACCTGCCCCGCGGCCGAGAAAACCAAAACATAAAACAGAAGCAATATTGTAACACATTCAATAAAGACTTTTAAAATGGTCCACATCAAAAAAAATCTAAAAAAAAAAAAAAAAAAGGATTAAAGACCTAAATGTAAGACCAGATACTATAAAACTGCTAGAGGAAAACAGGCAGAACACTCTTTGACATAAATCACAGCAATATTTTTTTGGATCCAACTCCTAGAGTAATGGGAACAAAACCAAAAATAAACAAATGGGACCTAATTAAACTTAAAAGCTTTTGCACAGCAAAGGAAACCATAAACAAAATGAAAAGACAACCTACAGAATGGGAGAAAATATTTGCAAACAATGTCATGGACAAGGGCTTAATTTCCAAACTATAGCTCATACAACTCGACAACAACAACAAAAATACAACCCAATCAAAAAATGGGCAGAAGACTTAAATAGACATTTCTCCAAAGAAGCCATGCAGATGGCCAACAGGCACGTGAAAAGATGCTCAACATCACTAATTATTAGAGAAATGCAAATCAAAACCACAATGAGGTATCACCTCACATGGGTCAGAATGCCTGTCATCAAGAAGTCTACAAATAATAAATGTTGGAGAGAGTGTGGAGAAAAGGGAACCCTCCTACACTGTTGGTAGGAATGTAAATTGGTGCAGCCACTATGGAGAACAGTATAGAGGTTCTTTAAAAAACAAAAATAGAGCTACCATATGAACCAGCAATACCATTCCTGGGCATATATCAGGAGAAAACTCTAATTCAAAAAGATACATGCACCCCAATGTTCATAGCAGCACTATTTACAATAGCCAAGACATGGAAACAACCTAAATGTCCATGGACAGATAAATGGATAAAGAAGATGTAGTATACATATACAATGGAATATCAGCCATAAAAAAGAATGAAATAATGCCATTTGCAGCAACATGGATGTACCTAGAGATTATCATACTAAGTGCAGTAAGTCAGAGAAACACAAATATCATATGATATCACTTTTATGTGGAATCTAAAAAATGATACAAATGAACTTATTTACAAAATAGAAATAGACTCACAGACACAGAAAACAAACTTATGGTTACCAAAGGGGAAAGACGGGTGAGGGATAAATTAGGAGTGCATTTTTTCTTATTTGGGTTAGAAATTAAGCCTTTTTGTATGGTGTGTAATTTATAAAAATACTGAATCAGTATGTTGTACACCTGAAACTAATACAATAAGTCAACTATCCTTCAATAAAGCAAAAAGAAAAGAATAAATAACATACAAGGACTCTTGTAAAAAAAATAAAATAAACTCCTAATTCAGATACCAATGGCTTGAAGAATTAAGAGCTTTCACATGATCCATCAGGTTTCACTAAATAGATTGTAAGAAGGCAGGGGAGGAACCCTTTTCTCTTTATTACCATTACTGTTCAAGAAATCACAGATGTACAAATGCTAAAATTAATAGAGATATTTAATATTTCCCCCAAAAGAGTCTAAATGACATTAATATACATATTCTTTTTTTGTTTGTTTTTTGTTTTGTTTTAAATTTAGTTTTGGCTGTGTTGGGTCTCCATTGTTGTGCGCGAGCTTTCTCTAGTTGCGGCAAGTAGGGGCTACTCTTCATTGTGGTGCGCGGGCTTCTCATTGCTGTGGCTTCTCTTGTTGCAGAGCATAGGCTCTAGGAGCGCAGGCTTCAGTAGCTGTGGCACACAGGCTCAGTAGTTGTGGCTCGCGGGCTCAGTAGTTGTGGCACACAGGCTTAGCTGCTCCTCAGCATGTGGGATCTTCCTGGACCAGGGCTCAAACCGATGTCCCCTGCATTGGCAGGCAGATTCTTAACCACTCTGCCACCAGGGAAGTCCCAATATGCATATTCTTGATAGAAACACAGAGTCACTTGCTCAAAGTTAATTTTCATAATCCAACCTCTGACTTGTTGACAGAAAGAACCACCATCCCACTCACGAATGCCTTGTCTACCCACCTAATGCCCGGGAAGTGAAATAAATGACTGACATCTTGATGTCCTTTTCAGTGACCCCACTGAAATGAAAACATAATTCAAATCAGAACAACAATCTTCATAAGAATTGTTCTAAGCACAAATATTCCTTTCGGAAAATGTACTGGCCCCAAGCCCTCAGACAGACACCTTTTATAAGCCAGCCTGCCTTAACCCCTAGAATCTCGGTACTGCCTGAATCATGACACAATGCATTTGCAAAATCAAAGTAAATTAAATACCCACATAGCTCTCTTTTCTACACTATTAGACAAAAAGCACAAGTGGAATAAGTGAGGAGGCACTGACCTCTGGCTTGAACATAAATGGAATTACCCTACCACACATTACTTAAAAATGCAAAGCACAGTCTCAAGTTAATTTGTCACTTGGAGAAATCGGTGTGCTTTTATGATGAGAATTCATTTATGAGAAGCTCTTAGCACCGTTCTTCCCTTAACCTTCTCAATTTATCTTACATTGCTACTCTTCCACAGCAAATTTTTATGTGTAATTTTAAGGCTGAATAATGTAAGTTACAAGGGCACTAGTCTTTGAAACCCAAAGAACAATCTAATGAAAAAACTGAGGTGATGCTACCAGCTGCCAATGATTTACCCTCTCCTGACCCAGCATGCTGAAAAAATATGATCGGGTAGGATTTTCTATGATCCTCGTGGAGGAGAACAGAAGAGGGGCTGGGGCCAGCTTTTATTTGACTGTGAAGTGGGAAGATTATATCCATAAAATTATGTTTCAAAATTGCTAAAATGAGGAACAGCCAAAAAGAAATCCACAGCTTTAACATGATCCATTCCCTCTGGAAAGGAAATGATGATGATCAGCCCTTTATCCACAATGAATTTCTGACACTTCTCCAGGCATCGTCCAAGTATATTTAGAAGTTACCAGAGTATGAGCCTAGCGGGGGTGTCCAATGCTTTCACATGATGGTAAACCTAGTGATATTGTTTCGTGCTTTTGTCTCAGCCTCACCATCATCAGTGTAAACAGGGATAATATCCCTCCTACTCTGTATATCTCACAGGGTTGAATTTTTTAAAGAAACTATGCCTGAAACTACTGGATAAGCAGAACCAGTCTTACTGTACTTATGTATACAGTGTACCTGAGGAGCCCACGTGGCAGGCTGAAGTATGACTGCCAGTCCCACAAAAGGTCTTCCAAATGGCTGAAAATCTTGTGAGTTCTTACAACTTTTATCCAAAAACAGCTAAAGTAATAGTTAATCAGTTTCTGGGGAGGGGGGAGGGCACACAGATCCCTTCCAGAATCTGATGGAAACAAGGGACCCACAAAAAGTCAGATCCATACACACAAGCAAAGCTTATTTGTCTGATATCAGGGTCGGTTCTTGGATCTCAGATGAGGAATCCCCAGCCTCAGGCTGTTGACTGCCTAGTGAATCAGTGAGGCTCAAGAGAAAAGGAAGACGTTTCTACAGCCAGCGCACATAAGATGATCATGGCTACCCAAGGGCTGCACTTAGGAAATCCTCCATCAGACCCTCACTGAAGGCAAGAAGTTGAAAGGGCTGCGATTCGGAGTTACCTCAGCAGTATTCAGACAAATGAGGCCCTGGCTGGTCAAGCAGAAAATCACTTCCTTTCCCAAACAAGCAAGCTTCCAACTAACACCTAAAATATCGTGTTCACGTACATCCAATGGCTGCTTCAGAACTTCCACGTAAAAGGGACCAAGGAGTGGTAACCTAGTGAGAAGTCAGAGCTAGGGTGTTTGTTTTAAGATGAAGTTGTTTAGGACTTCACGTAAGATTGAGAAAACATCAAATTTCCATAGCAAAGCAGGAAGAGTGCTTATAGGAAGGGGAGGGCAGGGGGGGGAGCAGCACCACAACCCCCCCAAGCCAACCCTGGCACCACTGCTGTGCCCTTCGACGCCAGTGGTTCTCAAACGCTAACGTGCTGCAGAATCACCCAAAAGGCTTGTTAAATACAAGTCTCTGGGCTCCACCCTCAAAGTTCCGGATTCAGCAGGTCTGGGTAGAGGCCAAGAATCTGCATTCTAACAAGGTCTAGGGGCTGCTGCTCAGGGGACCATGCTTTGAGAATCACTGATCTACACAATCAGAGCCCTTCCCATGAAGGACATCCCAACTTCGTAAGCATACTCATAGTCTCATCCAGATGCCATACTCGCCATCAACTTAAAAAAAAAAAAAAAAAGTGCCAGCCATCCTTCAGGTCAGCTTCTTACCTGTGTTACCTAATGGTGCGCACCGGCTGGGTTGCAGGTTCACGACACACAATAAGCTTCTTTATGACTGCTGAGTGTCTACAGGTAATTCTCAGTAAGATACATGCAGAGGAACTCTGAGCTGTTCTGTTTTTGAATTTTGCCCTCAGGAAGCAATAAACAGCAAATTGGTGCCAGGAAGATTCATTTAAGACTTAGCAAAACACCCATTACTCCAGAGTTGTGGTTTTCAAATTGAGCTTCACAGAGGCCCAGATGTTATATCCCAGTACCTCCAGGACTGGGGGTGGGAAGGGCGCAGAGAAACGATAGAGGCTTTCGGCCTCCCATTTCCATCCCTCTCTGAACTAGAAATTCAGCCTTTCTCTCATTTAGGCATATATTAGTGGTTTTATAAATTAGTGGTTTTACCGTCCCTTTGAAGGAAGGAAAAGTTTAAAGTACACTAGATTTATAGGCATAAATTAGTGGTTTTACCGTCCCTTTGAAGGAAGGAAAAGTTTAAAGTACACTAGATTTAATTACCTCTGAGAGTCCCTCCATTTCTGTGGTTCTATTATAACACAACAAAGACTGAGTGGCACATTACAAAAATAAAAATACCAAACCAGCCCAGGAGGCTGACACAAAGCTTAAAAATAGCATCCAAATGAGTGCTCAGCAGTCAGATCACATTTAAGTCCGGTGTGAAGATCGGGATTCACACAGAGGAGCTTCCAAACGCACTGAGGGCAGCAACTAAACCTCTGTAAATGGAATATAAAAAACACGCAAACTCCAGTGGTGATTATCTCAACTTAAACTTGCCCGGTCAAGCAGACACCTTGCTGAAACCAGGGTCTTTTCAGTAAGTGCTGTGGCGCTGCTGTGAGAGAGCAAGAAGCCACGTGCTCAGGACTGTCATCAACAAGGCCACCTACTAAACTGGCTAAACTTATGACACATATTTGTAATCTTCCAGGCAAGCTGCTCATAAAGTACTAGGATCACTGCCGCAGTCCACGACTGGACCACAGCTGGAAAGACAGAACGAAGCATGGGGGGAGAGGTGGGAAAGGGGGTTTGGGGGAGGAGATATCTTCTATTATGCTTTCACTTGTAAGTCACCCACAATTCCAGTGTTTCAAAACTATCTTTGAGGGGCAAATGAGGAAATGGAAGCTTCTAAGTGGGGGGGCCATCCATTCGTGCCCTGTCGGGGACTGGAAGATATGGGTTCAGTATTTTTTTAAAAAAGGTAGTAAGAGGATCTTCATACACACATCATCTTCCTACTTTCAACAAATCCCCATTGTTCTAGGGATGGGGGGGCAGGCAGTGGGGGGAAGGCATCAGGCAGAGGGTGTTCTGTATTCACTATTTCATTTAACAGAAAGTGTTTTCTGAGCTTCTTTGCCAGTGATGAATCTCAAGACGCTCACCGGGGCCCTGAAAGACCTACGCTCAGCAAACAATACTGTTAAGTCATACCCATTGGCACAGGGAACTGGGTTAGAATCCAAAGTCAAACTCAAGGCAGCAACTACAAATAGGCAAAACCACCCTTGAAAATCCCCTGAAACTCCTCATAAAACACAACACTATGCTGTTTCTCACTAAGTCCGAGATGACCAGTTTTTTCCTGACCTTTAGGAAAGACTATTATCTCTTCAGGTCAACACCAGATGACATGTTTGGCTTGGATTTTGTGAGTCAGTTAAACCCAAACACTCACAATCTTCGAGGAAATGAAATCTCCCTACAAACTGCAGGCTCATATCTCCCATCTCATGTTCGGTCTAGGACCATGCTCATCATATATATATTTTTTTTTTTTGGCTGCGTTGGGTCTTTGTTGCTGTGTGCGGGCTTTCTCTAGTTGTGGCGAGCAGGGGCTACTCTTCGTTGCGGAGCGTAGGCTTCTCTTGTTGCAGAGCACAGGCTGAGGCACACGGGCTTCAGTAGTTGTGATGCGTGGGCTCAGCAGTTGTGGCTCACGGGCTCTAGAGCACAGGCTCAGTAGTTGTGGTGCACGGGCTTAGTTGCTCCGAGGCATGTGGGATCTTCCTGGACCAGGGCTCGAACCCGTGTCCCCTGCGTTGGCAGTTGGATTCTCAACCACTGCACCACCGGGGAAGCCCTGCTCATCATATTTCAATTGTCATTTCTTCCCCCTTTTTTTCCTTTTGTTCAAGTTTACTTCCCATGAGTAAAAGATGCATATAATATGACACCACTATAATATTACCACCTTAATATTTACCCAAAGACTTGCCCAAAATGCCACCATTTCTTTGAGTCAACATACTGAGAATCCTTCTTTTGAATTCAAACATGTAACAGGGAATGGCTTATATATTAACCCTACACAGGAGAATGAATGTTTTTATTAAATTAGCTCCAGTTATCTGGGGAGACAAGAGACATGAGGGAATGAACATAAAGTTTGGTAGATGGAAAGAAAATCAGGAAAGATCCAGAATATGAAATGCATTCCCAGAAAATTGGGCCCTGTCAGGGAACAATGTGATGCCATGCTGCACCCCAGGAAGAAGACTGGGGGAGCAGGAGGGGGAGTCTAATGACACAAAGTCAGTCCTGCCCTCAATACACTACAAAGTAACCCCCATCCCCAAGGTCTGCCAGGTAAGGGATGATGCAAGGAAAAGAGATGGCCATCCCTGCTAGGCTACTCTGATTTGACTCAACTAGACTGCCCACCCAATGGATTACATGAGTCTCAACTGCCACTGTCTTCCATTCCCTTCAAGGTCACACACACCACTCTGGCTCCAAACACTTCCCTGGAGACGAACACAGTCCCTACATTTCTGTTCCCACATGGTCATTAAAACGAGTGTCCCACCACCACACCTCAGACTCTGCTGGGCAGCGTCAACAAAGTAAGCCTGAACGTTTGCTGGGAAACCTGGCCCTCTCCTACTCCCAGAGGGGCATGTATACATTATTCCAGTCAACAACAATGTTTTCTCAGGAAACAAAGAACTCTCTTCCTACCTCTTCCTCAACCTCTCTCCACTTCACCTGGGTTTTTTTAGCCTTCTTTCCTCTTTGTCGCTGTAGATTCTCCGGGTGTTGCCCCTTAGCAGGGCCCATGGTTTCCCCTCCTTCATGTTATTACTTTTAGCTTTTAGGGTGGACATCCCTCTCTCTTTTGTCCCCTCCAGATTACAGCTCATCTTCATCTGTTCTTCCTCAACCTTCTAATAGTCTAATTCTTAGCCTCCAGTTCCCCGGAAGAATAGGTGGCACGTTTAATTGCAAAAACACACAAAAGAAAACTATTTATACTAGTCAACATCACACAGATTTAAGCCCCATTCCATTCTTCTGGATACAAATGCTCCGCACCAGCCTTAAACTGTTCATGTGTGCATTTCCCTCCTTCCGTGAGTTCCTGATCCGCTCAGAACTTTTACATGACCCTTAGTCCACACTTACCACCGTCTTAAATTCTTCAGCTGATTTTGGAACTGAAAAATTTTAAGCAGGCAATTAAAAAAGACTAAACCTATTCTTGACAGGACTAGACTTAACAGTAATGAGATAAAATGACAAGCACATAGCTTGTTGCCAGAGTACCATGAACAGTTTAAGAATTAGATTCAAAATAGCTGATAGAATCTGAAAGGCAGAGTGACCTCCATACATGATATCTTTTGCTTGGTTTGCACTGTGTGCAAGATACAAAACTCAAAATATTAAGGTACCAGCTGAAGAAGAGACCTTCAATTCGAGATTTAGGAAGAGGTGCTGGGGGAGGTTACTAGAGCAGAATACTTACTAACTAGATGCAACTATTTTTATCCACAGCGAACATGAAATATATAATGTACCGTTTTCCTAAATTTTATGCTCAGAAACACTTCAAAAATTTTTTGTTTTGCAGAATAAAATGACCATTTCTTTGCTAAAATGCTTACCTCTCACGCAAATATATAAACCTAATAAATTAGGAGAATTTAACATGGGACCTATAGAAACAATCTAATTTAAAACATTAAAATTGTTTCCACATTTGAAAAACAGTATGTCAGCATTCACATTTTCATAATAATGTATTCTCTAAAACCAAAAAGAAATGTCATCTTTCAATAGATATCCACAATTTCAATAAGAAATGTCCTCCCGTGGTGGGGCGGGGGGGGGGGGGGGGTGGGCAGGGGAGAGAACTCTTAAAATATGAAAAACCATAAGCATTCAAAACAGCTGACACAAGGTTCCCTTTGTTACATTTGTTCCATAAAATTAAGAGCATGTGTCCAGTAATACAGAAAAACGTAAAAAGCTGAATTTCAAGTGTATACAAAACCCGACTCTAGAGGTAAATAACAGAGATTAATGCAGTATTACCTTGAACAAGCAATTAAAAGGGGCTGAAAAGCAGCAACTAAACCCCAAACCATTTGCTCTTCAACCACAGAAAGCTGAAGATAATCTTATTTACTAAACATAAATCACTTGAGATCTGGCCAGATTCGTAAATGATGTTCCAAATGGAAACACTGCAAAGCCAGGAGTTGCTTACGTAAGTCTTTTCTTCCAACCCTGAAAACAAACTGGACCAGTTTTTCTTGTTGCTTCTAGGAAAGCGATCATTTTAAGGCAATCAAGCAATTCAACAGAAGGGCTTCCCTAAGACCTGTTCATGCTCCATTTTTCGCCCCACCCCTGCCCCCCTTCTCTGAACAGTATTAGGTTTCCTGCCACTGAGTTTGCTTCCTTCTCCTTCAGTATCTATTTTAAAAAGTCTTCAGGCTACAGAAAGCATGCTCTATTAATGTGTCTTACCTTCTCATGTATTTTTGTAGTATATTCACATTGTTCAGGAAAAAACGTCAAGATGCAGCCCTTTAATTTTTCCGTGTGTGTGTGTGTGTGTGTGTGTGTGTGTGTGTGTGTGTGTACTCTTTTAAAATTTTCTCTTTAGGGCTCTGTGAGGTTTATGCAGACAGACCTTTCACAGAGGCCACTGTGTTTCCCAGGGTTCATGGTCACGGGCAGCCAGGTAGGAATAGCTGGGCTCTACTTTTCACTTCCTTGAGTTAAAGGCACTTAGACAGACAGGCTTTGACAGCTACAGTGTGCAGTAAGTCAGTGACATGTCTCTTAAAATGTGCTGTGTTAACACACCTTTACTTTTTGGTTGACTCAACAACCAAAGGTTTGTGAGGATACTTTCTTTCCACTAAATACCACGGGAAATGCCAGTGGTCCCGATAGAGATCCACTTGGCCCCAGAAAAGCTACTCAACAGCGTGAGTAGAGCTGTTGATGAGATAGTCAGACAAAAGACAGTGAGAGAAGTCAGTGCCCTCCACCCGTGGAAAACCTCACTTAGTGTTAAAGTGCATTGTGACAGGAAGCCCTGGATTAAATCTCAAGCCATACGTTTTAGTTCCTTATTCCACAGCTCTAGCTATTCCCTCATTCACAGTTAGGAAGCCAAAGGTACGAAATATCCAGTAGAGTTTACTCCCATCTGCCAAAGCTCGGACCAAGCCTCATGCAGTCAGATTTTCCCCTCCTACATGTTGCCCACATACCACATGCATCTTCTGCACCTCACAGGAACTAGTACTTTCTTTACCCCCTACCAAGGCCTCACCTCCCTGGGCACCTGAGGAAGATGTCTAGAGCCTGTCCACACCACAGCACACCTGATCCTGCTGTCTCCTTCTCCTCCAGGGCCAAGGACACTGCCCGTTCTCCAATGCCCGGCTGCTTCCTCCAAAGGCCTCAGAGCTGGCCACTGCCAACACTGTGAATAGCCTGGCCACTGACTGACAACTTTTTTCCTATCCAATGAATGCAATTCAAAGTTCTGTGGCCTAAAATCAAAACACATCACAGAGCTCAAGACCCAGAGGCAGACAAACCTGTCTTGGTTCTCTGCTACTTACTACCTCTGTGACACGGGCAAAAAGCCTCAGTTTTATCTCTGAGATGAGGATAGTAATAGTATTTACCTTTATTATGAAGACAGGACAAGATAATGCATGTACCCAGCAGAGTAAGCTCTTCAAAAAATGTTAGCTATTTTTATTACCATTATACTCTACTCCACTATGCTGTTACTACAGCAGTAACTGGCATAAGCAGGCTTCTAGCCAAATTTGGACTTTCTGTTTGGCCACCACAATGTAGTCTGTGTTTTCTTTTTACGTTAACGCCTTTGGAGAGGTGAGCATCCTCCCACCGGTCACAGTCCCCACACTCCTCCTTAGAATCTTTTTTTCTTTACTGAAGTCTAGTTGATTTACAATGTTGCGCTAATTTCTGCTGTACAGCAAAGTGACTCAGTTATACACATAAATATATTCTTAATATTCTCTTCCATTATGGTTTATCCCAGGAGCTTGGATATAGTTCCCTGTGTTATACAGTAGGACCTTGTTATCCATCCTAAATGTAACCCCAAACTCCCAGTCCATCCCTCTCCCTCCCCACCTCCCCCTTGGCAACCACAAGTCTGTTCTCTAAGGCTATGAGCCTGTTTCTGTTTTTGTAGATAGGTTCATCTGTGTCATATTTTAGATTCCACATATAAGTGATATCATGTGGTATTTGTCTTTCTCTTCCTGACTTATTTCACTTAGTATGATAATCTCTAGTTGCATCCTTGTTGCTGCAAATGGCATTATTTCATTCTTTTTTATGGCTGAGTAGTATTCCTTCGAATCTTACGTGCTCATTATACAGCTGTCTGGCCCCTAAGTTTGTGACACCCTTTCCCCTCAAGCAAAAGGTCTCAGAACTACAAGGAATTTTTTAATAAAGACATTAGAGGAATAGGACAGCCAGACATTATACTAAAAGCAATGTCTTTTTAAAAACCACAGCAAAGACACACCAATTTCCAAGAAGATTAAGACGTCTCAACCAGTCAAAAGGCCCATATGTGACAGGTAGGGAGAAAAAGGAATAAACTCTACTCTGTAGTATTATAGTCAGTAACAACTTCCAAAACATGGAGAATTTGTGAGGTTCTTATAAAACACAGAATCCCACTGTTAGCTTTCCAGGTGTGGCACAAAACGGACAGAGCAAATATAATAAGGGCAGATCGGAAAACATACCCCCAAAGCCCGGCTCTTCCCTAAGTGTGAAGGCCACACTGCCCAGGCAATTTCTTGTTCCAAATGTTCCTGTCAGCTGTCAGTAGCTTTGCACATATTAAAAAATTAAGTTGTCTGACATTTAGTATTTTTCTTTTCTTCCTAAACCCACATAAATTTTCCGTGACTGATGAAAAGATGTAACTAATAATTAAGAAACACACACCTTCTTAATAGCATACATCATTTCTGGAAAAGAATACCACTATAAAAAGGACAAAAAAACTAAACACTATAAGAATACAAAGATATTTACCTATTACAGAGATTTATTACTATCATAAAATTAAACAACCATAATTCTCTTTATTAGAAAAATCTCCATTTCCTTCTATCATTCCCAAAAGTGGGTCCACTGAAAACATTCTCTTTAAAATAAGGTCATTTGCTTTAAAATACTCTAAAATGAAATCAAGTGGGCTTTTTTCAAGGTTTACAAAAAAATTTCAAAATAACTATAAAATAAAAGGTAGGCAAGGTCAAAATTATCATTGCAATAACCAACACAATGATCTTGTATAAACCCAACTCATATTTATTCTTTTTTTTAATGAAATGAAAATTTATTAACCAGGAAAGGTAGACATCATAACTGAAAAAAAAAAAAAAAGCTGGTTACAAATCCTATGTACCGGACAACTTCACTTTGATAATACATGCATGCAGACACAAAGACAAAAAGATCTAGAAGCATATACTAGGTAATAACAGAGACATATATGTATAATGAGGTAAACTCTGGGTAGTGAAAATATGTTTTCTCTTATTTTTGTTTTCCTATAGCTTCTATATGTATATATATGTTTTTGTAGCAATAAGGTAGTTGTTAAAAATACCATGTTTTTTAAAAAGGCTATAGTGTTTACTTATTCATCAGACCAAAAGGTCAGCTGGATCCCTGAAAAGCTTGACAGGTAAATTCTTTTTTTTTCTTCAGATTTTAAGGGGTTTTTTTTAAACTTTTTATTTTACATTGTAGTATAGTTGATTAACAATGTTGTGATAGTATCAGGTGATCCAACTCATAAGTTATTCTTTATGGAATCCGTACACCCTCTGGTGTGAGAATCCAAATAAATATATAGTCAATTACATAGAAAAAACAGGTCATATTCCACACTGTTAACAGTGACTATTTCTAGGTAGCCAGATTATAGGCGATTTATTTTCCTTCTGTGTGGTATTATATGCGTGTTTTCCAAGTCTTTTGCTCTACAAAAAAGGTTATTACTTTCAGTATCAGATGAAAAATGTTATTTATATATTTTAATAATCCTGTACCTAACTACGATTAGAGGATCAGGGTATATTTTCTAAAGGACCCAGTTCCTGAAGGAGTCGGGAGTCAAAAGTAGCTCTGTCCAAGGTGTTCCTCATTTGCTCTGTCTTCACCAGATCTCCTGGGAGGCTTAATGACCAGCTTCTACTGCCCAGAGTTCCTGAGCACTGACGCTCTGGCCGCACAGCGCTGACCTCTCGGCCGCCCTGGGCATGTTCTCCAGGGCTCAATGCTCTACCTTACACCCTGGACTCCTTGCAATGGAAACTGTTTTACATTTGTTCTATGGACCTCGACAGAGCTTAGCACAGCTCTCTCAACACACAGCAGGCTCTGGCTATCTATTTGTTAAACATGAATGAAATAACTCGTTAACCAATTAATTAACAGTAAAGTAAATCCAGTGCTCTGCTTCTTGGCCTTTAAAGACAGCGTGCTATTATGTGTCGTAAGGAAGACTGAGGAGCGGTCCCACTGACCCAGATCAGAACTACTGATGGGAAGGCTTTCAGGAAACAACCAAAGCACCAAGGGAAGAAGCTGTTTCTCTCTGAGTCAGCTCTGAACTTCCAAAGTAAGGGGAACAGACCTCGGGGGCGGGGGCACATCTCAAGAAAGCAATGCAGTCAACTCCTACTGCTTGTATCATTCCCATGCAAGGGCATGTGAGGTTAGCTGTGGGCTCCTAATCCAGCTTTACTATTCCAAAGAGAACTAAATCAGCAAACAGTGGGAGGCAGGAGTAGCTGATCCCTGCTGGGTCATGACCTGCCGCCTTTAATGACAGCAGTGGTTATCTCAGTTTACACAGCCTATGAAGCACTGGCAGAGTTTTCAGGGTTCTTAGACAAAGTGCTATTATTACAGTGACGCTGAGGACTGTCGAATAATAGAGGAAACACCATTACATTCTTTAGCTTCAATAGCTTTAATTATATTTACTGTGAATTCTCAAACCAGTGGGTGTACAAACTGTACAGAGAAAAATGTAAGTTGTATGTGTAAAATTAATTGTATTGGGTACTGTGATGCTACTGTTAATCTAGTGCTTGTGATTATTAAACTGAGCTGCTTCTGAGTCAAATTATCATCTATACAAACTGCCATTTAGAATGGCCAAGTGCAGGGGCGGGTGGAGACTGGGATTTGATCTCCCAAAGAGGCTGGGTCGCTCTGTCTGTCCCAAACCACAGTAAAGAATGATTTTTGTTTTACCTCTGGAAGCCAAGAATTGCTGTTGGAGTTAAGTGATGTCCACAAAAGTGGACAAGGAACGAAAAAAATAAACCCACAAAAAACCTTCATTTACACAAACAAACTTAAGGGATGTATTTATAAATATTCATAACCTCTTTAGTATAATCTTTCAGGTGGTTGTAATGCAACATTTACAGTCAAACATGTAACGCTTCCGTGATTTCAAAAATGCCCCGAGGAAGCCCCTGTGCATCTCTTAGGCTTCCTGTGTTTTACTACAACCTCTGCTTGAGATTTTTTTAAGCCAAATTTGCCTAACTTACTGTTTTCTTCACAGGACTGTAATTGTTAGGTACACTGAGTGCTTTAAACAAACACAGCTGTAAACACAGGAAAATGAAAATTTGCCCTGGGGAGAAACATAACAAACTTGCTAGCCTCTTTAGTTCTGCAAAAGAGCTATTTCACAGAGTCTTTGTCATAAGAAATGCCTGTATTTTGTAACAGCTTGTCCCATGTCACACAAGCAGACCCAAAGTTATTACAGAAACAAAGTTCCTGGACCAAATGGGAAAAAAAATGGCTGCCAGCCTCTCACACTAATAACTCCAATGCTTCCTGGTGAGCCGCCAAGGTGTTACACCTGAATCAAGAGGCAGATGAATGCAACATCACAACCCTTTAAGAATCAACTCTCTTTGACTTAACCCAGTGATATTTAAAAAGCCATATTTTATCACCTCCTTCCCACAACAAAAAAACAGAAAATAACAAATTTTGATAAGGATGTGGAGAAACTGGAACCCTGTGCACTAATGATAGGAATGTAAAATGGTGCGGTTGCTATGGAAAACAATGTGGGAGTTCCTCAAAAAATTAAGGGGACTTCCCTGGTGGTGCAGTGGTTAAGAATCTGCCTGCCAATGCAGAGGACACGGGTTCGAGCCCTGGTCTGCGAAGATCCCACACTCCGCGGAGCAACTACACCAGTGCATCACAACTACTGAGCCTACGCTCTAGAGCCCGCGAGCCACAACTGCGGAGCCCGCTCACCAAGAGCCCATGCTCCGCAACGAGAGAAGCCACCGCAATGAGAATCCCGCGCACCACAACGAAGGGTAGCTTCACCGCAGCTAGGTAGCTCACTGCAGCTAGAGAAAGCCCACGCGCAGCAACGAAGACCCAGTGCAGCCAAAAATAAATAAATAAATAAATATTTTTAAAAATTAATTTTTAGAAATACCACGTGATACAGCAATTCCACTTCTAGACATATACCCAAAAGAAAGCAGAATCTCAAAGAGATATTTGTATACCCGTGTTCATAACACCATTATTCACCATAGCCAAAAGGTGAAGGCAACCCAAATGACCATTCAATAAATAAAATGTGGTATAAATAAATGTGGTACACACAATGGAATATTAGTCATACAAAGGAAATTCTGACACATGCTACCACATGAATGAGTCTTGAGACATTATGCCAAGTGAAATAAGCCCGTCACAAACAGAATAAATATTGTATGATTTCACATATATGAGGGACCTACAGTGTTCAAATTCATAGAGACAGAAAGCAAAAAGTTGGTTGCCAGGGGCTGGGGAGGGAGGGAGAATAGGGTACACAGTTTCAGTTTTGCAAGAAGACAAAAGTTCTAGAGATGGGTGGTAAGGATGATTGCACAACAATGTGAATATACTGAATGCCACTGAACTTTACACTTAAAAATGGTTACATGGTAAATTTTATGTTATGTATTATTATAGTTTGTTAGGGCTATCATAACAAAGTTTCATAGATTGGGTGTCTTAAACAACAGAAATTTATTTTCTGATAATTCCGGAAGCTAGAAGTGTGAGATCAAGGTGTGAGCAGGATTGGTTTCTTCTGAGAACTTTCTCTTTGGTTATCAATACTGTCTTCTAGCTGTGCCTCCACGTGGTCTCCGCGCCGTAACTGTCTGTGCCTTAATTTCCTCTTCTTATCAGGACACCAATCGTACTGGACTAGGGCCCATCCTAAAATGACCTCATTTTAACTTATATCATTAAAGACCCTATCTTCAAATACAGTCACATTCTGGGGTACTGGAAGTTCGGGTTTCAACATATGAATTTAGCAGCAGCGGGAAGCGATTCAGCCCGTAAGGTGTATATTTTACCACACTTTTAAAATAATAATACAATAAAATAAATGAGAGCAGGCAAAGGGAAAAGAACAATCTGAGGGAGGGCCCTGAGGAAGGAAAAGGATGTGATTAGAGGAAATGAAAGAAGGCCCGTGAGGCTGCAGCAAAGGGGGCAGTGATCGCTAGGATTACAAACAGAAGGTAGATGAAAACACAATCCTTGAAAATTCATTCCGAAATTTACAAAAACTCAAAAAAAGTAAACCTTCTTAAAAGAACAGTCACAACAAAGAATAAGCAACTTATGTAAAAGAGGTATTGGGCTTCCCTGGTGGTACAGTGGTTGAGAGTCCGCAAGCCGATGCAGGGGACACGGGTTCGTGCCCCGGTCCGGGAAGATCCCACATGCCGCGGAGCGGCTGGGCCCGTGAGCCATGACCGCTGAGCCTGCGCGTCCGGAGCCTGTGCTCCGCAATGGAAGAGGCCACAACAGTGAGAGGCCCGCGTACCGCAAAAAAAAAAAAAAAAAAAAAAAAAAAAGAGGTATTGCTATCTACCTCTGAAAGACTTCTCTGCACTGAAAAATATACACTATTTCAGTGTCCATCTTTGCACTTCGTTAGAGCCCTAAATGTTCCAAAAAGTTTTTTTTTCAGCCTTGGGTTTTCTAAACAATATTATTGTAGTGAAATATACATAACATAAAATTTACCATTTTAACCATTTCTACAGTTTTTATTTATAGAAATATCACCACTTAAAAGAAAATGTCCCTTAAGTCAGGATACATTGTTAAATGGAGAAGAGAATGGCTAGTAATTAAAGCTCTCTTTTTATAAAGCCAACTTACTTTTCCATTAAATTTCAGAAATGTGTAAACCGGGGAGTCAAGAAAAATACCTTTAGAGATCTGGGTTAAAAATACATTAGCGATCTGGGTCAGCATCCACCTCCCAACTCCTCTGTTCCCCAAGTACTGGCCACCCTGTGGTCTGACACCATTGAAGCACTTAGATCTCTTAGCATCAAGCATCATGAGCACTGTACTCCAACTTAAATAGTACACACTCCAAAGAAAACATTCTGAGTTACTGAATGTCAAGGATATATTTTCAACCAGAATTGTTTCACAATAGAGGGAGATTAAGAGGAGGGATGGAAAAAAGACTCCAAAAGTTTTTAAGTGCCCAAACTTACTTTTCAATTTGTCAAAGATTAACCACAAATAAATAGAGAAAAAGAGAGAATGTTATAATCATGGCTGCAGGAAAACTGACTGCTGGACATGAATACTGCCTTTTCCTCCTGATGCAATGGATCCTGCCCACAAAAAAATAAATTCCATCACATATTATAGATACACATACACACACACTCTTATATATTCAGGATATACAAGGAACACCCACCAGTCAATAAGAGAAAACGGGGAAAACATGGCAAACTTTCATAGAAGAGAAAGCATGAAAGGTTAATAGCCATATGATAATATATCTTTAACCTCATTAATAATCAGGAAAATTAAAATTAAAATCACAGTAAGATAAATTATACTAAACATAAATTACATCTCAATTTTAAAAACACACAGTAAGATACGATTGCACACCCACCAAATAGGCAAAAATATTTGAAATCTGATCACACTAAGGTCATCAAGCCAAGGGCAACTGCACACACCAGTGTAGTCTATCCTGGTACAGCCACTCTGGCAAAGACGTGTCATCACCTAGTAAAATTAAATATGCATATACTCTATGACCCAGCTATTCCACTCCTAGGTTTATACATTTAGAGAAACTCTAGCATATATACAACAGGAACTACGTTCATACCAGTCTTCCTCACGATTGTGAAAAGTTACACAAACAAGTGTCCATCAGCAGCAGAAAAGATAATTAAATGTGGCATATTCTTACAATGCAATGCTATACAGCGGTAAAGTAAATAAAATATAGCTTCATGAATAAACATGGATGAATCTCAAAAACAATCTTGAGTAAAACAGCAAGGTACAGAAGAATACAAGTTATGTGATTCTATTTATTCAAAGAGCCAAAGCAGCTAAAATTAAACAATTTATTGTTTGGAGATAAACATACATAAGACAAGGGAATGACTTTGAAAATGAAGGATGATGGTAACCACAGGAGGCAGAGAGGGTGAAGAAGATGCAATCAAGGAAGGGTACCCAGGGTTTTCTAAGGGACCGAAAACGTGACGTGCCACTTCTTAAGCTAGGTAGTAGGTACCAGTGTTCATTTTATCACTTTTCTTTAAATTATACATATATTCTATGTGTATGATGTAGCTCTCATTTAAAAAAGCAAAATAAAAGCCAAAGGCTATTTTTTAAAAGAACAACTTTGAGGTTTCAGTTTCAAGATGGTTGATAGCCTGGTTCTCCCACCTGAATCCCTAATGAAGTGAAAGCACCAAAAAATAAAATAGAAGATTTCTGTAAGAGTAAAAAGAGTTTACTGGACACGGACCTAGAGAACAAACGTACGGACACCAAGGGGGGAAAGGGGGGGTGGGAGGGATGAATTGGGAGATTGGGATTGACTTATACACACTAATATGTATAAAATAAATAACTAATGAGAACCTGCTGTATAGCACAGGGAACTCTACTCAATGCTCTGTGGTGACCTAAATGGGAAGGAAATCCAAAACAGAGGGGATATATATATACATATGGCTGATTCAGTTTGCTGTACAGTAGAAACTAACACAATATTGTAAAACAACTATACCCCAAAACATTTCTTATTAATGCACTATATATATATTATACACATACACACACACACAATTTTACAAAGCCACCAAGAGGTTTCTGATCAACAAAGTCATGAGTTTAAAAAGCAGAAGGGTGTGACATATACACACTACTGTATATAAAATAGATAATTAGTAAGAACCTACTGTATAGCACAGGAAACTCTACTCAATACTCCGTAATAGCCTATATGGGAAAAGAATCTAAAAAGAGAGTGGATATATGTATATGTATAACTGATACTTTGCTGTACACCTGAAACTAACCCAAGATTGTAAATCAACTCTACTCCAATAAACATAAAAAAAAAAAAAAGAAAAGAAAAGAAAAAGAGTTTGCTGGAAGAGAATTTTAAATGCACAAGAGATTGCAACAAAATTCTGGAAAACGAAACAGGAGATGGGAATGTGGTGACAGATGAAACAGTGAGGGGAGAGCTGCCACCCATGGGCCACCAAGGAGACAATCTGCTCAAGAGAAGCCCAGGAAGGCTTCAGGCTCAGAGTCAACAGGTATCACAGAGCGGGGAGGATGACACCGGGCAGCAAACAGGGGGATAAAGTGATGACGGTTAGCACGCCGCCCCCCCCCCCCCCCGCCTCCCCACCCTCTAACAGAGCCTTCAGGCAGCATGGCCAAGTATAATGACAAACATCTGGGGGTTCATCTCTAAAGGAACAGAACCAAACGTGGCAGCAGGGCATGAGAGATGGCTTGTGGAGGTTTCCGATGTGAATCTTGGTTCCTCAGAGTAAATCCTCCTCATCAGGGCATTTTCGGGGTGAAGCAAAGCTGGTCAGTGGACCGCTCAGTAGCCCTGCCCCCCACTCCCACACACACATACACACTGAGCTCTGTTTAGAATTCCTGCTCAAGGGAGGGAGGGGCTGGGGGGCTGGTGGGTGGGCGGGCTCTGCATATAGATGTTTTCAAGGTAGTAAACTCTCCCAGTCCTTCATCCTTAATTATGAAGAGGCAACCAGTCCTACAAGGAAAATCAGTAACCTTAGGGGTAAAAAACTGACACTGAGGGCTTCCCTGGTGGCGCAGTGGTTGAGAGTCCGCCTGACGATGCAGGGGACGCGGGTTCGTGCCCCAGTCCGGGAGGATCCCACATGCCGCGGAGCGGCTGGGCCTGTGAGCCATGGCCACTGGGCCTGCGTGTCCGGGGCCTGTGCTCCGCAACAGGAGAGGCCGCAGCAGTGAGAGGCCCGCGTACCGCCAAAAAAAAAAAAAAATTGTCTCTTTTGAGACTCTGACTTTGGAAAAATATAGGCTCTAACATGGCCTAAAACCAAAATCTCACGTCAATGCTGGCAGGTATCAATATGTTGGCCCACGCAAAACAGAAGGAAATAGGTGCAGGAAAGGCAGAACGAGAGAAGAGGCTATGTGATCACGACTCCTGACTTTTTAGCCTGTTCCACAGTCCTTAATGGGTCCACTGGTGTCATCAAGATGGGCTGTTAAGTCCTACATCTTTAAGTTTTTTTCTATTTTATTTAAGTTAATTCGAGAGGGCCTCTGTTCTTTCCAACCAATAAACTCCGATTAAAACAGCAGGCATCTGCTGTCTGGAGCTGCACAGTAACCAGGAGACACCACCCTGTCTGCTGTACCGTGGGGCACCCTGCCTCTCCCTGTACCGAATCAGAACACAACATGGGCTCCCACGGCCTGTCATCCTGTCAGCACTACGCACAAATGGGAGCCAGGCGGGACTGTTGAACATCATCACAGTTACACGTGATCAAATACGCCTGATAATTAAAATGTCAGAATCCAGAAGTAAACATACAGTGTATTCAATGAAAACTTGAAACTGTGGAACAATTGGAAAAGGAGGAGAATGTTAACTTGACTTACAATATGGAACAAGAGAACAAATCGTGCAAGATTTGGAAGAAAAAGAACAAATTAATGTCTTTTGTATGCCCACTGAGTTTTTCAATCAGCCTGAAAAATTAGAAAGCCAAGCAAAAATTCTCTTTCAATGACATGAATAAAGCTGATTTACTTAGGGCACAAAATGCCATTCTCTAGACTAATCTGAGCTGAACAAGAAAAAAAAATATTCTTTGAAGTTCAAGCAATAGAAGGAAACTCTTTTGCATATTTGGAAGGTAACTTTCATGCATTCCCTAGCTGAATAACCAGAGTCAAACCACAGCATGAGAATCTTAAGCCAATGTCTGAGACCTTGAAAAATGGATACAGATGGTCCCCCGACTTACAATAGTTAGACTTACGATTTTTCTACTTTACGATGGTATAGGAGCCATACGCATTCAGTAGAAACTGTATGTGGAATTTTGAATTTTGATCTTGTCCCATGCTAGTGCTAGGCAGTACATACTCTCTCATAGTGATGCTGGGCAGCTCCCAGTGAGGCACACGATCAAAAGGATAAACAACCAATACAGTTACTACCATTCACTCCCATACAATCATTCTGTTTTTCATTATCAGTACAGCATTCAATATCTTACATGAGATAGTCAACACTTTATTATAAAATAGTGTTTTGTGTTAGATGATTTTTCCCAACTGTAGGATAATATAAGTGTTCTGAACACATTTAAGGAAGGCTGGGCTAAGCTATGATGTTCAGCAGGTGAGGCGTATTAAACGTGTTTTCAACTTACAATATTTTGAACTTACTGTATTGAACAATATAATGGGTTTATAGGGATGTAACTCCATCGTAAGTCGAGGAAGATCTGTACTGCGCAACTGAGCAGGGAAGAAAATGGCCACCAGGTGAAGGGTCAAGGGATGGAGTATGTATGACTACCAGCCAGACTTGTCTTTCCTAGTTTCTGATTTCACAAACCAGTAAAATTACATACACATACACACACACACAAGCAGAGCCAATTCAACTGCCAATTTTCTGTATTTCCAAATAAAGATAATTCACTTGAGTCCATTGCTATTACTAGAAGTAATTACATCATTTAATTTTTTAAAAAGATATTTTAATGCCAAAAAAGTAGGAAGGACTTGATCTTAGCATTTTCTAAAGCCCTTGAAAACAGCACAGGCTAGAAAATACACTTAAACTAAGTCCATTTTGTTCCAGCTTAGCAGGTGTTGCTTTAGCTGTGATTTGTGATTCATTCCCTAACCCCCAACTCCATTATTCCATTAGTCCCTTTCCTCAAAAGCAATAAATAGGCAAATGGAACATTTAAGAATTGGGCTTCCCTGGTGGTGCAGTGGTTGAGAGTCCACCTGCCGATGCAGGGGACACGTGTTCGTGCCCCGGTCCGGGAGGATCCCACATGCCGCGGAGCGGCTGGGCCCATGAGCCATGGCCGCTGAGCCTGCGCGTCCGGAGCCTGTGCTCCGCAACAGGAGAGGCCACAACAGTGAGAGGCCCGCGTTCAGCAAAAAAAAAAAAAAAAAAAAAAAATAATGCAACATTTAGGAGCCCCAAACATGATACAGATGGCTTCACATATGTAAGGGCTGAAAAGCGTCCCTTGTTGATTAAAGGAAGACAGATTTGGATAGATAAAGAAAGAGGAAAACCAAGCGCGTGATGAACACAGTATGGTATGAACAGAGGGACATTAAAGCAGGAATGGGAATGCTTTAGGGGATGCTAAGGAAGAGGCTCAGCTGAGGGGAGAACAGACAAGGGGCACCTGTGTGATCTAGAACTGGAAAGTTCTTGGGGAGCTCACTGGACTGCAGGCTGCAGACCCAGGACTTTGTTTAGAAGCAACAAGGAATCTCCAATGGGACTAGATGACAAAGGAAGCATATGGCAACATTAACCCAACAGAAGCTATGATTTTAGCAGTAAGTTTTGGTAACTTTAGTAATTTCCTGGGCAGTTAAGCAGTTACCTCTAGTTCTGGCTCAAAAGGTTCCATTTGAGAAGATTCAGGCCCACTTATCTTGTGTGAAAATGCACTGTCACTGTTTCTGCACCTAGACCCTTGTGGGCAGTGACTGCCTTAATACCCCTGAAAATCATGTAATTTGCTCTGTCTTGGGTACGGCTGCCAACTCCTCTAGGATTTTGCTCTTGGTAATATGAAAGTATTCATTGGTGGAAATAAGAAAATCATGAAACAGTGCTGTTTCAGAAGTGATCAATTAATAGAAATGTCCACTAGGCAACTGAAGATTCATTCATTTATCCGACAATATTTATTGAGCCGATATCTGGCTACCTACTGTGTGCCAGACACTTGAACAAAAAAAGATAAAGATCCCTGCCCCTAGGGCTTCCCTGGTGGCACAGTGGTTGAGAGTCCGCCTACGCATACAGGTTCGTGCCCCGGTCCAGTTAGATACCACATGCCGCCGAGCGGCTAGGCCCGTGAGCCATGGCCGCTGAGCCTGCGCGTCTGGAGCCTGTGCTCCGCAATGGGAGAGGCCACAACAGTGAGAGGGCCACGTACCGCAAAAAAAAAAAAAAAAAAAAAAAAGATCCCTGCCCTTGTGAAGCTTACATTCAAGTAGGGACACAATACAAACAAGAAACAATAAATACAGTATCTACTAGTATGTAAAAAGTGCTTTGGAAAAAAAGATGTAAGATAAAAAGAAAAAGAAAAATCTAAAAAAGAAAAAAACTCAAATACTAATTGAAGCTAAGAGAAGAGATGAGTTCCCCAGGGAGTAGACTACCTGATTAATGCCCTTTCCACTTCTAAAACTCTACTACTCCAAATCAAGGAATTTGACACATATAACCTCAACCTTCTTGTTTAAGCAGAAGGTACTATCAAAGCATCACATTATTGTTGTGACTTATAGAAATAACAGAGACCCATCACCAGGGAACTGTCCTCTTACAGATGAGAAAATGGAGGACCACAGAATTTAAGTAAGATCACCTTAGAGCACAAGAGAACTAGGGGCAGATGGGAGTTCCAGAACTCTCTAGCTTCTTGTAACTTTTAAGAGCAGAAGCCCTTTCAGTCACTTCAAAAGTACTTCAAATCCTCTTGGAGGCAATGAAAAATATTTTTATTACATAAATAGTTTAGCCATATAATGGCAATAATAAAAATAGCACACACTTAATAGAGAACTTACTTGTGCCAGACACTCTTCTAAATCCTTGTCATGAGTAAGAAACTCACTTAATCCTCACAACAACCCTGTGAGGCAGTAAGACTTCAGAGTGAGTGGTTTTAATGCCATGCCACCCCTTCAATTATTTATGCATACCTTCACAGAGCATAATCCTTATCACTAATTAGGAAACTGAGGTCTAGATTTTTCATCTGGACTTGGCAGAATTAGATATTTGTATATCAAAAATGCAACCATTTAAGCTTCATTTGAAGTAAACATGTTTTAGAAGTAAAGGAAATTTGAAACTATATAATCAGTATTATGCTAAAAAAAATGGTATTTCGGTAATTCAATAAAGGGTCCTCAAAGGTATGTTTTCAACTAAACAGTCTTCAGAGAAAGACACTATTTCAAGACCCTAAGTAAAGTTTTTAAAAAATGAAATTCTAGTAAGGCAGATCTTTTTTTATGTTTCACTTGAACAAACCTTATGCTTTGATTTTCACAGAAGGGAAAGGGAGAGAGAAATACAATGAAAAAAAGTTCTTTCCCCTAGCATTTGTCTAAGCATTTAAAATTTTAGATTAGATTTTAGAAAAATCAGAATCATGAGGCTTACCAGTAACATATGATAACATAATAAAATACAATAAATTTTTAAAAAACAGTTTCCCTTTCTCAACACACCAAATATAGATTGTGTAAATTCAATTATAAAATAAAGTGTTACTATGTATCTAAAGTTGATGATCCTTTTGCCTTCAGTTCACTAGGTTCATTTTCATTTCAATGGACTTTCCTATTAAAGAGTTTTGACTATATGTCACATACAATTACAATTCACTCCATGGATCTGTCCACATTCTTAAGTGGTACTGGAATTTCATCATATAGAATAACAGTTGAATACATGGGTCATTGGCTACAGCTCACAACCATTTTAGAGATGACGTAATCTGCATTACACAGTAGGTATGTCTACACTGTTTGTATGCATGGATCTCAAAGCAACTTCTAAACCTTCACTGGTAAAATTGTCCCTCTCCTAACAAACTCCTTGTCTTTTTTCTGTGAGAGAAGAGAATTAATCTTCCTTACTGGAGCAAGGTTGGAGAGGCCAGGCTCCCAACTTTCATGCGTCAGTATATTCAGATAAGACACAAAGAGGAAAACAGCATATGTTGGCTCCTATATTCAACATTCTTTTCTCATCCTTAGGAGCATCCCACTTCATTGTGCCATATTTTTAAACATACAATCCCTCTGACCCTCAGCATATTTCAAAACCTCCACTGGCATACTACATATTTCTTTCTCCTTATCCTCACCACCACGGAGGGCCCAACATGAAGCTGTTTTTGAATGGCCTAGTCACAGCTATTACCTGAGTGCCAAATGGGTGCAAGACACTGTGACGGCACTGTAAAGAATATAAACAAAAGTAGTAGAATCCTTGTCTTCAAACAGCTTTTAAAACTAGTAGGATTAGATAACCGTACCAGTCACTGTAGCCACAAGGTAGAATGAGAGCCAGAATTGAGGTGTTGTAGACGTTTAAGGGGGAGGAGGGACTCTGAGCTTTGCTGCAGCCAACATGTAGAGGGAAACATGATCTGTTATAAGATTCAGTGTCCCTGGGGTAAAAATAAACCGGTTGCTCAGAGAAAGAACAACTATTTTTGCTACTGAGATCAGAAAGCAATTCAACCGATGGTTTCTAAGAGAAGGTTCTGTTAAATGTAATAAAAATCCTAAGGATATTTTTTTTACAATAAACAAGGGTAAGTTTGAAGAGGGCTGAGAAGCTCTAATGAAAACCAAGAAATCTAACAATGAAAAGAGGCAGAAGAGCAGGCCTCAGCTCTACCATGACTGCAAACTCCACACGTGCAGAAGATCGTGAAGCATGACTGACATTGAGAATAACTGCATTTCTCTGGGTGGAATGAGATGGGGTCCAAATAGTAAAAACCACTGTGTTATTTAACTGAATTCATTTATCCTCATACAAACAGAATCACAAAGACATTTTGATGTCAACATTTGACATTTCATGTAAATAGAAAGTAGGTCATCAGTTGAAACAGACAAAAGTGACACATCTAAGAATTACTTTTTTTTTTTTTTTGCGGTACGTGGGCCTCTCACCGTTGTGGCCTCTCCTGTTGCGGAGCGCAGGCTCCGGACGCGCAGGCTCAGCGGCCATGGCTCACAGGCCCAGCCGCTCCGCAGCATGTGGGATCCTCCCGGACCGGGACACGAACCCGTGTCTCCTGCATCGGCGGGCGGACTCTCAACCACTGCGCCACCAGGGAAGCCCAGAATTACTATTTTTAAAACAAAGTTCCTAAAAATATCTCATCTAATATGCACTTGATTCTACAAAGTTTTTTGTACCACTTAAATTTATATCAGCGGGCTTCCCTGGGGGCGCACTGGTTAAGAATCCGCCTGCCAATGCAGGGTTCATGGGTTCAAGCCCTGGGCCAGGAAGATCCCACATGCCAAGGAGCAACTAAGCCTGTGTGCCACAGCTACTAAGCCTGCACTCTAGAGCCCGCGAGCCACAACTACTGAGCCCGTGTGCCACAACTACTGAAGCCTGCGCGCCTAGAGTGCATGCTCCGCAACAAGAGAAGCCACCGCAATGAGAAGCCTACACACCGCAATGAAGAGTAGCCCCCGCTCACCGCAACTAGACAAAGCCCGCATGAGGCAACAAAGATCCAACGTAACCAAAAATAAATAAATAAATTTTTTAAAAATTTATACCAGCATAGGTTCACAGTTTTCCCACTTTATAAGAACTGACAGGATCGTTTGAGGGAAGGATGACACTTTGTCAAGTTTAAAATTGGGGTAGAATTTCTGCTGGAGGCTACACAGGGCAAATAAGATAATCACAGATATCCCCTTAATTATTTGGCGATCTTAATTTAAAAGACTTTTGTTATAAAGGAATCTAGTTCTTCATCCAATCACTGAAAGCAAAAGTTTCCTCCTAAAAAAGAAATTTCTTTAGACGACAGAATCTAAGAATGATTGGTGGAAAGAGGTCAATTCTTTTTCCCTAACCAGTGACCTGCTCATTGCTCAACAGTGAACACTACGCAGTCTTCTGAGGCAGGGTTTGCATACATTGATTGGAAATAAAAGCATTACTCGATCATATCAGCTCAAATTCCAGTGATTAGTCCCAGGCCATTAATGACATCAACTCCAGGTTTCCAAATGGACCAACTATTAAAATTTATGAATGACTGACAAAAAAATTCCAATTCTTTTGCAAAGATTCATACACCTGGAAATGAATAACTCAAAAAGAGGCAGAGTGGGCGGGGTCAGTGTGCAAATATTTACTCATGAACTTGGCTCCTACATTGCATCATTTTTCATTTAGTTTTACAGTCTGTGATTATATGTACCATTTGCCTAAAAACTCATAGTTCATAGAAAACAAAGAACATAAATTTTAAATGTGATGAGTCCTATTTATGTACTGATCTGTAACATTCTAAGTATTCAATACATCTCATTCATATAGTGAACACCATAGTGGCATTATTTATTTAGCCCTCATCTCATTCTACAAGGAATCTGAGATAGCTTATGAGAAATGCATGTATTAAGGAAGGAAATTAATAATCATGACCAAGGAGTGCTCACTTGGGCTACACACACACTAAAACTGGAATGATAGAGAGAAGATGAGCCTGGCCCCTGCACAGGGATGCCATGCAAATTCGTGAACCACTGCATATTTTTAAAAAATCATGACCAAGGAAAAAAATCATAAATTAGAGAAGAAAATGAAGACTGTGGCTGGTATAAGAGATATTGGAATAGAACTCAAATTTGGAGACCTATTTGAGTCCTACACAGTTACTACAGTTAAGCAGAGAATTAGAGTCTGTGCTTCCTAACAGCCAAGGTGAAAATGTCAATGTGATTAGTTATATGATTTTCTATGAGGAACAAACATCTACACTCCTTCAGGAAGCAAAGCTGTTTCTTATCACTTACTGTGAAAGAGCTGCTCTAGGAGACTCTGAAAGATGTGATGGAAAAATTTCCCAATAGCATTTCAATGGCAAATAAGGTCACAAAGCTGGTTTTTTTATGTTGTCCCAGATTAAAACTGAATTCTACAATGGAGTCAAGATAATATGGCCAAGGCGCCCAATTTTTCAAGCAACATGGTGGACTGAGCTGAGAATAAAGAGCTGGAAGTCCAACAGTGTAGTTTAAGAGATTATTAGCACTAAAGTGCAAGAACAAAAGTTAAAATAAACAGCCAAAATTATGATGCTTCTAAGTTTCCATCCTTACCGCCTTTCTCTCTTTGAACGAGTAAGTCCCTGACCAGTGTCATCTATTCCACAACTGAAACCACTTAATTATCTCCCCAATCTACATCTTCTAACCCAGAGCTAAAGTCTCCTTTTCATGTACGTATCTGACACTTTTACCTCAAGGTCCTACCAGCACCATTAACTCCACAAGTCCCAAACTAATCTAAGTTATCTGTCCTCTCAAACACATTTTTCCTTCTGCCATCCTCAGTTTGTCATAGAAATCCTATCCTCTCAGTCACCTGGGCTAACATCCTTGGAATCATTTTTTTTCCTTCCTCTCCATAACTGCCCCCTTCTGATCAACAGTCTGCCTTACTGTTCTCCCTGTATGACTGGCCCACATTCTCTACTCCAGCCCCAGGGCCACCTTCCTGGATCAGATCCCCAGTACCTCAGGGCCATCACAATAGCCTCCTGAGTTACTGTATTCTCTTTCCCCACTCCAATTTCTCATATACACTACTGCAAGAATAATATTTCTAAGGTTGTGACTACGTCAGTCTACTAAAAAAAAAACCTGTAGCAGGTTCCCTCTGCTTACCTGAAGCAAACCAGTCTACCTAAGCCCCCAGTGGCTTTCTCTCTTACACACCCTATGCTCCAGCCAGTCCATAAACTCATAAGTCTAGCCACTCCCAAAGTAAGCTCGATCTTTCCTCTTGTTCACAGTAGTATGGCCCTGAGATGCCCTCCCCTTCACCTCTACATATTTAAAGACCAAGTTTAAATGCCACCTCATTCAGGAAGCCTTCCATAATTCTCTCTGTAAGAAGTACCACTTCCTCCTGCCGCCTCCCCCCTGCACTTGTCTAGGGCTGTAATCCCAGAGGAATGACCATATCCTACCGTCAGCCTCTTTGCTGTCTAGCCTATGCTTGAGACCACCCCACAATCGCTATCCTAAATACGCACTCGGTCCTGGCAGCACACAGCTCACCGTCACCCCTCAGGTTCCCTCCACAGCACTTTGTTCATACGTGAATCACTGCACACGCTGATTCTACTGTAGTTCGCTGTTTACACGTCTACCTCCTCCAAGGCAAGGATCAAATCTTATTTATCTCTGCAGTCTAACGTAGTCAGCTCTCTGCACACCATCCGAGCTTAATTCCCTGCAGAAAGGGTCTTTTCTTGCTTATTTCTTGTGTCTCTCCCACGAGAATGTCCACTCAGTGAGAACACAGACTTTGCTTGTTTTGATCTCTACTATTTTCCCAGCATCTAAAACAGTGTCTGACACATACTAGGTGATCAAAAGCGTAGGATGAATTGATAAATTGCTGCATGATTCTCACTGTCTAGCCCAGTCCTGGCACATCATAGTGCCAAAAAAATAAAAAGTTTGCTGAATGAATCTTGTCTTGTGTAAAAGTTATTTTTATACACATTTTAAAGCTCTAACAGTTAGTGATCTTGATATCCTACTCTGGTACCTAGCGTAGTGCTTTATCCATAGGAGGTCCTTGATTGATTTCTATTAAATTGAACAGGTAGTTCAATAAATTAATACCTTACTCGAGCTTTTATCTTCTAAATCTGAATTTGTCTCATCTCGTCAATAAAGAGGAATCTGTATTACTTCTTATGACACAGGATGCCTCCCTCCCAGGGGGAAGGCAGCACTGCAGAGTGAAGATTACCAGCGGTGCTGTCAGAGAGGTCTGGGTTCGGGTCCCAGCTCTGGCACTGCTCAGGTGTGTGACTTTGAGCACACTATTTAACCTCCCTTCAGCTTCCTCCTTAGAAGAAGATTAGGAGGACCTCCCAGGCAGAGCAGTCTATTTACTTCACAGCTAAATGAACAGCCAGTCCTAAATCCTTTATTACCCCTCCTTTACCAGCCTTAAATCGTTCTAACTCATGTTAGACTATTTTAATATATGTTGCCTGAACTTGAGTGGGTCATTATTTAATATAGTAGTGGATTATGTTTACAAGGCATTAATTCTCCATTAACTTTTCATGACCTTACAGCCCTTCAGCACTCATCCAGAATGCACAGGTGACTTGAGCACATGACTGCCATCATTCCTAAGACTTTCTGGAGTCACGGCAACATAGTGGCCCAAGGTGGCACTACCTCACACAGAAGGGCAATTCTCTTTCCCACACAGGAAACAGCACAACAATCTGATAAGTGATGGGTACAAGAACTAGACCCATCAAATACATTACACAGTGACATGACCCTGGCTTAGGATGGGACGATTTATTTTTTAAAATAATAATAAAGCGCTTAATGCTAATGTACGTGCATCTCGATCAAAATGCATTCAAATCCCTCTGGAGGACAATTCCGTCGGGACGTAGGGAGTGCTTAGCCAGGACTCACACAGACGAATGTCACTGATCAGGTATGAGGTTATGACTCAGTCACAGGCAGGATTCACTGAGATTCACGCAGATGGGCGGAGAACACAGTGAGTCTTCTGCACAAACATTAAGAGGTCTTTTTCTAAAAGCCTTATTTAATAAAAAAGCAGCGACCTGCCAAGGAAGATAATAGCATAGAACCAATCTTTAAAAGACAGAATTCAAAAGATCATTCTCTCACAAATCTTGATATTACTGCCTGGCACAGAAAATATTTGCATAAGGAGGCACAAAAATATTTTTTGCGTAAGTAAATACTGTCAGCATGGAAGCAATATGAAAATGTAAGACTTTACTGTCAAGTAGTAAACCAAACAAAAAGCAACTGAAAGCCAAATCTCTGTTGCTCATGTGAAAAGAAGAACACTTGAGAATAAAAGGTCAATAGAACTTTTGTTGGCCAAATAGCTAAGGCTGGCCACCTTGTGAGCTGACAGAGCTGTCCACTATTCTGAGAGCGCCTACACCATGTTGAGTGTCTGAATGCATTTTCTCAAAAGTCAACAAGCGAAAAGCACAGTGCTAGTGGTGACCTGAATGAAGCTGTGACAAATGTCCTGCTTGAAGATAATCTTCAATAGCGGCAGTTATTGGTTCAGTACCACCAAAAGCGTTCCCAGAGATTAAAAGGCACAGGCGTAGCTGTGCTATTTTATTTTATTTTTTAAATTTATTTATTTATTTTTGGCTGCATTGGGTCTTCATTGCTGCACGCAGGCTTTCTCTAGTTGTGGTGAGCAGGGGCTACTCTTTCTTATGGTGCGCAGGCTTCTCATTGTGGTGGCTTCTCTTGTTAACGGAGCACAGGCTCTAGGCGCGCGGGCTTCAGTAGTTGTGGCACGCGGGCTTCAGTAGTTGTGGCTCACGGGCTCTAGAGCACAGGCTCAGTAGCTGTGGCGAACGGGCTTAGTTGTTCCGCGGCATGTGGGATCTTCCCGGCCCAGGGCTTGAACCCATGTCCCCTGCATTGGTAGGCAGATTCTTAACCACTGTGCCACCAGGGAAGCCCAGATGTGTTATTTTAAATTCAGTTACTCCCACTCAAAATCCATGCTGATTTAAGGTGTTGGAGAGAGGGAGTAGGCAAAGCAACTTACTTCCAAAATCAGGAGGTAAAGGAGCAATACCTACCACAAAAGAGGTTAAGTGACAGTGGCTACAAAAAAAATCAACAAAAATATTGAATAAATCATCTTGAATAGCAGAACTTGGCAAGAATCCCTGATACTTTTCAGTGTAAGAATGTGGTCCCAGTTCTGTGATCTTTCACACTAACAGGGACTTTTCCTAAACACAGAACTCAACATCTAAGGAATTTAAAACACTTGATAATAGTTAATTCAATTCCCTATTACATTCCTTCCTGGTTAAAAAAAAAACAAAAAAACACAAATTTTGCAAAATGTATTTTGCCCATGGAGGATGGGAAGCACCAAGATGAAATGAATGACTTGACAGTAAAATGCATCCCTCTGCCTCATGGCCAGAAGCAAAAGTGAGACATCCTATGGCATGAAGAGCGACTTCATCAAAGATTTTCACAGAAACAGCAGAGCCCACACATCCACAGGAGTATGAGCCCCTTCAAAGACTACACACTCGTTACAAAAATGTCCGCCAATGCTCAAGACATCTTAGGAACAAATCTTTTAAGGCTGCCTTCACGTATATAACATTCTTTTGAAATCTTCAACTGTGACAAATTTGGGTCTTTGAAAGTGGAATTTGATATCTGTAAGTTGGAAATACATTGAGAAAATAAAGGGAATCATCAGGCTGGATTTTATTTTTAATCAAAAGAACAAGTGCTTTCCTTATGCGGCTTGTAAACTAATACTTCCAAAGACAATTCTTTAAAACTATTCCAAACTCCCTTTCTAAGAACAGCAGCTATGGAATAAGCAGGCAGCCTCCCCAGATGACCTCTTTGAAGGGCACCTTTTGCTTTTTAGGATGTCTTTGGTATTGGCATTGCACGTGCACTTAATTAGGTACCAGCTAAATCTGATTCCACTTTTCCACATTATTCATTCATTCAACAAATATTTATGGTGCAACTAATACGTGCCAAGTACTGTGTTAAATCCTAGCAAGATGATGGTGAGCAGGCCCACTACCTGTCCTCGTGAAGACGATTTACATAAGCACACAAATTATAACCCATAAGTCAGTCCAGTGGGAAAAAAAGACATATGGTGATGCAAAAACCTATTAAGAAATGATTAAAGAAGACAATGAGGTGATACAAACAAACTTTATTTAACACTTTATGAAGCGGACAACCTCCTTGCGGAGAACTGCAAAATGGGGTGGACAGCTGGAAGCCTTCATAGGATAAAGAATAAAAAACAAGGAAGAGAGGGACTTCCCTGGTGGTCCAGTGGCTAGGACTCCAAGGTCCCAACGTAGGGGAACTGGGTTCAATCCCTGGTCAGGGAACTAGATCCCACATGCCACAACTGATCCCGCACGCCGCACTAAGACCCAATGCAGCATGCATAAATTAATTAATTAATAGAACAAGGAAAAGAAAAATAGAAAACATCGGTGATCAACTAGGGCCGCACAGTCACCCTTGTCTGGAGTGAGAAGGCCCAGAGCTGGCTTGGCTCTTGCAGAATGGCTGACTAGCTATGCTCACTGCGTTCCTGGTCAAGCAGAGCGGTTTCAGGGACACCAGAATCATCTAAGTGTCAGTTTGCTGAGGTGGCACCTGGGCAGAAGCGGCTGCATCTGGGGCCTAGAAAGTTATTTCAACAAGCATATAATAGTGAGATCCAGCTAGTGTGAAGAGGCTTCCCTGAGGAGATGTATTAGTTTGAGCTGAAGATAAATAGGAGTTAGCTAATAAAAGCAAAGGGGACTATGTGGGGAGAGGTATGGAGACAGTGGGGGTGGAGGAGAATGATGTTCCAAGTATTGTGAACAGCATGTGCAAAGGCTCTGTGGCTTTTTAAAAGACTGTGGGTACATTAAGAAGTGAAAGAGGGACTTCCCTGGCAGTCCAGTGGTTAAGACTTCGTGCTCCCAATGCAGGAGGCATGGGTTCAATTCCTGGTCAGGGAGCTAGGATCCCACATGCTGCATCATGTGGCCAAAAAGAAAAAGAAATGAAAGAGGGGACTTCCCTGGTGGCACAGTGGTTAAGAATCTCCTGACAATGCAGGGGACACAGGTTCGAGCTCTGGTCCGAGAATATCCCACATGCTACGGAGCAATTAATCCCGTGTGCCACAACTACTGAGCCTGCACTCTAGAACCCGCAAGCCACAACTACTGAGCCCGTGAGCCACAACTACTGAAGCCTGTGTGCCACAATTACTGAAGCCCATGCCTAGAGCCCATGCTCCACAACAAGAGAAGCCACTGCAATGAGAAGCCTGCACACCACAACGAAGAGTAGCCCCCGCTCGCCGCAACTAGAGAGAGCCTGCACACAGCAACAGACCCAACGCAACCAAAAATAAATAAATAAATTTATTTTTTTTTTAAAAAATCTATTGTAAAAATCTAGAAGAGAGGGTGGAGCTATCACAGATGAGAGAAATGAATGGATCTGAGACACTAAGGATGTAAAAGCACTAAAGGTTTGGATGGTATTCTATATTTGTTATTTACTCAAAGAAAATGCTTTGGTTTTGCCTAAGAATTCCTTATTTGTTAATTATTTGCAAACAAAAAAACGTCATGCAAATGTCAGAGTTCTTTTTCAGAGTTCTGCATCAATTTTATCTTCTTTTAGATAAAGAAGAAAAAGTAACAAAGAGAAAAACAAAACTTAGTAAGTATCTCATTTTATGTAAAACTGTGTGTTCCTGAAAAACTGAGCTACACCTGGGTAATAAAAGAACCTATATCTTATTACTGAGTAAATATTTCTTCCTTGCACAAAAACACACTAAAAAATGCAGAACAGATTATCCTGATACTATATCAAGTGAAATGTAAACCATTATCTCAATTATTTCCATACATCATTTCTCCTTTATTATAAGGTACATAAATCAGGTGATTTTACAACTCTAAAAGGAGGGAATGGCTGAGAGATTTAATAATCACCATCAAGTTTTATAGTAAACCATTTAGTAAGCAACTAGAATGCCCAAGAGACTTGCAAGGATTTAAAACTATTCTTCCACCAATGACTTCACCCACATGGAAAAGTTATTTTTATACCTATATTACTATGATATGCACTTGTAGTCCACACCCTCCAAAAGATACAGCTCTCCAGTAGGCCTGGGTTACCATGTCATAGCAATGTAGTAAGAAGTTCAAAAGGTAGTCAGCCTTGTAAACGCTATGAATACACATATACCACAAAAAGTTGAATTTTGTACTGAATTGGCCACATGTTCTTGTGTCTGATGTATACAGGCCAATTTGTACCACACTCAGAACAAACATAAAGGAGGAAACTGGGTTTCAGCAGTCTCATATCAACAACAAATGTACCAGCTAAATTCTAATTCCATGAGCTAAGAAAAGTCTAATTTTGAGACTGTGCAACTAGAGTCTATACCACCCCTTCAAAATGCAGGTTTTAACTTGGAAAGAAACAAATTCAGTATGAAAACCATTGAGGAAAGAAAACCACGGCATGTTAATAAACTGACTTCTAAAGGATAAATGCATATTTAAACATGCTGCTTTTGGCGACTTAAGTCACAACCCAGGCATTACTTGATAGGAGACTCTGCATATGAATTTCTGTTTTCTTTCCTTTAAAAAAATCATTAAGCGGGCTTCCCTGGTGGCGCAGTGGTTGAGAGTCCGCCTGCCGATGCAGGAGACACGGGTTCGTGCCCCGGTCCGGGAAGATCCCACATGCCGCGGAGCGGCTGGGCCCGTGAGCCATGGCCGCTGAGCCTGCACGTCCGGAGCCTGTGCTCCGCAACGGGAGAGGCCACAACAGTGAGAGGCCCAAGTACCGCAAAAAAAAAAAAAAAAAAATCATTAAGCAACTAAAGTATATGTGAAGTAACTTGAATTGCCTAAAACACTGTCTTGACAGTCATTATCCTCTGTAACACATACATTTAAGCCTGAATTGGGCATATAGTGGTATTTTAAGAAATAAAAATTCTGGGGACTTCCCCGGTGGCGCAGTGGTTAAGAATCCACCTGCCAATGCAGGCGACACCGGTTCGAGCCCTGGTCCGGGAAGGTCCCACATGCCGCGAAGCAACTAAGCCTGTGCACCACAACTACTGAGCCTGCACTCTAGAGCCCACAATCCACAACTACTGAAGTCTGTGTGCCTAGAGCCCGGGCTCTGCAGCAAGAGAAGCCACCACACGAGAAACCCGTGCACCGCAATGAAGAGTAGGCCCCGCTCGCCACAACTAGAGAAAGCCCGTGCGCAGCAACGAAGACCCAACGTGGCCAAAAATAAATAAATAATATTTTTTAAAAAAACAAAAACAAACAAAACCACACACACACAGTTGAAAGATGGGCCCTATAGTAAAGATGTTGACCCTTTCATGATTTCATCTGCTTGACAAAGATGTCATGATGTCACTTGGCACGTGAGGTTCCTAAGTGGACCATGTCCCTTCACACACTCACCAGTATTTCAGTGAGGAACAGCAAAAGGGGTTCTTATCTAAGTCTCAGGTCTTACAATTTCTGAATTCCAAGTGAAGGGATAGTCATTCACCCTTTACTTTTCTTGAGAAGCACCAAGAAGTATGTCTGCAAAGGCAGCAAAAGCTTGAAGGATTAACGAGGATGTCAGATGTCTCATATCTAATTTTTATGAACAGAAAAAAATGGAGGTTTGTATTTATCAGGGCTTAATATGGTATGTTCCAGAATCTGAGAGGACCTGATTACTGAGGCATTTTGGTTTACCTTTTCTGGTTTTCACTTTTTATTATGGAAATTTTCAGAACATACAAAGTTGAGAGAGTAGTATGATGAACTGCCATCACTCGGCTCAAGAATTAACAATGTATAGCTGTTTATAATCTCCCATTCCCACTCCTTTCCTCTGCTGGACTGTTTTAACGCAAACTTCATATATCGTATCTGAAATAAGCAGAAAAAGTGCTCTGCAAAAACGTATCACTTCCTAATCCCCAGAAGCTGTGAATATTACTTCACATGGCAAAAAACTGTGACTGTAACTTTGGATCTTAAGGAGGAGTTTATCTTGGATTATCCAAGTAAGCCCTAAATGCAATCACATGAATCTTTATAGGAGACAGGCAGAGGGAGATGAGACACAGACATACCAAGAGGAGAAGGCCATGAGATGGTGCGGAGAGATGCAGCCACAAGCCAAGGACAGCTTCCAAACCTGGAAGAGGTAAGAATTCTCCCCTAGCATCTCAGAGGGAGCATGGGCCTGCCTACACCTTGATTTTAGACTTCTAGCCTCCAGAACTAAGAGAGAATAAAGTTCTGTTGTTTAATCCACCCAGTCTGTGTTAATTTGTTACTGCAGTCATAGGAAACTAATACAATATCACATAATCTGAAAAACATTTCAGTATGTATCTTTAAGAAATAGACTCTTTTTTAATAATAATATAATTATCATTCCCTTTTTTTAAGAGTCCTTTAATTTGTCTAATATCCAGAGTTTAAATTTCCCAAATTGTCTCATAATTTTATATTTATAATTTATAACTTTATGTTGATTTAGCCAAACCAAGATCCAAACATGGTTATGTCTCTTAAGTCTCAATGCCACTTTTTAAAAAATAATAAATAAAAACACTTATCTGACACTGACTTTGGGAGAAAAAATAATAGTTCCTCTTCCTTGTTTTTCTTGCCACTTATTTCCTGAACAAACTGAATAACTTGTCCTACAGAAATTTCTGCATTCTGGATTTGGCTGGTCACATCTCCATGGTACTTTTTGACAAGGTCCTCTTTTTCCTATGCTTCTTATAAACTAGTAGTCAGATCTAAAGTCTTGATCAGAATCACATTCAGCTTTTTGGCAAGAAACTTCAGAGATGGTTCTATATATTCCCTATTGCATCAAATTAGGGGGCACGTATTCACTTCTTTCTCTTTTTGTAATGTTAAGATTGATCAGTGGGTCCTGGGGTTATCAGCCTGATCCATCAATTATAAAGTTCCCAATCAGCCTTTGACCTAATAGTTTTCACAGTCACACATGACCATTCCCTAGATCTGTTATTTCATTAGGGGTAATGAAATGATACTATTTTCTTTATATCATTCCTTTTGCATTTACTAGCTGGAATTCTTCTAAAAATAAGATTTTTGTTCAAACAATCTATTTGGTTACTCTAAAATACAGGGGTTTTGTTTGTTTTTTTTTAAACAGGAAAAGTAAGATAAATGCTTGACAACATCTAATTTTTAAGGTAGTGCCAGGACGGACATCCGCCTCTTGACTACAAAGACTACCTTGTCTGTACTCAATGAAGGTAACTTCTCCAGTGTACGCAACTTAGTCCTCAAGTTACCAATTCAAATACTCAGCCTACAATATGAAACCTGGTTTTTTTTGAGATTTATTTGTGCTTTTATTTGCCAGTATAATTTAACTACAATGGCCTGAAAACTTTTCTGATCTAAAAAGTACATTTTACATCACAGTCCAACAAACACACACACAAATGTAATATGCATACATAGATGAAAGTGAAACAAAAGAATATGAAACCTATTTTTAAAGAATAAAAGCCAGGATCCAACATGTCTATGTCAATTTGATGTCGATTCTTAGGATTTATGCCCATCAGATCAGTCCAAACTCCTCAACCAACCCCTTCAAACCACTCACCCTGAGTCTACCTGATCCTGTTTCACTAATACAACCCATCTTCTCACTCTGGACTCTGTGCCTTTGGTTCAGTGCTCTGCACACCTGCCTCTAACCCTGCAACCAGCTCAAGCTGTCCTCTTCCCCCTCAAAAGTAAACACGTGGGGCTTCCCTGGTGGCGCAGTGGTTGAGAGTCCGCCTGCCGATGCAGGGGACGCGGGTTCGTGCCCCGGTTCGGGGAAGATCCCACAGGCTGCGGAGCGGCTGGGCCCGTGAACCATGGCCGCTGAGCCTGCACGTCCGGAGCCTGTGCTCCGCAACGGGAGAGGCCACAACAGTGAGAGGCCCGCGTACCGCAAAAAAAAAAAAAAAAGTAAACACGCCTCCTGCTCCTCCATCCAGCACCCTCCTTTCTTTTATGAATGGCACAGTCCTTCTTTCAGGAGACTGTGCTTTCTCTGCGTCCTAACTATGGATATGTATTTCTAGATGGGGCTGCCAATTACCAAATAATTTGGGCCCCTGGCCACAGGGAAAAGGGTGTCACCCAAGCAAAGTCGACCAGAGGCATTCCTGGGATTCTGAGATGTAGACTAAAAGAAAGTCAGGCCCTCTTTCAGGGTGATCCTTGCCTTTCTGGCAGTCATGCCCCCAGCCACGTGGAGGAAACTGACTCAGAGAGAAGTAGGGATAAGACACAGAGAGTCTTGGTGGTATACGAGTTTTCAGTTTTGGTTTCCAAGACCGCCTTCACTTCTCCCATACCTTTGACCATATGAACCAATAAATTCCCTTTCTGTACAGTTTAAATTTCTAAAATTTACAACCAAAGGAATCCTAATATGACCCCCACCATGACTCTTGAAGCCTATGACCACCATGACCTCTACCTTCCTGGTTTCTTGCACTTACTTTCTATACAAATAACATTTCATCACATGCTGTCCTGATTTTTTTGTGTGTCAAATACATAACTGTCACTATCTTTTGTGGCCTTGCAGACATATATCTTACATACCTTTTGAAAGACCCCCAAACAATCCCTAGAATAGTGCTAACAGAGCTTCAGTAACAAATAACAATTACCATGTATTGAATATTACTTCCATGGTAAGCACTTCACATGAGTTATCCTATTTAACCCTCACGGAAACCTCCTGGGTTGGGCGTTATTATTTCCACTTAGAGACAAAGAAGCTGAGGTTCATCATAGGAAAGTAACCGGTGCAAAGACACACATTTACTAAATAGTAAAGCAGGGATTTGAACCAGATTTGCATCCAAATTGCATCCTCTTCCCACCTCACTGGTGTTGCCTCCAACAATGATAGAAACTTGCTAATTAATTTACCAGAGACTGTAATTGATCAAAGACCTCCATTTAACCCCTGATTTTCCACTAACCTCAAAGTGCAGGTCCCTTCATCATTAAGAATAACATTAATATATGAATGTATAAATAAATACGCTATATGAAAATAAGTATCTTGAAAAAGTTATAATACAGTTTCTCCAAAATTGCTTCTGGTAGCCTGAAGATGAAATCCTGGCATTTCTCTTAAAGTAACAGGCAAAAGGAATGAATATTTATTTAAGACCACTCTGCCAGAACAAGATGTATACAACTCCCCTGGCAGTGATATTTCAAAACAGCAAAAGGAGATTTGTGAGCACCTGTCAATGTGTAACGTGCCTTCAGCTCTGCAACTGCTCACAGGAATATTCCTATGTCATCATTAGACACTAATGTTATTGAGCACTCCCATGGCTCGGAGGCAAGAACAGAAGCCCTTCAGGAAGAAAATGGCTCCGTCTTCTTAGCTCAGCAACGACAGGGGCCAGGAGGACAGGAACAGCAATTTACTGGTAGAGAACCTAAAAGCCACCGGCTGTCATCTCTACATGATCTGCATCCTTCAGGCCAACGTTTTCAATTCCATGCTTGTGTCTCCAATTCCTGCTGGACACATCAACATGGAACTCCCGCTATCAAATTAACTTTGGGGCAATAATAGTTTTTCAGCATCTAGCCAAGTACTTTCCATTGAAAAGTGTCCCATAAACTTGTCAGTGGTTGTCTGTTTCTCTTTTTTCCTTTCTCATTTTCACCACTTTACTTGAGGGCCTTATACCATACACACACTCTTCTGGGAAATATAATGATTGTTCCTAGAAGGCCAGAAGCTGCTATCAAAGAGGCATGCTCCTTATTTATAATTTGGCAACAGCACAGCCAAGGGGAGGGTATGCCGAGCACTCACTGAAGAATGGCTGCATCCCCTGATGGGACGAGACTTTGCTAACTTGCATACTCTGGTCAAAGACAGGCCCTAAAGAATTCATTGCCATCACAGACTCAAAAATACTTCAGATGAGATCGTATATATGATAGTGCTTTGTGACTCTAAATTACCCCTGCTAGTGATGTGGCTGTTACAAAGGCAAAGACCTGGGGAATAGGTAGGCGTATGGTTTGAAAGAACTAACTAGGTCCGAATAGAAGGAGGAAAAAAGAAAGAGAGAGCCCAGAGGATTCAACAGAAAGCCTAGACAACAAAGGGGATGTGGTGGTGGAAAGTTTCAAGTTAGCAAACGCCCACTCAGTTCAACAAACACTTACTGGATGGCAGGCACTGGTCTACGTCTTGGGACACAGAGCCAAAGACAGTCAAAACTAATTCAGCCAAGATCCCTGCCCTTCGTGGAGCTTTATGTTCTTATTCGGGGAGACAGCTGATAAACAATACACAAAATAAATAAGTAAATTGTAGTATGTTAGAAGATAAGTGCAGGAGAGCAGGGGAAGGGGGATGGAAAGTGCAGAGGGTTTGCAATACTCTCAGATTAAAAGGCATGCCAAAGAGCATAATGAGTCAGATTTCCAATGATGTTCCTCAAAAACTACATTCAAGGGACTTCCCTGGTGATGCAGTGGTTAAGAATCTGCCTGCCAATGCAGGGGACATGGGTTTGATCCCTGGTCCAGGAAGATCCCACATGCCATGGAGCAACTAAGCCCGGGCACCACAACTACTGAGCCTGTGCTTTAGAGCCCGCAAGCCACAACAACTGAGCCCTCGAGCCACAACTACTGAAACCTGTGCGCCTAGAGCCCATGCTCTGCAACAAGAGAAGCCACCGCACTGAGAAGCCCGCACACCACAACAAAGAGTGGCCCCTGCTCACCGCAACTAGAGAAAGCCCACACGCAGCAATGAAGACCCAACGCAACCAAAGATAAATAAATAACTTTTTTAAAAAACTACATTCAATTGCAGGAGAAATGAGGAAAATCAAACAGAGCTTGAATGAAACGTGCATAAAAGTTGACAAATCCAAATTGCCGAGGAACATACAGCTCATTTTCCATATTTCGTCTTCTTCACCCTTGTTCAAAATTATTGACACCAACAGGCTACATAACATATTTACAGAGGAAGATATGAAACAACTTAGCCAGAGGCAGAGCAAAGGGAATTATAAGAGACAAGGGCAAAGCAGATGAGAGCAAAAACAGGTGCAAAGCAGTACCTCAGGAAAGGGCTAATTCAACAGGACTTTAAATATGACAATTTTTTCTTAGGAATAGTTGGCTCTAGGTCGAGGATGATATATAAGTTTCATTTCTAGTAACAACCCCAAACAGCTGGCAAAGTCCTTCTGGATCCCTGCATTGATAAAGAGTTCTGGGTCCTGTGGGCAATGAACTAGACATTTCTTCCAAGAGCTCAGGATGGGGGACTGCGCACACATGCCCTACACTTGCCTTTCCTTCCTTGGTAGAGCTTAGCGCTTTAAAAAAAAAAAAAAAAGCAGTGAACACTCACTGGCCACCTACAATGTGAAGCAAAACCCAGAACAGTGGAGGATTTGGAGTGTAGAGCTTGATCCAAGTCCTAATGGAGTTTATAATACAATTTGGAAGAAGAATAATTACACAAAAGATAACACTAGAAAGCATCAAATGACTAAATTCCTAAAATTTCAGTACGGAGATTCAGATGCCAGGAAATTGCTACAGGAAAAGATAGCCAAGAAAGGCTTAAAGGAGGACACAGGCTCTGAACTGGGCTTTGAAGAATTCACATCACTGAAATAACTGGAAAGAGGAAGGACTGGTCCCAGCAAGATGGCAAGTAAGGAATAGGCAGGTGTGCTCAGGAATGAGGAACAGATCAGCACGGCAGCCAGAGCAGAGGATCTAAACAGGGCACCAGATCATAGATGCCTTGAGTATTAGTCAGAGATCTCCAGAGACAAGAGAACCAACAGGAGACGTATATATAAAGGAGATGTGTGTGTGTATATATAGAGACAGATAGAAAGGTTTATTATAAGGAATTGGCTCATGCAATTATGAAGGCTGAGAAGTCCCAAGGTCTGCACTCGGCAAGCCAGAGAAGTAGGACAGCTGATAATATAGTTCAAGTCCAAGTTTGAGGCCAAAGGCACAGAAGATGGATGCCCTAGCTCAAAAACAGGCAGAGTGAGCAAATTCTCCCTTACTCAGCCTTTCTGTTCAATTCAGGTCTTCAATGGATTGAATGACGCCCACCGACAATGGAAAGGCCATCTGCTTTACTCAGTCTACCAATTCCAGTGTTAATATCATCCAGAAACACCCTCACAGACACACCCACAATAATGTTTAACCAAATCTCTGGGCACCCCGTAGCCCAGTCACGTTGGTACCTAAATTTAACCATCACAGCTTGAACTGAGTCATTATCCAGTAGGCAACAAGGACCGTGATCAGAGACATGAGCTTTATAAAATCAAACTGACTGTGGCATGAAAATGGATTACAGAAAGAAAAACTGGAAGCAAAAACAAGGTAAAAAAATATTATAATTGCCCATGTGATAATAAGAGGCAGACCATCAACGACAAACACGTACAGGATTCTATTCAAGATGAGGTACTCTGCTAGGTGATTAAGATGAGCTACTCGTGTCACCCTACAGTTTAATTTGATGTCAGGATCGAAATGGAGACCTATGCAGCAGGACTGGAGAAGCAAGCCTAGGATTCCAAAGGTCAGCAATGAGGATGCGGATTTAGGGATTACCCATATAGGGAAGGGAGCCGAGTTGACAGTTTGCTTCTGGCGTGCCCATCCTGACAGAAGCTCGCAGGACAGCAGGTTGAATCAGTCAGTCTTGAGTCAGGAAGCCTCATCAGACCAACTCGTTTTTGTGATTCACTGGGGAGGAATGACCACTCCTAGGTGGCAAACTAATCCTAAAACATGATCAAGAGGTGGGATTACTTTAGAGGAAAAAAAGGCAGGAGGCAACACAACCAGCCTGCAACACCTCAACACAACTTACAAGCTGATTCATCAAGAGCAACTGCAGGGTCCACTTTCCAAATCAGACACACAAAGTCTTCAACAGGAACCCAGTGGAGAAGAACAAGGAGGAAATTGAGAGAAGGTCAAACTTCATCAAGCTGATAAGAGATTAGCATTAACCATTAAGTTTCTAACACAACTCAGGTAAATAGCAGGTTATCTGGTATTTCCTGAAGCAAATCAAGGTCAATGGAAGTCCTACTGTCACATTTTTCATAAGCATTTAAATTACTGCATCTTGCTTAAAATAAGCCAAAGTGAAAAATAAATAAATAAATAAAAATAAGCCAAAGTGTAAACAGTCTGCAATATACACAAACAGGAGAGATTTTAAATATTCAACTTACCAAAAAATGTTAGAGAACAGGCAGTAACCAAGACTAATACATAAGGTATGTTGCATCTTCCCACGAAAAAAAAAATCAAAAGAACTATATACAAACGATGAAGTTTCTCTTGTATTCTAAGAAATTCTTTTTTTATGAATTTTTCATACACAAAATGCCAAGAAACATTTTTCCTAATACAATAAATATGGGCAGCAGCATCTTCATTTTGAGGATGCACAAAGTTTCATGCTAAATGACCTACTGACGATCTTGTTTTTGGCTGCGCCATGCTGCATGCAGGATCTTAGTTCCCCGACCAGGGACTGAACCCGTGCCCCCTGCAGTGGAAGTGCAGAGTCCTAACCACTCAACCACCAGGGAAGTCCTGATGATCATATTTTTACAGTATAGCTTATATCACTTATGCATAAATACACACATGTATATATATGTCATATATATATACACATAAGGTGTGTATATGTTTATATTGTACAGATATTTATATTTGTTAAGATACTTTTATACTCATTCTGATACATTACAAAGAAAATCATGAATGAACTCCAAGTACAAGTTCCATGAACACACACAAAGCAGAAGATACTCATCTTGAGGAATGCAACATAATCTAATTGAATGCTTATGAACAAAGCTTGGACTCGATGAAAATATTAATCGACTCTCTAAGATGGTCAATAAAAACTTTGCCACAGGAATTTCTGAAATGTTCCTCCTTCAATGAGCCTGGGTCATGAAATTTAGCCAAAGTATCATATTTCACATTTGCCACACACAGATGAGTGAAATCAGTTCCTGGGACTTTCTATAGGCCTAAAGATCTTAAAATTGACCCATGACCAATATTTCAACAGAGGTAAATTTTCATACAAGAAGAGGAGCTAAAATACACTCACTCTGCATTCTGCAAAACCTGGTGGATTCTCTGAACTCCTTAATAGCATGTCCTAGAATAATGTTCTTAAAAAAAATTTTTTTTTAACTATGCTCCATAAAAAATAATTAGCAGCTCATCCGACAACTGCAGAGTATTTTTATAGCTGTTGTCGATTACTATGTTCTCTTGGGGAAAACATTAAAACCAAAAAGAACCTGACATGTGAAGAAATGAGGTAAGCCTTACCTAAAAGCTCAGCGCCTTCTGTTACTACGACCTTTTGTTTCACAGTCGGGTCATGTAATAATAATTTCTATCTTCAGTCCAATACATTCAAAAAAGAAAGCTATTAATATAATTTAAAATGTAGGGACACTATTAGAGGAAGTGTAAATTAGAGGAATTTAGCATTTTCATACCTCTGACTCTTTCACAAACCTTTCCTACACAAGTGTACAAAGATAGACTTTAAAGGATGTTCTCTAAAGCACTAGTCTTACTATAGAAAAATGGGAAACAACCCAAATTTCCAACAACAGGAAACTGTTAAAATAACCTGTCATGCAATACTATACAGTATGATCTGTATGTATGGTCATGGGAACATTTTCAACACCAATTAAGTTAAAAATAAAAACGAAGTTGAAAGTTGTTTTATATTACCCCACTTGTTATTAACAATCACAATAATAAATATATTTTAATACAGGGAAATTTTGGGGAAGTTTCTCTAGAATACAAGATCACAGTGCACTTTATCTTTCAACATTACATATTTCTGTGATGTTTGAATGTTGAATAATATGCATTGTGTGTATAATCAGAAAAAATAAAGTTTTATTTTAAGTTAGTGATATAATTGGAGGGGAAGTAGGAAAAAATTTTATGTATAAAGAAAAGGGAAGGGGCTTCCCTGGTGGCACAGTGGTTGAGAGTCCGCCTGCCGATGCAGGGGACACGGGTTCGTGCCCCGGTCCGGAAAGATCCCACGCGCCGCAGAGCGGCTGGGCCCGTGAGCCATGGCCGCTGAGCCTGCGCGTCCGGCTCCGCAACGGGAGAGGCCACAACAGTGAGAGGCCCGCATACCGCAAAAAAAAAAAAAGAAAAGGGAAATCTTAGGGTGTTAAAAACTTTTCTATTTTAGCTCTACAATATTCTCTACAATATTATCTGCCTCTACCTCTCTTTTGGAAGACAGCTGTTTCCTTATTCTCAGAATTTCAAAACTGAACAACATACATAGACATTGGAAGGGCCCCTTACCATCTCCCGTTAGTAATAGCTTATAGGGATAAAAGTTTAGGCCAAACTCCAGTATTTATCAAATTCAACACTGTCAGTTCCTGAACAGTTGCAAACAAACTGCAAAGGTGTCTCTAAGTTATTTCAGAATTAACCAAAAAAAAAAGAAGAAAAAAAAGGATTCTGCAGACTCTGAAACTATTTGAAGCATTTTCATGATGGAAATACGAGGAATTAGAGATAGCTACCTACTTTTGAATCCACAGCCCTGTAACCTATTCAAACATTGTAAAAACTAGATGGAAAGGACAAGAGAACAGTGCCTGGAAAGGTAACTGAGGAATCACAAGCATGGGGGAAATTTCCACCTGCCTAGGGAAGGGTGTGAACCTGTGCCGGGAGAGGGGTATCTCCACAGTCATGTGACCTTGGCAAAACAATTAAACTCCTCTACCACAATTTCCTCACCTGCAAAATCAAAGGACGGAGAATAAACAATCTCTGTGGTCCCTTTCGGCTCTAAAATTCTGAAAACAAAGCTTTACCCTTTCCTTGCCAAAGGATATCTTAAATATATATATATATATATATATACACATATACATATATATACATATACATATATATATACACACACATGTACATAGCATAAAATGTAAGGTATAAGGTTATAAGGTACATGGCCAAAAACAGCAGACGCCTTCCTGGCTCCTCCCCAACCTTGAGTTCCACTCTCCAAAAGAAGCCCCTTCAATTCTTTTAGATGTTTCTTCTAGTAATTACTTCCATACTTGTAAATCACACATTTACATTACTATTTTCTGATTTTTCTCAATTTTAGACCCTACCAAAAGTTCCTTATGGCAACTATTGGGGCATTTATCACCTGTCCCACCTCCTGGGGTGCAGCTACACTGTTGAGATGCAAAGGATATAAAGATTATACGCATGTACACACATGTATAAGAATGTGTTTCTATATAGTTCTGTCCCCAGTGAGCACTCATGTTGATCAATGAGAAATAAGGTCCCATTCTAAACACTGCACATCTAAACACTGCACAAAATGTAGCAGAGAAAAAATTAAAAGCCTGGCCTCTAAATCAGAAAAGTCCTGCATTCGGGCCTGAGTCCACCACATACAGGAACAAAGTATGCACCTGAAAATTCCTTATTTTCTCTGAATCTCATCTATTTTCCTCCTGTGTAAGCTGAATATAATACACCAACTACAAAATGGTTAAATCACAAAGCACAAATACGGTATACCTGTGAAAGCACTTTGTTACTCATAAAGCACTATAAAAATGTTACTTTCCGTTACTGTCTTCACTAAGAGATCCCTATAAATGAAGTACCTGAAGTTACTGGTCACTGTTCTCCTATGTAGGCTAAAAACTAAGAGTCAGAAGTCACTGAGAATAAGAGTGAAATAGATGTAAATCATGTTCCAAGGCCAGAATCTGAGGGTCCAGCTCTTCAAAGGGTCTATGTATTGCCCTATGAGACAAATGCACACAGAACAAAAATTGAGCATCTCAGCAGGGATCAGAGAAAGCAATTGTTTTATATTTGCAGAGAGAGAGAGCTTCCTTACCAAATTTTCTTTATAAAAGTAATACAAGGGGACTTCCCTGGTGGTCCAGTAGTTTAGAATCCACCTTCCAACGCAGGGGACCCGGGTTTGAGATCCCACATGCTGCGGAGCAACTAAGCCCATGCACCACAACTACTGAGCCCACGCGCTCTAGAGCCCATGCGCCACAACTAGAGAGAAGCCCGCATGCCGCAATGAAAAATCTCACATGCTGCAACCAAGACCTGATGCCGCCAAATAAGTAAATATTTTTTTAAATAAATAAAAATAAAATACAAGAACATAATTTCAAAAGTCACTCCTCAGGCTTCTTCTAATATGTACCTCTATATTTCAAAATAATTTGTACATCTGCTTTTTGATTTGCAGACATAATCTATTGGCTTCCTATTACAACAGAAAGAACTTTGCAGAGAAAGTGTTTTGGACCAAATTTGGGAAGTTATCATGAAGAACTGTCCAGCAATGCATTACCGACACTACAGTAAAACAGTCCTCTCATTTCTGGTCTTCAGAGGCCTACATTGAAAGTGATACAACCATAGTGTCTCTATTTAGAGGCAAGTAGGAAGCTAGCTGGGCAGATAGATCTAGATTATGAGACCACTCTAAATCTCTCTCTGAATCTAGTTCAGTGATACTCAGTTTCTCTTGTCTTTTCCACATGCCCCACACAGTTTAATCCTGTTCCTAAAGCTACAGGTCAAATGACAAATGGGACCCCAAACGTTAACTTATTTCAAGACAAGCATGGAAACAATTCTATGAGCTGTGCGGAAAGGGGTTAACTGGAACTAAAAGAAACCAGCCTTTAATTATCTGAAAAGTTATCTAAAGCCAACAAATATGCTGCACTAAAAAGTAAATTTATGGACTGAATCTCCTGCTCCATTTCTGCCCAGAGAAGACCACTAAACTTCTCCAGATGTGGTCTTGGGCTGTGGTACACTACATTTGGGCAGTTTCAGGGAAAACATCCTGTCTAGTGCCAGGTGTGCAAGTGAACTTGAGGTCAGGCAGGTGACCCTGCTGACCAGGCATGGTACATTAAGGAGAGGAAATCTTTTCTCTCGCTAATCAACAGGATAAAGGTGATTAAGCAGGAATTATTTTTTCAATGACCTACATAATTTCATCAGGGCTGCTGTGGCTATTAGCAGAGAGCAGCTGACTTTCTAATGAGATGAATCTGATAGCAGGGCCCTGCCAGAGAAGGCAGGGAGTGGGCCCAATCCACAGGGAAGCAACAAATGGTGCGCACTGTTTACTACTCCTCCCCAGGGCTGTCTCTCCTCTGTTTTGGGCTCCTTCCTTCCACGGGGAATACTCCCCACCCTGGGATGCCTAAGGCTGCAGCACCTGCTGAATGGTGGAAGCCGGGTCTATTTTTTTTTTTTAATTTTTATTTTATATTGGAGTATAGTTGATTTACAATGTTAGTTTCAGGTGTGCAGCAGTGTGATTCAGTTATACAAATACATACATCCATTCTTTTTCAGATTCTTTTCCCATTTCGGTTATTACAGAATATTGAGTAGAGTTCCCTGTGCTATACAGTCTTTGTTGAATATCTATTTTACAGATAGCAGTGTGTATTAGTCCAGCTCTGTCCCACCCACTTGGATCCACCCATTCTTAATAAACCCGAATAAATTAGGAGTCTGGGATTAACATAAACCGGGTCTATTAAGAATGGATGGATCCAAGTGGGTGGGACAGACCTGGGCTAATTCATCAGAACCTCCCACGTGACTCCCAAAGTCCCAAGCAAACAAGGTTACCGCTGCCACCAACACCTCTCTCTGGCTGGGCTTGAGATAGGACAGCAGTTAGTTCCACTCCCTACCAGAAGTGGAATTAACAAGGGACCTTTGTTAAGGTCGGAGCAGGACACACACACGCACGCACGCACACACATACCATCATCTTCATCAATAACAACCACGACTTGAACGCAGTTTCATTAGAGAATTTGACGAAACTGAGCAAGAGCCACCCAACAAGTGAGTCCTAACACCAGGAAAGCGCTGCAATCCTCAGAGTGGCACCGCCTCTGCCTCTTGTGTGAAAGCGAGGAGGTCGGGAGAGGAAAACTGAGCCCCAGATCTCTTCGCCTTCGCCTGTTCCTCCGGTAGGATCCGGCTCTCCGGCCCCAAGAACCAAAAACAGGGTGGAGAGCCCAGGTGCCATCCTCCTCTGTCAAAACAAGCTGGCTCCTTCTCCCCCGGGATCAGTCACCGAGTCACGCCCGGTCCAGCAGCTCTGGGAGCCCCCTCCTCCCCGCCATGCCTCGGCCCGACACAGCAATCTTGTTTGGGATAGTCCCAGCGGGGCCCCCCCCTCACAATTCCTGCTCCTCCCGCCAAGTCGGAGAACGCAGGCAAGGGATACTTCTGCTCTCCGCCTTCCCATAACCCCTAAAATAAAATAATCCCTCAAGCGCAAATCTCAGATCCGCACGCCACGTACCTGTCAGCGGCCGCGGCTCCTCCTCCCGGCCCGGTGCGGGACTCGCCACGACTGTCCGAGGACAGTCCAGAAAGTTTGTGCCACCACCGCGCTGGGCACCGCGAGGAAGGGGGAGCGGGCTCCTCGCCGAGACCGGGACAGTCCGCTCTGCGCCCCGGCCGGCGGCCGCTCTCACGCCTCGGCCCGGGTCCTCCCCACCCACCTCCAAGTCTACAGCGGCGCCCCGGGAAGAAAGTACGAGGTGGCAGAAGGTCGGAGCGCAACTTTCCGACGGTGCGTCAGCCGGTGGCGGAGCCGCGCCGCTCCTGGGCTGCCCCGCCCCCCAACCCGCGCCCTCGGGGGAGCGCGGGCGGGGCCCGAGCCGAGGCGGGGCCCGACCTGCCTGGCCGGCCCAGGGGAGCTCGCGTCCGGCCCCGCCCCTGCCCTCGCCGCTAGCCTCGCCCCTCCCCCCGGAGGGGCGGCCGTCAGGTACGCGGGGGTCGGGCTCAGCTGCGAGGCCGCCCCGGCGCCCGTTGCCAAGGTGAAGGAGGCGGAGCCTCTGAGGGAAATTTTCCACCGAAACTTAAACCCCGCGGAATGGAGGACACCTCGCCCCTGGGGACTCGCCGGTCGCTGGAACTGCACCCCTTCACGAACACACACACACACACACACACACACACACACACACACACACACACACACACACACACACACACACACACACACACACACACACACACACACACACACACACACACACACACACACACACACACACACACACGTTGGTCCTGCCAAAAGGCTCATTTCTTGAGTTCTGCTGAGTGCAGAAAGTCAGACATCTCCACGCGGCACGCACCCTGCGAGTATAGGTGTACGTGTCACAATTCACTGGTAATTTTCCCCCTGAAAATGAGGACTCTTTAATTGGACAGTTATACAGCCAAAAGAAATTTCCCCAACTCTCCCCGGGAAATGGGAGAGCAGGTTGGGAATCCGTTTCCCTACCACCCCGAGTATGGCGGTGGCCCTTGGCACTGCCTCGTGTTTCGCCGTCCTTCCCAGAGCCCAGACCTCGGACCCGGGCCGGCCCGGCCCCGCGTTTGCCGGCTGCCCTCCATCAGAGACCTCGCACATTGCCAAGCTGGTATTACCATCTCAACCTCCGCATTTCTCCGCCTTCCACACCTCTTGCATGCTTGGGTGGTAAAGTCAAGGATCTGCTTTCTGAACTTTAAATCCAGGAGGGGGAATCAAATTCTTGGTTAGAGGCTCTCTTGGCAGTTTCAGAGCCCTGTGGTTGGTGTGGCTGAAACTTGAGGTGAGCCGCAGTCTGAGCGGGTGTGGCGGGTGTGGAGCTTTTCCTACCGCAGCAGCATCCTGCTGGGGCCTCACCAAATTCTCCTTTGGAGGAAGTATCTTCCTCCCTCCATTCTCGATGAATGGCATCCGAAAACAACCGAAATCAAATTTACCTAGTTTCAGGTTCTCTTTTGCAACCATGGCAATCAGAGGACGCAAACTTCACACTTCCTGCTCTACCACCACTGCTATACTTGATGACGGCAGCAGGAATGCAGCTGCTGCGAATAACTCTCAGCATTCACCAGCCTTCCACCTATAACAAGTGCAAGACAGGTGGCTCCTAAGTAAAAACTGGGGAAGGACAGGGAGATAGATGAGTAGGAGCGGGGAAGTTCTGCCCAGCAGGTCACCTGGGCCTGTTCTAACAGCTGGGATGTGGGGCAATCATTTATTCAACCAATATCGATTGAGTGCTTTTTGCATGCTAGACATTCTTCTAGGGGTTGGGGACACAGCAGAGAACAAAAACATAAAAATCCTAGCCATCATGGACCTTACCTTCCAGGTGGGAGAGACAGATGATAAAGAAAATATGTGCCTGCAATATGATTAGAAATGCTATGGAGTAGCACAGGGAGATCAGCTCCATGCTTTGTGACCACCTAGAGGGGTGGGATAGGGAGGGTGGGAGGGAGACGCAAGAGGGAGGGGATGTGGGGATATATGTATTCGTACAGCTGACTCACTTTGTTATACAGCAGAAACTAAAACAACGTTGTAAAGCAATTATACTCCAGTAAAAATGTTAAAAAAAAAAAAAGTAATGCTATGGAGAAATATTAGGCAGGGGTGGGACATAAGGAGTTTGAGGGGTGTTCTTTTAAGTAGGTGATCAAAGAAAACCTCTGGAGGTATTTAAGCAAAGGTCTGAAGGAGGTTGGGAAACAAGATATCTGGGCAGACAACTTTTGAAGCAGAAAGCACAGCAAGTACAAAAGCCCTGAGGCAGGAATATGCCTGAGTGCTCTGGGAGCAACCAAGAAGCCAGAGTGGCAGAATGGGGAAGTCAGAGAAGAAGTAGGGGTGACAGGCCAAATGAGGCCCTTACTCTGTGTGAGTTGGAAGCCACTGGAGGGTTTTGTGTAGAAAAGTGTCATCTTCTGACACACTGTGATAGGACCACTTTGACTGCTGGGTTGACAATAGACAATAGGGGGTAAGGGCTGAAGCAGAGACCAATGAGAAGGCTATTGAAATAATCCAGGAGCGGGCTTCCCTGGTGGCGCAGTGGTTGAGAGTCTGCCTGCCAATGCAGGGGACACGGGTTCGAGCCCTGGTCTGGGAGGATCCCACATGCCGCGGAGCAACTAGGCCCGTGGGCCACAACTACTGAGCCTGCGCGTCTAGAGCCTGTGCTCCGCAACAAGAGAGGCCGCGACAGTGAGAGGCCTGCGCACCGCAATGAACAGTGGCCCCCGCTCGCCACAACTAGAGAAAGCCCTGGCACAGAAACGAAGACCCAACACACCCAAAAATAAATAAATAAATTTATAAAAAAGAAAAAAGAAATAATCCAGGAGCAAGAGGAGAGTGATTGGACCAGGGAGACCAGGGAGATAGGGGTGGCAGTGATGAGCTGCCAGGGATTCCTCACAGACTGGATGTGAAGGAAAGAAAGCAAGGAGGACTCTGAGAGTTTTGGCCTGAGCAGCTTGGAAGGTTGGACCTGCCATAACAAAGATGGAGAAGGCTTCAAAAGGAGAAGGTTGGGGTAAAATCAAGAAGGCCAAAGGGAAGACCAGAAAGAAAGCACACGTGATTTGAATGATCTTCGATTTCCTCAGCTTATAAAATGAATGAAAGAATACCTACTTCATTAGGATTGTTTTGTTTGTTTGTTTGTTTGTTTTTTGTTTGTTTCTTGCGGTTCGCGGGCCTCTCACTGTTGTGGCCTACTCCCGTTGCGGAGCACAGGCTCCGGACGCACAGGCTCAGCGGCCATGGCTCACGGGCCCAGCCGCTCCGCGGCATGTGGGATCTTCCCGGACCGGGGCACGAACCTGTGTCCCCTGCATCGGCAAGCGGACTATCAACCGCTGCGCCACCAGGGAAGCCCCTAGGATTGTTTTAAGGATGACATGAATTAATGTAGTGAAGCGTCCAGCACAGTACCTGACACCTGGCAGCCACTTAAGAATGTTCCCTCTCTGCAAATATGAATTCATATATATCCATTATGCCCCAGAAGTAAAGGAAAGGGAAAGAAAACAGGAGAGAAAGGACAGGAAATGAAAGCAGAAGAAATAAAGTCCAACAAAGGTGCCTAATGCAAATTGTCTGATGATAGTTTCTCCTAAATTCTGCTTCCTCAAGGGGACACACTAAAGTATCAGAGTTTGCTAGTTTGGGAAAGGAGTTTGAAATATGAAAAGTTGGTAATAAAGCAGAAAAAAAATACCCACAACATGAATAAAGAATTTCACTTGCTACTCCTTTTAAAGCATTCTTACAAACAAATAAGAAAGACAGAAGAACAGAAAAATAGTCAAGGGAGATGAACAGAGAATTCTAAAAAAAAAGCCAATATTCTATAAAAAGTCCAACCATATTAAGTAAAGCTAGAATGAGAGGCAATTCTTTTTAATTTATAAATTTGACAAAGATTAGAAAAAATAATTATGCCTATTGTGGATATTGGACAATATCATACCATGCTGAATGGAGTATAAATTACAATAATTTTTAGCAATTGATGTCTAAATCATTAAAATGTATATACTTTTTGAACCAGAAATTTAACTTCTAAGAATTTATGCTAATATTCAAATATTTGCTAAAAATTTACATATAAGAATGTCCATTACAATGTTATTTAAATGTAGTGAAAAAATTAGAAATATCCCAAGTATCTAACAAGACAAAATTATGGTAAGCGTAAGCACAATATGTTATGGTTTAGCCATGTTAGAATATTATAGGCAGATTTTTTAAAACATTGTTGAATACCTATTAAATGGAATATGTTCACAATACATTAATGTATAAAATAAGCTTGCCACAAAACAGTATGTAAAATATGGTTCTCCTTTAAAATGTTAATAACTGTTATCTCCATACTAGGATGACAGTTTATTTTTATTCTCTTTGTGCTTTTCTCTATTTCTAAGTGTTCTGGCATAAGCAGGTATCCTGTTCTCTTAGGAGTGGAATTGCTGGATGACAGGCTGTATATATCAGTCAGATTTAGTTAATACTGTCAAACAGTTTTCCAAACTAGCTATACCAATTTACACTCCCACTGGCAATGTATGAGTTCTGGTTTGAAGATGCATTTTTTTTTTGAAGATGCATTTTTAACAGCATGCGTCCAGTAAACAGCCATTGATTTGAATCCTACTGCTTTAGAAGATACAATAATTAATTAAGAAGTTAGAAACAAGTACATCAGTTGTGAATGCCTATGTTAGTAACAATATCAACCATTTCTAACTTGTACTTTTCATTAATTTATCTCATTTTATTTTTACCCTCTTTAAGTGTGTTATATACCCTACGTTAAAGAACTAAAATTAGATTTCTTTAGTGCAGAAGCCAGACAAGATTTCCTTCTTTTTCTTACCTCCTTTAGTCCCACTTAAAAATGTAATTATGTCTTAAATTGTACTATACATTTCTCAAACTATTAAATATTTAAGATACCAAAAATTCATGCTTATATGAAAAAGGAGAGCAATATCTTACTAACACACGCATACTTGCACACACTCTTCTTTCACAGAGCTCATAAGACCATAGTCCATATCTCTTTGAGGAAATGGACAAAGGGTATCACCCTCTGTTTAACAAAAAACAGAAGTTAAGGTGTAGCATAGGGAAGAGAGCAGTCTGAGATGAGGACATCAAAATGATCCCTTCATTGACCCAGATACCTTGGAATCTAAACTAAAAATAGCATGAAGACATTATCATTTGTAATCAAATTAAATTTAAATTAGCTTCTAAAGTTTCTTTTCTTAGAAAGAGCTCAGAAATGAACAATGTATATCCTATTAGAATATTAATTATCCCATCAAATTCTTTTTTCTAGCAAATATCTTAACAAAAACCCATTGCTGCTTTTGAATGGTCTTGTCTCCTATAGAAATTGTCAAGTGGTCAGGGTCTACTGCACTGATGATGTGAGGCTTATTTATTATTAAAACTCTTCTCAAATCCATCTGTCTTCTCTTTTAAAGTGAATCACCATAGCATGTTAAGGGCCCAGGCTCTGGAGCAGATGCACCTGACAGACGTGTTCAAAATCCAGCTCTACTGCTTTCCAGCTATGTGACCTGGAACAAATAACTAAGTATTCTTACTCATTTCTTGTTGTGCCTCAGCTTTCTCTCTAAAAATAACCATCATGGTACCTACATCATTGGTTTGTAATGAGGATTGTATATCTCTATCTCTTTATATTTTTCTAAGCACAGTCTACGGCACATAATAAACACTCATTAATTTAGTTTTCAAGGCAATTTCTAGGAACTTTATCATAAAGAAATAATTCTAAACATGAAGATTTATGTACAAGTATTGTCATACCAGCAAGATGTTATAATATCAAAACTTTGGAAACAATTTAACTGACAAATAGGGATGAACTAAAATAAATTATATTCTATCCAAACATAGTTTACCAAATAGTATGATCTCAGTTTTATAAATACTATAAAATAGGGCTTCCCTGGTGGCGCAGTGGTTAAGAATCCGCCTCTCAATGCAGGCGACACAGGTTCGAGCCCTGACCCAGGAAGATCCCAAGATCCCACATGCCGTGAAGCAACTAAGCCCATGCACCACAACTACTGAGCCTGCGCTCTAGAGCCGGCGAGCCACAACGACTAGCCCGCGTGTCACAACTACTGAAGCCCACGTGCCTAGAGCCCGTGCTCTGCAACAAGAGAAGCCACCACAATGAGAAGCCCGCACACCACACCAAAGAGTAGCCCCTGCACTACTAGAGAAAGCCGCACACAGCAATGAAGAACCAAAGCAGCCAAAACTAAATAAATAAAATAAATAAAACTGTATATAAAACTATAAAATAAATCCCTTGGTACATTCAGAACTACAACATATAGTTGTAGAAGTTCTTCACTGCACAAGGTACCTGCCCTAGGGGCAAGTGAGATCTGAAATCTAGCTGTGCTCTGCTTGTCAAAAACCATGCAACCATCTCTAGGGTTGCATTTACCTAGAGAACAGGATGCCTTTTTTTGAATTGCTCAAAGGGGCATTATGGATTAGCACCAGCCATCTGGAAATATGGACAGAAAAAAGACTGGAAAGACACAAACCAAGGTATTAACACTGATTATTTTAAAGTAATAGGATTCTGAGATTTTTTTTCACTATGATTTTCTATGTTTTCCAATTTTTCTTTTTTTTCAATAAATAAATAAATAAATTTATTTATTTTTGGCTGCATTGGGTCTTTGTTGCTGCGTGCGGGCTTTCTCTAGTTGCAGCGAGCAGGGGCTACTCTTCATTGCGGTACATGGGCTTCTCATTGCGGTGACTTCTCTTGCTGTGGAGCACAGGCTCTAGGTGCATGGGCTTCAGTAGCTGTGGCATGCGGGTTCAGTAGTTGTGGCTCGCAAGCTCTAGAGTGCAGGCTTGGTAGTTGTGGCCCACGGGCTTAGCTGCTCGGTGGCATGTGGGATCTTCCCAGACCAGGGCTCGAACCCGTGTCCCCTGCATTGGCAGGTGGATTCTTAACCACTGCGCCACCAGGGAAGTCCCTTCCAAATTTTCTATAATGAATATGCATTGCTTTTATAAGACAAAAATTTTACTTTTAAAAAACAAGTTGGATTTTAAAAGGCAAATCAAAACTAAGATACCACCTCATATCCATTAGGATGCTACTAGTAAAAAAAACAGAATATAGCAAGTGTTGGAGAGGATGTGGAGAAATTAGAACCTTTGTGCTATAAAGGGATATAAAATGGTGTAGCCACTATGGAAAATAGTAAGGCAGTTCCTCAAAATATTAAAAATAGAATGACCATACGATTCAGCAATTCCACTTCTGAGTGTATATCTAAAAGAATTGAAAGCAGGATCTGGAAGAGATATTTGCACACCCATGTTCTTAGCAACATTATATCCGATAGCCAAGAGGAGGAGGTGGGAAACTTGGGCATTGCCCTTGACTAGCTGCCTCCCCCAGGGCCATGCCCGCTTCTTGCGGACAGCCTGCATCCAACAGCTGGCCTATGCAAAGAGTAAAGGTTGGGGCTACTCAGTCCAAATCAGAAGGGCTCCCCCAGCTCCAGAGTTCCTCATGCAATCAGGCTGAGACTGCCCCTGTTCAACTTCTCCATCAATGGGATTCTGCTTCCTTCACTCCTCCATCTTGTATTGAGCCTGAGAGCACACCCCAATAAACTTCCTGCATGCAAATCTTTTTTTTTTTTTTTGAACGCACCCCTTGGCAAGCAGGAGTCCTAACCACTGGACTGCCAGGGAAGTACCCAAATCTCTATCTTAGAGTCTGTTTCCCAGAGGAACCAACCTGCAACTCTTATTAAAGAAATCTTTTCCTTTCCTGATACTCTCTTATATTTTCTTCTTTCATTTTATATTTGATCTCTAGACTTTTAAAAATACATTTGGAGTTTACTTTTACGTAATATAGGGATCTGATTGTATTTTTCTCCTTGCAGTGAGAAAATTTCCTCGGCACCATTTACTAAATACTCCATCGTTTCTTCTCTGATTTTATTTCTCTATCATATAACAAATTCTCATATATACACAGGTCTGTTTCTTGACTTTCTACCCTGCCCTCTTGGCTTAAAGATTTGATCCTGTGATACTGTTTCAATTGCTTTGGCTTATTTTTCAAAATTGCCTTTAAATATTCACCAAATACACTTGAGAATCATTTTATTGATTTACCTCCAAAAATCCTTCTGGAATTGTTTTTCGAATTACACTGCATTTGTAGATTAATTTTGCAGGAATTAAATCTTTAAAATGTTAAATCATCTCACCTTTTAGCATGGTATTTTGCTTCATTTATTCAGGTGTTTTTAATATCCTTTAATAGAGTCATACAATTTTTCCATAATTATTTATATATTCTTTTTAGTTTAATTTCTGTATATTATATGGTTTTGTTGTTATTAAAATATTTTCTATTAAAATTTCTAACTGGTTATTATTGGTAAGGAGGAATTAATTTTTATATATTGATCACATGCCTGGTTGTCTTATTGAACTCTCTTTTTAGTTCTAAAGATAGGTTGAATTTGAAGACGTATTTATATAAATGATCAACATCTGAAAATGAGAATTTTACCCCTTTCTTTCCCATCCTTCTGTGTAATAACAGATGCTTATCACTCTTTCCAGCCACCTAGCATGTTTGAATATCCTTCCTAGATATTCAAAGAGGTTTCTCTACTTGTAAGTCCCCAGCTCCTATGATGAAAGACAGAAACTTGCTTTTTTCAGACTCCTGTGCAGCTAGAACACTGATTTTGAAAGAGAAATTGATGAAGGAAAGAATAAAGCACTATGAGGAGTCATTCTGAGAGAGCAATTGGGTTGTGGCAGAGATTCTTGCAGTAATACCCCGTGCCCAGATTGGTGGAGTTGTCGGTATCCACTGCAGTGTCTTTGCCAAATAATGGTAACAGTGGTATGTCTAGTGGAACAGACCTGCAGTATGATTTGGGTATAGTTTCTAGTTACATAGGCTCCAAATTTGTATCTGTGGTCAACTTTATAAACTCAGTAAGCTACCTAGCATTGCTTAATAAGTTATTTTCTTTTGAACGAACTAGATAGAGTCGCTGAAGTTTGTGGCAGAACTCTGACAGAGTTATATGTTACATTTATGTTTGTCCTTTTGCAATGGCCAAGACATCAAGTACTAATTTGAAAGGTAGTGGTCATGGTGGGGATCACTGTGCTTTTCTCAAGTTAAAGTGAATACAAAGCAGACACTACCAGTTGTCAACCCAATTTCAAGTCTCTATTTTTTCCTTTCTACCAGGAACCAATTTTGTATAAACAAAGCAAAATGCAGCTGCCTTTGCAACTGAAGGTGGTTGTGTAACACAGTCCAAGCCCATGGTATGTTAGAAGGACGTGCCTGCATGAGCTTTCAGAAACCCCAGCTGGCTTGGTCCACATCTCTTTACCCTTCTCTCCATCCTCTTCTTCCTGCCTGGATCATGATTACCTAGAGAGGCAGAAACAACCTTGAGAAGATGAGAACAAAAGCTGAATGTGCGGGATGAAGGGACAGAGAGCTAGAAGGGGCCTAGGACACTGAAGCTTTGTGAAGCCGTGTACAAGGCTGTACTGCCCACCTCTGGACTTCCTGTCTGTTATAAGGAAAAGCCAATCCCTGTATGTTTATACCACTGTTGTTTAGGTTTCATTTACATACAGCAAACACATGCCTAGATAATATCGCATCTAAAGTTCCTGTTAAATGTGATATTTGCTGTAGATTTTTGGTTGATGTCCTTCATTAGGTTGAAATTTTTCCCTTCTATTCCAGAGGTGGAGATCTCCCTTCTGGCATCTCCAGAATTGGTGTGCATGAGAAAGATCCAGCAGCCATTCTTAGCTCACCATCTTATCTAGCACCAGAAGTCCCCGGTTTAATGCATCAAACATTGATGCAAATATATTTCACTAAGTATAAATACATACCTTAGGGATAAGGAAGATACCATATGTGTGTGTGTACAGATACATTTATTTTTTTCCTTCCTTTCAGTATTTTACACACATTTCAAGAACCCACCAAATTCCAAACATTCCACTAGTGCTTGAAGGAGCCATAAAAATGAACACGATACCGTCTTCACCACTGTAATCCAGAAAGGAAAATAAACTGTCTGTCCTAATCCCTGTAAACAAGTATAACATGATTAGAGTTACAGGATATTTTTTTAGAGGGTAGTAATTTTAGATGGGGCTCTGGGAAGGTCTTAAAGACAGGTATTTGAAAATTAACTCACCTCCTACCTCAGACACACTAAATCTGCAGCTACATATGAACAACTTCCTGGGGTTTGGGGGGAACTAGCAAGCAACTCCTACACATCGGGAAAATTAGAAAAAAGTGGGTAGGAGAGGCTTAAAACCAACCCTGGTGTGGTAACCTACAATCAGGAGGGGACTCAAACTTCAGAGCTTCTCCCTGAGGAGCAAAGGGTTTTAACCCCACATCAGGCACCCCAAATTTTAACACCTGTATCTGAGACACAGATGAGCTTTGAAAACCAAGGGGGCTCACACCCATGGGACCTGCCAAGGTACAGTGAAATGAGAAACAACTCTTAAAGGCCTAGTGCATTCAGATCACCCACCCCAGGGAGCAGAGAGGCAGCCAATTGTAAGGTGTCCAGATCTTACATGAAAGAAGCTCATTTGATTATATTAAAGCACTGGGGGACTTCCCTGGTGGTCCAGTGGTTAAGAATCCACCTTCCAATGCAGGGGACGTGGGTTCGATCCCTGGTTGGGGAACTAAGATTCCACATGTCATGGGGCAACTGAGCCTGTGCCCTCTAGAGCCTGAGCACCACACCTAGAGAGCCTGCATGCCACAACTACTGAGCCCATGTGCTCTGGAGCCTGCGTGGCACAACTAGAGAGGCTGCATGCCGCAACTACTGAGGTGCGCACCCTGGAGCCCACATCACAGCTAGAGAGAAGCCCGGGCACTGCAACAAAAGATCCCACGTGCCACAACTAAGACCTGATGCAGCCAAATAAACAAATAAAAGTTTTTTTAAAAGAGGTTTGTTTAAAACACAAAGCACTGGACCAAGGGGCAGGCATCTAATTTAACATTCATCTAGGGACCTACTGGGGTACTCTCCAGAGACAGAGGCTGGTTAGTGCCATCTTTGTTGCTCTCCCTCTGCCACACTCCAGTTCACCAGTATCTCCCAGAAAGGAGACTGTACCCTCCTCTGGTGCCCCAAGTTTTGTAGCTGCCACCAGGGGACACCTCCATATCACCTGGCTCTGGTGGCCAGCAGGACTTACACTTGTGGTCCCACAGGAATGTATATATTTGCATACTTTAAAAGCTGCTACCTGAGAGTCTGGCTTCCAATCAGCTTGAACCTAGGTGTTGACTGAGAAGCTCTCCTTTGGGACACTGACAGGTCTTGGCACATCCTCAACTACTGGGAGCCCTAAAATAGGCTGCATGGACAATCACAAATGTTTGAGAGACAACCAAGAGTTAGGGCAGTGTTGAACAATAAGGTTCATGTCCCACATGAGGTCACTCCTTCAAAACTAAAGAGGTATCTGTTTTATCTAATACATAGAAACCAACACAGTGAGTCAAGAAAAATGAAGAAAGCAGAGGAATATGTTCCAAATGAAAGAACAAGATATAATCTCAGAAAAAGTCCTTAATGAAATGGAAATAAGTGATTTACCTGATAAAGAGGGTTTTTTTAATAAAGATGTTCACTGAACTTGGGAAAAGAATTGATGAACACAGTGAGCACTAAAACAAAGAAGAGATGGAAAATGTAGTGAAGTACCAAATAGAAGTCAAAGAGCTGAAGACTACAATAACTGAACTGAAAAATACACTAAACGCATTAAACAGCTAACTCGATGGAGGAAAGAAAGAGATCCACAGAGCAGTGTAACACACCCAATCAGAGCAGCAAAAAGAAAAAAGAATGAAAAAAAAATGAAGATAGCTTAATGTACTTGTGGGACAACATCAAGCAGACCAACATTCGTATTATAGGGGTCCCAGAAGGAGGAGAGAGAGAAAGAGGCAGAAAACTTATTTGAGTAAATAATGACTAAAAAGTTCCCTAACCTGGGGAATAAAACAGACATCCAGATCCAGGAAGCCCATAGAGTTCCAAAAAAGATGAACCCAAAGAGACCTACAACAAGACATATTATAATTAAAATGTCAAAAGTTAAAGACAAGGAGACAATCTTAAAAGCAGCAATAGAAAAACAACTTATCACATTCAAGGGAACCCCCATAAGTCTATTAGATTTTTCAGCAGAAACTTTGTAAGCCAGAAGGAGTAGTACAACATATTCAAGTGCTGAAAGGAAAAAACTTCCAATGAAGAATACTCTACCCAGCCAAGTTATCATTCAGAATTGAAGTAGAGGGGGCTTCCCTGGTGGCGCAGTGGTTGAGAGTCCGCCTGCCGATGCAGGGGACACAGGTTCGTGCCCCGGTCCGGGAAGATCCCACATGTCATGGAGCGGCTAGGCCTGTGAGCCATGGCTGCTGAGCCTGCACATCTGGAGCCTGTACTCCACAACGGGAGAGGCCACAACGGTGAGAGGCCCGCGTACCGCAAAAAAAAAAAAAGAATTGAAGTAGAGATAAAGTTTTCCAGACAGAAAATGTTAAAGGGATTCATCACCACTAGACCAGCCTTATAAGAAATGATAAAAGTACTTCTTCAAGCTGAAATGACAGAGCACTTAAATGTTTGACAAAAAAACACATGAAAGTGTAAATCTCACTGGTAAAGGTGAATACATAGTAAAATTCAGAATAATCTAGTGTTGAAAAGGTGGTGGATCAATCCCTTATAAGCCAGTATGAAAGTTAAAAGACAAAAGTAGTCAAAATAATTGTAACTACAATAATTAGTTAAGGGATAAACAAGATAAATGTGACATTAAATACATAAAATGTGGGCAGGGTGGGGAGTAAAAGTGCAGAGTATTAGAATGAATTCAAACTTAAGTTGTTATCAATTTAAAATAGACTGTTATAAATATAAGTCATCATTTGTAAGCCTCATGTTAACCACAAAGCAAAAAACTATAGTAGATACACAAAAGAAAAGAGAAAGGGGGACTTCTCTGGTGGTGCAGTGGTTAAGAATCTGCTTGCCAATGCAGAGGTCATGGGTTCGATCCCTGGTCCGGGAAGATCCCACATGCTGCAGAACAACTAAGCCCGTGAGCCACAACTACTGAGCCTGCGTGCTGCAACTACTGAAGCCCATGTGCCTAGAGCCTGTGCTCCACAACAAGAGGGGCCACCTCAACGAGAAGCCTGCACACCGCAATAAAGAGTAGCCCCTGCTCGCCACAACTAGAGAAAGCCCATGTGCAGCAACAAAGACCCAATGCAGCCAAAAATAAATAAATAATTATTTTTAAAAAAAAAAGAAAGAAAAGAGAAAGGAATCTAAGTATACCACTACAGAAAACCATCAAATCACAAAAGAGAGCAAGAGAAAAAGGACAGAGGAACAACAAAAGAGCCAGAAAATAATTATCAAAATGGGAGTAAGTATATATCTATCAAAAATTACTTCAAAGGTAAATGGACTAAGTTCTCCAATCAGAAGACATAGGGTGGCTGAATGGATGGATAAAACAAGACTCACCTACACATTGCCTACAGGAGATTCACTTCAGATGTAAGCACACACAGACTGAAAGAAAAGGGATGTAAAAAGATATTCCATGCAAATGAAAACCAAAACAAAGTGGAGCAAATATATTTATATCAGATAAATAGACCTTAAAACAAAAACAGTAATAAGAAACAAAGAAGGGCATTACATCATGATAAAGGGATCAATCCAAAAGAGAATGTTCAATTTGTAAATGTTTATGTACCCAAGCTAGGAGCACCTAAATATATAAAGTAAATATCAACAGCCCTAAAGGGAGAAATAGACAGAAATACAATAATAGTAGGGGACTTTAATACCCCACTTTCATCAATGGATAGATCATCCAATAGAAAATAAATAAGGACGAGTGGGACAAGATGACGGAGTAGCAAGACCCTGAGCTCACCTCCTCTCATGAGCACACCAAAACCACAAGTATCTACAGAACAACCATCAGTGAAAAAGACTGAAACCTAGTAGAAAAGGTTTTCTACAACTAAAGACATAAAGAAGAAACCACAATGAGATGGGTAGGAGGGGTGGACTCGTGATATAATAAAATCCCATAACCCCCAGCTGGGCAACCCACAGACTGAAGAATAATTATATTGCAAAGGTTCTCCCACAGGAGTAAGAGTTCTAAGACAAATGTCAGGCTCCCCAGAGCCAGGGATTCTGGCACCAGGAAGATGAGCCCCCAGAGCATTTGGCTTTAAAGGCAAGTGGGGCTTCATTGCAGGAGCTCCATAGGACTAGTGGAAACAGAGATTTCACTCTTAAAGGGCACACACAAAATCTCACACCCACTGGGACATGGGCAAAAGCAGTAATTTGATAGGAGCATGGGCCAGACCTACCTGCTGGTCTTGGAGAATATCCTGGAGAGGCAGGGGGGCAACTGCAGCTCACTGGTGGCAGACATAACTGGGAACATTCAACCACATGTATTCAATACATTGCTGCTGCTGGCAGCTGACATCTTGGATCATTAGTGCCAAGACCTGGCACTACCCAACAGCCTCCAGGTGCCAGTGCTGGGACTCCTCAGGGCAAACAACTAATTGGGAATGACACAGCCCCACCCATCAGCAGAAAGGCTACCTAAAGATTTCCTGAGCCTACAGCCACCTCTAGACACCCTCCTAGACACAGATCTGCCCACCAGAGGGCCAAGACCCAGCTACACCTACCAGTGGGCAGGCACCTGCCCCTCCCACCAGCAAGCCTGCACAAGCCTCTAGACCAGCTTCACTCACCAGGAGGCACACACCAGAAGCAAGAAAACTACCATCCCATAGCCTGCAGAACAAGTCCAACAATGCAGGAGGCCAGACCCTTCCCTGGAACCAGCTGGGCCCTGGCCCTGCCCATTAGCAGGCCAACACAACCTTTGGAACACTGTAAATCCCATACCCAACTGTGTCAGCCCCCACCCCAACCAATGATCTGAAATGAACTCTGGGATCCCCGGGCCCTGCAGCCAGACTACAGGAACCAGCTCTGCCTGCCAGTAGTCTGGCACTAACCCCAGAATTGGACTTCACCTGCCAGTGGGTGGGCAACAGTTCAAGAGTCTTTGGGACCCTGACTCTACACACGGTGAGCCAGAAATAGCCCCGGGACACACTAGGGCTCTGCAACCAGCCACCTCATGACCAAGCCCCACTACACCTATCCTTCTGAAACTATTCCAAAACCTTGCAGAGAAAGAAACACTTATGAACTCATTCTATGAGGCCAGCATCACCCTGATACCAAAATCAGACAAAAAGATTACCAAAAAAAAAAATAATAACAGGCCAATATCACTGATGAACATAGCCGCAAAAATCCTCAACAAAATACTTGCAAACCTAATCCAACAGTACATTAAAAGGATGATACACTATGATCAAGTGGGATTTATCCCAGGGATGCAAGGATTTTCAAAATCTGTAAATCAATCAATATAATACACTACATTAACAAATTGAAGAATAAAAATCATATGATCATCTCAATAGATGCTGAAAAAGCTTTTGATAAAATTTAATATCTAGTTATGATTAAGAAAACTTTCCAGAAAGTAGGCATAGAGGGAACATCCTCAACATAATGAAGGCCGTATATGACAAACCCACAGCTAACATTATACTTAGTGTTGAAAATCTGAAAGCATTCCCTCTGAGATCAGTAACAAGACAAAGATACCCACTCTCACCACTTTTATTCAGCATAGTTTTGGAAGTCCTAGCCAGAGCAATCATAGAGGAAAAAGAAATAAAAGGGATCCAAACTTGAAAAGAAATAAAACTGTCACTGTTTGCAGATGATATGATACTATATACAGAAAATCCTAACTATATATATACAGGGATACTATATACAGGGATCCAAACTTGAAAAGAAATAAAACTGTCACTGTTTGCAGATGATATGATACTATATACAGAAAATCCTAAAGACACTGCCAGAAAAGCGCTAGAGCTCATCAATGAATACATAACATTGCAGGATACAAAATTAATATACAGAAATCTGTACACTAACAACAAAATACCAGAAAGAGTAATTAAGGAAACAATTCCATTTACTGTTGAATCAAAAGGAATAAAATATCTAGGAATAAACCTACTTAACCAGGCAAAAGACCTGTACTCCAAAAACTATAAGATGCTGATGAAAGAAACTGAAGATAACACAATCACATGGAAAGATATACCATGTTCTTGGATGGGAAGAATCAATATTGTTAAAATCACCATACTTCCCAAGGCAATCTACAGATTAAATGCAATCCCTATCAAATTACCAATGGCATTTTTCACAGAAATAAAACAAAAAATTTTTTAGTTTGTATGGAAACACAAAAGACCGCAGTAGGCAAAGCAAACTTGAGAAAGGAAAACAAAGCTGGAATCACACTTCCTGACTTCAGACTATGATTACTGAAAAGCTACAGTAATCAAATCAGTCACACTTCCTGACTTCAGACTTTGATTACTGCAAAGCTACAGTAATCAAAACAATATGATACTAGCACAAAAACAGACACATAAATCAATGAAACAAGATAGAAAGCCCAGAAATATATCCATGCACTTACTGTCTTAATCTATGACAAAGGTGGCAATATATACAATGGAGAAGAGACAGTCTCTTCAATAAGTAGTGCTGGAAAAACTGGACAGATACATGCAAAAGAATGAAATTAGAACATTATCTACCACCATATACAAATATAAACTCAATGGGCTTCCCTGGTGGCGCAGTGGTTGAGAATCTGCCTGCTAATGCAGGGGACATGGGTTCCAACCCTGGTCTGGGAGGATCCCACATGTTGCGGAGCAACTAGGTCCGTGGGCCACAACTACTGAGCCTGTGCATCTGGAGCCTGTGCTCCGCAACAAGAGAGCCTGCAATAGTGAGAGGCCCACACACCGCGATGAAGAGTGGTCCCCACTTGCCACAACTAGAGAAAGCCCTCGCTCCGAAACAAAGACCCAACACAGCAAAAATTAATTAATTAATTAATAAACTTCTACCCCCAACATCTTCTAAAAAATAAAAAAAATTAAAAAAAAAATAAACTCAAGATCGATTAAAGATCTATATGTAAGACCAGATACTATAAAACTTCTACAGGAAAAGATAGGCAGAACGTGCTTTGACATAAATCGCAGCAATATATTTTTGGATCCATCTCCTGAAGTAATGGAAATAAAAACAAAAATAAGCCAATGGGCCTAGTTAAACTTAAACACTTTTGCATACCAAAGGAAACCATAAACAAAACAAAAAGACAACTTATGAGATGGGAGAAAATATTTACAAACAATGCTACTGACAAGGGATTCATTTCCGAAATATACAAAGAGCTGATACAGCTCAATATCAAAAAAAAAAAAAAAACCCCAATCAAAAACTGGGCAGAAGACCTAAATAGACATTTCTCCAAAGAAGACATACAGACGGCCAACAGGCACATGAAAATATACTCAACATTGATAATTATTAGAGAAATGCAAATCAAAACCACAATGAGGTATTACCTCACACCGTTCAGAATGGCCATCATTAAAATGTCTACAGGGCTTCCCTGGTGGCACAGTGGTTGAGAGTCTCCCTGCCGATGCAGGGGACACAGGTCTGTGCCCCGGTCCGGGAGGATCCCGCATGCCGCGGAGTGGCTGGGTCCGTGAGCCATGGCCGCTGGGCCTGCGCATCCGGAGCCTGTGCTCCACAATGGGAGAGGCCGCGACAGTTAGAGGCCTGTGTACCGCAAAAAAAAAAAAAAAAAAATGTCTACAAATAATAAATGCTGGGGAGGGTATAGAGGAAAGGGAACCCTCCTAGGTTGTTGGTGAGAATGTAAATTGGTTCAGCCACTATGGAGAACAGTATGGAGGTTCCTTAATAAAGTAAAAATAGAGTTGCCATATGATCCAGCAATCCTACACCTGTGCATATACCCAGGAAAAACTATAATTCAAAAAGATACATGCACCCCAATGTTCATAGCAGTACTATTTACAATACAGAATACATAGGAGCAACCTAAATGTCCATTGACAGATGAATTGATAAAGAAGATGTGGTATATATATATACAATGGAATATTAGTCATAAATAAGAATGAAATAATGCCATTTGCAGCAACATGGATGGACCTACAGGTTATCATACTAAGTGAAGTAAGTCAGACAGAGAAATACAAATATCATATGATATCATTGTATGTGGAATCTTAAAAAATGGTGCAAATGAACTTATTTACAAAACAGAAATAGACTCACAGACGTAGGAAAGAAACGGTTACCAAAGGGTTAAGCAAGGGGTGTCAGTGGGGATAAATTAGGAGCTTGGGATTAACTGATACACATCACTATATATAAAATAAACAACAAGGACCTACTGTATGGCACAGGGAACTGTATTCAGTATCTTGTAATAATCTATAATGGAAAAGAGTTTGAAAAAGTTATATATGGATAACTGAATCACTTTGCTGTATACCTAAAACTAACACAATACTGTAAATCAACTGGGACTTCCCTGGTGGCACAGTGGTTAAGACGCCATGCTCCCAATGCAGGGGGCCCAGTTTCAACCCCACATCTTGGAACTTGATCCTACATGCGTGCCGCAACTAAGGAGCTCTCCTGCCACAACTAAGGAGTCCGTGAGCCACAACTAAGGAACCCATGAGCCACAACTAGCACCTGAAACAACCAAATAAATAAATATTTTTAAAAATTAAATCAACTACACTTCAATGAAAACTTTTAAAAATAAAATAAATAAAGAAACATCAAACTTAAACAACATATTAGACAGATGGACTTAACAGATGCATAAAACATTCCATACAAAAGCAACAGAATACACATACTATTTATTTATAAATATATATAAATATATTTATATAGTTTTTCAGATTCTTTTTCTTTTCCATTATAGATTATTACAAGATATTGAATATAGTTCCCTGTGCTATATAGTAGGTCCTTGTTTATTTACCTAATTGAGTACACATACTTTTCAAATCCACATGGAACATTCTCCAGAATACATCATAAGTTAGGCCACAAAACAAGACTTAATAAATGTAAGAAGACTGAAATCATATCAAGCATCTTTTCCAACCACAATGTTATGAAACTAGAAATCAATTACAATGGCTTCCCTGGTGGCGCAGTGGTTGAGAGTCCACCTGCCGATGCAGGGGACACGGGTTCGTGCCCCAGTCCAGGAAGATCCCACATGTCACGGAGGAGCTAAGCCCATGCACCACAACTACTGAGCCTGAGCTCTAGAAGACGCGAGCAACAAATACTGAAGCCCGCGCACCTAGAGCCTGTGCTCTGCAACAAGACAAGCCACTGCAATGAGAAGCCCGTGCACCACAACAAAGTGTAGCCCCTGCTCACTGCCACTACAGAAAGCCCACGTGCAGCAATGAAGATCCAATGTAGCCAAAAATAAATAAATAAAATAAAAACTTTTTTAAGTTAAAAAAAAAGTTATAAAGAAATCGATTACAGGAAGAAAAGTAGAAAATTCACAAATATGTGGAGATTCAACAACATGGTGCCAAACCACAAATGGGTCAACAAATCAAAAGAAAAATAAAAAAAAATCTCAAGACCAGGAAAACAAACGGAGCTGGAGGAATCAGACTCTCTGACTTCAGACTATACTACAAAGCTACAGTAATCAAGACAATATGGTACTGGCACAAAAACAGAAACATAGATCAATGGAACAAGATAAAAAGCCCAGAGATAAACCCACACACCTATGGTCAACTAATCTATGACAAAGGTGGCAAGGGTATACAACAGAGAAAAGAGAGTCTCTTCAATAAGTGGTGCTGGGAAAACTGCACAGCTACATGTAAAAGAATGAAATTAGAACACTCCCTAACACCATACACAAAAATAAACTCAAAATGGATTTGAGACCTAAATGTAAGACCAGACACTATAAAACTCTTAGACGAAAACATAGGAAGAACACTCTTTGACAAACCACAGCAAGATCTTTCTTGATCCACCTCCTAGAGTAATAGAAATAAAAACAAAAATAAACAAATGGGACCTAATAAAACTTAAAAGCTTTTGCAAAGCAAAGAAACTACAAACAAGACGAAAAGACAGCCCTCAGAATGGGAAAAAAAATTTGCAAACAAATCAACGGACAAAGGATTAATCTCTAAAATATATAAACAGCTCAATATTAAAAAAGCAAACAACCCAATCATAAAATGGGCAGAAGACTTAAATAGACATTTTTCCAAAGAAGACATACAGATGGCCAAGAAGCACATGAAAAGCTGTTCACCATTACTAATTATTAGAGAAATGAAAATCAAAACTACAATGAGGGGGCTTCCCTGGTGGCGCAGTGGTTGAGAGTCCACCTGCCGATGCAGGGGACATGGGTTCATGCCCCGGTCTGGGAGGATCACACATGCCGCGGAGCAGCTGGGCCCGTGAATCATGGCCGCTGAGTCTGCGCGTCCCGAGCCTGTGCTCTGCAACGGGAGAGGCCACAACAGTGAGAGGCCTGCATACCGCAAAAAAAAAAAAAAAAAAAAAAAAATTACAATGAAGTATCATCTCACACCAGTTAGAATGGGCATCATCAGAAAATCTACAAACAACAAATGCTGGAGAGGGTGTGGAGAGAAGGGAACCCTCTTGCACTGTTGGTGGGAATGTAAATTGATACAGCCACTACGGAGAACAGTATGGAGGTTCTTTAAAAAACTAAAAATAGAATTACCATATGATCCAGCAATCCCACTACTGGGCATATACCCAGAGAAAACCATAATTCAAAAAGACACATGCACCCCAGTGTTCACTGCAGCACTATATACAATAGCCAGGTCATGAAAGCAACCTAAATGCCCATCAACAGATGAATGGATAAAGAAGATGTGGTACATATATACAATGGAATATTACTCAGCCATAAAAAGGAACGAAATTGGGTCATTTGTTGAGACGTGGATGGATCTACAGACTGTCATACAGAGTGAAGTAAGTCAGAAAGAAAAACAAATATCGTATATTAACGCATGTATGTGGAACCTAGAAAAATGGTACAGATGAACCAGTATGCAGGGCAGAAATTGAGACACAGATGTAGAGAACAAACGTATGGACCTCAAGGGGGAAAAGTGGTGGAGGTTGGGGTGGTGGTGGGATGAATTGGGCAATTGGGATTGACATGTATACACTGCTGTGTATAAAATTGATGACTAATAAGGACCTGCTGTAAAAAAAAATAAAATTTTAAAAAAAGAAGAAAAAGAAAACAATCCCATTTTCAATTGCATCAAAAAGAATAAAATACTTAAAAATAAATTTAAGAAGGTGAAAGACCTGTACATTGAAAAGTATAAGACATAGATGAAAGAAATCCAAGATGATACAAATGAATGAATAGAAAGATATTCTGTGCTCCTGGATTGGAAGAATTAATATTAAAATGTCCATACTACCAAAGCAATCTAATATAGGTTCAATGCAATCCCTATCAAAATTCCAATGGCATTTTTTAGAGAAATAGAACAAATAAACCGAAAATTCAAATGAAATCACAAAAGATCCTGAACAGTCAACACAACCTTGAAGAAGAACAAAGCTGGAGGCATCATGCTTCCTGTTTTCAAAATATATTACAAAACTATAGCAATCAAAACAATATGGCATTAGCATAAAAACAGACCACATAGATCAATGGAACAGAGAGCCCAGAGAAAAACCCACACAAGTATCTTCAATTAATTTATGACAAAGAAGCCAAGAATATACAATGGGTAAAGGAGAGTCTCTTAAATAAATGGTGCTGGGAAAACTGGACAGCCACGTGCAAAAGAACTATCTTACACCATACACAAAAATTGAGCAAATTAAAATGGATCAAAGACTTGAATGTAAAACCTGAAACCATGAAACTCCTAGAAGTAAATATAGGCATCAGTCTTGTCAATGATTTTGTAGATTTGACACCAAAATCAAAGGCTACAAAAGCAAAAAGAAACAAGTAGGACTATATCAAACTAAAAGGCTTCTGCGTAGCAAAGGAAAGCTTCAACAGAATGAAAAGGCAACTTACCAAATGTGAGAAAATACCTGTACATCAAATATCTAATAAGAGGTTAATATCCAAAATATATAAAGAACTCACACAACTCAATAGCAAAAAAAGAAAACAACCTGATTTTTAAAATGGGCAAAGGACCTGAACAGAAAGTTTTCCAACAAAGACCTACAAATGGCCAACATGTACAAGAAAAGATGCTCAACATCACTCATCATCAGAGAAATGCAAATCAAAACCTCAATGAGGTACCACTTCACACCTGTTAGAACGGCTATCAACCGACAAGAAATAATGTGTCGAAGAGGATGTGGAGAAAAGGGAACCCTTGAGCACTGTCAGTGAAATGTAAATTGGTTGAACCAATATAGAAAAGAGTATGTAGGGTCCTCAAAATAATTAATAATAGAACTACCATGTGATCTAGCAATTCCACTTCTAGGTATTTATCTAAAGGAAATTAAAACCGTAACTCAAAGATATATGCACTCCCAAGTTCACTGCAGCATTATTTACAATAGCCAAGACATAGAAACACCCTTAGTGTCCATCAATGGATGAATGAATACAGAAAATCTGGTGTGTATATATACACAGTGGAATAATATTCAGCTATAAAAAATCAAATTTTGCTATTTGCAACAATATGAAGTTACCTTGAGGGCATTATGCTAAGGGAAATAAGTCAAAGAAAGATACATACTGTATGATTTTCACTTATATGAGGAATATATAAAACAAAAACAAAAAAATCCTGAGCTCATAGATAAGCGAACAAATCGGTAATTGCCAGAGGCAAGGGCTGTGGGTGGGAGAAATGGGTGAAAGGGGTCAAAAAGTACAAACTCCCACTTATAAAATAAATAAGTCCTGGGGATATAATTCACAGCATGGTGACTATATTCAACAATACTGTATTGCATATTTGAAAGTTGCTAAGAGAGTAGGTCTTAAAAGTTCTCATCACAAGAAAAGTTTTGTTACTGCATATGGTGGTGAATGTTAAATATACATTTGTGATTGTTTCATGAAAAATACAAATACTGAATCATTATGCTGCATATCTGAAACTAATATGATGTTACGTCAATTATACGTCAACTTTTATAAAAAAATAAAAGAATGGTATTTGACCAAAGCTTTGATGGAGTTTTTAGATTTTCAATAGGTCAAGATTGGTAAAGAAAATATTTCCTATGAAAAAGGATAGCGAAGCACCTTCAAGATGGTGGAGGAGTAAGACGTGGAGATTACCTTCCTTCTCACAAATACATCAAAACTACATCCAGGGCTTCACTGGTGGCGCAGTGGTTGAGATTCCGCCTGCCGATGCAGGGGACACAGGTTAGTGCCCCAGTCCAGGAAGATCCTACATGCCGCGGAGCGGCTAGGCCCGTGAGCCATGGCCGCTGAGCCTGCGTGTCCGGAGCCTGTGCTCCGCAACGGGAGAGGCCACAACAGTGAGAGGCCTGTGTACCGCAAAAAACAAAACTACATCCAGAGGTGGAACAGCTCCTGCAGAACACCTACAGAACGCTGGCAGAAGACCTCAGGTTTCGCAAAATTCAAGAAACTCCCCACATACCTAGCCATGTGGCTGGCAGGGTTTGGTGCTCAGGCCTGGTGTCAGGTCTGAGCCTCTGAGGTGGGAGAGCCAAGTTAAGGACATTGGTCCACCAGAGACCTCCTGGTCCCACATAATATCAAACAGCAAAAGCTCTCCCAGAGATCTCCGTCTCAAGGCTAAGACCTAGCTTCACTCAACAACCAGCAAGCTACAGTGCTGGACACTCTATGCCAAACAACTACCAAGACAGGAACACAACCCCACCCATTAGCAGAGAGCCTGCCTAAAATCAGAATAAGGTCACAGACACCCCAAAACACACCACAGGACGTGGTCCTGCCCACCAGAAAGACAAGATCCACCCTCATCCAACAGAACACAGGCACCAGTCCCCTCAACCAGGAAGCCTACACAACCCACTAAACCAATCTTAGCCACTGGGAGCAGACACCAAAAACAATGGGAACTACGAACCTGCAGCTTGCGAAAAGGAGACCACAAACACAGTAAGTTAAGCAAAATGAGAAGACAGAGACACACTCAGCAGATGAAGGGGCAAGGAAAAAACCCACCAGGCCAAACAAATGAAGAGGAAATAGGCAGTCTACCTGAAAAAGAATTCAGACTAATGATAGTAAAGATGATCCCAAATCTTGGAAATAAAATGGAGAAAATACAAGAAACATTAACAAGGACCTAGAAGAAGTAAAGAGCAAACAGACAATGATGACCAGCACAAAAAATGAAATTAAAAATTGTCTAGAAGGAATCAACAGCAGAATAACTGAGGCAGAAGAACAGATAAGTGACCTGGAAGATAAAATAGTGGAAATAACCACCACAGAGCAAATAAAGAAAAAAGAATGAAAACAATTGAGGACAATCTCAGAGACCTCTAGGACAACATTAAATGCACCAACATTTGAATTATAGGGGTCCTAGAAGAAGAAGAGGAAAAAAAAGCGACAGAGAAAATATTTGCAGAGATTATAGTCAAAAACTTCCTATATATGGGTAAGGAAAGCGCAGAGAGTCCCATACAGGATAAATCAAAGGAGAAACACTCCAAGACACATACTAATCAAACTATCAAAAATTAAATACAAAGAAAAAATATTAAAAGCAGCAAGGGAAAAGCAACAAGTAACATACAAGGGAATACCCATAATGTTAACAGCTGATCTTTCAGCAGAAACTCTGCAAGCCAGAAGGGAGTGGCAGGACATATTTAAAGTGATGAAAGGGAAAAACCTACAACCAAGATTACTCTACCCAGCAAGGATCTCATTCAGATTTGATGGAGAAATTAAAACCTTTACAGACAAGCAAGAGCTGAGAGAGTTCAGCACCACCAAACCAGCTTTACAACAAATGCTAAAGGAACTTCTCTAGGCAAGAAACACAAGAGAAGGAAAAGACCTACAATAACGAACCCAAAACAATTTAGAAAATGGGAATAGGAACATACATATAGATAATTACCTTAAATGTAAATGGACTAAATGCTCCCACCAAAAGACACAGATTGGTTGAATGGATAAAAAAACAAGACCCATATATATTCTGTCTACAAGAGACCCACTTCAGACCTAGAGACACATACAGACCGAAAGTAAGGGGATGGAAAAAGATAATCCATGCAAATGGAAACCAAAAGAAAGCTGGAGTAGCAATTCTCATATCAGACAAAATAGACTTTAAAACAAAGACTATTACAAGGGACAAAGAAGAACACTACATAATGATCAAGGGACCCATCCAAAAAGAAGATATAACAATTGTAAATATTTATGCACCCAACATAGAAGCAACTCAATACATAAGGCAAATGTTAACAGCCATAAAACAGGAAATCAACAGTAACACAATCATAGTAGGGGACTTAAACACCACACTTTCACAAATGGACAGATCATCCAAAATGAAAATTATTAAGGAAACACAAGCTTTACATGATACATTAAAAAAGATACACTTAATTATTACTTGTAGGAAATTCCATCCAAAAACAACAGAATACGCTTTCTTCTCAAGTGCTCATGGTACATTCTGTAGGATAGATCATATCTTGGGTCACAAATCAAGCCTTGGTAAATTTAAGAAAATTGAAATCATATCCAGTATCTTTTCCAACCACAATGCTATGAGACTAGATATCAATTACAGGAAAAAATCTGTAAAAAATACAAACACACAGAGGCTAAACAATACTCTACTTAATAACCAGAGATCACCGAAGAAATCAAAGAGGAAATCAAAAAATACCTAGAAACAAACGAAAACACGATGACTCAAAACCTATGGGATGCAGCAAAAGCAATTCTAAGAGGGAAGTTTATAGTATACAATCCTACCTCAAGAAACAAGAAACATCTCAAATAAACAACCTAACCTTACACCTAATGCAATTAGAGAAACAAGAACAAAAAAACCCCAAAGTTAGCAGAAGGAAAGAAATCATAAAGATCAGATCAGAAATAAATGAAAAAGAAATGAAGGAAACAATAGCAAAGATCAATATAACTGGTTCTTTGAGAAGCTGGTTCTTTGAGAAGCTGGTTCTTTGAGAAGATAAACAAAATTGATAAACCATTAGCCAGACTCATCAAGAAAAAAAGGGAGAAGACTCAAATCAATAGAATTAGAAATGAAAGAGGAGAAGTAACGACTGACACTGCAGAAATACAAAGGATCATGAGCGATTACAACAAGCAACTATATGCCAGTAAAATGGACACCCGGAAGAAATGGACAAATTCTTAGAAAAGCACAACCTTCTGAGACTGAACCAGGAAGAAATAGAAAATATAAACAGACCAATCACAAGCACTGAAATTGAAACTGTGATTAAAAATCTTCCAACAAACAAAAGCCCAGGACCAGACGGCTTCACAGATGAATTCTATCAAACTTTAGAGAGGAGCTAACACCAATCCTTCTCAAACTCTTCCAAAATATAGCAAAGGGTGGAACACTCTTAAACTCCTTCTACAAGGCCACCATCACGCTGATACCAAAACCAGACAAAGATGTCACAAAGAAAGAAAAAAAAAAAAGCCAATATCACTGGTGAACATAGATGCAAAAATCCTCAACAAAATGCTAGCAAACAGAATGCAACAACACATTAAAAGAATCATACACCATGATCTAGTGAGGTTTATTCCAGGAATGTATGGATTCTTCAATATATGCAAATCAATCAATGTGACACACCATATTAACACATTGAAAGAGAAAACCTTATGATCATCTCAATAGATGCAGAAAAAGCTTTTGACAAAATTCAACACCCATTTATCATAAAAACTCTCCAGAAAGTAGGCATAGAGGGAACCTACCTCAACATATTAAAGGCCATATATGACAAACACACAGCCAACATCTTTCTCAATGGTGAAAAACTGAAACCATTTCCACTAAGATCAGGAACAAGACAAGGTTGCCCACTCTCACCACTATTATTTGGCATAGTTTTGGAAGTTTTAGCCACAGCAATCAGAGAAGAAAAAGAAATAAAAGGAATCCAAATCAGAAAAGAAGAAGTAAAGTTGTCACTGTTTGCAGATGACATGATATTATACATGGGGAATCCTAAAGACACTAGCAGAAAAACCACTAGAGCTAATCAATGAATTTGGTAAAGTAGCAGGATACAAAGTTAATGCACAGAAATCTCTTGCATTCCTATACACTAATGATGAAAAATCTGAAAGAGAAATTAAGGAAACACTCCCATTTACCACTGCAACAAAAAATAACCTGCCTAGGAATAAACCTACCTAAGGAGACAAAAGACCTGTATGCAGAAAATTATAAGACACTTATGAAAGAAATTAAAGATGATACAAATAGATATACTATATTCTTGCATTGGAAGAATCAACATTGTGAAAATGAGTCTACTACCCAAAGCAATCCACAGATTCAATGCAATCCCTATCAAACTAAAACTGGCATTTTTCATAGAACTAGAACAAAAAATTTCACAATTTGTATGGAAACACAAAAGACCCCGAAGAGCCAAAGCAATCTTGAGAACTAAAAGTGGAGCTGGAGGAATCAGGCTCCCTGACTTCAGACTATACTACAAAGCTACAGTAATCAAGACAGTATGATACTGGCACAAAAACAGAAATATAGATCAATGGAACAGGATGGAAAGCCCAGAGATAATCCCACACACATATGGTCACCTTATCTTTGATAAAGGAGGCAAGAATATACAGTGGAGAAACGACAGCCTCTTCAGTAAGTGGTGCTGGGAAAACTGGACAGGTACATGTAAAAGTATGAAATTAGAACACTCCCTAACACCATACACAAAAATAAACTCAAAATGAATTAAAGACCTAAATGTAAGGCCAGACGCTATAAAACTCTTAGAGGAAAACATAGGCAGAACACTCCATGACATAAATCACAGCAAAATCCTTTTTGACCCACCTCCTAGAGAAATGGAAATAAAAGTAAACAAATGGGACCTAATGAAACTTAAAAGCTTTTGAAGAGCTAAGGAAACCATAAACAAGACAAAAAGAGAACCTTAGAATGGGAGAATATATTTGCAAACAAAGCAACTGACAAAGGAATACTCTCCAAAATATACAAGCAGCAGCTCATGTAGCTCATTATCAAGAAAACAAACAACCCAATCCAAAAATGGGCAGAAGACCTAAATAGACATTACTCCAGAGAAGATATACAGATAGCCAGCAAACACATGAAAGGATGCTCAACATCACTAATTATCAGAGAAATGCAAATCAGAACTACCATGAAGTATCACCTCACACCAGTCAGAATGCCCATCATCAAGAAATCTACAAACAATAAATGTTGGAGAGGATGTGGAGAAAAGGGAACTCTCTTGCACTGTTTGTGGGAATATAAATTAATACAGCCACTATGGAGAACAGTATGGAGGTTCCTTAAAAATCTAAAAATAGAACTACCATATGACCCAGCAATCCTACTACTGGGCATATACCCTGAGAAAACCATAATTGAAAAAAGTCATGTACCACAATGTTCATTGCAGCTCTATTGACAATAGCCAGGACATGGAAGCAACCTAAGTGTCCATCGACAGATGTATGGATAAAGAAGATGTGGCACATATATTCAATGGAATATTCCTCAGCCATAAAAAGAAACGAAATTGAGTTATTTGTAGTGAGTTGAATGGACCTAGAGTCTGTCATACGGAGTGAAGTAAGTCAGAAAGTGAAAAAAAAAATACCATATACTAACACATGTATATGGAATCTAAAAAAGAAAAAAGAGGTTCTGAAGAAACTAGGGGCAGGACAGGAATAAAGATGCAGACATAGAGAATGGACTTGAGGACACGCGGAGGGGAAAGGGTAAGCTGGGACGAAGTGAGAGATTGGCATGTACATATACACACCGCCAAAGGTAAAATAGCTAGCTAGTGGGAAGCAGCCGCATAGCACAGGGAGATCAGCTCGGTGCTTTGTGTCCACCTAGAGGGGTGGGAGAAGAAGTGTGGGAGGGAAACTCAAGATGGAGGAGATATGGGGATATAACACATCATTGTAAAGGAATTATACTCGAATAAAGATGTTTAAAAAATAAAATTAAATTTAAAAAGATTTCAACTATGATATGGAGTTATATATCTATATTCAAGGGATGTGAGATAGCCCAGCTGGATGAAAAATGAGTAAAACCAAACAGCTTTGTAAGAATTCATGTAGACTAGGAATGGCCAGCTACATATGTGGTATTATCTCAATGCTCTGGTCTGGATATATGTAAATCTCTAAACTCTTAAGGTTTTTTTTTCTTTTTTTTGAATTTTTGAATTTTATTTTATTTATTTTTTAAACAGCAGGTTCATATTAGTCATCAATTTTATACACATCAGTGTATACATGTCAATCCCAATCGCTCAATTCACCACGCCCCCATCCCCACCCCCCCACCCCACCCCCGAGGCTTTACCCCCTTGGTGTCCATACATTTGTTCTCTACATCTGTGTCTCAACTTGTGCCCTGCAAACCAGTTCATCTGTACCATTTTTCTAGGTTCCACATACATGTGTTAATATACGATATTTGCTTTTCTCTTTCTAACTTACCTCACTTGGTATGACAGTCTCTAGATCCATCCACGTCTCTACTAATGACCTAATTTCGTTCCTTTTTATGGCTGAGTAATATTCCATTGTATATATGATCCACAACTTCTTTATCCATCCGTCTGTCGATGGGCATTTAGGTTGCTTCCATGACCGGGCTATTGTAAATAGTGCTGCAATGAACATTGGGGTGCATGTGTCTTTTTAAATTACAGTTTTCTCTGGGTATACACCCAGCAGTGGGATCACTGGATCATATGGTAATTCTATTTTTAGTTTTTTAAGAAGCCTCCAAACTGTTCTCCATAGTGGCTGTATGAATTTACATTCCCAGCAACAGTGCAAGACAGTTCCCTTTTCTCCACACCCTCTCCAGCATTTATTGTTTGTAGATTTTCTGATGATGCCCATTCTAACTGGTGTGAGGTGATACCTCATTGTAGTTTTGATTTGCATTTCTCTAATAATTAGTAATATTGATCAGCTTTTCGTGTGCTTCCTGGCCATCTGTATGTCTTCTTTGGAGAAATGTCTATTTAGGTCTTCTGCCCATTTTTGGATAGGGTTGTTTGTTTCTTTAATATTGAGCTGCATGAGCTATTTATATATTTTGGAGATTAATCCTTTGTCCATTGATTCATTTGCAAATATTTCTCCCATTCTGAGGGTTGCCTTTTTGTCTTTTTTATGGTTTTCTTTGCTGTGCAAAAGCTTTGAAGTTCATTAGGTCCCATTTGTTTATTTTTCTTTTTATTTCCATTACTCTTGGAGGTGTATCAAAAAAGATCTTGCTGTGATTTATGTCAGAGAGTGTTCTGCCTATGTTTTCCTCTAAGAGTTTTATAGTGTCCGGTCTTACATTTAGGTCTCTAATCAATCTTGAGTTTCTTTTAGTGTATGGTGTTAGGGAGTGTTCTAATTTCATTCTTTTACATTTAGCTGTGCAGTTTTCCCAGCACCAGTTATTGAAGAGACTGTCTTTTCTGCATTGTATATCCTTGCCTCCTTTGTCATAGATTAGTTGACCATAGGTGCGTTGGTTTATCTCTGGGCTTTGTATCTTGTTCCATTGACCTATGTTTCTGTTTTTGTGCCAGTACCATATTGTCTTGATTACTGTAGCTTTGTAGTATAGTCTGAAGTCAGAGAGTCTGATTCCTCCAGCTCCATTTTTTTTCCTCAACACTGCCTAAGCTATTCGGGATCTTTTGTGTCTCCAAACAAATTTTAAGATTTTTTGTTCTGGTTCCGTAAAAAATGGCATTGGTAATTTGATAGGGATTGCATTGAATCTGTAGATTGCTTTGGGTAGTATAGTCATTTTCACAATATTGATTCTTCCAATCCAAGAACATTGTATATCTATCCATCTGTTGGTATCACCTTTAATTTCTAACATCAGTGTCTTATAGTTTTCTGCATACAGGTCTTTTGTCTCCCTAGGTAGGTTTATTCCTGGGTATTTTATTCTTTTTGTTGCAATGGTAAATGGGAGTGTTTCCCTAATTTCTCTTTCAGATTTTTCATCATTAGTGTATAGGCAAGCAAGAGATTTCTGGGCATTAACTTTGTATCCTGCAACTTTACCAAATTCATTGTTTACCTCTAGTAGTTTTCTGGTAGCGTCTTTAGGATTCTCTGGGTTTAGTATCATGTCATCTGCAAACAGTGACAGCTTTACTTCTTCTTTTCCAATTTGTATTCCTTTTATTTCTTTTTCTTCTCTGATTGAAGTGGCTAGGACTTCCAAAAGTATGTTGAATAATAGTGGTGAGAGTGGACATCCTTGTCTCGCTCCTGATCTTAGAGGAAATGCTTTCAGTTTTTCACCATTGAGAATGATGTTTTCCGTGGGTTTGTCATATATGGGTTTGTCATATATGGCCTTTATGATGTTGAGGTAGGTTCCCTCTATGCCCACTTTCTGGAGAGTTTTTTATCATAAATGGGTGTTGAATTTTGTCTAAAGCTTTTTCTGCATCTATTGAGATGATCATATGGTTTTTATTCTTCAGTTTGTTAATATGGTGTATCACATTGATTGATATGTGTATATTGAAGAATCCTTGCATACCTGGGATAACTCCCACTTGATCATGGTGTATGATCCTTTTAATGTGTTGTTGCATTCTGTTTGCTAGTATTTTGTTGAGGATTTTTGCATCTATATTCATCAGTGATATTGGTCTGTAATTTTCTTTGTTTCTAGTATCTTTGCCTGGTTTTGTTATCAGGGTGATGGTGGCCTTGAAGAATGAGTTTGGGAGTATTCCTTCTTCTGCAATTTTTTGGAAGAGTTTGAGGAGGATGGGTGTTAGCTCTCCTTTAAATGTTTGAAAGAATTCACCTGTGAAGCCATCTGGTCCTGGACTTTTGTTTGTTGGAAGATTTTTGTTTTGTTTTGTTTTGGCCTCTCACTGCTGTGGCCTATCCCGTAGTGGAGAACAGGCCCCAGACGCGCAGGCTCAGGTTTCTAGAGTTTCTGCTGAGAAATCAGCTGTTACCATTATGGGAGTTCCCTTGTATGTTATTTTTCGTTTATCCCTTGCTGCTTTCAATAATTTTTCTTTGTCTTTAATTTTTGCCAATTTGATTATTATGTGTCTCAGTGTGTTTCTCCTTCGGTTTATCCTGTATGGGACTCACTGCACTTCCTGGACTTGGCTGGCTATTTCCTTTCCCATGTTAAAGAAGCTTTCGATTCTAATCTCTTCAAATATTTTCTCTGGTCCTTTCTCTGTCTCTTCTCTTTCTGGGACCCCTATAATGCGAATGTTGTTACATTTATTGTTGTCCCAGAGGTCTCGTAGACTGTCTACATTTCTTTTCATTCTTTTTTCTTTATTCTGTTCTGCAGCAGTGAATTCCACCATTCTGTCTTCCAGGTCACTTATCCGTTCTTCTGCCTCAGTTATTCTGCTATTGATTCCTTCTAGTGTAGTTTTCATTTTAGTTATTGTATTGTTCATCTCTGTTTGTTTGTTCTTTAATTCTTCTAGGTCTTTGTTAAACATTTCTTGCATCTTCTCGATCTTTGCCTCCATTCTTTTTCCGAGGTCCTGGATCATCTTCACTATCATTATTCTGAATTCTTTTTCTGGAAGGTTGCCTACCTCCACTTCATTTAGTTGTTTTTCTGGGGTTTTATCTTGTTCCTTCATCTGGTACATAGCTCTCTGCCTTTTCATCTTGTCTATCTCTCTGTGAATGTGGTTTTTGTTCCACAGGCTGCAGGATTGTAGTTCTTGCTTCTGCTATCTGCCCTCTGGTGTATGAGGCTACCTAAGAGGCTTGTGTAAGTTTCCTGATGGGAGGGACTAGTGGTGGGTAGAGCTGGGTGTTGCTCTGGTGGGCAGAGCTCAGTAAAACTTTAATCAGTAAAACTTGATGCTGATGGGTGGGGCTGGGTTCCCTCCCTGTTGCTTGTTTGGCCTGAGGCAACCCAACACTGGAGCCTACCTGGGCTCTTTGGTGGGGCTGATGACAGACTCTGGGAGGGCTTACGCCAAGGAGTACTTTGCAGAATTTACGCTGCCAGTGTCCTTGTCCCCATGGTGAGCCACAGCCCCCCACCCCCTGCCTCTGCAGGAGACCCTCCAACACTAGCAGGTAGGTTTCATTCAGTCTCCCCTGGGGTCACTGCTCCTTCCCCTGGGTCCTGATGCACACACTACTTTGTGCGTGCCCTCCAAGAGTGGAGTCTCTTTTTCCCCCAGTCCTGTCGAAGTCCTGCAATCAAATCCCACTAGGCTTCAAAGTCTGATTCTCTAGGAATTCCTCCTCCCGTTGCCGGACCCCCAGGTTGGGAAACCTGTCGTGGGGCTCAGAACCTTCACTCCAGTGAGTGGACTGCTGTGGTATAAGTGTTCTCCAGTTTGTGAGTCACCCACACAGCAGTTATGGGGTTTGATTTTATTGTGATTGCGTCCCTCCTACCGTCTCCTTTTGGCTTCTCCTTTGTCTTTGGATGTGGGGTGTCTTTTTTGGTGAGCTCCAGTGTCTTCCTGTGGATGACTGTCCAGCAGCTAGTTGTGATTCTGGTGCTCTCGCAAGGAGGAGTCTTAAGATTGGTTTTTATGTGCGATTTGTGAAATATCTCATTGTTTTACGGTCACAATTCTTATGTGACAGCCAGAAAGTCCTGTCCTGTCCTCTCTCATTGAGGGAAGATGACTGGTGAGTCCATGAATATTTTTTAAAGGTTCCCTGCTCTTAGCCCCTCCTGATATGAACTGGTGCTGTCTTTTGTTATTATTAATTTATTTTTTATTGAAATACAGTTGATTTACAATTTTTATTATTTAATTTTTTTTTTTGCGGTATGCGGACCTCTCTCTGTTGTGGCCTCTCCCGTTGCGGAGCACAGGCTCCGGACGCACAGGCTCAGCAGCCATGGCTCATGGGCCCAGCCGCTCCGCAGCATGTGGGATCTTCCCGGACCAGGGCACGAACCCGTGTCCGCTGCATTGGCAGGCAGACTTCCAACCACTACGCCACCAGGGAAGCCCTCCTTTCCTTACTAAATATGTGTGTGTGTGTTTATTTGGAAATAATGTTCTAAATATAGGAAAATACAGAGAATAGTATCATAAATATGCACATACCTATGGCTCACAATTAACGGAAATGGTCAGGTGTCAAATGAGTTCCTGATTTTTAAAAATATTTAAGTCATAAAACACTCAACCACTGGCTTCCCTGGTGGCGCAGTTGTTGAGAGTCTGCCTGCCAATGCAGGGGACACAGGTTCGTGCTCCGGTCCGGGAAGATCCCACGTGCCGCGGAGCGGCTGGGCCCGTGAACCATGGCCGCTGAGCCTGTGCGTCTGTAGCCTGTGCTCCACAACGGGAGAGGCCACAACAGTGAGAGGGCCACGTACCGCAGAAACAAAAATCAAACAAACAAAAAAACACTCAACCACTACAGACAGAACACCCAGCCCCAGGCCTATTTTCTTTCCTCTCTCCCTGCAGAGACTGTTTTTATGATTTTGCTGTGTCTCCTTCAATTCCATAGTTTTGATACTTTTAATGCATACTCTTGTATTTATGAAAATGTATTGTTTTGTGTGTTTCTAAATTTTACATGAATGGATGCATACCATCTGGAAGTCTTTTTTTGCAGCCTACTATAGACAAATTTTTACTAGTTCATTCTTCCTAACCAGTGGTTCTCAACAGGAGGCAATTTTGCCTCCCCGAGGGACATCTGGGGACGTGTTTTTGGTTGTCACAATGGGGGAGGAGGAGGGGTTGCTGGCATCACGTGGGTAGAAGCCAGGGATGCTGCTAGACATCCTGCAGTGCACAGGACAGGCCCACAGCAAAAAATTACCTGGTCTGGCATGTCAGTAGGGCCAAGGTTGAGAAACCCTAATCTAAACCAGTGATTCTCAAAGTGTGGTCCCTGATGAGCAGCATGAACATCACGTGGGAATTTGCTCGAATTTGCAAATTCTAGCACTCTGCCCCTCACCCAGTGAATCAAAAACTTAGAGGGGAGAGCCCAGCACCTATGGCTTAACAAATACTCCAGGTGATTCTGATGCACAGCAAAGTGAGAACCACTGGTCTAAACTACTGAATAGTATTCAGTTGTATAGAAACACCCCAATTAATTTATCTTGGAGCCATTTCACATTTATTATGAAGCACAACATTCTCTGTACTATGAGGCTCCTTTGTCTTCCCACACTATACCATGAAATATACCCTTTTACAAATTCAAATGGATAATTTAGTAGTAATAAACATCTATTGAATGCTGACCATGTGCGTGGCATTATTCTAAATGTTTTTCATCTATTAATGACTCATAAAAACCCAGGAAGTAGGTGTCAGTATGATCCAATTTCACAGCTGAGAATCTAAGTAGTTAAGTAATTTGTTTAAGGTCACACAACGAAGCATTTCCTGGTCACACGATGAGCCAGGATTTGAATCCCGTCTGTCTAGGACCAGAGCCTGTTTCCTTAACACTACATATACTCTCAGAAACATAGACCATATCATTTTGGCTTAATGTTCAGAACCCAGTATAACGGCTGATGTAGCCAAACATCTAACGAAAATCGATGTGAGAATGAGAGAAAAGGATGCAGTGAAGATGAAATCTAACCTACTTGGCATGCTTCCACCAAGCAGAGAATCCACATCTTAACTAAAATACCTCACAGCACCTGCTCCAGTCATATATACAGGCATTTATACTTATAGCACTAAAGTGTGAACCACCACATAAAATATGGAGGAAGTGTCTGGCTTCTCAACACTTTTTTTAGATCAAAACCAGGATTTGAAATCAGGTTGAATTCTGATCTAAGCACGTGAAAAATAGATGCTAAAACCTTAATGGTATTTTTTAACCCCCCCAAAAGAAAAAAACTTAAATAATGACTTTTAAACCGTTTCTGTGGTTTTTAACTTTTTTTGAGTGTCATATTCTATTCTGATGTGTTATGAGAACTTTAGTGACTTTTATCCTAAAATATTTAGGCTTGCATCCTATCAGGACTGTGAGCACGGCTTCCCCCCTTTAAAGGGTGAGCTATTGGTATCTTGAGTGGGATAATTCTTCATTATGTAGAACTCTCCTGCACATTGCAAGAAGTTTAACATCCCTGCTCCCCACCAGAGACTGTAGCCAGGAGTGTTCCCAGTCACGTGACAACCAAAAATGTTCCTGCACATGTCTGAACATCCTCTAATTCCTTGATACTCAAAGTGTGGCCCTTGGACCAGCAGCTTCAATGTTACAGATATTGTTAGAGATGCAAAAGGGCAAAAGGTGGGGTCCACCCCAAACCTAGGGAATCTGAAACTGCATTTGGACAGGCTCTCCAGTGCTTTGTAAACACATCAAAGCTTGAGAAACAGAGTAGGACCACCAGCTGAGAACCATTTCCCTAGAGAAACTCTTCCTACGTATATCAGGAGGCAGGTACACACATGTTTAGACTAGAGATGCTAAATATTTTGCAAAGCAGCTCTACTTCTGACTGAAAATCAGTAGCTTTGAGAGAGCCTTTCTGAAAAAATGGAGCTGACATCTAGTGAGATGCAGAGTCAAAGGGCAGATGAGCACAAGTCCAACAAAATTGTTTGCACCCCTCAAAACATCCTTGCCTGTAGGATATGTAAGTCAATACCTGCATATATAAATCAATACACTGCTTTTTTTGTTTAAAAATATTCCTAACCAGGGGTCTGTGAATGGGTCACTGAAGTGCCAAGCGGTTGATCCTTTCAGGCTTTTGGGCAAACAAATGGAGCCTGAGATGGCCAGAAACGCCAGCTGGTCACCTCTGACCATGAACGACTTGGCTTGGTCACCCAAGTGTGCTTAGTAATCATTTCTATGTGTGCCTTGATGAAAAAAAAAGACTGGGAATTATTGTTGTCAGCAATGGGAAGCAACTGGAGGTTTGTTTGTTTGATTTTAAATTGTGGTAAAGTACACATGACATAAAATTTTCCATCTTAACTATTTTTACACGTACAGCTCAATAGGGTTAAATCTATTCACACTGTTGTGCAACCAATCACCAGAACTCTTCTCATCTTGCCAAATTAAACTCTATATTAGTTTAAAAATAAAACATTCCCACCTGCTGCCAGTCCCTGGCAACCTCTATTCTACTTTCAGTCTCTATGAATTTTACTTCTCTAAGGACCTCATATAAGTGCAATCCCACAATATCTGTCCTTTAGCGTCTGGCTTATTTCACTCAGGATAATGTCTTCCAGATTCACCCATGCTGTAGGATATGACAGAGCTACCAGGACTGATTTTTTTAAAGGAAAGGATTAAAGTTTCCCTCCTAGGACTTCCCTGGTGGCACAGTGGTTAAGAATCCGCCTGCCAATGCAGGGGATATGGGTTCAATCCCTGGTCTGAGACGATCCCACATGCCACGGAGCAACTAAGCCTGTGGGCCACAACTACTGAGCCTGCACTCTAGAGCCCGCGAGCCACAACTACTGAGTCCACATGCCACAACTACTGAGTCCACATGCCGCAACTACTGAAGCCCACATGCCTAGAGCCTGTGCTCCGCAACAAGAGAAGCCACCAGAATGAGAAGCACCCACACTGCAATGAAGAGTAGCCCCCACTCACTGCAACTAGAGAAAAGCCTGCACGCGGCAACAAAGACCCAACTAATTCACATTGGCCAGCATCTCGTAGTTGCGGCAGGACATATTTGTCTGGAAGAAGCAGAAGATTAGAATAAACTCTGTGCCTGATGTGATGCATTTCCCATGGAGGAAAGATACCGTGCTTGTTCCTACTGAACCCAGAAGTCTCAAATTGATAGAATAGTCAGTAATCATTTTTTCATACAAGAAACTTCAGTCTTGTGGTTCTAGTCAAGTCAAGTAGAAATTTCCTGATAGTTGCGGTGTAAGAGTCCGCAGCTACTTAACTAGAAAGCTGTCCGTGGCCAACTTATCCTGCTCACTGGTTTCTGTATTTGATAGGACGTGGTATCTGTATGAATCAAAATTGGATGACTCAAAATACAGAATAGAGTTTGATTTAGAATCTCAGTTCCTCAGACTGACTTTATGACAACTTGCAAGTTACACTTTTAAAACATGCATTGTATTAAAAAAAAATGCATTGTATTAATGCTCACCCATCAAAGGGCTAGTTTCATTTCCTCTTTCATCATGAAGAGAATAGAATTTTTCTCAAGTAAGGATTCAGAGTTAATTCATATATCTCTACAGCCTTGGAAACAGTTTCCTGTGAATACTAATGAGGTGGTCTTATAAGAGTTGGTTGTTAATTTTTTTGGCTGATTGGTTGGCTGTTGTTATTAGTCTGCCAAACAGTGGCAGAATGGGCAAATGCATTTCTTTGGAAAGGGAAATTCTTCTCGCTGGCTTAACCTTATCTTAAGGCTCCCTTAGGTTTATTCTTCTTTCCAATCATACGATACATTTAAAATAGCCACCATGGGTGAAAAAAAGTTTTAAGAGTTTGCTAAACTATTCACTAAGCTATTACCAGTTACTAAAAAAAAAACAACAACTGAGTTTAATGCTCCAAAAGCACTTACTGAGATTCCTGCCATCATCTTTGGAAACTTCTAATTATTTTATCATTTCTAAAATAATTGAACTTGATAGGTTTCAGTGTTCACTAGAGCATATTCAGTTCAAACCATGAAAAGAGATACAGCTCTACATTTGCAGCTCTGAATGGGTATTTTAATTTTTGTCCTTAATGTTCATTAATTACTATAATTTTTGCTACCTTTCCTTTCATTTAAACATTCCCTAAAGTTCTAGAACTTGTAAAGGCAAGATATTAAGAGAAAGCTTTCCCCAGTATAAACTTTTAAAATAGTCCTATCCAGGATCCTCAGGTGTAATGACTCATCATTAAGCTAGAAATTTTAACTTATTAAATATAATTGGTTAAGTTACCAAAATTAAGCATTTCATAATATTATTTTCCTGAATTTCATTATTCAGTTGCCTCTAAATCTTGTGTGAAAGCAGAACAACATAAGCCTAAAATATCTATAAAGCTTTGTACACCATGGAATACGTAACAGTGATACTACTTAATAACTGTATAGAGCTTTACAGTTTACAGGGCTTTCACAGAGTAAGTAATAAGGACTTATGAGGAATTCTCACAGAGTTTTAAAAAAACAACAGTTCTTGAAGAATTCATTGTTGTTCAAAGGTACATAGCCTCTGTCAAATGTAAACTAAGAATTTGGGGCTATTAAAAGGGCAAACTTTGCTATGAAGATATAAAAACACATAAGGGACTTCTGTCAACATACAACATGGAGCAACATGGACCAGATTTATTCTCCTGCCTGAAAGCCCCCAAAAGAAAGAAAGAGACAAAGTTTAACAAGAGTTTCCAAGGCAATGGACATCAGGCAATGAAGTAAAATGATACCTGGAACGTGGAAAACAAGGAAGGGGAAGCCCACTCTCGCTGCAGTGTACAGCTTCGGGATAGGTTCCAGGCTGCTGTGTGGGGAGATCGGGCACAGCCCAACAGATTCCCAGAGCTGAGATGGAGCTGAGGGTCCAAGAAAATCAAGATGGTTAGCGTTCACGGGCCAGAGTACCAGAGAACAAAGACCTGCACGAAGAGAGAACTCTGGAGATATACAGAGGGCCCACTTAAGTTTCCAGCAGAGTATTGATTAGTGCATGCATGTGAGGAAAACACAACACTGAGAGGAAAAAATTATTTGAAAGGCACAAACTACCAAAGCTCACTCAAGAAGAATTAGGCAACTTAAAAAGCCTTATGGACTTTCCTGGTGGTCCAGGGGTTAAGATCCACCTGCCAATGCAGGGAACACGGGTTCGAGCCCTGGTCCAAGAAGATCCCACATGCCGCGGGGCAACTAAGCCTGTGTGCCACAACTACTGAGCCCGTGAGCCACAACTACTAAAGCCCGCGCACCTAGAGCCCATGCTCGGCAACAAGAGAAGCCACCGCAGTGAGAAGCCCACGCACCGCAACGAAGAGTAGCCCCCGCTCGCCTCAACTAGAGAAAGCCCGCGTGCGGCAACAAAGACACAGCACAGCCAAAAAAAAAAAAAAAAAAAAGCCTTATATATCTATTTCCAAAACTGAATATGTAGTTAAGAGCCTTCCCCAAAGAGAAAACTCCAGGCTCAGGTGGCTTTACTGGTGAATACTACGTTTAAGGAAGAAATAATACCGATTGTAAACAAACTTTCCAGAAATTTTAAATTTAATTTCTGAGGCCAGCATTCCCTTAACACCAAAACAAGACAAACACGTTACAAGAAAACTGTAGATCAACATCACCCTTTAATATAGATGCAAGAAAAAAAATCTAAACAAAATTGAACATTAAAAAGGATAATACATCATCATGACCAAGTGGCATTTACCCCAGGAATGCATAATTAGCTTAACATCAGAAAATTAATCAGTGTAATTCACCATCTTAAACTGAAAAAGAAAAATCATAAGATTATCTGAGCAGATGCAGAAAGGCATTTGACAAAATCCAACATCCATTTTCTCAGCAAACTAGGAAACTTCCTCGGCCTCATAAAGGGCATCCATGAAAAATCTATAGCTAACATCTTACTTAACTGTGACAGACTGAATGCATTACTCCCTAAGATCGGGAGCCAGGGATGAACCAACACTCCTTTTCAACATTGTACTACAGGTTCTGGAAAGGAAGATGTAAAACTACTCTTATTATCAGACAATATGATCATCTATGCAGAAAATCCAATAGAATCTACAAAAGAGTCACTAGAACTAACAAGTGATTTTAGCAAGGTTGTAGGATACAAGATCAATATACAAAAATCAATAGTGTGAAACTAATCTCTATGATACTGTAATAGTGGATAGACGTCATTATATATTTGTTAAAACTTACAGAATGTACAACACAAAGAGTGAATCCTACGTAACATAAGCTACAAACTTCAGTTGATAATAATGTATCAATATTGGTTCATCAATTACAACAAATATACCACAATAATTCACAATGTAAATAATATGGGAAACTGGGGAGTGGGGAGAGTATGTGGGAATTCTCTGTACTTTCTGATCAATTTTCCTACAAAACTAACAGAGTTCTAAAAAAAAACTATTAATTTTTAAAAACTAACATATAAATTTACAATTAAGTAAATTATGTCAATTCTTCCTGAATTGATTTCTAGATTCAATGGCATCCCAATCAAAATCCCAGCAGATTTTTTTATTTTGGTGGAAATTAACAAATGTTTCTAAAATTTATATGGAAATGCAAAGGACCTAGAATGCAAAAGAGCTTTGAAAAAGAAGAACAAATTTGAATGACTAACGCTATCTGATTTTAAGACTTATAACACTATAATATTCAAAATAGATACTACTGAGCAAAGTGTAGATTGGAGCACCCTTTCTATGTGTCAATTGGCAAAGACCTGAAAAGTCTTTGACTCAGTAGTTCAGTTCTAGCAACTTTTACTGAAAAATAGTCAAACACACACAAGAACAAAAATATTAAAATCATCATTATTCTTAGTGGCTAAAAAGAAAATAAACAGATGTTTAACAAAAGGAAACCGGTTAAATAAATTATGATATACACTTATGTTAAAATAAATATGCAGCCCAGACATCAAAAATCATGTATTAAATGACATGGGGAAAAGTCCAGTATATACAGTTATATGAATTTAGCAGGTCACAAAACAATAGTTCCTACTTTGTTAAAAAAATGTTTGTTTATATATCTGGAAGAGTATATAACAAAATATTTACAGTTCTAAGTGAAGAAATTACCAGTTATTTTTCACAAAAACTGCATAATGCGTTTGTGATTTTGAAAAAGCTTTTAAAGTTTAGACTTTTTGAAGTTTTATGATTGGAAAGATATATTTATCAAAATAGTCATTTTTAGCATAAAAAAATAATGGCTATATCAAATGACACCTGACAATTTAAGATCCTGTTTCAAACTGGAGAAGGAAGATCTCTCTCTCAGTGACTGGAAGATATGTTTCTCCCTTCCTACTCATTTAACTGTGTTTTTCATCTGGAAGTCAGTCTGTACCTGTTATTATTTTTTGTATTTTAAAATAAAATCTGTACATGCTTTCTATAGAAAAATTTGAAAAATACAGAAATATATTCAGAAGAAAATAAACAATTATCTATAATCACTACTAATATGTTCTCAAATCTCATTATCCTTTCAAGGACTTGTGAGTGTGTTTCTCAATCCCTGGCCTGTATAAGCACAAGATCCATTAATGTTAATAAGCACACATGGAGTTAGTCCCATGAGCCAACATAGCCTCATGTAACCGTGATAAAATCATAAAATTGTTCTTCTTTGGGGATGAATATTTGCTTATTTGTTTTGGGATTTCCCTTATTAATTTTCTTCTAAGCATAAAAGTATCATATTCATTATTTTATAAATATAAAACAATATAAAGAAGAAAACAAAAATCAACAGTAATTCTATCATCAAGGATTATCACTGGTAACTTCCAAGATTTTAATTCTATGTAAATATATATATTATAAACACTTTAATAAAACTAAGATATCACTATATATTGTTTGGATTTTGCTTTTTTTTTCACATAACATTTTTTCGTTATCATGTATCCTACCTTTAAAAGGGTGCATTCTATTTCTTTGTATGAACATACCAGAAGTCGTTTAGTCAGCCCCTGATCATTGAACACTTCCGTTACTTCCAATTTTTTTACAAGGCAAGTCCACTGTTTACTGGGACATGGGGACGTACAAGTAAGTCCTGTAGGGAACATCAATTTACAAACATTTCTGTACTCCACACACACTATTTATGATAGAGTTTTGGTTTTGTTTTGGGCGGGGAAGGTCGATGGATGGTAGAGGAAGAAAGCGTGGAGGGGTAGAAGTTGGGGCACTCCCACCTGGTTCAGGAAGAACCGCCTTTGCTGCTCTGGGGAGGGATTTCCTGGGACCCCGCCCCCAGACCCTTCGTCGGGCAGCGCCGGTTCCCGCCGTCCGCTGAGCTGCACTGCACCCCTGTGGCCCAGCTGCGACACTGCAGCACAGGAGCACCAGAGCCTAGCGGTTTTCAGGAGGCATTTGGGTTATTTTTTGGACTGATTTTTAAAATCCAATTTAAAACTGTAATTTTTTTTTTCAGCTAAGCAACAGAAAATGTACAAGCTCAAAATGATAGAATATGTGGGATTTTGGTCTGTAATAAACATTTTTTAAGAGCCCTGTAAATGTTCTTTAGAACATTTCTTTAGAGCACTTGAATGAGAATAAACTTAGTCCTTCTGTCCCCTGCTCGTTTCTCCAGCTTCAGTCGGGTCACTCTGCCCTTAGGCACTATCCCTTAGCTCTAGAGAACTACTTACAAGTTTCCTAATGGTCCAGGCTTCGTTTTGCTTTTAGTGGAATTTACACGAGCTAAGCAACCTCACACCCCTACCCCCGCCTGACTTCTAAATCTCCTTAAGACTTAGGCTCCTTCTGATTCCATCAGATGAGGTTGATGGTTGATTGGTGTTCGGGGCTCCCTGTAAACTCACCTCTCTCTCCCCTATTGGACTGGAGGGTCCTTGAGCACACACGTGACTCTTCCTCCTTTTGTCCACCACTTTTCTCGCCTTGGAGACAGTAAATCACAGAGAGTAGGAATCTAGTATGTTCAAAGGAGGAAAGCACATGAACATGGACAATATAGTATATTCTCTCCATTCATTTCCACTGGATTCAGTTCTGCCAATATTGATGGGACACCTACCCTGTCCAAGAGTCCTCTCGGACAGCATGGGAGGGGAGCAGGGAGGCGAGAAGAGGTCTGAGATGACAAACTGATACCTCCTGCTATTAACTGCACAATTCGTTATTCCTTTCAAACGCCTACGGCGTGGACAAAGCTTGAGGTGTTGAGGTCCAATGTTTGCACCTCACTTGAGAGGTTAGGCTCAGGCATGCATTTTTTTTTTTTTTTTTTTTTTTTTTTGCGGTACGGGGGCCTCTCACCGCTGCGGCCTCTCCCGTTGCGGAGCACAGTCTCCGGACGCGCAGGCTCCACGGGCCCAGCCGCTCCGCGGCATGTGGGATCTTCCCAGACCAGGGCACGAACCCGTGTTCCCTGCATCGGCAGGCGGACTCTCAACCACTGTGCCACCAGGGAAGCCCAGGCATGCATTTTTTAAAACATTTTTTGGCCACCCCGTGATTTTAATGCCCCAGAGTATCTGTATCATTGTAAGAAACTCCTGAGCCCCAGTCTTCAACAGTGAGCAAAAACAGTGAGAATTTCAAGTAAGCTGGTGGAACACTATTTGAAGACAGGAGTAATTTGGAAAATCTGTTGGTTTTGCCTACCCAGTATCCATTCTTCTGCTGCTGCTAGGAGCCCCTCGATTTTCCTCTGGAGAACCACCCCTTCCCTGCTCTAAGTCCCTGCAGTTGAGGTAGGGCTGATTCTCATCCTTGCCCCCACCCCCACTGATTCCCAGCACACACATACATGGGCGCTCGTAGGTGGTACTTGCACACACAGCCCATCCAAGCTCTGAATCTGCTTCTTTTTCAACTTGAATTGCACATGGATTCAGCCACATCTGAACCTTTAGACTGAACGTCTACCCTTAAACTTTCCAATTACTGAGCAAATTAATCCCCTGCCACATTTTTCCCTAAATGAGTTTGAGGTGGATTTTGTCATTTGCAAGCACGAAATTTCTAACAGAAATTTATGAGACTTTCAAATGAGATAAGCAACTTTATATTCTGTCTGCTTATAGGAAAGGGGTACGTTAATTGACGTGTCCTGATATGCTGAGGTTTTGGGGTTTTTTCCTTGTTTTTTGATAAGATTTCCTTCACTGTTTTTAGCAGAGCTTAAGTTTATTAAACATGAAAAAGCCCACTTACTTGGCCTAGTTTAGAGCCCTGTTCAATGTATTTGGTTTTGGCATGGGCTTTTAAAAGCTGCCCACATGAACAAAATGGAGATAATGAAACTTATCTCGCAGAACTGTTGAAGGTAAAATGAAATAACATATGTGAAATCACCTTATGCTGTATAAATGTTGGGTATTATTCCTACAGGTTTATCATCATATTTCATTTTCTGTCAGCAAAGTTGCTGGAGAGGGAATTCTCCAGCGATGCAGTGGTTAGGACTCTGAGCTTCCACTGCAGGGGGCTCGGTTGAATCCCTGGTCTGGGAATTAAGATCCCGCAAGCCATGCGGCACAGCTGAGAAAAATTTTAAAATAAAATAAGATTAAAACGTTGCTGGAAAGTTACTTATTGTTAGTAGTACTGATAGCTGTACAAATGCAAACTGTAACCGAGCAAGTAAAAGATGAAAAAAAAGGAAATTTGATTCCTTTTAGGCTACAATCATCCCGGGAATGTTGTAAATGATCAGTTGAAATCATACATCTGAAAAGGCTTTGAAAACAAAAATGCCATGTGATTATAAGATACTGTTATCTCAGCCCTGCAGGTCACTAAAACTTTGATGTTGCTCATTTGCATATATGTTTGATTTCAGAGTTTATTAATATCTGATACTTTTCATTTAATCTTAAAACAAAAAAACCACATGCTGTTTCATAGAGCACAGTCTTATACAGTGAATGGCTTTATCTTGGTTTTCTTCTCTTTGGCCTCTCTGTGGCATTTAACCACCCTGACAATCCACTCCTTCAAATTCTTTCCTCTCTCAGATCCAGCGACACTACATTTCCCTACTTCTTCTTGACCTGTTCAACGACTTTTGATTCCCCTCTCCCCTCCCCACTGCTATGATCTCTAGTTCCTTCTCTTCCCCCCACCCCAAGTTCCTGTACAAGTCACCCATTCTCATCTACCTTGCATCAGTCCATAATTCCATCTTTATTGCATATTTATTTCAACACATATGTCCTGCCACTAACTCACTTTCAATATCTCCAAAAACGTCATAGTCTCCTGCATTCCAATTGGCTGCCTTTACAAGTGCCCCACTGCAATTGGTGGCCGTGCCATTGTCCCCATGTTCCTGCCCTTCTTCTTGCTTCCCTCTCTTTCAATCCCTTTTTCCAGGCTCCAAATACTTCAGTGCCTTTCAGACACTTTTTCTCTGCTCTCCTGATACCCACACACCAGCCCAGGCCCTCATCATCCCTCTGCCCATCCTCACAGCTGGTCTCTTTAGCTCTGGACCCTCCTCACTCCTGTCTGTCCTGTGGATGGCAGCTGAATCAGGCTCCTAAAACGCCTCTTTGTGAGCTCCATCAGAGCAAGTACTGCACACCGGGCATCTTGGTGCTCCCAGCACCTGGCACAGTGTCTGGCACAGTTATGGCTATTGACTGATGGTCCTTCCCTTGCTCAGGGGAGTTGCTTCAGTGTGTGTGTGTGTGTGTGTGTGTGTGTGTGTGTGTGTGTGTGTGTGTGTGAGAGAGAGAGAGAGAGAGAGAGAGATCAGTTTCAGACTTCTTAGCTGGACTAGTTCTTCATAATATGAATTATTTATCCCATGTTATTTTCAGCTGCTTCACAAAGTAAACCCTTTACTCAAGCCAATCTGGTTTCTCCTTTTATAAATTTACATTTCACTAATAATTTAGATCAAACTACTTAGCAATCATTGTTTCTCTCCTATCAGTGTAATTTGTCTCCCTAACTAGATTATGATACCCTGAAAACCTGAAACTCTGTTTATTGGCCGCTACAGTCTTTTGATCCACTCCCTACCAAACGCCCTTACACCACAGATACTGCCTCTGAACCCACTAAAGTAAAACTATCTGATATTTTCCTTTGTATATTTATACTTACCTTTTTATTTATAGATCTTTAATATAGATTTGTATATCTCAAAACACCTAGCTCCATGGTGAGTCCCGGGGTCACTTCAAATGTTTGTTGATTGATCACATGGACCGAGCAGCAGTCTACTCTGATCCACTCCTCGACCTGGAAGCCCAACACAAAACAGCATCTTGGTGGCCTGACCTTGATACCATTCTCTGGAAATATAAGGATTTAATTTGTCACAGAGTGAGTCTTTTTTTTTTTTTTTTTGGCTGTGTTGGGTCTTTGCTGCCTGCGGGCTTTCTCTAGTTGCGGCGAGCGGGGGCTACTCTTCGTTGCGGTGCACGGGCTTCTCATTGCGTTGGCTTCTCTTGTTGCGGAGCACGGGCTCTAGGCATGTGGGTTCAGTAGTTGTGGCTGGCTGGCTCTAGAGCTCAGGCTCCGTAGTTGTGGCTCTCAGGCTTAGTTTCTCCATGGCATGTGGGATCTTCCCGGACCAGGCCTCAAACCCGTGTCCCTTGCATTGGCAGGCGGACTCTCAACCACTGCGCCACCAGGGAAGCCCATAGCGTGAGTCTTTTGATACTGGAATGATAGGACTCCAAATACTTATTTTACTTAAAAATATTAGAAGGAAAAGCAATGATAACAACCATTGATAAACATGACTGTATAAACTGTAGGACTTACAATGAAAGACTGACGGCCTCTGAGCTGCTGCAATGTTAAAAAAAAAAGAGGTAGCGGGGTGCCTGAGGGACTTTTAGCCAATCCAGTCTTGTGTTGTTTCTGACTTTTTTTTTTCTTTTGCCCACAACAAAAATGATCACCTGGTAGCCTGAAAGAATTAATGGACCTCTTTTCAATTCCTAACTCGAAGCAAGGGAGTTATTTTGAGTCCTCGGCAGAAACTAACACATTGTGTCGATGCAGGAAGGAGCCTCAGAAATGGAGTCTTTAAGGCTGTGTAATTCTGCATGTATTTGAATAATTCAAACTTCTGAGCCCCCTCCCCCAGCCATCCCTTTATGCTCAGCACACTGCAGACATTAACGACATGAAGCAATCGTGCACTCGCACACTTTCTGAAACAATCGCGCTAGTTGTGAACTTGCCAACTGCAAACAAAAATGCTAGTGTGCATTGCTCTGCAATTGTGCCCAGTTCTACGAGGAGATAGCAACACTGTTGTCTCCACCAGCCAAGGCTCACAGATGGGTCACTCGGCTGCGGCCGAACTGGGCTGTACTCTTGGCAGATGGACTGGAAAGTTGGCCGACTTGCTCAGAAACCTGACATCCTGGTCATCTCCAGCCCCCATGGGCAGACTCTCCTGACACCCAGTTGAATCTGAATCTTACCACCTCCTCTCCGCATCAGTAGTTTTCCTTGGAAAAGTTTTTTTTTACTAGGTAGCTCGCTTTCATTCTGTTTCTATGATGACTGTACCTTTGCATGTCATATATATTTATATATAATATAGATGTCATATATTATATATAAAGATTTTAAATTTTGTTTTATATATAAAACAAATATATGTATATTTATATAAATACGTATAAAAAATATGTATATATATATATATATATATATATATATAACAAATACATATATATATACAAAGAGAGGCAGAGACAGAGAAACAGAGAAGGGCTTCTCAGCCTCAGTACTGTTAACATTTTGGGCTGGATAATTCTTTGTTTTGGGGACTGTCCTGTCATGACAACCAAAATGTCTCCAGATATTGCCAAATGTTCCCTGGCGGGGAAAACTGTCCCTGTCTAAGAAGCACTGGTATAGAGTAATGTTGAGTGAATTACTTGAATTAAGGTCTTGATGGGCTATACATGCATACACACATCCACAACAAAGTACAGCCATATAAAATTCACTAAAACTGGGCTTCCCTGGTGGCGCAGTGGTTGAGAGTCCACCTGCCGATGCAGGGGACGCAGGTTCGTGCCCCGGTCCGGGAAGGTCCCACGTGCCGCAGAGCGGCTGGGCCCGTGAGCCACGGCCGCTGAGCTTGCGTGTCTGGAGCCTGCGCTCTGCAACAGGAGAGCCCACAGCAGTGAGACGCCCGCGTACCGCGCAAAAAAAAAAAAAAAAAAAAAATTCACTAGAACTGAAATATTTCTAACTGAGAGTCATTTTTTTTAAACACCTTTATTGGAGTATAACTGCTTTACAATGGTGTGTTAGTTTCTGTTTTTATAACAAAGTGAATCAGCTATACGTATACATATATCCCCATATCTCCTCCCCGAGAGTCATTTTTATCTCAAGAAATATAAAATACAGCATAGTTAGAGTATTAAAAAATTGAATGGGCCCTTAAATTTTGTTGCAATTTGTTGTTCTTAATCAAGTATATTTGACATACTAGGCTTTTATTCAAAACATCTGAATAAGTAAGAAAAACGTTTCTGTAGGTTGCGCATCTCTCCTCTTCTGCCCCACTGCAAGTTTTTACTGTATACACAGATCCTGTCCTAAGTGCTTGAAAAACATTTTTTAATGAAGCGGTTCATGCAACGTAGTATCTGGTACATAAATGTTAGCTTTTAATAACTGAATAGTTATTATCATCTTATTTAATCCTCATAAGAACTCTTTAAGTTATAAGTTATTATCCCTATTTTGCAGATGAGGTCAGAGAAGTGGAGGAGCTTCCACAAGGTCACACAACCACAGCATGTCCAAGCTATGTCTAGAACCCAGATATTTCTGGCCTTAAATCCTGTTTTAACCATTTGTTTACTGCCATATTAAGGGAACCAAAGCCAGGAGAAGAAATAAATTATCCAAAATCCCAGAGAGATTGCTTTGGTGGTCCCACTGTGGTTGATGCAAAGGAGTGATGATGGCTGTGACATAAAGTCGTCTCTCACTCACGGTTGACTCTTGCCCACTGTGGCCATGGGAATGTCACCCCATCACTGCTCCTTTGAGGAGCTCTTCTTCTAAGTGCCTACTGAAAGTGCATTTAGACACCTGGGTTCAGCCCACACCAGGAACAGGATAACTTCCAAGTCAGATTTTGATCCATGAGGAGGTGATACAGGATGAGCTGCTATGGAGATAGGTGATAGGGGAGGATCCAGAACAGCTGTCAGAGAGGTTGGGAATGATGTGATCACAGGGTAGGCAAAGGGAGGTAAGGATTGGAAGGTGAGGTAGGAGGAGAATAAGGCTGGGGGGAGGTAAAGATGTGTGGCCCAAACTGGGCAGAGAGAGACATGCTTATAGGGCAAGAGGCAAGGGAAAAAGTGTGGCTCCAACTGGGGATGTTAGTTAAGTTTGTACTATTGTCTCAAAGGATCTGTATTAGTTTGCTAGGGCTGCCGTAACAAAGTACCACAGACTGGGTGGCTTAAACAATGGAAATTTATTTTCTCACAATTTTGGAGACATGAAGTCCAAGATCAAGGTGTCGGCAGAGTTGGTTCCTCCTCGGGACCACAAGGAAGAATCTGTTCTGCGCCTGTCCCTTAGCTTCTGGTGGTTTGTTGCCAATCTTTGGCATTCCCTGGCTTGTAGAACCATCACCCCGAACTCCTCCTTCATCTTCGTGTGATGTCCTGCCTGTGTGTATGTCTGTCTCCAAATTTCTTCTTTACAAGGACACCAATCATATTGGATTAGGGTCCACCCTAAGATTTCATTTTGACTTAACTATCACTAAAAAAAAACCCTCTCTCCGAGAGAGATCATATTCTGAGATATCGGGTGTTAGGACTTCAACATATGAATTTTGGAGAGAGACAACTCAACCCATAAAAGGAGCCAAGGAACACTGGATGCTTAAGAATGAGTAATAAAACCCTCCACCTCAGGGCTTCCCAGGTGGTGCAGTGGTTGAGTGTCCGCCTGCCGATGCAGGGGACACGGGTTCGTGCCCCGGTCCGGGAAGGTCCCACATGCCGTGGAGCGGCTGGGCCCGTGAGCCATGGCCGCTGAGCCTGCGCGTCTGGAGGCTATGCTCCGCAACGGGAGAGGCCGCAGCAGTGACAGGCCTGCGTACTGCAAAAAAAAAAAAAAAAAAAAAAAAAAAAAAAAAAACCCTCCACCTCTGTTCCCTCTTCATCTCTGACCCAGCAGGAGTGACACCAATGCTCCCACTCCAGGTTCAGACACTGGAGGGGCTGCTACCGAGCGGCAGCCAGGGAGTCCCCATCACGCTACTGCTTCATCTCCAGGGAAAAACCTCACAAAAGCTACTGTGGGTGTCTTTTAAAGCATAAGCTTAGCTCTTATATATTGAAATTTCTATTCTGAGCTATGGAAGTTAAAAAAATAGATGTCTTTCAAGATAAAACAGATATTAGAGGTACAAAGGGACACCTTAGAAATCAAACTGTTTGAAGGACTATGTGCCAGTGACTCAGAAGTAATTAAGACATAATTAAGGCACACTGAAGGGACAGGGTTAATTCATACTCAGAAGAGTGGAACCCAATCACAAATTGGAGCCCTTGGACCTTGAATCAGGAGAGGGGTTCTAGCCAAAGTCACCTGAGCATCTACAGGAGACATTTTGCTTTTGCAAAGCAACTGTTGTCTTTGTTCAGTGTCCTCCCTCAATCCTTCCGGTGACAGCCTCAGCCCCCTGCCCACAGGGGAGTCCGTGTAACCCACACTGAGTTAGTCTAGCTCCATCCCCACCACCCAACCCGTTGCAGTATTCAGCCCGGATGCACACATGAATCAAACCAAGTTGTTTCAAGCCCTTATCCAGAATTTTCCAGTGGAGCTGTGGGAAGGAAGCTCACTCTTGCCTGCTGGGTAGCAATTTGAGGAGGACGTGAATCTGGGGCTGTCACCACCAGCACGGGCAATGAAGTGAAGGCTCAACAGAGAGCCCAGGGAATTCCCTGGTGGTCCAGTGGTTAGGACTATGCACTTTCACTGCCAGGCCTGGGTTCAGTCCCTGGTAGGTAACTAAGATCCCACAAGCCACGTTGCGTGGCCAAAAATATAGAGTGCCCAGTTATAATCTCCAAGAATCCAGAGTTGTCTTGCTCTGGCTTTCCTTTGTTTAATTAAAAAAATTTTTTTTAAATAATAGCTTTACTGAGATATAATTCACACACCATTAATTTTGCTCATTTAAAGTGTACAGTTCAACGGTTTTTAGTATATTCCCAAGGTTGTGCAACTTTCACCATTTAACGTTAGAACACTTTCATCACCCCAAAAAGAAACCTCGCACCTGTTAGCACTCACTTCGCATTACCCCTCCCCCAGTCCCCGGCAACCACCCGTCTGCTACTGGCTCTGAATTTTGCCTTTTCTGGACAGTTTCACTCTACTCTCACACTGGTTTAAAATTGTTTGGGGGTCTGCCTCCCCAGCCAAGGCAGGGACTGTCCTGGGAGGGAGCTAGGGATACTTGACAGGCACTCAGGGAAAGAAGATACCCTAGTGGGGGGCCCTCCCCTCTATCCCATAATTTGGGCAGATGACCTAAGTTTGTCTCTTAGCTTGGAGCTTCTAGTGGACTCATACCTAGAGGGTGATGAACTTTTTTGGTGTGTGTAGTGAAATAGACATAACAAAAATGTTCCAATTTTAGACATTTCAAAGTATACAGTTGAGGAGGCTTCCCTGGTGGCGCAGTGGTTGAGAGTCTGCCTGCCAGTGCAGGGGACACGGGTTCGAGCCCTGGTCTGGGAGGATCCCACGTGCTGCAGAGCAACTGGGCCCTGTGAGCCACAACTCCTGAGCCTGCGCATCTGGAGCCTATGCTCCGCAACAGGAGAGGTCGCGGTGGTGAGAGGCCCGCGCACGGTGATGAAGAGTGGCCCCCGCACACCACAACTAGAGAAAGCCCTCGCACAGAAACGAAGACCCAACACAGCCAAAAATAAATAAATGAATAAATGAATAATAAAGTATACAGTTGAGTGATATTAAGTACATTCACATTTTTGTGCAACCTTAACTACTTTCCATCTCTAGAACATTTTCATCTTCCTACTGAAACTCTGTACACATTAAACAGTAACTCCCCTTCTCCCCCGCCCTGTTCCCCTGCTCCTCCTGGCAGTCTCTTTTCTACTTTCTGTCTCTATGAATGTGACGACTCTAGGGACCTCAAACAAGTGGAATCCTACAATATTTGTCCTTTTGTGACGGGCTTATTTCACTTAGCATAATGTTTTGAAGGTTCCACTGTGTTGTAGCATGTGTCAGTACTTCATTCCTTTTTTCCCCAAACTTTTTCTATTGTGATAAAATACATATAACATAAATGTTATCATCTTAACTATTTTTAAGTGTACAGTTCACTATTATTAAATACATTCATAATGTTCTGCTACCATCACCACCATCCACTTCCAGAACACTTTTCCTCTTGTAAAACTGAAATTCTATACCCATTAAACAATCACTCCCCATTCATTCCTTCCTCCCAGACAGTGGAAACCACCATTCTGCCTTCTGTCTCTATGATTTGGACTAATCTATGTACTCTCTATAGACTATATGACAACTGCATATACTCTGTAAGTGGAAATATACAGTATTTATCTTTTTGTGACTGGTTTATTTCACTTAATATAATGTCCTCAAGGTTCCTCCATGTTGTAGCATATGTCAGAATTTCCCTCCTTTTAAAAGCTTAATAATATTCCATTACATGTATATTCCACATTTTGCTTATCCATTCATGCATCAATGAACACTTAGGTTGCTTCCGCTTTTTGGCTGTTGTGAATAACGCTACTATGACCATGGGGTACAAATATTTCTCTGAGACCCTGCTTTCAATACTTTTGGGCATATACTCAGAAGTGGAATTGTCAGGTCATATGGTAATTCTATTTTTGATTTTTGGAGGAACCACCATACTGTTTTCCATAGTGGTTACACCATTTTTCATTCCTACATTCCCGAGCACAAGGGCTCCAATTTTCCCACATCCTTCTAAACACTTGTTTCTGTTTTGGTGGCGTTGTTGTTGTTTTAATAGTAGGCATCCTAAAAGGTGTGAGGTAGAATCTCACTGTAGTTTGATTTTCATTTCCCGAATGATTAGTGATGTTGAGCGTCTTTTCATGTGCTTATTGGCCACTTTTATATCTTCTTTGGAGAAATGTCTATTCAAGTCCTTTGCCCATTTTTGAATCAGATTATTTTTTTGTTTCTTGAGTTGTAGGAGTTCTCTATATATTCTGGATATTAATCCTTTATCAGCAACATGATTTGAAAATATTTTCTCCTAAAGCAAATCTCTTGTAGACAGCATAAAGTTGTGTCAATTTTTAAATCCATTCTGCCCATTTCTCCTTTTTAACTGGAGAATTTAATCTATTTACATTTAAATTAATTACTGGCAAGGAGAGACTTACTTATGTCATCTTGCTATTTGTTTTCCATATGTCATTTATCTTTTGTCCCTCATTTCCTACATTACTGTCTTCTTTTATGCTTAGTTTATTTTTTTATAATGAAACATTTACACTTTTTATTTCCTTTTGTGTATATTCTATATCTATTATCTTTGTGGTAACCATGGAGATTATACTGAACATACTAAACTTGTAACACTCTAACTTGAATTTATACTAGCTTACTTTCAGCAACATATAATACTCTGCTCTTCTACAGTTCCATCCCCACCCCTTTTAGTTACTGATGTCATAAAATTGTGTCTTTATTGTATATGCAAAACATAAATTAATAATTCTTTTAAATGCATTAGTATCAAATTATGTGGAAAACAAAATGTGGTGTTACAAACCAAAATTACAATAATACTAGCTTTTAGACTAACCATTATTTTTGTTAATGTGTTAGTCTCTTACATCATATAGAAAATAAAAAGTGAAATTACAAGCTGATGTTACAGTAATACTAGCTTTTATAATTGCCCATGTATTTACCTTTACTGACATCTATATATCTTCATATGGCTTCAAGTTGCTGTCTAACATCCTTTCATTTCAACCTACAGGACTCCATTTAGCATCTGTTTCAAGGCAAATTAATGTCAATTAATTCCCTAGGTTTTTGTTTATCAGGGAATGTCTTAATTTCTCTATCACTTTCGAACGACAGTTTTGCCAGATGTAGGATTCTTGGTTGACAGCTCTTTTTCTTTTAGCACTTTGACTGTATCAGCTCATTGCCTTCTGGCCTCCGAAATTTCTGAAGAGAAATCTGCTGATGGTCTTATTGAAGATCTCTTGTATGTGAGTAGGTTCTCTGTTGCTGCTTTCAAGGTTCTGTCTCTGTGTTTGGAAAGTTCGATTCTAATGTGTCTTGGTGTGAATCTCTTTGAGTTTGTCTTGGAGTTCATTGAACTTCTTGGATGTCTGTATTCATCAAATTTGGGAAGTTTTCAGTCATTATTTCTTCCAATATTCTCTCTGCTCCTTTCTCTTTCCCTTCTCCTTCTAAGATTCTCTCAATGTGTATGTTGGTCTACTTAATGGTGACTCATAGGTCCCTTATGCTCTACTCACTTTTCTTCAATCTTTTTTCTTTCTGTTCCTCAGATTCAATAACTTCCATTGTACTCTCTTCAAGTTCACTGATTCTTTCTTCTGGCTCGTCCAATATGCCTTTGAATGCTTTTAGTGAATTTTTAAATTTCGATTCTTGTATTTTTCCATTGCAAAACTTATTTTTGGTTTCTTTTTAGATTTTCTATCTCTTTATTTTATTTCCACTTTGTTCATACATCTTTTTCCTGACTTTCTCCACACCTTTAAGACAATTGTTTTAAAGTCTTTGTCTAAGAGATCCATCATAATGTCTTTTTCGAGGACAGTTTCTGTTGATTTATTTTTTTACTTTAAATAGGCCATACTACCTCACACCAGTCAGAATGGCCATCATCAAGAAGTCTGCAAACAATGAATGCTGAAGAGGGTGTGGAGAGGGGGTAGCCCTCTTGCATGGTTGGTGGGAATGTAAATTGATACAGCCACTATGGAGAACAGTATGGAGGTTCCTTAAAAAACTAAAAATAGAACTACCATACAACCCAGCAATCCCACTGCTGGGCATATACCCTGAGAAAACCATAATTCAAAAAGGCTTATGTACCACAATGTTCATTGCAGCTCTATTTACAGTAGCCAGGACATGGAAGCAACCTCGGTGTCCATTGACAGATGAATGGATAAAGAAGGTGTGGCACATATATACAATGGAACATTACTCAGCCATAAAAAGAAATGAAATTGAGTCATTTGTAGTGAGGTGGATGGACCTATAGTGAAGTCATACAGAGTGAAGTAAGTCAGAAAGAGAAAAACAAATTCCATATATGGAATCTAAAAAAAAAAAAGTGGTTCTGAAGAACCTAAGGGGCAGGACAGGAATAAAAACTCAGACATAGAGAAAGGACTTGAGGACACAGGGAGTGGGAAGGGTAAGCGGGGACGAAGTGGGAGAGTGGCATGGACATATATACACTACCAAATGTAAAATAGATAGCTAATGGGAATCAGCTGCATAGCACAGGGAGATCAACTCAGTGCTATGTGACCACCTAGAGGGGTGGGACAGGGAGGGTGCGAGGGAGACTCAAGAGGGAGGAGATATGGGAATATATGTATATGTATAGTTGATTCACTTTGTTATAAAGCATAAACTAACACACCATTGTAAAGCAATTATACTCCAATAAAGATGTTAAAAAATAATAATAAAAATTAAAAAATAAATAGGCCATACTTTCCTGTTTCTTTGTAGGTCTCATGATTTTGTTATTGTTGTTGGAAATTGGACATTTGAATCTAATAATGTGCTAAATCTGGAAATTAGATTATCCTCCTTCCCCCGGGTTTGCTGGGGTTTTTGCTTTTATTTCTGTTTTTAAATTAGTGTAGGCTGTCTCCGTGCCCTGGAGCAGCCTGAGGTGAAAACATAAGGTCTTCTCAGGTCTTTTGTGAGCCTACACCTTTCCCTGGTCATGTGTGGTGACTCTAATTTCCCTAATATAAGCAATTGATTCTGAATGCCCTAACCTTTAATATCTGGAGCCTAAAAAGGAAAAAAGAGAAAAATGAAGGGGCGCTGTAAGTTCCCTAGAAGTCTCCAGTTGGAGGGAGAGGGACTTGCAACAATGGCGGGAGATGCAACAACAATGGCCACTGACCACTTTGTGGTGAGAAGGAGCATATGCAATTAGAGCACAGATCCTTGAGATTTGGAGGACAAGGTCCTTCTTGCCCACCCTGGCTCCCAAAGCTGTGTGCAAGCAGTTCCAAGAACACGTGCGCAGCTGCTTGCCATGGGACTGGAAGTGGGGGATGGGTAGCTACGAGCTGAAATTGACCACAGTTTTACCATCCAAACTTCCCCTGAAAGTTGCAAGCCTGCAGTAGACTCCAGAGTTCCGAAATATCTACATCAGATAGATCCTACCAGTGTAATTATTGTCCAGGTGGAGAGGTGGATTCCTGGTGCTCCCCACTCTGTCATCTTCCCAGAATCCTCTGTTGGTTCTGGCTTTCCTCTCAGCTCTGTGAGCTACCCCAGTACCTATCCAATAAATCTAACGTTGAAACTAAGCTGGGTTTGGCATTCTGTTACTTACAACCAATAGAATCCTGAAGAATACACTTGGATTCTGTTCTAAGACTATAGAAAATGAAATATTTTTACCATAATTGAATATAGCTATACATGGCTAACAGTAACTGAGGGTTTAATAAGTGCCGGGCACTGTTAACTCAAACTGAAAGTTTCCGTGGTACTTTTGCTAGCACTTCGCCGAACCCGTGAACAAGTATATAATAACTAGGCGGGGGATAACCTCCCATGGTCCCAGTCTGTCTCAGCTGAGGTCTGCCTTAGGACACTTAACAATGATAATGACAGGACCTGGTGCAATGAAAGAGCAGCACATGAAGAATGAGTTACCATGTAGAAACCTCAGAAACTATCTCAGCATTTGAAGCTTAATTATAGAGTAAAAAAATTTCAAAACCTCAGGTAGGCCTGTCAGAAATATTTTCCTCACTTTTTAACCAAGCCTGGGCTGACAGTTCTCTGGGCTCATGGTTATTATCCCTACACTAACATGCAGCAAGTCACCAGTTCCCTAACTCCCCTGGAATAGAGTGTAAACGCCTTAACCTGAGAAATACCCTTTGCAATCTCACCCAGCCTCTTCTTATATCTTAACTTCTACCTCACCCCCCTGTTTCCTGATTTGCTTCAGCCTCAGGGAACTACTCTCAGCGTCCCATCCATGCCTTGCGTGGTCCCATCTCTGCTTCCTTGCTGACATGCCTTCTGCTGGTCCTCTTACCCTTAAAGGCCAGCTCAGATGCTTTTCTATTGGTACAACCAGAAATGTGACTTATTGATCCTTGAACTCCTAGGGCTCCTTGATTGTGCCTCTCTGGTGACCCTTCCTTTTCGTGTAGCTCTTGTGAGTGCACCCTCTCCTCCTTGACTGTGTGCTCTCTTAGGCTAGAGACTATAGCTTTATATTATCTACACAACCTAAAGGAATTTACAATAAATTTTTTGTTGACTGAATGAATAAACAAAGGAAAGTTTCTTGACACTCAAGGCTCTCCATTATCTAGCCTAACTCTATTAATCCATTTTCTTTTGGCTCTTTCTAAATATGCTTCATGCAGGTGGTTCTTGCCATCGTTCCCTGGGTATACGCAGTTGACATGAAGTTTTTTCTCATATTAACTCTTCATGTACCTTTTCATTTATTCAGTCATGTATCCATTCATTCACTTATTCACTCATTCATCCTGTCACTCAAATATTCACTGAGCATCTGTTGGTTGCTAGCTGCTGTGCAGAGGCACCAAGAACACCAAATGTCCAATATAATAGGAGAGACAGATGTGTAAACTGAGCACTACAAATACTGTGTGGTATATTTGGTACATAAAAGAGGTAAGTACACAGTAAATGTGGAGACAGAAGAGGGAGTGGGTAACTCTCCCTGGGAGGTGGGAGACCATGTTCAGGAAAATTTCACAGAGGAAATGTACCTTCAAAACCAAGTATCATCTAGAAGGTTGTTGTTAAGAGTGGACTCACATTACTCCGCCATAAAAAAGAATGAAATTGGGTCACTTGTAGAGATGTTGATGGATCTAGAGAGTGTCATACAGAGTGAAGTAAGTCAGAAAGAGAAAAGCAAATATCGTAATAACTCATATATGTGGAATCTAGAAAAATGGTACAGATGATCTTATATGCAAGGCAGAAATAGAGACACAGACATAGAGAACAAATGTATGGATACCAAGGGGGAAATAGGTGGGGTGGGAGGAATTAGGAAACTGGGATTGACACATATACATTATTGATACTATATATAAAATAGACAACTGATGGGAACATACTGTATAGCACAGGGAACTCTACCTAATACACGGTGGTGTCCTAAATGGGAGGGAAGTCCAAAAGGGAGGGGATGTCTGTATGTGTATGGCTGATTCATTTTGTTGTGCAGTGCAGGCTAACACAACAATGTAAAGCAACCATACTCCAATAAAAATTAATTAAAAAAAAAAAGAGTGGACTCACAGTAAAATGTGGTGGGCCGTCCTGGGTATGGCTCTTCTAGGACCCTGTGACGCTCTGTCCCTAACTAAGAACTCTGGAGGCTGAATTTGGGTCTTTTCTCAGAAGGGGATTACGAGTCCAAGGCCCACTCAGACATACTTTTTTTTTGTCTTAATTTGCAACCCCTCCCAATTGCTTAATATAGTATTTGTTTAGACAAGTGAAATCTCCAGTTCTTCTCTAAACAAATCACACACCTGGCCTGTGACCAGTTCAGTTTCTTTAAAGTACCTGTGCCTTTATTTTATTAATCAAATTCTAGAGTTCAAGGGGTGATTCACTGGCACACTCCACATTTAACTGCTTTATATGAAAACTTCTCCTCCTTCACTAGGCTGTAAACTCCACGAAGGTGCGTTTTCTCCCCTAGCATAGCACCAACTGTACTAAGCCCATGATGAGGGGTCAGTGTCCCTTGAAAAAATGAACTCTATTCTCTCATGGGCAGTTCCCATTTCTCTCCATTCCTCTCCTCCTCCAACTTCTTATCCACTGACCCTATTCCCCTACCTCCTGTGGTAATTTGCCTTCTGATGATGTGGAGCAATCTGCTATCTAGGAAATGCAAAATGTTTTCAGGAGAGTGCAGAGCCTTCCCCTTGGGGAGGATATCTGAATGTAGAACAGGATTAGACAGAGGTTTGAACTAGCTGAACTTTAACATTCTTCCCTCACTGAGATTTTATGATTCTGTCTTAAGTTGCTGCTTCAAACTTCAAGCAGCTGGTTCCCACACTTCCTTGTGCTACTGATTTTTTTCAGGTGCTATTAGTGCAAAGTGCAGGGTAGGAGGGGGAATTTTCAATATAAACCACACCTTTAAACTGAGGTTAGGATATTGCTAGCTGATAAAGCATGCTTATTGTATGTTATTAATAAATTGTTAAGCAATCTTTGAATCACACAGTAGTAAATCAAAGAAAACCAAGTTCAAGGCTATTTAGAGGCATTAGTGTGTGTAACTATGCTTTGTAACCTCTGAGTACTATGCAAAAATAAGATGTTATTTTTGACACAATTATTACTTGTAGCTGTCCTAAACATGTGATTTTCCTGACTCAATGTACAAGATAAAAAACTCCAGAGGTCTTTCTGTTCCTTATCAGTGTAAGATACCAGTAACAAGCAGAGATAATTTTCTCTTTTTTCCAATTCATCCTAGACTTGATCAATAGCCAGCCCAGAAATTTCAAATGACACAATTCATTCAAACAAGGCTGTGCATGCTTTTAATGTTTGAACAAAATTTGGTGGCCAAAAGAAAGTTTTCCCAAAGAAAAATCCTATCATCAGTGGACACTGGCATTTCAGACAAAAATGGAGGCTAGTCCTGATGGGAGCCTGCCTGGCCTCATCCTGTTCCACAGGCACCCCAAACCAAAAATCACAGCAGCTGGGTTGTGCTACTAGATGTATGCAGTTCATCTCTTGGAAATATAAAGACAAGGTGGACTAAGGTAATCAGTGCATCTGAGAACACACCCTCATATGCATGTGATTTGTGTAAATATGTCTGTTTGACTTCAAGAGATTTTGTACAATAGAATATGGAAATGTAGAACAGGAGTACAAAGTCTGAATGAGCAGGAGATTGAAGAGAGAATGACAAATTCTTGAATTATTTGCATTGTTCCAAAAGAATTTTGCCATGCTTATGAATTTCTTATGGAATTACATTAAATTAAATGAGTTGCACTGTGGAACGAAAACCACATTCACAGAAAGATAGACAAAATGAAAAGGCAGAGGACTATGTACCAGATGAAGGAACAAGATAAAACTCCACAGAAACAACTAAATGAAGCGGAGATAATCAACTTTCCAGAAAGGATTCAAAATAATGATAGTGAAGATCATCCAGGACCTCAGAAAAAGAATGGAGGCAAAGATCGAGGAGATGCAAGAAATGTTTAATGAAGACCTAGAAGAATTAAAGAACAAACAAACAGAGATAAACAATACAATAACTGAAATGAAAAATACCCTAGAAGGAATCAATAACACACTAACTGAGGCACAAAAATGGAGAAGTGACCTAGAAGACAGAATGGTGGAATTCACTGCCATGGAACAGACTAAAGAAAAAAGAATGAAAAGAAATGAAGACAGCCTAAGAGACCTCTGAGACAACATTAAATGCAGCAACATTCTCATTATAGGGGTCCCAGAAGGAGAAGAGAGAGAGAAAGGACATGAGAAGATATTTGAAGAGATTATAATCAAAAACTTCCCTAACGTGGGAAAGGAAATAACCACCCAAGTCCAGGAGGCACAGAGAGTCCCAGGCAGGATAAACCCAAGGAGAAACATGCCGAGACACATAGCAATAAAATTGACAAAAATTAAAGACAAAGAAAAGTTATTGAAAGCAACAAGGGAAAAATGACAAATAACATACAAGGGAACTCCCATAAGGTTAACGGCTGATTTCTCAGCAAAAACTCTACAAGCCAGAAAGGAGTAGCATGATATATTTAAAGTGATGAAACGGAAGAACCTACAACCAAGATTACTTTACCCAGCAAGGATCTCATTCAGATTCGATGGAGAAATCAAAAGCTTTACAGACTAGCAAAAGCTAAGAGAGGGCTTCCCTGGTGGCGCAGTGGTTGAGAGTCCGCCTGCCGATGCAGGGGACACAGGTTTGTACCCTGGTCCAGGAAGATCCCACATGCCGTGGAGCGGCTGGGCCTGTGTATCCGGAGCCTGCACTCCTCAACAGGAGAGACCACAACAGTGAGAGGTCCGCATATTGAAAAAAAAAAAAAAAGCTAAGAGAATTCAGCACCACCAAACCAGCTCTACAACAAATGCTAAAGGATCTTCTCTAAGTGGGAAACACAAGAGAAGAAAAAGACCTACAAAAACAAACACATAACAATTAAGAAAATGGTCATAGGAACATACATATTGATAATTACCTTAAATGTGAATGGATTAAATGCTCCAAACAAAAGACACAGGCTCACTGAATGGATACAAAAACTAGACCCTTATATATGCTGTCTACAAGAGATCCACTTCCAACACAGGGACGCATACAGACTGAAAGTGAGGGGATGGAAAAAGATATCCCACACAAATGGAAATCAAAAGAAAGGGGAATAGCAATACTCATATCAGATAAAATAGACTTTAAAATAAAGAATGTTACAAGAGACAAGGAAAGACACTACCTAATGATCAAGGGATCAATCTAAGAAGAAGATATAACAATTATAAATATATATGCACCAAACAGAGGAGTGCTTCTATACATAAGGCAACTGTTAACAGCTATAAAAGAGGAAATTGGCAGTAACACAACAATACTGGGGGACTTTTAACACCTCACTTACACCAATGTACAGGTCATCCAAACAGAAAATTAATAAGGAAACACAAGCTTTAAATGACACAATAGACCAGATAGAGTTAACTGATATTTATAGGACATTCCATCCAAAAACAGCAGAGAACATTTTCTTCTCAAGTTCACACGGAACACTCACCAGAATAGATCACATCTTGGGCCACAAATCAAGCCTTGGTAAATTTAAGAAAATTGAAATCATATCAAACATCTTTTCCGACCACAATGCTATAAGATTAGAAATCAATTATGGGGAAAAAAACATAAAAAACACAAACACGTGGAGGCTAAACAATACACTACTAAATAACCAAGAGATCACTGAAGAACTCAAAGAGGAAATCAAAAAATACCTAGACACAAATGACAATGAAAACACGACGATCAAAAACCTATGGAATGCAACAAAAGCAGTTTTTTTTTGTGTTTGTTTTTTTGCAGTACACGGGCCTCTCACTCTTGTGGCCTCTCCCATTACGGAGCACAGGCTCTGGACGTGCAGGCTCAGCAGCCATGGCTCACGGGCCCAGCTGCTCCGTGGCATGTGGGATCTTCCTGGACTGGGGCACGAACACGTGTCCCCTGCATCAGTAGGCGGACTCCCAACCACTGCACCACCAGGGAAGCCCAAAAGCAGTTTTAAGAGGGAAGTTTAAAGCAATACAATCCTACCTCAAGAAACAAGAAAAATCTCAAGATTTTTCTAGACACAAATAACAATGAAAACATGATGATCCAAAACCTATGGGATGCAACAAAAGCAGTTTTAAGAGGGAAGTTTATAGCAATACAATCCTACTTCAAGAAACAAGAAAAATCCCAAGTAAACAATCTAACCTTACACCTAAAGGAACGAGAGAAAGAAGAACAAACAAAACCCAAAGTTAGCAGAAGGAAAGAAATCATAAAGATCAGAGCAGAAATAAATGAAATAGAAACAAAGAAAATAATAACAAAGATCAATAAAACTAAAAGCTGGTTCTTTGAGAAGATAAACAAAATTGATAAAACTTTAGCCAGACTCATCAAGAAAAAGAGGGAGAGGACTCAAATCAATAAAATTAGAAATGAAAAAGGAGAAGTCACAATGGGCACCGCAGAAATACAAAGCATCATGAGAGACTACTACAAACAACTCCATGTCAATCAAATGGACAACCTGGAAGACATGGACAAATTCTTAGAAAGGTATATATAACCTTCGAAGACTGAACCAGGAAGAAATAGAAAATATGAACAGACCAATCACAAGTAATGACATTGAAACTGTGATTAAAAATCTTCCAACAAACAAAAGTCTAGGACCAGATGGCTTCACAGGTGAATTCTATCAAACATGTAGAGAAGAGCTAAGACCCATCCTTCTCAAACTCTTCCAAAAAATTGCAGAAGAAGGAACACTCCCAAACACATTCTACAAGGCCACCTGATACCAAAACCAGACAGAGATACTACAAAAAAAAGAAAATTACAGATCAATACCACTGATGAATATAGATGCAAAAATCCTCAACAAAATACTAGCAAACAGAATCGAACAACACATTAAAAGGATCATACACCATGATCAAGTGGGATTTATCCCAGGGATGCAAGTATGCTTCAGTATACACAAATCAATGTGATGCACCATATTAACAAATTGAAAAATAAAAACTATATGATCATCTCAATAGATGCAGAAAAAGCTTTTGACAAAATTCAACACCCATTTATGATAAAAACTCTCCAGAAAGTGACCATAGAGGGAACCTACCTCAATATCATAAAGGCCATATGTGACAAACCCACAGCAAACGTCATTCTCAATGGTGAAAAATTGAAAGCATTTCCTCTAAGATCAGGAACAAGACAAGGATGCCCACTCTCGCTGCTATTATTCGACACAGTGTTGGAAGTCCTAGACACAGCAATCAGAGAAGAAAAAGAAATAAAAGGAATACAAATTGGAAAAGAAGAAGTAAAGCTGTCACTATTTGCAGATGACATGATGCTATACATAGAGAATCCTAAAGATGCAACCGGAAAACTACTAGAGCTAATCAATGAATTTGGTGAAATTGCAGGATACAAAATTAATGCACAGAAATCTCTTGCATTCCTATACACTAACAATGAAAGATCAGAAGGAGAAATTAAGGAAACAATCCCATTCACCATTGCAACAAAAAGAATAAAATACCTAGGAATAAACCTACCTAAGAAGGTAAAAGACCTGTACTAAGAAAACTGTAAGCCACTGAAAAAAGGAATCAAAGATGACACAAACAGAGGGAGAGATATACCATGTTCTTGGATTGGAAAAATCAATATTGTGAAAATGACTGTACTACCCAAAGCAATCTACAGAGTCAATGCAATCCCTATCAAATTACCAGTGGCCTTTTTTACAGAACTAGAACAAAAAATCTTAAAATTTGTTTGGAGACACAAAAGACTCTGAATAGCCACAGCAGTCTTAAGGGAAAAAAACAGAGTTGGAGGAATCAGGCTCCTTGACTTCAGACTACACTACAAAGCTACAGTAATCAAGACAATATGGTAATGGCACAAAAACAGAAATATAGACCAATGGAACAGGATAGAAAGCCCAGAGATAAACCCACGCACGTATGGTCGAATCATCTATGACAAAGGAGGCAAGATATACAGTGGAGAAAAGACAATCTCTTCAGTAAATGGTGCTGGGAAGACTGGACAGCTACATATAAAAGAAGGAAATTAGAACACTCCCTAACACCATACACAACAATAAACTCAAAATGGCTTAAAGACCTAAATGTGGGGCTTCCCTGGTGGCACAGTGGTTGAGAGTCTGCCTGCCAATGCAGGCGACATGGATTTGTGCCCTCGTCCGGGAGGATCCCACATGCCGCGGAGCAGCTGGGCCTGTGAGCCATGGCCGCTGAGCCTGCGCGTCCAGAGTCTGTGCTCCGCAACGGGAGAGGTCACAACAGTGAGAGGCCCGCGTACCGCAAAAAAACAAAAAGACCTAAATGTAAGGCCAGACACTATAAAACTCTTAGAGGAAAACATAGGAAGAACACTCTTTGACACAAATCACAGAAAGATCTTTTTTGACCCACCTCCTAGAGTAATGGAAATAAAAACAAAAATAAACAAATGGGACCTAATGAAACTTAAAAGATTTTGCACAGCAAAGGAAACTATAAACAAGACAAAAATACAACCCTCAGAATGGGAGAAGATATTTGCAAATGAATCAACAGACAAAGGATTAGTCTCCCGAATATATGAACAGCTCATGCATCTCAATATTAATAAAACAAACAACCCAATCAAAAAATGGGCAGAAGACCTAAATAGACATTTCTCCAAAGAAGACATACAGATGGCCAAGAGGCCCATTAAAAGGTGCTCAACATCACTAATTATTAGAGAAATGCAAATCAAAAGTACAATGAGTTATCACCTCACACTGGTTAAATGGGCGTCATCAGAAATTCTACAAGCAACAAATGTTGGAGAGGGTGTGGAGAAAAGGGAGCCCTGTTGCACTGTTGGTGGGAATGTAAATTGATACAGCCACTGTGGAGAACAGTATGGAGGTTCCTTAAAAAACTAAAAATAGAATTACCATATGACCCAGCAATTCCACTACTAGGCATATACCCAGAGAATAATTCAAAATAATTCAGAATAATTCAAAAAGAGTCATAAGTCAAAAAGAGTCAGTCAACAGTGTTCACTGCAGCACTATTTACAATAGTCAGGACATGGAAGCAACCTAAGTGTCCATCAACATATGAATGGATGAAAAGATGTGGTACATATATACAATGGAATATTACTCAGCCATAAAAAGGAACGAAATTGGGTCATTTGTAGAGATGTGGATGGACCTAGAGACTGTCATACAGCGTGAAGTAATTCAGAAAGAGAAAAACAAATATCGTATATTAACACATATATGTGGAATCTAGAAAAATGGTACAGATGAACCGGTTTGCAAGGCAGAAATAAAGACACAGATGTAGAGAAAAAACATATGGCTACCAAGAGGGAAGGTGGGGAGGGGGGGTGGGATGAACTGGGAGATTGGGATTGACATATATCTATACTAATATGTATAAAATAGATAACTAATAAGAACCTGCTGTATAAAAGATAAAGAACAAAAACAAGGATACACACTCTTGCTTTTATTCAACATAGTATTGAATGTCCTAGCCACAGCAATCAAACAAGAAAAGGAAATAAAGGCATCCACATTCAAAAGAAAACAATAAAACTGTCATTGTTTGCAGATGACATGGTATTATGTATAGAAATCCTAAAGATGACATTAAAAAACTGTTAGAACTAATAAATGAATTCAGCAAAGTTGAAGGATACAAAATTAATATATGCAGAAATCTGTTCCATTTCTCTACACTAATAAAAGAGAAATTAAGAAAATGATCTCATTTACAAGTGCATCACAAAGAATAAACTATCTAAGAATAAACCTAACCAAAGAGGTAAAAGATGTGTATTCTGAAAACTATAAGATACTGATGAAGGAAATTGAAGATGACACAAACAAATGGAAATATATTCCATGCTTATGAATTGGAAGCACTACTATTGTTAAAATGACCATACAACCCAAGGTAATCTACGGATTCAATGTAATTGCTATCCAAATACTGAAGGCATTTTTCACAGAACTAGAACAAATAATTATAAAATTGGTATGGAAATGCAGAAGATCCCAAATAGCCCAAGCAATCTCGAGAAAGAGGAGCAAAGCTGGAAGGATCATGCCCCCTGATTTCAAACTATACTACAAAGCTGCAGTAATCAAAACAATATGGTACTGGCACAAAAACAGGTACATAGATCAATGGAACAGAATAGAGAGCCCAGAAATAAACCTATACCTATATGAGCAGTTAATCTATGATAAAAGGGGTAAGAATACACAATGGGGAAAAGATAACCTCTTCAATAAGTGGTGCTGGGAAACTGGACAGCTACATGCAAAAGAATCAAACTGGACAACTTTCTCATGCTGTGCACAAAAATAAATTTAAAAAGGATTAAAGACTTAAGTGTAAGACCTGAAACCATAAAACTTCTGGAAGAAAATATAAGCAGTATGCTCTTAGACATTAGTCTTAGCAATTTTTTTTTTTTTTTTTTTGCGTATATCTCCTCAGGCAAGGGAAGGAAAAACAAACATAACCATATGGGACAACATCAAACTAAAAAAGCTTTTACACAGCAAGGAAACTATGAACAACACAAAAAGTTAGCCTACTGAATAGGAGAAGATATTTGCAAATGATATATCTAATAAGGGGCTAATATCCAAAATATGCAAAGAACTCCTGCAACTCAACATCAAAAAAATCTGATTAAAAAATTGGGAGAGGATCTGAACAGATATTTTTCCAAAGTCATACAGATGGCCAACAAGCACATAAAAAAAAAATGTTCAACATTACTAACCATCAGAGAAATGCAAATCAAAAGCACCATGAGATACCACCTCACACCTCTCAGAATGGCAATCATCAAAAAGGCAACAAATAGCAAGTATTGGGAAGGGTGTGGAGAAAAAGGACCTCTCGTGCACTGTTGGTGGGAATGTAAACTGGTGCAGCCACTATGGAAAACAGTATGGAGGTTCCTCAAAAAAATAAGAATAGAACTACCATATGATCCAGGTATCCCACTTCTGGGTATTTATCCAAAGACTATAAAAGCACTAATTCAAAAAGACATCTGCACCCTCATGTTCATCGCAGCATTATTTACAATAGCTAAGACATGGAAACAACCTAAGTGTCCATCAACAGATGAATGGATAAAGAAGGCATGGTATATACGTACAGTGGAATATGTTTACTAGACTTACCATGGTGACCATTTCATAATGTATGAAAATGTCAAATCACTATGTAATACAGCTGAAACTGATATAATATTGTACCTCAACTATAATCCCATAAAATAAGAATGAATGAATGAATGTCATACCTCCCTCCAAGCCTCTTTCTAACATTGTAATCATTGAAGTTTTATTGCCAAACATTGAAGACAAGATATAGAATAAAGTGTCTCTGGGAACAGAGACATATGAGGGGCATGTCAGGACTCTGTTAAGACGACCACACATCCCTCCTTCAGTCAGTGCCTGAGGCATCTGATCTTTGCTTCTGCAATATTTAGAATGGACAGTATTTAAGGCAGATCAGCCCTGACACCCCATACAGTCTTGGAATTAGGTATTAGGCCAATTAACCTACAGACTCAGAAACACAGCTAGGTTAAGGGAGTGGGTGAGTGACATTTGAAATGATCCAAGGCTTCAACATGTAGTTTCAAATCAGGATCAGTTATGAAGCTGCCCAAGTAAACCCCAGCATAGAGCAATCCCTAGAAAATAAATTTCTGACATCGGGGTGGTAGCAAGGAAAGGAACGTTTTCCTTTCAAACCATTACCTAGAGCATCAATCATCATGATGGCAGATAAATCATAGTTCATCTCCAGCATTTATTAAAGTGCCCAAAATATCATAGATACTCAATATTTATTAGACAAATGAATCTCAGCTTTTTAGAATGTTTGACAGTTGGTTCCAGGTAGAAATGAAGGATTAAGCAAATACTTCTAATCTGACTCCCTCCAGAATCCCCACTAAAACTCATAAGGATCGGGGAGAGGGAGAAGAAGCAATAACAACATAATTTTGGAGGCTAGAAAGCAATGATAAAGGACCTGGCAGACCTGAGAAAACCAAATGCTAAGTTAGTGGCATTGCAAAACCCTCTGGATGTGGAGTGAAGTTGCAGGAGGGCTGAAATAAGAGAACTGGTTGGAGGTTGGAAGCTACTTGAGAGGTAGCTACTTTTATACCCTACCTTCTCCCCCACTTTTTTCCACTGGGTGACTCCCCTTTCCTACTCTAACAGAAGTGGAGGTTTATTCACTTTTTTTTCCCCAAAGCTGAAGGGGCTTAGGGACTCTAGCAAGAAAACAGGGATTAATTAATATAAGCACACCAAATGCTCAGATCTTCTCCCAATTCCTGATGGGTTAGAAATCAACCCTTACCCTCCAGACAGAAGATTGGAGAAGACTTCTCTAAGGAATATGACTAGCCCAAGTGAAAAAAAAAATCCCTAAAGATAGTGATACGGAGTGGGATGGGGTGAGGGGTGGAATTCCCTAACAAAGAGCTTACTCATATCATCCTTCAGTAAAATTTATGGTCAATAAGTCTTCCTGAAAGCATAGAGCTTCTCGTCAGCTTTTTGCTATCCCACCCTTTAAATATAAGCAGGCAACTAGGATTACCAAACATCAGAGGAAATCTTAATAGGAAAGATAACCGAAGGACCTAAATTGCCAGATTAAAAGAGCCCACAATTACCCAGCTCAATGAATGGAAACATATCAAGCATATTATCATGAAATTCTAGAACACCAGACACAGAGACAACATTCTCTATACTTCTAAAGAGAAAAAGCACATATACAAATGAGTAGGAATCAGAATGGCATCAGACTTGTCAACGACCACCCTGAGCCCTGAACTCTGAGGACAGTAGAGCAATGCCTCCAAAATTCTGAAAGAAAATGATTTCCTACCTAAAATTCTATACCCAGACAAACTGTCCATCAAAAATAAAAGTAGAATATACATAAATTCCCAAAAAGCTTACTTTCCGTGCACCCTTTCTCAAGAAGCTTAGGGACGACGTGTTAAATCAGAAAGAGAGAGAGAGAGAAAGGGAGTAAACCAAGGAAGAAGAAGGTGTGGAGGTGTGGATTCTAGGGAAACAGAAAAGCCACGTAAGGAAATAGGTGAAGTGAGTCCTCAGGATGATGGTGGTGTAAGAGGTGTGTACCAGGTTTAGAGGGCAACAAGTACACATAGGAGTGATGTGACTCAGGAGAGAAGACACATTGAGGCAGGTTATCACTAAGATGTCAACTGCTATTACTTTTTAAAATCTGAAGATGGAATGCCTGAATAAGCATAATCCAGGTTGTTTTTGGTATTTCCTTACCCATGTTTTCACGGAGTTTCTGTTCTCCTGCCCGCCTGCCCTCCCCCTCCTCCACACTATGACCTACTGCCTGCGTAAACTGAGAAAGCTCATTAAACCTCACAGAAGTTTTCTGCATGGACCTACTCCAGAACTGGAGATGGGTTTTGGTGAATTTAGAAAATGCAGAGCAATCCTCTCCCCCACCATAGTCTTGCCAGATGTCCTGCACCCAAACCACCTGCCAATGGTCCCGACTATAATAAGTCCTATGTTTCCCAAGTCTCACTCATGACCTTATCCACTGATTTCTCCAGAAATGGCTATTATACACTTTCATAGATGCTGAAGCCAGATTATGGGCTAGAAATTCTCTTTAGCTTATCTTCTTGGAGATCATCTAACAGAGCCTTCCTGTGCTTTTTCTTACACACCTGGGTTTCTGCTTGCTGCTCAGTTTTATATTAACCACATATGGTGGTTGATAAAATATTTGAGGAAAAACAGATGTTTGATAGTGGTATTCCTTATTTATTTTGATGACTTCCCTCACCTGGGACTTTGGAAATGAAATCCTGAGGATTGAGCCAATGAGTAGTGGATAGAAGTGGAAAGAGTTTGTGTTGCAGAAAAGCAGCCTCAAAGGACCTGAATAGCTGAGAAAGCATCCATCTTCTCTGCTTCCATTTCATGTCCCACATCATCTCCATTTGGCTGCTAAAATCTCCAATTCCAAACCTTCCCCTGCTGCCAGTACTAGACCCTTTCGAGGAAAAAACAAAGCAAAACAAAACAAAAGAAAATACCTAAGTGGTAGCAGCAATGCTGCAGAGAGACTAAGGGTGTGATAAGGAGACAGAGCTGAGTCCAAAATACTGGGCCCTCTCAACCTTGCTCCTGGCTACCAGGTCACTTTGCTGCTTAAATTCCTCCCATGATCCCTATCGCCCCATCAATGGATGGCATACAAAGCGTTTTCATTTCACTTTTCCCTACCTTGCCAGCTTCACCTGTGATGGTCCCTTATAGCATTTTTCTCTTGTCCACAGCAATATTCATCTAATTCCCTGGCTACTGTGTTCACAACTATCGGGTTGGCCAAAAAGTTCATTCGGGTTTTTCATAACATCTTACGAAAAACCCAAACAAAGTTTTTGGACAACCCAATACTTTGGTCAAGCTTAGAAGTCTCTTCTTACACCCTCCCTTCTTCTTTGCCTGGTTAATACCTACATATTTTCAAGACCCAGTTCAGACATAACTTCCTCCAGTAAAGCTCCACTACCCTAGCAACCGCTCTTCCCTGGACTGGGTTAGATGTGCTTCCTCTGTGCATGTCACACTGTACTGAAAATTCTCTATTTATCTCTCTGTGTCTTTCATTACATTAAATTCCTTGAAGATAGGGCCAAGGTCTTCCATCTCTGCCACTCCAGTACCTAGGTCTAGTATAGAGTAAGCAGTCAAATAAATATTTGATGAATGTAATTCTTATAAAGCCTATCATATTGAAATTACGTTCACATTATTTTTTTCTTTTAAAAATAATTAACAGGGCTTCCCTGGTGGCGCAGTGGTTGAGAGTCCGCCTGCTGATGCAGGGAACACGGGTTCGTGCCCCGGTCCGGGAAGATCCCACATGCCGCGGAGCGGCTGGGCCCGTGAGCCATGGCCGCTGAGCCTGCGCGTCCGGAGCCTGTGCTCCGCAATGGGAGAGGCCACAACAGCGAGAGACCCACATACCGCAAAAATAAATAAATTAAAAAAAAATAAAAATAATTAACATACTTAATTTTTTAGAGCTGTTTTAGGTTTGCAGGAAAATTGAGCAGAAAGTACAGAGTTCCTATATTCCCCCTCTTGCCCCACCCGGTTTCTCCTGTAATTAACGTCTTGCAGTAATGAGGTATATTTGTTACACTTGATGAGCCAATATTGACACATTATCATTAGCTAAAATCTACAGTTTACATTAGGGCTCACATTGCATGTTGTACAGCCTACAGGTTTTGACAAATGTAAAATATTGTATAGTCTAAGGGTTGTGACAAATAGTTACATTTGTATCATACATTATGGTTTCACTCCCCTAAAAATCCACTGTGTTCCACCTACTCATCCTCCCTCCCTCCCTCAAACCCCTAGAAACCACTGATCTTTTTACTGTCTCCATAATTTTTTCTTTTCCAGAATGTCATAGAGTTGGAATCATACAGGATGTAGGCTTTTCACACTGGCTTCTTTCACTTAGCAATATGCATTTAAGTTTCCTCTCTGTCTTTTTGTGGCACATTATTATTTTTAATCTTCAAAACAACTCTGCAAGCTAAGTATTATTTTAGTAGATGAACACCTGAGACTTGGAGAGGGAAGGTGACAGTGCAGAAGTAGTCAAAGTATCAATAATGCCTTACTATCTGTCCATTAAATAAACATTCATTGGTCCCTGCTTTGTGTCGGGCACAGTGTTTACTTGATTCCGAGAGCAATAAGAAGATAATTTCCTAGTCCTCAAGGAACTAAGAGTTCAGTGTATGACAGGTATATTAAAAAAAATTCATCACTTCACAGTATGAAAAGGGTTACTAAAAGAGTAGGTATCCTGCTGATATAAGTAGTAATTCAGATAATGTAGGCACTTGTCACAATAATGCCACATAATAAGTGCTCATAAAATGCTGACTATTATTATTTCACTTTGTCCTTACAACAGCCCTAACCCCTGTATATTGCTATCTCTTGTTTTTCTGATCAATAAATAGTTCAAAGTAATTAATTAACTTGCTCAAAATCACAGAAGAAGGAAGTGAATCTGAGCTTGTCCCAAGTCCATGTGCCCTCTATATTCTTCTTGTCTCGGTGATCCTGGCAGAAGTGACATCATGTCCCAAGGTAGAGACATTAAAGAGAAGGGTGTGTTGGGGACAGTGCCAAGTTGAGAGTGACTGGAGCACAGAGGGTGAGGACAGGAGCAGTGAGCAGTGGGGCTGGTCAGTCAGGCTATGAAGGACTCCCAAGTACTGAAGATCATAAAATGCTCCCAACCCGCTCATTTGCTCATGCTATTTAGCTCTGAGAACTGCTGAAGCTGAACATTCCGTTTGGAGTGCACGGAATAAGACAAGCTCTGTGTAAGACATTTTTGGTCTTGCTGAGGTCAGTGTGGTGGGTTTGTTGCTGAGGGAGAGTTCTGACAATTGCTATTGAGACACTACATAAGCAAAGATAAGCAAAAACGTTTGACTTCCGAAAGCAAAATTAGAGGGAAGCACAGTAAATTAAGATTCCATACGTAACAAGTTTTGCAAATAAACACCAATTTGAAGAGAAGCTTCAGGAAATGGAATTTAAATTGACTGAGTCCAAGTCTTTACAGAAGACCCATCTGCTTTCCCCCCTAGGTGACAGGAATGCTAACTTGTGGGGGCATTTCCTTTTATCATCCAACGGCTTCTTTATTTGAGGAATAGAAATAAGTAGAAAATTTACCTTTGATCTCTATTATACGCTTGAAAGCATCAGAGCTGAATTTTTCTCTTCTGGGGAGAAAATGAAAATTAATTTCTGCCTAGCTATTTTTAATGTATTTGGCATTGATTTTAATATAATAGAAAAAATATTAGCATTGACTTTCAATTCAGAACAATTGAAGAACATTACCAATACCTACTAATCTGATATATTTTTAAAGTATGACTTCAATGAAAGCAAACCAATGGAGGTCATTTTAACCATATTTTCTTGCTCCCATAAAAAAAAATCTGTTTTCTGCCAATACTTGTTTACTTATTTAACCAAACTGGTTATTGAGGATCTACTGTTGCCCAGCTTGGTGTCAGGTACTAAGAATATAGTCATAATCCAGACAGACACAATCCCCACCCTGATGGAATTTATAGTCTAATTAATAATACCAAAATTTATAAACAATTGCATCAAAGGGTTAAGTTAGACATTTTTATTACTATATTGCAAGAAGATTGGGCTTGTGAGTGCATAGAACAGTGCTTCTTAAACTTCACATGTGAATCACCTGCGGAGTTTATTAAAATACAGGTTCTGATACAGTAGATCTAGGGTGGAGCTGATATTCTGTATTTAAATGTGCTGTCATGCTGATGCCGCCAGTCCGTGGACCATAATTCGTAGCAAGGACGTAGACTATTAAGATGTAAGACGTAATATTAAAATACAAGGCATAGAGTAATATTAAAATTTTTTCTTTGGGGTATAGAGCACATGGTAAGAATAAACGGGTGAAAGAGATGCATTTACAAATATAAAATGTTCCCAAGGGGAAGTAGAAAGTGGTCTGGGAGCCATATAGAGAAGAAACATCATGAAGACTGGGGAGGGGAGGGGGTTCAGGAGGTGCTTCCCAAGGGAGGTAGTGTCTCTAATTGAGCCAGGAAGATGTGGAGGATGTCTGCTGCTGGAGAGGGCAGGATGGTGCTCCAGGTTGAGCACTGGCATTGGTGTTTTCAAGGGTCAGCTCAGGGCTCGTCCAGAGACCAGCTACTTGTTCTCTTCAGTAGCTCTTCCGTGCAGGGAAGCAGGAAGGATAAGGCTGGTAAGGAGGTCCAGAGGAAGCCTTGCCTGATGAAAACCACCCCCATCAAGGCCAGCCCCAGCATTCCTAAGACTGGACCCAAAGACTCTGACCTTTCTTTTTACTTGTTTTCTCTGCATACATAGCACACAATACTTGGATTTACTGCTCAGGGCTTTGTCTGTTGTCTAGTTCAGGAATCGCTGTTTTTCAGCTCCTCTGGCCACTGACTATACCTCCCCTGGCCCTATGAAGTGGAAACTGAACTGGCATGGCTATGCGTTTGACAGGATATCTGGTAATAGACTTCTCTGCATTGGCCCTAAGATCCCTTTTTGTGAACTGTTGTTTTGGGTACTCAGGTGGGTTCTGCTCTCATAACCAGAACACATGGCAAGACTGTTCCCATATTCCTGCTGGAGCTGAGTTCCTGTTGTCCCTGTTAGATGGACATGAAGTCTCCCATTCACCTCTATCTTCCCAGTCTATGTTGTCTTCCTCATTTATATTACCTACTTGATCCTTGGGAGAAATCTGAGGCTGCAGTCTGATTGAATATGGGGGACAAAGGCAAAGGAGGGGGGATAAAGACAGAGAGAGAGTAGTGAAGAGGAGCCATACACGAGGAGCTGTGTCTGCCTCAATTACTTCTGTATTCCCACTGCCCAAGAGAGTGGGAATAATCCATAATAATCCATAATATCCTAATAATCCATAATAATAAATAATAAATCCATAATAATAAATAATATTAATTAACAGTTAATTAACAATTGATTAATATATTAATTAATATATTATTAATATAATTAATAATATATTAATATAATAATATATAATATAATTGATTAATATAATTAATAATTGTATTAATATAATATTAATAATATTACAATTAATATTATTAATTAAATAAATAATAATCCATAATAATCCTAAGCCATAATAGAGGATCAACACACGTTGACTTAATTGTAAATACAGATTTTGTATAATCTTATTTCACTAATTTTCAAGACATTGTGGATTTTAAAAGTACTCTATTTAGGGAACTTTTTAGGTTTCTCAACCCATAAGTATTTTCTATCTTATATCATTTTAAAGGTAGATGAGATAGTATTTATGGTAGACAGAATTCTAAGATGACCCCCAATGACCCTTACCCCTGTGAGTGTGGGTGGGAACTGTGACTATAATGAGATATCACTTCTATGGTCATGCTATGTTATATGGCAAAAAGGAGATTTTCAAGGATCTAACATTATTGCATGAATCCTTTAAAAGCAGAGTTTTCGTTGGCTGGTTGCAAAAGAAGAAGCTAGGATTTGATGTCCCATTACTGGCTTGAAGATGGAAGGGACCTGAGAGTGACTTCCAGGAGCTGAGAGCCAGCAAGAAAGTGGTGACTTCAGTCCTACAACCACAAGGAAATGAATTCTGTCAACAACTTGAATCATCTTAGAAACAGATTCCTCTCCAGAGCCTTCAGATAAGAGCCCTTCCTAGCCCACACCTCGATTTGGGCTCTGGAAGACCCCAACCATAAAACCCAGTTGAGCCTGCATTGGCTTCTGACATACAGAACTGTGAGCTATTAAACGGCTGTTGTATTAAGCTTCTAAATTTGTTGTAATGTGTTGTGCAGCAGTTGAAAACTAATATGACATTTTATATGTCAAAGAAGTTTGCAATATATATGTACACATACATACATATATTTATAATGTATCCACATAATATGTGCATTTAGCTTGCATGTAGTCTACTGTATGTACTGGAGGAAAAAAGAGAAAAAAATAATTTAAATAGTGTGGGCAACAACCCCTCTTGGTTATTGCCCTCAAAAAGCCATCAGCAACATCTGACAGAGTTGCACTCTCTTCTTGCAACACATTTTTCATGTAGCCTACTGAACAACCTCCTTTTAGGTTCACCTCCCAGTTTACTAGACACTTCTTTTCAGTCTTTTTCAGGTTTCTCTTCTTCTTCCTTAACTGTAGATTTTCCTAAATACGTTACACATACATATTACCCTACCCTGCAGGGTGGTGTAAACAAAATGCAATAGTCCTTCATAGGCAGTTAAAAGGTATTCAAGGGTAATTTTGACTATCCCCTGCTCAAGAAACAACTTCACTCTATCCGTTTTTCTCATCTAAAATTGAGAGTCACCCAGACATTTTGGTATGAGGTCAAGAGGGTTAGTGAATTACGCTGTCTTCACATTGGATCTCTTCTTTAGCTCTGAACCTCTGCTGTCCTATATAGAAGCCATTAGCCACGAGTGGGGATTTAAATTTAAATTTTAATTAGTTAAAATTACATAACATTTAGGGACTTCTCTGGTGGCACAGTGGTTAAGAATCCACCTGCCAATGCAGGGGACACAGTTTCAAGCCCTGGTCCAGGAAGATCACACATGCCATGGAGCAACTAAGCCCGTGCACCACAACTACTGAGCCTGTGCTCTAGAGCCCGCAAGCCACAACTACTGAGCCCGCAAGCCACAACTACTGAAGCCTGTGCGCCTAGAGCCCGTGCTCCGGAACAAGAAGCCACCACAATGAGAAGCCTGCGCACTGCCACAAAAAGTAGCCCCCACTTGCCGCACTAGAAAAAGCCCGCACACAGCAACGAAGACCCAATGCAGCCAAAAATTAATTAATTAATTAATTTACTTAAAAAAGTTACATAACATTTAGATTTTAATTCCTCGGTGGCACACATTTCACGTGTCCAATAGCCAGTGTTACCCATGACTACCACCTTGGACAACATAGAGCATTGCTATCATCAGAGCAAGTTCTTCTGGACGTGGAAAAGACCAACCCCTTTCACTGCCATCTGGTCCACTCCACTTAAATATCCTAGACTCATTGCTTTCCCCAGAGATTTCACAAAGGAGTGATGTAAAAAATGCATTCTTCGGAAACAAATTGTCTGAGTTTCAATCCTGGCTCCACCATTTGCAGGCTTTTCCCTCCTAAGAGGGCTACCTGACCTCTCTGTGTCTCAGTTTCCCTATCTGTAAATTGGGGATAATAGTAGGAACTATCTCCTAAGGTTGTTGTGAAGGTTAAATGATATAATTTATATAATGCACTTAGAATAGTGCCAAACTCTTGAGTTCTCAATAAATGTTAGCTATTATTTTTTGTATTAGTATTGTTTTAGAGACCTACTTGGAATTTGGTGTAATTTATTAATCTGAAGAGTCATGATTTTTATTAATTCTGGATAATTTTCAGTCATTTTCAAATGTTGTCCTTCCTTAATTCTTTTCGCTTTTCCTTTCTAGAATTCTAGTTGGACATCCATCAAACCTTGTCATTATATCTTCTATAACCTTTATGTGACTTAGCTTCCTTACCAATTAAATAAGAATACAAATAGTATCCACCTCATAGGGTTGTTGTTAGAATTAAATAAGTTAAGATATTTAAAACACTTTGAATAGTACCATATGTGTGACAGCTATTATAACACCCTGGTTATAGCTCCTTATTCATTTTTAGCCCTTGTAGATTTCCCTTAATTTATTCGGGGAGTGATACTGTGATTTATAATAAGAAATATATATTTGGTCTTTGTCCAACTTCTATCAGGAGCTCCTAAAACCCTTAGAATTTTCTGTGATGAAAGTGATAAAAAGTGTCTTTTGTTATGTTAATGAGGTATCTTTTGGACCCCATCAAAAGATGGGGCCTGGTTGTCAGTGGAGCCAACCATGTGGTTAGAGGGCTGGAACTTTCAGTCCCACCTCTGACCTCCAGGGAGGAAAGAGGACCTGGAGATTGAGTTCAATCACCAATGACTGGTGATTTAATCAACCATGCCTTTGCAATGAAGCCTCCATGAAAACCCAGAAAGACTGGCTTCAGACATCTTCCAGATTGGTGAACACATGGACATTTGGGGAGAATGGCAAAATCAGAGAGGGCCTGGAAGCTCCACGTCCTTTCCCTATATCCTGCTCTATGCATCTCTTCCATCTGACTGTTCCTGAGTTGTATCCTTTTATAATAAACCGGTAATCTACTAAGTATAATATTTCTCTGAGTTCTATGGGCCACTCTAGCGAACTCAGGGGGTGGTTGGAGGAAGTGGGGGGAGGTTAGCATTTCCAATCTGCTGCTGTCTCCAGGTGGACAGTGTCAGAATTGAGTTGAACTGTAAGACACATGGTGGTATCTGAGAATTGCTTGGCGATGTGGGAAAAACCCTCACATGTTGGAATTGGGAGCAGAATTGTAGCAATACTTTGTAATAGAAAGGTCTTTTCCTGATTATTTAGTTCACTCCATTGTGAAAAGAGAAGTTATTTTAGACTCTCTTTTGCTTGGAAACCTTTATATATAATCTTTCTTCTGTTCAGAACACTTTCCTTCCCTCTTACCTCCTTTCATGACTGTTTAAGACAGAGTTTAATATCTGTAACAGTTGGAACCACACTAACTGTGTGACAGAAAACCCAAAATGATCATAGCTTTAAAAAGTAGAAGTTTATTTCTGACATAAATGAAGTCTAGATGTATGAGGTCTGATAGGTATGCCTTCTCCATGATCACTACAGGGACAGGCTTCTAGTTCCTTAATATCTGTAGTTAAAGATGGCTACTGCAGTTCCAGCCATTACATCCAAATTCTAGTCAACAGAGGCAAGGGGTGAAGAAGGGCATGTCCCTTCCCTTTAATACATTTCTTTAAAGTTGTACACACCGTTTCCCATTGGCCAGAATCTGGTCACGTGGCCATGCCTAGTGCCATGGGACACTGGAGAAAGTAGTCTTTATTCTTGACCACCAAATACCAAGGAGATAACAGATATTGGGGGAAACAGGTAGTTTCTATTTCTCCTATGCTCCCTCTTGGATCCTGTATCTTCCCATCTTGCTTACCTCTAGGGTGACTGATTTGGCCTGGTTTGCCCCAAACTTGCCTGGTGTTTGCACTGAAAGTCCCTGTGTCCCAGGGACATCCTCCCACCCCTCAGCCCCCAGGCATGGGCAAGCACACTGGGACAATAGTCACCCTACGTCACCTCTACCATGAATCTTATCACACTATGAGCTCCCTGAGGGACAGACCTGTACCTGATTCAGTTACATTCTCAGTACCTATCACAGTGCTCCACACATGGTAGGCAATCAACAATAGCAAATACTTACATAGTGCTTTTTATGTGTCAGGAACTGTTCTAAGTGCTTTACATATATGTTATGAGTTGAATTATGGCCCCTGCCCCCACTTCCTATGTTAAAGTCCCAGTACCTAAGAATGTGACCGTATTTGGAAATAGAGTAGCTGCAGATGTATTTAGTTAAGATCAGGTCAACTGGAGCAGGATGAGCCTCTAATCCAATATGACTGGTGTTCTTATAAAAAGGGGAAATTTGGGGCTTCCCTCGTGGTGCAGTGGTTGAGAGTCTGCCTGCCGATGCAGGGGACATGGGTTCGTGCCCCGGTCCAGGAGGATCTCACATGCCGCGGAGTGGCTGGGCCCGTGAGCCATGGCTGCTGAGCCTGCGCGTCCGGAGCCTGTGCTCCGCAACGGGAGAGGCCACAACAGTGAGAGGCCCGCTTACCACAAAAAAAAAGGGGGGGGGAGGGAAATTTGGACACAGAGATATGCACACAGGAAGAACTCCATGTGAAGATTGGAGTTATTCTGCACAAGCCAAGGAACTACCTGAAACAAGGAGAGAGGCCTGGAACAGATCCGTCCCTAGAGCTTTCAGAGGGAGCCTGGCTCTCCCAACACATTGATTTTGGACTTCCAGCCTCCAGAACTGTGAGACAATAGATTTCTGTTGTTTAAGCCACTCAGTTTATCGTACTTTGTTACAGCAGCCCCAACAAATCAACATAATATATTAACTCATTTTAATATTCACAGCTCCCTTGTGAGATATTATTATTATCCCTATTTTATTGATTTATTTATATTTTTTTGATGGGGACCATTTTTTTAAGTCTTTATTGAATTTGTTACAGTAATGTTTCTTTTTTTGTTGTTGTTGTTGTTTTTGTTTTTTTTCTGTACGCGGGCCTCTCACTGTTGTGGCCTCTCCCGTTGCGGAGCACAGGCTCCGGACGTGCAGGCTCAGAGGCCATGGCTCACGGGCCCAGCCGCTCCGCGGCATGTGGGATCTTCCTGGACCAGGGCACGAACCTGTGTCCCCTGCATCGGCAGGCGGACTCTCAACCACTGCGCCACCAGGGAAGCCCTGTCATGAACTTTTAGGAGTTGCTGCAGTTCAAAAGGTGGCAGGTGTTCCTCTTTCGGCTAGCACCATAACTAGACGAATTGATGAAATAGCAGGGGAGATTGAGGCACAATTGTTAGAGGATTAATGAGTCACTGTGGTACGCAATCCAGGTTGATGAGTCTACCGCTGTTGACAACAAGGCAACAATGCTTGTTTTTGTGCCATATATTTTTCAGGAGGATGTGCATGAGGATATGTTATGTGCACTTTTGTTGCCAGCCAACACCACAGCTGCAGAACTATTCAAGTCTTTGAATGATTACGTATCAGGAAAACTGAATTGGTCATTTTGTGTCAGTGTATATATGGACGGAGCAGCTGCCATGACTGGACGGCTTTCTGGTCTCACTACTTGGGTCAAAGAGGTCGCTTCTGAATGGGAGTCTACACACTGTGTCATCCATAGAGAAATGTTGGCTAGCCGAAAAATGTCACCTGAACTCAACAACATTTTGCAGGATGTAATTAAAATTATCAACCATATTAAAGTACATGCCCTTAACTCACGTCTGTTCATGCAGCTCTGAGAGGAGATGGACGCAGAGCACACACGTCTTCTCTTACACACAGAGTGAGATGGCTTTCTAAAGGTAGATCACTGGCCAGAGTTTTTGAGTTAAGAGAGCCACTCCAGAGATTTCTTTTAGAAAAACAGTCACCACTGGCAGCACATTTCAGTGACACAGAATGGGTCGCAAAACTTGCTTACTAGTGTGACATATTCAACCTGCTCAACGAACTCAATCTGTCACTTCAGGGGAGAACAACAACTGTGTTCAAGTCGGCAGATAAAGTGGCTGCATTCAAAGCCAAACTGGAATTATGGGCCAACGAGTGAACATTGGGATTTTTGACATGTTTCAAACATTAGCAGAGATTTTGAAAGAGACTGAGCCAGGGCCTTCTTTCTCCCAGCTGGTGCATCATCACCTATATCAACTTTCAAAAGAGTTTGAGCGTTACTTCCCAACCACAAAAGACCCCCGAACTGGGAAGGAATGGATCCACGACCCATTTGTGAATAAGCCAGGTGAATCGACTTTGTCCGTGCTAGAAGAGGATCAACTACTTGAGATCACAAATGATGGTGGCCTTAAAAGTATGTTTGAGACCGCTTCAAATCTCCATACATTCTGGATTAAAGTCGAGGTGGAATATCCCGAGACTGTCACAAAAGCATTGAAAAGCCTGCTTCCATTTCCAACATCCTATCTTTGTGAAGCAGGGTTTTCTGCGTGACAGCCACCAAAACGAGATTACAGAGTAGACTGAATATTGCAACACACTTCGGGTGTCACTGTCTCCCGTGACCCCCAGATGGGACCACCTAGTTGCAGGAAAACAAGCTCAGGGCTCCCACTGATTCTGCATTATGGTGAGTTGTATAATTATTTCATTATATATTACAGTATAATAATAATAGAAATAAAATTCACAATAAATGTAATGCGCCTGAATCATCCTGAAACCAACCCCCCTGGGTCTGTGGAAAAATTGTCTTCCGAGAAACCAATCCCTGGTGCCAAAAAGGTTGGGGACTGCTGTTTTAAAGTACTCTTGGATTCAGTTTACTAATATTTTGTTAAGGATTTTTGCATCTATGTTCATCAGTGATATTGGCCTGTAGTTTTCTTTTTTTGTGATCTCTTTGTCTGGTTTTGGTATCAGGGTGATGCTGGCCTCATAGAATGAGCTCAGAAGTGTTCCTTCCTCTGTATTATTTTGGAATAGTTTCAGGATAGCTGTTAACTCTTCTCTAAATGTTTGGTAGAATTCACCTGTGAAGCCATGTGGTCCTGGACTTTTCTTTGTTGGAGTTTTTAAAATTACAGATTCAAATTCAGTACTTGTAAGTGGTCTGTTCATCTTTTCTATTTCTTCATGGTTCAGTCTTAGGAGATTGTACCTTTCTAAGAATTTGTCCATTTCTTTTAGGTTGTCCATTTTGTTGGCATGTAGTTGCTCATAGTCTCATATGGTCCTTCGTGTTTCTGTGGTGTTGGTTGTAACTTCTCCTTTTTCATTTCTGATTTTATTGATTTGAGTCTTCTCCCTGTTTTTCTTGATGAGTCTGGCTAAAGGTTTATCAATTTTGTTTATCTTTTCATAGAACCAGCTTTTAGTTTCATTGATCTTTTCCATTTTTTTTCAAAAAAATAATGAAACTTTAAAAGTACACAGGCAATATGGAGAATAATGTAACATAAGAAACACTCATGAACCCACTATCCTACTTTAACAAATCTTAAAATTCTGTCATATTTGGTACAGATATTTTAAGAAACAAAACTATGAAGATATTATACTTTTAAAATCCACTGTATACCCCTGCTCATCCTTGCTTTTTCTTTTTTGAGGTGTTCAACTGTGAATTTTTAATTTCAGGTACTTACTTTTTATTTAAGTTGAAGGCCTTGAGACCCATGTCTTCTGATCATTCAGCAGGAAAAAAACAACAAAAAGGAATTATATTCACTCAGTCATTAAACAAATATTTATTGTGCCTTCTATTTGCCAAGTATTGTACTACATATGTATTTATATAGTATATTCTCATTTTTTGTAGTGTTCTATTCTCACACCATTTTGTTTCAGGCTGTATATCCAAAGTGAGAAGCAAAGAACGTTTTCCTCTGTAATGCGGGCTGTTTTTCAATATCTCTTACAAAATTTTCTCTTAATACCTTAAAGCTTTGAGGGCAAATCTTGTTCTACTCTTAGCTGTGGATTTTCATTAATATTTTCCTTCTATGGGTTTGGCTCTTGCTGTGTCACTGGGATGGGTGGGGTGTTTTGACAGATTTATTGAGTTGCCAGTTGGCCACACCTTTCCTTTTCTTTCATATGTTTAAGCAGTTATTGCCTGTAACTCCTATCTGGTTTCTGTAGTTCAGTATGATGACTTCGGAGTGCAGTCCTCTCCCTGGTCCTTGTTTTCTTGCTTTCACCGTGAGTGGGTTATACCTTTCTTAAAAAATAACAGCTTTGGGATGAAGTGAGAGAGTGGCATGGACATATATACACTACCAAATGTAAAATCGATAGCTAGTGGGAAGCAGCCGCATAACACAGGGAGATCAGCTCGGTGCTTTGTGACCACCTAGAGGGGTGGGATAGGGAGGGTGGGAGGGAGATGCAAAAGGGAGGAGGTATGGGGATATGTGTAAACATATAGCTGATTCACTTTGTTATACAGCAGAAACTAACACACCATTGCAAAGCATTATACTCCAATAGAGATGTTAAAAAAAAAAAACAGCTTTATTGGAATATAATTACATACCATAAAATTCATCCTTTAGTATATTCAGAGTTGTGCAACCATCACCACTATCTGATTTTAAAATATTTTCAACACAGCAAAGAGAAATAATATACCTATTAACTGTGACTCCCCATTCTCCTCTGTCCCTGGAAACCCCTACGTTACCTCCTTTCTCCATGGATTAACCTCTTCTGGACATTTCATATAAACAGGGCCATACATCTCTGGTTTTTTAAGCTTAGTATAATGTTTTCAAGGTTCATCCATGTTGCAGCATATATCAGTACTTCATTTTTATGACTAAATAATATTCCATCGTATGGGTAATGCCACATTTTGATTATCCATTCACCAATTGATGAGTATTTGGTTCTATCTACTTTTTGCCTATTATAAATAATGCCACTGTGAGCATTCAGGTACAAGTTTTTGTGTGGACATGTTTTCATTTCTCCTGAGTATATACCTATGAGTAGAAGTGTTGTGTTATAGGGTAGCTCTACGGTTAACCTTCTGAGGACTGCCAAACTGTTTCCCAAAGTGCCTGTGCCATGTTACATTCTCACCAGCCGTGTATGAGGGCTGAAATTTCTCCATATCCTTGTAACACATTATCGTCTATCTTTTTTACCTTAGTCATCCTGGTTTGTGTTAAGTGGTATCACACTGAGGTTTTAATCTACATGTCCCTAATGGCTAATAAGGTTGAACATCTTTTCTTGTTCATATTGGCCATTTGTATATCTTCTTTGGAGAATGTCCTTTTAAAAATTAGGCTAATTTTTTTTTTGAGTTTTAAGTTCTTTATATATTCAGCATACAAGTCCCTTACCAGATATATGATTTACGAATATTTTTTCACATTCTGAGAGTCGTCTTTTTACTTTCTTGATGATGTCCTGTGAAGCACAAAAGTTCTTGATTTTGGTGAGGCCCAATTTATTTTTTCTTTTGTCACTTACAAATTTTGGTATAAGCGACACTCTAAGAAACTATTGCCTAACACAAGGTCATAAGAGTTTAGTCCTATTTAAGGATTAAACCTTTTAAATTTAATTTACTTTGAAGTTTTCTTTGAAGAGCTTTATAATTCTAGCGCTTACATTTAGATCTATGATCCATTTTGAGTTAATTCTTTTATTTATTTATTTATTTATTTATTTTTTGCGGTACACGGGCCTCTCACTGTTGTGGCCTCTCCCGTTGCGGTGCACAGGCTCCAGATGCACAGGCTCAGTGGCCATGGCTCACAGGCCCAGCTGCTCCGCGGCATGTGGGATCTTCCCAGACCGGGGCATGAACCCGTGTCCCCTGCGTCGGCAGGCGGACTCTCAACCACTGCGCCACCAGGGAAGCCCGAGTTAATTCTTTTATACAGTATAAAGTGGAGTTCAGATTTTCTCTTTTGCAAAGATAGTTCTTTCTCTATTGAATTATCTTGGCACTCTTATCTAAGGTTATACATTTATTGTAGAATTTACCAAATTTTGCCTTGTTTTGTGGTAAACTGGATCGGCCCCCCTCTGTCAGGGGAGGACAGGAAATATGTTTTGTTCATTGAAAATGAGAAAACCTATGTGAAAAGCACCTACCATAGGGCCCCAGAGTAAATATTTCTTTCCTTCTTTTGAATCTCCCCACAGCACTTATTGTGGTATTTGTCATACAATAGTTACATAAGTGTTTGTTGAATGGAAAGTCAGCTTGAGCCTACACCTCGAAAGGGCATGGGTTCCTAAAGCTCTGATTGGATGGACATTCAGAACACTTTCGGCCCTTTTCAAACTGAGAAACTGAATAGTGGAGAATGACAGCTTTGTGAAATTGGGCTGCTGTCAGGGTAGGGGCTTCCAAATGACTTATCCTCTAAGGTAAGTGACAAATACCCAAACACTGAAAACAACCCTAAAGGTCCAGAACCTTTTTTTCTTTCTAGTTTAACTTCAAGTGGTCCGGATGTCTACTTATTTAACTGCTTATGCAGTAAAGTTTCACTTGTGAATTTGACTACAATTCCACAAAATCGATCGTGGTTCTTTTCTGCCTCAAAGCAGAAAGATTTTCTCTGGCAGCAACAAGCACTATTAAAAAGGCAAAGAGACAGCGCTCAGGTGTGGCTGGCGATTCTATTTTCAGTGACCCGTTTCTCCCTCTCTTTTTCTCTCTTACATGCTGAACATTAGGAGCTCTCACAAGCTTTCAAAAATAGAGCAAGAGGCTGAAGATAAAGGCCTGTTCATTCCATCGGGGAGTGTCCTACGGAGTCATGTCCGGGCAACGTCTCTGCCTGCATCTTGGATATCTTTTTCCGAGATGTGAGAATCTGCCCCTCTCTGTGCGAAAATGTGTACGTGCGAGTGCGAACCGAAGACGTGTACTATACAGAGACACAGAATAACTTTCTTACCCCAATCTTTTCAGCTTTAGGGAAGTGCTTCAAGTGACAGCTTCTGACTCCAGAGCCACTGCTCTGTCACTTCACCAAATTGCCTTTCTGCAAATAATCAGGTCCCGGGCTCTTAAGGAAGAAGATGTACTTTTTTAAAATTAGACTTTATATTTTGGAGCACTTCCAGTTCACAGCCACACTGAGCTGAAGATTGAGATTTTCCATGTCTTCCTGTCCCCACCCCTACACAGCCTTCCCCATTATCAACAACCCCCCCCCCAGAGTGGTACATTTGTTATAACTGATGAATTTACACGGACACATCATAATCACCCAAAGTCTTTTGTTTACATTAGGGTTCACCCTCCCTGTTGTACATTCTGTGGGAATGGACAAATGCGTAATGACATGTATCCACCATTATAGTATCATACAGAGTCGATTCACTGCCTTAAAAATCCTCTGGGCTCTGCCCAGAGGCTCGATTTGAAAGGGCGAAAAGAGAGGGAAAGAAAAAAGCCTCCAACTGCGGAGGCGCTACCAAACTCCAAGCGAGTTTGTTCCCAAGTACAGAGGCTCCAGCTGCCCCAGCTCTCCAAGTCCGGCTACCGGCAGGTTCCTCCTCCTTTGGTTTAAGTGTCAAGCAAATGGGTTTCCTGTTAACACCGGAATACTGTGAAAGGGCAGGAAGAGGCCAGGCCGCCTCCTCTTTCCCCCCTTCCTATCCGGTTTATTTATTTTGTACATGTTTGTTTTGGTGGAGCGGGTGATTGCAGCGCGTGCGGCTCTGGGGCAGCCTCGGCGGCCGGTAACCCCTCCCCGAGGAGGCGAGGCCCGGCCAGACCCCGCCCGATCCCGACTCCAGCTCTGCGGGGCGGGCTAACGGAGAGAGGAAGGGGGAAGACAGTGGGAGAGGCAGAGCTGTGAGAAGGAGGCCGCCGGGGCGCGCGAGGAGGCGGGGAAACCTGCTCGGCCCGCGCCCGGCCGCTCCCCCGCGGGCTGCAGGTGGAGCTGCGGGGGTAGCCGCTTCCGCCGCCGCCGCCGCTGCCGCCTCCTCCGCCTCCTCCCCCCTGGGGCCTCCTCCCAGGCCCGGAGGCTGCTGGCGCGGGACGCCCGGAGCTGACGGCCGGCGCGCGGGGCCCGCAGCTCGTCGATGGCTGAAGGCCGGCGGCGGGAGGACGAGGACGAAGAGCTGCACGAGCGCCGGGAGCTCGGGGGCCCGCGCCGCGCCCGGGGCCGTGCGCTGTCGGGCCACTCGGCCGCAGGTGAGGGGCGCGGACAGCGTGAGGGGGGACCGGGGCACCGGGGACCCAGGGCTGGGCGTCCCGGGGCCGCGCAGGTCCTGCCCCGGACGCCGGCGGTTCCCTCGCCCGCCGGGAGGGGACTGGCACCTTTAACTCTAGGAGGCGAACGGGAGGGAGAGTGGCTTTTCTATCTCCATCCGAACTTTGCGGCCGAGCCCGAGGAAATTCAAACCTGTCTCTACCTGCTAGTGGCCCTGGAGCCGAAACTACAAATTTTCCATGCACACTAAATCCACGAGCTGCTGGCTTGGAACTTGTGGCCCGGGTGGTTATTTATCTCTGGATGAGTCAGAGGCCAGTGGAGAATGCCTCCTCCCGATAGGTTTGCCTCCGCTGTCGCAACCGGGTCGAACCACATGCTAATCGTCCAGGCGGGTTTCGGTGCCTCTTGAACTTCGGACCTGTGACTGTCCTCCCACCCCCCAGACACCCGAGTTCACCTACTTTCTATAGGACTTGCTTTCGAGTTACTTGATGACCCCCAGCCCCACCCCCAGTCCAGAATATAGCCTTCCAAAAGGCGATGCACTTGGATTGATCATTTCTGGGCCTGTAACTTGTGTTTTGGGGGTGCGCAAAGGCGGCGCGGATCAATAGTTTGGCGCAGAAGTGGAAGAGTAAATAAGTGTAGCTCCACACCCCTTCCCTCTTTCCTGGGCAGCTTTTCAATTAAACAGAATAGAGAGGACACATTCTTTGGTCTTTGGTTCCCACCGGATAAGCCAGGTATCCTAAAACAAGAGGGAAGAACAAACCTAGGGAGGTGACAATAAAAGGGAGATAAGGCCGTGAGAAAGGTTCAGATGGGAACATTCATTAACGCCCCTTTAGAAAGTGGAATATGGTGAACATTCCACCCAGCCATGGAGCAGCTTTTCTATGTGGCTCCCTTAACCTAAGAGAAAGTTGAAGAATTAAAAGAAGATGATGGGTCTGTGGGGAACAACTGGAGGTAGAAAATGGGATGAAAGGAAAGAGTTTGAGTGGAACAGGAAGAAATAGTCAGTCTTGGAGCCTTAAAAATAATTCCTTTTGCCCGTTACTCTTTCCATCGAAAGGAGGCATTTGACTAACCACATGAACACCAGCTGTCTTGAAGATAACTGATAGTTTTGTTCAGTATAAACCCAGACCTAATGAAATAATGGGTAATTGCTGGATATGAGTAAATAATTCTTGCAAGAATACAATGAAAAAACTTTACAAAGATGTTCCTCTGTTAAATTACTGATCTGAACATGCCTTGGACTCCTCTTATCTTCAGCAAAAAGCTTCACTTAGGTACTGTGCAGAGCTGTACCCGAGGTCAGACTAGATATGATCCAGATAGATCTTTATCATTTAGTTGCAATATGTGTATTTATTCCAAGGCTGGTGGAAATGGCATTTTGTAACTTGTTTTTCCCAGTTCCTTAATTTCCCAAGGCTACCAGAAGCTTTTCTAAGTTCCATGATAATATTTTGCTGATACGTGACACAGTGTCCTTTTTCACTCAGAAATTGGTGTTTGCAGTTTCTAACCATTTAGTGTACCCTGTCTCCGTTAGGGGGTGAGGGGCAGAGATATTATGGAGTGGGCAGAGAGTTAAACTGGCTGTTATCGGGCTTCTTTCTTTTGAGACACATTATTTAATAGTTTACATTTCTTTGCAAGCTGTGCTCCTCTTTCTGCTCATTAGTTCCCGTGTGTTTTTCAGACTCCATCGCATTCCTTACCAAGCTTGGGCATTTGTTAGTTATGTTTTGTGCTGGATGTTCTCTCTCCAAGTGAGAAAGTAGGAACTGGCCCAGAGGCTTCATGTTTCTTCTTTTTAACATCTTTCTAATCTTTCACTTTTTCCTGTTCTCATCCGCTCCCTCCTCCCTCCACCACCTCACAGTCTAAAGATTTTCCGTTTTTCTTTGATCTCACAGAGGTTGACACCTTAAAATTAGGGTTTATGGACTTGAGAGAGTCTGTGAACTTCTTCTCTCCATGCTAAATTTAGGTGTGGTTGTGGAAATGTGTTTTTTTACTTTGTAATGTACGTTCAGGAGAACGTATAAAACCTGTAAATCATAAAGTAAAACTCTTGTAACCTGTGCCCAAGTTGAGAAATAGAATATTATCATTTCTCCGAAGCAAACTCTACTCTCTCCCAGTCATGGCTTCTTCCTTCCCCTTGAGGGGACTACTTTTATTCCCGTGCTTTTCTGTGCAGTTTTACCTGTACAGTTTTATCTGTGCATCCCTATACAATATTATTTAGTTTTGCTTATTTTACAACTTCTTATGAGTGCAATCATCCTGTAATTATTCTTTAGTGTCATTCTTTTTTCACTCCATATTAAGTTTGTAAGATTTATCCCTATTGTTGCATGCAGCTGTAACTTCTTTTCTTTGTATTCTCATATCACACTTTTTGCTTATTTTTTATTGATTTGTTGGAGTTCTTTACTTGCTCAGGAATCTCAACTTCTGTTGGTTGCATGTGTTCCAAAATCTGCTTCCACTCTGTGGTTTATTTAAAAAATGTTTGTTTGTGGTTTCTTTTGATGTGGACATTTGTAATGTTAACGTAGGTGTATTTATGAATCTTTTTCTTTGTAGTTAGTGTCCCTCCTCCCCTCACTGTCCCCCTTGGTTAAGAATGCTTTCCCTACCCCAAGGTCATGAAGATATTCTCCTATATCTTCTGTATTGTCTCCTAAAGTTTTGTTAACTTTCTTTGTGGAGAGGTGCCATAGCTTTCTTCAGACTCTCAAATGGGTCTGAGAACCTCTGACTGACCTACAGCATTTTTATATTGTTTCTCCAAAGGGCAGGGAATACAAAATTCTAGGTCCTCCCTTAATCGCCTGGAAGAGTGGTAGGCACTTAATAGGGTTTAGTAAATACTAAATAAATGTACTCTCTCTATATGTTGATGTGTTTATGGTAAATGCTAGAAGAACAGATATAACTTCTCCAGTGTGTTTTGAGTAAAATAACTAATATTGTCAGTATGAGGTCACAGAATAAAGTTCTTTGTATTCTTTATGAACCAGTTACTTCGTACATGCTAGCGCCTGTGAGGGAGGTATTATTTTCTCCATTTTATAGTTGAAGTGGGTACGACTCGGTGCTCCCAATGCAGGGGGCCTGGGTTCGATCCCTGGTCAGGGAACTAGATCCCACATGTATGCTGCAACTAAGAAGCCTGCATGCTGCAACTAAAAGATCCTGCATGCCGCAACTACACATGCCACAACTAAACATGCTGTCATGAAGATCCCACATGCCACAACTAAGACCTGGTGTGGCCAAAATAAATAAATACATATTTTAAAATAAATTTTAAAAAAAAGATTGAAGCTCAAAAATACTTAAGTGACTAGCTCAAGATCCCGCAGCTAGTAAATGGCAAGATGCGGACTTGAATCCGGGTCTCTTTGACCTGAAAGTCCATGTTTTTCCAAGCTATCCCACTGGCTGCAAGTACAAGTCAATTGCTTTTAATGCTCCACACGTTTCTATCTGCATGTTGCTTGTTATATTTTAGAAATACTTTAATGCTTTTCTGCTTAGGAGGGGCTTTCACAGCCTCATGGAACTTGATTGTTACAACGACCTGAGAGGGAAGAGGGTACATTTTTATTATTCCCATTTTAAAGACAAGTAAATTCAGCCTCAGAAGTGTTAAAAGACTTAATCTAAAAGAATACAGCTAGGTATAGCTGCACCTCAGTTACCTCTTTTGGGTGTTTCAAGTCATAAACTGTCGTTTCTTTTTTTTTTTTTTTTTTTTCTGCGGTACGCAGGCCTCTCACTGTTGTGGCCTCTCCCCTTGCAGAGCACAGGCTCTGGACGCGCAGGCTCAGCGGCCATGGCTCACGGCCCCAGCCGCTCCGCGGCATGTGGGATCTTTCCGGATCTAGGCATGAACCCGCGTCCCCTGCATCGGCAGGCGGACTCCCAACCACTGCGCCAACAGGGGAGCGCAAACTGTCGTTTCCTTAATTTGATTCACGTAGCATGCTAGGTCATATGGCCCAGAGTTTGTGGCTCTGTCTAGTAAGTTGTGTAGTTTTGCAAACTGCATTAATTCTTCTGGGCCACCATCTTACAGTTTTTGTTATTAGAATTCCAAAGTTGTCTAATTGATTTTGAGGAAGTTATTTTAAGTCCCATAGAAACTATGGATATATATACACGTTGTTTGAAAATCCTGCACTCACCAACTTCTTTTAGAAGACCTGTCTAGTTATCCTGTCAGGTGTAGAAAATACAAGGAATACAAAGAACTATATAAAATAGGCTCCCTGCTTTTAAAGAACATGTCATAGAATTAAGGAAGGTAGGACTAATATACTTTAAAGAAATAAATAAGAGTATAAAGTAGTCCATGGTGACTAGCAAGTGGAGTTTAGCATAAGAGAACCAGGCAGTCTTGGTTCATTTCTTGGCTTACCTCTTACTGTGTGACCTTGTGCAAGTTACCTAACCTCTCTGTACATCCATTCTTTATTTGTAAAGTGGGAATATTAATAAAACCTGTTGCATAGGGTTTGAGGATTAAGTGAATTAGTATATGTAATACCTTTAGAACATAGCTAGGCACGTAGTGAATACTTCCTATAAAGTTATTAGTGTTTATTTATGTATATTTTTGTTAAAATATCTGATGCTTCATTGAGTCTACATTTTTCTCCCTTTGGCAATAGTTATGGGGTTTCAGGTTGGCAGAGAAAAAGGAGCTAAAACTGCATCTTCACCATTTCTAATCAAATGTAGTTGCTTTGCTTTGGAGTTCATACATCTTTTTGAAATATATGAATCTTACAAGACCCCAAAAGACTGAGACTAGTTCTTCATTTGACATTCCTTGCACCATACAAACTATTTTAACGTGGCTTGTCGTTGATGTTTACCCTTTCTTCATCATCACAAATGAAAAGCTCATTCTTGTGACATAACTATTTGTGTTCAAAGTGATTTCAACAAATCAAAGGTAAGTTGATGACTCTACATCCTCTTTTTAACCAGGGTGCATCCCTTCATTTTTTTTTTCTTTTTTTAATTTTGCCACTATTCATGCAGTGCTTCTATAAGGTCATTGGCATGTTACATTCTGGGGGCAACTATTTTCCCTCAGATCGTTTCAGCTTTACATTTAATGGTACTTAGAGTCTTATCCTGAGAACTCTTGGGTCTCTCTCAGTTAGCTTTAGCCTCCAGCAATTTACAGCATCTTTCTGGGCCTTAGTTTTTGCCTTATGAATTGAAAGGATGAGGCTTCCAACATTACATTTTATGATTCTAGGGGATGAGGAGGAAAATAACTTCTGACTCGGTTTACAGAAGCCTGCCGGTGTGCAGGGTCCGATCTAGGGGGTGTTTCTCCGGGCTTCTTGTGTTGAGGGAAAAGCCCAAGGTGCCACACTCAAGATGTCGCCTCACTGGGAAAAAGGCAGTCACGTTAGCTTAAGTTGTGCCGCAGGGACCTGCCTTTCAAGATGGGCACTTCACTTCATCAGTGGAGAACATGGGATGTGTTCTGGGGGAGTTTATAATACTGGACATAGGTATGATGAAAGTATTATCCATGAAGTACAAGATGAAAATATATGTCTAGTAGCTTCAGAGCAAAGAGCAGCGTTAAGGTGGGGAGGAAGGAGGCCCGGCCCCCTCGTTTGTATGAAGGTTCAACATCCATTCCTGCCCCTCAGCAGCTGTAGGCCTCACCTTTAGGGACTCTAAGCTTGCCTTTGGGTGGGGATGGGTGCATGGTGGAGGAGGGGTGTACAGGCAGTAAAACATTGTTTTATTTTTTTTTTAAATAAACTTTGTTGTTTTAGAATAGTTTTATAGATTTACAGAAAAATTGTTAAGATAGTACAGAGAGTTCCCATCTACCTCACATCCAGATTTCCCTGTTACTCACATCTCCTTAGTTTTTACCTAATGTCTTCCTGCTCTGCAGGATCCCATCCAGGACACCACATCACATGTAGCTGTTGTGTCTCCTCGGGCGCCTCTTGGCTGTGATGGTTTCTCAGGTTTTTCTTGTGTTTGATGGCCTTGACTGTGTTGAGGAGTACTGACCAGATATTTTGTAGCATGTTACTCTGTGGGGATTTGTGTGATGTTTTTCTCATGTTTAGACTGGACTTCTGGGTGTTTGGGAGGTAAAGTACCATTTTAACCACATATTAAGGGTATAATAACACCATTTATAACTGTTGATGTTGACTCTGATCTCCTGGCTGAGGGAGTGTTTTTCAGGTTTCTCTAGGCCAAGGTTACCACTCCCCGTGCCCGCCCCCCATACTGTAGGAAGTAAAGGAAGTCACTATGCAGAACCCACACTTAGGGAATCAGGAGTTAGGCTCCACCTCCTTGGGGGTAGAATATCTACATACATCTTTTAGAATTCTTCTGCACAGGAGATATCATTCTTTTTTACTCTCACCTTAGTTTCTTCAGGTTCTCCAAACATCTGCCTTGGGATTGTGTTTAGACCCTGCCTTTTGGGGACTGTAAGCTCAATTCCTCCACCCAGTTCTGTCCAGAATATCCCATGTGTGCTGCTGTCTGGCGCTTCCTTTCATAATTAGAAAGGAAGGCATGAAATGAGTATCCAACTTGAGATGACCTGTGACTAAGACTCACTCACACTAGAGTATCAGCAGGTACAATTTTGGAAATGGAGAGGAAGTTCGAGTATGAGAGGAATTTGGAAAAGCCCTGGACTAGGATAATCAAACAATAATGAGATAATATTTATTGTGTGCTAGGTCCCAGGTGGCATTCTAATTGTTTTCCATGTATTTTCCTCACTTAGTCCTCGTACCAACCTTACGAGATATGTGGGATGATTTCCTTCATTTTTGCAGATGAGAAACCGGAGGGGGTGTTTACCCAGAGGGGTAAATAATCTAGTCAAGGTCACGTAGCTAGAAAGCTATGGAGTAGGATTCTGTGCAGACTCCTAGCCAGTATTTATTCTCGTCTTCCTTGGTCAGTGGAACCCTATATTGATGACTGTGGCAAGGTACCCACCTGTGAAACTGCTTCACCCAGCCTACTAATGAGAGGCAAGAAAAAGTTGTTGAGTGTGGTTTCTAGAAAAATTCTTTAAAGGGGACTCAACTGCACAGAATATCCTTTTGCCCTTATCACCTTCCATCCCCCTACCAGGAACAAGGGTGTGTGGCTCACAGCAGCCATCCTTGGTCATGAGGTTATCTTGAGGATGGAAGCCAAGCGCTGAGAATGGTGGAGCAGAAAAATGGATGGAATCTCAGTTTCCAGTGGTAATAGAGTCATCATATGAACTTTTGATTGCCTGCTTCTCCTTTATTTAAGAAAAAATAAACTCTGTCTTATTTAAGCCACTGTTCTCTTAGGTCTTTTAATTAGCAGCTGAATGCAATTCCTAACTGATAAAAGTTCTGACTTGATCATATTTCTCTCTCCTTACCACCAGGCTATTTTTGTTAACATGAGGTTACCTAGGTTCTTGTTGCTATTTTGTACTTTATTATAATGTGACCTTGGACAAATAACTTAAAGACCCCTCCCTTTTTGCATCTTTTGAATGGGAATTATTCATTCTCTAAATACAAGTTTACTATGGGAAACACGCTTTTAAACGTCACGTTCTCATGAGTGATGTACATTTCTTGAAGAGGGTCATGGTCATACTTGGACAAGTTTAAGGGTACTGCAAAGGAAACCTATAGAATCTGAAAACAGTTTTCTGATTTTGTCATTTTGCTGAGTGCCAGGTCTGAATACCTCTCAGGGAACAAATAAATAGAAGCTGTGACAGGAGGTGATTTTGTCCTGCTCTGATATGCATACGAGCAGATTCTCAGTGGCACCACTGATGAGCGTATAACTCATGCCGGGGCTGCTGCGTAGGATTCAGAGTTTGTTTCCGATACGGCTGCCTTCAGTGTACCGGAGTGTTGTTTTCTGAAGATACATTAATCAAGGAATCGCTATCCTGGAAGAAAGGTAAATGCTTTTTCTGAGAGCCGGCCAAGAACAAGGCACAGAAGAAAACATTTGCACATGTGGAGAATAACTATCACCATTTCCAAAGAGTCCTTTGAAACTAGTACAGAGGTGTTCACAAAAAACTGGAAGGCCGCTCCCTCAGCATGGGGCCACCCATGTAAATGACCCTTTCTTGCTTTGTCACCACCCTTGTTTCTTTATTTCCTCACAAGGACCCCCCCCCCCCCCCCCTTAATACACACTAGCTCAGTGGAGATGAGCTATCTGGAGATTATAAGGTAGATTTGTGTCACTCCGTTGAGGTATAACTCTTGCCAGTGGAAGGTGTGGTTTGTAAGTGAAATTCATTTGGAATAAGGCGTGGTATTTCGAGTTTTAAAAGGTGCAGACTTGTGTTTGAATATTACTCTTAATTAGATGCTTAATAATGTGAAATGCCTAATATCACAAACATTTTATCTGTTATGCTGTTCTATTCCTGTTTCTCCTTTCTTCTTGAGGCATTCAACTTTAAAACGTGGTGTGGTATTTCTTGCATTTCTGTAGCAATGGGATCTTTAAACAGTGCTTCTCAAACTTTAATATGCTTACAGATCACCTGGGGATCTTGTAAAGCTGCAGATCTTGATTTAGTAGGTTTGGGGTGGAGCCTGAGATTTTGCATTTCTAACAAGTTCCAGGTGATGCTGCTGCTACTGGTCCCTGGACCACACTTTGAGTTACAAGGTACTCAGTTACCTCTATCTCAGTGCCAGGGTTCTCAGTGCTGGCTGGGCATCAGAATTAAGTGAGGAGTTTTTAAAAAGACCTATACTCATGACCCCACGCTCAGATTTTCCTGATTAATTACTTTTGGAATAGTATCTAGAGAACTGTATTTTGGGAGTTCTATGTGAGGTGAGACTCACTGGCTTAGTGTCCTATTAAAAAATGTGATGTTGAGTGGTTTCAGTGTGCTTTCTTGTAATTTGAACCGTAATATTTTTCCATCATAAGTAATTTACGTTGTGATGCCTTTTAGTCAAACAGAATAAATAAATGGGATCCACCATGCATTTTATACATGGATTTTATTCAGTCCCTCAGTTATCCATAGCCTAAGAAGACTCCACATAAAGAATGATGTAAGGACCTATCATTGAAGTAACTGGAAAGCAACGTATATGATAGTTAACGTTCTTTCAGATTGCAAGAAACGGAGGTCTGTTCTGCTAACCTCAGCTGACGGGAGGCAGCTTATAAGGATACTCCAGTAAGTTGGAAGACACAGGAAGTAGCCTTGGAAGTCATTTGGAAATAAGAGTAGCTCTAGGAAACTGACAGCAAATATTTACCCCCAGAGAACATTCCTTTGTAAGTTGCAAAGGCTGTTATTCTTTATGTTACTAACACCACCATTCTGGTGACTCAGTTCACTTCTGTCTCCTTCCATGGCTTCTGAACTTACCGAATCATTGACTCTTGTTTCTCTTACATACAGTCAGCCTCCCTAAGAAAGAGACTCTTAAGTAGGCTGGCCAATCAGGGTCCTGCACAGAGTGCCCCTTTGGGGCAGGGGTCTCATGCTGGTTGATCTCAGAGGCTAATGACAAAGTATATAGTAGCCAACTTTTCAGGCCCATCCCTGGTCCCTTCTCGTGGTCCCACACGAGAATTTGAGCATCGCCTGCAGCTGATTCTGTCAGATGGCACTCTGGGTCTGGGGGGTGTGCTGAGGTTTCTTAGAATGGAGAGAAGGTAAAATTGGCAGATTCCATGCGGACACTCTTTCAGTAAGGAGTTCCACGAGGGAAGATTTATGTTGTTCATTGTTATAGCCCCGTAACGCAGAACGGTGCCTGGCACGTATATTCAATACATGTCTGTCAAATAGAATAGAATTTTTCAAACGATGTAATGTTGTCTTTATTGTTCGTTTGATTACATTTTATTCTAACCCGAATGCACGGGCAACTGTGGAGAGTGAATTTCTACTCTGCTCGTGGCTCACCGAAGCAATATGCTCTGACGCGCCAGATCTTTACTTGTTGCCGTTTTTTTTTTTTTTTTTTTTGCGGTACGCGGGCCTCTCACTGTTGTGGCCTCTCCCGTTGCGGTGCACAGGCTCCGGACGCGCAGGCTCAGCGGCCATGGCTCACGGGCCCAGCCGCTCCGCGACATGTGGGATCTTTCCGGACCGGGGCACGAACCCGTGTCCCCTGCATCGGCAGGCGGACTCCCAACCACTGCGCCACCAGGGAAGCCCTCTTGTTGCCTTTTTAGCAGTGATGAGCATTAGATGTTTGCCACTTGGCGGCATCAGTACGGCTGGCGTCAGGCTTTGGGATGAGGGGCAGCAAATGGATGTCAAGTCCAGCGCTCGGAGTCCTTCCTAACGGCCTCCGTCTAGGGTAACCTTGGCCGTGGTGGTTTCTCCTCTGGGAGGCGAGTGGCCCCTCCCCATCCAAGGGCGCAGCCATCTTGGGTCCCAGTCGCATCGGCTCTGAAAGGTCAAGTGTGGATTTGGACGTTTGGCCAAGGAAAGGAGGCTACTTTTCAGGTAAAGAAGGAGACACTGGGAAGATGGGAGTCGTTGTTACTTACAGCAGCTGCTGCCTCTTAAAAAGCTCCAAACCCCCTGTCTGTGGGGAATGGGCAGAGGGTGGATGTTAAGGATGTTTTCGAGGAAGGATGGACCCGGCTGACGATGGATGGGATGTAGGGCAGCACAGCGAACGCCAAGTCTAAGGATGCTGACCTGCCCCGACTCGGGAAAAGGAGCTTGAAGTTGGCACCTTCCCAGGAGAGAGGCAGTGATACCCACCATTGAGTACTAAGCCTTGATTAGAGCGCGTTTGCTCTTCATGTGAAATATCACGGCCAATACCCACGTAGCTCTGGGAACAAGCCTTTCAGTAGCTCCTTAAGCTCAAGGATTCTGTAAACCTTGAAGAACGTAATTTGATACTGATCACCTCATAGGTTTCCAATGAATGTTTAGTGAAGGTGTTGAAGAATTAGGGGTTTTAATCCCAATATTCTTCAATTCTTTGCTCTTTTAATTAAAAACTAGATTTCTTCCTCTTGCAGTGGGTTTTTTAAAAGTACCAACTTTTTAGCATGTCTGAACAAAACATTTTATTGATCACTCACCAATTTAGTGCTTAGCGTACGCCAGGAACTCACGTAATCCTTTAACAACACAGAAAGTCAGGTTGTTTTTAATAAGAACAACGAGGCAAAGAGAAATAGAGCTGGGATTTGAAGCCCTGCAGTCTTTTTTCTCCTTTAATTTTTAAATTTACATACAGTAAAGGTGACTTCTTTTGGGTACGTACTTCTGTGAGCTGTGATACACGTACAGATTCTTGTAACCACCCCCATAGTCAGAATACGGAAGTTTCATCACCTCGAAATTCCTGTGCTGCCCCTTGCAGTCATATCTTCTCTATACCATTTAACCCCTGATCTGTTCTATGTCTCTGTAGTTTTGCCTTTTCCAGAATATGATATAAATGGAATCATTTCACCCAGCACATTGTTGTGGAGATTCATTCATGTTAACTGTGTCAATAGTTTGTTCCCTTTTGCTGCTGAGTAGTATTCCATTGTATTAATGCACCACAGTTTGTTTATCCATTTACCTGATAAAGGATATTTAGGTGATTTTCAGTTTTTGGTATTTATGAATAAGCTGCTGTAAACATACAGGTTTTTGCATAAACACAAGTTTTTATTTCTTTGGTTTAAGTACCTAGATGTTGGTTTAATGGGTAATATGTAAGTGTATGCTTAACTTTACAAGAAAATGCCAAACTGTTTTCCAGAGTGGTGCTAAACCATTTTGCATTATTATGAGCAATGAATGAAAGTTCCAGTTGCTCCACACCCTCATCAGCACTTGGTATTATCAGGTTTTTCTCGTTTGCTTTTGTTTTTGTTTTAGCCTTTCCGATAGTTGTGTAGTGATACTTTGTTGTGGCTTTAATGTGTGTCTCCTTAATGGATAATGATGTTGAGCATCTTTTCACGTGGTTAATTGCCATCCATTATGTCATCTTTGGTGAAGAATGTTCAAATCTTTGCACATTTTAAAATTGGGTTGTTTGTTTTCATATTATGGAATTTTAAAGAGTTCTTTGTATATTTTGCATTCAAATTTTTTGTTGGATATGAGATATGAAAATACTTCTCCTAGTCTGCAGTTTATTTTTTCATTCTGTTAACAGTGTCTTTAGCTCTTTGAATATATTGGAAATAGCTGATTTAAAGTCATTGTCTAGTAAGTCCAATGTCTGGGCTTCCACAGGAACTGTTTATATTGATTGCTTTTTTTTTTTCTTTTTCTGTGCATGGGCCATTACTTTCTTGTTTCTTTGTGTGCCTCATAATTTTTTGTTGAAAATTGGACATTTTGAATATTACAGGGTGGCAACTCTGGAATCAGATTCTTCTCCCTCCCCAGGGTTTGCTATTGCTGCCTATTATGATTGTTGTTGCTTGTCTAGTGATTTTTCTGAACTAATTTTGCAGAGTGTGTAATTTTTGTGTGATGTGAGGCACTGAAGTCTCAGTTTCATTAGCTTAGTGGTCAGCTAGTGATTGGACAGAGTTTTCCTTAAATGAATGCCTAGAACCAAAAAAAAATCTCCCAGTCTTTGCAGGGGGCTCTGTGTGTGTATCACAGCACACCTTCAATTCTCAGTCAAGCAGTGTACAACTAACCTTAGCCTTCACTTTCTGCTTGTGCAGAGCCTGTAGTTCAGCCAGAGCTGAGGTTAGGGCCCTCTCAGATTCTTTCTGAGCATGCCCTCACCCTGGGAATGCACATGGACTTCTAGATTCCTAGGAATATGTGGGACCTTTTCAAAGCCCTTATTTCCCAAAGCATCTCATCCTTCAGCCTTTCCCCCCAACTTCTTTGGTTAGTCTGTGGTTTGCCCCAGCTATTATCCATTGCCTCATGCAGCAGCAACAAATATATTTATTTGCCTGTAAATGATATCAGTAAGCTTTCTCGAGCTAGCCACTTTTCAGCACTTGGAGAGTTTTGAGTTGGGCAAGATAAAGGCAAGTCTTTTGTGCTGGTCTTCCAGGGTTCCACCGGACAAATCAAAGCAAATTATTATAGTTCTTTGTGAATGAGGTCTTTTCTGCTCCCTCTGGTACTGGTACTGGTACCAGTACCAAGAGTGTAGGCTGTTATTTTCAAGGGCAGTCTATTATTTTCAAGGCTTCCACTGAGCTGGAGAATGGGGGATGGGACCAGGGTAAGTTAAAATGCCACAAAACTTGCTACTGCAACCAAAACCCAGCTAGTTTTCCTTGATTAAGTGTTTCACTGTGCTTAAGTGCATCAGGTGGTTGCTGAAAGCTTTTGCTTAGTTTTCAGTGTTCAAAAAGGGTTGATTCTGCCAGTTTTCTGCCAGTTTTAAATTGCTTTTATGGAGGACAGACTTTTGGAGTTCTTTACTCTCTGTCACTGATGTCCCTAAAGTATGGATTAAAAGAAAAACTGATTAGGATTGTTGGTCTTTTTATGAGCAAATTGGCCCAAGTTTTCCCAATAAAATACCAAACGAGAAAGTATGGATAGTCTTACTCATTTTTGAAGTGTTTGCACATCCCACAGTAGCATCATCAAGGTATTTGAGGAGCCTCACTCATCTGGTGACAGTGCTGGGGTCAAGACCCTCCATTTAAACCCTGCATAGGCAGCTTGCTTTTCTCAGTTCCAGGCCACAGACCACACCTAACCTGTCTGTTGCTTTTTAAAACATGATTTTCAAGGGATATCTGGTCAGGAAACCTATATTCCTCTTTGTTTCTGAAAGAATGACTTAGAGAAGGTAGCTTTATTGCACTCTCCTGATATAAATCAGTCATGGGTTAACACTGGGGAGTGGAATTGAGGAGGGTGTGGAGTGTTTAACTTTATATACTTCTGTATTCAGTTTCCTCCAATGACTATTATTTTGGAAATTAAAAGAAAGGAAAATAAATGAAAAATACCATGTGAAATAATTGCCTTCTGGTCTAGTGTATTTGTTGCTCATTTTGTGGTATGTTTTTAAACCTGTTTTGCCTTAAGATGAGTTACTGCAATGACCATAGCAAATGCTGTCCTGTTGATAAAAGAAATGATTGATAAGTATTGGAGAAAATGACAGTAGGAAGGAAGTATATAATTGCGTTTCCTCTGAAGATCATTTTTCAGACACTGGCTAATTTATCATTCGTTCACCTATTCCATCTTATGACATTCACTTGTTTTTATGAAAGCCATAATCACTTGAAAAGCAAATCCTCATCTATAACCACACTGTTGAAAGCTGTTTAACATAATCAAAACCTACCCTTAGCGTTCTCCGCCTTATTTTTTGCTGTGTATTTCATCTCCACGTTGTGATGCAACAGAACCTGTTCTAAACCAATAGATTGAGGAGACCTGCATTGTAATGCTCAGCTTGCCACCAGCCAGCTGTATGTCCTTGATTTAATCTCTCTAGGTCTTAGATTCCTCATTGACAATATGAAGGATTTAGACCAGGGATCTGGAAACCATTGCCCTGTGGACCAAATCTGGCTCACTGCCTGTTTCTGTAAATAAAGTTTTATTGGAACACAGTCACGCTCATTCTTTTATATATTGTCTATGGCTGCTTTTGTGCCGTATCTGCAGAGTTGAGTAGTTGCAACAGTGTCTGTACGGCTTGTGAGCCTAAAATATTTACTGTTTATCCCTTAACGGAAGAAGTTTGCCGACTCCAGACTATCAGCTTTTCTTTCAGGTTAGAAGTTCTCTGTTTCCGTTTTGGGATACTTGGGCCAACTATTTCTTTTTTCCCATCAGATTGCTTCTTAGCAGATCACCAGAAAATTTCAACTGGAGGAGGGGAAATACAAATCATACATTGTTATTTGTTAAACACCTATATCCATCATACGTCTGTCATATTTTGTTAATGCTGTGGTTACAAACAACCTCTAAAGCTCAGTATCTTATGACAGGTATATTCAGAGGTGAGCTACAGCTCAGCCTCACTTGTCTTCTTCATTCTGGGATCCTGGCTGGAGGAGCAGTTCCTAACTGGGAAAAGGAGCCATGGACAAACGATGTGCCGGCTTTTAAAACTTCTGCTCAGAAGTGGCATATATTACTTCTACGCACATTTCTTTAGCCAGCTGGGTGTTAGTGGTACAGGGAAGGATAATCCTTCTGTAGGACACCCTGCAAGTCACCTGGTACCTCGAGTGGGTGGCTGGCTCATCCTTCTGCAGGGAGAGCTGTGGAACACTGAGAATAACGTCATCTACCACAGCCTCCTTAAGGGTTCCCTGGTGTGAGCAGACTGAAACTAATGGCAAAAACTTGGTTTCAGAATTCTTTGTGTGTTATATTTTTCATGAACTCTCTGCAATTAACAAGTAACTAGAAATTGGCCCGTTGACCTTTTGGAATATATTCTAAATCTCTCAATGTGCATATTTAATAAATGCTCATTGTAAGAATGTAGTATCTGTTTGGATTTCTCTTTTATAGACTCCTGATGTTTTTAACTTATAATTCTCACCCCTAAGCTGTCTTACCAGGGTTCCATATAATGACACAACTCAAGTTGCCCCAGCCAGAAACCTGGGTGAAGTTCTTAACTTCCTCCCTCCCCATGATTACTTATATCTAACCAGTCAGTTACCAGAGTCTATTGAATACATCCCGTAGGTAGCCCTTGACTAAGTCCCCTTCCCTCCATCCTCATTGCTACCATCCCTGTCCAGGCATCTCTCACCATGCACAACAGCCTTGTAACTAACTAGCCTTTCTACCTCCTGACTTGCTTGTCTGTAATCCATTCTCTACACAACCACTGAAGTGATTTTTCTAAAATGCAAACTGATCATGTTATTCTGTATTAAAACCTTTCAATGTCTTATTTAATCTTCCCCTTAAAGCTCAAATTTCTTAGCATGGCCTTGAACCTTTTTTTCCTTTTTTTTTTTTTTCTGGGAATTCCCAGGTCTGTCCTCTTATACTTAGCTTACATTCATGGCTGGAAAAATATAATCTTTCTTCTAGAAAGATTTTTCTAGAGCATATTTTATGAACTCACATAGTTTGGCAGACGTTTTTCACTTGTAGAGATTCAAACACTTGATAAAAAGCATTGTGCAAAGCTGACTGTGTGCAGTATTGAGGATGCTCCTGTCCTGATGCTCAGTGGATTGCTCCTTCTTGGAAGGGCTTGGATAAGCCAGATCGGCTCCAGAGAAAGGCAGGTTGACACAGTTTTGTTTTACTTTCTTTGTGACCTGTTTTTAGAAGTTTAAAATGTGCCCATTTTGGAACTAGTCATTTATTGGCCCTCTTTAAGTGAGCTAACATATTTTTCCTTATGATACCAACTCAGCAACTTCAGACAAAAAGAATGTGAAGCAAATGCATTTTTTAAAAATACCATCTCCTCTAGGTCTTTCATGTTAGCTCTCTGTTTCAGAAATAAAAATAGCTTCATTGAACTCATAGGGGGATAGTAGAAATCCAAATACTTGCCTTTGAAGATGCTCTAGTGAATTTAATTTTTCAGGCAAAAATGTTTTCATTATTTAAAATTCATTGACACAAAATTTCTTTGATCAACCAACTGCTATCCTTCTTTTTATCTAGCCTAGTTGTGTGGAATTTTTTTTTTTTTTTTTTTTTTTTTTGCGGTACGCGGGCCTCTCACTGTTGTGGCCTCTCCCGTTGCGGAGCACAGGCTCTGGAGGCGCAAGCCCAGCGGCTATGGCTCACGGGCCCAGCCGCTCCGCGGCATGTGGGATCTTCCCGGACCAGGGCACGAACCCGTGTCCCCTGCATCAGCAGGTGGACTCTCATCCACTGCGCCACTAGGGAAGCCCTATGTGGAATTTTTAATAGAAGGAATCAAAAGTCTCAACTCTGAAGCTTTGCAATTGTTGTAACCAGCTTTCTGTTATCATAAGCTAATTTTAAAAAGCAAGCTTAATCAAAGAAAAAATCAAGGTTAAAAAAACCTGTATATCTGTATAAACATTTAAAAAGGAGTCAGAGGTGTGTTGGCCACATCTTTAAGCAAGAGGAGAACATGTAAAGGGTGATAATGATGAACACTGGGTACATGGGGATTTGAACTTCCTGTGTTAAATATTTCTGTAACATTGTGGGTTTTTTTTTAATAAGCAGAATTAGGAAAAAGAATTTTTTTAAAAAGATTTTTTTTTTTTAAATGAAGAGTTACTTGGTTTCCTCCTCCTTAGGGAGGGAACAATCATCAGAGTTAGAACAGGCTGCTTTGTGATTACTTACACTATTCTAGAGGTTCCATGAGTATAGAGGTTCTTGACCATCTTGAAATTTCATGAAAAAAATGTTGTGTTTGTGCATGAGTGCTTTTTTGGGATGCAGGGTTAGAGTAATGTGGGAAAGAGGGTCCATAATTCAAACAGATTCTTCTAATTTTTTTTTCTCTGGTCCTGCCCTCTCTGAGCTCCAGACTGCCTCCTCAGCATCTCTACTTGTATATCTAATAGACATCTCAAATCTAACATGTATGTATGTTTCCCATTGCTGCTGTAACAAATTGCTACAAATTGTCCTACAGTTCTGGAGGTCAGCAGTCTGGAATCAGTTTCACTGGGCTAAAATCAAGGTGTTGGTAGGGCTGCGTTTTATCTCCAGGCCTAAGGGAGAATCATGTTTGCCTTTTTAAAATTTCTGTAGGCCAGCTGCACTCCTTGGCTTGTGGCCCCTTGCTCCATCCTCAAAGCCAGCAGCATAGCATCTTTGTTCCTCTCTTCCTTCTGCTTCCATTCTTCTGCATAGTCTCATAAACACCTCTGACTCTGACTCTCCTGCATTCCTCTTTAAAAAGATTTGGGATTACATTGGGCCCACCTGGATAATCCAGGATAATCTCCAGATCTCAACATACTTAATCATATGTGCAGAGTTGCTTTTACCAGGTAATGTAACATATTTACAGGTTTGGGGATTAGACAGGGACATCCTTGGGGGCCATTATTCAGCCTGTCACTGCATTTGATAGCCCAGAAAACTGTTCCTCCTCCAGCCCTCCTCATTTTATTTAATAGTATGGCTGTTCTCAGGCCACTAACCTAGCAGTCATTCTTTTTTTTTTTTCATCTTTATTGGAGTTAAAGATTGCTTTACGATGGTGTGTTAGTTTCTGCTTTATAACAAAGTGAATCAGTTATACATATACATATGTTCCCATATCTCTTCCCTCTTGCGTCTCCCTCCCTCCCACCCTCCCTATCCCACCCCTATATACACTACCATACGTAAAATAGATAGCTAGTGGGAAGCAGCGGCATAGCACAGGGAGATGGGCATAGCACAGGGAGATCGGCTCGGTGCTTTGTGACCGCCTAGCAGTCATTCTTGATTTCTCTTTTCAAATCTTTATCTTTCCCATCCTCCTATTCCAATTACCACCCTCACTCCCATCACCCACATCCAATCCATCGAGTCACATCTGAATCCAATCAAAATGTTATCACAGTCCTACCCAACTGTGTCTAGAATCTGTCCTCTTCTAATTTCCACTAAAATCAGGATGCCTTTAGCAGTTTGGAGCTTAGGGCCTCATCCCATCCTATTCTTTTTACTCCTGGGTGTTAATTATCAAAGTTAATTATGGTACAGGGCAGTGTGGGCTAGGTGTCATAAGAGTGGCACAAAGAGCCACGGGACTAGACTTCAGTCACTTTATTCCAACCACACGGAGATGGGAAGTGAAGACTTACATGGTAGAAGACACTGTGGAGAGAATTTGGATTGGTTGAGGATAACTATCCTGGAAAGCAATTAGAATTTCCCATTAAAAGGCTTCCCTGGTGGTGCAGTGGTTGAGAGTCTGCCTGCCGATGCAGGGGACGCGAGTTCGTGCCCCGGTCCGGGAAGATCCCACGTGCCACGGAGCGGCTGGGCCTGTGAGCCATGGCCGCTGAGCCTGCGCGTCCGGAGCCTGTGCTCCGCAATGGGAGAGACCGCAGCAGTGAGAGGCCCGTGTACTGCAAAAAAAAAATAATAATAATAATTTCCCATTAAAGATTTCAGTCTTCTTTTATTCTTATGACGGTGAACATTTCCTCTCAATTATTGATTGTAGGGAATAAAATTAATCTCTGGTTATTTTGAATGACTCCTTCCCTTCCCTTCCTTCCTGAAGAAGGAACATGTTTAACAGAATTCTCAGGCAACTGATTTCTAGTATGTAAATAAACTGTACGTAGTCAAATTTGGTGTAGGGACTATTATAGCTTCAGGATGAAGCCAAGCATCTGAAAAGGTAAAATACCCATTGTTGAAATAGTATAAAAATAAAGCGTCCACAGTTTATTATTCTGAATCCTTTTTCTGTAATATTGCTACATGTTGGGGGTGACTTTACAATTTAATGAAATAAAGAAAAAAATGGGCGATTACTTGAAATAGTCTATTTGTTATATGAATAGAAGACCTGGAAGTAACTGTATTTCCTCACTTTTGGGGGAAAAAAAATTCTGGTTGGATTTCAGCAGCCTTAGTGTATAGCTTTATTTGTTAAATGAGACCTTAGCAAATCCAACCTTAATTAAAATTCCTCAAGACAAGAAAATGAAAATTGGAGCATATTAAAGCAGATATTCCAAGGAATAAAGTATTCTGCAAATTAAAATAGATTTTTAAGGCAGAAAGGCTATTGAGCCCACCTTCAAAATAAGATGTAAAGTTGTTCCTATTAATTTTCTCCTCATTTGGTCAGTAGTGGTATGGACTAAATTCGTTACCAGTAAGTGTGACATTTTAGTTTTGTGAATACAAATGTTTATTGATTTTTTGGTCCTCCAGTAATGTGTTACCAGTTGCTGTACTCATATATTGGGTTAAGCTTTATATTTTGTGTTTCAGCAATGGAAACAGAAAATGTATGTAGTTATTTTGAGCCTTTTCTTGAAATACAATCACAAGAATTATTTAGAAGATCTTTAGAAAGCCCTAAATACACCATAGACCAGTTGTTTTTTGTATAAGCAGGAAAAAAACTTCCCTGCTCATTTTTTAAAAAAATACTTTATTGAGATATAATTCACATACCGTATACTTCACCCATTCCCTGTTAGTTTTTAAAACCATTTCCTAGGGTCCTTTCAGTGTGTTTTCCAGATATTTACTGCCTCCTTTAATAATCAACAGATTGATTGGGTTGAGGTATACCAGAGAAGGGCATTCCAGGTATAGAGGACAGATTAAATAAGGCCTTGAGGTGGAAATGGGAGGAAGGAATGAGAAAAATATTGCTCTGGGTAAGAAGGGAAAAAACAAATAGGGAGTAAGGTAGGTGTCTTAGTGATGAATTATAAAGTAGATGGTAAAAAACTTGGGCTTGTGCCACCTTGGTTCACGGGGCCTTATTATAAGGGTGCTGCAGGTAGGGGACAGGGAAAACAGGAAACAGCCCACAGCCTCCTGGAATCGAGCCTTCCTCACTGATGTTCAGGTGCCGTAGTCCTCTGGTGTTTTGCTTGTTAGCTCACTGGGGTTGATTGTCTTTCTCTCTGCTTCTTGTCTAGTTCTGCTACCATCCAGCTACCCTGTGTACCATCCTAGCTCCCTCACAGCCTCTGCAAACTCCCATGAGCAGTGGTGTGGGATCGTCTGTTCTTCTATTCTTTGATCATTCCCCTGCTCTCAGCCCTCAATACCTTCCCATTCCACCGAGAATGTGATTCAGAGCCCTTACTGCGGCTCCTAGGGCGCTGCTCCCCCTCTGCTCCCAGTTGCCAGCCCTGTCCCCCGCCCTCCGCTCAGCAGTGACCTCTGTTCGAGCTCACACACACACAGCTGTGTGCTAACTCATCCTCCCACCTCAGGACCTTTGTACTTGCTGTTCTGTCTACCTGGAAGGTTCTTTCTCAGGTATTTGTTTTGCTTCCCTCCTTCATGCGGGCCTCTGTAAATGTCAGCTCCTTAGAGAAACTTCCTTGACCACCTGACCTAAAGTGGAGTCCCACACCCTGATACCTTATCTGCTGCTTCTGTGTTATCTTCCTTTATCAGACTTTCTTGTACTTGGCATTATAATAAATATTTACAGTTGACACTCCATAACCAGAGTTTTGCATCTGTGGGATTGGTTGAATCCACGAATGTGGAACCTACAGATTTGGAGGGTCAGCTTACTGTGCCATTTTATATAAGGAACTTGAGCATCTGCAGATTTTGGTACCCCTGGAGGTACTGGAACAAACCCCAGTGGCTACTGAGGGAGGACTGTATTTTGCATTTGGTTATTGTCTCTCTCCCCCACTGGAATGTAAACTCCTTGAAGGCAGGCTTGGTTCACTGTATATGTTGCGGTATCCTCAGTACCTAGAACATACCTGGAACATGGTGGGCACTTAATATTGTTGATTGCACACTGACATACTGTAGGGCCCATTTTCAGACTTCGCATGAGAAGGGGTCTGTTGGATTGTCCAGTATTTAGTGCATCTGTTGGGTAAGATGCTAGGCCAACCTGCCCCCCTACCTGCTAGGCAGCTCTTTTTTTTTTTTTTTTTTTTTTTTTTGCGGTATGTGGGCCTCTCACTGTTGTGGTCTCTCCCGTTGTGGAGCACAGGCTCCGGACGTGCAGGCTCAGCGGCCGTGGCTCACGGTCCCAGCCGCTCCACGGCATGTGGGATCCTCCCGGACCGGGACACGAACCCGTGTCCCCTGCATCGGCAGGCGGACTCTCAACCACTGCGCCACCAGGGAAGTCCTAGACAGCTCTTAAGTCAGGTGGTCGTCCCTAGTAAGTCCAGCCAGTAGTGGTCAGGTCAGTGAGGTCATGTGGTCTTCTTCTATAGTTATCCCTTTCTTCCCACTTGAATGGCCTGGTTTCTCCAAAAGGTTTACATTTCAACTCTTGGTTCAGGAGAAAATTTTGTCAGGTTCCCATGCTGTGGAACAATTGCTTCCTAAGGGTCTGGAGGAATGATAGGAAGCAGTGTTTTGGCTTTCTGGACCTTCTTTATGGCCCCTTGCCATGTCATTCTGACTCATACATTTGTGTGTTTTCTCTTCCTATTTGTTCTTCTCCAGTTCTTGGTTTTAGTCTGTCCTTTCTCCTCCATTTTCCTTTCTTGCCCCTCCTTTCTCTTTTTCTTTTCTCTCAGCTGCCATCTTGCTTTGCTTTGTATCATTCCAGAGCTTGCTTAGCTTGAATTATTGTCTCTGAGAAAGATTTCAGTTTACCTGCTTTGTGTACTCTTTGTTCCTTTGTGCCTTATAGGTGGAGAGAGGTAAGAAAGAGAATGGGGCCAAAACATTCTTTCCTTCATCCTTTTATTTAAACTGTATTTGAAAACCTACTTTGTGTAAGACATTGTGCCAGGTTCTGGGCTACCTCAGTAAACAAAACGTCCTTAGTTGGGGAGACAAAGAGATTGTGTGTTTATTTCTCATTCATTCATTCACTCATTCAACAAATACTTATTAAGACTGGAATATAGTGGTTGGCAAAAGCAAAAATTCTTCTTCTCATGGACCTCATTGCATTTTGGTAAGACAGACATACATTAATTAGACAGTTACACAAATGAATGTTAAATTACACCTGTGTTGAGTCCTATCAAGGAGGACACCATAGTGCAAGACTGTATATTGGGGGGATTTGTTCTTGTCAGGAGAGCTGGGAACAGCTTCCTTGAGGAAGTGAAGAATGAACTGAGATCAGTAAGACTTAACTACGCAAAGACAGCAGGGACGGGGAAATAGCAGATACAGAAGTCTGGTGCTGAGAAGGGGCTTCTGGAGCATTTGAGGAAGTGGGAGTGTAGAGAGCAGGTGGGGTGAGGCCAGATGAGGCTGACGAGGCAGCCTGGGATCAGATCCAGCAGGGCTTTGTAGGTCCTGTTAAGGACTTTGGTTCTTATTCTTTGAGCAATGAGATGCCTTTGAAGTGTGGTAAACAGGAGAAAGGAGGAGAAAAGCATTTTAAAAATCTTTATTTTAAAACACTAGTCTGAATTCTGTGGAGAACAAATGCACTCGAGCATAGGTGTGAGTGACGGTAAGGAGGTGGGAACAGCAGTTGGGAGGCTGTAGTGGCAGCCTGGAGGAGAGGTGAGGTTCAGGGTTAGCAAGGACTTTAACTTTCCAAACCTACCCTCACTTCCTGTTAAATGTATTTATTTATCCAAAAACATTGTTTTTCAAGTTGACTTACCCCAAAAGACACAGATGCAACAAAACTTAAATTCATTCAAATGAGAAATGAAGGATGATTGAAATCAAAAGGAGTATGAGTAGAATTATACCAGAGAGTATAGGATAAAGATAATGACTGAAATCATGTATAAAACTTAGCTCTGAGCTCCTGGAAGCCTAGGCAGAAAAGGAAATAGTATAGGTCACATGATTGTTCAACAAAAAGAAGCACACTAGTTAAGCAAGGGAAATAATCTTTTCCTTATAAACATTTAAAGTACTTTATTAAGAAGTAAAATTAACCTGGATAGGTCCAGATTATTGAAACCCAAAACCTCAGCTCTTGAGATTATTGCCTTACTCCATTTTTGGTGGTAGGTATTTCAAAAAGTAAACATTTCAGAAATATTCAGAGCTGAACTACATACATGGATTTCTTATTTGATGACTTGTTACAGAGGGGAAGCACAAAGTGCAGAGAAAGTAGAGAAAGACCAGATAAGATGCTCAGAATGCAACCTATGGGCACGAAGTAAACCCATAATGTACCTTCTTGAGGACCTTCCCATTTGCTTTCCCAGATACTTTTTTTGTTGCCTGCTTCTGTCGCCATTTCATTTGTGTCTGTAAATACTTCTTCATGGAAGGCATCCCTCCTGCCTTGCAAGACGCATAGTCAGGGACAAAGAATGCCATGCACAGAAGCGGCATTCTTATTTCTCAGTTGTTCACATTCCAGCCAGTGAAACCTCCTTCCAGAATCAAGAATCTCAAAAACAAAATCATTTCTTATTTTAATGAAGTCATCCAGAGTTCCCAGCGACTCTCCTTGTGAGTTCTCTGCCCCTGGGGCTTCTTCTCCACGCATTCCTTCCTAGCCCCGTACTTGGCCAGGAGCTTCAGCTACACTGCCTGCTCTCCCAGTAAAATGTTAGGCCCAAAGGCGCAGGAGGGTCCCAGGAGAGCCAGAGACAGCAGTACAGTAGGGAGCAAGAAGTCAGATAAGTCCAGGTTGTTGGCATCCAAGGCCTCAGCTCTTGAGATAATGGACGTAATCCATTTTTGGTAGTAGGTCACGTTGGTGTAGACCCCAGGAAAAGAAAGACCACATCCTGTTCCCCAGCTTGACGATCCTATCTGGATCCATATACCATCAATATGACGTGACAGAGGCCCTCCAGAATCACCCTAAGGAAGAGGTAAAGGTCATGAGCCTAGTGAAGAAGGACCATGAAGAGGAGCGTGGTCACAGGGGTGGAGGTTCCTTTGAATGGGGCAGTGGAGCCCATGGAGCTGTAAAAATCCGGGGGCAGCTGGACTTCCCACTGACATGGAAATTTAGAATCATAGAATCTGAAATTGGCAGAGACCTTAGCTAAATATATCAATAGTTTCAAACTACTCATCTCTGATTGAAAAGAAAGAAATAGGATGAGTTTTTCCCTAAATTCATTCAGTTGAATGAACTGTCCTTAGTTTTCTATTTTTAGGTCCTTTTTTAGTGTTAAGATAATGCTCTCATATAAAATGGTGGTGACAGTAGTTGGTGATCTATCTCTCAATCTTGCTATTATTTTGGTAACAGCTTTATTGAGATATAATTCACATACTGTACAATTCACCCATTTAAAGTTCAGTTTTAGTATATTCACAGTGTTGCTCAACCATTACCACAACCCATTTTTGTCACCCCCCCAAAAAAAGCTCCATACGCTTTAGCAGTCACCCTCATTTCCTCCCATTCCTTCCAGCCCTAGGCCAACCAGTTACCTACTTTCTGCCTCTGTGAATTTGCATATTATGGATATTTTGTATAAATGAAACTATATATGACCTTTTATGTCTGGCCTCTTCCACTTAGCGTACTGTTTTCAAGGTTCATCCATGTTATGTCGGTAGCATGTGTAAGTACTCCATTCCTTTTTATGGCTAAATAATATTCCATTTTATTGACATACCACATTTTGTTATCTAGTCATCGGTTGATGGTCAGTTGGGTTGTTTTTACTTTTTGGCTATTATAAATAATGCTGCAATGAATATTCATGTACAAATTTTTATATGGATGTATTTTCCATTTCTCTTGGGTGTGTACTTAGGAGTGGAATTCCTGGATCATATGGTAAGTCCATACTTAACCTTTTGAGGTTTTCCAGAGTGGCTGCACCATTTTACATTCTCACTAGGTATGTGAATGTTCCCATTTCTCCACATTCCTTGCCAACTCTTGTTATTATCTGTCTTGCTTATAGCCATCCTCCTGGGTGTGAAGTTGTGTCTCATTGTTGTTTGATTTGTAAATAGTGAATATACAGACAGGAAATTTTTGCAGAGATATAGAAAAATGCGTGTGAGTGAGGCGGGAGGGAGGGAAGGAGGAAGTAAAACCCAAATGGTCATTCTAGAACTAAAAAATAAAATATCTGAAATAAAAATTTCACTAGATGAACTTAACAGTAAAATGTAGTTGGCAGGAGAAAGAAGCAATGATTCTGAATATAGATTAAACTATCCAATTTGAAAACAGAAAAAGGTAAAAATAAAATATCAGGGACTTATGTGAAAATATCAAAAGTTGTAACTTACAAATTTTCAGTTTCACCCAGAAGGGGAAAAGAGAGAAATAAGGCAGAATAATAGTTGAAGAAATTATGAATGAAAATTTCCCAAGTTTTGATGAAAGGTAAAAGAGTAGATTAAAAAAACAAGTCAGTGAATCTCAAATAGGATAAAGACAAAGACAGTCACACCTAGGACATGACATTCAAACTTCTAACAATCACATATGAAGGAAAGTGTATTGAAAGCCACCAGAACAAAACACATCCCACCCAGTGGAGGAAGACACAAATGATTGCTGAATTTTCATCAGACACTTATGATCAGGAGACAATGGAATGACATCTTTTAAGTGTACAATGAAATGTTTCTTACTTCAAAAAATTAAAAAATTGGCACTTCTATGTCAACCTCTTAATATATTTATAAAAACATATGAGACTGTGAAAATCCAAGCACCAGTGGTTAGCATTGCTCTAGATCAGTAGTTGAAGAGATTAAATTAATAGATAAAGGTTAAGTGACTTATCCAGGTTAACACAGAATTATCGTCGGAACATTTGTCTCCTGATTCCCAATTCACTGTTGTTTACAGATGGGCAAACCTGGATCCAAATTAAGATCTCATGTTAAAATAAAATAATTTCAAGAGCAAACCCTGACCTGGCAAGTATCCTTTCTTTTCTCAAGATCACCAGCACAAAGCGTGCTTTCCTGGATGACAGGCTCTGTTTGTGGTAGGAGGTAACCCACCGGGTTGTAGATTATTTCTCAATGCTGGTGTTCAGTGATGGGTATTTCTGCTTCTTGGAGGATGGTAGGGTAGTCAGAATATGTAGAGATAAATAGGAGTGAAAGGAAAAGCAGCCTGGAAAGGTGCAGGGACAACATTCAGTCATGATATGCAGACATCTCTGAATGGGAATCCAAAAGCAGAACACAGTCACTTTCCAATCATGTTGGCTAATGGAAGAGGTTTTTTTTGGTACAGTTAATCTAAAACAATGGATAATTCAAAATTCTATTTGTTTGGGGCTTTTCTAATGTGCCATGTGGGGCATTCCTAATGTTCTAAATAAAGAGAAGTGCTGATACATTTTGATTAAGTAAAGACGTGAGTATTCTACAGTATTCTAAAACTTTTTCCTTTCTCATTTTTCTGCTCCCAGATCATTTCCTGTCTTTACTTTATCCTGGGAAAGAGTGACACAACACAACACTTTAAAAACAGATTTAAAGTACTAGACTCTTTCCAACCTTACATCAGGCTTGTTAACCTCTGTTTCAGAGGGGTAATTGTGTGTTCAGATTGTTAGTATTAAAAAATAAATTAAATAAATAAATTGTTAGTATCTTTTCTTGCTGCTATAGCTAGACTCTAGGCAGGATATAAGAGTAAATAAACATATAAATAAGCAAACATTTTATTTGAAGACGTTTAGATAGTGTCTGGTTTTGTTGAAAATATTTGCCGTAGTAATGAAATGCCTAGAATACGAATATTCTAGAATGGGTACAAGAAGGTGATGTATAAAACAACCCCTTTCTCTTCCTATTCTCTTCCTATTCTCACCTTCGTCTTCTGCTTTTCCCCATCCAGTCACCCAGCAAGAGTCTGGAATTGTCCACTGCTTTTTGACACTGGACAAGCAAATAGGCAGGATGGAAGAACTGTAGGTGACTCTAGAGAACAGCCTCAACAAGGCAGTGTCTGCCGTGGTACCGTGGTGTTTGGGATGGATGACAATTCAGAACACATGATACTTAACGCCTGTATTTGAATGGCCTATGTCAGTTGATCCCAGCCACACAGTATATAAGAAAGGAATCCGGCGCCTAAGGGGAAGAGAAAGAGGAGAATAAAAGTGGAGCATGCTTTTGTGCTACAGCTGGGTCAGAACAAGCTGCCTGTGTGTAGCACTAAGTCTTTAGGTAAGAAAGGAGGGTAACAGACTTGGAATTAACCAGGCTGCTTCCAACTTGGCATAGCGTTGGTTTGTCTTCTTTTCTCCGTCCCTCACTCCCTGATCACTCTTTCTTTTGTTGTCTGCTGTTTCTGTGGTCTCCTTTTATATGATTATGGCCAGAGTTTTGTCCTGTATGTTTTCCCTGGTTCTCTTATTCACCTCTGCTGTTTTCCGTGGTTTAAGCCATAGCCTATATGCTTAACAGTCATTGTTTTATTTTCACTTTTGAGTTGTGAGCACTAGACCTTTATTTCTAAATTTAAAAATTAAAGCAAAATATAACCACCAAAGTTCATATATATGTAATTTAAATGTTCAGTAGTTTGATCAGATTTACAAAATAAATAAATAACAGAAGTTCTCTGCCCTACTGGCCTCAATTCATGCTATCCAAAGGCAATCACTTTCAACTCTTAGCTCTTTCTTTTAGCATTTTCCCTAGTGTTTTCAAGAAACCCTATATATTGCCATTAATATTTTTCTTTCAGTTTTAGAATATTGTATTCCTCCTGTAGAAGGTGAGGATTGACCCAACAATTACTGCCAACTATGCACTTCCTTTTCACCATCCTCCTCATCTAATATAACTTTCTGTTAGATGAGTATTTAGTATATATGTTCTTGTGACTGTGAAAACATTATTCACTATGAGGCCATATTGAGTACCATAATGCGATTTCTTGTAAAACTTTTTGCTTCTCCTGGAATTAATAATGTGGTCTCACTTGTTTGTTTTTTTTAGTTTTCTATGTACCTATCACTGACTCATTATTTGTTCCCCAAACTGTCTGCCAGAAGTGTAAATCTCTCAATATGTTGACACCTGTTAGGCTTTTTATCAATACTATCCTTTTTTTAAAATTAATTAATTTTTTTGGCTGCATTGGGTCTTCGTTGCTGCGCACGGGCTTTCTCTAGTTGCAGTGACCGGGGTCTACTCTTTGTTGCGGTGCGCAGGCTTCTTATTGCAGTGGCTTCTCTTGTTGCAGAGCTCGGGCTCTAGGTGTGTAGGCTTCAGTAGTTGTGGCACACGGGCTCAGTAGTTGTGGCTTGCGGGCTCTAGAGCGCAGGCTCAGTAGTTGTGGCGCATAGGCTTAGTTGCTCTACGGCATGTGGGATCTTCTTGGACCAGGGCTCGAACCCGTGTGCCCTGCATTGGCAGGCGGATTCTTAACCACTGCGCCACCAGGGAAGTCTTTTTTTTTTTCTTTTTTAAGACCTCTGCCCTCTAACTCCAACCTTGGTACTTTACGATTTTCTTGAGGGTTTTCTTCTGTGTTGTATTCTGTTTTTTCTGGATCCCGTGTTTTCCTGTCCCCACCCCACCCTTTATTTTGGTGAAGCACATTCTCCTATGGCTTCCCGAGAAAATGTGCATGAGGGTTAATATTTTTTCTGCTTTGTATATTTGAAAATGTCTTATTTCTATCCCACACTTGATTGATCATTTGTAAATATAAGCAGAATTCTAAGTTGGAATTCTCTCAGCATTTTGAAGTTATTCCTCTCTTTTCTTTGAGCTTTCAGTTTGTTATTGAAAAGTCCTGTCATTTTGATTTCTGTATATATGTCATCTCCTGTGGCATAACAAGTTACCACAAAGCTTAGAGGCTTAGAACAGCAAACATTTCACGGTTTCTGTGGATCAGGATCTGGGTGCCTCTGACCAGGCAGCACTCAGGGTAGACTGCAGTGTCATCTCAAGGCCCGACTCAGGAGGGTCTGTCACGTCTTCATTAGCTGTTGGCTGGAGACATCAGTTTTACATGTGCCTCTCTCTACAGCTTACTCACCACATGGTACCTTACTTCTCTCAGAGATTGTGTTTGTGACCCAAAGCAGCTGAAGACAGAATTCCCTGACTGGTGTTTAGGAAGTGATGTGGTGAAAAGTAAGCAAAGTTTCTAATATAGTCACTATTTTCATCATTTTTTTTTCTACCTGTATGCCCCGTCCCTAGTCCAAGATGACCTAGGTTTCCTTCTGCCTGTTCATCTCGGCACTTTCCTTAGTCTGTTGGTTCATTCATGGGTTCATTCAGATATTTATCAAGAACCTCTCTGTGTGCTAGGCGCCAGCTAGGACTCACCTGTGTAGGCAGTGTGCTGCTGTCAGTATCCACCTGTCACCGATGAGGGAACCTCTACAGACGTGGGACTCGCCCAAGTGCAGGCTGACCTGCCAAGGCCAGTGCTCACCACGCACAATACGGCTTGAGTGTACAGGTCGTCCACACACTAGAGAAAGAGGAAAGAGAGAAACATGGGAATCTGGTTGTGCTGTTCTTCTGATCCCCATCTCATCATCTCCAAACTCCCATCCATTCCTGGGACCTGAGTCCTCCCGAGCCTCCATACTCCATCCTCTTCCAGTTCCAAACGCAGCAGTCTTGGACCCAAGGGGAGACCACTCACCTGACTGCAGAGATTTCCTTTGGAAAGAAAAGGATAGGCAAGACCTTACAACAAATACAGCCTATCATTAATATATAACAACACCTCTTATATCCAGATTCACTGAATAGAGAGGCTTTCTACCTACTTAAATTTCTCAGATTGGTGTTAAAGGCCAATTTTTTTTTTTTTTTTTTGCGGTACGTGGGCCTCTCACTGTTGTGGCCTCTCCCGTCGCGGAACACAGGCTCCGGACGCGCAGGCCCAGCGGCCATGGCTCACGGGCCCAGCCGCTCCGCGGCATGGGGGATCCTCCCGGACCGGGGCACGAACCCGCGTCCCCTGCATCGGCAGGCGGACCCTCAACCACTGCGCCACCAGGGAAGCCCTAAAGGCCAAATTTTTATAAGTATCTACCCAGTAGTGGTAATCTTGATAATTACATACTTACCTAACTTTTTTAGCAGCATACATGGAACATGGTTTAACTTCTACTTGATGATTCACGGCTGCCATCAGGAGTATCAAGCATGTGAGGTTGTAAATACATTAATGCCTTCAGATGATTTTGAGATTTATAAGCTATTTACTTTTGTCATGTTTTCTTGAACTGAAGTAGCATTTTGCAGTATTTGTATATCTTTCTTTTTTGCTACCTGTTATCTTTTTGCTGCTCTCAGCCTACCCGGCTTTTAAATCACTGTGGGCCAGAAAAATAAATGAACAAGCTTATTCCTGAAATCATTGACTGGCGTTTGTACTTCCATTTCCCTCTGCCTGAAATGCTCTTTCCCTCAATCCTCTTAGCTAAATCACTCATCTCCTTCAAGTCTTTGCTCAAATAGCTTCTTCTTAGTGAAACCTTCCTTGACCACCCTATTTAAAATGACAGTGTCCCTGTACCTTAGACGCCCCTCTCCGGTCACAGTATTTATTGCTTTCTAACCTGCCTTATAATTTACATGTTTGATATGTGCATTGACTATAAGCCCCCCAAGGGTGGGGATCTTTGTGTTTACTTCTATATCCATGAGCCCGGGACTGCTTGGGGCCTGGCACGGAGGGTCCCCTCAGGACTTTCGCAGGCCACACCATTCAGAAGTCACATCCCATGGGTGAAGTGTCCTGTTACTCTATATGGTAACTTCTTGAGCCCAAAACCTCTGCCTCCTCGTCTCCACTCCACCCCCAGCCTCAGGGGCTCACCCAGCAGAAGGGGCAGCAGAAAGACACAGCCCACAGGGCCCATGTTTCTGCCCTCAGAGTCAGCACCTCCTGCTTTCTGGACTCAGGCTCCCAGGGCCAGGCCAGCTGGGGAGCAGCCGGAGGCGAGGGGCAGGACCAGCTTTTCCTCCTAGCTGGATCCTCGGCTTCGCCCCCTCCTCTCCTTTGGCCCTCACCCTGGCCAGGTGCTGAAGGGACCAGACTTGAGAAATGCAGCTACAGGACCCAGGGGGAGGAGCTGGGGCTCGAGGTGCCCCCTGCTGTCCAGGGAGAACAGGGTGTCTAAGGCTTCTGCCTCCAGGGCAGGTTGGAGGCTACAGAAAGGAATGGAACCCTGTCGCTAGCAAGGAAATGGAAGATGGGCAGGATTCTTCAGAAGCTAGAAATGAAAAAGAGGAGATTAACCTAGTACCTGGTTAATTTTTTCTAAATTTTTTTGTCTTCATCTTCATTTACAGTGTTGGCCATAGACTGTACTGCAAGTCAGTTTTTCTGGGAAACAGACTCTAAGACAGAGATTTGTGTGCAAGAAGTTTGTTGGGGAGTGGTCTTAGGATCAACACCTCGAGGGGGGATGGAAGCAGGATTGGGCAGAGGGAGAGCTGATGTAATGCATCTGCAGCAGGGGCCTCAGCCATTCCCAAAGGTTGCTCTGGAGCTGGGGTGGCCCTTCAAAGATGCCCTGAACTGAGACTGGAAGGCTGAGCCCTTGGACTTCTGAATGACTGGGTGCAGGTTACCTGCAGGGGAGGGGGCATTACCTTGGGTGAGGTGGCTCTGGCAGCAGTTCTTGGAATTGGACTTGGCTTCGAACTGTCTGCAGCCGACACTCCTGGTTGCTAGGAAAGTGAAAGCTTCAGTCCTGAAGGGGGGTCTGGGCCACGTAGCACAGCCTCTGCTACAGAATTCTTTTCTGCGCCTTTTTTGTTTTCTGTGCCCGTAGTCTGTAGGGTAGTAGGTCTGTGGAGGCAGAATTCAGGGAAGTGTTAAAGCATGTTATTGCTCTCTTGCAGCTTAAAATTTGGGCAAGTTTGACAGAAACACATGAATAATTAAAAAAAATAAGACCAGAAAATATAGCTGTTTTGGTAAGTGTTATTCAGTTACAAGCAACAGAGACTCAATGAAACTAGCTTAAACAGAGAGAGATTATTTTAAAGATATTGTCATGGGCTGCAACGTGTCTCCCCCCGCCCCAAATTTATGTGTTGCGGTTCTAACCCCCAGTACCTTAGAATGTGATCGTACTTAGAGATAGTGTCTCTAAAGAGGTAATTAAGGTAAAATGAGGTCATTAGGGTAGGCCTTAATCCAATATGACTGATGTCCTTACAAGAAGAGGAAGTTTGGACACATACAGAGGGAGAAGACGGCCATTTACAAGCCAAGAAAGCCTAGAACAGATCTTTACCTCCCGTCCCTCTGGAGGAACCAACCGTGCTGACACCTTGATCTCAGACTTCTCACCTCTGGAACTGTGAGAAAACACATTTCTGTTGTTTAAGCACCGCCCTCCCCTGCCAGTCTGTGCTACTGTGTTACGGCAGCTGTAACAAACCAATACAGATTTCTGAGGAACAGTAAGGAGAACAGAGTAGCAAGGACATCTGGAGCTATCCTAGGACAGACTGGAGACCAGGGTGGGAGACTGGAGCTGGCAGGGGGCTCTGGATCCATGATGGCTCGAGAGCTCAGAGCAGCAGTTCGGCATCCTCACTCTGGTCCTCTGCCGTCAGGATGGCCCAGCACTTTCCATGTCTTTTCATTCTATCCCACTGTAAACTACCCAAGTTTTTCCTTACTTTCAGTTCAAATTCCGCAGAATTTGAACAGGTGATCTTTTCTTACCAGCCCTTAGGTACCTGGCTGTGGACTAAGCGTCTTTGCAGTAAGTGCCCTTGTGCATGATGAGGATGAAGGAATATGGCCAGCTAAGCTGCAGGGACTGTTGTGGTGGAGCAGATGCCACATTTGCTGTATCTCAGTACAGTAAGGTGTTTACCTCTTTCAATACATTTTTTCAGACTTTAGAAGTGAACACTTCAAAAAAAATTAATTTTCCATCTCTGTTTACTGACTGCCACAACTGTCTTTTTCAGATTTAGTTGTCTTCATTTGTGACTGCTTGGTGGAGGTGAAAATCTACTACTATTATATTTATGTTATCTCCTCCATACTTTTTTTCTTTTTTTTTTTTTTTTGCGGTACGCGGGCCTCTCACTGTTGTGGCCTCTCCCGTTGCAGAGCACAGGCTCCAGACGCGCAGGCTCAGCGGCCATGGCTCACGGGCCCAGCCGCTCCGCGGCATGTGGGATCTTCCCGGACCGGGGCTTGAACCTGTGTCCCCTGCATCTGCAGGCGGGCTCTCAACCACTGCGCCACCAGGGAAGCCCTCCTCCATACATTTTTAATGGTTTTTGTTTTATGCATCCTATGTTTTGTGTGTGTGTGGTTTATCCGTTCATTCTGGTTATGTGTCCACCACTCACTGTGCTTTTTATCATTATATGATGACCCTCTAGGTACTTTTCACCTGAAATTAATATTGCAACCTGCAATTTTGTCCTGTTCATTTAATCAGAGAAAAGATTCCTTATTCATATCACAATTGGTATTCCAATTAATTTATTGTATTCACAGGCAATTTTAACTATTTAGTCAACTCACTTAAATATAGCTTTTAAGAGTCAGACCTCAATTTGAGATTTGCCTTCAGGTCATGTTTGGAGTAAAGATCATCTTTTCGCAAAGTTACTAAAGGTCTGAACAGGGCTTTCTGTTGATTTACCAAACGAACAAAATTTGACCAGACACTCCTTTCCCTCTGAGGGTCCTGTGGTTGTCCTAGACCTTTGGACGTTTTTAATATCCCTGGACAAGAGAACTCTTTACATATTAACTTTACATATTTACATACATAACTTTACATAACTTTACATATTAACTGGGTCATTCACACGATCTTTTTTCCCTTTTGCTTAAATGTTTTGTGAAAATATATTTTTGGTTCTAATTTAGCTGGAAATAAACTTTATTGTAACTAAGACATGAGCTCCTTACTATTAAAATTGGAAGTAAAAGGAAAGAATTAAATAGCTATCTTGCTTTTCCTGTCCAAACTGTAGTTCAGGGTAACAAAACGGGCTTAGTTGATGAGGGAAGAATTTCAGCTAATAAATTCTTACTGGTTGGAAAGTGATAGAATTTGAAAGCAATACTTACAGCTCTTTATGAGATAATTGATTCAGGGGATGATTATTAGTAGTTGAAAGTTTTAGATGAAACAACTCAGGCTGTTACTATTCGAATGATCTGTTCAATCTTAACATCATGAAAAGTGGAATAAGGCAGACATGAGCCTCCCCATGTGACGTAACGTGAAGGAATATCCAATGAAGTTTTCTTGTCAAAAAAGTGAAACCTGAATCTCTAAAGCTACTTCCACTTATAGCAAATACAAGGGATGAAGGAGTAAGTTAAATGACAAGGCCAAGGAAGTTAACAGTCACATCCAGAATGTGGGACATTTTATAAAACAACTAACACTGGTTTCTATAACAAGTCAATGGTATGAGGGTACAAAGGGAGGGAAACTCCTCTAGGTGAAAAGAAACATAAGAGTCATAAGTGTGTGTGGCCCCTGTTTGGATCCTGATTTAGCAAATCAACCCTAAGAGACATTTTGATACAAGCAAGGCAATTTGATAATTAACTGGGTCTTAGAAGGAAGTATTGTTAATCTTGATGGGTGTAATAACGATACTGAGTTAAGTAAGAAAATGTCAATTTTTAAAGAGACAGTTGGAGCCTATGAGTCCTTTCTAAATCTAAGCTAAACTCTTCTATCATATTGGAGAAATCGTCTTTGGTTTTCAGCCCACAGAGCTATGCTGTCATTTTTATGGGGAAGACTGCATGACCTTAGGCAAGTCACCTTTCCACTAAGGCCTGTGTTTTCCCGTTGTACCATGAAGGCACTGGAATCAGCTGATGATCTCAAAAGTGTCTTTGCAGATGTAACATTGAATTTTGACTTCCTTATCTATTTACCTGTATTTACTTATCTTTATCTATTACCTCCATTACTCCTCTGCAAATATTTCATTATTGTTGGTTTAGCAATCAAGAAATGTGTCGGGTCTTCCATTTTAATGCTCCCTTGCTTCTTCTAAGGTAAGGAAGTGCCAAGGAGTTGGAAGTGAGAGAGCAGGTGCTTGATATCCACTCTAGAGATTTTCCTGAAGACAGCGCTTGTCGCTTTCTGCCTTCTCTTCATGCCCTGTCTTGAGGTCCTAGAGTCTCTGTTCCCAGATCATTACCCTGTTATCATTAACGTTATCTTTAAATACCTCTACCGTACACAATAACTGTTGGTTTGGGAAGTGGCCATGTGGTGGTGTTGGTAAGAGCTTTATTGCTTGCCATGTGGCTGTTGCCTAGTTACAACCTTTTCATCTCAGCAAAATGGGAATAATAATACCTCACAAGATTTTGGTAGGAATTAAATGAGATAGAGGGCAAGTACTTAGCTTGCGTTTAGGCTATTTAAGCACAAACTAATAGTAGCCGCTGTTTTTATTATTGTTTTTGTTGAACTAATATCCTAGTTTTAAGTACTAACTTAATTCTGGGCAAACAGGTCATCTTGGTGATGGCTTAGATTGATGTGAATGGTGCCTGTAGACCAGGATTTCTCAGCCTTGGCACTGTTGATGTTTGGGGCCAGATGATTCTTTCTTGTGGGAGGCTGTCCTGTGCATTGGGGGATGTTAAGCACATCTCTGGCCTTAACCTGCTGGATGCCAGGAGTACCACCCATCCCTAGTGGTGACAACCAAAAATGTCTTCAGACACTGTCAAGTGTCCCCTGGGGTTGGGGTGGGGAGCAGAATCACCCTTGGTTGAGAACCACTGCTGTAGAGTAAGGATGCCACTTCAGGGTGCAGTCTTCTCTTGAGCACCCTGAAAATAAAACAGGGACGACAGTAGAATTGCAAGTCTTGTAGATTTTTTTTTGTTTTTGTTTTTTGTTTTTTTGGCCGCAGCTTGCGACCTGCAGGATCTTAGTTCCTGCATGCCAGGGATCAAACCTGCGCCCCCTGCAGTGGCATCTTAACCACTGGACCACCAGGGAAGTCCCCCAGTTTTGTAGCTTTTTATCTGTAGTTCTAAGAAGGGCAAATGGATTCCATTGTCTCTTTTCTAATTCAATCCATCAGATCAATCTATTATATTGATCTGAAAATGAATAATTGAAAATGAATAAATCTCTTTATAAAATCAGTAAACCTCTTTATAAAATTCTCCTAAAGAATAACTAATTTCTCACTGTTTGATTCCACTTACACGAGGTACCTAGAATAGTCTAGTCAAATTCATGGAGTCAGAAAGTACACTGGTAGGGCTTCCCTGGTGGCGCAGTGGTTGAGAGTCCGCCTGCCGATGCAGGGGACACGGGTTCGTGCCCCGGTCCGGGAAGATCCCACATGCCATGGAGCGGCTGGGCCCGTGAGCCATGGCCACTGAGCCTGCGCGTCCGGAGCCTGTGCTCCGCAACGGGAGAGGCCACAACAGTGAGAGGCCCGTGTACCGCAAAAAAGAAAAAAAGAAAAAACACTGGTAGATGCCAGGGGTGGGGAGGGGGAATGGGGAGTTAGTGTTTAATGGGGACAGAGTTTCAGTTGAGGAAGGTGAAAAATTCGGGAGATGGATGATGGAGAGAGTTGCACAACAACGTGAATGTACTTAGTGCCACTGAACTCTACAGTTAAATATGGTTAAAATAGTATATTTTCTATTATGTGACTTTTACCACAATAAAAAAAACATTTTAAAAAAAGCATAATTGATTTCTCTAGCACGTGTGTAGCAGCAACAGACACCTATGCCCTCTATTAAAAGATCCAGTTTGGTCTTCGTTCTTGAACTTGGACAGGAAACTTTTAGTCCAGTAGTAGTTCCACTAACCAGTATGTCCTAGAACTAGTCCATATACCTGGCCTCCGTTATGTCAGGGCCAAGGCCTGGACAGCCTTGGAGAGACAGCCTTCTTCCTCTGTCGCTCTCCACCTCGTTGTCCAGTCTACGGTTTCCCTCCCCTGCACTCCCCTTCTCCACAGGGACTGATCCTGCTCGGAACTCCATCCTGCTTGCTTTGGGCCCTACTGCCCTTTAACTAGTTCCCCTTGGCAAGAGTTGGTCCTGTTCTTTTGATCACTAAAATAAAATGTTTGTATGTTTATTCACTTATACTAAATGAATTCTTCCTTTCCGTTTTGACATCTAGCCTTCTACAGTCTATTGCTCTCATTTTGTTATTTAGAAAATAAGATTTGATACTTTGTTTGCGACACTCTAATAGATGCTGTTAGAAGAGCAAGAAGATGACTAGGACAGCAGTTTCTCTTCTCAAGGTTGTTCTTATCTATTCAGAAGAAGTAAAGCTGTGTGTACTCAAATAATTACAGATGGAGACTGGAGTATAATAAGAGGTACAAATAACTAGAACCAAAGGGCAGATGTTATTTTGGCATTGTATAAGGAAGATCTTTTATTAGAGCTTTCTAACAGTAAATGGAGGTAATTTGGTATAGTGGAAAGAGCCAAATCTTTTGAGTCAGACAGTCCAGGGTAAATCTGTTTAATCAAATATTAGCCGTGTGATCTTAGGCAAGTCACTTAACCTCTCTGATCCTCAGTTGTTTTTTTTGTGTGTGTTTTCATTTGTAAAAGTGGAATAAATAATACCTTCTTGAGTTGTTAGGACAAAATAAGATGATTTTTAAGTGGCCCGCATAGTAACTGATAGAAGGCATAAGTAAATACAAGTTCCTGCCATAGTTAGAGGTAAGATAAAGATGGCATGACCCTCAGAGAATCCACTTTGGCAGGCAGCATGACTAGGCTGAAGTCATCCCTTAGCTTTTTAGCTTCTGAAGTTCTTGTCAGGGCACCTAGAAGAGATCAAATTCAAGAGACTGACTCACTAAAATTTAAGAGACTTGTATATGAACCAGAATGTTGATTTGCAAAGAGGACTATTCATTTTTATCATTTGGAATTTGCATTTTTTCCCAACCAGGGCACACCTTCTCGATATTGAGTAGGAAAACTAAATTAGTAGGTGGGTGGTGGTTTGAAGAGTCTTCGGATCAGAACAAGTGGAAGTGGCAAATCTCCACAAGCATTTCACTCACTAGGAGGAAATATCCCTTCTTCACAAAAACTGGGTGAAACAGTGCTTCTCCCTAACAGAGCATGTTTTTCTAAATAAATACAAAGTTTATATTCATCAGACTCAAGAGTCTCTCTTCCTTTACAGCCTAGGGTCTGATGAACACAGAGCTGTCTGGCTTTTGCTTTCTTAGATTCCATGCTGACCATTCCCTTTCCTAATGACGTTTTTCTTCAGTTCAGTGCCCAATACTGTTGATGACACTTAAGCATTCTCAGGTATGATCTTGTTCCTGGTGTGCTGCTTTGAGATTATACCCAAATCTCCAAGTTTAGCTTACTCCTAAAACACATAAGACCTGTATTTACTGAAATTTTGGGCATCCTTTCTACAGAAAACGATCTCCTTCCATCTCACCCATTTTGCGTATACTTTACTTGTTAAGTTTCAGTTTTAGAGGATTCTGGTGGGCAAGTGGTGGGACAGTGCCATGTAGTGAAAATAGTTCCCTTTCCTCCATTACCAAAAGTTAGTTAGTTAGTTAGTTAGATAGTTAGTTTTCCAGTTTTATGATACTAAGAAGTGTAAGATCATCCATTCGTGTCTGTGAAACAAGCAAACATGCCTTGAGCTGAGAGTTATATCAAATAACTTGTAAGGTACCTTCCAACTATTTTATTTTATGATTCTAAAACCTGCTGTTATCTCTTTGTTGGATTTCTTGGCTTTAGTATCTGGATCCATCCTCTTTGCTCACATTCTTTTATCATTTTTTACTTATTTAGCATCTCACATGTTTAATAGGTTTATCTCTTCTTTTGCCGAAGCATTTGCACAGTGTCAATTATGCCTTGCTTCCAATTCTGTAGTGTTGCCTTCTAAAAAAAAATTCTGAGTAGATCTTGTTAACATGAACAGTGTTCCTTTGAGAATAAATTGTAATCAATCTTTGAATCCTGCTTATACTTTGTATAATTTTTACATTTGGAAAATTAATTTTTTTCAAAGTTCTTACTATTTGTATGTGCGGAAAGCTTTTTAATGGCCCAGATTTAATTTCCTTATTTTTATGTAATTATCTTATCTTTGCAGTTATTAATGAAAATTTTCATTCTCAAACAGTGATTTTATTGGTATTTAATGAAATTTGAGCAAGGGATGATCATTTTGCTGCTGTTCATTCCACCATCTTGCCCAAACTCCTTCTAATCATTTTTCACTCTTATTTGTTGAGTAATACAGAGCATCCTGTATTATTTTAATCAGTATCTTATGAAATCCATAAATTAACTCACTGCTGGCCAGCGTCAGATCCCGTGTTCCTAACTACTCTTTGTATACATATACCACAGGCCCAGGAAAAGGATGGGGATAAAGCAGACATACGTTTCTTATATGAGACGTGTTCTTGGACCCCTCTCTGGTCACAGGATATTGCAAGTTGGATATCTCTCTAATAAACACCTTCCCTAACCCCAGTGCACCTCTGAGCACAACCATGAAGTGCTCTTAGTGGGTGGGGTGAACAGGAGACTCCGAAGGCATTCTCCCTGAAAACCTCAATTTAAACCCGCCCCCATGCCTCTCCTTAATCTGTGACCACTAAACACAGTCAGTTTTCGCCTCCCAGCTCCTTAATCCAGACCCTTCCCTTATTGCCCTTACAGAATGCAGCCTTTGAGATGTCCTCAGTGATTCTTATCAGCTCACTTCTGAAGAATAGAATACAATAGAAGTAATGAGATGTCCGTTTTGAGTTATAGAGAGACTATAGCTTCCATTTGGGGTATTCTCTCTTGCTTTATCTTGTATCACTCACCCTGGGTGAAGCCAGCTGCCCTGAGGCAGCCCTGCAGAGAGGCCCGTGTGAGTGAGCTTGAAGCAAGTCCTTTCCATTTGAGCTTGGAGGTGACTACAGTTTACAGCAGCAGCCTCTTGAAAGACCCTGAGCCAGAACTACCTGGCTAGGCCCTCCCTGATTACTGACCCGCAGACACCAAGAGATAGTAAACATTTGCTGTCTTCAGCCGTTATGTTTTGGGGTAATTTGTTATACAGCAATAGATAGCCAATACACTGCCCTAGGCTCCTTTTGCCTGGCGTGCTTCAACTGAAACCTTCTAATCTTCTGAGTCCCTGCTTTTTCTCCAGAACCCAGTCTACTCCTGGACTGGGTGGTTTTCATCTTGACTTCAACCAAGGGCAAACTAGTTAACCTCTCTGTACCCTAGCTACTTCTTCTTTAGAATGTGAGGAATTGGTTGGGTCAGGTGATTTCCAGATCCCTTTCAGCCCTAAAGTTCTTTGCTTCTGTATTTCCCCAGACCCTGACTCCAGTTTCATAAAAAAAAAAAAAAATGAATATGAGAAGTAATAGTTAGAACCAACCAAACTTTATTCATGCCGGGGACCTTGCTTCCCAGGTTGACCTACAGGAGACAAGGCAGCAAGCAGACTGGGCTCCTGGGGGCTGCACCCAGAGGTAGCAGAACTGTATCTGTCTTGCTGAAGCTTCTGAACCTCTCCTCAAAATCCTCAACTTCTAGAATTTCCACTTTCTCCGTCATTCTTAATTCCACTTCACCTTGGCCATACTGACCTCATCCAGTTAGGGTAGCCCTGGGAAAATGAGAGGCAGAAGCACAACAGGGAAGAGCCCGGAGAAGTCCGGCCTGAGGTCAGCGTGCGAGATGGCTGACTTCTCAATCCAAGACTTGCAGAAACTGATGTTTGTAAATACTCCAGGCTCATTGGTTCCGATGCAGTTTGATTCCCAGCTCACCACTCCTGCCAGGACCCAGAAATCCTCCACTTTACACATCAGGGGATCTCCTCTACTGCCCTGGGGGAGAGAGGAAAGATGGCTGGGCCATGCACGGGGCAAAGGGAGAGACTCCAGTAATTTAGCCAAGAGCAGTGGAGTTAGGGCCTGTCCAGACACTCCTGGGTTCACGCAAGGACCCCGAAGCTACGAGACATGGAGGAAGCACACTGGGGAATGGAAGGGCTCTGAAAGGTGCCTACAGGATGGATTCTTACTATGCACTGATCTGTCTGCCCCACTGGGAGCCTGGAGCAGATCACGGCTTCACTGATGGGCTCAACTCCGTGCAACAAGCTTTCTTTCTGTAGCGGTTGTTGCATGTCTGGAGATCACTGAGGGGCACTTTTAGCTCCTTCAGTGTATAAGATGGTTTCATAGCTGTAAGGTCAAAAAGAGTCAAAGTTGTCTTAAAAAATGAGGAAGCAACTTTCAGCTATGGAAATAGCTTTCATGCCTTTGATTTTCAGGGATAGCTCTGATTTCAAGTTTCTGCCCCCATAACAGGCAGCACTCTGATTTCTGGTTTGGCAAATGGTCTAAAGGCTGAGTTCCCTGGGTCTGAACAAGACTGATGGCAGTTGCTCCTGCTGTACCACAAAAAACAGAAGAATCTTCTGATTCAGAAAAACCTAAAATCATGAAAGATGTAGTATTAAGTTGTTTGGCTTTGGAATATATTTTTATATCCCATAGAACATAAGAAGGTGGATCTAATGGATTAAGAAGAATCAAGACTATTGTGGGCTTTCCTGGTGGCACAGTCGTGAAGAATCTGCCTGCCAATGCAGGAGACACGGGTTCGAGCCCTGGTCTGGGAAGATTCCACATGCCACGGAGCAACTAAGCCCGTGTGCCACAACTACTGAAGCCCACGTGGCTAAAGCCCGTGCTCTACAGCAAGAGAAGCCACCGCAATGAGAAGCCTGTGCACCACAACGAAGAGTATCCCCCGCTCGCTGCAACTAGAGAAAGCCTGCATGCAGCAATGAAGACCCAATGCAGCCAAAAATAAAAATAAATAAATTTAAAAAAAAAAGGACTATTGATACATGAAGCCCTACTCTCCTAGTCTGACTTGGGACCTGCTGAGCACCCTTAACTTTCCTGGATCCATCTTTGTGTCTGCTTGCCCCTACCCACCTACCCGCACACACTCTACCCAGGTGCCGCAGGAGAACTGACAACTCTCCTTAAATTCATTGCCCTGTCCATTTCACTTTTAAGGTCTTAGTAGTATTGTGAAACAAGAGCAGAAGCAGATGTAGATAAGCAAAGCGATTACAGCAGCAGAAGTATGAAGGAGGCAGAGGGAAGCTGGGGGTCGAGGAGAACTGAAGTCTGCAGTACCTCGGATTAATTGCCGGAGAGCGAGAGCGCACCATATCTGGTGCCAGGAGTGGGATAGAGAGTAGGGGGAGGGACTGTCAGTGGAGGAAACAGAGCTCAGAAAGTCTACTTATCCTCACATTGGGATATCCCAGAATTGCCCCATCCAGTCACCCAGCAGGAGGTTGAGTTCTTCAGCTGGACTGCCGATGATGGGAGGCAGATGGGCAGGACAGCGGGGCCAAAGGAAAGCAGGTGGGCCAGTTCTGCCACAGCAATGGCGCTGGATGCATTTCTCTGGAAGTTGGGGTAGGGAATAATCCTGGACACGGGGATGATTGTCGTTTTGGAGTCTTGGTGACCAGAGACCTGAAGTGACCCCACCAATACCTTGTATTTTCTGGTGTCCTTAGACCTGAGAAGAAGAGGAGCAGAGCAAGTACCATGGGTTTCTTGTGACTCTGTCATGGAGTGTCACAGCAGAGCCCAGAGTTCTGGAGGTTGTATTTTTCATCTAGCTCTTCCTAAGCATATGTTCCTTCAATAAGTGCTGAGCATCTCCTGAAAATATAAATGAAACTTAGACATGATCTGGCCCTCACAGGGCTTTGGTCTCAAGGATTATGTGTGTGTGTGTGTGTGTGTGTGAGAGAGAGAGAGAGAGAAAGAGAGAGGGTGGAGGAGAGGGAGGGAGGGAGAGAGAGAACACACAAGTAAACAGGTACAGAATTTTAAATTGTCATAAATTTTATGAAGAAAACAGGATTTTGAGGTAGAGAGCAAAAGATGGGGGAAGAGCCTATGAATTGGTGATCAGGGAAGGTCTCGTTGAAGAGATAACTTTTCAACTGAATCCCACAAGGTGGGAGTCAGCCATGAGAAGAGCTATAAGGAAGAGCATTCCAGAGGGAATAGCGTATGCAAAGGCGCTGAGCGTAAGAAAGAGCTTGGAAGTCTCTAGGAATTGAAATATACCTGGAGTAGAATGGGATGATGTTAGGGAAATGAGCAGGTACCTGGCAATTCATAGCTTAATAGGTTTTATTCTAGGTGCATGTGCAGCGACTGGAGGATTGGAAGGGGGGAATGACACGATCCTGCCTCTGACTTAAAAAAAAAATCACTTTGTTGTGTGTATGAAGGTAGCAAAACTTATTTTGCTATTGCAGTGGTCCAGAACGTTTGTGCTGGAGTCAAAGTATTCTGTGGAAGTAAAACTGAAGAATTGGTGTGTGCAGTGAATATGAAGGGTGAGGGAAAGTGAGGCTTCATATTTCTGGCTTGAGCAACTGGCTGTGTTGTTGAATGAGATGGGAAGAAAGGGAGAGAAAAGGTTTGGGAATATTGCTGGTGGTAGAATTGTAGTTCTCTTTTGATTACGTCATCTTTGAGATACCAGTGAGATATCTGAATGGAAATGCATCAGAATTAGAGTTCGGAGCTGGCGATGTTAACAAATCTACGACACTTTAAACCATGGGAATAGATGAGGCCACCTAGGGAGAGTGAAGAGGGCTCAGACCTGTGCATCCAGAGTGGTATGCGGATGTGGGCATGCAGTAGAGGGAGTGGCTCCCCCTGGGGAATGTCTCCTTGGGTAAAGAATTAGATGGGGGGTGGGGTGTGTGTGTGACATTTTCTAGGCACTCATTTAAGTCAAGATGATTGTCAAACGTAAAGATACCCGAAGTCTAAGAGTAGTCGTATTGAACTGAGAGCTAGGGCAGGAAACATTTGGACCCGCTTCTTAGGCACAGATATTGTATCGGGCAGTGCAAGGTGAACAACTCTCTGTCCTCAGCCCAGGAGCTCCAGTCACCCTCGTCCCTGATGGGTCTGCCCGAAGCAAGGCTCCGCACTCACCGGAAGCAGCTTGCCACCGTCAGTACCCACTGCTTTCAGATGAGGGTGGCCACACAGATGTGAAACAAGCCCTGGCGGTTGCTGACCTGCTAGGGCCACTGCCCCACGTTGGCCTCCGTGCCTGAGGCAGTGCCAGATAAGGCCGTGGGCCGCCCACAGACTGCAGACAAAGAGGAGAAAGTCCTGGGAGGCCTGCCCCCTCCCCACATTGGTGTCCCCTCCTCCCTCCTCCTTTGCCCCATCCCCCCGCCCCCCCCCCCCCCAATGCTGGCCCTGGCTGGGGAGCCTTACTTGACTTCACGAGATTCTTTGGTCATCTGTGCCTAGGAAGAGGAAAGGTGGACCGTGGGGACACCCAGGATGGCTTCTTATTGCCGAGGGCGGCCCACACCCCAGGCCCTGTGCAGCCCCCTCCCGGGACGCTCCTCACCCCAGGGGTTCACCTGAGATCCCCAGCAGAAGGGGCAGCAGGAAGACACAGCCCGCAGGGCCCATGTTTCTGTCCTCAGAGCCAGCACTTCCTGCCGTCTGGACTCAGGCTCCCAGGGCAAGGCCCGCCGGGGAGGAGAGGAGCAGGGCCAGCTTCACCTCCTAGCCGGTCCTCGGCTTCGCCCCCTCCTGTCCTTTGGTCCTCACCCTGGCCAGCCCAGATACTGAAGGGTGCAGCTGCAGGACCCAGGGGGCGGAGCTAGGGCCCGAGGCAGAGCAGGGTACCTGGGCTTCCTGCCTGCGGGTGGAGGAGGGGCCGTTGGGGGAGGGCGCTGGAAGGAGTAGGGCTCACGCAGTGCAGAGACCCTGGTGTGGGCCGAGGCCAGGCTCATAGGCTCCCTCTGCCCCGTCTGCCACATCTCAGGGACTTGCCCTAGTTGCTCCCATCTTCTCCCCCGCCCCCCGGCCGAGGGTGAACAGTCCACGGCAGGTCCCTGAGCTTGGGTCACGGAGGGCTGTGCAGAGGGCTGCCCCGAGTCCTGGGCCTCGAGAACGGCTACAGGACTGACAGGAGAAGATAAAAAAGAGGAAATAAGCCAGTCAGTTAGCTGACCAATACGTCCTGCTTTCTCACTTTCCCTTTTCTGCTTCAATCTCTACCTATTGTAACTGGTTCCTTGCCTCCCTAAGTCAGGGAATATTTATTGGATGTTTATTGTGTACAAGGAGCAGGACCTATAAAGGGGCATGAATCATGGGGGTGCCTGCCTCCCAGGAGCTGACAGTCTAGTCCGAGAGAGGCGGAGTAAGGAAGTAACCCTGGAGGTTTTGCCTTACGATTGGTACCCTGTTCATTACAAAAGGAGGGGCGGGTGGCTCTGAGACCAGAGGGCAGAGCGCTGGGTCCTGGTCCTGGTCCAGAGTGTTGAGCCTCTTTCCTGGCTCCGCCACAGACTGGTTTTGAGAACTTTTAAAGTTAGACAAGACACGGAACCTAAGCGCTGAGCAAGTGTTGCTGCTGTTTTTAAAAACATGGCAATGATGAGACAGCTATTGAGACTCTAACGTTCCATGCCTGTTGCTTGGCACAGGAGGGCATCATGGGTACATAAAATGAACGGGATTAGAAGGCCTGTGGGAGTAAGGGGGAGCTTATACTTGCAAATATCGAGAATGGGATTATTACAGTTACTGAAATCGAGAATTTATTTAACTTGAAGCTTTCAAGATCAAGGTGTGGGGAAAAAAAAGGTGAACTACATAGCTCACATCATCTGATAATAGGAACCATATTCTTTAGTCAGGAGATAACTTTTTTCCCCTTGGCAATTAATTCAATGAGTTTGTTACAATAGTATAAAAAGCACATTTATAGGTGACTAAGAAACATTTCTTGCTTTTTACCTTATCTCTCACTGAATGGCGATGCCATCATTTTGAATCACGATTAAGTCATTTCTGTGAAGAACTAAACTAACTTAAAAGAAGTATTGATATTTCTCGTTATGTAATTTGAAATAAATGTAGAATTTAGAGAAGATGCCTCTTGCTGCTTTCAGATGCCTCTCTTGCCAGCTGTGCTTTGGTGGGGTCCACATTCTCTGGATACCTTTTGGACTGTCTTGACATTTTAGTGATGTTTTACTTCCTAAGGAAGCTGGCTCTTATTGCTGCCTCTGTGAGATCCCACCTCAGCTTTGCCTGGTTGTCGGCTGTAGGAAGGGCAGTTCCAGAGCCAAATGCAAGTACCAAAGACCTCGAGATACCAAGTCTCTTCTGTCCCTATTTAGAAGAGAATAGATAAGGTCTCAGAATAGAAAACAAAAATAATTATAGCCATGAGGCTAGAAGTTAGACACCCGTATTAAGATACTAATGTGTATAATTAGGGCTTCCCTGGTGGCGCAGTGGTTGAGAGTCCACCTGCCGATGTAGGGGACACGGGTTCGTGCCCTGGTCTGGGAGGATCCCATGTGCCACGGAGCGGCTGGGCCCGTGAGCCATGGCCGCTGAGCCTGCGCGTCCGGAGCCTGTGCTCCGCAACGGGAGAGGCCACAACAGTGAGAGGCCCGCGTACGGCAAAAAGAAAAAAAAAAAAAAAAAAAGATACTAATGTGTATAATTAATAGTGTAGACAATTAAAAATTCTAGAGCAGGAAGAACTGTTTAAAATCTTTGTTATAATTCAAGTTTTTTTTTTTTTGGTTTACGAAAAGAATGAACTAGTGTCTACAAATGTTAAATTGATTCTAAACAGTTTAACGTGATCAGTTACAGAAGCTTGACAGTATTTTACATTCGCATAACATTTTCATCAACACATTGACTCCGTGAGAGAAGCATGTTTTCATTTCTATTTTATAATTGAGGAAACTGAGGTTCTTGGAGGTTAAATGACTTAACAAGTTGTATCATACTGTTCACTAGCAAAGTTGGGTGTTGCTTCTATTTCCTAGTCTAGTAATCAAATTTAAATCTAAGTCTTCTGATTTGTTGTCTAGAAATCTGCCTCCATGCTCTGGCAGCCTCCCAGGTCCAGGGTCAACACTCATTTATGTAGCAGTCATGTTCTCAGTGCCCATGCCAGGTGCTGTTCTAGAATAGTCAGGTGACAACATAGCAAAAGCCCTTCATCATGGAGCTTATATTCTAATTTTAGGTCATATCATGACAGGTTCTTTGGAGAAAAGTAAAACAGGGTAGAGATGCTGGGCTGGGCACCACTTTTAAATAGAGCCATCAGGGGAGGCATCGCTGAGGTGGTTTCTGAGCAGGAATTTGAGGAAAGAGAGGCAGTGAGCCAAAGGGTTATCTGGGATAAAGGGGTTGAAGCACGGAGCATAACTTACAAGATTCCTGAGCAGGGGTGTGTTTGGGATATTTGAGAAACACTGAAGCTAGAGCAGAGTGGGCCAGGGCCTCCAGTGATAGGAAATGAGGTCAGACAGGGAACAAGGCCAGACCACATGGGCCCTCATAGGCTACTGTGAGGCCTTTGGTTTCTGTTCTAAGTAGAAGGGCAACATTTTGACCTGACTTAAAGTTTTAAATGGATCCTATTGGCTACTGGATTGAGAATGGTCAGGGGTAGAAGCAGGGAGACCAGTCAGAAAACTATTGCAGTCATTTGGGCAGGAGGTGATGGTGGCTTTGGACCAGGGCCATTGAGACAGAAGTGGTTAAGAAGTGGCAGATCTGGTTGCATTTTAAAGGCAGAGCAAATGGGACCTGCTGATGGATTGGTTGTGGGTAGGAGTCAATAATGACGCCAAGGTTTTTGGCCTGAGCCCCCAGAAGTGTAGGCTATCCATTTACTGAGATGGGGTGCACAGTAGGGGGAGGTTGTTGTTGAGGGGTAGACAAGAAGTTCATTCATAGGCATGTTAAGTTTAAGATGTTTGATAGGGACTTCCCTGGTGGTCCAGTGGTTAAGAATCCGCCTTCCAATGCAGAGGACGTGGGTTCGATCCCTGGTCAGGGAACAGATCCCACATGCCGCAGGGCAACTAAGCCCGTGCGCCGCAACTACTGAGCCCACATACCTCAACTACACGTAGAGAGCCCATGTGCTGCAAACTACAGAGCCCATGCGCTCTGGAGCCCACCCGCCACAACTAGGGAGAAGCCCACACACCGCAAGGAAGAGCCTGCACGCTGCAACGAAAGGTCCCGCATGCCACAACGGAGATCCTGAGTGCCGCAACTAAGGCCCAACACAACCAAAAATAAATAAAATATTAAAAAAAAAAAGATGCTTGATAGATATCCAACTGGAGATGTCCTCTAGGCAGTTGAATATACCATTCTGGAATGAGGAGATTCCACAAACTGAAGGGTTAGATTAGGGTGCTGTCAGCATGTCATAGTATTTAAAGCCAAGAGATGAGATAAGGTCACCTAGGGAGTGAACATAAATAAAACCCTCTGTGAGTTTTAAGGACTGATCACACCAAAGTTGGGATGAGATAAGCAGGAAGCAATAAGAGACTGAGAGGAAAGCAGAGAGGAAGGCAGAGAACTGACAGAAGTATTCTGGAAGCCAAGTATGTAGAGAAGGTGTTTCAAGAAGGAAGAAGTGATTGGCTGCCAAATGCTGCAAACCATGAAGAACCGACCGTTGGATTTGGTATCGTGAAAGGGATTCAAGAGAAAGAGGAGAGTGATTGGAGACAGCAAATATAGGTAATTTTTAAGAGTAGGTTTGCTGTTAAAGGAAGTAGAGACACAGCTGTCAGAAGAACCTGGGTGGTGCAGAGTTTTTAGTTGTTTTGTTTTAAGATGAGGGAAATTACATCATTGTTTGTGTGCTGATGGAATTATCCAGGAAAGAGGGGGAAATTGATGATTCAGGAGAGAAAGTGAGAGAATTACTGAAGTGGTGTCCTTGACAGACAGGAGGGGACGGAGCCTAACTCACTAGTTGGGGGTGAGGATGCTTAGATTGGAGCACAGACTGGTCTTTCCTACAAGAGCACAAGCAAGCATGTGGGCACAGATGCCAGCTGGTGGGAGATGTGGTTGTAGAAGTCATCTGCTGATGGCTTTCATTTCCTCAGTGAACTAGGAAAGACATCGTCTGCGGAGGATGGGAAGGGAGGTATTGAGGGCTTAAGAAGGAGTGAACTGAGTGTGGGAGATGAATGGACCAGAGAAACAGTAGTGTGACTGCTGAGCACAGAAAGTATCCTCTTGAATAGGAAGTGAAATTGGCATAGTTGTGTGTTCACAAGCAGTGTTCAGTAACATGGGTGGAGGCCTAGAGAGGGCAGAAGGTTGACTGTAACCGGGTTGAGGATTTCTGACGAGCGTGTGGTGAAGAGGGAGGGAGAAGGGAGTGACTATAATGATAAATCAGGAACTTCAGCTGCAAAGGAGGGAAGTAAGGAATGAGGGAGGTGGTGTGCAGAGAGTAGAGCAGGGTAAAAATCAGTGGATTATAAATCCTAATGGTGTTGAAAAATAGTGGAATTGGCATTTTTGCTATAGGGAGTGGAAGAGAGATAATTAATGTTCTGGGAAGGTGAGATGCTTAACATTGAGATCATGGAGAGGGTGCAGTTCTGGGTGATTCCGAGGCCAGGGAGGACCACAGAAGTAGCGTCTGAGGCTGGGTGAAAAGATCAGTTAGTCCTAAAGGTGGATTATGCTGGAAAGGCAGTGAATGTTAGGCTTATCAGGAGCACGCGGAGATCCATGGCTCTCCTTTCACTTTCCCTGAGTCCTTCAGAGTGAGGACCGAGATAGATTTCAACCCATGTTTATGGTTCCAAAGTCAGTGCTCTTTCAACTTCTTCAGGATTTTTATCATTGGAAGAAATTCTTGATGCTCAAAGAAGTTTTGCTAATCTTAGATCTAAATATCTCCTGACTGGATTATGCATGTTTGAACATGTAAAAATATTTTCATGTTAAATTAAGTTTAATCTTTTACTAAATGTTCCCTATTGTATGGGGAGAACTTTGAAGCAAAGATCAGAAATCAGATGACACAAATGCTTCCTAATTAAAGAAATTTCTACTTAATCCTAACTAAAAATATATTGGCTGGACTTTTGGTCAGCTGGGTTTGATTCTCAGCCCTGAATTCCTGAACATTATGGGTAAAACACTTTGTCCAGTTTAGAAATAGCCAGACTCTTATTAGGGGAAAAAAAGAAATTAAGAAAATGAAAATTATTTAAAACTATTTTATTGTTAGAGAACAAGGTTAACGTGCAATAAAGAAGAATGGCAATCTCTGATGTGTCAAAAGGCAGGGCGATCATATTTTAGTATTTGCCTGCTGCCCATGGGGCTATTAAGAATAAGTGTTTCTGGAAGTCTCAGTACTGAAGGTAGGAAAGTGAGAACAATCATCCTGCTTTTTTCCCATGAGTACCAGGTAGCTTTAATGAGCAACGAGAAAATTATTCCACTTGTGCACAGCACCACATTGTTGTCTCAAAAGTAAAGAACTTTTTAATATAATATAGTCACATTATATGCAATTCGACTCAAGATTTGACTCTTACTGTTTTATTTAATCCATATAAAATAGATGCATCTTTCCATAAACATTAAGGTTATAGACTTGTACTATTAAATGGAGGGGCAGGAGATGGCAGCAGGGATTGACTCTAAATGGGCAGATGGGATCTTTTTAGGGTGATGGGAATGTTTGAAAATGATTGTGGTAATGAATGCAAAACTCTGTAAATTTACTAAAAATCATTGAATTGTACGCTTCAAACAGGTAAATTTTATGGCATGTAAATTATGCTTCAGTAAAGCTGTTAATTTTTTTTATTGAAACGGAAAGTATGTGACCCCGGAAAACAGAAAATCTGAAAGAAAATTTATTATTGATGAAATAAAGCTGTTAAAAAACTACCCTCCCTTCCCTCTCCTTCAGGTTTACAAGGCACATCTGTCACACCTTAACACATCATCCCAATATGATTTTTTTTTAACACCTTTATTGGGGTATAATTGCTTTACAGTGGTGTGTTAGTTTCTGCTTTATAACAAAGTGAATCAGTTATACATATACATATGTTCCCATATCTCTTCCCTCTTGCGTCTCCCTCCCTCCCACCCTCCCTACCAATATGATTTTAAACTGTTTCAGAAGATAGAAAATGAAGGGAAATTTTCCATATTCCTTTTTATGAAGGGAAAATAACGTTGATATTGAAACAAGGAAAAGATATTTCTCCTAAAAGAAAAACAGATCAGTTTTGCTGTGAATATTGAAACAAAAATCGTTGGAAGAAAAATTATAAAATAGAATTCAGTATCACATTTGAAAAGTAACATACAAAACAGCAATGTATTATATGCTGAATAGTTTGGGCTCTGTAGCTGGACTGGCTTGGAATCCCAGTACCAGGACCTAGCTTCGTGACCTCAGCAAAGTAACGCAACTTCTTTCTTTTCTGATCGGTAAAGTGGGACCAGTAAATAAGAGAACTTGCTTCATAGGGTTCTTGTGAAGGCTGAATGAGTAAAGCACTTAAGTAAGTGCCTGACACTCAGTAAATGTTGAATATGATAATAACTGCCTAGCTTATAAAAGTATGAATGTGTCAGAATTTATTTTGTCATTCCTCTATTGTTGATCACTTGGATTTGCTATTATAAAGAACAGTGCAATAATTATCTTCATATGGAAATTTCCCTCACTTTTCTCTCCTGAAGATAGATCTTTAGGAGTAGCATTTTGGAGAAAAAGCCATAAACTTTTTTTAAAAAGTTATTGAAGTATAATTGATTTACAGTGTTGTGTTAATTTCTGCTGTATAGCAAAGTGAGGCAGTTACACATATATATTTAAGTTCTTTTTCACGATGGTTTGTCACAGGATATTGAATATAGTTCCCTGTGCTATACAGTAGGACCTTGTTGTTTATCTATTCTATATATTGATGTAATATATAGTTTGCACGTGCTCATCCCAAACTCAGTCCATCCCATCCCTCCCCCACTCCCTACCCCCTTGGCAACCACAAGTCTGTTCTCTATGTCTGTGAGTCTGTTTCTGTTTTGTAGATAAGTTCATTTGTGTCATATTTTAGATTCCACATATAAGTGATATCACATGGTATTTGTCTTTCTCTTTCTGACATATTGCACTTAGTATGATAATCTCTAGGTCTATCCACATTGCTGCAAATGGCATTATTTCATTTGTTTTTATGGAAAAGCCGTAAACTTTTTAAAGGCCCATGTTGCTCTTCAGAAAGATCATACCCCTTCCTACCGATGGTGATAAGAGTGTTTATATTTGCATTACTCCTACCACTACTGAACATCATCATTGCAAAGAAAATCTGAGGTGATTGGATTAGCCCCAAATAGAATGTAATCATTTTATCTTCATTTATTGAGAGCATACAACGCAACCTTAACTCAAACATTGTCCCAAAACACCTGAAACCCTGAAAAATAGAAATGTTTTCAGTTCTCCTGTAGATGGATACCTGGAGTTGAGTTTTCATTTTCATATTCAAATTTTACATGCTGTTAGGATATTTGCCTTTTGTAGCTTTGCTTTAGCTACTTAATCTGATGGAGAAATTTTTCCTAAAAACATGAGTTAAAAAATAATCTACCAAAACAGTTGCCACCAGGGAAAACTGTTTATATTTTCAGCTTTATTTTAATTATTTATTTTGCCTCCAAGACAGTTCTAAAGTCATATATCTTTCCAGCCCTTCTCTGTATTGTTCCTTCTCCAGGTAACTTCATCCCAATCTTTCGAATGACTTTTTTTTTTGGCCATGCCTCACGCACGGCATGCAGGATCTTAGTTCCCTGACCAAGGATCAAACCCATGCCTCCTGCAGTGGAAACACGGAGTCTTAACCAGTGGACCACCAGGGAAGTCCCCCACTCTTTAAACTCTTTGGGAACTGAGAATGGTTCAGGTCTCAGAGAAAGACTCATAAGACTGCATTGGGCCAGCGTAAATCCATCCAATTAAATCTGAATTTAGATGACTTTTCAACTAGAGCACACCAGGAACTTTTATGATCTTTCACAGGGAACAGGTATGTCTGTCCTAGGACTATCTAGCAGAGCCTTGGGTACAGTCATCACTAAAAGCCGGGAGGGTGAAAAGAACCCATCTCTGTACTGGATTTGTTCTCTTGCAGACTTGACACTTCAAAGGGAGGAGTCCCTTTTCCCGTAGTAGAACTTGCATCTGAAATCTTGCCATATAGCGAGGTCCCCTTAGTTTTTCCCTAGAAAACAAATTAACAGGGAACTGTGTCTTGTTGCACTATTTACTCGACTTGAACGAATTAATATTAATATATTAGTTTTAAGACTTAAAGTCAGAAAGTTCAGCAGTGATAAAATTCCTTAGAAGTTTATTCTTGTATATATTTGAATTCTATCTAATAGAGATTGCTCCTGTTCACCTGTCGTGTTTTCTATGGCTGTGTTTTAGACACAGCCATACCCATTGACACGTGGTGAACATTTCAATCCAATATTGGAAACATGGTCTCTGTACAGATTAATTATCTTAAATTGGATGGCACAACTAAGAGACTACCACGGTTCTGATGTGAGCTAATGTCTCAGGCTCTTCCAGAATGTATGTTTCACTTGACATATGTATCTTATGGTCTCTGACTATAACATGGCATAGTTAGACCTTTTAAAAATAAACCTTGGATTTATATTTAAATCTTAGCTTTAATCTCCTTTTTTGTAGTTGTTATTTCCTTTTAATTTTTTAATTGAAGTACAGTTGACATACAATATCATATTAGTTTCAGGTATACAGCATAGTGATTCAACATTTATATACATTATGAATTGGTCACTGTAAGTCTAGTAAGCATCTGTCACCATATAAAATTACCATAATATTATTGACTCTATTTTCTGTGCTGTACATTACATCCCTGTGACTTAATTATTTTATAACTGGAAGTTTGTACCTCTTAATCCCCTTGGCCTATTTCATGCCCCCCAACCCCTTATTGCTTTTTTTTTTAAGGTAATTCTGAGAAAAAGTCATTTCTGTTATCCTCAGATGTAGAAAGAAGCAATTTAGAATCAAGTATTAGCATCCTCCTTTCTTAACCTAGTTGCAGATTCTGTTTTCCTTATGTTAACTGGATGTTGAGCTTTCCCCCATGCCCTATTAAGGTTTGCTTTTTTTAAAAAAAGATCTTTATTGGAGTATAATTGCTTCACAATACCGTGTTAGTTTCTGTTGCACAACAAAGCGAATCAGCCATATGTATACACATGTCCCCGTATCCCCTCCCTCTTGAGCCTCCCTCCCATCCTCCCTATCTCACCCCCTAGATCATCACAGAGCACCGAGCTGATCTCCCTGTGCTATGCTGCTGCTTCCTGCCAGCCAACTCTTTTACATTCGGTAGTGCATATGTGTTGATGCTACTCTCACTTCGCCCCAGCCTCTCCCTCCCACCCCATGTCATCAAGTCCATTCTCTATGCCTACCTCTTTATTCCTGCCCTGCAACTAGGTTCATCAGTACCTTTTTTTTTAGATTCCATATATATGCATTAGCATACGGTATTTGTTTTTCTCTTTCTGACTTACTTCACTCTGTATGACAGACTCTGGGTCCATCCACCTCACTACAAATAACTCAATTTCATTTCTTTTTATGGCTGAGTAATATTCCATTGTATATATGTGCCACATCTTCTTTATCCATTCATCTGTTGATGGACACTTAGGTTGCTTCCATGTCCTGGCTATTGTAAATAGTGCTGCAATGAACATCGTGGTGCATGTCTTTTTTTGAATTATGGTTTTCTCATGGTATATGCCCAGTAGTGGGATTGCTGGGTCATATGGTAGTTCTATTTTTAGTTTTTTAAAGAACCTCCATACTGTTCTCCATAGTGGTTGTATCAATTTACATTCACACCAGCAGTGTAGGAGTGTTCCCTTTTCACCACACCCTTTCCAGCATTTATTGTTTCTAGCTTTTTTAATAGCCATTCTGACCAGTGTGAGGTGATACCTCATTGTAGTTTTGATTTGCATTTCTCTAATAATTAGTGATGTTGAGCATCTTTTCATGTGCCTCTCGGCCATCTGTATGTCTTCTTTGGAGAAATGTCTATTTAGATCTTCTGCCCATTTTTTAACTGGATTGTTTGTTTTTTGATATTGAGCTGCATGAGCAGCTTATAAATTTTGGAGATTAATCCTTTGTCAGTTGCTTCATTTGCAAATATTTTCTCCCATTCTGAGGGTTGTCTTTTCGTCTTGTTTATGGTTTCCTTTGCTGTGCAAAAGCTTTGAAGTTTCATTAGGTCCCATTTGTTTATTTTTGATTTTATTTCCATTTCTCTAGGAGGTGGGTCAAAAAGGATCTTGCTGTGATTTATGTCATAGAGTGTTCTGCCTATGTTTTCCTCCAAGAGCTTTATAGTGTCTGACCTTACATTTAGGTCTTTAATCCATTTTGAGTTTATTTTTGTGTATGGTGTTAGGGAATGTTCTAATTTCATTCTATTACATGTGGCTTTCCAGTTTTCCCAGCACCACTTATTGAAGAAGCTGTCTTTTCTCCATTGTCTGTTCTTGCCTCCTTTGTCATAAATTAGGTGCCCATATATGCGTGGGTTTATCTCTGGGCATTCTATCCTGTACCGTTGATCTATATTTCTCTTTTTGTGCCAGTATCATACTGTCTTGATTACTGTAGCTTGGTGGTATAGTTTGAAGTCAGGGAACCTGATTCCTCCAGCTCCATTTTTCTTTCTCAAGATGGCTTTGGCTATTCGGGGTCTTTTGTGCTTCCATACGAATTGTAAGATTTTTTGTTCTAATTCTGTGAAGAATGCCATTGGTAGTTTGATAGGGATTGCATTGAATCTGTAGATTGCTTTGATAGTATAGTCATTTTCACAATATTGATTCTTCCAGTCCAAGAACGTGGTATATTTCTCCATCTGTTTATGTCATCTTTAATTTCTTTCATCAGTGGTTTATAGTTTTCTGAGTACAAGTCTTTCGCCTCCTTAGGCAGGTTTATTCCTAGATATTTTATTCTTTTTGTTGCAGTGGTAAATGGGAGTGTTTCCTTAATTTCTCTTTTTGATATTTCATTGTTGGTGTATAGGAATGCCAGAGATTTCTGTGCATTCATTTTGTATCCTGCAACCTTACCAAATTCCTTTGTTAGTTCTAGTAGTTTTCTGGTGGCATCTTTAGGCTTTTCTATGTATAGTATCATGTCATCGGCAAATAGTGACAGTTTTACCTCTGCTTTTCCAATTTGTTTTCCTTTTATTTCGTTTTCTTCTCTGATTGCTGTGGCTAGGACTTCCAAAACTATGTTGAATAAGAGTGGTGAGAGTGGACATCCTTGTCTTGTTCCTGATCCTTGTAGAAATGCTTTCAGTTTTTCCCCATCGAGTATGATGCTTGCTGTGGGTTTGTCATATATGGCCTTTATTATGTTGAGGTAGGTTCCCTCTGTGCCCATTTTCTAGAGATTTTTTTTATCATAAATGGATGTTGAACTTTGTGAAAAGCTCTTTCTGCATCTATTGAGATGATCATATGATTTTTATTCCTTAATTTGTTAATGTGGTATATCACATTCATTTATTTGTGTATATTGAAGAATCCTTGCATCCCTGGGATAAATCCCACCTTGATCATGGTGTATGATCCTTTTAATGTGCTGTTGGATTCTGTTTGCTAGTATTTTGTTGAGGATGTTTGCATCGATGTTCTTCAGTGATATTGGCCTGTAGTTTTCTTTTTCTGTGACATCTTTGCCTGATTTTGGTATCAGGGTGATGGTGGCTGCATAGAGTGAGTTTCTGCTGAAAGATCATCTGTTAACCTTACGGGGATTCGCTTGTATGTCATTTGTTGTTTTTCCCTTGCTGCTTTTAATAGTTTTGCTGTGTATTTAATTTTTGATAGTTTGATTAATTTGTGTCTTGGTGTGTTTTTACTAGAGTTTATCCTGTATGGGACTCTCTGTGCTTCCTGGACTTGGGTGACTGTTTCCTTTCCCATGTTAGGGAAGTTTTCCACTATAACCTCTTCAAATATTTTCTCAGGCCCTTTCTTTTTCTCTTCTTCTGGGACCCCTATAATTCGAGTGTTGCTGCATTTAGTGTTGTCCCAGAGGTCTCTGAGATTGTCTTCAATTCTTTTCACTCTTTTTTCTTTATTCTGTTCCATGGCAGTGATTTCCACCATTCTGTCTTCCAGGTCACTTACCTGTTCTTCTGCCCCAGTTATTCTGCTATTGATTCCTTCTAGTATATCTTTCATTTCAGTTATTGTGTTGTTCATCCCTATTTTTTTGTTCTTTAGTTCTTCTAGGTCTTGTATTTTCTCATTCCGTGCTTCCATTGTTTCCGAGATTCTGGATCATCTTTACTCTTATTACTCTGAATTCTTTTTCAGGTAGATTGCCTGTTTCCTCTTCATTTATTTGGTCTTGTAAGTTTTTACCTTGTTCCTTCACCTGTGACATATTTTTCTGCCATTCCAATTTTTTTTTTTTTTAATATGTGGGATTGTGTTCCTATTTTAGTGGTTGTTTGGCCTGAGGCTTCCAACACTGGAGTTTGTAAGCTGTTGGGTAGAGCTGGGTCTTGGTGCTGAGATGAGGAACTCTGTGAGACCTCATTCTGATGAATATTCCCTGGCGTCTGAGGTTCTGTGTTGGCCCAGTGGTTTGGACTTGGAGCTCCCACCGCAGGAGCTTCCGCCCGACCCCGGGCTCACAAATCAAGATCCCACAAGCCACGTGGGGTGGCAAAAAAAAAAAAAGAAAACAATAACAAAGTAAAAGATAAAATTAGACTAGGAAACTAACAGATGTGTTAGAAAGAATCTAAAAATAAAAATATGATGAATCAACAACTGGAAAGTACCACAGTAGTAGAAAAGATGAATCAACAACTGGAAGGTACCACAGTAGTAAAGAAAAAGGAGGGAAAAGGAAAGAAAAAAAGGTGGTGGGGGGGGAAGGCGGTGGCTGTGGAGAGCAGGGCCTAATCAAGGGTAAGGTTGGTCGATGGGCGGGGCCAGTGCTTAGGACCCACAGGGCTGGAAAAGGCCCGGGGGCTGTGGGGGGTGGGGCTTAGGCTCAAGGAAGAGAAGGGGCCCAGGCATGCCCCCACCCCTGGTCTCAGAGGGCAAGGGACCTCACCTGGGAGCCTAGCAGGCTTCCTGGGCTCGAGTGGCCAGGGCAAACGCCCTCCTTTCCTCTCGTGCTCCTCTGGTCTGGGGTCTGGGAGGGCCCCTCCCCCCTGCCTCTCCTGATCTCTCTGGCCTCAGGGGCACCGATCCTGTCTGGCCTCCACTGCCCCTCCCTGCCTCAGTCCCCCTACGTCCTACCAGTTCATTCTGGGGTTCCTCCCATCTCCTTGAGGGTCAGAGTCCCCCACCAGCGGCCAGCAGGTGCCCAAGTTGTGGGGAGATGCTAACTCCGCGCTTTCGCACCCGGCCGTCTTGACTCCTCCCCCTATTAAAGTTTTGAATGATGTCTCTAAAATCTACAGGTGTAGTTCCCCACAGTCATGTATTAGGGTGTCTTTGAGCTCAAGAAAATCCTTAAGCATTCTTTTTTCCAAGATGTGAAAAGATTCTGTGGCTTCACAGTAAGATGTCCATGTCTTGTTTACTATAGACTTTTAAAGGTCAAATCAGCTTTCGTTTCCTTATTATTAAATTCAGGTGCCAGTAGCTATTTCACTAACCCACAGAAATCACTTAGCTTCCCTACCAATCAGCGCCTGCTAATACTTTGAAGAAACATATGTTAACACCTTGGAAGTTAAATTCCACAATGAGTCTTGAAAATCCATTGAGTTTTTCACTTTTTGAAGAGGATGTGTTTGGAGATATATTCCCTGTTCACTTCTTGTTCTTGCAAGGATTCGAAAATTTCTCTGTTTATGGTTTGCCTCCTTTTTAGCAGTGATTCTCAAACCACATTACCAGGTCTTCCCTTCGCTTATATCAAAGAATGACAGTTTTCCTCAATACTCAGGAAAGGAGTAATAAATCAAGAGTTTTTGAATATTCAGTTTTTTTCCAACAGTTGTGATGCATTGACTTAGGAAATAGCTTTGGGAACACATGGTATAGATCTAATATCTTATGCTTTGTTTTGGTCTTTCAAAATAATCACAGTATTGGTTGCCATTTGTTAATCTGTTTGTCCATTTATGACTTAATTTCTGCCAGTAGGCAACATGGTATGAATGCCTAAAACAGTTAAGAACTTCATGTTGTCAGTTGTCCTTACCAGAGATGGAAGTCACTTAACTTACCCCTTAATACAGTTTTATTCCCGCATGTTAATGGTATTTATGGAGAGAAACAGAAAGCAAGAGACATTTCTTTTTCCCCATTATAGTGTAAGGACTTACATTTTTATTTGCTATTTATTGTATTTTTATTTGATCTCAGCAGAGTACTCTCAACTTACATATTAAGTGATTTTTTGCGGCTTTATTTGCCTTTAGTTGATTAACATCGTAAAGTTTGAGGAGAGGGAACCAGTGAGAGGTCTTTCCTCTAAACAATGCTGTTTGTTTCTGGGAAAAAGGAAGAAAAGTTTGGAGATATTCTGTTCTCTCTAAATCCTTTTACAATGTGTCTAATAGTCAGAATTATTCCTGTGGAATTATCAGTGTGTCTTTCACGTGGAGTTATTATTGGAAATTTCTTCTGCTTATTCTTTTTTCCCTCTTGATTTCTCCAGCTTAATTAGCTGTACTACTATCAGTGCCAAATCTATGTCTGGGGGAGACTTCCTTACAGCTTTTTATTGAAAGATCGTTTTTCATTTTTATTTCCCATGTATCATATTTAGAGATTAAGAACCTTCTAGCCCTAGTTAAATACAAACCCCTTTATTATTGAAGCTGTCATACCAGAGGCTTTATGTCTTAGAATATTGTCGTTAATTTCCCAATCAACTGTCACCCAAGGGTATAAAGAACAGCTTAAAGTCACATAAAACCTATACTTCTAAATACATCTTTCCTTTTCTGTTTCATTGCAGTTTTTTTCTTTTTACAAGCAAAATTTTGACTTATTAATAGAAATGTGATGTTTTTACTTTCTTTTACTATTTATTTTAAAAGATAGATCAGGAAAGCCTACGCGTAGTAACGAAGACCCAACACAGCCAAAAATAAATAAAGTAAAAAATAATTTATTTTTAAAAAAAGATCAGGAATGACTGTTGTGAAAAGCCATCTTGAGCATGAGATTGGAGTCAGATCAAGCTGAGTTCCAGTCCCAGTTCTGCCCTTTGCTGGTCTTGTGATCCTGGGCAAGTTAGTTACCCTCTGGGAACTTCAGTTTCCACATTTTCAAATGAGAATAATTGCAGGGCTGTGAGGGTTAGGGTTGATGCCCATGGCACATGAAATGGAAGTCTGTAAGTGCAGCTCAGATTATTACCAATTCTCTCCAGTTGGACCAGGTCAATGTGTGAACTTCACAAATATTAAAGAACCAGAAGTCCACTTCTACAGTATTTTAAATTGGAAATCTGAACTTTTAAAATTTGAATATTCAGAGTTCCAATTCATGTAGTCCTAATCTTCCATAAATATTAAAATAAAAACCTCAGCCATTCACTCATTTAATCTGGACTGTTATTTTGAGCAACTTTTTTTGGTAAAAGCTTCATTAAATATAATTCACATATCATATAATTCACCTATTTAAAGTATACAATGCAGTAGTTTTTAGTAGGTTCACAGAGCTGTGCACCCATCACCATAATCAGTGTTGGAGCATTTCATCACCCCAAGAAAAAACCCTGAACCCTTTCACCCTCACCCCTCATCCTTCCCAGCCCTAGGAAACCACGAATTGACTTTCTATCTGTCTTTCTATAGATTGCCTATTCTGAACATTCCACGTGAAATGGAATCATTGAATATGTGATCTCTTTGTGACTAGCTTCTTTTCCTTAACCTAATGTTATCAAGGTTCATCCATGTGTAGCATATATCAGTACTTCATTCCTTTTTATTGCTGAATAATATTACATTGTATGACTATATCATATTTTACTTATCCATTCACCAGTTGATGGATTTGGGGATTGTTTCCACTTTTTGACTATTATGAATAATGGTGTTATAAAAATTTGTGAACAAGTTTTTGTGTGGACTTATGTTTTCATTTCTCTTGGGTATACATCTAGGAGTGGAATTTCTGGGTCATATGGTAACTTTGGGCTGTTTTCAAAGAGGCTGCCACATTTTACATTCACACCAGCAGTGCGTGAGGGTTCCATTTTCTCCACATCCTTTTTCACACTTATTACTGTCTGCCTTTTCAATTATAGCCATCCTAGTGGGTATCAAGTGATATTTTCTTGTGGATTCTTAGCCAATTCTTAAAGTTAAATATATGAAAATCATATGACTCATGCTTTGGTACAGTAATATCTGATCAATGCTGAGAGTGATGGAGAAGTTAAGCCTCATATTGCAGAATCTTCCCTTATTGAATACCTAGTGAACAGAACTTCCCTAGACTTTTTCTCTTCCCATAATCTCTATTTTGTTTTCTCCTGGTTTGCAGTTTTCTGTTTCCAGCAGTTCTCCTGGGCCTATGAGCTCTCCTCCAGCAACCCCTCTCTATAGATATTACAGCAGAGCGAACAGAGCCATAACAGCCTTTTCTTTTTGCCTTTCCTTTGTCCATCCTTCTTGAGAGATTTTCTCCTGACAGAATTTTACAGCATGTTCCTAAAATAAATCTCCTTCTGGATGTTTATGTACTAAGTCCTCAGGATAGATTATTTCTTGTTCATAACTTTTCATCTGTCACTTCTTGAGCATTTTGTCCCTTCTAGCCTCTCTGTTTTCTTCTCCTGAAATGCTAATTTTAGAAATGATGTGCACCTCCTAAATCTAGTCTCCATTGCTGTTAATTTTTATCTTCATCTCTTTGTGTTTTTAAAAATTCTGTCAACTTATTTTTCAGATTTCAAATTCAGCTTTCAGCTGTGTCTATTCTGGTTTTTAACCTGTTTAATCTTTCATATTCACAATCATATTTAATTCTTATTTTCTGGTTGCTCCTTTTTCATGGCAGAATCTTCTTCTTTTATAGATGTAACATGCTTGTTCATGTATGAGGATGCCAGTTAGAATATCTTAAATGTTCCCTTTTATTCCGTAAATTTTCTTTCTTTATGATCCAGAGATGATCGTACATTTTGGTCTTTCTATTTTTATATCATTGATTTTCCGTAGATGTTTGCTTATCATTGGTTGTAGGTACATGTTTATGAATAAAAGACTAAGTTGACTGGTATAGGTAGTGGGTTTGTTTCTCCAGAAATGCTTTCTTCTGGATGATATAACTGCCTGTGTCAACAGGTATAGTAATGGGTGTACCAGTAATAGGTGGGCTTTCCTGTAGGGGAGGAGGAAGGCGAGCTCAGGACCCCCCAAATTGCCAAAATAAGGAAGAGGTTAGATGTATCTGGAGATGGAGTAGTTGACTGTGTTTTACCTCTAGGACATGTCTTTCTTCTCCATCTCTCAATTTCTGGGACTGAAGTTACCGTAAATCATAAATTACCTTAAACTCCAGTCTTTTTCCCTCGCAAGCCCCAGGTCCCCCACAGGGAATCTTCCCAGGCAGATCACCAACTTTGTGTGGACAGTAGTTTTCTGCCTTTAGCTCAAAAGGGAAGCCTTGACTGCCTACTAAGGTGTAATTGGTTGTGGAGTGGTCTGGGCACTGCTGAGTAGCTGGATCTGGTAACCTGAATGCAGCTCTTTAATTAACTGTCTTTTTGGTTGCTTCAGGGCCTACTTTTTGTTCTTTGATGCAGAAGGAGCTCCCTAGGGAGAATTCCTGTTTAACCTCTGATGTCTTGGACTCTGGTTCCTCAGGATCTCTGATCCCCTGATGACTCTCATTCTTGGTTTGTTTGTTCATTTGTTATGGTTCCACTCAGTTTTTTAAGTTCTATTTTATTGTCATTTCACATTTAGAGGGAGGGGAGGTGGATGTAACTACTTGTTCAGCCATCTTGAATGAGTCAAGTAAACATGTCCATGTGATTTTTCACTTAGAAGCCTCAAACTTAATATATCCTAACCCTAAAATCTCCCTGCCTGTTCTCTCATCTTGCTTTTCTGCTAACCTCAGTTACTGGTAGCAGATGCCCCGTACCATGTCATTACTGCTGCTTCCTCCTGCAAAACCGTACCATCCATTCCTAATCCTGTCGTATCCCCTCAACCTTCCCACTTTCATTTCTTCTTACTCACTCCTTATGTCTGCTTTTAATCCTGGTTTATACTGTTGTTAGTGGTCTCTCTGCTTCCATTCCGCACCCCTCTACCAAGTCCATCCCACCAGGTTACCTTTCCTCCATTGCCTACAGAAAAGTACAGATGCTGAGGCACGACATTGATGAATTGCTCCAAGTGATCCTGGATTAATTTTGTAATATTATCTCCCAGTATATTTTCCTCACACCTTGAGGTCTACCTACAACTGGATTACTCAACACTTTCCCTCAGTTCTTCGCACTGTCACACTTTTGTACGTATGATTCTCCTAAACTTAGATGCACTTCATCCCTTTTTACTTCTCAAATTTTGCCAACCTGAAGTGATGCTCAGGGAATTCCCTGGCGGTCCAGTGGTTAGGACTCAGCGCTTTCACTGCCATGGGCCCAGATTCAATCCCTAGTCAGGGAACTGAGATTGCACAAGCCGCGAGGGACAGCCACATAAATGAATGAATGAATGAATGAATAAAATAAATACTGTTTTAAAAAAATAAAGTGTTGCTCAAATCAAATGCTGTCTACTCTGGGAAGCCTTTGGAGATTTCTTAGTCACAACTAAACCTCTTATAATTCTGTATTTTGGTAGCTCTTGGGCATTCATTTATTTTGATATTCACCATTTGATTATTCACTAGCAACTCTGTAAGTCCAAGTAATTTGCATGTCAGCTGATGCAGGAATTTTTTTATTCCTGCTGCAAAGTAAGTACAGCTGTGCAAGTGATTGATAAAACTAGTGAAAGATGAAAATGCAGTTGACTCATGCTACAAAGATATACACAGGAAATACATGGATTTTGATGAAATTGTTATTTGAGAGAGGTCTGGGAATTTGTGCAAATATTTTTGTTGAAGACTTGGCAGATTCTCACAATTCTTGTTGATATGTCAATCAAGAATGTTAAGGTTCTTGGGCTTCCCTGGTGGCGCAGTGGTTGAGAGTCCGCCTGCCAATGCAGGGGACACGGGTTTGTGACCCGGTCCGGGAAGATCCCACATGCCGTGGAGCGGCTGGGCCCGTGAGCCATGGCCTCTGAGCCTGCGCGTCCGGAGCCTGTGCTCCGCAACGGGAGAGGCCACAGCAGTGAGAGGCCCGCGTACCAAAAACAGAAAAAAAAAAAAAAAAAAAAAAGAATGTTAAGGTTCTTATGTACTTTTTGTATTCGCATTATGCTTTAGAAATTGTTTCTTCTTACAGTCCTCAACATGGATTGTGAGCTTGTTGAAAGCAGATTTTGTCGTGTTCCAGCTGTATTCCTTAATCTCTTATCCTCCTAATCTCTTATCCTCCAAGACAGTCAGCATGATCTTTGTTTCTTTTTTCTCTGGCCCCAGAGCTGAGTAGATCAGAGGGCTCTCTACCTGAGCAAACTGAGCCAGAAAGTGGCTGAGATCATCTCACTCACCTGCATCTGCTGGTGTTTCATGTACGGCTCTGTGAGGAGCAAGCACACGACACCTTACTTTGGTTTCTGACAACGTTGAATAGGTCCTGTATTTCATCCCTATATTGCTGCATTTGTCCCCTGATCAAATGATCACTCTGTTTTTCAGACCTAATTTTTAACTGCCTGTGGTGCATGGGTTAATCCATGAATGATGTAAACAAACATATTTCACCACGTGCCCATGAGTCTGGGTGTGTAGTAGTGTGGTGATGACAGGCAAACCCAAGATATCTGAAAGTCTGGTGTGCATAAATGACACACCAGCTGCCCCAGAGCCAATTTCTGGTCACGTGGCTAATATATCTTATAGTTCTTCCTCCTCATCCCCCAATGTTTGTGTGTCTTAGCTGTCATGAAGAGTGGACTTCGCATTGCAATAAAAAAAGATAGCTAGTTGTATTTGAAAAGAAAATCAGCAACATCCAGATTGGTTTTCTATAAAAATATAATAATTCTCTGAGGTCACTTTATTCTTTTTTAAAAATTTCACTCCGAGGGTACAAGAATTAACAACAAACAGTATTCCAACAGAATTCAAGCTTGTCTCACAATCTGTTAATTTTTAAATGAATTGTCCCGCCCATCATGTACCTGTGTCTGTACTCTGTTGAGCCCATAAATTTCATGTTAGTAGCATAAGATTATTGAGAGCACGAGGTAGTGAATTGAAACTGTTTGCCCAGACATCTTGTTATAAGACGCCCAAGTCAAAATCTTCTGTATTCTTAGGAATTTATAAGAGGGCGTTTGTATGTTTTGTGGAGCTGAAGAAAACCTCAGAAACAGTTGGAAGGAATTTGAGGCCCTGGATTCAGTCTCTACACAAACAATACACCATCTGATGCTGAAATATAAGTGTGGCTTCTGGTGAACAGCATTTCTGCACATTTACCCTGTAGTTCATCAAACGAGTGGGACTGCCAGCCTTCTGATGTAGTGGGAAGAGCAGGGACTTTGGGATTCTTCAGATCCAGATTGAAAATTCATACTCCCTTTTAATTTAACTGGCTTCTCTGAGACTCTGTTTTCTCATCAGTAAAATGGAAAAGACTTGCATCATGGGACTTCTGTGAAGATTAAATGCGAATGTATTAAGAATGCTTCTAACATAGTAAACGCTGGGTGAATAACAGCTGTCATTGGTGGTGGAGTTGGCCCACTGATAGCCAGTTCTCGAATTGACCTCAACTGTTTTTTGTGACTAGGCACCCACAGAAGTGAATCCCTCGTGCAGCTTCCTGTGCTTCTTTGTGATCATTGCATTGCCTCCCTGCCCTCACTTAAACAGTGCATTTTTTCATGACATGAATATGTTTTTACTAATTCTGCAACTCTGAAGTAGCACTTCAAAATGCTTTCATTCCGAATCAAAATTATTTGAAGCCTTCCCATGGTAATGCACAAAATCTCTTCTCTAGGAATTAATAACAGCCGCCTCTTCCAAAAAAACAACAACAACACAAAGGCTGTCCACTTTGCAGAGGTGTTGGAGAGGTTTCATACCAGTATATTCAATGACAGATACTTAGGTTTCCCTACTGTGTGTAAGGGGCTCTGCCAGGCATTACAGGGAACGTAAGGCCCTGTCTTAGAGGAGCTGATAGTGGTGGAAGCGTGAAGACATAAAGAAAATTATAACGTGAGTCAAAATGTGATAAGTGCCAACAGGTGCGGGGCACTGTGTGTGTTGGCGGGGGTGGGAGGCCTCGGGGGGTTGGAGGGAAAGCATTATTTCTGCCCATGGGAAACAAACAAGCTTCAAAGCAGAGATGGAAGATGCCTCTCGGGCCTCCTCTCACCCCGAGTTCCTTTGAAGAGTCATAACTGAGCCACACAGCTAAAGAGCAGGAGGCCACTGGGCATGCTCCTTGTCTGTGTTCCAGTAGCCTTTGAAGGTGCCTGCGTGGATGGTAGTTTGTTAACGGAGTGGAGAGGAGGGAGCTCGGCGGGCCCGAACTTGCAAGAAGCCGTGTGTTGTTGTACAGAGAATACATTCTCTACCCGTCAGTAAGGTAACATGGCCAGGCTTGGATGTGACCTTACCTTTTCTTGAGTAAAAGAATAAAAATGTTTTTCATCATTCTGGATTAGAGGCCAAGACTGCCCCACTGTGGATAAAAATAAGACTCAGATCAGAAAACTCCTCAACCATGTGGGAAAGGTTTGCACGTCAGAGTGAAGTGTGTGGTGTTTGGAATAATGTGATCTTCCCTTTGTTTCCTGCTTGCCCAGATAAGGGAGTCTCTTGATTCCAGTGGTTTCTGATATTTGCTCACTTTGCAGAGTCAGTTCTACCAAGGTAAAACCTTGTTGCGACATCTGTAAATTCATCCTGAGTTAAAGGGAAAGGAGCAGTAAGAATGGACCTTTAGGGCTTCCCTGGTGGCGCAGTGGTTGAGAGTCCACCTGCCGATGCAGGGGACACGGGTTTGTGCCCTGGTCTGGGTCCACATGCCGCGGAGCGGCTGGGCACGTGAGCCATGGCCGCTGAGCCTGCGCGTCCGTGGCCTGTGCTCTGCAACGGGAGAGGCCACAACAGTGAGAGGCCCGCATACCGCAAAAAAAAAAAAAAAAAAAAGAATGGACCTTTAAGGGGGAAAAGAATCATCTTTATTTTTACCCTAACAGCTGAAAAGGCAACCTGTGGTGAGAGATGTTACCTATCCTTTGACATCTGAAATAACACATTTTAATCTTTGTTTTCTGGGTTCTTATAGAAGAAATCCATAGAATCCTAAAATATAGAGGCAGATTTCAGTAATTTCGTAAACAGATAAAATATCTATATTTAGTCTATTTAGTTTCTGTCCTTATATCACTCATTCATCCTTGAGTCTCAGAAAATGACTGTGAGGGCTTAACACCTTCAGGATGAACTCGGATTGGGAAAAGACTTCAAGGGGTGGGAGGGGTGGTGATCCTTGGTTGGCACCGTTTTTCATCCTGAAGGAACTACCTGTGTCTGCCTTTTAGTTCTCTTTCTCCCTTCTACTGCTTACTTTCGGGGCTTATTTATCACTTCTGTCAGAGGCTGCAATGGGAAACTGAAAAAAAAGTGAAAATCATATGTATTCATTTTTCGTAGTAGCCCTTGGTTCAAAAGTAGGGGAAGGGAAAGAGGCTGGAGCCGTTGGGTAAAGGAAGATTTTGGAAATGATTTATTAGTGCATTCCTGTCCTCTTCACCACTAATAAGCAAGAAAAAAATCCTACAGAATTTCAAAATCCATATTGGACAAAGGATGATTAACCTTTTAGATAATTCTACTCACAATATTATGAACTCTATGAATATTCGGTATCCCTCCTGTTATCATAATAGCAAACATTTATTGAGCATTTATCATGGTCAGCCACCATGCTATCCTCTATATGCATCTCTTCATTTAATCCTTGTTCACCTTGATAAGATGAGTACTACTGTGACATGTCCCCCTTTTACATGTGGATGCTGAGGCTTACAAAGGCCAGCTATCTTGCTAAGGTCATTCAGGTAATATACAAACAGTGGAGCAAGAACTCAAAACAAGGCCTGTCTGACCTAGAGTTCCTGCCCTTAACCTCTATCTAGGTTGTCATCCTGAAATAGCAACTGATTTCCCATTATGGGTATGACCCGGTAGTAGAGACCTGGAAGCACTACATGCACAAACCTTCTCTGTGGAACCTGTAATTCTAAAAAGCACAAATTCACCCAAACAATGCAAAATCAAAGATAATTAAGTGACGGGATTAAAGGAAGGACACATTTAATATAATCTTCAAAGATCAGGGTTTAACCCGATCGGGTTGGGGGATTTGTTCATCATTAGTTCCTTCTCCTTTTTGCGTTTGGGTACCGTGCCTGGCCCTACATCGGCTGGAGTTGAGTTAATTAGAGAAGTGCCATCTACATGTCAGGGGTGGCGCTGGACGTGGAGATGCAAATACTAGCTCTGTAAAGGGGCCTTGGGTTCCCAGGGGAGTGGATGGTGATAATGAAAGAACATTGTTCATGCTAAGGTACCAGATATCAAGTCTGGTTTTGTACGAAATGTTTCCTCTTCAAATTACTTTGGGAAATGCTAGTTAAAGTCGAACAAATTTTTTTAATTGTAATATTTCTTAGAGCCTTTAAGATACTAATATGCTTTGTGACTACCCCAGAGGTTTTTAGAATTTGGGAAACACTGGAAGCAATCCCTGTTATTGGGTCACTTTCTTAGGTTACCTTTCTTGTAGCATATCTTATTCCAGGTAAAATTTATGCCTCCTTTAGAAAAACCCTTAGGAGTGGCCTAATATTTTGAATATGGGTCTAATATTTTTAACTTGGCAGTTGGGGGAATAGAGATTTTTTTTTTAACTAAAAGTTCTTTCTATCCCGTCTTAAATCACAAGTTTCACTTGCTGAAAAAAGTGAGATTTTGTAACAAGAAGAGTTCCAAAAGGGGCTTCCCTGGTGGCGCAGTGGTTAAGAATCCGCCTGCCAATGCAGGGGACATGGGTTCAAGCCCTGGTCCAGGAAGATCCCACGTGCCACGGAGCAGCTAAGCCTGTGCGCCACTACTGAGCCTGCGCTCTAAAGCCTGTGAGCCACAAGTACTGAGCCCACGTGCCACAACTACTGAAGCCCGTGAGCCTAGAGCCTATGCTCCGCAGCAAAGAGTAGCCCCCGCTCACCACAACTAGAGAAAGCCCGTGCACAGCAACGAAGACCCAACACAGCCAAAAATAAATAAAATATATAAACTTATTTAAAAAAGAGTTACAAAAGTAATTATTAAGAGACTCACTAGGGGGCTTGAGGTGGGAGCAGCAGGGAGTGTTGAGGACACCTTGCTGCGAAGCCTGCTTCCATCTACTCCCCTCATCACCTTGCCTCCCAGGACCTGAGTGGCTCTGATGGAATGCCCATCTTCCAGAAGTCTCTACCGAATTCACTTTGAGGTGAACATGGGCACTGTAGATGGTGGCTCTGATGTTTCATCTGTGAAACTAACATAAAAACCTCAAGTCATATAAAGCCTCTTTCAGTAGTGAGTTGCACTCAACAATCAAAATGATTCAGTTTGGGGCTTCCCTGGTGGTGCAGTGGTTGAGAGTCCACCTGCCGATGCAGGGGACACGGGTTCGTGCCCCGGTCCAGGAAGATCCCACATGCCGCGGAGCGGCTGGGCCCGTGAGCTATGGCCGCTGAGCCTGCGCGTCCGGAGCCTGTGCTCCGCAACGGGAGAGGCCACAACAGTGAGAGGCCCGCATACCACCAAAAAAAAAAAAAAAAAAAAAAGATTTAGTTGAACTATTTAAGGAAGAATTATTAAAAAGAAGTAGCAGCCTGTTATCAAATAGCTGATTCTTCTTCCAGTTCAAATGTGCTATGTAGTTTTTTTTTCTCCTGTATGTAGTTTGGTTTGGTGAGAGCTACTTTGAGACAGATGAATAGACCAAATGTGGATTGTTTTAGGGCAGAGGTGATCCTTAAATCACTAGGGTGTTTATAAAAAGTAAAAATGTTTGGGAATTCTTAGGAAGACACATTTTTCAGCAGTATCAGATATATCAGTGAACCAACCACAGCCTAAAGAATGCAGCGCAGGAAAGGAAAGGGCTTGGGAGGGCATTGGGTATTACCATTATCAACAAACATTTACAGGGGGCAGTCTGTGAAGCAGAGTCTAAGATAGAGTTCTGCCTCATCAGACACACTGATAGGATAAGGGGGTAGACAGATGCCTAAAACTAAATAATACTACAGTATTATTTAGTATTGCTAAATGTCAAGTGAATTGTATAGATAGTACGAGAGTTCAGGTAGGATGTGGTAGGCAGAATAATGCTCTCCCCTCAGAGATGTCATGTCCTAATCCCTGGCACTTGTGATCATGTTGTATTGCATGGCAAAGAGGAATTAAGGTTCCTCATCAACTGATCTTGATGTAACATTATTTTGGATTATCCCGGCAGCCCCAGTGTAATCAATAATAAGGCTTCTCCACAGTGGAAGAGGGAGTCGGAAGAAGAGATCAGGGTCAGAGATTTAAAGATGCTACATTGTTGGAGGAAGGGGCCATGAGCCCAGGAATGCGGGTGACCTCGAGAAGTTGGAAAAGACAAGGAAACTGATTCTTCCCTAGGACCTCCAAAAGGACTATAGCCATGCACACACCTTGATTTTAGCCTTGTAAGACCTATTTTGACTTCTCACCTCTAGAACTGTAAGATAATAAATACATCTTCGTTGTTTTAAGCCACAGAGGTTAAGGTGATTTGTTATAGCAGCAACAGGAAACTAATACAAGGGTGCTGAAGAGGAAGAAGAGTCAGGGGCAATTTCATGAAGAAGGTGGTTCTTGAGCCAGGCATGAAGGATAATAAGAAGAGTCATAACGGGAGTTCCCTAGTGGCCTAGTGGTTAGGATTCTGGGCTGTGGCCTGGGTTCAATCCCTGGTCAGGTAACCAGACCCTGCAATCTGTGCGGCATGCCAGAAAAGAAAAAAGAATAGTCGTGGCAGAATTCGAGTTGTAAAACTTATGTTCCAGGTACTGCGCTAAGCTCTTTATACAGTTTAATTCATTTATCCTCACAAAAACTCTACAAAGATAGTATTCTTCCCCATTTTGTAGATGAGAAAACTGAGGTGTAGAGAGGTTAAGTAACTTGTGCAATCACTACTCTGCAGTACTAGGCACTCCACCTAGTTAATAGCTGGCCTTTGAATGCCAGATGGCAGCTGACATTTATTACTATGCACAGGCAGAGTTCTAAGGATGTCACTGTCATTACCTCATGGAGTCCTCTCAGGATCTGGGGCACATAGTAATTTGTAATTTTTCTGAGGCATGGACTTATCTGGCCAGCAATACGGCTGTATTGGAGGGGAAGAGACAGGAACCAGAAAATTCGATCAAGACACAACCATTCATACAAGTGCTGATCAGAACCTAAAATGCAGGTAAAGGCAGCAGGCATGGGAAGGAGAAAACAAGATTCCAGAGACAGTCTGCTTCTTTGTTGAAACATAACTTCCACATGGAAAAAACTTCCCTTCCCTCTCTAATTCCTCTCCCCCTGTGATTTTAGCCTGCTGCATTTGAACGAGTTGAGGCGCTTTATAATTAGAATTAATGAAAGGCGTCAGTATTGGCAGTGCTGTAGACCAGATGTTTCCACTTATCCACAGAAGCGTGGGCAGCGCTCATGTAAATACACCTCACTTCTCTCATGCAACCGTCACTCACAGATGTTGTCTTTCATTCCTTGGACCAAGAGAGTAGTAACTTTCTTGCTTAAGTTCAACAACAACAGATACATATGTATTGAAAACCTACCATTTAAAAGAGCAATATACTAGTCACTGTGGGAGTCTCAAAAGTGGCTAAAAATCAGTCTGGAAACACACCTGAATGAGGGTGGTGAAATGGAATTAGAAAGAGGAGGTGAGGGACTTCCCTGGTGGCGCAGTGGTTGAGAAGCCTGCCAGTGCAGGGGACACAGGTTCGAGCCCTGGTCCAGGAAGATTCCACATGCCGCTGAGCAACTAAGCCCACGAGCCACAACTACTGAGCCTGCATGCCACAACTACTGAGCCCATGCGCCACAACTGCTGAAGCCCGCACACTCTAGGGCCTGTGTGCCGCAACTACTGAGCCTGTGTGCCACAACTACTGAAGCCCATGAGCCGCAACTACTGAAGCTCGCACACTCTAGGGCCCATGTGCTGCAACTACTGAGCCCGTGTGCCACAACTACTGAAGCCTGCGCACCCTAGAGCCCATGTGCCACAACTACTGAGCCCACGTGCCGCGGCTACCGAAGCCCACACACTTTAGGGCCTGTGTGCCACAACTACTGAAGACCCTGTGCCTAGGCCTGTGCTCCACAACAAGAGAGGCCACCGCAATGAGAGACCTGCACACTGGAACGAAGAGTAGCCCCTGCTCGCCACAACTAGAGAAAGCACAAGCGCAGCAACAAGGACCCAACACAGCCAAAAAAAAAAAAAAAGAAGAAAAAAGAGGAGGTGAATAGGTATTAGCTGGTGTCAGTAATTTCTAGAACGAATGCTGGATTTTTTTCAAGTAGGCGTATTTGCCATTTTCTCAGCCTACATATAAGAACCATTTAAAGATTTTAGGAAAACCTCTGAAACTCTCATCTGAGATATATAAAATTCCATTCCACGTTCTATTTGAGTAGAACCAGTTTTGCTATCTTTTAAAGAGTCATTAAAGTAGGATTTGTGAACCCTGCGTAGATACCCTGTCTTCTAATGGAGGGATTCATTGTTTTATTTATTCTGCTTATCATGAGTAAAGAGGCGATAATACCGTAGGTGCAAGGAATTCTTCAGAATGTGTGTATCTTTCAGTGAATACTGACTGGCATTGACCATTTTTTTAAAAAACATAAACTATTCATACGTACTCCCAAGCCGGAGTATGTAAGTAATGCTTTGGAGTCTGATCCAGAATCCCTTCACAGATAACGGTCATTCTAAAGAGACATGTTAGTATTCCAATATGAGGTACAAGACAGATTCCCACTCTGTGTATTTTCATTCCCATGGACTGTCTTCCCACTAATTTCAAAGAATGATTTCGGACCTTTTGTTGCCGACTTGAGCAAGTAGTGTAAGTCCCTACCCAATGGGGTTTGATTTTTCTCTCCAGTTAAGTGATCAGAGCCAAATCCTCAAAGCCTGAATGTCTAACAGTAGATTCTAATAAGCTCTGAGTTGGCCATTCTTAATCAAAGCAAAAGATGACATTTGCATTTTTGTCATCTTCATTTCAAAGTGTTTGTCATATTATTAGATTCAAGATCACCCTGAATAATTAGCATCAGTAGAATCTGTCTAGCCATTCCCAAAAAGCTGTCCCTGCCAGAGTAAGGGCCTATTTCTACAATGGTGGTATACCACCTAAATATATGAACATTGGAATCATCATGTATGTCAGATTACTTAGAACCAGGAGTCATCATGGCAGGAAAATTTGGGTAATCTGGAGTTCTCACACAGACCCATGGAAACTTCCCAGCACTCTCCTGATTCTTGGTCCCCTTGATGTGCACGTTGCCTCCTTTCCGTGTCCTCACAACATTTACACACATCCAGGCTTCAGCACCCTTTGCACCAGTTCTGCCTACTTTCTGCCTTTGTTCTTCTTGCAGGGTATTCTTCCATTTCCTCAGTTAGCTTTATCAACTAGGAGACGTGGATGAATGGGGACAGGGAATGCAAGGTTTCTCGCTCTCCCTCTCTCTGTCTCTCCATTAGCGTGTGTGTGGGGGGTGTGACAGACACCTATGAAACCAACACACTTTCACACAGCCACCCAGCCATGCTGACCTTCACATTGAGAGTGTACTGCTCATCTTTGAGTGACCTAAAGATCATCACACTCTACTCGGTGGGCCCCCAGAGTTAGTGCATTATCCACAGCAAATGTGCACCATTTGGCAACTAAATTTTAGAGTTAGGGCATTCTTATCTTTAATAACTCTTTTCTTTGTGGAAATGGTGAGACTTTGGGCTAGTAAGTTATTTGTGTGAGTTCTAAGTATATAAAAGTTTGGGAAGCCTTTGCAAGTATATTCTAATTATTTAAAAATTAGAAACTCTGAAAAAAATTGGGGGGAGTGTGCCAAAGAGTATTTAATTAGAAATAAATAGAAACCATATGCTTAAAGCACTGTATGTAGTCAAGATGAAATTTCTATGTTTGCTACAGATCTGTTCTCATTTTTCGTAAGGGGATTTTAATCCAAATGTTTTATTATTGTTGGCAAGATCCAGATCCCAAATCTGCCCTCAGTGCTTTGTTTTGTTCAGTCTTAGCTTTTGGATCAAAATAACCACTTACTATTTTGCCAGAAATTCAGTGTTACCGCTAATGTATCTCTTGACAATTGCACAATAGCCTCGGCTGTCATGAAAATTACTTTGCTTAAAATAAGTATATAAAAATATGTGTAGACACAGAGGTGCACAACATACAGACATTACATATTTATATGTTTTCAAGCTAAAAGATGGCTTATGGCAAAATGTGAAGTACAATTATTTGTACACTTTAAGAAAAAAGATCAAGCCAAGAACATGTATTTTAATTTGTTTTCCATTGCCAAGAGCTAGGGGCTGGGGAATATTGTGAATAATGGATAAATTACCCTTACCCTGAAATTATCAAATACGTGGGTCTTAGGAGTAATTGTGTATGCATATTTACATAGAAATGTAACACATGTAACACTAAGAGTGAATTTGCAAGGAAATGTTTAAAATGTCCTCCAACAGATTATCAAGTTATTGTCTCAGATTTTAATTACTTCTCAATAGGGAAGTACAGTGGGGAGATATTTGTATTTTCTTAGAGCAGAAAGTATTAAAGTGACTGTAGAATTTCCTGTTTTAACCAGGAAAGGAGAACCATGAGCCATTCACTTCCTGAATGGCCACATTCCAGCTGTGCAGACTGATCATAACACATCTGCCAATCAGAACAGGCCCTGGAGGGGAGCCCTCAGATGCTGGGTCTTGTTTACATGCATGTGACTCTGTTTCTCCCCTCCTCCTGGGTGTTGTACGACTAGGAAGATTTGTAGGGGAATTCGCTATTACATGCCTAAAAAAACTGAACGAAACTGGGACCGCAGCCACAGCAAATGGTGTTACGGGCAGACTTTTAGCTCATCCTTAGCCGCAGGTAAGACTTGTTGCTTTGTTATGAGGATAGCTGATCTACATCTAGGTGATGTGCACTGTATTCCTGACTTTAAATTTTTAGTACTCAACAAGTGAAAAACTCTATTTCTATTTAAGGGAGGGGTAAACCAAGTTAAATTAAAACAAAAGTTTTAAAAGCAGCAGTAGCACTCAGTGTGTAGAGAAATTGGAACCAGAAGCATATTAACCTTGTGCCTTTTGAAGAGCATTATATCTTAACAAACATGTTTTATTGTGCCTCTTCCTACTTGTTAGTGTTTCAGAGTACAGTGTCTTCCTGTGTGCTAACTCCTTGGTTTAAAAAGACATTTCTTGTTTATTATGAACCCATTCAGAAAGAATTTATATTCTTTCTATATGTAAATCTGATTCCTTTTCTTCCATAAATCTCTCTAGAAGTTTTAGAGAATGTCTTCGTTGCCTTTATGCTGCTCCATCAGCAGTAAAATTAAGGAAGAAAAAAAAAGAGAATTCTTGTCTAATCTTTGTTTCGCCATTAAATTATATCATGTTAGTGTTAATTCAGAAGATACTTTAGAGAACTGTATTTTGATAACATTGCATAGGATTTTTAAAAGTCATCGTGTAGGATTTAATTGTGGCTTACCCACTGCTTTCTTTCTTTTTTTTTTTTTTTTTACACGGTACGCGGGCCCCTCACTGTCGTGGCCTCTCCCGTTGCGGAGCACAGGCTCCGGACGTGGAGGCTCAGCGGCCATGGCTCACGGACTCAGCCGCTCTGCGGCATGTGGGATCCTCCCGGACCGGGGCACGAACCCGTGTCCCCTACATCGGCAGGCGAACTCCCAACCACTACGCCACCAGGGAAGCCCCTTACCCACTGCTTTCTGTTGTTAGTTTTTTCATAACACTGAGATCTTTTTACTTCATTTATTTATTTTTAAGCATGCACTGAAGAAAAAATAATTACTCAGAGTCAAAAAAAAGACATCCTGTGGGTTTCGTGGCTCTTTCTCTTGTATATAATAGTCTTCAGGCTGATTGTGACAACCAAACAAAGTCTCCAGGCATTGCCAGATGTCCCCTTGGGGAGGAGGAGCAAAGTGGACACTGGTTGAGAACCACTGCCTTGTGGCACATTAGACCTAATTATCTGTGAAACATGGAAATCCAACTTCTGAAAAGTTCTGGGTGGTAGAGAGTTAAGGAAGAGGCTCTACTGGTCTCTGGGTATTTGCAGATGTAGCTGACTGCTCATTTTTTCCCCCTCCCCATCCTGTTAGAAGCTTTTGCCAACCATGATTCATGGAATGATTTTTTTGAGCTGAGTAATTTGTGGCTTTTCAGTTTCCTTACTTTCTTTCCTTAGCTAAATTTGTTTTGGTTTTAGCAAAGTGTTTAAAACAGCAAAGATCTTTGAAAATGAAACAATACATGTAATGATATATTTTCTAAGTAGATGATTTTAACAAACTGTAAAACCCTTACACGCCTGTCCTTCTTTGTATCCTTCGTACCTCCTCTGTCAGACAAATCCTTTCAACTCTGAAGAAGAGCCTTACAAGGGGAAGACACAGCAACCTTTGAACAGTCCTTTGTGAAATCTAAGGGTACGGCAGCTGGGATGTAAGAACTTCTTTTCCAGGACGTCTAAAGAGCATTTTAAAATGTAACTGTCTTCTTTCTTTACAGATCGAAACGAACGAAATAAACCAGAGCATCGTTCTTCAAGGTATGAATTTATAGTATTTACTAGCTCTGTATAAAGCTTCTCATTTGGAAAATATTGTTTGGAGGGAGTGCAAGTGTCCCTTTTAGAAATACTGTATACCTGAATCCTCTGTAGCACTCAAGCTTCACAAGGGAAATACTGTTCATTCTCTGAACAAAAATTCTTTATAAAATTATTGACTACCTGGAAGACATATTTTATTTTGAGAATTCCTATCGGTGACAGTTATATCTTTGCAAAAAATTATTTTATCCCTGCTTCTTTCCTTTTGTGGTTTACTTTCCTCCTTGTTCTTTAATTGGTATTTTTATAAATATGTACTGCTTTTTTCCTAATTATAAAACTAACATGGGCTCATTGTAGAAATTTTTAAATTATTTTTTAAAATATAAAGCATTAAAAAAAAACAGCATGTCTTTCATCAGCTAGAAATGGCTGGCTACTGCTAAAAATTTGATGTAATTCTTTCTAGATTTTATCAGTATATATGTATTCCAGCTGAATTCTTTAAGTTCTTGTTAGATAGTTTCAAATGGCTGGGAAGGTTCTGTTACTTCAGCCTCTTTCTCGTGCTGTCTGAGAGTATGTCTCACAAGACCTTCACCAGCACTGAAGAGTATTTTTTTAAATCCTTGTCAAACTTATATGTGGAAAATTGTCTAACTTCCACTCCTAGGCAAGAATGACAGACCTGTATTCGATTTTTTAACCCAGTTCTGTGAAGGATTGTAATTTTTTAAATACTATTTTCACCTTATTCCACATTCCATCACTTTTTCTTTGCATTTTATATTGTGGGAATTGATAAAATGGTAATAATACATTCACTGGGTTGAGTGGCCTGGTAAACAAATCCTGATGCTTTTTCAAGGTATCAAATTCTAGAATGCATTGACCTCAGATGAATAAAAATACAAAATCTATGAAAACTCTGTTAGTTAGAACAGCAATACATTTTGCAGAGACTGTCAATCAGAATAAGTTAGTGAGACCTAATCTGGGAGGAAAATGTAAATGAGTATTTGGGATATAAGGCTGATTTTTTTTTTCAGTTGTAATTCACATACATTTAAATTTACTCTTTTTGCTGTTTGATTCTGTGCGTTTTGACAAACACATACAGTTATATAACCACAACCACATTCATAGAAATATGTGTAAGAGTGATTTTTTAATACTTAAAAAAATAATAGAAGGGACTTCCCTGACGGTCCAGTGGTTAAGACTTTGCCTTCCATTGCAGGGGGTGTGGGTTCAATCCCTGGTCGGGGAGCTAAGATTCCCACATGCCTCGCAACCAAAAACCAAAACATAAGACAGAAGCAATATTGTAACAGATTCAATAAAGACTTTAAAATGTCCAATTCAAAAACTTATTTTAAAAAAATAAATAATAGAAAAAAAGACAGGGACTTACTTCCCTGGCGGTCCAGTGGTTAAGACTCTATGCTTCCAATGAAGGGGGTGCGGGTTTGATCCCAGGTCGGGGAAGTAAGATCCCACATGCTTCGCGGCCAAAAAACCAAGATGTAAAACAGAAGCAATATCGTAACAAATTCAATAAAGACTTTAAAAATGGTCACATCAAAAAAAAATCTTTAAAAAAAAGAAAAAGAGACAAGGTAAGAGGACTTTGACAGTGTGCTTGACTGACATAAAGTTGGAAGGGTAAAAAATAATTAGGATGATAAAATCAGGATGCATAAGACCCTTGACATACCAAAAGTTTAACTGAATTAAGCAATATGTGTTTTCATTGGAACAAATGTAAATCCTTACACCTAAGGCTGAAGGATCAGTGGAGCATGAGGAGATAGGGGAGATAGACCTTAACAATATGTTGGAAAAGATCTGGAGGATTCATAAATTCATCATGAGGGGAGTTCCCTGGTGGCCTAGTGGTTAGGATCCTGGGCTTTCACTGCTGTGGCCCAGGGTCAGTCCCTGGTTGGGGAACCGAGATCCCCCAAAAGCCCCGTGGCGGGGCCAACAACATCAACTAAATAAATAAATTCAGTCATCGTGAGTCAAAAATTTCATGTCATTGCCTCCACCTCCCCAGAAATGTCAGCATTGATTTAGTTATGCTGAAAGAACTCTAAGGTCCGGTACAAGAAAAGTGGGTAGCTCTAGGCCACACTTTTGATATTGTATCCAATACTGGGTCCACAAGGCCTTAAAAAATTGGCATACGCAGTGGGCTGGCTATGTTGGTATCACTTGGAGAACTTAAGAAAACAGAAACAGAGTCCCATGATCTACTCCAGAGATTCTCATCCAGTAAGTGTGGAGTGAGTGGATCCTGGGAATCTGTGTATTAAAGAAGTCCTCCAGTGATTCTGATGCAGAGCCAGGTTGGGAACCAACCACTGGGATAGAAGACAGCAGCTGAGTTGGGACAGGGACTATGAAAGAGACGAGCTGGGTAGAAATCAAAGCTAAGTTGCAGGAAGACTTGTGTAAGAAATTGGGTGAAGTTAGCCTCGGTTTGGAAGTTTGGGGGGGGGTATGGGACAGAAATAACTGGCTTCCAACACCTGGAGGGCTGTATAGAAGAGACTAGCAAAACTGTTCCTCATAAGTGCTGTTCCCTCTAAGAGGAACCAGGGAGCCTCAGAGGAATGGCTAATTCTAGGTCCTGGGAAGGGGAAAGTACAGGTAAGCTTGGACCCCTAGTGACAGAAAGTAGGAAGTGCTCGACTAATGGGGTCATGTCAAAAAGGCCTAGGAGGCAGCTTCAAGAGGCTCCCACTGGCCAAATCTGGGACAATTTGAGTAGCAAAAAGTTTTTAAACAATAGTGGATTCTAACACACCGGATTTTTAAAAATCCATGTAGAAGAAGAAATAGAATCAGAAAATTATCATTTTATAATTCTCAATGTAATAGTTGATTCAGGTAAAGATCACCAGTGGCTCCTAAAACTTGGGTAAAACAATTGCTGGAGGAGTAGATATTCACACTCCCATAAGATGATATTTAAGTTTTTAATTATAAAGGGGAAAATGTACCTTTTCAATGAAGAGATCTGGTGATCACATTCTTAATCAAGACCACAGATATCACTTATGTAGTAGTGTTCCCGGCCAAAAAAAAGGTAATGTTATGAAAAATACAAAAAGGCTAGAAAAATATTCTAGGTTAAAAAAGGCTGTGATTTTTTTTAATCTGGAATTCTAAAATCCAGGTTTAAAGAAAAAAAACCAGAAAACACTTTGGGGAATTCCCTGGCGGTCCAGTGGTTAGGGCTCCATGCTTCCACTGCCGAGGGCCTGGGTTCGATCCCTGGTCAGGGAACTAAGAGCCCACAAGCCACGCAGTGTGGCCAAGAAAAAATAAAGAATAAAAATAAAATAAAAGAATAAAAAAACCACTGGGGATAATTAAGAAAATTTAAATACGAATTTTATTTTAGATAATATTTGATTAATATTACTTTGTTTAGGTGTATAGTAGGAAAGCTGTTATGTGGGAGAATGTCCTTATTCTTAGATGTATGCAGACGTATTAGAGGTGATGCAGGGTTATGTTTGCAGCATACCCTCAAATAATTCATGAAGAAAAAAACAGCAAGAGATAAAACAGTAAATATGGGAAGATATTAATAATTGGTGAACAGATGATAAGTATATATGGGTGTTCATTGTACTGTTTCTTTAACTTTTCTGTAGACTTGAAATTTTCACAATAAAAAGTAGCAGTGGAGGGGAACGGTTCTGTGTGTTCTGTGGCATCCCAGAGGGTAGAATATGCGTCTGTGGGTGGAACCTTGAGGGGGTGGATTTCTGCACAATGCGAGGAAAGATTTCCAGGCGTAGCAGGCCAAGGATGGAATGCGCCATTCTGTAGGGGAACATGTCAAGGAAAAGCTGGACAAACTAGTGCTGGGATAAAATAGGAAAGATTGATGCATGGCTAAATCATGATTTTAGATGGCTCCAGCGCTTGATCATTCAGTAGCAGATAAATATCCAGGCTCAGGATACAACAGAAAACAAGAAAAAGTCTCCAGCTTCGTGGAGCACAGAGCGCCCATTGTTTGGGATTTACATTCCCAGTCTCTCATGTCAGGATCCAAGTCTTCCTAGTTCTGCTTCAGGCAATGCTTGTGGTACTCCGTCTTCAGCCTCTAATTTAAACTTTCAGGTTCTCAAGGACTCTGCTGCTGGTCTTGGTAACCCTCCCTACCAATTAGCTTTGTGCCTGGTCCACAATGAGCACTTAATAAATGAATATGGAATAATGGAATAAATGTCAAATGTAGCACGAAGAGAGAAAGGAAGTGCCAGTGTTTTTCCCTTGCAGGTTGGGAAGAACCTGACTCTCAAAAGCCCACCCATGACTGTTATTGAATGTTTGTTACTACAGCAGCAAGGAGTAATGCCCTGTAAGAAAGGAGAAATGTTTTCCAGGAAAGGCCATCGTTGTCTGTCCAGGGTGTCTGCTGAGATTGGCAGCGACCTCCTCTTCCCCTCCCATCCTTAGCTGAGCCAGGCCACCCTGCCAGTCCAGCAGTGCATCAAGCAAATTAATACCTGCTGCATCAACAGAGCAGAAAGGAGAAAATATAAATAAAAGTCACTTAATTTTGGTATGTTTTTTGGTTCTCCTCAGGCCACTTGGCAGCAAGAACATGGGCTCAACGCCCAGCAAGGATAAGAGATGCATTTATTTGGTTTGTGTTTTTCTAAGGCCAAACACTCCTATAGCTTTCACAGTGAGAGGTGAATAAATCTGGGACGGCTGCCTGTTCTTTCATGTCGGTGCTGAAATAAGAAGGAAAGTAAAACTCTTGTCAAGTTAAAGGAAAAGTCTTATTAGGTATAGGTCAACACTAAGACCCCAAGCTAAAAAACATCACTAAGGCATTTTCAAGAGGCTTGCTGGGTGCTATTTGATTAGTTTGTTTTGTAGAAGTAAGAAATACCTGAATTCTTCTTGTCTTTTCGTTATTAGTTTAAATATACCATTTCCCAAATTGCTGTCCCATGGAACATTCTTTGTGGGATATCAGTTAGGATACAAGAAGTGAATAATTAATGCATGCAAAAAGTTTGGAAATGGTGAGTTAAGACAAAATTAGACATATTTCTTTACTGAGAGTCTTTGATATACTGAAGTGCATTATAAAACTCCAAGTGAGAGACTTACTATAAAGGATTTTTAAAATTTGTTTGAATTTGTTACTTCCTTTCCCAGACACAGCTATTAATAACATCTAGAAAAATGTACTATGGAATGGCAGTTTGGGAAACTAATTGAGAGGGAGGTAAGAGCTAAAGATAATGAAGAAAGTTAAGCCCGGTGGCAATCCATGCCAGCAATGGAAAATTAGGAACTCTTTTTATCACCCCACCAGCTCTGAATAATAGATCCCAGTGACTTATGGAGGCTGAAAAACCAGCTACTTTGCCTTAAATGCTTTACCAACTGCAAGGAAATAACTTATAGCAGGAAAAAAAAAAAAAAGAAGGCAACAAAACAGAGAACCCTTAATCTATTTCTCAAAAATTATCATTTGAGGGCTTCCCTGCTGGCGCAGTGGTTGAGAGTCCGCCTGCCAATGCAGGGGACGCGAGTTTGTGCCCCGGTCTGGGAAGATCCCACATCCCGTGGAGCAGCTGGGCCTGTGAGCCATGGCCGCTGAGCCTGCGCGTCCGGAGCCTGTGCTCCGCAATGGGAGAGGCCACAAAAGTGAGAGGCCCGCGTACCGCAAAAAAAAAAAAAAAATTATCATTTGAATATTAGTCTTCCTAAAGCCTGTCATAATCCCCTTTGATACCCATTTATAAAGTTCAATGGAATTTCAGTAAAAATCACAAAATTTTTTAAATATTAGACAAAATGATTCTAAAATTTATAAGGAAGAACAAGAATAACCAAATAACCAAGGAAACTTTAAAGATCAAGACCAGGAGGTAGACTCTTGCAAGTGTTTTGTCAGCAGAGAAACAGGTCAAGGGAACAGGATAGAGAGTCCAGCAAAGACACAGATGTATGCGCATGGTTCTGTGTCACATGCTGTGACGGAGCTAGCAGTACAGGTCAGCAGGGAAAGCGGATGTGTCAACAAGTGGTGCAGTTGATTACCCGTATTTAAAAATCTAGATGGAATTTGCTTTACTTTATCCTGTAGGGTAGAATCTAAAGACATACAAGTAAAAAAGTAAAACATTTTGAAGAAATACGTAAGGATATCTTTATGACTTTAGAGTAACGAATGAGTTCTTAGACAAGTACAGACCACAAAGAAAATGATAAATTTGACTCTGTGAAAACTTTAAACTTATGTACATCGAGACAGCAAAAGCATGTGAAAAGACAAGTCATGACTGCGATGCACATAGGCAACAACAGTTAGTGTCCAACATAAATAAAAAACTATGCATCAGAAAGAAAAAGACAAATAACTCAGTAAAATAGGGGCAGGGAGCTCAGAAAAGATGAAACCTAAGGAACCAACTAATATTTGAAAAGATTCTTTACCTTGCTACTACTAAGAAGATGTGTTCCATGGGATAATGAGGTACCATTTCACTTCCATTGAGTTGGTACAGGTATCTCAAAGATTGACAGTAACAGTTCTCAGAGGTTGAAAATAATTTGGTACGTCATATTTAGAGAGTAATTGAGCAATGTCTGGTAAAGCTAGAAATGCCCATACCATACAACCCAGCAGGTGTTATATACCCTAGAGAAATTCTTTCACCTGTGCCAAAGGAACTATGTATAGGAATGTTGAAAGTAGCACTCTTTGGACTGAGGGAACTACAGCTACGTGTGACAACATAGATAAATCTCAGAAACAGAATTTTGGATGATAAAAAGCAAGTTGTAGGGAACTGTATCCAGTCTCCTCAGATAAACCGTAATGGAAAAGAACATTTAAAAAAAGAATGAGTGTATGTGTATAACTGGGTCACTTTGCTGTACAGCAGAGATTGCCACAGCATTGTAAACCAACTCTACTTCAATTAAAAAAAAAAAAAGCAAGTTGTAGAAGAAAAATAGGTACAGTATGATACCGTATATGTAAAGCAGAGGTCAGCAAATGGTTTTTATAAGGACATGAGTGTAAAATTGAGTGAAATTTTCTTTGATTATTTCTGAAAGAGGAAAACAAAAAGGAGGAAGTAATCAAGAATGTTCAGAGGGGCTTCCCTGGTGGCGCAGTGGTTGAGAGTCCGCCTGCCGATGCAGGGGACACAGGTTTGTGCCCCGGTCCGGGAAGATCCCACATGCCGCGGAGCGGCTGGGCCTGTGAGCCATGGCCGCTGAGCCTGCGCGTCCGGAGCCTGTGCTCCGCAACGGGAGAGGCCACAACAGTGAGAGACCCGTGTACCGCAAAAAAAAAGAAAAAGAATGTTCAGAAAAAAACATGATCAAACACTGCTCCCATTTCATTTCTACTCATAGTCTACTCCTGTAGTTCCCACTACTCAAAGCACTATTTATTGCTCTGTGGATTTTTATCTCATTTTGTTACCCAAGAGTTAAACAAGTAACACGTGAAAACATTTTTTAGTAGTATAGAAATATGTGGTGTCTGTCTTTATTCCACAAGCAACTATTATTAAAGGAGTCTGATGGTTCATTGTCTATCCTAGTCTGCTTTCTATGCACATACATAGTATATATTCAAATAATATTTACAATAAATGAGGATATATATATGTGTGTAGTGTATATGTATATATATATATATGTGTGTATATATATTCATATATATATTTATGCCAACTTGCCTTTTCACTTGTATTTTAGAAAGTTTTATCATGCCACTTTCCACTTCATTGTTTTTTTCAGCTGCTACATAGAATTTTCTAGTGTAGTTATATTATTATTTATTCAACCAGTCTTTTATTGGTAGCATTTGGATTGCTTATTGATAGCATAACAGGAATGATGCTGCAGTAAACATCTTTATGTTCATACCTTTGTGTACACGTGTGAGAAAACCTCTTGCTTCTTACGAGATAAATTTTTTACTCGTTTCTGTCGAACTCCTATTCTCATTCACACTTAAATTTTGACATTTTATATACCCTACATTTCTGTTTTCTTTGCAAATCTCAGATGGCTTCATGGTGGTTTGGTCCCAGCGCGGGTTCAGTAGGGCCTGTTGCAACCACTGTCCCCATAATGGGCCTGAACTGTCACCCACACAGAGAGGTACGTGTACTCAACATGAAGAATATTTATAGCACATAGTTTGGTGCACTCACAGTTAATAGTTGATGATATTAAAACTCATAGCAACCACTTTATCATTAAGAATTTGAAAGGGTCTTGGTTTTCTGCATTGGTACCCTACTGTTGGTCTTATAAAGATGTTTAGGATTTTGACACTTTACCATTATCACATTATGGTTTAAATAGATTAGCTAAAAGCAGAAGATTTAACTTGTTTTTGCTTTTCTCCTTTCTAAATATGTCTATTAAAATGTCATGCTCTGCTGGGCTTAGTTTAACTACTGTCATTCTGTAGCATTTCCCTACCCTTATGTTCTGATTCCCATACCTCTATAAACTATAACTTGTGTGTAATTACTTTCTGGCATTATGTTTTCTAAGCTATAAGAAAAACATTACTTTTGCTGTAGCATCTCTAATGCTGTAAACAAGATGAAAAATTAAAGTGTATGCAGGTTTTGGGGGAAAAAAATCCTTTTGCAATGGGAGATGAGAAAGGATTATTAACATTTTATGTCATTCTACAGAGAATATATACTTTTTATTGTGGTTTTCAGAAATATGACTTTAGCATTCCCCCCTAGTGTGATGGGAATGAAAATGAAGCATTTATATGGTTTATCAGTTGGGTAATTGAAAAGTTTTATCAGCTGGCCTATCACTGCCCTAGTGCTTAGTGTGGGGGGGTGGGGGGGCCTCTCTGAAGCTGTTTCAAATTAAACTATCAGCAGGCAGTTAACTTTGGAACAGCAGCTGGTTCTGTGTTTGCTGCTTTTCTCAAAACTGGCAGGTGCGGCCCGTACTTCTCAGCAGTCCAGGGAGCATGTGGACATCCTGGCCCTTAAATCTTTTCATCCTAATTCTTTTCTCTCTTTCCCTTGGGTTATATTTTATATTAGTTCTTTACTTTTCTGCAGTATAATTTAGAAGCAGTTATTTACACAGTTCTACAAAATCTATATTAAATAGCCTTTAGTTGAGTGAACTTTGTATACATCTTTGTGGATCTCTATCTGCCCTTAGGTTATGATTTTACCCCGATTAATAAATATCCTTGTACAGCTAGACTTTAATTTTTTATTTTTTATTTAAGTGCTTTCCCTTACTGGCAGAGCATGATCACATTTTTCAGTGTGTGTATTGAATAGGACTATAAACCATAAAAGTGTACTAACTAATTCCTGGAAGCATCTTAGTGTGGACAGAATTCCTAAACAGTCATTCAGAAGCCCAGTCATCTGCTGTCTCGTTAACAGTAAACTGCTGTTGATCAAAATTCAGTCTTGTTTCATACATAAAACCCTTCCTTATTTTCTTTTTGTTTTAAATTGAACTATAGTTGATTTACAATATTGTGTTAATTTCAGGTGTACAGCAAAGTGATTCAGTTATATATATGTATTTATATGTATTTTTTTCAGATTGTTTCCCATTATAGGCTATTACAGGGTATTGAATATAGTTCCCTGTGCTATACAGCAAATACTTGTTGCTTATCTATTTTATGTATGGTGGTGTGTACCTTTTAATCCTATACTCCTAGTTTGTCTTTCCTCTCCTCCCTTTCCCCTTTGATAACCGTAAGTTTGTTTTCTATGTCTGTAAGTCTGTTTCTGTTTTGTATATAGATTCATTTGTATTATTTTCTCGATTCCACATATAGGTGATATCATATAATACTTGTCTTTCTCTCTGACTTAATTTCATTTAGTACGATATTCTCAAGATCCATCCATGTTGCTGCAAATGCAGTATTTCGTTCTTTTTATAGCTGAGTAACATTCTGTTGTGTATATATACCATATCCTCTTAAACCAGTCATCTGTTAATGGGCACTTGGGTTGCTTCCATACCTTGGCTATTGTAAATAACGCTGCTGTGAACATTGTGGTGCAGGTATCTTTTTGAATTAGTTTTCATCTTTTCCAGATATGGAATGGAATTGCTGGATCATACAGTAGCTCTATTTTTAGGTTTTTAAGGAACCTCCATACTGTCATGAAACCATTCTTGAAACCAGAAATCAGGCCTGCTCCCAAAAATATAATTTCGGGGTTGAGGACTTCCTTTTTGATGAGGGGTTCCTCTGGACACCAAATCAGAGCATTCAGTTCTGCCCCGTGAGAAGTTTCTGTCACTTTCCATCTCGTTCCAGTTGTAGAGCAGCTCTCAGGAGATGCAGAGTGAGCCTGCCCACCCTTGTACAACACTTCTGTTGATAAATGCAGCAAAAATAAGGCAGGTGTGCCAAAGAAGGACTTTGTGTGATTCTCTCTCCTTTTGGAAAGGAGAATTGAGAATGAGTACCCTTTGATAATTAAGAAAATAAAAGAATAGAAGGAAAGTATAGATTGTCTGAATGCTTCAGAGTAACATTGTGTCTAAAATACAAACATCCCATCAATTGTAAATCTGTTTTCTAGAGATAAAATTGTCCCTGGCTGCACTGCCTTGTGTAGACAGTCCAGGGATGTTATCACAGAATGACAAGCAGGCCTTAAAGTTTATCACCATCCCTTGCCCAGTAGTTTCTCTTTGGTTACAGATTCCAGAGAGATGCTGTAAGTAGAAAAAGTCCTTATACGCTGAATTGCACTCTTTGGAATTTTTTTTTTTTTTAATTATTTAGCTTTGGGGTTGGTCGGGGCGTATATATTGATTAACGCTGCCGAGGTATGCTGATGAACAAGCAGAAAGAGTCCAGCTCTAGCAGGAGTTTTAAAGAAAGAGGCAGGGATAGTGTGGTCTCAGAGGAAGAGAGCTTGTGTAAGAAACTACCTTATTTCCAGTGCTGCATGAAGTTCAGGTGTACTTCCTCTTTGTGGGAATTCCTGAGATAACCTTGTATACTCATGATGAAAATTCCTTTTATTTAATTCAAGTTGAAAGGGTTTCAGTTGCTTTTAACCTCGTGAGTTAATATAATATCATTAGAAGGAATATCAACAATACTGTAATTTAGAAATGAAAATCAAATACTTACATTGACTTTAGGACTAGCCCAGACTATAGCCTTGATTCTAGGATTTATTTCCACAGAGGTTAGGGTACCATGAGTATATTGACCAAATCCCTGCCATACAATATATTGTGTGTAGAAGAAAATGTATTGCTTGTCTTATGAACATTGACAGCATATCTATGCCTTGGTGAGTAATAGAAGGCTTTATTGTTCTGTCCTCTTCAACAAAAGGCCAAAAAAAAAAAAACCAAAACAAAACACCCCTCTTTTATTTTTTTTAAACATCTTTATTGGAGTATAATTGCTTTACAATGGTGTGTTAGTTTCTGCTTTATAACAAAGTGCATCAGTTATACATATACATATGTCCCCCTATCTCTTCCCTCTTGCATCTCCCTCCCTGCCACCCTCCCTATCCCACCCCTCTAGGTGGTCACAAAGCACCGAGCTGATCTCCCTGTGCTATGCGGCTGCTTCCCACTAGCTAGCTGTTTTACATGTGGTAGTGTATATATGTCCATGCCACTCTCTCACTTTGTCCCAGCTTACCCTTCCCCCTCCCCATATCCTCAAGTCCATTCTCTAGTGCGTCTGTGTCTTTATTCCCGTCTTGCCTCTAGGTTCTTCATGAACTTTTATTTTTCTTTTTTTAGATTCCATATATATGTGTTAGCATACGGTATTTGTTTTTCTGACTTACTTCACTCTGTAAGACAGACTCTAGGTACATCCACCTCACTACAAATAACTCAATTTCGTTTCTATTTATGGCTGAATCATATTCCATTGTATATATGTGCCACATCTTCTTGATCCATTCATCTGTTAATGGACACTTAGGTTGCTTCCATGTCCTGGCTATTGTAAATAGAGCTGCAATGAACATTGTGGTACATGACTCTTTTTGAATTATGGTTTTCTCAGGGTACATGCCCAGTAGTGGGATTGCTGGGTCGTATGGTAGTTCTATTCTTAGTTTTTTAAGGAACCTCCATACTGTTCTCCGTAGTGGCTGTATCAATTAACATTCCCACCAACAGTGCAAGAGGGTTCCCTTTTCTCCACACCCTCTCCAGCATTTATTGTTCATAGATTTTTTGATGATGGCCATTCTGACAAGTGTGAGATGATATCTCATTGTAGTTTTGATTTGCATTTCTCTAATGATTAGTGATGTTGAGCATTCTTTCATGTGTTTGTTGGCAATCTGTGTATCTTCTTTGGAGAAATGTCTATTTAGGTCTTCTGCCCATTTTTTTTTTTTTTTAACATCTTTATTGGGGTATAATTGCTTTACAATGGTGTGTTAGTTTCTGCTTTATAACAAAGTGAATCAGTTATACATATACATATGTTCCCATATCTCTTCCCTCTTGCGTCTCCCTCCCTCCTACCCTCCCTATCCCCCCCCCTCCAGGCCGTCACAAAGCACCGAGCCGATATCCCTGTGCCATGCGGCTGCTTCCCACTAGCTATCTACCTTACGTTTGTTAGTGTATATATGTCCATGCCTTTCTCTCGCCCTGTCACAGCTCACCCTTCCCCCTCCCCATATCCTCAAGTCCGTTCTCCAGTAGGTCTGTGTCTTTATTCCTGTCTTACCCCTAGGTTCTTCATGACATTTTTTTTTTCTTAAATTCCATATATATGTGTTAACATACGGTATTTGTCTTTCTCTTTCTGACTTACTTCACTCTGTATGACAGACTCTAGGTCTATCCACCTCATTACAAATAGCTCAATTTCGTTTCTTTTTATGGCTGAGTAATATTTCATTGTATATATGTACCACATCTTCTTTATCTATTCATCCGATGAAGGGCATTTAGGTTGTTTCCATCTCCGGGCTATTGTAAATAGAGCTGCAGTGAACATTTTGGTACATGACTCTTTTTGAATTTTGGTTTTCTCAGGGTATATGCCCAGTAGTGGGATTGCTGGGTCATATGGTAGTTCTATTTGTAGTTTTTTAAGGAACCTCCATACTGTTCTCAATAGTGGCTGAACCAATTCACATTCCCACCAGCAGTGCAAGAGTGTTCCCTTTTCTCCACACCCTCTCCAGCATTTATTGTTTGTAGATTTTTTGATGATGGCCATTCTGACTGGTGTGAGATGATATCTCATTGTAGTTTTGATTTGCATTTCTCTAATGATTAATGATGTTGAGCATTCTTTCATGTGTTTGTTGGCAATCTGTATATCTTCTTTGGAGAAATGTCTATTTAGGTCTTCTGCCCATTTTTGGATTGGGTTCTTTGTTTTCTTGATATTGAGCTGCATGAGCTGCTTGTAAATTTTGGAGATTAATCCTTTGTCAGTTGCTTCATTTGCAAATATTTTCTCCCATTCTGAGTGTTATCTTTTGGTCTTGTTTATGGTTTCCTTTGCTGTGCAAAAGCTTTGAAGTTTCATTAGGTCCCATTTGTTTATTTTTGTTTTTATTTCCATTTCTCTAGGAGGTGGGTCAAAAAGGATCTTGCTGTGATTTATGTCATAGAGTGTTCTGCCTATGTTTTCCTCTAAGAGTTTGATAGTGTATGGCCTTACATTTAGGTCTTTAATCCATTTTGAGCTTAGTTTTGTGTATGGTGTTAGGCAGTGTTCTAGTCTCATACTTTTATATGTACCTGTCCAGTTTTCCCAGCACCACTTATTGAAGAGGCTGTCTTTTCTCCACTGTATATTCTTGCTTCCTTTATCAAAGATAAGGTGACCATATGTGCGTGGGTTTATCTCTGGGCTTTGTATCCTGTACCATTGATCTATATTTCTGTTTTTGTGCCAGTACCATACTGTCTTGATTACTGTAGCTTTCTAGTATAGTCTGAAGTCAGGGAGCCTGATTCCTCCAGCTCCATTTTTCTTTCTCAAGATTGCTTTGGCTATTCGGAGTCTTTTGTGTTTCCATACAAATTGTGAAATTTTTTGTTCTAGTTTTGTGAAAAATGCCATTGTGGTTTGAGAGGGATTGCATTGAATCTGTAGATGGCTTTGGGTAGTATAGTCATTTTCACAATGTTGATTCTTCCAATCCAAGAACATGGTATATCTCTCCATCTATTTGTATCATCTTTAATTTCTTTCATCAGTGTCTTACAGTTTTCTGCATACAGGTCTTTTGTCTCCTTAGGTAGGTTTATTCCTAGATATTTTATTCTTTTTGTTGCAATGGTAAATGGGAGTGTTTTCTTAATTTCACTTTCAGATGTTTCATCATCTGTGTATAGGAATGCAAGAGATTTCTGTGCATCAGTTTTGTATCCTGCTATTTACCAAATTCATGATTAAATCTAGTAGTTTTCTGGTAGCATCTTTAGGATTCTCTATGTATAGTATCATGTCATCTGCAAACAGTGACAGCTTTACTTCTTCTTTTTCAATTTGGATTCCTTTTATTTCTTTTTCTTCTCTGATTGCTGTGGTAAAACTTCCAAAACTATGTTGAATACTAGTGGTGAGAGTGGGCAACCTTGTCTTGTTCCTGATCTTAGTGGAAATGGTTGCAGTTTTTCACCACTGAGGATGATGTTGGCTGTGGGTTTGTCATATATGGCCTTAATTATGTTGAGGAAACTCCCTCTATGCCTACTTTCTGCAGGGTTTTTATCATAAATGGGTGTTGAGTTTTGTCAAAAGCTTTCTCTGCCTCTATAGAGATGACCATATGGTTTTTCTCCTTCAATTTGTTAATATGGTATATCACATTGATTGATTTGCGTATATTGAAGAATCCTTGTGTTCCTAGAATAAACCCCACTTGATCATGGTGTATGATCCTTTTAATGTGCTGTTGGATTCTGTTTGCTAGTATTTTTTGCATCTATGTTCATCAGTGATATTGGCCTGTAGTTTTCTTTCTTTGTGACATCTTTGTCTGATTTTGGTATCATGGTGATGGTGGCCTCATAGAATGAGTTTGGGAGTGTTCCTCCCTCTGCTATATTTTGGAAGTGTTTGAGAAGGATAGGTGTTAGCTCTTCTCTAAATGTTTGATAGAATTCACCTGTGAAGCCATCTGGTCCTGGGCTTTTGTTTGTTGGAAGATTTTTAATCACAGTTTCAATTTCAGTGCTTGTGATTGGTCTGTTCATATTTTCTATTTCTTCCTGGTTCAGTCTTGGAAGTTTGTGCATTTCTAAGAACTTGTCCATTTCTTCCAGGTTGTCCATTTTATTGGCATAGAGTTGCTTGTGGTAATCTCTCACGGTCCTTTGTATTTCTGCAGTGTCAGTTGTTACTCCTCCTTTTTCATTTCTAATTCTGTTGATTTGCGTCTTCTCCCTTTTTTTCTTGATGAATCTGGCTAATGGTTTATCAGTTTTGTTTATGTTCTCAAAGAACCAGCTTTCAGTTTTTTTGATCTTTGCTATAGTTTCCTTCATTTCTTTTTCATTTATTTCTGATCTGATCTTTATGATTTCTTTTGTTCTGCTAACTTTGGAGTTTTTTTGTTCCCCCCTCTCTAATTGCTTTAGATGTAAGGTTAGGTTGTTTATTTGAGATGTTTCTTGTTTCTTAAGGTAGGATTTTATTGCTATAAACTTCCCTCTTAGAACTGCTTTTGCTGCATCCTGTAGGTTTTGGGTCGTCGTGTTTTCATTGTCATTTGTTTCTAGGTATTTTTTGATTTCCTCTTTGATTTCTTCAGTGATCTCTTGGTTATTAAGTAATGTGTTGTTTAGCCTCCATGTGTTTGTATTTCTTACAGATTTTTTCCTGTAATTGATATCTAGTCTCATGGCATTGTGGTCAGAAAAGATACTTGATATGATTTCAGTTTTCTTAAATTTACCAGGGCTTGATTTGTGACCCAGGATATGATCTATCCTGGAGAATGTTCCATGAGCACTTGGGAAGAAATTGTATTCTGTTGTTTTTGGATGGAATGTCCTATAAATATCAATTAAGTCCATCTTGTTTAATGTATCATTCAAAGCTTGTGTTTCCTTATTTATTTTCATTTTGGATGATCTGTCCATTGGTGAAAGTGGGGTGTTAAAGTCCTCTACTATGATTGTGTTACTGTTGATTTCCCCTTTTATGGCTGTTATTATTTTCCTTATGTATTGAGGTGCTCCTATGTTGGGTGCATAAATATTTACAGTTGTTGTATCTTCTTCTTGGATTGATCCCTTGATCATTCTGTGGTGTCCTTCTTTGTCTGTTGTAATACTCTTTATTTTAAAGTCTATTTTGTCTGATATGAGAATTGCTACTCCCTCTTTCTTTTGATTTCCATTTGCATGAGGTATCTTTTTCTATCCCCTCACTTTCAGTCTGTATGTGTCCCTAGGTCTGAAGTGGGACTCTTGTAGACAGCCTATATATAGGTCTTGTTTTTGTATCCATTCACCCAGTCTATGTCTTTTGGTTGGAGCATTTAATCCATTTACATTTAAGGTAATTATCGATAAGTATGTTCCTATGACCATTTTCTTAATTGTTTTGGGTTTGTTATTGTAGGTCTTTTCCTTCTCTTGTGTTTCCTGCCTAGAGAAGTTCCTTTAGCATATATTGTAAAGCTGGTTTGGTGGTGCTGAATTCTTTTAGCTTTTGCTTGTCTGTAAAGGTTTTAATTTCTCTGTCAAATCTGAATGAGATCCTTGCCAGGTAGAGTAATCTTGGTTGTAGGTTTTTCTCCTTTATCACTTTAAATATGTCCTACCACTCCCTTCTGGCTTGAAGAGTTTCTGCTGAAAGATCAGCTGTTAGCCTTATGGGGATCCCCTTGTATGTTATTTGTTGTTTTTCCCTTGCTGCTTTTAATATTTTTTCTTTGTATTTAATTTTTGATAGTTTGATTAATATGTGTCTTGGCATGTTTCTCCTTGGATTTATCCTGTATGGGACTCTCTGTGCTTCCTGGACTTGATTAACTATTTCCTTTCCCATATTAGGGAAGTTTTCCACTATTATCTCTTCAAATATTTTCTCAGTTCCTTTCTTTTTCTCTTATTCTGGGACCCCTATAATTCGAATGTTGGTGCATTTAATGTTGTCCCAGAGGTCTCTGAGCCTGTCCTCAATTCTTTTCATTCTTTTTTCTTTATTCTGCTCTGCAGTAGTTATTTCCACTATTTTATCTTCTGGGTCACTTTTCTGTTCCTCTGCCTCAGTTATTCTGCTATTGATCCCTTCTAGAGAATTTTAAATTTCATTTATTGTGTTGTTCTTCACTGTCTGTTTGCTCTTTAGTTCTTCTAGGTCCTTGTTAAATGTTTCTTGTATTTTCTCCATTCTATTTCCAAGATTTTGGATCATCTTTACTCTCATTATTCTGAATTCTTTTTCAGGTAGACTGCCTATTTCCTCTTCATTTGTTAGGTCTGGTGGGGTTTTACTTTGCTCCTTCATCTGCTGTGTATTTCTCTGTCTTCTCATTTTGCTTAACTTATTTTGTTTGGGGTCTCCTTTTTGCAGGCTGCAGGTTCGTAGTTCCCATTGTTTTTGGTGTCTTTCCCCAGTGGCTAAGGTTGGTTCAGTGGGTTGTGTAGGCTTCTTGGTGGAGGGGACTAGTGCCTGTGTTCTGGTGGATGAAGCTGGATCTTGTCTTTCTAGTGGGCAGGTCCACGTCTGGTTGTGTGTTTTGGGGTGTCTGTGGCCTTATTATGATTTTAGGCAGCCTCTCAGCTAATGGATAGCGTTGTGTTCCTGTCTTGCTAGTTGTTTGGCATAGGGTGTCCAGTACTGTAGCTTGCTGGTCGTTGAGTGGAGCTGGGTCTTAGCGTTGAGATGGAGATCTGTGGGAGATTTTCGCCGTTTGATATTATGTGGAGCTGGGAGGTCTCTTGTGGACCAGTGTCCTGAACTTGGCTCTCCCACCTCAGAAGCACAGCCCTGATGCTTGGCTGGAGCACCAAGAGCCTGTCATCCACACGGCTCAGAATAAAAGGGAGGGAAAAAAGAAAGAAATAAAATAAAATAAAATAAAATAAAATGAAGTTATTAAAATAAAAAATAATTATTAAAAGGAAAATTTGTTAAGTAATAAAGAAAAAAAGAAAGAAATTAATGAGAGAGCAACCAAACCAAAAAACAAATCCACCAATGATAACAAGTGCTAAACACTATAGTAAAAAAAAGAAAAAAGGACAGACAGAACCCTAGGACAAATGGTAAAAGCAAAGCTATACAGACAAAATCACACACAGAAGCGTACACATACACAGTCACAAAAAGAGAAAAAGGGATAAAAGTATATATATCGTTGCTCCCAAGGTCCACCTCCTCAATTTGGGATGGTTCGTTGTCTATTCAGGTATTCCACAGATGCAGGGTACATCAAGTTGATTGTGGAGCTTTAATCCGCTGCTCCTGAGGCTAACACCCCTCTTTAATGTAGGATTTTGTAAAACACAAAATACAGCCAGACCCATGAATTTTCAAACATTTATTTGCATATACTCCTTGACATTTTATATATTATGAATAAATCCCAGAAGTGATGAAAGTCTTAAATAATTTTCTAATACTCTTCAAGACACCTTCCCCTTTCCTCTGATTTTAAACCTTCCACCCATGGAGAGTCAGTGAAAGAAGACAAGTTCTCAAGGTTCCTTGGTAATTGATTCACAATTCTTACTTATTTAAGTGTTTTTTTGGTGATTTCCTCTCAATGTTCAGCTGTAGGTGAGGCAGTGATGAACAGTAGTAGCTAAGAACTCAGGCTGTGGGACCAGACTATCAAAGTTTAAATCCTGGCTTCATCATTTGCAAGCTGTGAGATCTTGAATGTTTAAATTACATAAACTCTTTTCTCATCTGTAAAATTGGGATAACAATAGTACATTCCTCTAAGGGTGGATGTGGGGATTAAGTGAGTTAAAAGATGTAAGGCATTAGAGCAGTGCTCAATAAGGTTGGCTGTTATTACCATTGGAATGGATGTTATCAACTCCAATGTCCTTCATTCCAGGTGGATTAAGTAATTGATTCTTATTAAGTGGAATTTAAATTGGGATCTTGGAGTTTTTTAAGTTTCATATTGAAAAAATATTTAGAAGGTAGAATAGAGATCATCCAGTCAAAGTATATGATAGATGAGGAAACTGACATTACGGTTATGCTCAGAGTAGTGGCATGGCTGTAACTGGACCTCGGACCTCTGAACTCTTCTCACGGTCCACTCTCTGTGTCTGACAACTGTCAGGATCCTTGGTCCTGAGCCCTACATGCCCTGTGTCTCCAGGAATTCACTTGTAGCATTAATGCTATCAGATGCTTTACAGGGGTGGATCACCTCTCCCCTCTTCTGTTTGGCCCTTACTTGAATAGAGTAGAGACTTGATCTTGGTATTATTTTATAATAGTGATTGTTGAGAATATAGCCTTCAGATCGCCCGCAGGTTTGTTCTGCTTAAGTCTGAGGCAAAACCACAACTCGCATTAGGGTAGGCCTCATGTTGGGAAAGGATCGTGACTTAAAAAAAAAATCTCCCTGAAACATCGATGAATGCAAATTTGATATCAAACCAATGTATTGGGGTTTCTGTATGATGATATATTTGAAAGTGGGATTCACTTATATTCAACAAGTAGTTATTGTGTGTGATAAGCATTTATAGGGCATTGAGGTAGTTGTATACTAAATCTGGGGAATTGGAACCCTAAAAAATAATCTACAGAAATTTTGCCCCTCCCTGATTTACCTTACATTCTTAAGGTTAGCAGTCTTTCTGTCTTCCTTTTACTAGTACTTCTCTTCTCTGTAAAACAGCACTCCAGATGTTCCTTCTAGTGGTGCTAGTCAAAGTGGCGAGCCCCATGATTGGGTCTTCTTGACCTCACTCCTCATTTTGAATGTGACCTCACCTTGAGAAAAAAATATTTGGGTTTTGACAAAGTTACAATTCCTGTAGGGGAGCTTTTCTAGTACCTCCTGTAATCTCTTACAAATAAAACATGGAAAAGCAGAATCTGCATAATCAGAGTGGGGGTTTTTTTGTTATATATATTTTTTTAATTTATTTTATTTTTGGCTGCGATGGGTCTTTGTTGCTGCGTGCAGGCTTTCTCTAGTTGCGACGAGCAGGGGCTACTCTTTGTTGCGGCACATGGGCTTCTCATTGCGGTGGCTTCTCTTGTTGCAGAGCACGGGCCCTAGACGCACGGGCTTCAGTAGTTGTGGCACGTGGGCTCGGTAGTTGTGGCGCACGGGGTTAGTTGCTACGCAGCATGTGGGTTCTTCCCAGATTAGGGCTTGAACCCATGTCCCCTGCATTGGCAGGTGGATTCTTAACCACTGTGCCACCAGGGAAGTCCCAATCAGGGTGTTTAAAAACACACAATGGTGATAAATGTAACATTAATGTAAGATGTGAACAACGGAGGGAACTGGGTGTGGGGTATATGGAAACTACTAATCTTCACAACTTTTCTGTAAATCTAAAACTATTTACAAAATTTAAAATTTTATTTTTTAAAAAGGTCTTCCCCCCACCCCAAAATACATATAAAATTACTGTGACAAAATAAGTTACAGCAATTCAGTATTAGCACAGTGAGCAGTTTTTATTCTACTTTACCAGATAATCTAAGATAAAATGGTCAAGGCTGAATCACTTCAATAAGAGAAAGGTCACTATTCTTATACGAAGTCCTAGTTTGAAAACAAACGTTTCTAAGGAAATGTTAGATGTAAAAGGGAATATGAGTACAGTCTTTATGTTAAAAATTTAAAATGGGGCCTAAAGTCATTGTCTGCAACATTTTGATATCCAGGGACTAAAAGAAACAAACTGACCGACTGAAGACTGCTTCCTAATTACTTCGGCATAGTTCTGTCTAGAGCACAGATCACCCTGCATGATAGTTCATCATTATATGTTTATAAGTCTCACTCCCCAACTGAAGGCACTTGTTCATCTTTGTATCTCCAGGTTTGGTACATGACAGATGATCAGTTAGTTTCCCAACTTGAGAAGAGATACTTTCAAATGAATTAGAAACAACTAGAAATCTGAGGATCTCAAGAAGTGTACCCCGTTTTGAGGCTACTTGCAAAAGTAAATAAATGATGTAGAAAACGCATTCTGGTTTGTACTTGTGTCGGTTATCTCCACGCACTGCTGTTTTCTCCGGCTGCTGAAATCCTCCAGAGGCCCTGCTGCCCCACCACCAAGCATAGTCCCACATCAGCAAACCTTCTGGTAGAGGTGCTGGTGGGAACGAAGAGGGAACCTTTGCTGTTTCTGTCCCGGGAATCCCACCCCGTCTTTCTTAGACCCTTGCCATCAGGGTTGTGGCTTGTGGGAATGAGGTGAGAAACATGTCTTAGATTCTAACCCCACCATCGGTAGTTATATTTCTTTCCTCTTTTGTCTCCATCTCCTTTTTTCTTCTTTTCTTGAAATTCCAGGAAGAACCCTAAGTATCATTGGACTGGGTCCAACTCAGACTGAAACAGTGGTACATCTCTCCTAGGAAAGCTATGGCCCCAGTTTTAACAGAGTGTTTGTCTAGAAGTAAAATGTGTAATATTATCACACCACCTTCAGGTGTGGGGGGGCCTTTCCTGTTTTCGCAACTCCATTAAAGCAGGAATGATATTTGCTACCTAGATAGGTGGGATGTATAGGTGGTAGGAGTTACTAAATAATGTATCTTCTTTTTTAAAAGTAACATCATTAAGAAAAAACAAGTCTGTCTACCCGTCCATCTGCCTCTCTGCCCACCCTCCTACCTGTCCATCCATCTGTCCATCCACACATTCATTTCAGTTGATTCCCGTTGTCAGGAATGCTTGTAACAGGAGGGGCCATGGCCCAGGAAACAATTGACGTATCTTATAGGCATTCTTAAGGTGACATAGGCATTGGTGGCAGGTGAGCAGGATGTCCCTGGCGCCCCTGGAAGTTTGAGTTAGGACTGGATTGTTGTGCTAAGCCTGTTCTAGAAACACCAGCCCAGGACGAGCTGGGAGCTTGAGGAGTGGTTCTGGCTTTGGCTGCTGCAAGGAGGTAGATGTGACTCTTCCTATCTGCACCGTCTTGCCACTCAGAACCCATTTTATTATTTTTTGAAGTTTGATTATACTTTACCATCTCTTTCAATTGCATTTCATTTGAATTGACATTCCTGATTTGTTTTATATTTGCAATATTATTTTTTAAAGGATATCTGGAGATGTCCTTAGGTTGTCCCACACTTCCTAATGCAGATTAAAATTGCCTGATTAAAAGAAAAAAAAGGAAAAGGAGCTTACCTGTTTACTTTTCTGTCTTTTCCACTAAACTATAAGCTCTTTGAATGCGGGGCTCACCATTTTTATTCTTATCCCCAGCACCTAGGAGAATCTCTGGAACGTAGAACACACTAAGGAAGTAGTAGTTACACTAATGATTTTTAAACTCTAGATGTTCATGTTCATTTAATTTGATTATTAACTCCCTCTTTTAAATTTTCATGCTGGAGCAATAGGGCTTTGTAAAATATATAGATCATTTTCTTTTTGTAAACTGTCGTGAAGTTGTATGCATGCTGCTATCCATACTAGGATTCTGGGGGATTTTCACCCCATAATGGCATTTAGGTTTGACCTAGCCTGCTACTTCCATAAAGTGATTCATTATCTGATGGTTTGAATGTAATTTTAATAATTATAAAGTCATGACTTTGATATAAACCGGTCACTTTTTTTGCTTTTTGCCATAACAGATCTTTTTTTTAAATAAATTACAAAAGTAATAATGTTCATTACATAAAACTTGGAAAATACAGAGATACAGGTCGATAACAGATCATATGCAGTGGTGTCCTGATAAATGTTCAACAACCAGCTAAGTGTAATTGCAGTATGAATGTTGGTTGATACTTTTGTTTATATAAATAAGATGACAGTGAAACAAGCAAAACATAGGTCAGAATTTCCACCCATTTTGTCAGTGACCTGAGCAAATTTTTTGCTGATTCAGATAATAGTTTTCAAATACTGGAAGACTGTTTCCTCAATTTTGGGGTATGTTCCTCATGGAACAGCTACAAACACAACATACTTTTATTTTGAAGCTGCATTATTAACATTTTCTCCATCACTTTCTTAAGTCTAGACAATCAGTAAAATGATAAATTCAACCCTGGTTTGCCAACTTTTGCGGTGTAAATACTCCCACCTTGACCAACATGACACCACTGATGATGAATTGGAAAAAGTTGCACAGTAGCACATCATTATTATAGTATTTCCACCATTCAGAAATGATAGGCATACGTCATCTCAAGAGCATAGATAATAGTGAAATGTAGTAAAGTAATTAGGAAATGATAAGTTTTGAGTATTTATTACCTTTTTTATGTGATTTATTTGCTTGTAAGTTTATATAATTTAAATAAGTTTATATAATTTTTAATAATGGCTATGTTTAAAAACTGGCCTGTAGAATTTCTGAAAATTTAATTGTCAGCTTTCATGAGCCAGTATGAGCTGTCTCCAGCGCACTGCTGGGTAGATGTGTTCTCACTTTTCTTGTATAAATATAAAATATAAATATATAAATTATATATGTGTATATATAATGTGGGTATATATATTAATATGTATATGTGTATATATATGGTTTTTTAGGTAAGATTGAAAAAATAAGATTGGGATCACACTGAATATTCAGTTTGGGGATCTGTTTATCTACCTTATAGAAGTAAATTCTGTACTGGTCACACTCTGTTGCTTTGCCACAGACTGTACTTTAGGCCATTTCACTGTGGTATAGCTGGTCACAAGGCAGACTGGGTGAGAATGGCTGAATACAACGCCTCTCCTCTCCAGTGTGGGAGGGAAGAGGAAAGAAAGAATGGGGAGGGGACCCCAGAAATCTCCTGAGTAGCGGGCCGGTTATATCATGGTGTGGCACTGGTGTGGGCTGCTCATTCCTCTTCTCTTTAGAGCCTTGGCTCATCCACATTCTATATAGCTGGACCCCATCCCTGCCATTCTCTCCTGTGTTCTCTTCGGCATTTTCTTGCTTCCCTCCTTTCTGCTGTTTTCTAGTGCTTATAGCAGGCAGATTTACTCTCTCTGAATCTTTTAAAATGTCCTGTAAAGATAGAACTGCTGGGACTTCCGTGGCGGTCCAGTGGTTAAGACTTCGCCTTCCAGTGCAGGGGGTGTGGGTTTGATCCCTGGTCGGGGAGCTAAGATTCCACATGGCTCGCAGCCGAAAAACCAAAACATAAAACAGAAGCAGTATTGTAACAAATTCAATAAAGGCTTTAAAAAATGGTCAACATAAAAAATATTTAAAAAAAAAATAGAACTGCTAGTTTGGGGGCAGTTGTACTCGGTGTCTGCAGTCTTCATCAACAGTCATACCCTTAAATGAAGGTATCTTCAAATATCTAATGTGTATCCTAAAACCTGTTTTTCTGTGGGCTCCCTAATCTAGCGATTTACTGTACCTGTTAGGTAATTTCATGTAATTCTTAGTAGTCATCATTTTAAATGCCTTTAAAGTCTTTTGGCTGCCAAATATGTTCTTGTTTTACAATGAGAAAGATTTCCAGTGGCTTTGCAAAAACTAGGTATTAGCTGGTAGGTGCGCTGCTTGCAATCCTTATTGTAATGGAGAAGTTGTTGAATATCGCAGTAAACGTTCTCATGCCTACCCGCTGCTAAAGTTCTGTTCCAGTTCCCAGAGGAGAACAAGTCTGCATGTTTGTTGTTAGAATGAGCTCAGCTATCTCTGTGTTCTCTTTTACAATTCTTAGTCAAAGTTTTAAGCTTTAACAGAAACTCTAAGAACTGCCAGCTTTTGAAGTACTTGGTTAAATGATTTTTTTAATGTATTTGTTTTTATTAGCAAAACAAAAGCCTTTTTTTAGGCCTTCAACATATGAAAATGATCAGATTTTTCTGTTTTGTTATGTTTATTGCTTCATTATTATTTCCTCCACCACTGATTGAGCCTATTTTATTCTGGCTTAGACATCACTGAGATTTGGTGAAAAGATAGACATGTAATGCTGTAGGAAACTATAAAAGGGTAAAAGGAAAGACTTAGCCAACCTAAAACCTTTGATCAAGAAATTACAAAGCTAAGAAATGCGTGGCTACGACATTCACTTTTAAAAGAGATTTTTAAAAAAGTATTGGTCTAGAAAAATCTTGTAGTGCCTTATAACAAATAATTTATGCATTTTTATTAATAACATTTAAACCTAGCTTTTAAAAAATACCTGCCTCACTATTTCAAATAAAAAATGGAGCCAACATTTTAGAAATAATATCTTTGTTAAGTTTTAAAGTCAAGGTTTCAAACTGACCTAATTTTCTATCTTATTGGAAGCATCACTTAACTGATATTTTGATCAGTTTCAGATGCTTAAAATATATATTTGTTTTTGCAATGAAAAATAGCAAAACTGCCTTGTGGCAGTTTTATTTTCATCCCATAAAGAATGGAGAGGGGACTTCCCTGGTGGCGCAGTGGTTAAGAATTCGCCTGCCAATGCAGGGGACACGGGTTCGAGCTCTGGTCGGGGAAGATCCCGCATGCTGCGGAGCAACTAAGCCCATTCGCCACAGCTACTGAACCTGCACTCTACAGCCTGCGAGCCACAGCTGCTGAGCTCGAGAGCCACAACTACTGAAGCCCGCGCACCTAGAGCCCATGCTCCGCAACAAGAGAAGCCGCTGCAATGAGAAGCCCGCGCACCACAGCAGAGAGTAGCCCCCGCTCACCGCAACTAGAGAAAGACTGCACGCAGCAACGAAGACCCAATGCAGCCAAAAATAAATAAATAATGGAGAAACACGAAATCATGTTTCTCACCTTTTTTCTTTCCCTGCTGCCTTCTACTAAACCCACTGATTTTTCATATGCTATTATTAATAGTAAGAGTTCATTTTTTACAAGAGGATACTACAGTGGTTAATTGAGATGAATTTGATCTCATTTGAAAACTACCACATGCTGAGGTTAAGGCATCTTCCCAAATATTCATATGCCTGCACACACTCCTTTGTTTGGAACATATTTTGTTGCTAGCCCAGCTCCAAATATCAGCTGCTTCTGGAACTTCTGAGTTTTGGTACTGATTTTTTTTTTTTTTTAAAGAAGATGTTGGGGGTAGGAGTTTATTAATTTTATTTATTTATTTTTGCTGTGTTGCGTCTTCGTTTCTGTGCGAGGGCTTTCTCTAGTTGTGGCAAGTGAGGGCCGCTCTTCATCGCGGTGCGCGGGCCTCTCACTGTTGTGGCCTCTCCCGTTGCGGAGCACAGGCTCCGGATGCGCAGGCTCAGTAGTTGTGGCTCATGGGCCTAGTTGCTCCGCGGCATGTGGGATCCCCCCAGACCAGGGCTCGAACCCGTGTCCCCTGCATTAGCAGGCAGATTCTCAACCACTGCGCCACCAGGGAAGTCCTTTGGTACTGATTTTGATTGCCCATGTCATCAGGAGACGCCAAGCATCTATGCTATGCAATTATCTCTTCTAGTTAATCCTGAATTATTCAAAGTGAGTTAGGAATGATGTCAAAACCAAGGCCAAAAATATTGGTCTATACTATTGTACCTAATTGTACCTCCACTAAAAATCAATCCCCTCACTTTCACTCTGATAGATTTATCAAGTTGTGTGTAGAGTGTAATTCCTCTTTTCCTCCTTCCATCCTTCCTACCTTGTCCTCCTGCATCCTTTGTTTATATGACCTAAAATTCAACTAATCTATTAATCAGATACTCTCCCTTACTTATCTACATATATATTCCTTTGATTTTTTTTCAGTGTCTCCAAAGGAATAGAGTTAATCTCAGGTTATTTTTTAAGTGTTAGATTTGTTCATGTACTAAGGAAGGAAAAAGATAAATAAAAGCTGTAACCAGAAATGTTAGAAAAGAGCTCATCTCCATAACTGACATCAAAAAGTGTTACCAGCTACGTCTCTGAGTTTACAGCAGCAGTGAAGGGGTGGGGTCATTACCTCTTTCTGCGTCCCACGCTCTTCCATCCTTTTGCATAATAGGACCAAGAGAATAGAAAAATAGATTACATGTTCTGATGAGAACTGTCATAAAAAAACACACTTATACCAAAAAGCAGATTTTTCTAGGTAGGTGATAAATTAATGTTATGAGAAACTCTTCCTCCTTCTCTTTTCTCCCTGAATATTTTTTTCATCCTTGAGCAGAGGGTTTTCACTTGGTGTTTGCTTCTTATCATCTAGGCATTAGGACTCTGTATATGGTCTGTGATGTAGGAAACATCTGCCTTTAATTGTTCCTTCTGTAGTGTGACCAAGTGACTCTGGATTTCCACCAAGCTTCCTGTGTCCTAATTTTTCTTGCCAGGTAGAGTCCCCTGCCAGTCTCCTGTCTGTCACAGGAGTTTATCCCAGGTTTTCCCTAACATCCATAAGGAAGTGTCCAAAGGGATGTGGCAGCCTTTTCCAGTAGAAGCTCTGCTGCAGGATGACAGATTTTAGGGAAAGGTGTGGATTTTCTTTTTTTTCTTTTTTAAAAAGAACTTCTCTTTAAAAAATTTAAAAGTCATTGTTAAATAGGGTAGAATTGCATGAGTCATTTGTCTTTAGGAGACTTTTTCTTTACTTATGATCTAAAATATTTTATGGCATGGAATCTGAACATGCCAAAAGTACTTTAAAAGTTGTCTTAATTTTTTTAAATTGTCCGTACTTATTTTTTTTAACTTAAGGTTTATATGCAACATCATTCCAATATGCACATTGCCTGAGAAGGAGTTTATAGACTAGCAGAGGAAATAATACAACAAAACACCTCTAATACAAGGTACCAAGAATATGAAAGACCTAATTTTAAGAAAAGCAGAACTACACACAAATTGTGAGCTCCTGCCCACAGGCTTCTCGCTAGACCATGAGCATCTTACAGCCAGGGACCATGTCCTAATTGTAGATTTTATTTCTTTGGTATCTAGCATAATACCTGGAATAAAATAAGCGTTAAAGTTCCTGGTTGAAAATGAAAAATTTCTATTCGTAACTGGGTACATGCCTGTCTTTTGGTCAAAAATACAGACATCATCAGCTAATAAGACAGAAGTTTGAAAAATCAGGCTCTGGATGTGTTGGGTGCTTCAAACTTGAAACTGCTTGAAGCTGCTATCTATTTATTTGACATTTTATTATCCCTCACTCTGTCCTGGCATATATATAATGGACGCCCCTTTAGAACCGTGAGATCTTTTTCATGCCCTTTACCAACAAATAACTTTTTTTTTTTTTTTTTTTTTTTGCGGTACGCGGGCCTCTCACTGTTGTGGCCTCTCCCGTTGCGGAGCACAGGCTCCGGACGCGCAGGCTCAACGGCCATGGCTCACGGGCCCAGCCGCTCCGCGTCGTGTGGGATCTTCCCGGACCGGGGCACGAACCCGCGTCCCCTGCATCGGCAGGCGGACTCTCAACCGCTGCGCCACCAGGGAAGCCCGCAACAAATAACTTTTAATCATAAAATTTAATCCTCCTATATTGCTATATATCCAGCAAGGGGAGGGGTAAATTTTAGCCCTTTTTCTCTTTCTGGGTTTTCTATGTAAACTCATTCTGTAGATCACTTTAGGTTGACTATAAAGGAAAGATATAAACCCAGAAAAGATTTATTCTGATTATTATTTCCTTGGTTCATTCAATAGGTGTTTGTTGAACACAGTTGTACATCAGACCCACAGTTTTCACCCTTTTTGTGTTAACATCTGAAGATCCAGCTAAAGACCCTATTCTCACATGTTGCAGTAAACGCCACCTTTCTTAGGTGCTGACTTGACATTATGCCTATTCCTCTTCTCAGAGTAAGTTGTACGTGCTCTACATCATATAACATAACCCACAGTTGCATCTGATTAATATCACTGTATGCTATTGTGTATGAGACGTGGTTTGAAATTTAGCAGCACACCAGTGAAGTTTGTGCTGCTTATGGGTTGGGAATTACCAGAGGCTTAACTTATAAAATTACCCCTGAAATTCCATTAATTGACACTTAAAGTACAGTATTTGTTGCCAAATTAGGTGCCATGTCGATGCCATCTCTTAATAAGGTGAACCTGGCCAGTTTTCCATCTACTGTTAGGAGAGAGTTCTGTTCTTCTTTGAGCACCAGATGCTCATCAAGGTGACATTTTGTAGGAAAAATACCTATTTTTAAACATCAGACCCAGACACTTTCGGCAAGATGTGCATACAAGATGTACCTGGGAACTGAAACCAACAGAACAAAGCCAGCAGCAAAATTATTTCTGGGGATTTGCTTATTAAGTAGATTGTAGGTGGGATCACCTGTACTATTCAAGTTACATGTGTTTCTGTCTGTGAGTAGGATTGAGTTTGCATTAGTTCAGTGAGCACGTGATCCCACTGAGCTGCACTATAAAAACGAGTGGAGACCGTCTCTTTCCTTGAGAAGTTTGCAGGCTAATTAGGAAGTCAAGACATGCAAGTGTGGGAAAAAAGAAAAAAACAAAAAGCATTGGAAAGGACAACATATTCTAATTTTAAATGTACTCTAGTTATTAATAGTAGAGTTGAAAGCCTCTTTGCAGGATCTTTGAACACTTTTGTGGGATTTGTTTTTTAATAGAGCTAGAGAAATATGAAACTCTGCAGAGCTACTGATCACCATGCCCATTTTGTGAAAAACGTCATGGGAAGCATGACCTAAAGGAACAGAGATCTGTGTTCTCAATGGGGAAAATACAGCGCTCACAAAAGCCTGGAGGTCTGCTTTGTTCTCTTGGCTTTGTTGTTGCTTCAGCTTCGTAAGAGATTAGGTACATGAGAAGCATGCATTGTGAAACTCAGAATGGTTGTTAAGTTGTGAATAATCATTGCAACTGAAATGCGAATGGTCAATTATGTGAATTTATAAGGTAGGGTTATGATAACTACAGGGCAACTCAACTGGCGTGGGCAGAATAGCTCCAAAAATTTCAACCACATGTAATTATGGACTCCAGAAGTTTATTGGCAAACAGGGTGGGAAAGAGAACTAACATTTTTTGAGACTCTAATAAATGCCAAGCACCGTGCTGTGTATCTTATGTAGTATTTTTTCATTCAGTTTTAGTAACAAGCCAAAAGATGGGCATTCGTATCCACATATTACAAATAAGAAACAATCCCAGCAAGGAAGTAAATTGGCCGAGCTCACACAAATAGGAAAGCAGGTCTCTGGCCAGCTCCAGATTCTGTCCTTTTCCCACTGCAGTCATGATACCCCGGAGGTACATCATGCATTCTGTTTGCTTTCTTTCTGCCTGTCCTCTGTATTCTTCAGGTTCACCGGCACACTGTCAATAGAACTCATTTTACAAATTTTGTAACACATAGAGTGTGTTAATGAAACTCATTTAAATATGTATTAACTTTTTTTGTCCAGAAACCAAATATGTAAATAAAGGTTATACATATGATTTTCTTGTCTTTGAAAAAGATTAAGTAGAAAAATACCTGATGTAACTTGATGTTATATTATAGATCTCAGTGATTATACTTGAGCTGTCAAGGTGATGAAAAAGAAAGTTAGTAAACTCAGAACTCATACAACTTTTTGCCTAAAGCTTTCAAAGTATTAATAGAAGTATTTTATCGTTTTGTTTTAGTTTTTAACTTTAGCAAAAGTCATTCTAATTGGACCTCAATTATTTTTCTTTACTAACCTTTATTTTCTAATTCTGAAGAAGGAATTCACTCCCCTTGCCATACCCAAACTTTATGGAAGCCAATCAGAGTTTTAAACCTAAAACATAATTTGTTTTCATTAGTTTCAGATAACTACACTTAATCTTATTTTTTTCCATTCCCCACAGTGTATCAGATCTGGCTCTACATATTATGATGATGATATTAACTTAGACACTTCTAAAATGACATCATAGCTTTATATTTGTCTCAGTGGCAAAATATTATTTACTAACTCATACTTTCTTCTCCCATTACATGATATTGTCTTCATCTAGCAGGCAATATAGGGTGATAAATTTTGACTGATGCACGCAGAAGATGAAAGCACAAGTATTTTTGTTATTCTGTAACACTAGTGCTTTCTGTTTTGAGAAGCAAATCAAGGTTGGCCCAAGGCTTTGTTTATAAAAGTGCTATGTATGTGATGATTTGTTTTTCTGCAGTGCAGCAAGTCAAGGTTTATTGTAGTCCTGAAATTAGTATCATAAAAAAATCCGTGCACATAATCCTTGGTTTGTAAACACCTGACTTAAAAAGGTTATTTTCATAGAATGACTGACTTCTTATGTTCCTTCTTAGAAAGACTAATTTTTTCACCTGATATAGCCATAGTACCGCTTTTCTAAAACTGTTCTTGGTGCTAGAAATTTCTTTTACTTCTTCTCTTCTCATCACTGCCTTTGTCCTATTCCCTCGCATTGAGCCTCTACCCCTGCCCCATTTATTCCGACTGCTGCCACCATCAACTTGGCAGCCGGAAATGGCAAAGCCAACATCTTTCCCATCTGTATAAACACTGTTACTCTTTTTTGTTGCCATTGGCTTAGTGGTCCAACTGAGGGCAATTTTCCTCCAGGGGACATTTGGCAATGTCTAGAGACATTTTGGGTTGTCAGAACTGCAGAGGGGTGGGGGGAGTGTGCTTTTGGCATCTGGTACATATAGGCCAGGGATGCTGCGAATCCTCCTATAATACGCAGGACAGCCCCCTACCCCTGCCCCCTTAACAAATGTCGGCAGTACCAAAGGTGAGAAAACCTGCACTAGTTCTATTCAAGCATCAGCTCTGTCTTTTCCTCACCTCTCCCAGGGCTAAACTTAGACATTCCTCTTTTGAACTCCCATAATACCTTGTATAACATTTTTTTCATATCCTGTTTATATCTTTTATTTGTTGATCTTGTCAATAAGATTGCATACTTCTTGAGGGAAGAGGGTATTGATTACCAATATTTGTGTCCCCAGTTTGTGGCAAAATGTCAGATACATAGTGAGAACTCCATACGTGAATAAATGCATGTTTGAATAAGACACCCTAGACTTCTCCAGTGCCTTTCTGGAACTTCCAGAAACCTCCTCTTGCTCACTTTTATCTTCTTTTTCCTACATCTACTCATTACTTATTTTTTAAAACGTGAGTGTGTCAACCCTATCATTCATATATTTAGTTCCTAAAAATATGGATCTACCCACAATTCAAGACATATGGTGGGATAGGGAGGGTGGGAGGGAGATGCAAGAGGAAGGAGATATGGGGATATATGTATATATATAGCTGACTCACTTTGTTATATAGCAGAAACTATCACACCATTGTAAAGCAATTATACTCCAATAAAGATGTTAAAAAAAAAAAGAAGACATGTAATGCCAGACTCCTGGGTTTATTCATAAACCCTTTAAAAATGTCAGGCATGCCATAAACATCATGGCTGGTGCATACAGACCAGCTACAGTCAACAGGGCTTGTTCTAGGGAGATGTCCCAGACAAATTCCTACTTGCTTTTGAAGCACTTTGCTGTCATATCCCTGACCCATGGATTCTTAGTGTTTGACCTAGCTAGTCATGCCTGGCATCAACACTGCCCTCTGTAGCATGTTCCCACATCCTTTGGCATGGCATTTGGGTTCCATTCCCTTCTTATCTTTGACTATGGCTTCTTCAAATGTGGGGCTCAAACCATGCTCAATCTCTTTACTCCTGATGGTTTGCTACCTGACGCTCTCTCTTTAGAACCTTTCCTCCTACACATTCTTCAGGTCTCAGTCAAGACACATGTCACATGTTAGAAGCCTCTCCTTGGACCCCAAGATTGAGTGATGTATACCTTCTGTGCCTTCACAGCACCTTGTGCCTACCCCTGTATACTATTAATAGAAAAGCAGTTGCAGTATCTGTCTTTCTCACCAAGGTCAGAGTCTGTGCTTTCAAGGCATTTCTGGTGCCTGGTACATATTATACATGTAATAAGTATTAGATGTATGAGAGAATGGATAAGACAGAATACCTCTTCCAGCCTGCAAATATCGCACGGATCTGGTTAAACCTTTCTGCTGGGAGGTGGAGATAGATCAGTCCAAATGTTGAGAGCCTTTGGAGAAGATGCTACGTACAAGGAGATAACGTTTATGTTCATTGGCAGCTTTATCAGCTTGACTAGAGGGCTGTACCTCTAGATCACATTAGTTTAACTCCTTGTTAAGCTGATGGCTTTATTAACTAGTACTCTAATGATATGCCCATGGCCTTTATTGAGGATTTTTATATAGAATGCATTTTTTAAAATATACTCAGTTGCCTCTGCACATAGAAAGAACTCCAAAACCTATAAGATGTTGCGGGATGGGCACTTGCAGGCACTGTTCTGATTTGTTTACCAGACAAGCCAAATCCAGCAACTCCTGGATTTGGGAAAACAGTTTTTTTCCTTACCAGAGAGAGTGGTGGGGCAATGAATTGAAACTTGGGAACAAGCTGTTGCTTTGAAAGTTGGATAAAGATTTTTTTTAGTCTGTTTTATTTTGATAAAACATGATCCAAAATAAAGAGAGATTGGATTTTCTTAGATGAGATTAAGAACAACCATTGTGTTTGCTGTTGTTGACAACATTACAGTGTCATACTTAGCAACTTTTGTTCTTTCCTGTCATCTGCAGAGTCTGGATGAAACTTCAATGTGAAATTTTGGGGGCCAGCTTTATGCCTAGGGGCAATTTGCTTACATATTGAACTTTGTGGAACAGTGGAACATTCAAAAACTTAACACCCATCCACCCAAGCCTGAATTGTAGACTTTTGGATTATAATCAGACACTAGTGAATCCACATCTGGCTCTGCCACTCACCAGCTGTGTGACTGCAGCCCTAACCTCTAAGCCTCAGTTTCCTCCTCATTTTCAAAATGGATCGTGTGTTTGGCACACGTAATAATAAGCTGTTCTCATCGTCATCTTCATTGCTGAAATCTCATTTCATTATGTTGAGAAACTTTTTTTTAATGCAATTTTCTTTGTTAAAGACACTTTCTTAACAACTAAGCAAGGTTCTCTGCAAAAACAGTGGGAGAGAGTGATCCTACAGCACAGCCTGGGAAGGGCTATTGGGAGAAAGTGGGAAGAAAGGATAGAAGGGGACCGTGAACAGCTGGGGACCCCAGAGTCCTGGAGGAAGACAAATCAGCATCAGGAGTCACACCTGAGACAGTTCTGTCTTGACCGCAACTTTTGGTTCTCCTCCTCAGGATCGAAAGCCATTTCCCCAAGCCCTCGTTTCCCTTGGAAGGTTCTTTGACTCTCATACTCTGTAGTGGGTTTATCTGCCGCACCAAGAACAAGGGCACCTGATAATAGGGCAGCAGTGCTTGAAGAGCAGAAGGCAAAAGATCTGGGTCAGCTCTGCCAGGCGCCAGGACGTGGGCTTATAAAATTAGAATGGAGTAAAGATGCAGTTTCACAGTCCTGTGTTTTGTCATGAAGGGGCCTGGGCTCAGGTTCTGTCTGAACGGCAGAAACCAGAGGAGAGCAAGTGAATCTCAAAGAAAAAAAATCTCTTAAAAACACAAACTGTTAGGCCTACTATCTGTATGATATCAGACCCCAAAGTGAGACCCTGTCAAGGGTTGTGTGTGTTGTCAGATGTGTTGTGATGGCCTTAAAGATTGTGAACAAACATGAATCATGCTAATAACGGCTCACGTTTATTGAACGAACACACACTTTGTTCCAGGCACTGTGTCAAATGCTTTAATGGATTCTCTCTCTTACTGTTCACAATGACCTCATGCGGGAGTTGAGTTATTCTTGATTTTATACGTGAGGAAACGAGGGGCCTTGGAGAAGCTAAGTAATTTAATTTGCACAAAGTCACACCAGCTGACAGGCAGAGGCGCCAAAAGTGAATATGGGCAGTTGGACCCAGAACAGGCTCTGCTGCCCCCTCCTCTGACCAGGGGTCATGTGGCCGTGTCTACTGTCCCGTGGTGGCCATCCTGCCTGGATGTTCCCAGCTGAGACATGAGCCTGAGCTCGTGCTGAGGGAGGATTCCTCTGAGGTCTTAAGACTAGAGAGTGGTACCTTCCACTGCAGTCTGGGCTCTGCAGAAAGATGGAGATAAAGGCGCATCTTCAAAACCCCAGATTTTGCACCTACAGCTATGTTTGAGATACAGACATTGTATGCACTGCACAGCCTGGAGGCTACTCCAGCATCTCCCAAAACTACTTCCCATAGAGATGTGTTGGACCACTGGCCTTCTTTCTAATTCTCCCTTCCACAAAACCTGTCAACCTCTAAAGGAGAACTTTAGAGCTTGGAAGATGTTGTTTTAGACATAAGATGGTTGCTTGGTTTGGTTGGTTTTTAGATCTAGCCTGAACATGATGCTGCAAGTCTTGAATTGTAGAACCTGAGCTGACCTCAGTCAAAATTCTGTTTTGTGCCAAAGTTTCCACCCCCGACACACAACTTTTTATTAAAGTATAACATACAGAAAAATACACAAAGTGTACAGCGCCACGAATTATCACACCTACTCAGCACCCCTGAAGGCCACCCTGTATTAGTTTCCTAGAGCTGCCCTAACAATACTATAAACTGAGTGACTTATAACAACAGAAGTTTATTGTCTCACAGTTCTAGAGTCTAGAAGTTTGGAATCCAGCCCGTCAGAGGGGTCACGCTCCCTCTGAAAGCCGCAGGGGGTCCTTCCTTGCCTCTTCTTAGCTTCTGGGGGTCTGCCAGTGTCTTCGGTGTTCCTCGCCTTGCAGCTGCATCCCTGTCTCCCCACCTCCATGGCGTCTTCCCTTTGCGTCTGTGTCTTCACATGGTCTTCTTCTAAAGACACCAGTTACATTGGAATTAGGGGCCCACCCCACTCCAGTATGACCTCATCTTCACTATAGTAATGACATCTGTATTGACCTTATTTCCAAATAAGGTCACATTCTGAGGTACTAGGGGTTGGGACCTCAACGTATCTTTTTTAGGGAGGAAACAGTTCAACCCAAATGACCCCTACCGTGTTCCACCCTAGTCAATATACCTTTCTCCTTCACAAAGGTAACAGTGTTGTAACATCCCTTCAGATCAGTAGAGACATTCAATAACATCCCTTATACCCTGCCTGGATACATACATGAAACTTTGCATTGCTTTTTTTTTTTTTTTGGACCCTGCCACACGGCATGCGGGATCTTAGTTCCCTGACCAGGGATTAAACCCTTGCCCCCTGGAGTGGAAGCGCAGAGTATTAACCACTGGACCGCCAGGGAAGTCCCCTAAACTTTGGCTTTTTGAGCCCTGCTTCTAAGTACAGTTTCTGATCTTTTTAATTACTGTACCTGAGTCAACATAATACTAACATGCAGTCTCTGCACTTTTACACCAAGAAGTTTCTTCTGAAAACTTCAGTCATCCTATTTGCATTTTAGTGCTGTTGCCTCTTCTGTGTTACCTTATATAATTTTTTTAAGTAGTTGTCTACAGAAAGACTTCAAGAACCTTTTAAAAAAAATAAGTATTGCTGAAAATACTTATATTTTTATATTACGATCCTAGCTTCATAATATTGGAGACCTCCTGGAGCTTTTTTTTTTCTTGTCTGTCAGAATAGTATATTCTTAAAGTATCCCTCCCATAAAATGAACTGATATATCATTGTATCTTCCTGAAGTTTTATCTTATCTACCTAAGTAACTGGCAAGAGGATTTATACAGATTACCACAAGCATAAACTTTAAAAGAGCACAAATTCAAAAATAAGTATAAATTTTTTTAAAACCATTCTGAAAAAAAAATTTATAAACAAGTTTTTTTTTCCCTAAATCACATCATTAAAAGTTCATGGTTGTATATTTTTTCTAAATGACTCCAAAGATAATTAATCCAGCTGGTTTGAATAAAGACAAGAAACAAATGAGCAAACAACCTTGCAAACTAGAAGCACTAACCTTTGCGGCTGGAGAGTTTTGGCCAGTGAGTAAGGTGAGGCTCAGAAGGCTTCTGTGACTCGCCCAAGGTCACATAGTCCGGGGTAGCTAGGACCAACCAGCTATTGAACAAAACTCAAAGCAAGCAGAAGACTTCTATTTTTAGGTGGTGATACTTTTAATTCTAATCTTTGAAAGAAATGCTGTTGGGCCTGAGGTCAAATTGACTCTAAAAATGATGTATTTTGATCTGATATGAGAAGACAGGAATTCTGATTTCAAACACAAAAGAGATATAGGGGGGTCAGAATTCTTTGGGGCACCATGTAATTTCTACCTGATTTCAAGTAGTGTCCAGAAGTTCACTGGAAGACTCAGTATGTAGATAGCTATGAAAGCAAGCTTAAGGCAAAATTTTATTTATGCCGTAGACACCTCACCAGCCTCGTCAGTTCCCATAAAGCATCCTAAATATCAAAGGCAATTTGAAAAGTTTTAAAATTTATGTTTCTTAAATAGGATAGACCAGTAACTCATGTATCAAACTTGCTGCTTGGAGCCATTTGAGTCCCAGAAATGACCTGGCATTGTAAGTAATCCTTCTTTAAAAGGATTAATCAATGTGTAATAATTTTTCTTTCTTTCTTTTTCTAGCCAAGGACCCTTGTCATCCATTAGAGCAGTAATCAAGAGATGTAAGTTTGTTTCTTCCTGCTCTGTATTTTCCTCTGCAATAATTTTGAATGATGATTTAGATTTCCAGCAAGTGATTGTATTTGATGAATCTTACAAAGAATCTGACAAGAGTAGCTTCTCCTGAGGAATAATAAACCATTTCAGACAAGCAGCTAGGTTTTCAGCGTTCTTTTCAACTTCTGTTTATTGATAAGCGAGTTCCTCAGAACAGTATTTTTCTCTAGAGAACTAAGCTGTTAAAAAAAAAAAACTATATTATGTAGTCAATTTTAATGATCTAATATAAATTGTATGTAACCATTTTCTATAGGTGGAGACATCTGATGGGTTTCAAAAATATCAAACCCTGTCCTTTGTTATTGATTTACTTCCACAGTATTTTAATTTGACTCTGTAAATAAATGCTTATGGAGATCAGCTCACACTTCCACATACATGCTAGAAGTGCTGTAACAGAATTCTCTCTAAAATGGCGCGTTCATACTTTCTGACTTTACTTCTTGGTTAAAGCCTTAAAACTTGCTTTGGGTGCAGGAGTTCAACATTCTTTTTAATAAAAGGCTCTGCAAATGTCCCTTTTCCAAAAAACGCATGGATTACCTGTTTTTATTTTTAAAAAGATAAGAAAGGAATATTAAATGTTCTTCGCATTCTTTGAGCTGAGGTCACCACCCTGAGGAGAATGTATCCTATTTCTAGAAACATAAGTTATAATATTTAGTATGAATTTAGGATCTCCACAGGTGTGAAGAGCATGCATTTGAGCCATTGCAGTAAAAAAGTTGTCAGGTGGCAACACAGAAAGATATTCCACGCTTTCCCACATTTAATTTTTTGTTGGTGGTGGTGAATTATGAAGGTGTGGGAATGCCACGGTGGATATCGATGGGAATTCATATATGAAAATGAAAAATTCATGGTAACTTTATATGCCTTAGAGCCCTTGGGGAGAAAGGGGCAGATGAGGCAGGGAGGGAATTTAAAAAGGAAAGTAGGGTTTGGAATTTAGGCAAGATGTTCTTGCTGAAGATACAATTCGGGGTAATTAAGCTTATAGGGAAAAAACCTTGGAGTCGCTCAGTATTTAAGGAGATAGTGTTGAGAACAGAGAAGGCGAAAAAAAAAAGAAAAAAAAACAAGAGAATAGTGAAGGTGACAAAAGACAGAATCTTAGGAAATATTGGTGTCAGAGATCAAGCTGTGCCTTTAAGGTTCCATAGGGCCAGAGAGGCGTGAGGTCCTCTCACTGAGTCCTGTCTGCTGGCCCCTGCCTTTGTTCCCTGGCTTCTTACCTTTCCTCCCTCTTGGGTTTCAGAAGGGATTTGTTGGGGACTGTAATCCGTTCCTGAGTTCCCGTAGGTCCTCCAGCATGGCACTTGCTTACACTGAGGCCCCGGTGCCCTGCAAGGCTTAGGAGAAGGCAGCTAAGGAGGAGTGGGCCAAAAAAAGCTGAAAAAGAATGATCCCAGTAATAGAAAAACTAGGCGACAGCTATATGTTAGAGGTCAAGGGGGGAGAGGTTTTCAAAGAGAATGAGTGAACCACAAATAGCTCTTAATGCTGCAGCAGGTGAGGTGACAGGAGCTGAGAATAGGCCGTTGAGTGCGGTGCTCAGCAGTGACCTTGGAGCGGGCAGGTTCAGGAGAACGTTGAAGCTGGAAGCCACACTTCATTTCAACAATGAATGGAGCTCGTGAGGTTGGGGCAGCTGAGTAGGCTACTCTTTCATGAACCGTGGTGGTAAACAGGAGGAGAAGGATGGAGGGTCAAGCAGAGAGGAAATCTGGGCACATTTATACACTGTGTAGGATGAGGAAGTCTGGAGACTTGGGGAGGGAGGAACTAGGGGTGAGACCAGATTGGAGCAGGAGAAGAGAGGAAATAGTGAAGCAGGGCCCTAGGAGAGAGGGAGGGAGGAGGAGATGAAACAGAGGGAAAACGCCTGCTTTGAGGTGTCTTTAAAAATAATAATAGCCCAGTGATCTTTTAATTCTTATTTGTCACTCACTTTGTATACACTGAAGAAATATGTGTTGGTTGTATTTATTCCTGACGTTTAGGCAAGAAGGCCAAACAGATCCTCAGGTGCTGCCACGTAAATACAGAATGAAGAATAATTGTGTCATTCCCTCTGTGTTTTCCCTTTTTGCCCATTCTATAAGAAAAAGTTGTAAGCAAATTTTGCCTTAGCCAACTCATTAAAATGTTTGCTTTCCTATCCCAGACTCAGTCATCTGTCCTTGGCAAGGAGAAAGACTTTATCACATTGTTAAAGTAATATTCCTTAACTGGTTGTATTTTAAATTCTTTCATAATGATTCTGGATCCAATCAAGACTTGAGATCCTTCTTTTTGTGTTCCTTCTTGGGAGCCCTAAATATTTTGGGCAAAGATCTTGAAAGTGTTCTAAGTGGATGTTTCTGGAAGTTCGTGCTTTTCCTTTCATTGACTTTTTAAGAGAAAATTATTCTTTGAAATTCACAGACTTAACTAGTATTTATTGCTTTCTGTGAGTCAGGAACTATTCACTTACATTGTAAAATAACACTCTGCGTGGTCGGCGTTAACCCCATTTTACAGATGGTAGGGATACTGAGTCTCGGAGATTAAATGGCCTCACAAGGTAGATCTGAGATGTGAACCTAGACTTCCTGACTCCAGGGCCATTTTGAGCTTTCCACTCCTTGGGTGTTCCTGTTATCGTGTCAAACACCTCTAGTTTATACCCTGTCCCAAGCAAATGTAGTTAGTGAGTTATTTTTATTATTGTGATTTTCATTGGTAAGGTAGCACTGGAGCAAGGATGCTTGTAATATAATAATCCTTCTTTGTGTTTTTTTCTTCTGACAATCATTTAATTGATAATTTTGAATTATTTAAAATTAGGATTAGCATCCAGCTCTCCTGGCTCCACAAAGAGTTTAGTTCAAGAAGCAAACTGCTCCCAGCCCTTCCCATATGAGCTGTGTGAGGTGGGATAATTCATTGACCCTCTCTGATCTCAGTCTCCTCATCTGTAAGGTTGGAGTAGGATGATCATTAAGGGTGCCTCCAACCCTGGTGGCACAGTGGTTGGGAATCCACCTGCCAATGCAGGGGACACAGATTTGAGCCCTGATCCAGGAAGATCCCACATGCTGCGGAGCGACTAAGCCCGTGCGCCACAACTACTGAGCCTGCGCTCTAGAGACCACGAGCCGCAACTACTGAGCCCTCCTGCCACAACTACTGAGCCCGCGTGCCACAACTGCTGAAGCCCAAACCGCTAGAGCCCGTGCTCTGCAACAAGAGAAGCCACCGCAATGAGAAGCCCGCGCACCACAACAAAGAGTAGCCCCTGCTCACCGCAACTAGAGAAAGCCTGCGCACAGCAATGAAGACCCAACACAGCCAAAAATAAATAAATAAATAAAAATTTTTTAAAGCAGAAATTTACTAAAAAAAAAAAAAAAGGGTGGGGGGTCCCTCCAGGCTTATGATCCTGTGGAAACTTAGGAGAATTCTTTATTAGTGCTAATAATGCAAATCCAGATCGCAGTCTTTTATAAACAGCTGAATATGAATTTGCCCTGTACTTAGAATTTAGCCATATGAACTAGAAAAGTTTGAAAATAATTCTGTAAAATGATATAACTTTGACTGAAAAACCTGCCTTTATTCTGCGGCCTTAATCCAAAATGCATGGAAGACCGGCCTTGTGTGGCAGGGTTTAAAAGGAACATGTTCTGTGTGGGCCCTGGGGGCAAATTTGAGTCTCCTGGTAACAACCACATCAAATCTGTTTAATCTGGGAAAGTGAGAATGAGATTAAGCAGATAGTTGAGAAATTAGCAGGAAGAATGTGAGGCACTACATGAAAATCTGCCATGAAAATCTAAAGTGTTTCTAGCTACTAAACTTGTTCAAAACTGACAAAAAGTGCTAGTCATTTTATAAGGATCAAGAGAAAAAAGAGATTTCAAAGATGAGTGAATATGAGAAAAAAAAAAAAAACTCAGAGCAGGAGAGGGGAGAGCAAGTGTTTCTCCAAGAGTGTGGAGAAGGTCTGTAAGCATGACTGGGAGCTCTTCTCTCCCCTCATCCTGCTGCATGCAGTGCGGGAATACCACTGTGCCAACCGGGGGTTGGGGTGCTGTTACTAATGACCGCTGGGGTGAAGGGGCAGAATCAAGTGGAAGGCCACTGATTTGAAAGATGTAAACTGACTACTGAATTACCTTTTGAGTACTATTCATACTTTAAAATTGATCCCTGTCGAAGTAGCAAATCGATTTTGCAGAATGATTTTTAGATTTTTTTTTTTGGCACTGTTACTAAAAACTGTAGGAAGATTTTTTTTTTTTTTTTAACCGTGGTTATATGTGTGGATATCCTGGTCTGTACAGATATATCTTTGCCTGCAACATATTTCTTTACTCTCTGAAACTATGGTTCATCAACTTTTCCATCGAAGCACAGAGGTGGGTAGAAACAGTGGCATGACAA